>NW_026054783.1:0-1228303 GCF_022836535.1 Colletotrichum spaethianum
ATTATAACGTACATGCATAGTAAGTCAGCCACTCCTCTCTACTTGTACACCTTTCTTCTTTACACTAAGTTTCCTCTATATATAACTATAAAATACTCCTAAAAAGAAAACCGTATTATACTTACACTTTAAGCTATTAATAAAGACCTAAATCTTTCTATATAAAAAATAGCTATTATTTATAATATCTTAAGAATAATACTTTAAGATTAATATATTAGATAACTACTAACGTACTCGCATAGCGAGTGGGCTAACATAGCGAGCAGGCTACTCCTTATCGCTAGAAAAACCCCTTTTTTTAACTATTTATTAAAAAGCGGATTCCTAACTAAAAAAGACCTAGTTCTTAGTGTTATATAACGATAAGAGTTAAATTCTAGTAAATAATAGTATAAAAAATATTATCTCTCTTTAACCCTAGTATCTCTTATCTAGGCCTCTAGATAAGAGAATTTCTAAAGATCTAAAGGTTAAAGTATAATAATAATTTCTAGTAGATTTTATTTTACTTAATAACCCTTATTTAAGCCTTTATATAAAGTTATATTTATTTTAGATAAGAAGTAGATCTTTAATAAATAGTTAAAAAAAAGGGTTTTTCTAGCGATAAAGAGTGGCCTACTTGCTGTATTAGCCTACTTGCTATGCGAGTACGTTAGTTTTAATTAATTTTATATAATACTACTTAATTAACTTATATAAATAGCTAGAGGGTAAGTGGAAGTAGGTGACTTATTATGATAGGTAACTTACTATGTATATACGTTAGCTAATTATTTTTTTAATAAATATAATATAATATATATTAGACGTTAATAAGTAAAGAACTTTATATAACGTTAACTATAACTAAAGACATATTTTTAATATAAAATTGATTATTAAAGGGTATTAGTTAAGAATCTTATAATTATAAAAGTTTAGTTTACTTTAATATAAAATATAATTATAAAGTATAAAATTTATAATAATAATATTTATAATTTTAATAAAATAAGCTTTTTAATAAAAATACTATTATATATAAAAGTTATTATAACCTGTAATTACTATAAAAGGCTTTATATAAAATGGCTTAGTAATTATAAATAGGTTTCTATTATTTAAGATATATATATAAATAACTAAGTATTACTTTTATATATTATTATAAAAAGTAAATATTACTTTTTTTATAATATATTAATAACTAATTCTTATTTTAATAGTATATTTACTTTAATAAAAATAAATAAACTATAAATAAAATTAGTTTAAATTAGCTATAATATTTTAAAAAGTATATAAAGTCTTATATACTAAATATTAAATAGCTTTTAATCTTTAATAGCTATAATAGCTATAAGTTTAATAAGTTTAATAATTACTAGTTATAAAAAATATAATATTATTACTTCTTATATACTTTTTTATTTATTATATAAGCTTTAGCCTCTTAATATTAATTATTTTAATTTATAAAAAGTATTATATAATAAAAAAATTAAAAAAATAATATAAATATAAATTATATATATTACTAAAAAAAAAAAATTTTTACTTTTAAAATAACTTTTTTTATTTTAATAAATAAAAAAAATATATAAATTAGTTTTAAATAAGCTAATATTATCTCTTTTAACTTAAAAGTAGTTATTTTTTATTTAGATTTTAAACTAAAAACATTAATATTATTTAACTTATACTTAAATAACTAAGGATCTTAAGACCTAAAGATATTAATTGTAGTATATAATACTATATAAAGCTTTATATTATTTAAAAAAAAGATTATTAGTTATTAATATAGCTTATTAATTTACTTATATAAAGTAATTAACTTATAAGCTAAAAGTATTAGTAAATTACTATATAAATTAGCTCTTATTAAAGCTAAATACTATAAGCTTTATATAATAAATAAGATACTAAGTAAACATTAAAGAGCTAAAAAAACCTAATTATATCTTAAAGGGTCCTTTAATATAGTTAAAGTAAAAGTAATCTAAATAAAAAAAAAGGTTACTAATACTAAAGGCAAAAATATATATAAGAGAAGGCTTATATAAAAGGGAGTAAAATACGTAGGTAATAATATAGTAATTATAGAAAAACTAGATATAATATATAAATATATTAGGTAGTTTAAAAGACCTCTAAAAAAGAAAATAATAAGTAGTTTTAATTAATTTTATATAACGCTACTAAATTAACTTACATAAACAGCTAAAGGGTAAGAGGAGGTGGCCGACTCACTATACATATACGTTAACGCTTAACTATAAAGAAGAGCCTTATATAAAATAGCCTAGTAATTAGAAATAGGTTTTAATTATTTAAGGTAAGTATTTCAATAGCTAGGTAACGTATATATATGTTAATACTTTTATATATTATTATAGAAAGTAAATTTTTCTTAGTCTACTCATAGTTAATTTTTACTTATAGAGTATATATGTTTATTTAAGTAAAAATAGATATATAATAAATAAAATTAGCTTAGATTAGCTAAATGATTTTAATTAGTATACAAAGTTATATATAAAAGGTTCTTATTACTATTTAATCTTTAATAATTATAATAGCTATAAATTTACTAATTTTAATAAGTATTATAAAAAATAAAATAATCACTTTATATGTACCTTCTTATTTATCATATAAGCTATAAATTCCTAACATTAACTACTTTAGCTTTTAAGTATTTATATAATTAAACATTAAAAAATAATATTAATATAGTTTTTATTTATTAAAAAAAAACTTTTAAAGTAAAAAGTTTTAAATAAGTAAAGATAAAATATAAGCTAGTTTTAAATAAATAGGCCTTATATCTTTTAACCTAAAAGTAGTTATTTCTAGTTAGATTTTAAGCTAAAAACGTTAATACTATTAACTTTATAGCTAAATAGCTAAGGCTTTTAAGATATAAAGATATTAACTATAATACTAAAAGGTATATAAAGTACTAATTTAGTTAAAAAAAGGATCTAAGTATACTAAAGTAAAGTAAAAGTATTATAAGTAAAAAAAGGTAATGCTAATATTTAAAGAAAGATTAACCTTTAAAAAAGGTTATATAAAAGGTACTGAACTATATATAAAGACTAGATGTAATATGTAAACCTATAAGATAGTTTAGGATAGTAAAAAAAAAAAGTAATAAGTAGTTTTAATTAATTTTATATTTTATAGTTTAATCAACTTATATAAAAGGTAAAAAGGTAAAAGAACGTAGTCTATTTATTATATTAGCCTACTTACTATACAAGTTTATTATAAATAACTAGCTAAGATTTATAAAGTATTATAAAAATAGAATAATAAAAAGTCCTTAGTAATAAAAAATGAAAACAATCTTACAAATAAAATCTATTTAGATTTTTCTATATAAGTAAATAGTAATTATATATAAGCTATATAAATAACAAAGTGTAGTAGAATAACTTAACGTACCTACATAGTAAGTTAGCTAGCATAGTAAGTTAGCTACTTCTTTATTATACCTTAAAGGGTACTTTTTAACTATTTTTTAAATATCTAATTCTTATCTAAAATAAAAGCAACTTTACACATAGGTTTAGATAAAGGTTATTAAGTAAAGAAAAATCTACTAGAAATCATTACTATACCTTAACCTTTTGTTCTACTTAATATTTCTTATTAGAGTAAACAATAAGGTTTTTAAGAGTTAAGGTATAACAATAATTTCTAGTAGATCTTCTTTTACTTAATAATCTATATCTAAGCCTTTAAAACAAATTATATTTATATTATATAAGAATCAGATTTTCAAAAAATAGTTAAAAAAGTACTCTTTAAGGTATAATAAGAGAGTAACTAACTTACTACATTAGCTAACTTACTATACAGGTACATTATTTATAAAATAAGTAAACTAATAGTTTTTAATACCTTAGTATAATCTTACTTAAACCTAAAAAAATAAAAAGTAGTTAAAAATACCGAGTTAAAAAAATATATAATTATAAAAAGATAACAAAATAGTTTACTTATTAGTACTATAATATAGTATAGTATAACTATAAAAAACAGCTATAAGGTTATAAAGTTTCTAATATTTTCTTAAAGTATAAGGTCTTTTTAACTAGTAAAAAGCTTATATTTTATAATTATACTATTCTTAACTAACCATAGCTCTTTTATAAAAAAATAACTTTTTTTTACTTATAAAATAACATATATATATAGTAAGTAATATATAATAGTAATAATATATTTACTTATTATACTTTGAAAAGTACTTTTTTAACTATTTTTAAAAAATTAAAATCTTATTTAAAACTAATAGGCCTTTATATTTAGTGATTAATAAGAGTTATATATTACTAAATAATATCTTAAAAACAATTATTATACTTTAACCCTTATACTTCTTATTATAGCCTTAAATAAGAAAAATATATAAGAACAAAAGTAATGATATAATAATAATTTCTAATATATTTTTTACTAATAACGTACTCGCATAGCAAGTAGGCCAACATAGCAAGTAGGCTACTCCTTATCGCTAGAAAAACCCTTTTTTTTAACTATTTATTAAAGATCTACTTCTTATTTAAAATAGATATAACTTTATATAAAGGCTTAAATAAAGGTTATTAAGTAAAATAAAATCTACTAGAAATTATTATTATACTTTAACCTTTAGATCTTTAGAAATTCTCTTATCTAGAGGCCTAGATAAGAGATACTAGGGTTAAAGAGAGATAATATTTTTTATACTATTATTTACTAGAATTTAATTCTTATCGTTATATAACACTAAGAACTAGGTCTTTTTTAGTTAGGAATCCGCTTTTTAATAAATAGTTAAAAAAGGGGGTTTTTCTAGCAATAAGGAGTAGCCTGCTCGCTATGTTGGCCTACTCGCTATGCGAGTATGTTATATGACTCTTATTAATAGCTAAACATAAAGTTCTATTAGTTTTAAGTAAGATTTTAATTTTTTAAAAATAGTAAAAAAGTACTTTTTAAGGTATAATAAGTAAATACACTGCTTACTATAATACACTACTTACTATATATATACGTTAGCTTCTTTAGCTTTAATAACTAATTAATATATATATATTAAGTTCTCATAAGCTAACTATATACTTTTTAACTTAAAGTTATTATTTTTTATTTAGATTTTAAACTAAAATATTAATATTATTTAAATTATACTTAAGTAACTAAAGCTTTTAAAGCTTAGAAATATTAACTATAATATAAAGTACTAAATAAAGCTTTATTTTACTTTTTAAAAATATTATTAGTTATTAGTTTAGCTTATTAGCTTATATATATAAAATAATTAACTTATAAACTAAAAGTATTAGTAGATTAATATATGAACTAGTTAGCTTTTATTAAAGTAAAAAAACATAAGCTTTATATAAAAGAGGATTTATAAAGTAAATACTAAAAAGTAAAAAAAAGCTAACTATGTCTTAAAGGGTTACTTAATATTGTTAAAGCTTAAGTTGTTTAAGTAAAAAGAAGTTTAGTAATACTAAAAGTAATAATATAAGTTAAAAAGATAATTATATAAAAGTAAATAAACTATACAAGTAAAAGTAAAATAGTTATAAAAAGGCTAAATATTATATAAAAATATCTTAAGTAATTTAAAATAATACTAATAAAGGTAATTAAGTAGTTTTAATTAATTTTATATATTATAATATAATTAACTTATATAAATAATAAAAAAATAAAAAAAGATATTTAACTTATAATATTATATAACTTATTATATATATAACTATATTATATATAATATACCTATATAGTAAGTTAATTAATATAATAAGTTAGCTATCTTCTTTTACCTCTACAACTTTTATATAAGTTAATTAAATTATAATATATAAAATTAATAAAAACTACTTATTACTTTTATTATTATTATTATTATTATAAACTACTTTATAGGTTTATGTATTATATCTAGTCTTTCTATAGTTACTATATTATTATACGTATAGTTTAGTACCTTTTATATAACTCTTCTTTTAAAGGTTATTTTCTTTTTTAGTATTAGTATTACTTTTTTCTACTTATAGTACTTTTATTTTAGTAGTATTAAGTAACCCTTTAAGATATAATCTAGTCTTTTTTACTTTTTAGCGTTTACTTAATACCTTTATTTTTATATAAAGCTTATAGTTCTTAGCTTTAATAATACTAAGCTTATAAGTTAAATTATTAATAATTTTAGCTTAGAAGTTAATTACTTTATATATTAGTATTAATAAACTACTTTAATATACCTAGATCTTCTTTTTAAAAAAAAGAACTTTATATACCTTTTAGTACTATAGTTAATGTCTCTATGTCCTAGGAGCTTTAGCTGCTTAGCTATAAGGTTAAAGGTATTAATATTTTTAGCTTAAAATCTAATTAAAAAATAACTACTTTAAGGTTAAAAAATTTAAAGTCTATTTATTTAAAACTAGTATATATATTATTTTTGTTTATAAAAGTAAAAAATATTACTTTAAAAGAAAAAAAAAAGCTATTTTTAGTAATACATAAAATTTAAATTTATATTATTTCTTAAATATTTTTGTTATATAAGTACTTTAATAAGCTAAAGTATTTAATATTAAAAGGCTAAAGTTTATATAATAAATAAAAAGATATATATAAAATAATAGTATTTTATTTTTTATAAAATTTATTAAAGTTAATTAATTTATAGCTATTATAACTATTAAAAATTAAAAAGTAATAAAAACCTTTTATATAAGACTTTATATACTAATTAAAGTAATTGAGTTAGTTTAATCTGATTTATTTATTATTTATTTATTTTTACTTAAATAAATATAATATAAAACTAAGAATTATTTATTAATATATTAAAAAAAGAAATAATACTTACCTTTTATAATAATATATAAAAGTATTACTTAATTATTTAAATATATACTTTAAATAATAAAAACTAATTTTTTATTACTAAGCTATTTTATGTAAGGACTTTTTTTTACTTAAAAGTTATAATAACCTCTATATATAACATACTTATATAGCAAGTAGGCTAATATAGTAAGTAGGCTACTTTTCTAACTTTCTACCTCTTTAACCTTTATACTAACTTTCTTTTATATATAAATATATTATTCTCTATAATTAAAAGTTATATTATCCTTATTATCTAGGCTATTAAAAAAGACCTAAAGATATCTATATAAAAAATAGCCTAAACCTTTAAGGTCCCTTAAATAATAATCTAAGACTAATATACTAGACGTATTATATAACCTTAAAGATAACTAAATTTAATAAAGATAACTATAATAAAAAAAAAGTAATTTCTAAATAAGTTACTAACCTAATTAATTAAAGGTTTTTTTATAATAAAAACATATAATGTACATGCATAGCAAGTAGCCTATCATAGCAAGTGGCCCACTTCCTCCTTCCTCCTCAAACTTCAACTTTACATTAATTTTATTTTATGTATAATAATAAGTTCTTTTTTAAACGAAAGTTGTATTATTCTTATAATTAAAGCTATTAAAAAAGACCTAAAACTATCTATATAAAAAACAGCCTTTATCTATAACGTCTTAAGAATAACACTTTAATACTAATACACTAAATAATTACTATACTATAAGACTTATATAAAATTAATAAAGATAACTAAACTAAAAGAAATAGTGATTTTTAAATAAGTTATTAACCTAATTAATTAAGGATTTCTATTATGATTTAACAATATATAAGATATAGCTAATTACTTTTTTAATAAATATAATATAATATATATTAGACCCTGATAAGTAGAGAACTTTATATAACGCTAACTATAACTAAAGATATATTTTTAATATAGAATTAACTATTAGAGGGTATTAGCTAAGGATCTTATAATTATATAAGCTTAGTTTACTTTTATATAAAATATAATTATAAAATATAAAATTTATAATAATAATATTTATAATTTTAATAATATAAGCTTTTTAATAAGAATATTATTATATATAAAAGTTATTATAACTTTTAATTATTATAAAAGGCCTTATATAAAGTAGCTTAGTAATTATAAATAGGTTTTTATTATTTAAGGCATATATATAGATAGCTAAGCATTACCTCTATACGTTATTATTAAAAGTAAATATTACTTTTTTTTATAGTATACTAATAGCTAATTTTTATTTTAATAATATATTTACTTTAGTAAAAATAAATAAACTATAAATAAAATTAGTTTAAATTAGTTATAGTATTTTAAAAAGTATATAAAGTCTTATATAAAGAATATTAAGTAGCTTTTAATCTTTAATAGCTATAATAGTTATAAGTTTACTAAGTTTAATAATTACTATAAGAAATATAGTATTATTACTTTTTATATATTTTCTTATTTATTATATAAGCTTTAGCCTTTTAATATTAGTTATTTTAGTCTATTAAAAGTATTATATAATAAAGAAATTAAAAAAATAATATAAATATAAATTATATATATTACTAAAAATAACTTTTTTTTTGCTTTTAAGGTAACCTTTTTTACTTTAATAAATAAAAAAAACATATAAACTAGTTTTAAATAAGTTAATTTTATTTCTTTTAATTTAAAAGTAGTTATTTTTTGCTTAGATTTTAAGCTAAAAACGCTAATACTATTTAATTTACGCCTAAGTAGCTAAAGCTTTTAAGACCTAAAGATATTAATTATAGTATATAACGTTATATAAAGCTTTATATTACTTAAAAAAAGGATTACTAGTTATTAATATAGCTTATTAACCTATTTATATAAAGTAATTAACTTATAAGCTAAAAGTATTAGTAAATTAGTATATAAATTAGCTTTTATTAAAGCTAAGTACTTTAAGCTTTATATAGTAAATAAGATACTAAGTAAGTATTAAAGAGCTAAAAAAACCTAATTGCGTTTTAGAGGGTCCTTTAATATAGCTAAAGTAGAAATAATTTAGGTAAAAAAAGAGGTTATTAATACTAAAAGCGAAAATATGTGTTAAGAGGGGGCTTATATAGAAGGGAGTGAATTATATAGTTAGTAATATAGCAATTATAGAAAGATTAGATATAACGTATAAATATGTTAAGTAGTATAAGAGACCTTTAAAGAAGAGGATAATAAGTAGTTTTAATTGATTTTATATAATGTTGCTTGATTGACTTATATAAATGGCTGGAGGATAGGTAGAGGTGGGCTACTTGCTATGATAGGTTACTTGCTATGTATATACGTTATAAGAAATAATTAACGTATATGTATAGTGAGTTGCTTATTAGAGTGAGTTGCCTATGTTCTTATTATGTATAAAAACCCTATTTTATAACTATTTATTAAAAATTCATTTTAAGCTAAATATATAATAGGATTTCTGTTTTTGTATTTAATAAGCGTTAAATTATAAGAAATAATACTTTAAGAATTTTTTTTTTAACCTTATACCTAGATCTTTTATTATAAGAGCTAGATAAGCTAGTTTATGTAAGATACTATTATAAGTAGAGTAAGAATTTTTAAAATATTATTCCTTATAATTTAACTCTTATTTAACACTAGAGCAGAAATCCTGTTATATATTTAGATTAAAATGGATTTTTAATAAATAGTTTTAAAATAAGGTTTTTATTTATAATAAGAACGTAAACGACTTACTCTAATAGGTAACTTACTATACATATACATTAATTAAAAATATAATTTTAATATTAAATTAATTATTAAAAGCCTTTAACAAAAAATCCTATAATTATATAAAGCTAATTTATACTTAACGTACTTGCATAGCGAGTGGGCTAATATAGCAAGCGGGCTACTCCTTATTACTAGAAAAACCCTCTTTTTTAACTATTTATTAAAAAGCGGATTCCTAACTAAAAAAGACCTAGTTTTTAGTGTTATATAACGATAAGAGTTAAATTCTAGTAAATAATAGTATAGAAAATATTATCTCTCTCTAACCCTAGTATCTCTTATCTAGGCCTCTAGATAAGAGAATTTCTAAAGATCTAGGGGTTAAAGTATAGTAATAATTTCTAGTAGATTTTATTTTACTTAATAACCCTTATCTAAGCCTTTATATAAAGTTATATTTATTTTAGATAAAAAGTAGATTTTTAATAAATAGTTAAAAAAAGGGGTTTTTCTAGCAATAAGGAGTGGCCTACTCGCTATGTTGGCCCACTTGCTATGCGAGTACGTTATATAAATTATAATTATAAAATATAAAATATTTAATAATAATATTTATAATTTTAATAAAACTAGGTTTTTAATAGAAATACTATTATATATAAAGGTTATTATAACATTTAACTATATAAAAAAGGCCTTATATAAAGTAGCTTAGTAATTAAGAATAGGTTTCTATTATTAAAGGTATATATATAAATAGCTAAGTAATACCTCTATATATTATTATAAAAGGTAAATATTATTTCCTCTTTTAGTATACTAATAGCTAATTCTTAGTTATATAGTATATTTATCTAAGCAAAAATAAATAAATAATAAATAATATTAGTTTAGATTAGCTATAGTACTTTAATTAGTATATAAGAACTTATATAAAAGGCTTTTATTACCTCTTAATCCTTAATAGTTATAACACCTATAAATTAACTAACTTTAATAAATACTTTAAAAAGTAAAATATTATTACTTTATATATACCTTTTTATTTGTCATATAAGCTAGTAGGCTACTTTCCTAGAATTATATACAACCTATTTTTCTCTTTATTTTTCTTTACTTATAAATATAATATACTATTTAATTAAAAGTAATTTAGTATTAGTTCTTAATACGCTCTATTCTAACCTTAAGTTAAGTATATAAAAAGCTATATTAATCTATAAAATCCCTTATATTACCTTTTAATAATAATAAGCTAGCTAGCCTATAAAAGGTAATATATAACTATATATCTAGAATTTAACTTTACATAAAAAGGATAGTATTATATAATATATAATTAACTTAGATTTATAATTGTTTTCTTTATGCTTGGGTAATATTTAAGAAATAGTAGATTGACTTTTTTATAAACGTAATGTATAACGTATTAAGATAAACTAGGCCTTAAACTTTGTATAATAATAACCTAAGCTTTAGATATGTCTTAATTAAAGAATTAATTATTAGAGAATACTTTAACGTATATACATAGTAAGTCGCCTATCAGAGTAAGTCGCCTATGTTCTTATCGTATATTAAAACCCTATTTTATAACTGTTTATTAAAAATCTATTTTAAGCTAAAAATACTATAAGACTTCTATTTTAGTATTTAATAAGCGTTAAATTATAAGAAATAATACTTTAAGAATTTTACTTTTAACCTTATACCTAGATCTCTTATTATAAGAGCTAAATAAGCTAGTTTATGTAAGACACTATTATAAGTAGAGTAAGAATTTCTAAAGTATTATTCCTTATAATTTAACTCTTATTAAATACTAGAGCAGAAATCCTGTTATATATTTAGATTAAAATGGATTTTTAATAAATAGTTATAAAATAAGGTTTTTATTTATAATAAGAACGTAGACAACTTACTCTGATAAGTAACTTACTATATATATATATTATAAAGGTCTAAACGTATATTATATGTAGTTTTTTTAATATAAAATATAATTATAAAATATAAGATATATAATAATAATATTTATAACTTTAATAAAACTAGGTTTATAATAAGTAAGATCTAAGCTAAAATGGTTATTATAACCTCTAATTAATATAGTAAGCTAAGAGTAGTATAATAAGAGAATTAAGAATAAGTTATAGTAATTTAAAGCATTAGGTTATATAGCTATTTTATTTTATTGTATATTATTTTTATAAGTAAAGTCTATTTTAACTCTTAGATGTATAATAGTTTCTTTTTATTTAATTAGGTAATTATACTTATAGAAAACAGTTAAATAATAAATAAAAAAGGCCTATATTAAGTAAAGTACTTTAATTTCTATATAAGAAATTATATAAAAAGTACTTCTTACTTTTTTATCTTTAATAGCTATAAAAGCTACTATTTTTATTAATTTTAAGTTGTATTATAAAGAGTAAAATATTATTATACTTTATATAACGTACATACATAGTAAGCAGATTAACATAGTAAGTAGATCACTTTCCCCTTCTTTCTTACCTTTCCTTTTTATAACAACTTTCCTCTACGCATAAGTATGGAATTTTCCTTAAATAAAAGCCATATTATTCTTGTACTTAAAGCTATCTAAAAAGACCTAAAACTATTTATATAAAAAGTAGTCTCTATCTATAAGATCTTATTTTTAACCCTTAACTATTAACGCATTAAATAACTACTATAATAAGAAACATAATTAAAATTAATAAATATAACTAAGCTAAAAGAAATAGTGATTCTTAAACGAGTTATTAACTTAATTAATTAAAGATTTCTATTATAACTTAATAATATATAAGATATAGCTAATTATTTCTTTAATAAATATAATATAATATATATTAGACCTTAATAAGTAGAGAACTTTATATAACGTTAACTATAACTAAAGACGTGTTTTTAATATAAAATTAATTATTAAAAAGCATTAGCTAAGGATCTTATAATTATATAGGCTTAGTTTATTTTTATATAAAATATAATTATAAAATATAAAATCTATAATAATAATATCTATAATTTTAATAAAATAACCTTTTTAATAAAAATATTATTATATATTAAGGTTATTATAACCTCTAATTACTATAAAAAGCCTTATATAAAGTAGCTTAGTAATTATAAATAGGTTTCTATTATTTAAGGTATATATATAAATAACTAAATGTTATTTTATATATTATTATTAAAAATAAAATAATTTTTTTAAAATATACTAATAACTAATTTTAATTTTAATAATATATTTATTTTAATAAAAATAAATAAATTATAAATAAAACTAATTTAAATTAATTATAGTATTTTAAAAAGTATATAAAGTCTTATATAAAAAATATTAAATAGCTCTTAATCTTTAATAACTATAATAGCTCTAAGTTTATTAAGTTTAATAATTACTATAAAGAATATAATATTATTACTTTTTATATACTTTTTTATTTATAATATAAGCTTTAGCTTCTTAATATTAGCTATTTTAATTTATTAAAAGTATTATATAATAAAGAAATTAAAAAAATAATATAAATATAAATTATATATATTACTAAAAATAATTTAATTTTTATTTTTAAGGTAAATTTTTTTTTTAATAAATAAAAAAAATATAAAAGCTAGTTTTAAATAAGCTAATATTTTTCTTTTAACCTAAAAGTAGTTATTTTCTATTTAGATCTTAAACTAAAAACGTTAATACTATTTAACTTATACCTAAGTAGCTAAGGCTCTTAAGACCTAAAGATACTAATTATAATATATAATACTATATAAAGCTTTATATTATTTAAAAAAAAATTTACTAGTTATTAATATAATTTATTAACCTATTTATATTAAATAATTAATTTATAAGCTAAAAGTATTAGTAAATTACTATATAAACTAGCTTTTATTAAAGCTAAGTACTATAAGCTTTATATAATAAATAAGATATTAAGTAAATATTAAAGGGCTAAAAAAACCTAATTATGTTTTAAAAGGTCTTTTAATATAGCTAAAATAAAAGTAATTTAGGTAAAAAAGAGGGTTATTAATATTAAAGGCAAAAATATATATTAAAAGAAGGCTTATATAAAAGAGGGTAAAATACGTAAATAATAATATAGTAATTATAAAAAGACTAGATATAATATATAAATATATTAAGTAATTTAAGAGACCTCTAAAGAAGAGGATAATAAGTAGTTTTAACTAATTTTATATAATACTACTAAATTAACTTATATAAACAGCTAGAGGGTAAGAGGAGGTGGCCGACTCACTATGATAGCTGACTTACTATATATATACGTTATATAATCTTTAGCCTCTTAATGTTAAATACTTTAATTCCTTAAAACAAATATATAGCAAAAAAATTAAAGGTCTTTTATAAGCACATATTATATATATTACTAAAAAAAACTTTTTCTTAGCCTTTTATAAGGTATATAATACTATAATAACTATATTAAACATTTAAGTAGGCTTTAAAGTAACTAGCCTTATACTATATAACCCTAATTATATAATTTTATAGCTAAATATTAAGCTTTATATACTAACAGTACCCAGTTTATTTATTAGCTTATTACTAGCTTAGGTCTTAAAGATACTAAATAACTTAATTAAAATTATTTTATAATTTATTTATATTAGTAATATATAATACTAAAATAGCTCTTTAATAATAATTCTTTTAAATATATAACAGCTAAAAAAAGATAATAATTAATAAGGTAAAAGATTTAAAGTCCTAAATAAATATAATAGAGTAGTTAAAGGTAGAAATAAGTTAAAATAGTGGTTATATAAGGAGGCTAGAAACGTGTACATAATAATATAGTATTTATAGAGAGCTTAGTTATAATACTTATATATATTAAAAAGTTAATTTTACCTCTAAAGAAGAGGATTTTAAATAGTTTAAATTAATTTAAAACGTTATAGCTAATATCTCTTATATATTATTATATAAGTACTATAAAAGTAGCTTACTAGCTTATATAGCTTACTTACTTATAGACTATATTAGCCTTTTAATATTAAGTACTTTAGCCTATTAAAGTATTTATATAACAAAAAAGTTAGAAAAATAATATAAATATAGATTTTATATATTACTAAAAATTATTTTTTTTATACTTTTAAAGTAATATTCTTTACCTTTATAAACAAAAATAATATATAAGCTAGTTTTAAATAAATAAGCCTTATACCTTTTAACCTTAAAGTAGTTATTTCTTAGTTAAATTTTAAGCTAAAGACACTAATACCTTTAACTTTATAGCTAAGTAGCTAAAGCTCTTAGAATATAAAGACATTAACTATAACACTAAAAGGTATATAAAGTACTTCTTCTTTTTAAAAAAGGATCTAAGTATATTAAAGTAATTCATTAATACTAATATATAAAATAATTAACTTCTAAGCTAAAAGTATTAGTAAATTAACTTATAGGCTTACTATTATTAAGGCTAAGAACTACCCAGAGGTTTTAGTTATTAAGTCTGCTGCACTAAAAACCCTTTACTTACGTAAGAGGTAAGAAAACTAAGTTACTACTACAAAAAAGGGGTTATTACCCTACATCACAAATAGCATCACTTTTACCTGTTATACACAGAAACCTCTACTTTTTAATTTAAAAAGCTATAATAACTATAACATTATATAATAATAAAAGTAGTATTAATTAATATCCTTGATCTAAGGCTTTATAGAAGTATCCTTTTTTTATTTTTTATATAATAACTAAAAATTTAAATTACTACTATAATAGTATTATTACTAATATTATTATTAATTATATATTACTATTTCTTTTTAATCTATATTAATAAAGAGATAAATAGGTTATTTTCTATTATGCCTCTATTTTACTAGGTATTTATATTATCTTTGATTATATAGTATTATAACTTATATTGTAATAATGCCTTTAATATTATTATTTATGTTAATAGTATTATAATTAGTAATAGTACTAATACTATTTCAAGATCATTATCTTTATCCCTAGGTATACTAACTAATTCTTTACTAAATATAGCCTTATTAACGTCTTTATTAACAGGATTATCTATATCTATAAATATCTCAGGATTAAAGTCTAGCCTAGCTACCTCTATAGTAGTATTAGTTAATACTTAGTTAATATTACCTTAACTAAGAGGCCTTACTATATACTTAAATTAATTAAGTATATATTATAATAAAAAGGTAAAATTAACGTTAATAATGAAATTTGTTTTAGCTTATTATACTAACAAAAATCTAAGGTATTAAATAGAATATAAGTATTAACTTCTCTAATATAATATAGCTACTATTTAAAAGTTAATTACCTTATCTACTTATCTACTATCTAATACTTTAAAGCACTATATTATTAATAGACCTCTTTTTCTTAGCTACAAGCTATCCTCTTAACTACTACTTACTACTATTTTTACTTTACTTATATAGCCTTAGTTACTTACTTCTTATATACCTCTTTTATATTATTAAAAGTAATACTTAATATAAATAAGTAGCTTAGCTTAATAGCTTATTAAGCCTAGCTTCTTTATTACTATATTACTAGCCTTTTATTATAGTCTTTAATATAACCTTATTAGTACTTATAGCTAAAAGCTTTTTTATTAATTACTTTTTTAATTACTTTGAATCTTTTTTTTAAAAGAGTATTTTATAAGCTATTATATTTCTTTTTTATATAGTTAGTAGTAAGTATAGCTTTATTAAAGTAATTATTATATAATAAAAAATAAATAAAGTAAAATAGTATATTGGCTTTACTTTATTATATTTTTTTATTAACTAGACTAATATAATATTATCTCTAATAAGCTAAATACTTAATTTTTTAAACCTTTTTATAATATTTATAGCTATAAAAGTAATATTAATTATATTAGTAAAAGTAATAATAAAGTTACCCCTTATAAATATAAAGTTATTATTTTATATATAGTTATAAAATACCTTTTACTAAATACTTTTAAATAGCTAAAAGACCTTAATATTTATAAACTAAAAAAAGTATATTATATAAGGTAAAAAAAAGCCTAAGATAATATTAAAATTAATATAATACTTTATAAGCTTTATACTAATATAACTAATAAACCTATTTAATAAAAGCAAATAATATAACTACTTTAACTTCTTAATAGTATTTTAATAATTATAATAATATTAGTATACTTTATTTAGCTTACTATTAAGTAAACATAAGTTATAGTTATTATAACTATATACGTTAACACTAAAATAATCCCTAAGTAAATAACCTATATAGTAATACTTAGTTAACTTTATATATAATTTAATATTAAAATATTATATATAGTCTATTATAACCTCTTAGTTCAAAAAGCTAATTACTAAATACATAAAATAAACACCTTTTTAGATCTAATAATTTACTTAAGCAGTAACTAGCTATGTTTTAAAGATTAAATATCTTAGTATATTATTACTTATAGTATTACTATATTTAACTAATATATATTACTCTTAATTTATAAGATTAATAACCTTTAGTAAGTAGTTATATTTTAGTAGCTACTAAAGTAATATTATATATATCTTATTACTAAAAAACTAATTTAGTACCTTAACTTATTAGTATTCTATATTTCTAAAAGGCTAAGATTATACTCTTAGACTATTACTTAATACTATATAAAGAAGTCCTTTTTTAAAGCAAGGTCTAGCTTTACTCTCTTATAGTACATCTTAACTAGCTTAATAATAGCCTTCTTTTAAAGCTCTAGGTAGTTAATAAGCTAAGTATAAATAAAGTACTCTAATATAAAGGGTATACTATAAAAACTATACAAATAGTTAGCCGTCTCTTTAACTTATATTAGTAAGGCTAAAAAGCTAGCTTTAGTAAGCTATATAATAAAGGCTATAAAAGCTATATCTTTAGCGTCTATTATTACTTATAGCTAGTTACCTTTATCTAGGCTTATATAAAGGTTATTATTAGCTTATAAAGTATAAAGATACTTCTTAATTGCTATATAAAATACTTTGTAGTCCTAGGTAGTCTAGTAAATAAAAGGTATAAAAGCTAAGTTTTTACTAGTATAGCTAAATTAGTTTACTTATTACTAGGTAATAAATAGTACTTTAATAGCCTTTTTAGTAATAGTTATATTCTTATTATATAAGTAAAATATATTAACTATATTAAATAAAGATATTTAGTTTAAATAATATTAATATTTATTAATAAAATATTTAAATAATTAATTATTTTAGTAAAATTATAATAAAAGTTAAGACAAAGTAGGGATATAGTAGTAACTATCTTTTTATAGTAGTAACCTGGTTTTTTTGCCCTCTCTGTAAGGAGAAGGTGTTTAGCTTTACGTGGCGCTAACTAACACCCCTAAGTATAAGCTTTATATAAAAATAAAGGTATTAAGTAAATACTAAAAAGCAAAAAAGACTAAACTATATCTTAAAAAGTTAACGTACTCGCATAGCGAGTGGGCCAACATAGCGAGCGGGCCACTCCTTATCGCTAGAAAAAACCCCTTTTTTAACTATTTATTAACAAGCAGATTCTTAACTAAAAAAGACCTAGTTTTTAGTGTTATATAACGATAAGAGTTAAATTCTAGTAAATAATAGTATAAAAAATATTATCTCTCTCTAACCCTAGTATCTCTTATCTAGGCCTCTAAATAAGAGAATTTCTAAAGATCTAGGGGTTAAAGTATAGTAATAATTTCTAGTAGATTTTATTTTACTTAATAACCCTTATCTAAGCCTTTATACAAAATTATATCTATTTTAGATAAGAAGTAGATTTTTAATAAATAGTTAAAAAAGGGGGTTTTTCTAGCGATAAGGAGTAGTCTACTCACTATATTAGCCTACTCGCTATGCAAGTACGTTATTTAATATTACTAAAATAAAAACACTATAAATACAAAAAGTAATATTAATACTAAAAGTAAAAATAACCTCTAAAAAGAATATTATATAAAAAGTACTAAACTATATATATAATAATATAATAGTTATAAAAAGCCTAAATATAATATATAAACTTATAAGATAATTTAAGATAATAATAAAAAAAGATAAAAAGTAGTTTTAATTAATTTTATATGTTATAGTTTAATTAACTTATATAAGAAGTAAAAAGGTAAAAGAAAATAGTTTATTTACTATATTAGTTTACTTATTATATAAATATATTAATAATATTTTTGTTAGAAAGTTTATTTTATTAGAATTATAAATATTATTATTAAGTATTTTATACTTTGTAATTATATTTTATATAAATATAAACTAGTTTTATATAATTATAAGAATCTTAATTAAAACTTTTTAATAATTAATTTAATATTAAAATTATATTTTTAATTAAAAAATATATTATATAAAGTTTTTTATTAATTAAGGTTTTATATATATCTTATTATATATATTTAAAAGTTAATTAGCTATTTCTTATATATTTCTTTATTATAAAAAAAACCTTTAATTAATTAAGTTAATAACTTATTTAAGAATTACTTTTTTTTATTATAGTTATTTTTATTAAATTTAGTTATCTTTTAGGTTATATAACGCGTTTAATATATTAATCTTAAAGTATTATTTAAGGGATTTAAAAGGTTTAAGTTACTTCTTATATAAATATCTTTAGGTCTTTTTTAATAGCTTAAAAAGTAAAGATAATATGACTTTTAATTAAGGAGGATTATATGTTTATATGCAAAGGAAAAGTAGTATAAAGATTAAAGAGGTAGAAAGAAGGAAAAGTAGCTAACTTACTATGTTGGCTGACTCGCTATACAGGTATATTATGTGTATTATTAAATTTAACTTAACTAGGTTTATTTATTTAATAATAATATTAATTATTATTATAACCAAATAATTTTAAATAAACTAACCCTTATAAAATACTATTTTAGTTAATAATTTTATAGCTTCTTTAATTTAATTAGTATATTAAGCTTTATTTAATTTTATCATAATTGCTCTCTATTACGTATAAAGACATAACACACCGATATTACGTCGTACATTAAACTCGTGCACTCATTCAGCGGCTCCTAAACAGGAGCTATTCTGTCCAGAACCATGGCCGAACGACCAGCGTCGCGCGATTCCAACCCCCCTATGACCTTCCCTGGCGATGCTGATCAGGACAAGTTAAGCCGAGATTTGTCGCCTGTGTTTCCACTACTTAACAACGATGAGACAGCCAAAGCTCTTTCCTCAGACGCTGCGACTCAAAACCGAGCTGGCGAAGACGATGCCGAGGAAGAGCCAGCAGTAGCCAAACCCTTTGTACGGACGTCGAGTCCCGACTCCGCTGCTCGCGCAACAGATGCGTACGACGAAACGGGCCTCGATCGCCTCGATCGCAAAATGCATAAGTTCAGCTTGTACGAGACAGCCACACGCTATTATATCGTCGGCGGCGACGTGACCGAGCGGCGATACCGGATTCTCAAAATCGAGAGAACTACAGACGACTCGGAGTTGAGCATTACCGACGACAAGATCATTTACAGCCAAAAGGAGATGAACCAGCTGTTGGACACGATCGATGATGGCAACAAGGGAACAGGAGGCATCAAGCTGCGTTGTACTGCATGGGGATTGCTGGGCTTTATTAAGTTTACGGGGCCTTACTACATGCTTTTGATCACAAAGAAGAGTACGGTGGCCATGATTGGGGGGCACTACATTTACCAAGTTGATGGTACAGAGTTGGTGCCGCTCACACCAAACCGATTCAAAGCCGACGTCAGAAACACTGAAGAGTCTCGCTTTTTAGGCATCCTCAACAACCTAGACCTGACCAGATCCTTTTATTATAGCTACTCATACGACATAACACGCACGCTTCAGCATAATCTTACGAGGGAGCGTGAGGCGCTTGCCTGTGGACTTCCGGGGGCTATAGATGACTTCAACGGCATGTTTGTATGGAATAGCCATCTCTTGCAACCGGCCATGAAGGCTCTTAAGGATCCTTTTGACTGGTGTCATCCCATCATACACGGCTACATCGACCAGGCTGGTGCGTTTCCATCCCGAATGCAGGCGGTGAAGTTGATGTTACGTGGCTAATGATGAGTGATGTAGCTTTATCGATATATGGCCGTACTGCGTACATCACCATCATTGCCCGGCGATCCCGCTTCTTCGCTGGAGCTAGATTCCTTAAACGCGGAGCCAATGACCTGGTAGGCTGACATGACAAACAAAAAATACTATTTCGAACGACCCATCACTGACCAGAGGGCGTTGATAGGGCTACGTCGCCAACGATGTCGAGACAGAACAGATAGTTTCGGAAGCGTTGACCACTTCGTTTCACGCCCCTGGACCGAGGCTCTTCTCCAGTCCGCAGTACACCTCGTATGTCCAGCATAGGGGCAGTATTCCTCTTTACTGGACACAGGACAACACGGGTGTGACCCCAAAGCCGCCAATTGAGCTCAACTTGGTCGACCCGTTCTACAGCGCGGCAGCCCTTCATTTCGACAACCTTTTCGAGCGCTACGGCGCCCCCATCTACGTACTGAACTTGGTGAAGGCCAGAGAGAGGACGCCACGAGAGTCCAAGCTGTTATTGGAATACACAAATGCCATTAACTATCTTAACCAGTTCCTACCCGAGGGACGTAAGATCATCCATAAGGCCTGGGATATGAGCCGAGCGGCAAAGAGTCGCGACCAAGACGTTATAGGTACCCTAGAGCGTATTGCCGAGGATGTTGTCACCACGACAGGCTTCTTCCACGACGGCGACGGCAAGGTGTACCCGACAAGCGTACAGAATGGTGTCGCCCGGACGAACTGTATTGATTGTCTAGATCGCACCAACGCGGCGCAGTTCGTTATTGGCAAAAGAGCCCTAGGGCATCAGTTGCACGCACTCGGCATTCTTGAGGACACCTCTATCAACTATGACACGGATGCCGTCAATCTCTTTACACACATGTATCATGACCATGGCGATACCATTGCTGTGCAGTACGGCGGCTCTCAGCTTGTCAACACCATGGAAACTTACCGCAAAATCAACCAGTGGACGAGTCATTCCCGCGACATGATAGAGAGTTTCAAGAGATACTACAACAACTCCTTCCTCGACGGCCAGCGCCAGGAGGCGTACAATCTGTTCCTCGGGAACTACATATTTGCTCAGGGGCAGCCAATGTTGTGGGACCTTGCGACCGACTACTATCTTCATCACGCGGACCCACGGGCGTGGTCCGACAAGACAAAACGGGACTACATCAATTGGTACACGGCAGAAAACCTGCAGGAGAGGAGGTTTCCGACATACACTCCGCCTCCTGGCGAGGCAAGGAAGATGCCAGTGTCTTTCTTTGACGATTATTGGGTTGAGTATTATCGACCGTCCACCCTCTCATCATTCCTCAAGATGTTTCCTTATAAGATGAACTCAACCATCAAGTACATACCCTTCAAGTCCACACAGGATGGCCGCTATGATCTGAGTCCCTTTAGGGTCCGTAACGAGACAGACATGGACGCCCACGAGAAGAAGAAGCCGAAGAAGGAGGTGACAATCGTCGACCCACAAGATCTGAAGTCTTCTCGGGATATGGACGCAGCATCCATCATATCCGACCGCACGACAGGTGGCAAAGGTATTTCCATTCACCGCTGGCTCCAGCCCATGCAGGATAGAGTAACAGGACACCACGGGATCATGAAGGAAACCCAGGCAGAACCACAAGGGTCCCCTAAAATCAAGCCTACAGCACAGGAAAAGACCAAAGCGGCCCAGTGGACGTTTACCAAGGCTGTTAATGAGTCTCTCAACCCATCCGTCAGTCAGCAGGAGGCCGAGGATTATGAGCGCTACATCAGCCACCCCCAGAACCTACCCTTGGTTGTGTCGGCCGAGGTCCAGGCGGAGAACCAGTCCGAGTACCAGCATTATGTTCAGAGTAGCTGGCAGAGCGATGCCATCACCCCTGTGGGTGCCGAAGAGGACTTAGCAGTGTACGCTGAGCTCCTCAAAGTCGGCAGCAACCCTCTTACCGTCACTGAGGAAGATGCCCAGAAAAAGCGGTACAAGGCATATAGGAAGTGGCTGCGCGGCAAGTCTTTCTTCAAGCAGCAGCCACTCGATTGAGATGACTGGCGTTGTGTTCTTCGCCCACAGTCTCGGTTGCAACTTTGGTGCTGCCGAATAGCTCCGCAAGCCTGGGTTCAGTAGCCAACAGTGGCGAGCAATACTGCTGCGGATCGAGGCCGGCAGCCGTTAAGATGGCACGCAGCATAGGAGCGAGTTTTGTCACTTCTGCCAAGGCTTTCTCATTCGCCGCATTCCCTGGCGTCCTTCTGTGTTCATCTAGCATGTTCAGCCAGCAGATACTGATCGTTCTCAGCACCGTGCCTGAGTGTGACGCATGAGAGATCCTTGACCAGCAGTTCAGCATAACCGCGTATAACGCCTGGGCCGCCGCCTGGATGCAGGTTGGGCAGGAAACGAAGAACGGGTCGGTCATGATGGCGGAGAACATGGATAGAAGTTCCTGTGTAAAAGTCAGCACGTGGACAGCGACGTGTGAGAATCTTTGCCTTGCCTTCAGATGTGGTATAGCAAACGGACCAAGTTGGTTGATGATTGGAATGGTCTGTCGAGCGAGCAACTCTACAATTCCAACGTACTCGGACGCATGCCAGTAACCGGCAAGTACACCTTCTCTGAGCAACCTAGTGAGGATTTTCGTCTTTTCGGGTCTGGCCCCGTCATTAGGAAACTGAGCCTTGGCCAGCTGTATGATGGCGCGGTAGGCTGGTTCAAGCAATTGAAGAGACTCTTCTTCCGGCGTCACGCTTGGGAGGGAGAGAAGCGAGGGAAACACAGACTGCTCAAAGATTTCGCCGAGACCCGTGTCGCCAAGGACGTGGGCTGGGCATCTTGAGAGAAAGCTCTGTAGTATGATGAGGCCCTTTTGCTTGAACCTTGTCTCCGTGTTATCAACAAGGGCGAGTAGGACTGGTGTAAATAATGGCCAGCTCTTGCTGATAAGAGGTTCCTGTGTAAAACAGTGCGTCAGATATGCATTTTAGCCATGTAACGAGTGATGTAGGAGGGGTCAACCAACATCGGCATGTTCCACAGCCCATGCAAATATCGTGACGGCGTGGACTTGGGTATTCTTCCACGGCGTCGAATCAACAGTTCCTGTGTAACAATCGCGGGTGGCCTGATTCTGGTCGTCGTTGACGAAGTGAGCCTTCCTACCAGTTGAAGTGATGCGGTTTGAAGTGGTTCGGGAGAAAATGGGGCGAATGAAGTCTTCTAGAACGGCGGAAACTATAAATTTACACCTCATGTCGTGGCTCAGGGAATTTCTTAAAATGCACTCAGAACTTGATGCAGCGCCCGAGGTTGTCCATGCGTCCTGGCTGTCGGTATACGCAGCTACACGAATCAGATCCTTTTGGTCGAGTAGCGCAGAAAAGTTGATGACGAGGCTCTCCAAAACATTTAATGCCCTTTCCGCCAGGGCAGGGCTGTCTGCAGATTGCAAAAGGGTGGGATAGCTCAAAAGTCCCGCGGCATGGCTCGCGAGTTGCTGAATGGACTCCTTGTCCTGCGATCCTCCGTAAATGCGCTCGCTCTTCTCGAGGCATAGTGAAAGAACCTCAAGAACATGTCGCTGCGGCTATCGTGCAAGCGTTAGCAAGAATAGAGGATGAATATACGGAACAACTCACCAAAGATTCACACTCGGATAGGCCGCAGGCAAGATTCGCGAGTGTGTACAGGCTTGGCAGAACTGTCTCTTACGGTCAGCTGGTGACGACAAATGGCGGCCGTCTCCCAGTATGGTGGGATATCGAGACACACTTTTATCTGCATCCAGTCCATTACCGCTGGAAGTTGCATGCTGCCATGCTTCAACTATATCATGCAACATCTTTGGAAGGAGAGGGTAATCAATTGCAGGAGGGGCGAGTGAGCGACAACAGAAGTGACAAACTACCACTGAGACGGTCGCACAAGGCGTGACGGTGCATTAGCTGCCGAATGAGTCTCGATCAGGTTGAAAAGGCAGGGTTGATGGTGGCAATGTCGTCAGCAAACCCAAGTTCTGTGTGCGAAGTAGGGGGAGTTTTGTAAATGGAGGCTTGAATTTCCAAATCCCCGAATTCCGTTGCAGCCCGAACCAGTGCCAATACGGCGACAGCGCACAGTGCGCTGCATCCTCCTTCTCGAGCTAGACAGCCTCGGGGCTCTGCAGGGAAAACAGATCACGTTCCTGTTTTCACTCATACGGTTTATGTCTATTTCTTTTTAGTATCCAAGGCCTTTCTATTGCAGTTGCATAATATCCATGTCCCCTATGGGAGAGTCTCATTCTTGGACACTGTGCCAACACAACACGGCATATCGTTGTTCAAGCCGGAGCTTCAACCTGGTCATAACGGTGTAAATGTCCTGCATAGAAGGGCGAAGACAAGCATCCAGTCTGCATTTAAGTCGTTCATTCCGTCTGGGAACTGCGTCCTGTCGTTGGTGGCTATTCTCATGTCATATACCTTGGATCCCCAACTCGCCGGCTCTCCGGCGTACCTCATCAATAGCTCCAGCCAGGTCCATCTCGTCGGGATGGCGAAGTTGCCAGGCAACACACACGTCCAAGGCTTGCCCCATCCACCTACCTGGGCGAACTCCGAGCTCCTTGGCCAGCATCCGGCCGTCGACTCGGCGCTTCAAAGACGGTGCATCCATTACGTCCAGCTTCGCCAAACGATCTAAGAACGTCTGCCAACCGGAGAGAAAATCAATTCTGTCTGTCATGGAGTGAGTATTGAGGCTTTCAACTTGCAAAGGAAAGCATGGAATACTGAGCTTCTTACCAGCATCCGAGCCAGACGGCAGCTTGTCTAGGGCTTCGACGAGCAGGGCATAGAGAACCTGGACGCGCCAGTGGCTCCCCTGGCCATCCCACTTGCGGATTGCCATGCCAACAGTGTCTCGTTCCGTAGCCGCAGACTCATTGGCACAAACAGCTTGCTTCAAGGCAACAATATCGGGTCGATGGCGATACGCAGCAGTGATGACATCGCAGAGCTTGTTTGGGGCCTTGATGCCTTCTCGAGCCACCAAGGTTGTTAACGGCAGAGTCGCCCTGGACTTTGGTAGGGGCATTTCCCTCTCCACGTGTGAATATGGAATTACTGCGGCTAGGTTCCAAGCGTAGTATGCGGCCTCGTCAGACTTGACGAGAACATCGTAGATGGATCCCAGGGCTTTATTGCAAACGAGACTGTCAAAAAGATCATAGACCAACTGCCACTTGGAGAGGTCCGGCGGTGGGTGCTTGATGCTGTTCGGATCCGTAAAGATGGCCTCGTATAAGCCCAATGTCCGGATGAGGTCCAAAGAACAGCGTGGACGCTTGCCTGATTGGATCTCATTATGTCAGTCTGTGAAGCATTCACGCGTAGAGCACCGCTATCCCAATCAGACGTACCCCTCAGCATCTTCTCCATCTCAACCCCGACCCTCTCACGGCTGATCTTAAGCTTCAGAGCGTCTAGGACGCGGGCATCGGCCATGACGGCAGTGGCGGTGGGGTCTATGGCAAAGTCAAGCCGGCTGGCAAAACGGACCAACCTTAACACTCTGAGAGGGTCGTCAGTGAAAGTCTGGAATGGCTCCATAGGAGTGCGAATCAGACGAGATTTCATGTCTGCGAGACCACCGGTCAAGTCCTCCACCAGACCAGTATGGAGGTTGTAGAAGAGTGCGTTAATGGTGGCATCTCGGCGCAGAGCATCTTCCTCTGCAGTGCCAAACTCCATCGTGGGGTTGCGGCTTTCTTGGGTGTATGTCTCCTTGCGCAGGTTGACAAAATCGACGTCCAGACCAAACATGCGTGTGGTGGCTGTTTCGAGATGTTTAGACTTGTCGGGGTTGGCAGCAATTTTGTGAAGGCTGCCCATGTCATCAGGGCCAATGTTGTGCTTCTTGATATGCTCATTTTGAGCACAGTAGTCACGGAGCTCTAGACTGAAGGCATAGCCGGTCATGACATTGATGGCGGTGTCGACGTCGTGGCTCTCAATGCCAAGCAGCTTATCACGAACCCATCCTCCCGCCCATCGAAGAACGAGCGGCTCGGGCGAGCGACCGGCCGCATCGATGAAGGCGGCAACATCGACCAGGAGATCCCTCAACTGTTTCTCTGTGGCAGTAAGGCTAAGCTTCGGCGGAATAATCGGGGCGACGGTAGTGGTGGCGGCGTTGTTGCTGCTGGTAGCGGCCATCTTAGAGGGGGAAGATGGAGCAGGACGGCCCACAAAAGTATCAAAGTTTCTCTTCATGAGGTACCGACACGGGAATGATGGTAGCACCGCGCAGCGCTTCCAAGTTGTGGCAGGTCGAAGTCGAGGACAGAGACGTAGCATGACACGGCTCGCCCGACAGTCGAGTGTGTCAAGTCGCAGGCGCTTAACGAGCTAGAGCCCTAGGAGGAAGGGGTGAACGTGCGCTGCACAAGGCCGCTAGCCGTGATCCGTCAGTTTCGAGAAGACGTCTTCCTGGGATTGGCCAGGAGCACCTCTCAAATTAACCAATGGTTTGGGTAGTACCGAGTAGCAGCGGTAATGGAGACTGGGGTCGGAGGCGCAGATGCCGATGAAGGCAAGAGATAGGTGGTACGGACACTTCAGCACAGGCCCAGATTGTCAGAGGAGGACCGATGAATGAACAGGCAATTCTGGGACAAAGCGCTGGCCTGCAAGAGTTTGTAGTGTGTGTATCGAGTGGTTTCTCCAGGCAGTGTGGGTTTGGCGATGGGGTCGAGGTTGGGATGAAGTCTCGATACGAAGCGCTGATACGCGGCTAGCGAGTGGTTAGGTAAAAAGGCGAGACACCCGGGTGTGGTAGGTGGGGTGACGCGAACGAACTGTGAGGCCTGCCGCCCAATATGGTTCCAGGGGGTAAAAAATGACATGATAGGGCTCCTGTGCAGATGTGACGAATAAGTGAAGTGACCTAAGGTGATATATATGTGATGCGAAACGACATAGTTGCCATGCCCATCTCTTAGGGCTTACGTCTATGCGAATATGAAGATGACGGGGGTTGACTCACAATCTCAAGGTCAAGGCAGGGTAATAAGGTTCGGGGCAAGATTCAGTCATTGGTGGTGTGTGTTTGTTTGTAATGGGACTGTTCTAAAAACGACCCTGCAGGCGTCTTCAGCTTAAACTTCCTGTACCTAATTAATACTATATAAGCTAGGCAGAGTTAGGAGCTGACCAGGGCCCAGACACACGCCGGAGGAGATGTCAGAAAGGCAGCCAAGGGTAACCAAACACCCGACTTGCAATTGAAACCCCGTACACTGACGACCGCGTACAACAAAAACTTCAAGACACACAATAGAGAACTATGTACATTCAAGAAAATAACAGACTATAGCAGCCTTGTTGTTTATTTTGGGTCACGCGTCTGTCTGTCCTCTTGAAGACACACAGTGCCATTTCAAATATCTATTATTCTGTCGTCATCAACTAGTAGAACATGCGGTAGGTGAACGCCATGTCAAGCAGACAGGCAGGGGGGTAAAATGAACTGGGTGACAGAGTACCTTACGAGTCGTTCGGCCCGTGACAGGGGTAAGAGTGCACAAGCGTCAAGAAGCGCAATGGCGATAGTACGGATCTCACTTGCGGCACGATCCACTACAGCCTACACTACCTAAGTCCAAATACCTACCATGCTCTGGCGAGACGACGGTAAGGGTGCCACTATGAATAGAAGGTATGGCACACGATGTAGGAGAGACAGGATGCTTAGGTACCTAGGTACTACGAGATATGGGGTACGTATCCTCCGGCAAGTTTTCGGGCTTGCCATCGACTTTTGCACGTATGCTCTCTCAGCTGACAGCCTTCCCTGGTTCTGTACCTGAGCCGGGGTGTCCGAGCTAATACAATTACCTAAGACAACCAAGTGCGATTTGGCATCGTGTTTTAACGTCAAAGCTCCCCTGTTGAGGTATTGACGTAGCGTGTCATCCGTCTTGTGGCACAAGACAGCGTGGCTGGGAGGACCGGGTTGTCCTTCGCCCAGTGTCTTGTTTGATTTGTTCGTGAAGCTCAGCAAGGGTGCGCCAACTTTGCCCTCCGTCGAGTGGTGGAGTATTTTCCAACGCTGCCTGCGTTGCTGTACTTGCTTGTAATGGCAATAACTCGTATGCAAATTGACCTACGGATTCTAGGCTACAACTCCTTTGCAAAGGGCCGGCTGCAACTTCAAGCCGCTTTATGTCACTGCCCTACATAACAAACGGCAGCATAACAGAGAACCCTCAGCAATCTTGGCATTTCACAACGACGATGCTCTTCCTCGGGTTCCATCCATATGTTTCAGTAGTCAATAATGTCACTGTCTCTATCCGCAGTTGCACCTGTCATGGGAATCTGAATCCCGTCTTGTGGCCCATATCCAAGTATTTCCTGACCGCCCACCCAAAGTGGTTACCCCAAGGACCATGAGACCTAGATCTGGGTCACCGCAACCCCAGTCCCCTATATTCAAGTCTATCTTTGATATGGTTTTGTTTGATCAGCAGTTCCTCCCGCACAGGGCAACCCGGTCCGTCTACTTTGTTCCGCATTCGTCGCGCACCGGTAGTCGGCTGTGGCTCTGGGGAGCGACTGTGATGCACAGCTGCCCCTGGCGTTCTAGTCTTGCAGGAAACGACCCAACTGATGTTGCCCAAATGCCCTTGCGATTGGCTCCGCAACTCAGAAGTTGACAAAGTCGGTTTCACCGATGGCCAGTGCACAGCTCATACCGCCTGTTCCAAACGACACCTGTCTCACCGGTGCCTACCCTGTCTGTTGGTCTGTCCTTCCCCTCGTCTTCCGAGCTTTCCTTCGCTTTAGCCTGAATAGAATGGTAGCAGACCGACAAGCCATTGATTCGACATGGCCAACAGAGCCTCATCTGCTTGCTGGGACGTGCCCCGGAGCGAAACGAACGCACCCCCCTGCTACCGATCCCTCTTCCCTCGTTCTCTTGCCTCGATGCTTTGCGCACGCCAGCCAATCATGTGTGTTTGTGGCCGACATTGTATGCGCACTTCAACGTCTTCCGGCATCTACCCCAACCATTCGATGCGTCTGCTTTACAAGGTACACAGCATCGTCCATTCTGGGCAACTATTATGTCTGTTTTTATGGGCTCTAAGCGAATGATACAACCAGTGGTGGCCTCGTCCAGCTCGCCACTAGCAAAGCTCGGGGGCTTGAAGACTAAGACAGACATAGACAGGGGCAAAATCTTCACAGCCGCATTGCTGTCCCGGTCGCCAGCTGCTCCTGCGCCAGGTTCCTGTTGTTGTCGTCGTCCTATCCATCGTAGCCATAGGTAGGCCCCACCATCCGTCGAATTACAGCTGGCACGGCATCATTTCTCTTGCACTGTTGTTGAACCGCCATGCAAAGTCACTCAACGTTGTAAATCGAAGTCAGGTCACCGCCATGCAAAGTCACTCAACGTTGTAAATCGAAGTCAGGTCACCGCCATTGTCCGACGTTTGTCTTGACAGCAGTATCGTGGCTCACCGCACCCATTGCCGTCAAGTCTACTGCCTCCTATGCGGTCTCCGCTCGGCTTGCATGACTGCGGATTTTGACCCAACTGCGCCATCTGTGCGTGCTTTTCGCGCTTGTCGGCTGCAACGGTTTGCCCCGTCTGCACCCGTTCGCCCTCTCCTCCATCTTCGCCCTCTCCCTCGCGCCCTTGTGACATTAACCCAATTCTACGGTACTCTCTCTTCCTTCAAAGTTACCCACAGTATGGCAACGGATCATCTACGCACGTGCGCTTACCGTTAATACAGGTCGAGATTCGATTGGGCCGTCATCTTTTCCTTGCTAGCTCGTTCCAGCACCACCCCCCGTTGCAACGATCATATCGTATCCGGTGCGCTGCAGATCCGGCCGCCGTGGGTCGAAACAGAGCCATCCATCTCCGCATCGAAACACGCACGAGGCATGGCCGTCGCTGGCTGGGGTCATTGCTGTGGATCTAGTTCCAACGCAGCGACTTCACCTTACTTTAAATCACACTCAGCCAAGGGCCAGGCAACCAGACCATCAAAGTAGCCATTATGATGAGTGGTCGCCAAGAATAGGCACAACCATGGATCATTGTTCTTTGCGCAGGTCACGTACGCCTACATGGGTGCGTGACCTGCGCAAATAACCAGCATCCTGCGGGAACCGATGGCAAGCACCAGCCATTCCATCTTATACTTGGTCTTGTATAATGAGATGTTCTGGGGCGTTCGGAAACATACTGCTGCCTACGTATTCAACGCCAGTCTTCGCTGCTCGTTCACAGGAGCCTCGAAGCAAAAGTTCATATCAGATATGCGCCCGTTGAACATCCCATCACCGGGCAACTGGAACGTTTACGCCGTCGTCTTAGACACGGCGTTTGGTACACCTAGGCCTGCACCTGCATTTGCTCCGCTTCCGAGCAAGAGCCTGCCAGAAACCCCGGGCAGCAGACATGCAGGTCATCGCTTGGTGTGAACCTGGACGGTAGAAGGGTCCAGGCGCCCGTCCTCTGCCCCTCTTAGAGATGCTGGTTGCATCTTGGCTGGGTCAGATTAAGGTCGTCCTGATTTCCGGTCGTGGGCTCGGGCTTTCCAGCCGAAATTCGGTCACACCAACTCCGGAACTTTGATACCCATCCCTGTTCGTCATCGCCTCATGTTGTCCACGCCCCTGGCTCGATATTCACATGAGGCTCTGCTCACTGGCCTCGCCACAGCCCAGCTCAGGAGATCCGCTCTCCAGCTAGCCATGTCACATCCTTCGTCGTCGTCGTTGATGTGTCTGTGTCAGTGGGTGTGCCTGGATTCGAACCACCCCCAAGCCAAGTCGCATTGAGGCCATCTCCTCGAAAACATGTTTGGCTTGGCGGTTTAGGATGTCGGATGGATATTCGACAAACCTCTCCCGAGCATCAGAGGAGAACAGGCAATGGGGTGAAGCAAGCCGTGGGAACGTGGCAGTGGAAGTGAGGGTGGGAGACAGAGGCGTGTCGTGGTCGTCCCGACATCAGATATTTCGACGTCTCTCGTACTCTTGGGCCGCTAGCTTTCTATAAAGACAAGTCCAGCATCCAGCTCCAATCCGTTTTGCCCTCTCCATCACCATCCAGCAATCAGCAGTCTTTGAGTCATCCGACTACTTCTCTCCTTCCAATCTTTTATTGCATAATTTATCCCTGCCGGTCAGGACTTACCTTCTCTCACAACAACATGTCTTCCATCAAGAGCATTTTCGCCATCGGCCTCCTGGCCACCGCCGACATTGTTGCCGGACACGCTGCCATCATTGCCGCTACCGGTGACGCCGGCGGAAAGGGCATGGCCCTCGGCATTGATTCCAGCACCCCCCGTGATGGAACCCGCCGCAACCCTTTCCAGGCGGACAGCACTCGTTTCAAGGGCGACGCAGCCGACACATTCGGCGAGACCGTCGGCGCCGGTACAAACGATCTCGAGACCGGCACCAAGGCCATGATGGCCGAGACCGGCACTATGCTCCCCCAGGTCTCTGCTGGCGGCTCTGTCGATATGACTCTGCACCAGGTCAACGGTGACGGTGGTGGTAAGTGAACAGACTTAGATGCACCCTGACGCCCAACTTGGAGCACAACTAACACGGGATACTGCAGGCCCTTACGACTGCATGATCAACGCTGACGGCACTGGCGCCGCCTGGACCAACATCAACGTTATCACCACTCCCCCGGGCGAGAACTCCCGCAACCGTGACGGCGCCATGACCGACTTCCCGCTCAAGGCCGCCATCCCTGCCGACCAGACCTGCACAGGTACCGTTGCTGGCCAGTCCAACGTCTGCTTGGTTCGTTGCCAGAACGCCGCTCGCGCCGGTCCCTTTGGCGGTGTCGTTCCCGTCCAGATGGCTGGCACCACCACGCCGGCTGCTGCTCGCCGTAACCTGATGCTCGCCGTCAAGCGCTCCGACGAGCTCCTCAAGAAGATGATCAAGCGTGCTCAGACCCCCTCTGCGGCCCCTGAGGACGACCCCGCTTACCTGGCCGAGCTCCGCGCCGACGGTGAGGAGATTTAAACGACTTGAGTTCCGGGGGCTGTCACGAGGGTTGAAACAGGGATTTGCGGAGGCAGGAAGGACAGGCGACGAAAGAGGCTGCTGACTTGATGCTGATGCTGATGCCCATCATTATGTATCTGGAGAGGGCTTTGACTGTGTCTAGTCGTCGATAGTACACAATACCATTCTCTGACTGCTTGCTAATAATTTGCTATCTTGTTTCCTCTGGTATATGGTTGTGTGACATTTCGGCTCCTGGCATCGTCGGCGAACGGTCCGGTAGCATGTGCTGGGCTTAAATGGTCCAAGAACCGTTTTTGGGCTTGTTGGTTTAGCTGTCCTGCTGGATGAGGGTTGTAGTGCTTGCTGCCCAACCCGAGTCTCGACTAACTTCCCCTCTGCTGACAAGATGGCTCAACAATTATGACAGTAAGGTGGTTTGGTGGTTGTGACTATCGCCGCATATTTCATGGCTACAATGTCAAGGCTTGGCTGCCTAGGGTTATCTACAAGACTCAATGTCTTCGCGAACGATTCCCTCCGTTTCGTTTGCCGCGGGTTGCCGTTCACTAAGATGGGTTGATCCATCGCCGCATTGCTTGTATTGCACCAAAGACGTGCACGGGTCACGTTACCTGTCGAAGTATTAAGACCGAGAGAGGGGGGAGTGCGTCGGACCAGATATTATCTTCGGACAATGTTTTTCGTCATGGCCAGAGGAGAACGTGATGCGTTGTTCGTACACTGAGGAGACGGCATGTACGTGGTCCCGAGTCAAACAAGCCTAGAGAAGGTTGAGTCGGGCATGCACAGCCACCGAAAGAAGGCAAAGGCGTTAGGACAATATAATGAGGACAACCTAAATGGGGTGATCTGACGAGGGTCAGGAGGTGCAGCACCAGGACCTGTTGGGCTGGGATGAGATAAGGTAATACGGAATGGAATATGGTGTGATGGTACGGGGCTGAGAACGTGAATGAAGGCTTGCAAGAAGAGGCAAAAAGGGGAGGCTGTTTGAGAGCAGATGAGTAGCAGAGAAAGTAGACATCACAATTAGCGGACTTGCGCTGAGCCTGTCTGTGCGATGGCGCCGGCTAGATTGGGCAAGACCAATACCAAAAACATATTTCTGTCAAAACCGACGCCGATAATAATCAAAACCTTCTTTAGGGACGAACGCAAGTCGTGGTCCAATTCTTGTCATCGTCGTCCACAACCACCGGCAGAAGCGTTCATCCTAAGTTGGCTCTCCCGAACCTAGCCAAGGACGCAACTAATGTAGGTTTAATCAGCCTTGGGTTCCTTACCACGTGCATCTGAAACGAGTTGTGCACCGTGGATGTGGGCGTGAGCATGGACGCCGAGATGTTTGCGTAGGGTTGCAGGTAATGCGGACGATAACAGATGGACATGTAAGACTAAGCCAATCGACGAGTCGTTCTCGTCTAGATGCGGGTATAGGTACTCGTAGATGGCGTTTGTGAAAGAAGGTGGGCGAAATGGAATACAATACGTTGGATACCAGTGACAGAAACAAGAGGCACTCCAGATCAGCAATCACCAACTGCAATTGGACAAGAAGGCAATCGAAGTGAATGTCATTGGAGCTTGGGGGTGCCGTCGTTTCCTCCATTCGTCGATTGGCCCTGGCGTGACGTCAATGGCGTTCATAGTAGTGAGAGACGCACAGAGCGGATGGTTAAGGCCTTCGCTGATCCTTGTCACTCTACCCCCGCCATCAATAAGTCGAAAAAGAAAGAAAAAAGTCGGGAAAAGATTAGGGGAAGCGCGTCCGGGTCAGATGTTTCGCTACCCAATACTGATGTCGACCTCGGGCAAGTCCTTGGCGTGTGCGGTGATAAACCTTGACCAACGCCGTCATCCTTTTACGCAGTATCATTTCACCATGTGCACAACAAGCTAGCTTGGGTTTTCCATGTTCAGCTAGAAGTAACACTAAGGGAGGGCCAGCTACCTGAATACACCGACTTACATGATCAGGCATAGGCTTGTCTTGCAATTTGCTATTCTTTCCTGCCCACAAGACAGAGTTCCCTTTCAATATAGTATTTTCGAGGCAGCCCAAATGGAGGCTAACCTGATATGAGTAGACAAGTCAGGCAAAGCAACTGTAAGTAAGGGTTCACGTTAGTGTACCGTCCTCCTGTATCCCAAGCTCACCCTCCTCGCATTATCTAAGAAACGTACATGTCCAATGGCGATGTGAAGATGAGGTGAAATGAGCTACGTAATCCGCACACCCAAAACAGCGAGGGGTCATGATACACTTCAAGTCGTGATAAACCTTGGTCTACCTCCTCCTGTCTGCTCGCTTCCTTGGCCAGTACAACGGAGACTTTCCTCGCCCTGACGGCTGCGTTTTCCACCGTTGAAACAGAATCTTTCCAATTCTATCTCCCCGCGAACCCAAATTCAAGCGAAAACTGAACCGAAACCAATCGATAATACACCAGAGCAGCCAGTTGGCCGGCCACCTTGAGTACCTACTCTCACTCACTATTAAAGGTACGTAGAGGTCGTGCGCCGACGCCACCCCCGGTCTCAGAGGCTTCGAAGTGGAGGGGGCTGTGATCGACAGGTTCGTTCGTTAATAAACGCAGTTGAGACGGAATGACTAGGTAGGTACTCGGGGCTCTTTCAGACTTGTCCTTCGACCGCATGGGAAAGGAAAAGGCAAACGGCAGGTGACTGCCCAGCCAGCCCATCGCCCTACACTACAAAGGGATCATGTACCTCCTTGTCGCGGTGTGGTGTGGTGATCCATTGCCTCCTTCTGCCCCCACCTTGCTCGCTACCTTAGTATTTCGGCCTTGGTGCCTCCTCCCTCACTTTAGCATCGTCTTGGTGACACCATCGACACGCACAAAACGCTACCGGGCCTGATGGTTGTGACTGTTCCGGACCTTCATAACCCCCCCCCTCCCTCCTCTGATCGCCCTGTCATTGGCCTTCTCCCTTCGACTTAAAGTCTCTCCCCACCTGCGATACCTTTTGACACAGCCCAACTCACAATACTTTTAATCTACGACCTTGTCAAACATCATCGTATCAGCTAAGACGGTGACTCGCTTGCTATCGAATCGACACAGAAGGCTCCCGTCCGCCGACACCAGACTCTACCATGTCCGGTTTGTTCAACCCCTTCATCATCTACTGCCACACAAGACGCCTGTTAATATGCCGTGCCCAGACGACCAGACCAGAACCGAGAGCATCACCATTGATGCCGGCGCCTCGCCGACCGTCCTTGACGGAGAGCCTGCCGTCGCCCTCTCCTCGTCGCCCGCAGATCGACGAGCCAGCACCGACGAATGGGGTAAGTCCTGACTGCTGGCTTCTCTATCCTGCCCGGGGTCCGCGTTGGCGATTACTAACCACCTGGAACACTCTGTTAGACGCCTCCAAAGTTCCCCCGAGCCGCTTCCAGAAGCGCAAGGGTTCCATCTATGCTACGCCCGGTTCTCGTGACGGCCATGTTGACCGGAATTACGCCTCTGGCTTCCACGAGAAGCACACTGAGAAAGGCTACACCAAGACGCCCTCAAAGTAATATAAAGGGTCTTTGGCTGTATTCGGGGGAACGAACGACTGGCCCGGCACGTGAGAATCGTGTGACTTGACCAACGTTGAGCGAGCGCCCAGCAGATCGTAGGAGGGGCTGTAACATCACACCAGCAAGGCTGGGAATGGGAATCACGAGGAATGAACTAAATTGTAGAGATCAGGAATCGGAAATGGGTTTGACGCTCTGCTGTCTGTATGATATTACCTAAAACTAGCCAACCGCCATCACGCCGAGGAGAAATTGATACACGTTATTCGTCAAGGTCATCGATGTCGATAGCGTCCGGGTTTGCTGCCGCAGCTGGTGCCTCGGTTGTGCTGGCCGTCTTGGCGGCATCGCTGGCCGCCACGAATCCCACGGGCGCCTTTGCTTGTCGCTCGAGCGCCGCCATGGCATCGGCCATTTCGGGGTCGCCCGACTCTTCCGGCCGCCGCTGGCTGCGTGCGAGGGCCTGTGACGCGATGAAGTTGACGTCGGTATTGTACTGCGCCTGCACGCTCCGCTTGATCCGCAGCATCTCCTTGAATGTGTCCTCGTTGCCGTGTTGCACCTCGAAGGCCTCCCACTTCGCCCAAAAGTCTGGGCTGGTGCGCGGGTCGCAGAATTGTGACGCGTGACCGTAAATAGCCCGCGCCCGATCGATCTCGCCAAGGCGCTTCTCCATATCGGCAAACTTTAGGCACATGTCCCGTGCCTCATTGTCGGGTAAAGTGGAGATGGCCTTTTCGTAAATGGGCCTCGTCGACGGTAGCCCGAAGTTGGATGCTGACTTGGTGATGTAGAAGTTGAACATGTCTGCCCGGTCCTCGTCCGCCACAGCTCTCGTCGCGCGTTCGTAGATTCGCATCGCGTGCCTCGCGAGGCCCCGCTCCTCCTCCAGGTTGCCGTACATGAGATATATGACCTTGGCGAACTTGGGCGGACAGTCCTCAATGGCCTGCTCAAAAAGATCGCGCAGGCGCTCGATGCCAATCTTGCGATCAACGGCCTTTGTCAGGTACAGGTTCCACAGCTCGAAGGCGACGGGGTAGCTGAAGAGATCGAGGCCACGTTCGTAAATTTTGAACGACTCCTCGTAGTACTGGTGCTCCTCCAATAAATTGGCGTAGTTGACCACAGTTTGGGGCGTGGCGATCCGCAGTTCAAATATACGCTCGTATACCTTCCTCGTATCTTCCAACGAGCTGACGCTCTCGACAAGATCTACGTAGAAGCTCCAGAGCTTCCAGCTCTTGTGCACACGCTGCTGAGGCGACAGTGTCTCGTCAAAGTAGTCAACTGTCGACCTCTTCGGTGCCTGGACCGCCTTCGCCATGATGCGAACGGCATCGTCAAAATTCTCATTCCTCAGCTCCATCTCGGCCCATTCAATCCACATGTCAGCCAGTTCCGCAACCGACTTGAATGGCACCTTGACAGCCTTTTCCATGATGATGCGCGAGTTTCGTAGGTCGCCCCCCCGCTCGTAGAATTTGGCGTAGTTGGCCCAGAGTTGATGGAATGCTCCAATGGCTTTCTTTGGCTGTATTGTCGCGATGGCTGCTGTGTATGTCTGTACCACTTCCAGCTTGTTGTCCCCCCAGAGAGCTACCCTCTTCTCCCATTCTGATACGTTGTTCGGGTTCTGTCGCAGAACAACATCGTTGAGAAGGAAAGGTCTCCTGTCCATGAGCTGCTCGAAGCGCATCATTCGTATGTCAAGTTCGAAATCCGCCTCCTCATCGACAATGCCCTTGTCAGCACGATCCGAGGCGACCTCCATGAGAGCTCCAATTATTGACTCCTCGAACTCGGTGTATGAGTCGAAAACAAGCGTAAAGTCTCTGACCGTCATCACCGTTGTGATTGCTTCTTCAAATACGTCTCTGGCGCGCTCGAAACTGCCTCTCCGTATCCAATAGGTGGCCAACCCACACCATAACTTCCCCCGTTGGTCGGCAAATCGAACAATACCGCTTCTAACGATTCTGTCAACGTCGATACCAGTCTCGTGGCCCGTCTCGATCTCGGCCGCGTGTTCGACCATCAGGTCAACCATCTCGCTCCACAATTCGTAATGCCCCTTCCCATGCTTGCTTATAAACCGTGTGTTATTGAGGATGTCCGTGTACTTCTTGATAGCCTCCGTATAGAAGCCCACCTGCGTGAGAAGCTCTATGAAATCTTCAGCCTCCTCGGGGTGTATTTGCATGTAGCGGCGCCAGACCTTGACGGCGCTAATTCCTTCGGCAGAATTGACGAATGTCTTGTAGAGGGCCCAGATTCGGTTGTGCTGGGTGAGCGGCAGTGCACGAAGGGCTCGATCGAAAGTTCGTCGCGTGGTCGTGACAAGAGGTTGTTGAAGCAAGAACTTGAGGTAGAGTTCCCAGATTCGAGGCATCTTGTTCAGGAGAATCAGCGCGCGCTCAAATAGCGCGTTTACCTTCCGATATTCGGCAGAAAAGACGGCAGCATTCAGCCTTGAAACGTGATGGACGCGGAAAATAAGATACTGTCGGACTGTCAGCTGTTGTCCAAAGTAGCATGCCAGCATCTTTCTACATACCATTTTCCAAAGTTTATAGGACCGTGGGAGCTGGATACAAGCACGCTCGAGAACAAACGCGCGCTCGTGTACGGTCCCATGCTGGGACTTGAATTGTATGTAGGCGAGCCATGGCTTGATGCTGCCGGGGTTGCGTAGGATATCTTGCTCGTACACAGAGTCTTCGTCGCTCTAAAATACTTTGTCAGCTTCTTATATCAATGGCAGTACAAGCGATGATCGCAAGAGCCACCGACAAAAAACAAGAGCGTCACTTACAACCAGGTGCAGATCCGGACATCTCTGGGAGCCGTTGAGAAGCACAGAGGCAGGCATATTTGATTCAGGCCAATGGCCAAAAAGCCATGAGAAAGACAAGAGTGACAGCTCAAGCGCTGGGCACCTTGGTGTCTTCGTGCTCCAGTCACGACGGTGGATTGTTGAGAAGACGGGCGATGCAGTTCAAAGGTGAATCATGGCGCGACTGGAGACAAAATCGTTTCCTTCGCGCTCCAGGTCGACAGGCCCAAGCAGCTCAGGTACGTTTTTCGTCCATGGCCCCACTCTGGCTTTGAGAGACCTTCGACCGAGTATGTTTTAATCGGGATGCCTGGCCTCGATACATGCATCAGCTGGTATTAGCCATACCGAGGTAGGCGGCCTAAGTACAGCTTCGAAATACAGCTCTAGCCCCACTTGCCAGCTCAATCGGGCAGAGGCCTGTGCCAAGATAGGTAGGTAGGTAAGTACCTTGGGTACCTACGACTGTGGCTGACATGTAGAGACACAAGCTGAGGTACCTTTACTCCAGCGGTGCCTGCCATAGGCACTTACTTACTAGCAACGGGAGCCTTGTCCAGTGTGCTTGAAGCACTGACGCAACGAGCAGCCAACGACGCTCAATTGCCTAACGTCTCCAGCTCCTCGTCGACTCCATTGAACGATCGCGCTGCGTCTACCTCCTCCTGTCATCCGGTGCCGTACGAATTGTTGTTGAGCACGCGCACATTTCCCCCGATTCCTCGTCGATTCGAAATACAATCTACATTGCCAACTTCGATAAACCACCATGTCGGGCGCTCCTGTATGCTGGATTCCTTTCCAATCAGCCCGGCTCAACGAGGTCCCTACTGACACGACAATCCACTTGTATAGGACCGAGAGGCCGTGTTTCCCACGCGCCAGTCGCTGGGAATCATGAAGGCGAAGCTCAAGGGTGCTGAAACGGGCCATAGCTTGCTGAAGAGAAAGAGCGAGGCTCTGACCAAGTACGTCTCCAGAGGCTTGGAAACATTCATACAAGAAAGGACTTGCTGACACGTTATGCACCGCAGACGATTCCGAGGTTCGAAGCTCCGATTCCGTCTCGACGACTGGTACTGATTGAGGCAATTGCACTTCTACAGAGATTACGAGACGCATCGACGAAGCCAAGAGAAAGATGGGACGTGTGATGCAGATTGCCTCCTTCTCCTTGGCCGAAGTTACGTATGCTGTGGGCGGCGATATTGGCTACCAGATTCAGGAGTCCGCGCGGTCCGCTCGTTTCCGCGTGCGCACCAAGCAGGAAAACGTTTCGGGTGTTCTCCTCCCCGCCTTCGAGAGCTACGTGACCGAAGGGAACAACGACTTTGGCCTGACGGGACTGGGCAAGGGTGGTCAGCAAGTCCAACGCTGCCGCGAGACATATGCTCGTGCCGTCGAGGCTTTGGTTGAACTCGCAAGTCTCCAGGTACGTATCCGTTAAGATGTTTTCCATGGATAACAAGAAGTCTAACTCGATCAAGACTGCTTTTGTAATTTTGGACGAAGTTATCAAGGTCGTCAACCGACGTGGTAAGTTTCATAGTGGATATTGTGCCCTGAGAGTTTGTACTAACACACTGCAGTGAACGCGATGTAAGCAATCCTTGGATGGCTTACAGACTAATCAATCACTGACCGTTTCCCAAGCGAGCACGTTATCATTCCGAGAACAGAGAACACCATCAAGTGTATGTTATTCGGGAAGGATCCCCTTGCGTAACGCTTTGAGGTGTCTGACTTTGACTACAGACATCAACTCAGAGCTCGATGAGCTGGACCGAGAAGAGTTTTACAGATTGAAAAAGGTAACAGCCATTGTTCGAAATTGGCAGCAGCAATTTCTGACGGACAATCACAGGTGGCGAACAAGAAACAGAGAGATACTGCGGCCACAGACGCAGAGATCAAGGCCAAAAAGGCTGCCAACGCGGCAGAGGAGAGAGGTGACTCGTCCGGGCCAAACGACCTTCTTGCAGCAGAGGAAGACAACGATGTTATTTTCTGAGCATCCCGTAATATTCGGACCAGTGCAGAAAAGGATCACGAAGCATGTGTTGATATTCAGAGTAGTTGGTGTGGGCGCGCTTTTTTCTCGCAAGCATTCATACCCTCTCAAACTCATCCCTAACCTACACGCCGAAACACCAGATGACCACCAGACCTAAAAGCAGTGGCCTATTGCCGCTGGTATGTGACCTTGATAGTATGGGTGTCTCCAAGGACCATGCCCGCGGTGTTCTCCTTTGCTGTGATGGCCCCTTGTTCGCCCTCGTACTCGACAAATGCAATGCCGCGGCGACCTGGCACCAATCTAACCTCGCGGAAACCTTCGAAACGGCCGAATATGCTTGTGACGGCATCGATATCGTAATCTTCGGGCAAGTTCTGCACGAAGAGAATTTTGTTCGGGGGGAGGTACTCGTCGGGGATGACAGCTGTAGTAGAGGGGTTTGTAGACTTGAGGCCAGCACCGCGAGCGGCCTTGGCAGGGCGGTTGTCCGTTGCAGCGGCGCCGCCTGGACCGGGTCTCTTGAGACGCTTCTGTTCCTCGGCGGCCTCGTATGCCTTCTTCTTGTCTGGTGAAGAGGCGCAAAGAAGTCAGCAGAAGTGGTACTTGTTATGCACAAACAGATAATGACACCGATAGGAGGGAAATAGAGGAGGGCGCGGGTAGGGCGATCGAAACCTTTTTCGGCTAGACGACGGCGCTTGTGAAGCTCAAACTCTTCATCATTGCCAACCGTCTTGACGGTCGCATCGCTTCTCGTGCGGGCGAGGGCGAGCTGCATGGGCTTCTCAAACAGCTCGAAGCCCTGTACCTCCTCGATGGCTTTGCGTGCAGCCTCGGGGTCGTCAAAGACGACAAAGGCCTGTCCCTTCGCTTTCAAGTTCGTCTTGGCGACAATGTCGATGACGTTGCCATACTCGGAGAAGATTTGGAGCAGCGCATCCTTCAGCTGGTCGACTTTGGCGCGCTCCTCAAGGTTTCGCACGTATACTCTGTAGCACAAGAGGTCAGCCAATAGCCATACGTGTCGAAGTGCAATGACACGTACGTGGCGATGGGGAGACCAGAAGCCATTGCTACGGTAACTGAGAAAAGAGGTGCACCTGATAGCAGATTATGAGGCGAAATGCCAAAATAAAGGAAAGTCGCGAGGTGAAGTTAGCTTGTGGAAGATCGAGCACCTTGGACCGTTGTGTTATGGCTTGGTGTAGAGGAGCGTGCACACCGCCTGCCGTCTACCTAAACTGGCGGTACCTCACGGACGCAACAGGGCATCTCCGGCAAAATGGAAGTAGAAGTCACTCTGTGCAGCCACGCGACGGTCAGACTTGAGATGTGGAAGCCATTACCTTAAAAAACTGGGGACCAGGCTCCCAAGTGCGCCCAGCACAAAGGGAACCTCAGTGTAATAGCAGACATTGAAAACAATACTCTAAAAGAAGCGGCTGTTTGTAGCAAGCATTTATATTCTCTCAAGTACCTTAACTGAATACATACGACCATACCCACTGGAAAACTCGGGATCCCGTCCGCTCTCCCATAGATAAGCCAGTGAGGGCCGGATTAGTAGTTGGGTCGGTGACGACCAGCGAATACCTGGTGTTGTATGTTTTTTAGCTCTCATGTCAAGAGGTCCCCCACTCCAAACTTTCGAGTTGTAGGTTCGAAGTGTATTTAGGGATAAAGATCGGAACCATGATAAATCTTGCCATGATTCTTGATGTGTTGCTATTTCTACATTTACGTTTATGGATGGTACGACATCATCTACCTGTGAAACTCTTCTACGTACTCTCTTGCGTCCGTCGATCCACGCCTAAGTGGGCTCACACTAGGTCGGCTTGAGAGCTCCGTAGTTACACTCGATGTTTTACTTTTGATTCTCATATATCATGTCACATTCATGACTGACATGGTAGGACACACTGCTGAATTGGCCTGGTCTTCAAAAGCTCTTGGAACGGCAACTCCTTATCATCTTATCATCATGCCGGATGAGGTCGAATGCACTCAGCACTGTCCAAGCCGAGCTTGTCACGGCCATTTGCGGTCGAAATACGCATCCCTCCGTCAGCCCAATAGCACCGTAATTGCCCAGACAACGCAATAGCTTGAGCATCGGAATGTTACATACTACTACCAGCTACCACCTATCTATACACAGACATTGAACTCATGCCACGAGGGGCTACAGGGATAAGAAACTATGCATTCGCCTCTACCGTTGGCGCTTGCTCTTCTTCGCCCCGGGGCTCTTCTAGAGCCAAATCGTTCTTCAACTCTGGGAGGAAACGATCAATTCGTTTCCACGTCTCATTCCACAGATTTTCCTTTGAAGCATCTTTGGTGGGAGAAATCAGGAAGCCGCTGCTTGCCATGAAGAGAACCACGTTCTTTAGATTTTCTCGAACTGCCTCCTCCTGTTAATTTGCTGTTAGCTCATATCCTGCTTCGTAAACTTCGACATGTTGACTTACGAGGCTGTCGCCTTGTCCACTATTCATCAACCGATCCATGATGTCGATAATCTTGATCCAGAGATCCAACATTCCGTCCCATTTCGAAAGTAGAACAAGGTATTGGAGAAAGACCTTACACAGCAATGAGGCTGCTTGTACCCGCATTTCACTCATACCGTCCCGGTCCGAAGAAAAGACTTCTGGCTTCAAAAGTTTGTGGATCAGTGGGAACAAGACCTCGCCAAAGATGGCTATCCACTCCTTGTGGTCGCTGCAAGTGAGATCAGGGGAGAGCAACGACCGCTGCAGCGAGGTGAAGGCTTGGAGGCGTACGTCACGACATGGGTTCGTGCACTGAGTTGTGAGTGCTTGAAAAACAGGCAGCCAGTAAGCGGACCAGGCTTGAAGACCCCGTTAGTCTCGGCATTCGAGTTATCCACATTTAAGAGATGCCGGCTTACCTTCATTGCTCTCTAGGTGAGACTGCTTCATCAAGAAGGGAATACGCGCTGTCATGTTGTAGATGCTATTGACCGCCTTGGAACCGCGTGCAATAGCCTCATTGATACTGCTGGCCCATTAGTCTAGCTCAAAATCTATAGGCGAAACTTGCTGCTTACTTTGTCTTCTCACGAGCTCCTTCGTGTGCTTTGCGCTGTTGGGCGTCGAGCTTGCGTTCCGCAAGCACAGCCCGTCCAGCTCCAGAGGCGAAGTCACCAAGGAGAGAGATCGCGGCTTCGTAATTGTCTGCAATAATCGCTGGTGGTGCGCCTCCACAGCCCAACTCGAGGATGTCAAAAACGAGGGGCGCAGACTCCTGCCGCCCTGCCAATGCTCGCATAATAGCCCAAAAGTCTGGAGAGGTCATGACTTCGTTGCGTAGAGGGCTGGGCTCGTCAATGCAGAGCCTTAACCCCTGAAGGACCAAGACGGAAGTCTTTACCAGAACCTCCTTTGCAAAGCTTGAGATCGTGTGCAATAGAACCGGAACGTTGATGTAGTCATGAGCCTATGTAGTAAGGTAAATAAGATAAAATGTCCCTCTAATGGAATAGATGGAGGGTAAAATACGTACGTAACTAACTTGTAGTAATTTGAGGAGGTAGAAAGTAGCTCTTGAAACGATGATGTAGTGGTAATTTCCAGCATCTCGTAGCACAGCTTGCAGTGCTTCAATGACTCGCTTGCCAACAAGCTGGACGGTGTCTTGGTCTCGGAGAGCGAGTACTGTGCTGTACTCAAGGATGTAGGCCATGGCAGGGTCGTACACAACGCTCGTCTGCGCTGGCTTCTGACCGTTCATGGGCGCCGCTGGTACGTTCTCCGACTTCACAACTATGACCGTGGGGCTACGATCTTCTGGCAGCGCATTGAGCAGGGCATCAACCAGCGGCTCCAACTCATGAGGCGAAAGCTTGCTAGATTGGGCATGTTAGTAAACCTCAGCCTCTTGTAGATATGGCGACTTACGAGATGTTAGCAAAGACATTGCCCATATGACAAGAGTTCACGCAGTCGACAGTGCAGAGAGTGCTCTCCAACTCTTCGTCTGAGGGCTCTGGAGGATCATCTGCTGCATAGCTTGAGATGTAACTCGTGAACGCAGAGAAGAAGCCGGTTTCCACCGTCTTGGCTGCTCGATCAATAACTTGGGATGGGGTTTGAAGCGGGATCGGGGTAATGTCCAAAACTGGAGAGTCCGTAGAAAAGAAAGGTGGGACAAGAGAATTGACAAAAAGGTTGAGCCAGATACGGGTGATCTAGAGGATATTAGCCCTATGAGCAGAAAGAGTTCGGCAAGAAAAGGTTGGCATACGTGTTTCCAGCCGTCTCGGATCAACTCCTCACTACCAGTAACGACTCGGAAGAGTACCAAAGTCGCCAGCTGCGCCCTGAAGTCCCTCCCGAGCTTGACCGCCAACTCGCTCACCATGACACTGCTCTCGCCAGCCTGAACCTCCGTGTTCAGGCTCGTATTGAAAGGCATTTCGGTAGCCAACGTTGTCATGTGACTGAGAGAGTAGATGATCTGGTCTAGAGCTTCGGTGTTCTTATACTTCACTGCAATCCGAGCGCACTCATCAAACCCAGTGACAATCCTGGCGAATACCGCATCATCGGTGGCGGACATGAATACATAGGATAGCGTAGACACAATTGGCCGCCAGGTAGAAGCAAACATGTCAGCATCGTAGATGTTTGTCTCGCAGAGAACCAGAGGCCGCACTGATTCCGACTTGACGAGAAGCTCGCGCCAAGCGTAGTCAAAAGCGTGCTTGTTGTCGTGCTCGTCGGGCAAGATAATTTCGTTCGTCCTAATATTGTCGAAAATTTCTTGCAGATACTCGGGAGCGAAGTCCTTGCCGTCATTTACGCCCCTCAAGTTTCGCGCAAAATCCTCCACTGTCATGCGCTTCTGACCCTTGAGATTAGGGTTGTGCTGGTCAGTATTCAGCATGATGATGGCGTATGTTAGGACAAAAACGGCGTCAGCGTTAGCGACCTCTGTCGGCTTCGCCTTAGAGCAGTATTTGTCTGCGAAACAAGTGACAATTCTCTCGATCAAGGCCGACTCGCCTGGTAACCTGAATGTCTCCAAAAGTCCCCTAAGTGCCTCGTCCACGCGCTTTTCAGAGAAGTCGAACTGGTTCATGTACGCTTCCAGTACGCCTTCACTGCCTTTCTTGGAGAGGTATTCACCGAGAACCTTCTTGGACACTCGGGAAGTGCCTTTCAAGAACTTAGCAACGGAAACGGGATCCTTGACATCTGCGATGATGCCCTGGGCCTCGAGATATGCGAGCCCACCCTTAGGGTTCTCGTTGAACTTGCTGGTCCCTTTGATGATGATCTTCTTCTTGCGTCTCTGCTCCCGCAGTTCTGTAGCGTCGGGGTAACCATCGACGACAGGCGACTCATCCAGTCGTTCAGCTATGAACTGGATGTATCTAAGTAGTGCATCCAGACATAGCGGTGGAACACTCGTCGTGCTCCACGTTGCAGAATCCGGCAGGGCATTACGAGAAAGAAGACCAATCATGTCCTCGCACAGATCCGCTCGGTCAGCGTCGCAATCGTAATTGATGAAGAGCTCGGCCATGAAAGTTGGCATTCTCGACAGCACACCAATGTTTTCGACCATTGCTTGTCTCGCGTCAGGCTTCCTTGCGCCGCCCTCCAGCCCAAGCTTCTGTCGGTCCTTGACAGGTACTGGCGTTGAGCGCCCACTACTCGATTGCGATGGCGGAGGCTTGACAAGCTTCGGTGATTGGGGAATGCCGGCGTACAGCGATGGATCGATGCCGGGTTCGCGAGGTATTTCCACCGACGGATGGAGGCATGCGACAAGATAGGAGAGGAACAGCTCCTGTTGTAGCTTGAGTACGCCGCGACATGTGGCCAGTAATGTTCCAGCAACAATAAGTGACTCCTGCAAGATAGCCATGTTGTCGGATCTGACGAGTTGGAAAAGATAGCAACAAAGCCTGTCTTCGGCGATGCCAGCCAAAGCTGGATGTCGCGCAATGGATGGCCCGGAGACCTCGAGAGCCACATGAATAATGCGCAATGCCATGACCCTCATCGTGTCTGTGTGCTGACGGTCGTTGGGGTCCAAGAAGTTGACCAGAACCCGGAAAAGTTCTCGTACAGAGGGCAGGGAGTAAGGCCGGAGGTCAAGAGAATCAGAGCTCTCTGTACCATCGACGTCCACTTCACCCTCGGCCCCGACGCCTGCTCCGATGTCGTCCTTACTATCTCCGGACTCAGAGCCAATTTGAGAACGGGGGTTTGCCTCCAAAGGTGTTGAGCTGGATGTGGACAAGCGCGCGTCCTGCTCAGAGCTGGTTACTTGCAAGCCTGATGCAGTGTTGGTGACGGGGTCCATCTTGACGCTATCCATGTCCGCGCTTGTCTGCTTATCAAGAGCATCGGACTCGTCACCGGCTTCCACCTCAAGATGTTTGACGTCTTCAAATATGATCTGGCACATGCGAACCATAGACGCTTCGGCGGTTCGACGCAAAACGGGCGAAAATCGAGGCTGGGAGCAGATTGCCAATCCCCTGCCCATCATGTCGCAGACACTCTCATCACTCAGGATATCTCCTCCCGGGCCTGACATCATGTCTTCCATCAGGTGTAGGATCATCAGCAGAACGACTTCCACCTGACCGGCATCGCTTCCATCAAACTGACAACGAGTCACCGCTGCAGACAGTGACTGCATTGCGAGAGCGAATCGTGGAGAGGTGGGGCTGATGAAGCCGTAGGCTAGAAACTTGCGGAGGGCTCCCAACGTGAGGATCGTTATAGGCGCCGCAGTGCCTTTGGTCTGAATTATCTGCAAGAACGGGTTCAGGAGAGAAAGGGCATCGAACGAGTGGATATCTGAGGCGCACCATGGTCAACAGGACGGTTCCAGTAGAGATTTGTTATGTAGAGTTAGTCAAGAGGGAATTTGGATCCTACCTCTAACGCTGGCCAGTTCATGGCGAAGCTTCCCGAAGCCGGCCATTAAAGGATTGTCCTGTATGCTGCGGCCTTTCTTCCCACGCAAACCCCATCTGTTGGCAGAAACAATATCCTGAGCACCATCTATCCCGAGTCCAGCCCCTGATGTCTTGGAAGCGCCCCTTGTCGAGGGGTTTGGGGACCCCAGATTAATGGGGTTTGGGTTCCCGCCCAATATGGCCGACACGGAGGAATGGGGAGATCGCGCATGTTTCTGGATCGCGGAGGTGATTGATATGCATTCGGACATGACCAGGGAAACGGGATCTACAGCGACTGATACGGGGCGACTTCGATATTGCATCCTCGGCGCAATCATGGGAGTACCTCCAGCGCGGCGTATGTCTACACTGGAACGGGTGCCGACGGCAGAAGCCGTTTCGGTATGTAGTAATTCATCGCCATCTCGACTCATGATCTGGTGGTGGACGCGTGGTACTTGAATGTGCGCGAAGTTCGGTCTGGGGTGAACTCGTTGCTCTCGGTGGTGGAAAAGCGATGACAGGGTGATGTAGAGGCTAAACAGACAATTCGCTTTCAGGTCTGTTTGCTTGTCTTATTATGAAGTCCAGTCGAAAGGAAGAGGAAGGGTGATCGAGGACAGGTGTCCGTAGAGCCGTTCGATATCGTGCCTCGGGGCTAGCAGTCGGGAGATTTGGGGCCGTTGGGATTTAGGTGTCTTGTCCAAGCTGTCGCCAAAAAAGAATCCCGAGGTGGAATTGACCAGGTTGCAGATGCAGATGGAGCTCCAGCACATAGTACCGCCCTGGCTTGGGTACGTCGAGAGTACTGCTGCAAGGTACCTTTGAGCTGAGCGTTGGGCTTCCAGTGACTCGATAAGACACCAGCCGATAAGGCTTGTGGGCGGTTCAGCGCTGGACGCACCCAAACACCCATGTCTAGCGTACAGTGTGCCCAGCAAAGCTGCTGGTATCTCCGGCCTCCAACTTTGTACTTTCCCTGAGTGTAAGTCGTATGTAGTTAGACACACGTGACGCCTTTCTCCCACCAAGCATTAGGTAGGCAACATAGATAGTTGACAGCTTTCTTTTATCAAATGGCCTATCTACAAGTAAACACATCTTTACCAAAGAACAACGCGAACAACAACAACCACAAGGACGTAAAATGTGTGACTCCTGACACCGTAAGCCATTTTTATACCTAAGGCAGTGCCCATTCTGTGGTCTTCTTGAAGACCTCAAATACCGCCGCTGGAGACTAGACCAACGCCTTTCCAAAATATCCCTGTCCAGATCATTTGAGAGTAATAGTGTACATATGTCGACGTCGTGGGAGATCAAAACCGTTCTCGCATCCTTGAGACATGCAGACCATTTATGGCCAACATCATCGAAGAGTCGTCCTTTAACCACAGACAATGATCCCCCACCATAATAATGTAGAAGTCCAAATGCGATAGCGCCATTGCGATCAACCCTTTAATGTTCTCAACTCTCCGCCTTCTTAACGAAAGCAGCCTCATTCTTCTCTTTTTTTTCCTTTGCCGGCTTTTCGTCCTTGTCTGCCGCCGGCTGCTTGTCTCCAACGATCTTCACCTCCTTGGCCTCCTTCGTCTCCTTGCCGTCTTTCGTCTTCTTTTCTTCCGTCACTAGATGTTGCATATCCGACTTGTCTTTCTCCCACTGACTGCTTGCATCTCCGAACTGCTCCTTAACCTTCTTGGCCTTCTCGGCCTTCTCTTCTTCTTCCTTTTCTCTCGCGAGCCTCTCTTGCTCCATCTCCTGTGCCACATTAGCTCCACACTCACCTCTGCGAGTTAAAAAAGCGACGTACCTCCATGTGCTTGATGTCGTCCACACTGGGCTCGTAAAGATGCCAAATTGTGTAGTGCGGTAGACCGACCACAGAGTATTCCATCCGTTTTGCCATCTACGTGGCGAACGTCAGCACTGTTGCCTTCGAGGCTACGGGTGGAACCATCTCACCTTCCCAAATCCTTCTGTCTCGGCGTGCTTCTCAAAACTGAAAGCTGGGAAATGAACCCCCGAGCGGAAAACCTTTGCCTTGGCCAAGATACTGACACCACCCACTCCGTCAATCTCCATCTCCATGTCTGGGTCTCCGTATGGGTCTCGCAGGTATGCCAAATGAGGTCTCCATGTTGCGTATTCAGCGTAACCTTCAACAATCACGGCGTCCTCGTCAAGGGTGTCCGCAAGAGCCAGTGCTGTCTCTGACTCTTGCCACGAGTTGAGGTCGTATGGTTGCTCGCCACCGAGCCAATCAGGCAGAGGACGCCATACATCTGCAACTGATTAGCCTGAGTCCTGCGGGCTCATAGTAAGGGTCGAGGCTTACTTGGCACGATGACGTCCTTGTTGTGCCGCATGAGGTCCTCCAGAATGGTGAAAGGGGCCGTCTCAACGTCGACATCACGCCAGTATACCCAAGAGTGGTAAGGACGTAATGCAGCACTCAGAAGCCAGTTCCGGGCTTGGGCCATCAACTTTCGCCTGCTTGCCTGAGCAGCAAAACCGTGGCGACTCTCGACATCCTGGTTCACCTTTTGTCCGAAGTCCTTTTCAATGATGGAGATTTCTCCATAGGGCTGCTTCGTATCCTCGTCGGCCTGGATCTCTTCAAGCATGTCGGAGAGGACCTGAAGGGTGCGATCTTTGGAGTCGGAAACGAGGAAGGCAAGGTCGATGAGGTGGTGAGGATAGGTAAAGTTTCGCAGGTGGGAAAAGAACATTGGTAAATGCGGCTCGGCGTCTCTCAAAGGCACGCAGAGGAGAATGCGCTCCTCGCGTTCCCAGCCACGGGCGGTCCCTTGCACATTGCTAAGGTCATAGTATCGCACTGTCTCCAGTTGTAGCTCGTTGCCGGCGGATAACAGGCCGAGGGAAAAGATGGACGTCAAGGAAGCCCCAGGCCAAACGAAGACGAGAAAGAGGATGGCGACAGCGGCAACGATGATGAGGCGGGTTAATAGGCGCTGGCGGCGACGGTTTGCAGGTGTTGATGCGCGCGGCTGGTATCTATCAGATAGAGCAGAAAGGGTCAGTTGAGGCGCCATGTAAAAGGATGGAGGGGGACATGTAGCAGCGGCATAATGCATCTTCTTTTACCTGTGAGGGGAGATCTCAAAGGTGTTTCCCCTTGGGTATCCATTGGAGTAGCCACTAGCATGATGCCGGGGCACCACCTTGGAGGTGGTCGAGGAAGCATACGATGGCAACATCCAGGGCGCCGGGGTGGAATTTCAAATCCCGATTCCAAGCTTGAGCTAGAGGGTGGAGAGTTGATAGTAAAGCACCTCGCCCAGCTCTTGGGAGTTGTGAGGATTAAGCAAAGGAGAGCATCTAGAACCAAGAGGAACAAAGGTTGTAATCAGACGACCAGGAGAATGCAGGTTGGGTGAGCGAACGTTGGCAGATTGTCGTCGAAGCCGCGATCAAGATGTCGTTTAGCTTTCGGCTGTCGTCGAAGTGAGAGGCCACTCGGCGCGTCTTGGGATGTATGTGGTTGAAATACAGTGGAAAGGAGATGCGACAGGATACGGGGTCTGGTCGTGGAACACCCAGCTTTGACTACGTATTATTTTATTTTCAGACTGCCTCTCTGTCATCCAAATGGACCCGAGGGTACTTTGGCTAGCACTCCCTTGTATGAGTACTACATGTACTGCGCAAGGGGTACTGCTACAACCTTCGCTCCTCCCTTTTAGCGCCCCAAATCTCTCACAGTGCCCCGGGGGTAAGTACCTTGCCTCGGGGCAGTCGGCCCAACTCAGATGTCTTGACTGTGACCATAATGTGACGTGATTGGACAGAATACCAGCTGGGCTACATCTCTCAGCTCATCCTTGCCTCAAGGATAGTAGCCAATGTAGGGAGCTTAGATAAGCTACCTTGACGCCGTACACGTGCACCTCACCCTTTCCACGGCGCATGGCCGATAAACAAAAACACACACACTAAAGAGAGCGAGAAAGATGGTCTCACACTCGAGACTCCCTTCCGTCGTGGCATAAGGTATTGTTGGGCGTACGCCAGGACACAGTGTCCAACTGCCTCTCCGTCTACCTACGAAAATCACAGCTGACTACACTGATTTGATTGACTTTATATCCTGTGGAAGGAAACCGAGACAAGTCAGCCCATATGGTAACATCTGGCGCCATGTAAATGAAAACAACGAAAAAGGAACTACGAAGAAGGAAGTGGCTTGTTAGAAACCCGACGGCACGAGCTCAACCAAGCCAAGCAGCAACTGGCATAACTCATTACCCGGCTAAGGCACTCTTGGCAACCCACATGTACAAACAAGCAAGCTCTCTGGCCCCTTTCGAACCGCAGCTGGAGGAAACGTTACAGACAAGCAAGATGAACAGGTCACCGTTTGGTTTCTGCTGATGATGATCTTAAGCGCTCAACACTCCGACCCAAATTCGGTCCCGAGGAGCAGATAATTGATGATTTGCCATCCCCATCAACGACCAAAAACCATCGACCTATGATGGGAAGACTGTATTGGCGGGAGTACGCACATTTACGGCCCCAAAAACGGAGAGCATGAATGTGGAACATCTTTCACGGGCAAGTATAAACCGCCTATTCTCGGAGGCAGCTAGTCATCCGATAGTAATAAGAAAACCGATTTAAGTTTCAAGTCATTACTCCCCATGAGCGCAGTGATCAATTTCGAATACGTATTGGGTACACACTTTAGGGTCATCACGCGAAGGACAATGGCAGGCAGGGCATGCATCACAGGTGTCGGAACTATTGAAAAGCCTGATTAAGATCGATGTTAGCAAGGGTGCAAATATGGCATGTGTTGTGCCCAAGCTAGATGATGCCATCGGGTCAGGCAAGCCGGTTTTACTCATTCAGCCAAGCCGGCCTCGACAGCCCGGAACCTCAGAACGAAGAACCGGGAAGCGAAACACTGAAGTCAAATAACGGTCCTCAAGAGAACCAACTCCACCACCTTCCTCGCTTCTCCGAAAAGATGCTCTAGTGTGGGAGGATGACTCGGCTGGCGTGAGATAGTTGAATGGATAAGCTATGGTCATCATGGTGATGGGCAAGCATGCAGCTTGGGCACTGGACGAATAAGGGGGGGGGATCCTACCTAGTGGTTAGAGTTTGCGAGCGATGATCCATTGTAGAGCTGACCACAACTCGAGATCAACGATACTCAAGCTGGTATTGTATTTCCTACTTGAGACACTTCTTGGTCAGCCAAATAGTCCATCTCAACAAGATGCAGCGGAAAGATAGAGGTTCAGTCGAATCAGACAAGGTTTTTGGTATATGGGTATCATCACAGTGTTCAGTAGCAGAACTGAATGAATAGGTTCTTCATCATAGTCGACAATCATCGGGAGGATGGATCTCGCGAAAACGCGGAAAAGAAATTTGCTGATGACTTACCAAGAAAAAAGTATGGACATAACAGTCAAGCCACAAGGCCGATGCTGTCGCCGGGTATGAGATCCTGGAGTCTGAGTCAGCAATTGCCTCAACTGCCAGTGCAAATGGTTGTTCGAAATCCAATAGGGCTAAGGTCAGATGGTGATGCATGTTTGTTCTTGCGCTCAGGAGTTCGCGGGAACGGTGTGTATGATATACATCATGTAATTGGAAGATGGAGTGAGAAATGCTGAAAACTTACAACATGTGCACATGATTCCTTGACGCTGGCCTCAAGGCCGCAGCATGTTTGCTGCCGTTGACAACGGAATCATGGAAGCCAGGAGAAGTGGTTGTGGTTGATGGAAAATCAAAAGCATTGCAGAATTTTTTGAGCTTGAAGTATTTGCTCGTAATATGGCTTAATAACATATCTCCACTTGAACTCACTAGGTAGGTCCTGGGGTGGAGTCAGCGCCAACAAGATCAATGCGTCTAACCGAGTTCTTTCAGAGCCCGTCTGGTGAAAATTCACCTCAACCCAACCTGAGTGCCTATGGTCGAGCGACGATTACAGACAACAATAACAGGATCGTTCCACTCTCCAAATTGCAGCCTATCGAAATCGAGCTGGAGAATTTAGACAACACTGGGAAGGGTTTACGAACTCGATCCGTTGCTAAGCCACCGCTGGCCAGCTATCGGCATCGGATACACACCGTCCTCATACTCTCAACCGACCACACTATCTTTCTCGATATCTGTCTCTCAAGATGACCGATCGGCGGAGAATCAACGGGCCGCCCGGTGCAACATTACCGCCGGTCTACGACACCCCCAGCCCAACCTCAACTCCCCGGGCAAGGCCGGCAAACGGCATCCGGGGCTTGTGTTGGTTCACTCTCACCTTCTTATCGACGCTTCATGACACTGACAATGACAAGTTCTCAAGACTGGGGTGACCCCAACAGCTTCAGGATCGGCCTACATGGAAGTCGAGCCGCCTCACGGCCATGTGGACTCAAAATCCAAGGCCAATGGCATGAAGCTCATCTGCACAGTTCATGGGCCTCGCTCGCTTCCCCGATCTGCACCGTTCTCACCCTACCTAGTGCTCTCAACTCATGTCAAGTACGCTCCTTTCGCGACGCGTCAGCGCCGCAACTACCTACGCGACTCGAGTGAAAGAGACATTGGCGTTCATCTTGATACGGCTCTTCGTGGAGTCATCATCGCCGACCGATGGCCCAAGAGCGGCGTTGATGTTATTGTTACTATTGTTGAAGGCGACCAGGAGCGAGAGGCTTCCCATTTTCAGGGCAACGAGGAATGGGACATGATGAACGTTCTCAGTGGGTGCATTACTGTTGCTGCAGCAGCTCTTGCGGACGCTGGCATCGATTGTGTGGACATGGTCACCGGCGGCGTTGCAGCTCTTGTTGCGTCGGACCAGGGCGACATGGCCAAGCCATCCATTGTGTTGGATCCAGTCTCCTTGGAACACGAAGATATTCTGGCCGCTTGTTGCGTCGCCTATCTACCAAGTCGTGCCGAGATTACCAATCTCTGGGTGAAGGGCCAGCTTTCGCCGTCGGACCCTTTACTGCACACGAAACTCGTGGGCCGTGCTATTCAAGCATCTAAGGGCAACTATCGTGCGGTTCTGGAAAGACTCCAAAACAACCAACCCCCAAACAGCTAGATAATCCAAGCCTGAGCGAATCGGCGGAGTATCATACATTCTGGGCCGCGAGCCATTGCCGACTCCTTTATGCTTCCATGAGTGAAGGGTTTCCCGCATCGTTCGCGAGCAAAAGGGCCTTGCAGATTTGATATCTACTATGAAGCGCTCAGGGCAACGAAAAACTTGTGTTCCCTCGACCATTGAGATCTCGAGCATTGGGAAGAAGGGGAACGAGGTGGCGATACAGTGAACAAAGCTCATGGTACATGGAAGGCTACTTTGAGAAGGTCGCTCATTCATACAAACCGAAGTTTTAGCGGGTATCACGAAATCACTGTCGACAACACCAATGACTGCTGGCAGGAATGCCTCTATGCCCGTTTGGGAGTTTGGACGAGGGAAGTCTGCGATTGTTGTACTTGTTGTAGGGCCCCGGAAGTGGAGTTTGAAGGGTTTCGGCAGGCAAGGCATTGCACACACAAATGTTGACGATAGGGGTTGTTCAACACTGTAAAGAGTAACCGAGAGTAACAATCTCGCAGGCACTTGTTATTGAGAAATGAGCAAACAAAGTGCCTTTGGTTGATCAACACCTCTATTGCCCGAGACGTGAATAGTGTTTCTGGCATGTGAAATTTGATGAGTACCACCGCAAGTACGTTCGTTCTGACTAGAAGTGAACAGTGACGTACCTCTTCGCTCGGGCCCCAAAACTGGATACCTTCACTACCGAATAACTGGACAGGTGTGGACACCGCCTTCGGTACGCCTGTCAGTGCCTCTGCAGTACCCACTTTACCCCAAGCAGACAGTCTAATGGGCAAGGCTCCATGGCCCGGCTTCAGCCCCTCGGTCTTTGCAGTATCCGCCAGGTAAGGGTAGCCTACTGCATATACAGCCCGGTGGAGCGTTTCTCACTGCGCAGTAGCGAGCTATCCGTCGCACGCGACAAGATCCCGCCCATCGCATCCGAGCTTCCGTCCGTCTCCTCTTCGTCCACCCCTTCCCCCTCCTACCTTCCATCTACCAACTTCCGATCCTGTAACTTTTCGACCTACCGAGACCGACCGACCGACCGACCTCAAACTCGACCTTCAATAAAATACCGCTGACGCCTGGTCTTTGAATCTACAAACCGTCGTCCCCCACCCACCTCCTCCCCCTCAACAACAATATCACCAGCTACGACTCCTCTGACTGGATATCTACTTCTGCTCTTTGTCCGCATCATGTTCCGTCGCCTTCGATTTCACCGCTCATGATCCGTGTCGCGACGTATCCAGCCGCTCCGAGCGATAAGGCTGCTGTCGTTTCCCTCGTCGAAACTCGATCGTAATACGAGTGTTCCTTTCAGCAGATCATGGACACTCCTCATCAGCCTGATTCGCTGGATAACCCCGGGATCTGGCAAAACCTCTCGCTGTGGACCGCTTACCGACTTCAATACGCCGTTAACGTCACTAAGCTCACGCCTTCCCTCGAAGACCTGGTATGGGCTGGTCCAAGAATGGTTCGAAAGCTCACGGCCTACCTACCCTTTCCTGATTCACTTGACGCCCTAGGCCAGAGAGTCATTCCTGAAGCTACAAGTTCTGGTTTCCTACACACTACCGACGCCGCAACCACTGGCGCCTCCAGCATGGACGTACCGCCTCCGATAGTCCTTCCTCATGGTCACGGGCCTGCTGCTCTGGCCGATCCGGATATCAGTGGTGTCTCCCCCAAGTTCACCATGGAGGGCGCGAAAGGGCTTGGCAGCGTCTTCAGCTATGCTACAAGCAAATGGGCGCTCTGCTGTATTGCCATGGCCATCGTCCTCAACCGCACCCATATCTTTGCTGCTACACGTCGACGCTTGCGTCTCACCTTATCCGTTCGGCTTCTGCTCCGCGGCCTTCCAGTCCTTCTGTTCCTGGTGCAAGCCCGCGGGCTCCTTCGCTCGATTCAGTGCCAGACCTCTCCTGACTTCTCCGAAATGCGATGGGGAAACACAAGCAAGAGTTCTGAACTCATGTTCTCCCAAACTGGGGGCTTCCTACACACCATGAGTTCTACACTTTTGCTTGGCGCTTCAGACGAAGAATCCTGCACGGCTGTGGGCATGGTGCCGGCAGATATTGACGATGCGACACAGGACTTGCGGGGCTCCTTGTCTCTATTGTGGCCACTCTTTGGCACTTTCTGTCTAAGCCAATTCCTGGAGACCGTCTCCTGCGCCGTTCAGGGTCGCCCTGTAGCAGCCGAGACGGGCATGACGCTATTCGAACACTCTCTTGCTTTCGCAGAAGCCGACGCTGCTATCAGTAACCAACTTGGCTGGGGTTTGTTCACTCAGTCACAAGCAGCAGAAGCCACGTCCAGTGCCGGTGGTTCAATTGCCATCAGCCGCTCCATGATATTGAGAAGAGTCAACACCTCGCCTGAGGTCTTGCTGATCGCTTTCCTTTCGGCCATGAGTCACATCACCAGCCATGTGCTGGGCATTTTCAATCTGCAAGCCAAATTCCGGCTTGTTAGTACTGGTTTCTGGGGTCTCTGCTTCATGGCGAGCATTCTCTGGAGTGCCTTTACCTTCTCTTTGGACGACCCAGCGAAACAAGGATTGCTCAGATTTCCTACTGTCTGTATCATTGGCTTCATTCCCCATGTACTTGTTCTCGGTGGCATCCTTGTCTGTTTGTTCATATACCTTCTTGCTCTTGGTCTAGCCGCTCTTACTCCTGCAGATGGACAGACAGGTCAGAGAACCAGTCTTCGGGAACGGTTAGCTCATGCCCACGCAAACATGCAAGCCAACCTTTCATTGTCCGACATCCGCATTAGCATGGAAATGGATTTCTACACAGCCCTGCTACGAACTGGCTTTGGCGCCATCACTATGGCAAGCGAAGCTGTTTACCTGAATGAGGACAGGGATGTCACTATGCGACCCTATACGTGGCTCGAGGAGGAGAGATATCGAGAGCTCGAGGAGCTGCGGACGCAGTGGATCGGAGCAGGCGCCACTGACTCCCATTACGACACCATAGGTACCATCGGCCTGGTACCCGTGAAAGATGATCATATGATGGCTACGAATGGGTACGCTCGGGAACGAGCAGCTCAGAAGGTGCCCAAGTCCCGATCTGGAGATAGACGGCTAAGGGATGGTGTTGGTGCTGCGGAAAGAAGCGGCAGGTGGTTGATGGCGCTGGACTTCATCATGAATATCAACAGGCTGATATTCCGAACATGGGCAACAGCCATGCTGAAAATTCTCTCCAAAATTGGTCTTCGCCATCCAAAGTTTCTGCTTTGGATTATTCGTCGGCCAAAGGTTGCTAATGATACGAGGGGCTCGAACCCTAGTGGCAGCGGAAGTCGTGTACATGCGCCTGGAGACTCTGTCGAGTCACTCCTCAATATCCCCAAAATTGATGGTGTTGATGTTGAATCCGAGTTCAGGCAGCAAGCATGGAGAGGAAGCCAGAGCTGGGCTGCCATCGATGAGGATGATCTTGACTCGAGGCTCTACGGATGGTGGCTCAGAGGGGGTTGGTGGGGTTCGAAAGACAACAGCGGCGAATACCAACCCTACGCGTCTGGCGATACAGACGACGATGATGCCACCAGCGTCGTGTCTATCAGCACCAACAATGACAGCGAATGGGAGTCAGAACAGGATGGACAGCGAACACCTACGCAGACCAGGCCCCGGGCTTTACGGGAAGCCACGCCAGTCCCTGAGGATTCGCTCGAGTTGTCAGAACTTGCACGCCTGCTGCACCCGAGCAACCCGGAGGAGAGAGAGGAGGCCCACGCTTTAGCTGCTCATCTGAGCAGCGACAGGATCATGACCCGATCACAGTATCGAAAGTCGCAGCAGCTACAAAGGACGAGGATCTTACAGCCGGCCGGACGAGCCAGTCGTATCATGATGCGGCCGGTCAAGATGACGCCAGACGAGGAGGCTCAACGCTTGGAACAGTTGCTACTGTCTCGCCGCGTTCAATCTCCACGTTCTGTGGACGATGGTGCATCGACGTGGGCCGAGGGTGCCGCCGGTCTTGGTCCGGACGGTCCACAATGTGTCGTCTGCCAGAGTTCTCCTCGTACCATCATCGTGTGGCCGTGCCGCTGCCTGAGCTTGTGCGACGACTGTCGCGTATCACTTGCCATGAACAATTTTGACAAGTGCGTCTGCTGTCGTAGGGAGGTCATCAGTTTCAGCAGGATTTATGTTCCTTGAGTGTCAGGTAGGTAGGTATAATGAGACGGCCAATCCAGCCTGTTAGGGAGATATCCCGACAAGGCAATGTTGTGGTACTAAGAACACGAGAGTCATGTCTTCGTTTATGGCTATTTGGGACACTAGTCTCGATCGACGAAATGGGGTATCTTGTGGACAAGGTATTGTACAGAAGTTATAAGCTTAGCATCAAGCGGTATTCTTTGTTCACAGTCATTCTTGGCCCTGAATTAATCTCACATCCCAGCCCATTCCACACAAAACGTGCGCACTTGCCTCCTGGGGCTGTCTAGGTCGGGCACCTCGCCGCCAAACAAGAAGCCCTTCTTGACCGACGTCCCTAGGCGACCACTACCAACAACATCAAGCATGGGAATCTTCTCATCCCAGTCGTAGTTTGTGGCGAGGAAATGAGCGTGGTATCGCAGTGGATCGCCAGGATACACACTGTAATCGGCGCCAAACCGCAGGCCAGGCGTCATGAAGTAGCCCTTGGACTGTAGATGCCGATGCAACGGGCCAGCAGCAGGCTGAGGTACCGAGTCCAACGAATCCTTCGAAATAGCCTGCAGGCCATCGCTGGTTGTTGGTGTGACCGTCAAAGACGACTTAACATCCACGCCATCACAAGTTTTAGCAAGACTGTCCAACATGGGAGTTTCTGAAGAAAACGGGTCCAATTGGTCACCAGGAGGTAAGTTGGCGCCCTTGGCCCTCCGCGCCTGTTCCGTGGCTGCCCTTTTGGCCTGGTCCTCGGCCAGTAGCTTCTGGGCCGTGTGCCGGCGATCCTTCAGAAGTGCAATGTAGGCTTGGCGGGTGGCCCCGTCCGGGGAGCGAAGGGACGACAAGTGGTGCGAAGCCTCGTCGACGAGATGGCCTACCTTCTTCTCGACGAGCACGCTGGCCTCTTCAGGCAGTAACTCAAGTGGAAGACTCAAAAACACGTTCTGTGTTGGATTCTGGGGTGTAGTCCCCACCAGCACGGAGCAGATGTTGTGGTTGCGCCGGATGATGGCCACATCTTGGGCGTCGAAGACGAGATAGCGGTCTGCGATCTTGGAGATACGCACTGGAGGGGTTACGGAAACTTCCGACGCTGCCATGCTGATGACTTGCGTCACGCCTTGTCCCAGGGATTTCTGAAACTTCTTTCCTACAGTCCCAAAATATTAGCAACTGATTGAGATGAACTGGGTTGTGCAAAACGCGCGAGAAATGGTGTGGAAGCCACAAGAATCATATTTCGTTAATGAAAGGTATCGTCACAGAGTGTCAGTGGATTGACAGATTGATTGAGATTGAATGTTTAATCATTTGAACTTTTGGAGGAGGAAATAGGAAAAAGACGATTCGATGACTTACCCTGACGCTTGGTTGTTGGAGTCAGGAAAGGAGGAGCAGGGAGAATTTTTTGGAGAGATTGTAGTTTTGCAGTGCTCGCAGCCAGGCATGCTAGTGGAGCAGGGCGGTCAGGCAGTATCTTCACCGTCTTGCTCTGTGGCGCTGTGGCTGTGCGTTTCCGGTCCTACCGCATCTGAGCTTTTACTACCGTATCTCCTCTATCTAGAACAGGTACCAGTCTTCTTTGCGACTTGACTCGGAGAAGAGGTGTAGCTCACATGCGGCTGTGGCTTCACGTTACTTGTTGTACAATCAGGCGACATCGACCATCGGGTCCCCTAAGTCTTGAGTCTCCAGAGGAGCTCCAGTGTTTGCGTGAAGCACGAAGTACAATGTACAAGGGGCTTCCACTGCGTGTGCACAACTATCAGGCATCACAGTCGGAGTCCATCAGCCTTTTGGTGGCACCCTGTTCCGCGACGTGCAAAATTCAATTCTCCGAGCGTCTTTGGATTCGTGTTACGAATCAGAAGTCCAATTTGTCTCCCTTCCCACCCTCCTCCTTTACCCCCTTTCCTTCATCGTCAAGCATAGGGGGCAACACGTAGGCCTTGAAGATGAGCCCGCTCGAACTGCTCAACCTGAACGACAGGTTCTCCCGGGAAGACTGTCCTTCCAAACCGCCTCCTCTCTCGTGATAGACAGGAAGGCTGTGTACCTTTAGCATACCCTGCACCACATCTTCGGACTTGGTGTTCGGCTGCAAGTGTACTTTCCGCGGCAGAGGCAGCATTTCGAATACTCCATCACACATCAGCTCTATCCATCTCGTAAAGCCAGTCGACCGTGGGAACAATGATGTTGAAAGCGAAATCAGGGCCGTCAATCTCCCACTGTACTGGCGCAACAGCGCTCTCAAACTGTGCAAGAACTGGAGCGCGTCGTCCGGCCGGCAAACAGAGGAGCCGTAGAGCGCGGGCGACAGAAGAGTCGGCACCAATATTCGATGGATGGTCCCAGGTTTTGACGCTTTGAGCCTCGCGGTGACGTTGGTAATGAAAGCATCGAATGGCGACGAGCTGGCAGATCCCTGGGGTTGAAGCCAGCTTATGGCGGCTACCAACGGTGTCGCATGAAGTTCACCCTTGGCATCACCAGGCTGCAAGCGCTTTCCGAGGTCAAACACGTGGCAAAAAACTTCAGAAGAAGTTGCTGGGTCGGTTTTCGTTTCTGGGTCCAGCCACGGAAGGTTAGCGCCCCTGACTGTAATTGAAAGAGCATGGCTACTGAAAGAGATGACATACCTTGGCCAGCATTCTTCCCAAGGCTCTCATATCTCCACGCAATCTTCATTTTTTCACCTGATCCAGATGTCGATTTGCTTCTACTTGAGCCGCTGACTTTACCAAGACCTGGTAGCTCTCCTTTCCATGCTTCAGTCGGCCCAAGCACATGCACTTGGTGACCCTGCACGAGGCCTTCCGCGGCATAATATCTGAGAATAACACCTGCAAAGTCTGTCGTCCCGGACTCTTCAACAAGCAGACTAGATCCGAGTGGCAGGCCTGCATGTCCTGCCAGAAGCTGGTCAAGAGAAGCTGTCCCTGTCGACATCGTAGGGCGGCCGTCAAGGGGTGACGGACGAACTCCCACCGGAGGCAACATTTCCTGCTTGAGGGCGATGGGTTCTCTTGCCGGACCTCTAGCGGATGAACCGAGAACAACGTTCTTCTTCCTGAACGACATGGTGTGGGTGATGTGTCTGGTTATTGTGGATGAAGTCACACAGTCTGCACCTGATCCGGTGAATACGCGCCGTCCTGGGCGGGCTCAAAGCCACTTTATTCAAGTGCCTACGAGTGTCAGAAAGAAGTCAAGTGCATGACATCAAACGAACTCACGCTTACTCCACTCCACGAATTTCAAGACAAAAACAACAGCCAACAACTGCAAAGGAAAAAGAAGATCAGTAGAATATAGCAGCTGGTGCTTGTGACAAGACGCCACCTCGTGAACGCCTTGCTTGGTCGTAACAAATGTCTTTGCCTAGTTTATTCTTTACCCACGTCGCTGAAGAGGGCAGGTGGGGGTGGGGGAACATCACTTACAAAAATTTGAGCCAGGCATGAGGTACGTACCTTGAGCAAGGTTCTTCAATTGCTTACTATGCCGGATAACTCCATTGCCCTGGATTTTTTTCCCTTTGCTTTTTTGGCGGGGCTTCCTGCTGCAACTCCGCCGCTGCTGCCGTCCACGACCTTGGAAGCTTCTACGAGAGCAACTACTAACGATTTGGCAAGTTCTGAACCTCCTCCCATAGCGAAACCTCGGACTTTTTGCCTCGAAGGCCCTTTCAGATCCCTCACTCGCAAGCATGTCCGGCAGCGGTGACGTGACCCTCTTTGAGGAGTCTTTTACTGTCACCAACTACGACCAGTTCAAGTACGACCGAGTCGCCCGTATCTCCGCTACGTCTGCGGACAACCAGACCCTTATGACCCTTGACATCAACATCGAGCTTTTCCCTGCTTCCGTGTCCGACAGCCTGCATGTAGTCTTGGCTACTTCACTGGCCCACGATGGGAGCAAGGACGACGAGAAGGGATGGAGGGACGTCACCAAAGGCAACCAAGACCGAGAGCCCACGCTGGCCGACATGTTTGACTACGTCTGCTACGGAAAGATCTACAAGTTCGAGGACGCCGACGATGGCCAGACTATGTTAGTCCTTGCGCCGAGTGTACACTGCAACAATTGAAAACTGACGATATCCCCGTTATAGCAAGGCATATGTTTCCTTCGGCGGTCTCTTGATGTCCCTCGAAGGCCCTTACAAGAAGCTCACTCCTCTGAGAGTCGACTACGTTTACCTGTTGATCAAGAAATGATGAACAACGTACTGGAACTGCCCGCAATAGGTGACCTCCAGTCCCATTCTGTTCGATTAGTCGCACATGAAATAGAGGCAGCACGAAGTCTATCGAGCCTAGATCCGTCCGAGAAGAACCGAGAACTGAGAGGTGGTCGGAGTCAAAGGAACACAGAGAGGGGGGGTTGGGCTTCTCCTAGCATCCTCCGTTCTCAAGAAATATAACTGGCTCAACCGTCGATGGCCCCCAGAGATGGATCCTGGTTGTGCGGCCCAGGGAACGGAATTCTTCGATGGATTCTTCGTACGATTTGGTCGTAATTAGGCTCGTTATCTCTGGTCAGGATGCCGTGGCGGATAAAGAAGTCGAGGATGACGAGCGCACAGTTGGGCTTCCACTTGCCCTGTGCCAGCCCCTCCAGGACTTGCTCAACGGTGCAAAGACTAAAATCGGCGACCTCGCCGTCCTTTGGCTGCGGCACAATATCTTCGGGTAGTTCGAGATCATAAACCCACTGAACTTCGGGATAGATGAGCCCCTCCTCGCCCGCCTCTGACTCAGTGATATAAATGTACGTGACGCCGCCGACATACTCTGCCTGGTGGCGAACAACCTGCTCTGGAAGGCTAGCTTCCTCGTCCGCTTCACGGATTACACACTCAAACGGGTCTTCACCCGTCATCAGCCCGCCAGCAACTGTGTTGTCCAGCATGCCAGGGAACGTCGACTTGGTTGGAGAGCGGCGCGGCACCCAGACCTTGATGCCGTGGCTTACACCTGGACAGCGCACGAAGGCTGTCATGTGAACGCCATATCTCATGACGCCAAACAACCCAGAGGCAGCCCTTTCAATGTCGAAGAGAAGCTCGCCATGACGGCCATAAACAGGCCACAGCTCGTCGCGCCAACCCCGGAGGATGGGGAAGGCGTCGTTGGCCCTCCAATAGTCTGACAGATTTGCTGCCAGCTTGCTGCGGCTCTCCAATGTCGGCCCCTGAAAGGCGCGAACGGTGCGCTTCTCCGAGTTGACTTGGACTTCGCCTTTGATGTTGTCGGGCGCCTCGAGCAGCTTCTCCACCACCCTCGGCAGGACGTATCCGAGAGGCACCTCGCCCTCGGAATCATTCCATACGAGGGTGTAGACAGACCCAAGCGGCTTAGCAGACCCGGTCTTGTCCTGTTCGTACGGGTACCTGCATCGTTGGTCAGCTGCGTGGTTCAATCTCCAAAAGTTGCTTGAACTGAGGAATGGCTCTCACGAGTCTACCTGGTCGATGAGATCGATGTTAGTAAAAGTCTTCATCTTATGGGAGTAGGTTCTGGTCGTAATTCGGATGGCTGATTGGAGTATGCGGCGGGAGTATAACGTCCGTAACATGAGATGTGGGGCGTTGGCAGAGACGAAGGATTTGACTGTGACTTGAGAAGATGATTATGTAATAAGTACCTTCTGCCTACTTGGTTCAACAAATACGTGAGTCCCTGAGGTTGGATAGAAATGGGATGACAGGTTAATTGGTTCACCTACCTATAGACGTTGAAATCCTTGATTGCTCTAGGCTACCCAGGTAGTAAGTCACTGCTGACGCAGATGGAGGGCAGTCGGAAAGTACGTGCATGCATCTACCAGAGTAGCGGATCTGATATAGGAATATGATTGGCTAACGCAATCGACGCTTCTCCCGACGTCTCGGGGTTTCCTGCTGCCCCCACTCTCGAGGATGACAAGAACTGCCTTGCTAACCTTACCTCACTCCCTCCCAAAGTCATCAAAATTCGCATTGATTCGCAAAGTCTCGCCTGTCACAGAGACGAAATCTCAACCTCGAATAATATCAAATCTTCTGTCTTGGAGAATCACTAATATCTTGTACAATTCTACTTATCCCTTTGGATCCCATCACTAGAACTTTGATTGACGGCTTATACCATCTCATACTGGGTGTGTGGTGACCCGGCCAAGAGCTTTGCGAGAACACAAACGCCACCGATTCCACGACTAAAAGAACTATCAGCATAGGGGTACGAGAGTGTCACGTCGATTTAGACAAACTAATCACGAGTTCCCCATTACGTTAAGCTGCCCAACCAAAAATGTCTGGCCCTCTTTTCGGCATCGTCCCGGCTGGCCAGCCTCTGATGACGGACCCAACATCGGCGCCCTCAGAAACCTCATTCCTTTATTCCATATCTGCTGCCCGACCCTTCTCTCACATTACGGTCATGTTGCTCCCCGGCATCGTCCTACCTCCGGACACAGCTGCCGCCATCTACTTCGCCACAGCCGCGGATGTCGCTACCGCTACAGCCACGGGTCAAACGCCAAACTTCAAGTTCCTCGGCGGCATAGGCACGGGTAAAGAGAGCGCCACCTTCAAGATCAACGCTGGGGGCAGCGCCAACAATGGCGGCGGGGTGCCCAACGACGGCAGTGTCATGATTGGCGTCTCTGTCGAACCGGCCGAGTCAGTATTCTCGCGCATCCAGGAGCTCACCGCGAACCGGTCATCCAATTCGGGGACCGCTTCCCAGCCGTCCACGCAACTCTTGGCACAGAACATCATCAAGAATGCCTTCAACTTCCTAGCGAGCTTCAGTGGCACGGCTGGACCTGGCGGCGTCGAGGTTGTGCCATTGAAAGCTTTCGAGGAGTGGTGGAAGAAGTTTGAGAGCCGTGTCAGGTCCGATCCCAGTTTTCTTGAGAGAACGCAGGATTGATGCAGAAGATTCACTTTTTTAGCCCGTCCGTAGTCATTCTTGTCGATACCCTGATAATAAAGAGGCTTGTTCTCGTTGAAACATGTAGACGCATTTGGTCTATCTTGATTGTAAATTTCCTGTCCAAAAGTCGTGTGGAAAGGACCGGCAATTCGGCGTCATACCAAATGCGGAAAAAACAATAGTTCTGCAAAAGCTCAATGCCATGCAATGCCATCCCAAAATCATATCGTCTAAGCCGCTCATGACACTCCTGTAACCAAAACGCCGAACTACCTCCACTCCCGATTCCTAACGGGGTAAAAATGCTTGGAAGCACCGTCGTACCGAAACGCCATCTTTTTGTAAAGAATGAACAAGAAGGGAAAAACACTGGTAAACACAACTCATCCGATCGCTGCCAAGCGTGAATATTCTTACACTGCAAATCACGGGCAGCATCTTCCTCAGTCCTCACCCAATGGTTTCATCAGCGGGCTCTTCAGCCGTGTCGGACTACCAGCACGACTGCGACGGCCCGCATTGACCGCACTTGGTACAAGCCTCTCTCGGCTCTCTGTCCTCACCGCCAAACCGCCGCGGTCCATGGAAAAGGGCGGGCGTACATCGTCGAATCGCTCAATGTTGAGTTTCGGAGTGGCAAGTCCGGAGGATCGGCCAGCCCTAGAGCCCTCACTGCTGTCGGAGTGCTCGTTCTCGTCTGAATCGACAGAGCCTAACTCGAACTGGTCCGCATCACCCTCCTCAAGAACCCGTTCGTAAGTCGCCGATGGCCGTCCGAAAAGCTTGTTGGTAAAGGAGAATCCCCGTCCGAACTTCCTGGGACTGCCTGGACGCCTAGTTCCTCGTACCGCAGAAGCAACCCTACCAAACCAGCGAGACCGGCGGTCACGCTTGCGCAAAAGAAAAGCAAAGACTACCAGGATCAGGATGAAGGCCAGAAGGCCAGAGCCCGACTTCGTCTTGGCCTTGTCCAAGAGCTCATCGGCAGCATCATCCCAATCGTCATCGTCGTCATTTTCGATCGTAACGGGTGAGAATTTGGACCCCGCCGGCTCAAAGTCCGTCGCGCCGGCGACATTGCTTCCAAATCCGACCGGGAGAGCCGTTCCTTTGGGCGGGACTTGGCCAGCTGCGTAAAGCACCATCTTGCCCAACGTCCAGCTAACTTCAACGCCATCAATCTCGTTCACAGGCTGAAATGGGTCGACAAATCCCTTTTCCTTAGCATCCTCCATGGTCCCTTTGGTCACGTTCAGGCCAGGGTTCGGGGTGTGTTCAAGGCCAGGTCTGGGAATACCAATGCCTTCGTACAAAACATTGATGAGCCAGGAAGCCTTGAAGCAAGCTTCTTGCGCATTCTTGGCTTTCTGAGCAGTAGATTTCTTCCTGGCATGGATGTTGGTTTCGATTTCCGACCAGTTCTGTGTGCAAAAGTCCACGACGTTTTTTTGGTACGTTGCCAGGTCATATGCTGTCTTGTGACCCTTTCCGAAAACACCGTGCGTGGTGTGCCAGAACTCGGACACGCCAACGAAATGGTTCACGTCAAAATCGATGTTTGGCACGTGTTGTCCATTGAGCAAACAGGGCTGGTCTTCGCATGGCGCGTCCTTTCCAAGCAGTGGCTCTGTCTGTCTGAGACATTCGTCGAATCGACCAGTACCAAGGAGCGACAACTCCTTGCCCGTCGACTCTCTGACGACCGGTTCGCCCTTGAGAGTCGTTCGCAGCCCAGCAGGGAGACATGGGTCCGGAAGCTCTAGGCTGTCGGGCCTCCCGTATTGTTCCTTAAGCTTATCGACATAACGCTCGCGGGCCTGATTCGCACCATAACCGAGCCAAGTGGCAGTAAAAACACGATGCTCGACGGTTGAGCCGTCTATGGTACGTAGGCGGACAAGTTTGAGATCATTGGCGTGTTTCTCGGCCTCTGTGTTATTCGGGGCGAAGGCGATTTGCGCCGAAGCACCTCCCATGTCCAAGAAGCCATATGTGTGGTGGCCTTTGCCATGCGTGTGCTTGTCGGGATGGTCGAATCCGCCAAGGAGGTAGTTGGTGGCGAGCCAACCATACAAACCCTCCGTCTCACCAGAGATAACCTGAATGTTGGTGTTGCAATCGGGCAGCGAGAACCGCGTGTTCTGCTGGAGGTACGAGCACATGTTCCGAAGTAGGGCCTTTTGTTGGTGATCAGGAAGAAGACGCATGCCGGCGGTGGCCATAAGGTAAACGGGCGTATCGGCGACTTTACTATCGGGCACTTCCTTGAGGGCTATATCGATGAGAGACTGTAGGTGTTCGCGGCCAATCTCTTCAGGTTTCTCGGCAAAAGATGACACGCCAGGGTGTGTCTTTTTGCTTGTCTGTAGCTTGATCTTTGGCAAGCTCTGGAGCTCGTCGATGGAGGCATGCTTAATCGCTTTGGCATGGTCCTTCCATTTGTAAACGTATAGGCGCGTTCCCGAGGAACCCGCGTCGAAAATGATACCATATCGCCCTGTTCGAGTAAGCACGGTCAGTATACTAAGATTCACGATGCATTCAGGGACGGTATCAATGGTAATGCCAGATTGCGTACATTTTTTCCCCATGAGGAGCAGCTGATGCAGTCAGGCTGCGTCGTAGCCAATGTAGTTAGACGGAGGTTGTGGATCGTGGAATGCGCGAGGGACGAGAGAAGAGACGGATCGCGGCGCAGGGCGATGGTGCGTTTTGGAAGAGGCGAGGCGGTTCGAGGACTCGTGCGGCTTTGCTTGCCGTCGCTGGTTGTCGCTGAAGACTAGTCTTCAAGTTTATCGTTTGAGATCAATGTTGTTCGTGATTGTGTACAGATTGGTCGCGGTTGAACGGCGTGGCGAGATAAGCGGGATTGGTGTCAGGAGAAGAGAAAAAAGGCCAGCAGGTGAGATTATGAACCAAGACAATCGCGTATAGGTATTGATAGGATTTTTTGGCAAGACGAATGTTGGATTCCTCAGAGTTCGTCGAGTGGGATGTTAGCGAGCGTCGGTCATCCTGGGGATGGTAAGGAGAGATTCGAGAACGAAGGTTGGCGAAGGTTGGCAATTGATGAATTGCCCGCGTCAGGGGGGGGGGGGGCTAAGGACGGGAGAGGAAGTCTGGAGACGACGTGGGTTGGGACTGAACCGGACTTGGACAAAGAGGGATGGAGACGGAGACGGAGTCAGTCAGTCGCTGGGTCGAGGTGAGTGGGCAGACAAACGGAGACGGCAACGGGAGATGGTAAAAATAAAATGATAAAATAACAATACAGCACAAGTCTGGGCTTGTATTGGACTGCTGCCGGCATGGGATTACTGAGTGACAGAGTGACAGAGTCGCACCCAGCCAGCCAAACACTGTGTGCATCGCCGTATTTTGGCAGTTTGGCCTCACAAGTTGAGGGCGCCAAGTTGCTTCCTGGCACTGGGCTCTACTTTTGGTCTGACCTTGCGGGAACGGCGATTGACAGGGAGACGGAGGTGCCGCGCTGGGCTGCACTGCGCGGCGAGTGTCTGCACCAGACTCGACTTCAAACGGGGAGTACGTAACCGTCTGATGTTTGACCATGATTGGTACTCTTGGAATGACGGAAGTACACAGTACGAATAACTCCCTGTCGATGAACTGTGGTCGGTCATCTTGGTAATGGAAGGTACCGTGCCTTTCAAGTTCCTTCGCCGTCTTTCTGCTTTTGCCTCGGGGCACACTACTAGAAGTGGTGCCGGCAGCAAGGCAAGGCAGAAGGACGCCCGCCCTGCTCGTGTTCTCTTCGTCTTTCCCTCGCCCAATCTCACTCTGTCTCTGTTCCTCTGCGCCTTTCACATGGCTCTGGTGGTGTTCGAGAGCGCATATGAGGATTTCTATGGTCTCTGGTGGGATTGGTCTTCGGTGATCGGCCCACTCTCCCTTTCCATTTGTTATATCCCTCAACTTCTATCTCTCCCTCAATAAACTGGAATTGGGACGTGCATCCTGAGGGAAAAGAAAGAGACTCGAGGGACCACACCAAGACAGACACCCACAGTAAGTACATTATCCCTCGCCCCTCTGTACCTCACAGTAACTTACTCGCTGCGCTTGCCTGCCGCTGCCCTGTGCACTGTGAGAATTCTTCAGATGCTCTGAATGCTTGAATGCCACTGGGGGCGACCAGGTGGTGTGGGGCCTCACCTCGGCCACTAGATCACAGAACTTGGTTGGACCCCTGACTTGGCGTGTCAGATTGGCCAACCGGAAATGCCACGGAACAAGAATATTGCGCACTGCTTACTTCTCACTCCCACTGTCATTTGCGGTCAGGGAAATATTGTGGCGCATTCCTGTCGCTGTTGCTTCGAAAGACAACAGATACAGCGCCGCCAATGTCCCTTGGCCTGGCAACCAGCAAAACACGAAGCCACGCAGCCACTACCCAGTGCAATCCGGTTATGGCGAGGAACGTCCTGCTGGTGTGGCCATTTTCCTTCCCGACCTTGCGGAGTCGGGACAGTCATGGCTTCCTCAACACTGTGTGGACTGTGCTGTCATATCAAGACGAGACCAGCCCGCCCACATCATGATTGATTGCGGATAATGTACGTATCTGTCCCGTCATCCCTTCCAACTTCCCAGTTACTCCAAACAGAAAAGTCTGGATCGACTCTAGGTGAGTAGTGTACATAGTATGACAGTCGAACTGCCTTCTGTACCTTCCTTCTTGGGCCCACGGGCAGAGATAAGATACAAGTGTGCTACTGGCTTCAGAGTTCGAGCCAAGACAGAACCAGACAACAAACGGCGCTATTCAATTCAAGATGCCGCTACTTGAGCACATAGTGCACCGTATTCAATTAAATGTTCTGCAAGGGAAAGTCTCAGTGGATGAGAATATAAAAGAAATGTCGGGTTGCCAAGCTGTTTGGTTGTTTTCAGCTCCTCCCCCTTGATTCTCCATTTGCCACAGAATGGCAGCGTTTATCCGAGTGTGATATGTCTAACTGCAGCCAAGTTAATCATGTCGCGGATACGCACAGTGACTTATGTCCACTCCTTGACACAAGATCAACGCCTCCTCCAGGTCTGCTCAGCCGCCTGGTGCCAGCCTTCGTTTTCAGAAGCCACCCGTTTGACGATAATGCTTGCGTCTCCCATCTCCCGATCCCGATCCGCATCCATCGTCAAACATCAGACTGAGGTTGCACCTCCCCTCCTCCTTGCCCATCGTGGCATCCGCCTCCAGACTTCCCCTCATTCTTCCCCCCCCCTCCATTTTCTCCCATCTTTCAAGTCTTAATTTCGTCCCAACGTTCGTCTGCTCTTCCATCATCGCCGACTGCCATGCCTACACGTGTGTCCCGCTCGCACTGACAACTGAAACCTCCGAGCGCCGATGTTGGGTCCAACGTCATGAGCAACTCCCTTCACCTCCCCAAGGGCTGCAGCGAATTGCATTCGCCTCCCGCCGCGCAGCGTCTGTGTCTCTCAACGTCAACATTGACCGTGGCCCGCTTGCTGTGATGGGATGAGAACCTTATGCCTCCCAGTGCGATCTCAATCCACTCGCATCCATCACTCTGGGCCCCGGCCCTGCTCAAGGTCTAGCAAAGACAAATATGCCGCTGTGCACCGCAATCGCCCGACTGCTAACGACATGCACGGGTGACGACAAAATCAATTTTGGCCGTTCTCCTTCAGCACGCCTGTGACTCCCGGCCTCTCGCTACCAGGCCATTGCTCGCTGGGCTACTTCTCGGAGCCACTTGCCGCCACGCGCCTTACTGTTGCTTTCATGTTGAAGTTCCAAGGATGGTCGTCTAGGGCTTTGCAGTCTCCTTCGCCCTGTTGATCGCCCGCTTCTGGCTTGTGAGCAAGTTTTGTTTTGATGTTGTTCACCATCACCCAATGACCACATCGACCTGGGGATCATTTGGATTGCTACTGGCATCATGCACCGAAACCCAACCAGCTGGCCACTTGCTCCTGTTCCTTGGAGACAAATTGATGTACGCAAACCAACTGCCAAAAAGAGGTGCCCATACCGTAATATATGCATCCCATTTGATCCACATATCTAATGCTGGATTTCCATCCTCAAAGGGCACTGTTTCCAGCTGCACTTTGTGGTCCATTGTCGTACAACAAAAGGTCTTCGTCTTAATACTGCACGTGTCTCTTTCACCCTCGATTATACCGTAAAAGAACGCTTGAACTACGTGCTTTTCCTGCCTTGTGCCTGGTTTTCCACTCTTCCTCCTCGAACACAGCCTCGATGAAAGGAATGTCTGCTTGTTGGAGACTGACTGTCATGACTTCTGTTATGGTCCCGGCATATGGCCAAATGCTGCAGGAACAAGAGCAGGGTGTTGGGACGCTATCGTTAGGCATCAGCGGCGAAAGCATTCGAGATGGAGAGGCCAAGCAAATACCTCGAGAATATGACTGAGCTGCGTTGCGCTCCACCAAACCACGACTACCGTGACCACCATGACTACCATGGCTGGTGTGACTAGCTCTGATACCAGACGAAAGACCGACGCCCAGGTTATAGCCACGCTGGACCGGTGGGTGCCGCGGGTTTAGAGCATTGCCAAGTATGCCGGAGGGGCCACGAGTTGAAGGTGTTCCTACAGCCATTCTGGAAGCCGTTGATAACCCGAGCCTAGCATGACCCCTAGCGCCTTGCTCCCGAGGGGGTCCGCGCAGGGTCTGTATAACGCCGCCTGCATCAATCATCTGCCTATGGGTTTGTGGCATAGAGTTGTTATCGGGATAATCTTGTGCAGGTTCCGATATTGACCAAGCCATACCCTCCCGAAACGCCCCTATATCTTTACAGGCATGCGCTCGCCGATTTCCTAGGTCCGATCCGATAGGGCGATGAGTGCCGTAGTTCGCAGGCTCTGTCTGCTGCTGATGTGTGTTTAACCTTGCAGCAGGCTCCGAGATATTAGAGTCGGGAGCCTGCGTGACATGCTGGAGACTCGAGTCAACCGCATCTACCGCAGCGGCCTCCATCTGCCCTAGCTCGGCCTTTCTTTTTACCCGGTCGTAGAGTTCTTGGACCTGTGTGAGCTTGCGGCACTTGTGTTGGTAAGCATATGCAAGCTCTTCGTGTTTGCGTCGCACATCATCGTAGTCTTCTGAAAGGGCTGCTAGTATATCAGCAAGCATGCTCGAAGGCAGAGGGGCGGTCTTGCTGGCAGACTTGCCTTGTATTCTTTCTTGAAGACTTGCAATCTCTGTGTTGGCGTCGTCTACGGCCTTCTGGAGCTTCATGTCTACCGACTTGAGCTTTTCCGTCAGAGTCTTCTCAAGATATCGCTGGTAAACGCTTTAGCAAGTCAACGATCCATCTCAGGCTTGTCACCAAGAAGACTGTGCTTACATTTCTTGCGTTGTCTGGTATGCCCAGAAGCTCAGTGCTCTTCCTGCACACTCCATGATTGCGTTGGGGCTCAGTCCGCTTAAGATGGTCGTTTTATAGTCCTCGGTTACGTTCAAATTGGCCACCACCGCGTCATCTGGTTTGGTTAGCTGGGAATTGCAAGCTGGACAGGTGTTTTGTTGCTCTTGAACTGGTCCTGTTAAGCCATGGCGGTTGGAACATTCGGCGCAGAAGATGTGGCTATCCGACACAGTCTGTCAGTCTCAATACCAGTTGTTCCGTGACCATCCCCTGCTTACCTGCAGGTAGTGACCAACGCCTGGCCGCCGAGCTCTTTTCGACACTTGAGCACATTACACTTGAGTTTATGTTCCATGGCAAAGTACTTGCACGACTAAAATACCCAGCGAGGCTCGGAAGGTTACGTTGTGGCTTTTGGGCTTTTTCTTTTCACGGTAGTGACACCCTGTAGAACGATGGTTTCGAAGAGATCGGCCAAGAACGGGGATTGTGAATCGCTCAGTCTTTCCTGGAGGCTTTTTGCTCGTGTCGCTAAGAGGTTTTGCACGGCGCAATGCAGAACCGGTTTGGAACGATATGTTATGGTGCAAGATACCAGTGCATCACTGGCCTTTATGAGACAAGTACGGTGTTATCGGATACGCTGATGACGCCGTCGTGGCACCTTTGATGTTCGATGAAGTATCTAGGTATTGTATCATCCAAGCCTTAAATAAATGGATTTGTCCACATAGAAAAGTCAGGTACTAGACCTGATGTGTTCAGTCGTCCACGAGCGGAAGGCACTGCAAGACTCCTGACTCCTCTCGAGGAAAGGACTGCCCAAGCCGCCTTGTAACTTCCTGATTTTACCTTCTCACAGGAAGAACCTAATGTAATTCAGTTAGCTTGGTTGTTGCATTGCCGCTCATTAGCTGCGTATTTATAAGGAGTGGAAAATATTGATCGTGCGAATGCTCCTTGACTGAAGTCACCGAACGAGTTCGTTGCATTGGTCAATAACACCCAGTCAATCCCAACAATCCAACAACAAACTTGTGACAGGCTAGGGAGATTGTTAGCTAGGTGGATTTGGTGATCTCCAGGACCGGGACCGGCGTCATCAAACCAGCCTTCCGTAACTTGACCGGGTGCCGCGCAAGTTCTACAGCATTAGAGTGGGGCACTGGTCGCACCGAACCCCCGCATCACGGTCCGTTATGTCTTAGTCCATTGGGGCCGGCCGGCCGGCCCACCGTTCCATCAACGGGGCGATACTCCAGACACGCATGGAGAAATGACACCTTTGACTTGTCTCACATATGTACTGTCCGGGCAGGATAGCACCTGCGGCAAAGCCACTCAGCATTCTAGGGGAAACCCTAGTGTTACCGCATGACTACACACAATGCCTCCGTCACATTACCCCGTCAGATTCACCATTCGTGTCCGGTTCCCCCCGTTGACCGAGGCTAGAGGGTACGCGGCGAGGTATCCTATAAAACGAAAGGGCCTCGCTGCTGTTTTGTTTGTGCTAGCGGGGGCCGGTGAAGAACGGCAGAGCAGTACCAAGAAGCGTTGAGACATTGATGAGACCTGATCGCTCTTGGACAGCCCAGTTGCATTGTGTTTTAATGAGCTTGGAGTCAATTACATTGCAGAATTTTACTAGGGGCAAGTGCTGGGCAGCAGACTTGACGAACAATATTAAAACATCGAGGCTAACATGATTCTGGGCTTTGACGCTTCATTGTAACACATTAGAATTTCTGGCGGCGGGTACTGGTAAGAAGAAGCGGCGTCAGAGGCGAAAATTCGGTCACAGCACGACTTAGGCAGGTACATGAGAAGAAAGACCAGGTTTGCTTATGGCATGCCTCGATCCGCAGCTGTCAACTCGGCAGAGTCACTGGTCGGTATATGAAATGACGAGCGTTGGGCGGCGTGCCAGTGCCGCGCTACCGCATACGCCTGGTTGAATTTTGACGGCTGACGTGCACCTTGTCCAAAGGCTTGGGAGAAAACTAGATTTTTGACTGCGTCCGATTTGGAGTTTCACTTTTGCTACATATAATAAACGCCTCATCATTCTTTGGGATCTTTGTTTGAAAGGCTATTCTGCCACCAGAGCGTGGTCTCTCCTCGGATCTTCGCCCGGAGCAAAATCACATACTCTCCAAGCACTAGCAGCCACTTTCTTAGTACAGCATTCGCATCCCTCAAGGTTGTGTCCGATAGCTTGCCTTCCTGTATTACAGAATCGAAGAGGGCAAGTTTGCTGCTAGTTTTGGCGTGTGAAGTTCCCTACTTCCCATCGTCCAGGCCGATTATGAAGGACAGGCCAATGATAACAAAAACAGACACGGCAGGGAATTTTCTCGGGCTGTCCGGACTTGTCGTTACAATGCCATGAAGATATGAGGTGTCGACGGACAGGCAGGGAGACGGACGTGGGAACAGAAAGAGAGAGAGAGGGAGAGAGAGGGAAACGGCATGGAGATGAAATGGTCATGGATCATGGGACGACACTTGATGTGGGGTACTGGGGATGAGCGGACATCGACCAGGGGCTTTGCTACCTCGTTACATCTCACACACATTTCGTGATTTTGTCCCCGTCTTCTGTGAAAGAGGAAGGGCCAGGAAAGTCGCTACGGCCCGACAACCCAGACAGCCATCCTCAAAGCCCCCACTAACATATTTACCCACCCAATCGCAACTGTCATCTCCTCGGAAACATGTGCGTCTATCCTAGTCCAGTTACCTTACCTCGGGTCATGGCACCTGATCAACCTTACTTCCAAGTAGCTAACGCTACTTTAGATGACTCTGGTGGCCCGTTGTCGAACCGTCTTCTCTGGCCTGACCATTCACGTACCTCCAAACTTGTCCTGGTCCATCCTAGTCTGACCGTCACTAAGCATGCAAATGTGACAACATGCTTAAAGGCTGAATTGTCAGACCTGCCTCTTGACTGGGGATAGCTGTGCGACCCGAGAGGTAAGGTACCGGTCGTCGTGCTTGCACACACTCGTTCAGGGGTAGCAGTCAAGACTACCTCGCGCTTTTCGTCGGCCGGCTCGTCCCTGATGCCGACGCCCCTGTGCACCAACACACTTGAGCAGAGCGTCATATGGAATGGTCTTCCGCTGTGAGGGTGAAGAAACGTAAGGCGCTCCATAGCTTCGCCACATGTAAGACCATACACACCACTCGCGAGGAAACAGTCACTTTCCCCGGGTCATGTGTTTGTCTCGTTCGAAGCAGACACGCTAGGATATTCTTCATGCAAATCTCTTGAGGACCTTAGGACTGATTTGCACCTCTTTCCCCCCTTTCTCGCGTTGCAGGCACTCAGAAGCTAACAAGTCTAATGCAAAGGAGGTGGACTGTTAAATTGGTCCAAATAAAGGGTCCAAGGTAAGCCCAATTCCGGTTCGTCACTATAGCTTTTCTGGGTTGTTCTGTAATGAATTGTACGTACATCGTCGTCATCGTCATCTCGGGTATCCTTCATAGTCTGTGCCGCCATCATGGCCCGTTTTCCAAACTTCATGGCACCCTTTTCTTTCCAAGGTCCATCAATGTAACCGACCATTGCCAGAAACGCCGAGCGTCGTCTGCCCACCCTTTTGCCCATCCAAGCTATGTACAACAGCGTGAGGGGAGTGGCTTCGGCTAGTTGCCTCTACCAAGATTCGTGCTTCGGACGGAAACAAAGTATGAAAATAAGAGTAAATATGTACCAGAAGAGAAGGAGAAAAAGAATGTACCAAAAACCGCCCACACTAGTGGACGAAGAAGCCACCCTCCATTGCTGCAGCTTGGCTACCCATCATGCCATAGTCCATGTGCATCATTTGCTCGCTGACGTTGTAAGGGGAAAAGTCCACCGTCTGATCGGGGCTTTGGCCCCAATACATGCCGTCTAGATCCCAGAGGCCATGCTGATCAAATATGCCCATCATGCCCATCCCCTCCGGCTCTAGGCCAATGGGTGACATGTGCAGCTCCGTCTCGGCCAACAATAGGCCTTGTTCGCTACCCATCCCTTGTAGAGGGCTCTCTGACCGCATGGATGGCTGTCGAGAGGCCTCATACATTCGCCACACTACCTCTCGGCTACGCTTCGCTGCCAATGACCAGTCTTCCATAGCCTCCAACAGATCAAGGATCGTCTCGATCTGCTGGTGCCAGTCGGGAACACGTGGACTGTTCCACTCCCAGAAGACGCTGACCAGTGGAATCATGGCCGCCTGGTAAAGAAACCACACAGCGTTCCATCCCGACATCTGATTGCGAGTCCACTCCCTTGCAATATCCTCAATGGTCTGCTTGGCGAGTTCACGGCACGTCTCAATGGCCGTGATATCTTGCTCGGCCACTTGAGACAGGGCACCGTTGCTGGCCAAACTAAGGAGAACGGGCCGGTGGAGCAGCATTCGCAGGTTCTGGTATCGCCACTTCATGATGCACCTTGCAATGTATAGAGGCTCGGCGCAGGGATCAGTCGTCCTCAGAAGCCACGGGAGGCTGCTATACCAGCTGACCAGCTGACCGTCAAGGTTGCAGCGATCCTCGGCACGTAGGAGGGGCGAGATCGCCAGTAAGTCTTGGATCTGGGTGGCAATCTTGCAGAACTTGATGTTTTCAATCAGTGGCAAGATTCCCGCATGCTGAGCAGAGTCCCGGGCTTGGTTGATGCCGAATTCGGGAGGCCTGATGTTGATTGCAGGGCCCCATCGACCAAATGAGGGTCGTCCCATTGTTGTTGTTGCCCATGTATCGAGGCAGAACAGACTCCACCAAGTGCGACGTCGGGTCTCGGCGGCGACCATGTCGCTGGAGCCTTGAGCAAGACTTTCTCGGTGAAGTCCAAGAGCGCTAGCCATCCTAATGGCGGCACCGAGAACGGCATTGGCCATGTTCGGCCTGTTGATGTAGTGCAGATAATAGCCTCCAATTAGTGCCAGGGCCTGGACCATCTCAATGTGACTGCTGCCAAAGGCATCAATTGGCAGGTTTTCCATGGCTCTGTTGTAGTAGTTGATGTGGTTGTAGTCATCCGACTTCATGGCCACAATACTGCCCATGGCAAAGACCATGTTCAGGAGAGCGAGCCAAGGACTGTCGAATCGTTGGCCTTCCAAATAATCGGCACGAAAGGCGGCTTCGTCGAGCATGGGAACGAAGACATGGATGCGCTTGAAGTAGGCATCAATAAGCGTCTGGCCTTTCCACGACCAGGGGACGCGCTGCGTGTCCTTGGGTGTTGTGCTCTTTTGGCGCAAACTCGGGAAGTTGTGCGTGACTTCGGCGCTGTGGAGCGGCGTGGTAAGCGAATTTCGAAGAGCAGGTTGTACCTTCATCAGGCACATCAGTGCTGCTTTGATCGAAGAGGCGCCAAGGTACGAGGATTGCCGGTCCACAGATAGTGAAAGCGCGTTCACGTCGTCAGCCTCGATGGGAATGGGATCGCGGCAGCGGCGCTCCTCATCCCATTCAGTATCCCGGCCGGGCATCAGCTCGAGGCTGGAAAATCCACGCTCGGAGCCGGAGCATACAGGGGATTCCAGCTCCTGTGAGAGAGGTGAAGTGTTCAGAGGTGGTGATGGAAGCGCGGTTGGCGTTTCAAGTACGGGGCGTTCAAGCAGGCCAAGGAGGTCCTGGCGACAGAGTGGGAGCAGTGATTGAATGTCTTGGTTGGGGAAAAGGCGCTTCAAAATAGACCGGCACTCCTCGAGGGACTGTGACAATGCCTCGAGTGTCTTTCTCGAAGGGATGACGCGCTGTCTGTGCTTGTCGTAAAAGCAGCGCTTAGGAGCGCGGCTGGAAAGACACTGACCGCACGGCTGTTGGCCATCACAGCGGCTAATGGTGGTTAGAAGGCTTGAGGTTTAGGACAGGACAGGTCGATACTTACATCTTTCGTCTTTTGCATTCGGCGCACGCGTGAGGGGTAGTAATTCTCTTGGAACTATTCGAGCTGGCGGGCTTTCCGCTTTCTTGGCTATCGGTGGTTGGTTTTCGCGGTGTCACCCCTTGGACTGGATGGTTGTGAGCCAGGTGAATACCAGTGTGTCCAAAGCTAGCAGGTACTCACAGGTATGGAACATTCCACCCTGGGTGGACACCGGGATTGACGGGGCCATGATCACCACCAACGAGAAGGTCGTCTGTTGCTTGGTGGGTGGGGAACAAGGCTGAGATCGGGAGAAAGACGTGATGAAGAGTCAAATTTAAAGGCAACTCTGTTGCTGAAGGCTCTTCGAGGTGATGAAAGGGTTGTGGCTCTGTTTTTGCCGAATATGTAAAACAGGCTTGTCGATGAGGTTGGCGTGGACGCGGAGGATATATATAATCTATAGGGGAGGCTAGTCGAGTAAAGCCGAAGTGCTCCTCTGTTTGGCGAGGAGGTCGGCAGCTATTCACAGGAGAATCGGCGCGGCAACATGGGGTGTGGGGTAAGTTGCAGGGGTCTACATGTGAGATGGTATAAAGAATAACGAGGCGATGGAACATCAATGCCGTGCGGGCTACCTTGGGGAAAGGTGGGAGGCGAGAGACGGGTGCCTTTGCCGTAGGGTTGACCGGCCGGGACCAACCCAAACCAGACCGGGCTAGGCGACGAGGTGATGAAATCGAACGGAGGGAAGGATTGATCCAGACTCAACGGGTCCACGGTAGACGGTAAGTGAGTACATGCGGGATATCGAATGCGGTTGTTGACCTTGTGAAGATGTGGTGGTGGGCTGCTTGTTGTCAGGCCAAGGCACCTAGGTAAGCTAGGACGAGGGGGATCGTAGGTTGAGGTAGGTCGAAAGGCACGGACCCACCTGGGGATGGGCGGCGAGCCGAAAAGGTGGTCGAAGTTAAGGTCGAGATCGTGGTGCCAGGAACGGGAAGTCTTCTCCAAAAAGCAACGGGGCGTGTATGGATGATTCAAGCGGACGACGGGACAGCGTGTATGTGGTGTCACGAGGGCGCCCGGCACTAAACCGACAGACGGGAGGCGATGTTCGGAGAAGGGCGCTAAACCAATACCAGGCCCGAGCCGGGTTGCAATGCAGTGAGTAGTGTACCCGAAGAGTTCTGGCTGACTGAATACGTGGAAGTTGAGTGCGGAGGAAATGTAGGTTCGGCGAGAACTCCTCGTGGCGCAACGCGTATCCGCGAAGGTGACTTAGCAGTAAGCTGCGGATTGAATGCTTCAACCAGGGATGTAGTAGTCAAGAACCGTGGCCAAGGAGTGATTGCGGTTGACCAGACGGGTATCGTGGGACCGTAAAGTCGGGGTGGTGATTGGTAAACTGACTGGCAAAGGCGCTGGCGGAGGACCGAGGCATCCCTGATTCCGAAGATGTGTGATTGGAGGAGGACATCTGGAGAATGTGGGGAAGGAGGAGGAAGAGGATGAGGGGGAGGGATGAACGGGTTGTGCAACTGTGGCTGGTAAGAGGACAGATGGGATGGATGGGTGATTAAAGGGGGGAGGGGGTATGCATGTTTGCTAGGTACAGCTCGTGTGGCACAATAACAGACGAAGGCATGGCGAGATATGGGGAAGACACGGCGAAACTAGACTCGAAAGAGCAACCGACACGGCCATGGCACCACCTCCTGAGGGATAAAGAGCGACACCGGCAGCGAGAAAAAGGTGCGGAGAAGGGTTGGTGTGGGAGTGCCCATTGACGTTGTCTCGGTCCGGTAAGTAAATTGCTAAATTAATTTAAGCAGAACAGGGCGTCGGGGTGAGCGCAAACCGAGGGGGGGAGGGGTTGGAAAAGTTGAAAACCTACAGGTATGTGTAGTGCAGATGAGTGAATGAATGGTCGGGGGCGGGGAAGCCGATGATTTGGGAGGGGGTACAACCGAGTGAAAATGGGGTAGGGAACTGGGGTAGGTGGACCAGTCAGAAAAGAAAGTCGGACTTGGTCTCGAGAATACCTGTATGTGCCTTACGTACCTCCCGAGTCGCAGGTGCTGTGACTGGAAGCTCGCACCCGATGTGATCAACCTATCCTCGGGAGCTCTGGAATCCTGGAGAGATGTGGAGAGAGTAGAGCGCACACTCTGGCACACATCACATCGTGCATCCGAACGGTTACCGGGATTCCCATTCGCCGGCCTCTGGCGGTCGCGGTATCCACAGCAGCTACCCACTTGACACACGATGCGGGTGAAGTGGTGTTTAAGTTGAAGTGCCCAGTGACAGCCGTCAGCCACTGACTGGTGGGGAAATCTCAATCGAGCGGGGCCGGGCCCCTGGGAGCATCCAGGCCAAGGTAATTAAGCATCGGTACCTCTGTACGTACTCGACACGTTGCTTGCACAGACCATCTACACTACTTACTCCAACCTGCTTCTTGTCTCGAGGAAAACGAAAGGGATTGCCTCTCTCCGTTAGTCGAGGCAAAGTGGAAACTGACGGCCGGCGGTTTGCACTCCCGTCCTTTATTGCTCGTGCTGTACCTCCCTTCATTCAGCCCCCACCTCGCTTCCCATCAACAGCACCTCAATTACCCGAGACAACAGCAAGGGCATACTCTCGATGTTCCAAGGCATGTCCTCGGGACGATGGGTCCTTGAGTGGCAGCATGATATATACCTCTTGGCCAGGACCGAGCCGTACGCACGCTCACATCAAACGCGCGATATGCGAACCCGCACCGCAACCTCCTCTTAACAATTTCTTTTCTGGTCTAGTCGGACATGATAGAGAGAGCCTTTCAAGAAGTACTTTTCAACCGCCCGTCACTCAATAGACTTTTTTTCTCTTTTTTTTTTTTCTCGCTTCTCGCTTTCCAATCACCCTTCCCCCCTCCTCCCCTCCCTTCTTCTCCAACTGGCTGCCACGCGCTTCCTCCACCCCCCTTGTTCATGGATCGCCTTTCCCTCCCCTCTCTGTGGGAAGAATAAGCAGGGCCGCACCGCCGATCCAGGGGACACCCCAAGGCCTCCCTTGCTTCCCCAAGCTGTCTCCACAGCCACATTGAAGAACCGGCATCCAAGTCGTGACGAGACAGCATCCCGTTGCCATCTGACTCGCTCCAATCTATAGACGGTGTCACATATCACCGCGTCGTTGATGCAGGACTCCTTCAGTCATTCAATACGGCTGACGAACCCTTACCGCATCGTATCTCACATATCGTGCCCTCCTGACCGAAGCGGTTTTCCGCAGTGTCCTATAGCCGGTTTGTGTACCCTATTCTAATGAATGAGGCTGCTCGAGGCAACAGAACGGGCCATGGTCGAACTCATAGAACTACTCTTTCCTTCTATTGATCTGATAAATGGAGGTTCGTCTCCAGATCCAAGAGAGAATAATAGGCGGTTGACAAAACAAACACAAGGAGGGACATAGCATAAGGTCAGCAATGTGCTTTTAACGGGAGCCATGATACCTCAGCCCTGGTTTCGTCAATATTCTCGACCAATGTGCCTTTCGTACTGCTCGGATCCAGCCACGACAGCCCCCGGCTGTTTCGAAGCATGTCCCGTCGGCCAGTGCCGTCCATCGTGGGCCGCATGTTCTTTTCTCAGCCAGCCTGAGAAATAACACAGCAACAGACCAGGCTACAGAAGCGGCTCAGGTACACATCCATGCCATGCCAGCATGCGCTTCTCTTTATTAGACTCTGCCGCCCATCCCATATGAATCCATCTTCACTCCCACCCCATCTCCTTTCTCCCCACACACCATTTCATTCAAATTTTGGTTCCTCCAACCATGTTCTCACACTCTCATCTTGCTCTCGCCTCTTGTGGCTCATCATCCCGACCGTCCTTCCTCGTCACTGGGCCAGATTCAAGCCCCTGCAGAGGCGGCACAGCCTGTTGACAGCACGGAGGTACTTATTGAGTTGACATTGCGCGCAAAATACACCAGGTACCCACCGTCTCGCCCATCGTGCAACGGCTTGCTTGATTGCACATGTGTGCCTGGCATCTCTTTCCGACGAACCGTTACCGTACCCCAGCTTTTCGTCTACCGCCCGCTATCCGCTAACGGACGAGATTTGCCTGAAGTGAAGGGCAGTTCATCCATCATCTGCCATCCATGTCAATGCAGCTTGTCTTTTATGGACTTGACTAGCCAGCAGATGGACAGCTTACTCGATGACCTGCCGTGTACAACTTGCCATCGCGGCCGCCGTTTTAGTTGCACCCGCAAGAATACCAGCATCTGCTCACACACTTGGTCGGACACACTGAATGTTGCGCTGACGGGTCAGGTGTTCCTCTGTGACGACTTGTACACTCGGTGGTCGACCTTATGCAATGCATCTGCACTTCTTGGGCACTAGCTAACCCACAATATCGCCCTTTTCAGTTGTCCAAAAGAGAAACCAGAGTGCTGCCCAAGTCACAACGATTGCGGCAGACTCGATCCGGCCAACCGACGATAATTTGCGCTTACAAGTCCGCCCCTGACCTGAACGGGCCTCTTTTCCTTTCCCTGTGTATGTCGAATAAAGAACGTTTTCTCGCGCACACATCGCCTCGCCGCCTCGGTACCAGGGACAAGCGGCTTCCCGTCGGCCTGGGAGGGAGGGAGGCACGATACCCGCGGATGTCTGTCGCTAATCTACCTGGTCACAAAAATGCCGGCTCTTGGTGTATCCATGTGTCCAACCCGACATATTGCTTCTCACGCTGCCGAAAACTAATATCTAACTTGGTGGTGCTGCAGAGACTACGATGTCTTTTCCAAAATGAGCCATAATACAGGTTCCTCATTTGAAGTCATTATTGGCCATGTCGATCAAGGAAAAGGCGTCGCTCGTGCAGTCGTCAGGCCAGGCACTCCTGCAGTAGTCCATCCATGACTACTACAGAGGCTGATCTCAAGGTCAGGAAGAGGTACGGTTCCCCAGGTTAAGGGTTATGCAACGTTGAAGGCTATCGGACCCAGCGAACCGTCCTAGGCCCCATCGCATCCTGTCTAGCCGCATCCTACCCTGCGGGGATTTGCGAGGGATTTGCGAGTCACGGGTTGTTCTGGCAGGGATGCTTGTGTTTGCATTGAGCATGGATGAAATGCCTTCCAGTATCGGTCTGTGTCCGACGCCGAAGGTGAGTCTATCCCGACGTGCCGAATATCACCTGAGCCCCTGTGGCCGGAGTTCGGGGCGTTTTCAAGCTATGCGAGGTCGACCTCCAGCTTCCAATGATTTCCAGGCCGTGATAATGACTACATTTTCATGAGACCTATGACAAGAAATGCGTGAATAGGGTGGGCAACTTCTTGGCACCGAGATGAGAATAAATGTCGTACACGTATGTGTCGTCCAAGCTGGATTTCTGAAGGGACCCAGCCGGCTTATGGCTCCTTCCAGGATAGCAAATGGGCCCACCATCTCCATCAACACGTGCTTATCTGATTTGACGCATCTCGCTCGGCTGCGCAACGGCTACGCCCGGCATTGAGCATCTTGATTTGCTCATTCCTCTTGGGTCCACGGGCAGTGAACCCGCCTACGTACAGCTAGCCAGCCCTTTCATTATGGTTCCGTACCTCTCCGTGCCCATCGTGCCGTTTGAAGAGGACTTTCGGGTCAAGTTGAGACGCGAACCTCCAGGTGGCTATGGAGTAAAGATGACGAAGATGAAGAACCCCTCTGCGATTTCCGTCTCTACACGGAACGAGTCCACGCGGGCGAGTATGGCTTGTCGCTGGTTTCTTTCCGTTTGCTTCCCTAGTTTAACTCTTTCCAACGATATCCCTGGTCTCGACGTTGTCATCAGCTGGCTCTTATTCTAAAATAACATTCGGTACTTTGTATGTCTATGAACACAGTCGCCATATGGCTCTTGCACGCGGAAATACAGGAGTCCATAACCCTGTCGCGGAAAAGAAGTCGTCAACTCGCAATCGGCTCAGTACAGCCGCCCCCGGCCCACCTTCGCACGATGTCGTCAGGAAATGGTCCTCTTTGGGACCTGGCTACAGCGATATTTCGATACGGACAGGATCAAGCAGGAACAAGCGTGTACATCCACTTAGTGAGGCCTGAGGCCTGGTCTGCTTTCTTACATGCTATCCACCTGTTCGCGCGTGTACCCACCTTCGCCGCCCGATCACTTGCCCTCTGAGTGAAAGAGCTGAGTTGACAGAGGAACGTGGGTAGATTGTGTGTGTGTCTGCTGACACTCGCCGCACACACACTCATGTACACACACATTCACACCTGTTCCTGTCGATGGCTCGCATAATGACTGAAAGTGGTTCGTGGCGAAGGACAACAACAGACTCGCAGGAGTCAGCCCGTCTTTTTACTCTTTTCCATCGCCCTGGAGCGAATTTTTCGGACAGCTAGCCGAAGCTCGTTGCCCCAGTCCGTAAAATCGTAACAGCCAAGCCAGAGAACGCGTCTCGCCCGCATCCCTTTTGCCGCAGTTGGCCGAGGGCATCATCTGCCACGTCCATAAGCAAAACTCATCCGCTGCGCCGAGATTCTGTCAAGATCCAGATCCTGGACCCCTTCTTCGATTCGGGGTTCATCCGCTGCTCACCGCTAGCTCTCTGTGTCCTCGCCCCTGCTTGCATTGTTTGTTGTGCTCGTGACTCGAGAAACTGTCCCGTTGAGGGGAAATTGGCTGGGTCCAAGTCTGTTAATGGACACCAAGAGCTGTGTAGGCGCGGGCCGCCATTCGTGCCGCCCCCAGGCATTTCGAACTGTCTCCCGACGTTCCACACCTATCACAGTCAGAGGACAGGGCTTGGGTGATTTGGGGCGGCTAGGAACGACAATGACCCTCCCACTGCAGATCAAACCCAACTTGGAGAGCCCATCTCTTTCTGCGTCACTTCGGATTGTCATTGAGTATATTGGAGCCTTACACCAACCTGCTAATATGCGTAGCAGATTTAGCGTGATATCCTGCCGAAAGGTTTTCATTTATTGACAAGCAATGTTTAAAGATACGCATTCATATCTTTTTCACATAAGGAGGCTGTTGCGGCTAAAGAGAGCCGCCAACACTACATCGAATACACTGTTGTGAAGCCAGTATGGGCCGTGGGGCAGCAGCGTTTGTAAACATCTCATTCATCAATTCACTCGTTTGCCTTTGTTAACCTCGTCATGTCTTTACCTCGGGCGGCTCCGCAACTTCTGGCATGTTGAACCTCAACCAGAACCTCTACAAGGGACTGCGGTCCGATATTGTCTCTGCCTAGACACCACACATTTGACGCCAGGGTTTCGTAAGGTGGGATCAAAGGGTAGCATTCGCCGGCTCTGCAAAGTATTCGGCAGCACGCTAGAGATGCTACACCCCTCCAAACATACCGACCCCGGAACCACCTCCAACTATTGCCCTCTGTGTGCTACCATCTTGTCTCTTCAGAACGGAGACAGCCTATCCCTCCGGAGTCCGTGACTTCAGGGCCGGATACCCTCTGAGGTACGCTGCAGGCCATTGGCTCATGCGCTTGGCTCAAGGCCAGGCATCGGCTGACAAGACATCGTCAAATCCTCCGCACATTCGAAGCGGGGCACATTGATGCGCGGTGTGATAATCTATGGCTGCCGAGAGCACCGGGCTGGGAGGCGCTTCCGGCTCTACAGGCGAAGAATCTGGCACCGGCTTGCAATGCCGTCGAATATGCACGTGTTCTCAATGGGTACGTACTGGTTTGTGACGATTTTGATCGTCTCCTGGGCCACCATGCCACCTGTCACGGCGGAAATGTTGTGCAGCTCTCCGCCACCAGCCCGGGATACTTCTTGTGCAGCTTGTGCGAGCCGCTCGTTATCGCTTGTCTCCGGGAGTAGCGTCCGAATCTTTGCCAAAATATCGTCCGGGGACGTCGTGCCTGTGTGAGACGTGGACTGGAGGGCAAGATAAATGGGAAGTAGTGACAAAGGCATCACACCATCTTTAGCCATTTCATCGTTGGCAAACTCTTGTTCTGGATATTGATGAGCATTGGCACTTTGAACCTTGTCGATCTTCATGGTCCTTACCTGCCACGGTGCGCAGCTGTTCGATTCCGCCGCTCGCAGGAACAACCAGCTTGACGAAGGCTGCATTCTTGCAGAACAGTTCGACTACGGCTGGGTCGACGCCCTCGCCACCAGGTTTCTGGCGAACCAAGTCTAGGACCTCGGTTACGTCCTTGCGAGCCTTGGCCTTGTAAATGTTCTGGAGCTTGATGTAGACGCTAGACTGCGCCTTCATATCCGGGAGGCCGCCTGGCACAGGTAAGCATTGATGCTTTTCATGAAATTCTCGGACTGCGTCTGCAATGACCCAGAAACTCGATTTCGCCTCGTCCTATGATAATCGACAGGTCAGTTTCCACCTACGGATTTCCTGGTGAAGGTGAGTGGACTCACATCATTGGTGTGCTTGTACTCAAAGACCTGCTTGACAGCAGATGGGAGAGACGGAGGTACAATGGTCTTCAGGACCGCGGCCACAGCCTCCTCGAAGTTCTCCTCGCCACCTTCTGCGTTATCCGTTCTGGTGGCCTCGGCCACCATTTTGCGAAACTCAACCTTCTCCTTGTAGTTGCTTGGCGCAGCGCCGCCATGGGATGCCTTCCAGACCTTGAGATAATGCAGAAGAATGACCACGAAGGGCAAGTGTCCATGATCATGGTTATTAAGACTGTCAATGTCCTTGGTCATTTCCTCAGCAAACGCTTCCAACTCTTCCCATGGGGCCAAAAGCCGCAAATCTATGGTGGAAGTTGCATCCGGATGGGTGTCGACAATGGGGTAAACGTCAGGAAGACGAATGCTGAAGTAAGAGTAGAAACCAACCGAGTGGATTGCAATCAAGGGAGTTTTGTGGCTACGGCTGTAAGACTCGAGTGTCTTGAGATCTTCAGGCTTCATGGGGAGTGTGTACAATATTATGGTAAAAGGGTTTGGGCTGTCCAGGATGTGTTCGAGGTTCAAAGTCTCCTATCTTCATGTTAGACCTTGCCGATATGCACATCGAAGCGGATACTCTTACCGAATTTCGAGGACACCAGTCACCCTGGACCTCTGGGTTGAGTTCCAGCAGTAATTCGGTACAGCTCTGCGCTCTGGACTTGCCGATATGAGACTCGTCCAGGAAGAAGTTGACACCAAGGTCTGCCTCGTTCACCACGGCATCGTCGGCAATCGTAAACTTACCAATACCTGATCGTGGTTAGTCGTTTGACAGCGAGAGGCCAGGAGCGTTTGCAGGATGTTCACCTGGGAGCACAAGGTTCTTGAGGGTCTCAACACCGACGGTTCCCGAACCCGAGTTTACGAGCAGAATGTTGGCAGATTCCAGGGCAGCTTGGCCACTCGCAGCCCACAGTCTAAGCTGGCGATCATACTTCTTCTCTTTTTCCGAGGGTACGGAAAGGGCGGGAGGAGCCTGGTCGGCGATGATGTCCGTCATGACGGGCAAGAGTCGTGGCGAGGGGCTCTGTATTAGAAGCGAGGGTCAAATGACTTCGGTTTCGAGCTCCACCACAGGACACCTCACGTTCTGATCGAAGTGTGAAACTAGATGATGCCCTATCTCCTTCGAGTAAGATGGTATAAGACGTGGAATGAGTGTTGCCTGGTGATAGTGACAGGATGCGGGCAATATGGTGGACAGGTAGAGGCTGTGAAGTTGGGCTGGTGATAGGCGGATCAGTGCCCTTGTTGCTGTTCGTCTGAGTGTGTCGTCAATGATCAAGGTAGTACCAGTGTAAGTATCACTCGCACGGTGTAAGCTTCTAGTGGATGCAAGGATGACATAATCAAATCCTCGTCCCCAGGCTCTTGTGGGGATAGGTGCCTTAGGTAAGAGGCCGTCCTCAAAGTCCCGTCCGCTTCCGTGGATGCGGTGGAGCTAGGTATTACGGCCCCCTTGCAACTATTTTTCCGGACGACAGTTCCATAATTCTACTCCATTGCACTTTCTTTCCAGGATCTCTTGAGACATTTTGAAATTCATCAGGATTCAACTCAACGCTATCTAGCCCTTACCTTTTCCTCTTTTTCTTTCGAAGTCGAGGTTACGTGTCAATATCAATAGGTGCTATGATTTATGCTGTTCAAACTCAATATACAAGGTCCAATATGACCGATGAATAAGCAACAGCGGGTGCAGGAAACCGTTGTTCGCAGGCTTTCCATCCCTGTTTCCGCCAGATGCCCGTTAGCAAACACCCCACGGGAGGTCGGAGTATCTCCCTCGCGAACTTGCTTTTGCAATTTCTCTTCCTTGTTTCACAGTCAGAAACCCCTTTCATCTAATGCAGTAACCGGTGCCTTGTTGTGGATTCTATGGCACGTCCGTGGCAAGCACAAAGGTATGGCTTGCAAAATAGATTGGTTCCACATCCAGCGTCATCAACGACTGTCAGCTATGACCGGGACGTGTTGCAACACTGGCAGTGTCAAGATGAGCGCTCACCCAGGTGGACGTCGCGAATGGGGCAGTATTGCCCCTAAATTCCTCACCAACGGGCTCGCCTCATTTCTCCATTCCTGTTGCCACTGAACACTAGCTAAGGCCTCCGCCCACATGGCAGCTTAGCTTCGGTGGTGCGTGATCAAGTTGATCTGACTGTTGGGTTGCCGCATCTTCGGCATCGGCATTGGCGTTGATGGTCGTCCCACGATACTGAAAATCCTCCAGGTCGAGAGTACCCGTATGAAAGGAACTGACGACCTGAGGCATCGCCGATGATCTGCTCTTGATCGGATAAAGACTATGTTACGCTTGATTTCTTTAACGGTTTTGATGCATCGGGGCCAGGCTCGAAAACATTCCTCAACGAACAAGCAGCATCTCGCCGATACCAAGGCCAGACCCCAACTCGAACGTCAGGGCCATTCTTTTCCCGGCGAAGGACCAAACGGCAGCCTAGACCCTAGGATGTCTTCTCTCCCTTCTTCGTTGCTGGCAATGGTCTGTCTCACTACCTCAGAGTCTGGCTGTCTGCGGTTGGTGTGGCGTGCCGGCTCCACGCCGCATTCGCATACGGCATCAGCTTACGGCCGGCAGCATCGGGCCAGGGACAAACAAACTGGTGTTCGGAGCTAGCGGATGCGAATGCGCTGAACACCGAACGTTCTTTTTCCCTTTAATTCGTTGCCCCGAACGCCGACTCAACTATTGCGTTTGGCCACGGCATCCCCCTTTCTTAATTGCGGCCCTTCGTGGCCTTGCATTCTCTCCTGTATCTCGCAATCTTTCCCCAAGCGCACCAGATCATCCTTGTACGATGCATTGCCTGGACTTTTCGTGGCATGCTTCACTATGAGTTGCTTCGATCCGCTGTCTACCAACACTGTATCTTTCTACCACCACTCGGTATCATTATCCTTGTTGTCGTTGTCCTCGTCGCCATTGGTCCGATCCTAAAATATTCTGATTCGACATATCAGCTTTGGGTTAAGGGGTACACAGTCAGAAAACACGACATCTAATTAGGAGGAAGGCTCTTTTCATGGCCGTCAACCCGTTGGACGTATAAGTTTTGAATCTCGCGAGTCCTTCACAGTCAGAACGATTACCGAGACAGCTTGTCGACAGCCGTTTTCTTCTCGACTCGACTACTGATCCTTGGCACAAGTCCTGTCTGGCTAAGTTTCTCAGAGTTATTTTTGTAGGCGGCCATGGGTCAAATCACTGAGGATGTCGAAGCTAGCAAGGCCGAGATGCTTTCAGAATTTCAGTACAGAGATACCAACCTACCGACCTGGAGGTTCTTGGTTCTCAGTGTTGGGTAGGCGCTCAACCACCACTCGCATCTCCGGATGTTGCAAGGCCTAGCTTTGCTAACTAGCTACACAGGCTCTGCCTCGGATTGTTTCTTTCAATGTTGGACGCTTCCATTGTGGCCACAAGTCTTTACACAATTGGTGTAGAGTTTGACTCGATGGATCTCATCAACTGGGTTGCTTTGGCCTACACCCTCACCTATTTGAGTTGTGCGGTGCTGGTCGCACGAGTATCTGATGTTGTGGGCCGACGGAATGCTTTTCTGGCAAGCTTCATCATATTCTTTGCCTTTTCACTGGGCTGCGGCTTTGCTCGAAGCTTACAGCAGTTGGTTGCATGCCGTGCCTTGCAAGGGTTAGGAGGATCAGGTAAGTTGTGCACATTTCATCTTGCCCATCATTACTTACACCCACTGCTAGGACTATACTCAATCACCATGATCATATTTCCGGAGGTCACACCGAAGCACCTGCTCCAGTACATTTCTAGTCTTGTCGGCATGGTCATTGCCAGTGCCGGCGTGCTTGGGCCTGTTCTGGGAGGGATTCTTACCCACTATGCTTCCTGGCGTTGGATCTTTTGGATTAAGTGAGTGCTCCTCGAATGACCTAGAGCAAAGTTGTTCCGCGAACTCAGTGACATGAATCCTAACAGCATCACAGTGGTCCCATCGGCTTTGTCTCGCTGCTTGTGTTTTACTTTACGTGGCCTGATGCCAAGCACCTCCCGACTTTGCAACGTAGAACGTGGAAGGAGTTGGACTTTGTGGGATCCATTCTCCTCGTCTCCGCGTCAGTACTTCTTGTTTTCTCATTTCAGAACGTCGGCGCGGACGGCAACAAATGGTCACAAGCCGTATTTATCGTCCCGGTCACCATTGGCGGTATATGCTTCATGCTTTTGCTGGGCTGGGAAACACTGGTTTCCAAGCTATGGAACAATCGCATCATGGCCGCTATCCCGATCAGTCTTCTGCGCAACCGCGTGTACCTCGCCACCATCTTCAACACGATGTTCCTGGGCTTTCCGTATCTTCTGATTATCTACGCCTTTCCCATCCATATGCAGATAGTAAACGGCAAGAGCTCGCTACTTGCGGGTGTGCTTTTGTTACCGATGCTGGGATCTGTCGCTTTGGGTACCACTCTTGGCGGAATTGTCAACAAAAGTAAGAATCGGCTCTTCGAGACCATGGTCGTAGCAAGCTGCTTTATGACTCTTGGATGTGGCTTGATGACGACGTTGTCGTCGTCTGCCACTTTGGAACCCAAAGCACTTGGCTTCCTTGCGTTTGTTGGCTTTGGATTTGGCTTGTCTGCCACTTCGTCTACCGTCCTTGGAACAACAGAGTCGGAGATTTCAGACCATGGTGAGTATCTCAGATCTATGAGGTATTGGACCAGCAAGCTGACAAGACAAAGCCCCCGCACAGGGAATTATAGCACAGGTGCGGATTCTCGGTGGCAGCTTAGGCATAGCGGCATCAACGGCGATCTTGGGCAATTTCACACGGAACGACCTGACCGGCGTGGTCAGTCCGGAGTATTTGTCATCACCGCACGGAGGGGGGATAAACCTGACGGAGGCACAAGCCGCGGCCGTCCGCCATGCCTATACAGACTCTTTCCGAAAAGACATGCAAGTAGGGACGATCCTGTCAGGCATAGCGATCCTTCTCAGTCTGGGGATCTACCGCCGAAATCGAGTTACCTTCGAGGAGCAACGGCAGATGCACATTAGGATCGAGGTGGAGAGGCGCCGGAGGGCATCGGCAGCGACGACGCTGGTATCTTCGACTGCAACAGACTGAGAAAGATGGTTATTGGGCGGATTGTTTTATAGGCAAAGCATTTGGAGGGCGTTTCTGGTGGGTTGCGAAAGCACGACTTTGCTTCATTCCAACAGCGGCTATTACATATATTGATTGCAGGGTTGTGCTGCTTATGTCGATGTTAGTTGGTCCCCAATTGGACGAGTATTTTCGAGAAGATACTCAATAGTTGTACACGATTCCATGAATAATTACTTGTAGATACGACTTCGAATCCACTCAACTTTGCTTATAGTATTGATGCAAGCCTTTCCTCTGACTTGATCTCCAGAGCCAGGTTCTACGTACGGCAATCTGGACGTATGTGCGCGGGGGAACATTGGTGCGGGGGGTGAGAAAAAACCATCAATGTTGTCAAGTCGGGGTTTGCAATCACCTCATCGGCGCAATAGCCTCTAAGAGCCTCAAGAGCTCCAAGAAGCCCCAGTCAATAGCGATGGATACCTCTCCAGCCCCGTGTGTCCCCTCCCAAGAGGACATCAGAGGTCGTGAGTCCTTGTGAACCGTTGTGAGAGAGGGCCTTAGTCGAATGATGCAATCGCGCTGTCCCCGCCGGTTATCGGGTGATTGAAACCCCGCAGTGTGGGGCTCATCCATTCCGTGCGCCGCGCCGTTTGCCCTGCTCCCCCCTCGTCTTATCCGTCGCTTTACACTCGGAAACGTGTTGAGAGCCATTTGTTCCAAGAGTTACCTTACGAATCCTCTGTTATCATTGGGCGGAAACCAAACAAGCAATCCGAATTTAACCTTCTCCTGAGTTCTTCAGACCAAGCATCCCCTGGGTATATATAACTAACTGCTTCATCCTCGAGGCTACGGGCTGTTCTCTCCTTCTGCCGTCTTCACACATGCCCCCTTATACCCAAGTAGCTCGTTCCTTCTGCTCTTCAATCTTCTTTCGTCACCAACCCCCCTCGCTATCCCATCCCTTTCAAACCATTTTTTGCCGCAGAACCATCATGTCTGCCGCCGCGAAGCGCCTCGAGGGCAAGACTGTGCTCATCACCGGTGCCTCGAGCGGAATCGGAAAGAGCACGGCTTTTGAATACGCCCGGACGGCGCCAAGCAACCTCAAGCTCGTCCTGACGGCCCGTCGAATCGACAGCCTCAATCAGATTGCCGCCGATATACAGAAAGAGGTCGGTGACGGCGTCAAAGTTCACCCCGTAAAGCTGGATGTCAGCAACCCTGAGGAGGTCCGCCAGCTTGTGCCCAACCTGCCCGAGGAGTTCCGTGACATTCACATTCTGGTTAACAACGCGTATGTAGCGGAAAGCCATTGGTCGTGAACAATGTATTGACTGAATACGACAGAGGTCTTGTTAAGGGAGTTGCCAAGGCACCTGAGATCGCAGAGGAGGACATCAACGTCATGTTCGCTACCAACGTCACCGGCCTCATTAACGTAACGCAAGCCATTCTCCCGATCTTCAAGGCGCGCCCCAATGGCGGTTCAGGAGATATTATCAACATCGGATCCATTGCTGGTAAGTTGAGCTGCGGCTTTTGGTGTCGAATGCGGGCGCAGATGACTGACGCTCGTAATCGTAGGCCGCGAGCCTTACCCCGGAGGTTCCATCTATTGCGCAACCAAGGCCGCAGTGCGCAGTTTTACCGACAGCTTGAGAAAGGAGCTTATTTCGACGCGTATCCGCGTCATCGGCATTGATCCCGGTCAGGTTGAGACTGTAAGTCAATCCGGCTCGGCCAACGGCTTCATCTAGTGCGGGTTGCGGGCAGCGGGCACTAACACGATGCAGGAATTTTCTGTTGTACGCTTCTATGGCGACAAGTCCAAGGCCGATGCCGTTTATGCGTAAGTGATCCTCTTGACTGGTACCAACCACACTCGGCCATTGTTACTCCTAGTGGGAATGAGCGCGATGTCGCATGATGGCGTGTTGATGTGCTGATATGTGTCAAAGTGGCTGTGAGCCTCTGACCCCAGACGACATTGCCGAGGTCATCGTCTTCACGAGCACTCGCAGAGAGAACGTGGTGATTGCCGACACCCTTATTTTCCCTAGCCACCAGGTAAGCTGGCATTTGAGATTCTGCCCTCACATACAGTTTCTAACTTGGCATCAAGGGCGCTGCTGGTCTTCTTCACCGCAAGTCTTGAAGGGACGTTGGCGTTACGCAGGAGTGAGAGTGAGAGCGAGAGTGAGATTAGGCTCTGATGAGCGCAGAGTCACTTAACGCCGAAGGTGAAGAGCCACCCAAGCCATGGATAGATTTGTTGTGGTACTTGGTTCTCTAGATCAACGAGCATTTCGTTTTCCGTGCTTACAGGTTTCGGCTGGTTCGTAGTAAGTCATGCATCCTTGGGGTTTGGCGCTGCGGAATCTCAGAGACGTGTCGTGAACGAAAAGCTGAATGATATCTACAACCTGTCGCTTTTCCTATCCCTCCGTCCGCTACTGCTCCGACCCAAGGTAAGGCTTGGCGTACCCGTCGCACCGAGGCTGCAAGTGACCCCACCCTTTGTGGACAGGCTTTATCAATCATTGTTTCTCTTGTACGAGTATGGGGCTTCAGGTTCTGTACTATACTATTGCTGAAGCCATTGAGAAAATCGAAGACGTGCAATGTACGCGACGCGGCTGATGTTACTTTACGTTTGAATTGACAGGAGGGCAGCAAGAAAACCTGACGGTCGGCAACTGACGTTCTTCCTTTCGAATCTAAAGAGCACATCTTTACCATATACTCCCTCCAGATAACGAAGTTGAAACTTTCGTCTTTGTCTGGCCAATGTGATTCTGCAGTATAGCCAACCTTCGCAATGTGGTCTGGAAAACACATCAAATAGCACCATTCGTTTAAGGAAGCGATAGATAAGTGAGTCGGTTTAGCGCGGCGCCAGGTGTGGCACATGGTCAGAGCTTAGCCGGCCGATGCCGGCTGGTGAGCTGTGCCCCGCTAGCGCCCCGTTCCCTGAGCCTGAGGGTGCATGGCAGTGTCTGGCCAGGAGGTTGAAGCAGCACCAGTTGAGTGACCAGTGATTGGGCACAGTAAACAAACATGCCTTGTCGGGAGAGTGATTTGGCCGCAGTTGTTAGGTGCCGGAGGTTGTTAGCGAGTGAAAAAGCACTGACGGACAGTTGCCAACGTTGCCGATAGGCTCAGACCAGCATGTTTGAGTGGGCGCGGTAGTCCCTAATCAGCATGCAGGTCCCCTACCGACAACTGTTGTCTGCAAAAATACTACCACTTCATTACCTCGACCTCCTTCTTGCCCAGACGCTTCGCACTCAGGCGACAGCTTCACCGAAACCTAGACTACTCACAGCACGGCTACCCTTGTGAGAATTCCGCCCCGTACTCCCCTGTCAACCATTTCTCGTCGACAAGGGGTACCGAATACAGCCGGCGGCATCCTGGACAATCGATACGGCGAATCTCGTCCTAATTCAATATCTAGCGAACATCGTCAATTACCAACTCAACCCGCCGCAGACACTACAATCTCGTGACTGGCCCTTTCCCTCAAATCCTGTCCTGTCGACTGCGTCGCATTCAGAATCGCTCAGATACAGGATACGCTTCGTCTACATGTCGCGGTAGGCCTGCCGCCAAACACGCTGCGCCTGCATAACGTCCACCGACCGCCGACGTCGATTTCCGCCATGCCCGGTCAACAACGGCCATGAACTGACAAGATGGGCTTCACCACATTTCTCGGCTCCTCCACAGACAAACTCCAATCTAACCGACCCAAACCCTCATCCTCGTCCACCTCACTCGATAAATCCTCCGACTCTGCCCCCTCGCAGACACCACCCGACGCCAGCTCTAGCTCTGGTTCAAGCCCCCATCATGGCTACATCTACGACGAGTCCCAGTTGCCCGATGTGCCACCCGACTGCCCCGATCTCCGCGAGCTCAACGACAGCCTCGAGGCGCTCGCCGCCGTCTTTCCCGATATCCAGATCCAGGTCTTCCGCGAGATGTTGACCAACTTTGACGAAGAATCACGCTTGGCTGTTGTTGCCGACGCTCTATTGAAGAACCGTGTTTCTTGGGTCAAGGGCCGCTGGAGGGTTGTCGATAACCAACGTCTCGGAACCGCGGTTGCTAGCGGAGAACCACAGGAGGAGAGAGAGGGATCCCTGATCCCACGCGTCGAGGCCTTTAGGAGTTCCGAGTACAAGCACGCTGTTCAAGCGCTGGCATGGCACGAGTTCAAGGGTCTTTCGCGCTCTACCATCAACGCCGTCCTCGCCGAGTCTAACTACTCGTATCTTGAAGCCCGCAAAACTTTAGTGTCGCTCTCATCAAAGTCCTGGCGCTTCACCATATCATCTCTCTTCCTTCGTCGGAGACCCGTTGCCACAGGCGAAGCCGAGAACCACCCACTAATCGTCTGGAAGTCGACCGGCCAAGGCGCCATCGTGCCGACGCTCAAGGCTTCAGGAAACGTCGAGCTCGACGTCGAGCTGTACCGTGACCTGGTTCAACCACTGAAAGATCGGGCCAGGCAGACCCGGGAAGATGAGGACCGGAGTCTAGCTGCTCTCCTGAACCATGAGCAGGCCGAGGAGACCGGTGCCATGCATGAGTGTGCATGCTGCTTTACCGAATCCACCTTTGAAGAGTTCACAACCTGCAACACTGACGGCCACATGTTGTGTTTCCGCTGCATCCAGCACTCAGTCACAGAAGCCGTCTTTGGTCAGGGCTGGCATAGTAGTATCGACGCAGACCATGGCACTCTCAGGTGCCTAGCTGTCGAAGAGAACGGTTGCCCGGGTCACATTCCTTACGACCATATGCACCGCGCCATGTTGGAGGAGAAGAAGGGCGCTGAGATCCTCCGCAAGCTCGACCAACGTCTGGCAGAAAACAGCCTCTTGGCATCCAATCTGCCCCTTATCCGGTGTCCCTTCTGCGACTACGCCGAAGTAGACGACATCTATCTCCCTGCCCAGGAAACACAACTACGCGTTAGACTCGATAGTCTCTTCAGCCTCGCCCTGCTCGTTGTGTGCATTGCCATGATGCCTCTCCTCCTACCGGTGGTTCTCCTGGCGTCCTTTGTCTGCCTACTCGTCAGCACGAAGCAGACGGTCGGCGATCTTTTGATCGTCCAATGGCATCTGGCCCTTGGCCGTCACCGCCGACGTCGCCGTGGTCTCAAATTCACCTGCCAGAATCCTGACTGCAGCAGAAGCTCGTGCCTTTCTTGCACCAAACCCTGGAAGGACATTCACGTGTGCAACGAGTCGTCTCTGGTTGCGCTGCGGACGCAGGTCGAGCAGGCGATGAGTATGGCCATCAAGCGCGTCTGTCCACGATGTCATACGTCATTCGTCAAGAACTCGGGCTGCAACAAGCTTACCTGTCCTTGCGGCTACAAGATGTGCTACGTCTGCCGCAAAGACATTGGCGGCGCCAACGGAGACGGTGAGGGGTACAGGCATTTCTGCGACCACTTCAGGCCGGACGGGGATCCGCGCCCGTGTACCGAGTGCACCAGATGCAACCTTTGGGAGAGCGAGGACACGGACTTGGTGCTGAGGCAGGCCAAGGAGGAAGCTGAGGCCAAGTGGCGTGAGACGGAGAAGCGGGAGCTCAACGGAGCCGAGAAGGCTTTTTTGGAGACGGGCTTCGCCAGAAATGGAGTCTCGCCGGTCGAGAATCGTCTCAAGAACGGACAGCTGCCGACACTGCCGGAGCTCTGCGACTTTGTTGTCGAAACGATTTTTGTGTGAAGCTCGGGACACAATGTGTGTGCAAGGGGTGTCTTGATTATCAAAACCAGATACTTGGGGCACTGTACGGGTTTGCTTTGCTGGGTCATGGGCATCATTGGGGCGTTGGGGACCGGTACGTCGTGGATACATGAACAGAAGAGAGGGACGCAACAAGCAAGCCAAGGCGCTTTTCAGTCTCTCCTGTCATGTCATGGAACTAGAGGAGGAGCATCGCGCCGCCATCACATACAAGTACTCTTTTGTAATTGAAAATATAAATTCAGCTTCATCTTCATAATCTGTCCCAGACGGAGCCCATAAACCAACCATACGCACACACCTTTTACTCATACAATTCCGTCGCCAAAACCGTTGCCAACGCGGAACCCACAATCAGCCTAGACTCACAATACCCAACGTTTTGGAAACGCTGAACCCGCTCAGAGCTTGCTCTTGTCACTGAGCAGCTCGGCGGCGGCGCCGCCAATGGCCAGCTTGCCCGTCTCCTTGACCTTAGTCTGGAAGATGACCTTGTCACCGTCCTTCCACATCTCCGTCACGAGTGTCTGGCCGGGGATGACGGTACCGGCGAAGCGCACCTTGATGTTCTTAAGGGGGCCGAAGCGCTCGTAAACTGCCTTGCCGGCGACACCGAAGAAGCAGAGACCGTGGAGAATGGGTGCCTTGAAGCCGCCCATCTTAGCAAAGGCAGGATCGACGTGGAGAGGACTGTAGGATGGTCAGCAATTTGAAAAGAGCAATAGAGTTCGTAGCAACAAAGGGTCTTACTTGTAGTCGCCGCTCAGACGGTACAGCGCCGCCTGCTCCTCAGTCGTCTTCTCCTCGACTACAACATCCGGGTGCCGCGAAGGGGGCTTGTTGGCCGCCGTGCTGGCACCACGGTCCGCCGGCTTCTTCTGGCCGCCGAATCCACCACAGCCCCTCAGGAATACCGTCATCTCGTTGTAGAAGATGGGCTCTTTGGTTTCTGCGTGAACCGTCGTGATGCCGCTTTTGACGATGGCAGCGTTGCCCTTGTCAACAACCTCGAGAAGCTTGCCGGTGGAGACAAGCTTCGCGGCAGTAGGGATCGGATACTTCTTAATCTCGAGGTACTGCTCGCCGTGCAAAAGCATCATGGGGGAGAAGTTGGGGACGATGTCGTCAAAGTTGTACGGCATCTCCGTGTTGAAGGGGGGGATGACGCCAAAGGTTGGGATGACTTGGAAATCATCGGCGCCCTCGAAGACATACTTGAGTTGGTCGCGCTTGGCGCCGATACCCAGGTTGTAAAGCATCACGTCACGCTCTTCGTATTGAAACTCGGTGCCTTTGCCCTCGGCCTTCATGGCGGCCCTGATGGCATCGAGGTATTGGCTGTCACCGCCGGAGGCCTCTTGCTACAAAGACGAATTGATCAATAACTGCTGTCTTTCTTTATTTCCCCGCTCCAAACTATTGCTACTTTACAAGTCGCGTCGGTACTGTAAGGAGGTGCAAACTCATACCTTGTTGCTCTTGTTCTCCATGTTCGCCATGACCTTCTGGAGACCGTCTTGTGTCTTCTCTGGGTGATCGGCGCGGCCATCCTCGAAGTTCCTGATGGCGTCCCAGTGCTTAAGAACCTCTTCGGGCGTCAGGGGGACGTCAACGGGGAAACCGTGACCGCCACTTCGCTGCCAGCGGGTCTGGCCGACCCAGCCGCTGCCAACCTCGTACAGACCGCCAGTGGGGTTCTTGGGAACCTTGTCGCTGGACAGGGCGAGGACAACAGGCGCAATGTAGTCAGGCTTGAAAGCCTGGACCATCTCCTCGGGCATAATGGTCCGCGTCATCGCAGTGCCAGCGTTGGGTGCAATGGTGTTGACATAGATGTTGTACTTGTAGCCCTCGAGCGCGAGTGCGCGGGAAAAGCCGAGGATACCGCATTTCTAGCAGGTGTCAGTCAATTGGACTAAAAGAGAGGACTATACAAGGCTTACCGCCGCGGCATAGTTGGCCTGCCCGAAGTTGCCGTAAATACCAGAAGTAGATGTGGTGTTGATAACGCGCCCATACTTCTGCTTGAGGAAGTATGGCCAGGCGGCCTTGGTAACCTTGTAAGTACCGCGCAGGTGAACATTCAGGACGGGGTCCCAGAGGCTGTCGTCCATGTTGTTGAAAGCCTTGTCGCGGAGGATGCCTGCATTGTTAACGACAATATCAATGCGACCGAAAGCATCGATGGCAGCTTTGACAACTGCATCGCCATCTTCTGCCGAAGCCTTCACGCCGACGGCTTTGCCGCCCATCTTTTTAATCTCGTTCACAACATCGTCGGGGTTGGCCAAGTCGTTGACAACAACAGTGGCGCCGTGCTTGGCGAACGCCAGACTGTAGGCACGACCGATACTAGGACGTGTTAGTTGCGATTCATCCTGCACACTGCCGCGGAACTTACCCGGCACCACCGCCGGTAACTAAGGCAACGCGACCGGTGAAGTCAACCTTCTCGCCCTGTTCATTGGGGCCCATCTTCATGGACTCCTCCAAGAGGGTCAGGAAGTCATTGGGGCCGGAAGGGTACTGAGGCTTGGAAAAGTCGATAGCTTGGTCCCACTTCTTGATGACAGCGCTGGGAGTGTAGCTGTCGTCGGCCTTGAGGAGAAGGCCGCTGGATCTTTCCCAGCGCAGCTTGGCAACGTGTCCACCACCAACCTCGAAGATAGAGCCATTCTCGTCGGTGTTATCCTTATGTACCAGGACGGCGACAAGGGGAACAACCCAGTCGGGCTTCAAGATCTCCAGCACATCGGGCGGCATCACAGTCTGGGTCATTCTGCTGGCGGCTGCCCATCCAGTTAGCTCATATGAACCCCGGCCCTCGCTCCGCTTGCCACACGTTGCGCTTACCGATTGGTGCAATGACATTGGACAGGATGTTGTACTTGGCACCCTCCTTGGCCAGTGTTTCAGTAAAGCCAACCATGGCGAGTTTAGCAGCTATGTAGCACGTTAGCACGCCGCGGCGGTGCTCAATTGCATTCGTCGATCGCGACACGTACCTGAATAGTTGCATTGGCCGAAGCTGCCGAAGAGACCGGCGGCTGACGCGGTGTTGATGACACGGCCGTACTTTTGCTTCCTGAAATGGGGCCATGCTGCGCGAGCGCACTTGTATGAGCCCCTAACGTGGACCTTCATAATCAGGTCCCAGTCTTCATCCTTCATGTTCTTGAAGCTAATGTCCCGCAGAATACCAGCGTTGTTAATCAGTACGTCGATGCGGCCGAAGTTTTGAATTGCCGTCTCGATGATCTTATCGCCGTTCTCGACCGAATCGTAGTTAGCCACGGCTTTGCCGCCGGCAGCCTTGATCTCGTTGACAACGACATCAGCAGCCTGGATTTGGCATGGGTTAGTCCGCGTTTGACTTGAGGGAATGCTGCTGTGTTGGGTCGTACCTTTGTTGAGGTGCCCTCGCCCTTGAAAGAGCCTCCGAGGTCATTGACGACGACGCTGGCGCCGCGGGAGCCGAAGAAGGTGGCATAGGCCTTGCCCAAGCCGCCGCCGGCACCCGTGACGACAACGACTTGGCCGTCGAAGCGCAGCTGACCAGCCATTGTGTATGAAGAGTTGGAGGAAAGGAGGGGGAACCGTCGCTAAATGAAGTACGAATGGTAGTGGAAATTCCAGCTCTCAAGAGTATGAGATGAGGAAATGGAAGACGGCTTAAATGTTCGCGAATTTGATTAATGGGATGGAAGGACGATTGATCGTGGAAAGAAGGGTGTTTGGTTTTCTAACTCAGCACGTCCGGCAAAAGTGTCTTGAGTGGCAGCGTGACGGTCCACGGATGCCGCAGAGAGAGCCGAGGCAGCTTCTCCATCCAAAGCCGACAAAGAACGCTAGTACCGAATAGGACAAGACTAAACTTCACATGTTACTTTGGCCGTGGGTTTGGTGCAAGTCTCCATGAGGTCATGTGGGGAAGATGTCGTCTCCCCCGCTGCGAACCCCATGTCACATGCCCCCAGTCAAGGTGAGCCAGGCCACTTACTATGTACAGCGCCGCCACTCAGCTGCGCTGCCCAGCCTCCGCTCGGCATAGGGTACGTACTGCCCCAGCGGCCGGCGCTGGCGACCAGCCAACCCTGGGGTACGGGTGACCCCAACTTGATCCTTGTGTCCTTGGGGGTGCTGCGTGCTCAGCACGAAGCAACACACCGACGTGGTTGCGACGGGATGGGTACCGCCCCCTCCTCCAACTGATTGGCGGTGGACGGCAACTAAAGTCTATCAATCTCCCCTGCCCAGACTGGTTCCCTAGGGGGAGATTTAGCCTTGGTAAGAATTCGGGTATCGTAACGTCGCACGTGTCGAGATGCCATGATTTTTGCCGATGCTCTCTATCTCAGCTTATGTTAATTTCAACCGTGTTGTTGCTCAAGAGCCAACTGTTTATTGGGTGCTTGAGCGCGATGTCGTTTATCGCGAAAAACACATGATCCCAAAATCCCAGCTGACATGGACCGTCAGAAAGCCGACGCTAGCGTTTGCTATGGCGTATTGGTGCTTAGAAGCTCGAGCTGCACTTACAGCTATTCAGCTTGTAATTGACGGAGTCGTTGCTCTTCAAAGCCCTAGGATATTGCGTACATACTGTTCGGAGAAGCCAACTTCCCCAAGTGGGCTTGTCAACATGCAGGCCGCCCCGCATTCGGCAGGCCCCTGCCGGATCCTCTCGGCGCAGGCGTCTCCCACACGGTCCTAATTCCCGGCTTCGGCCTCCCGAATATCACGCACTCACTCAAGCCCCTCACCAACCGCGTCGCCGACAGCCTCCGTAACCTGGCTCTTTTGTAGGCCGTCACTGCCACCGCTGTCTCTACCAACCGCCACAATGACATCTGCAGAGCCACAGATCATCGACGATAAGAGTCCCCTTTGTATTCCCTTCATCACGGGACTATTGGAGAAGCGTTCGCCGCAAAATGGAGAGCGCCCATTCATAATCGGCCTCAATGGTGTTCAGGGCGTCGGCAAGACAACCCTCGTCAAAGCACTGGCCGAGACGCTCACCAATCTCGGCCACACCACGCTCGTCTTCAGCATCGACGATCTGTATCTCAAGCACGAGGACCAGGTCGCCCTTGCCCAATCTCACCCGGATAACCTCCTGTTGCAGCAGAGAGGCGAGCCTGGGACCCATGATATGCAGCTTGCCCAAGCCTTCTTCGACAACATCACCAGCGGGAAGCCCGCCAAGGTGCCGTCATACGACAAAGCAGCCTTCTCCGGTCAAGGAGACCGTCTTCCTGAGAGCCGATGGGCCGAGGTGAACAGCCCAGGCCAGCGAAAGATTCAAATCGTCATCTTCGAGGGTTGGTGTGTGGGCTTCCGTACTCTGCCGGAATCCGAGGTGGAGGCCAAGTGGAAGGGCCCTAGCAGAACACTCCAGCAGCACAAACTTGAACACTTGCTGCTGGTGAACGAAAAGCTCATAGGTTACGATATCATGACCAACCTCTTGGATGTATTCATTCACATCGATGCCGAGGATACTCAGTACGTCTACGACTGGAGGTTGCAACAAGAGGCCGCACTCCGACGGGAAAGGGGCACCGCTATGACTGACGAGCAGGTTCTCAAGTTCGTTGATGGTTACTACCCTGCTTATGAACTATTTTCAGACACAGTCAGGAGAGGAATATTGCCAAACAGCCCTGGTCACCAGATGAGACTCGTGGTCGGCAAAGACAGAAGAGTGAAGGAACATTTTGTTATATGAGGGCCATCCTATGAACGGGCCTTGAGCCTGAGCCCAGTTCAAGTGTATTCGCATCTCTGAAATAGAATAACAGACCCCCCTTTGCCCATACGCCAGTCATAACAGACATTAGTCTTAAAGTCGTCAAGAGTCGTCGTCAAAACTGTTGAACAGTTACCGCATGCACATTCCAACGCCTTGCTCCAGCCCATCACACATCAGGCGAGCCCATCCGGCAAAAACGATACATGCCGAGTAGCTAATTACTGCGAAATCTTACTGAGGCGAGTGAGAACAATCAAATCTCCTTATCGGCAAGCATGTCTTCGCCCTTATGCTTGATTTTGTTGAGCTTTTTACTGATGTTCTCGGTCCGGACACGAACGGCTTCCTCCCTGCTTGCTATCTCACTCTCAAAACGGTCAATCATATCCCGCTTGTCCTTGCGGGCTTCCTTCAGCTTCTGGGCGACCTGGCCGAACTGTTCGAGAAACCAGTCTCCCGAGCGCTCCCAATCGCTGACCGTCATTTGCCTGAAAAATTCTTTCTGGTCGGCTTCACGCTGACCCTTGAAATGTTCAATTTTGACTGGAAGGCTGTCACCAATCAACGGAACCACCGGACGGAGCGACGTTCTGGCTGGATCGTCGTCGAAGGGCTGCTCGCGCAGTTGAGAGTACATCATCCCTTGAAGCTCATCATCGGCGTAGTCGCAGCTGTCACGGCGTCGCTTTCGAGACTTTTCTCGATGGTCGCGGGTCGTAGCCGGTAGCGGGCTCTCCCAAAGTGCCAGCCCCTTTTTTGCCATTTTCTTACGATTGGCTCTAGGAGTGCCATGGTCATCCTCACTGACAGGATAGTCACTAGCAAGGCTGCCTTGAACATCTTCATCATCCTGGAAGACTGTTGATCGCCGAGACTCCTGGGCCTTTTCTTTTCTGATAATACGCCTTAGGTTTTGCTGAGGCTGGGATATCTTACGGGTCGGAGAATCGGAGAAGACTTCCTCGTCATCCTTGAAGACAGAAGGCTCGTATGACCTTCGCACGGTTGTAGCGTGGAGAGCGAGTTGTGGGGTGCGCCGTCCGGGTGTATCGTATGCGGGCTCGCTCGAGTAAGCATCCTGACCTTGTTGGCCAATCCGTAGAGGAGGCATGCTGCTGTGTGTAGCAGGTAGGCTGTGTCCCTGACCATTGCCGAGCAGCCGCATTGAACCATCTTTGCCAATGATGAACGGGACATCGCCATCCAGCGACCGTTGCATGTTTTCGAATGTAGATCTGTTGAGTATTGAAGCAGCCATGGGAATCGTGGGCGGCGGGGAACGAGGACGATTGATGATGCCAACATCGTATCGTTCGGAGCGATGGGTAGTAGGCGAGCCGAATTGGCTATCGATCTGAGACTCTGGCCAGAAACCAGTCGCATCGCTGCTTCGTGATTGTGCGCGCTGGCGCTGCTGTCTCGGTGGGGAGCTATCAGGCAGGTCGGGGGGGGCCGACATCGGTGCAAGGAGTGGTGGGTGAGGCAGGCCAGACTGGTTCGGTTGGCGTATGTGTGAGGCTAAAGCTCTAGCAGGTGCGAGTGGCTTGGGAGCGGGCAGCTTGCCGGAATCAGGGACTGACTGACGAGTGGGCTGAGCAAAGAGCTGAGGCGCGTCGGGATGCTGCTGATTCGACTGGTTGTTGTTTCCATTTGGAAGGCCCGGGTCCAGGGACGCATTCCTGGCGTACTGGGCCATTCGGTTTGCGCCGCTACTCGGGGGCATGGTGCTGGCGGGTGATTCGGATCGACCTGCGAAGGGTGGATAGGGACAATGCTCGGTTGTCTATTCTACAATTTAAGAAGGAGCGATTGTAACGGATCGTTGCTTGTGGTGGTCAGGCGCTCTACGCTGCAGGTGCCATGGCAACAAACAATGTCAACATAACGCCAAATGGTAGCAGGGGTGAGATTGTGAGTTGGCGATGGGACAAACTTTTGCGGCCTGTTGCGGAGCAATGTGAAGTGGTCGTAGAAGCTGATGGCGGTCCTGGCTGACGCGATGCAAGTTGGGAAGTCTTGCTGACGAGGCATGACCGGATAGACACATGAACCTGGCTCGCTCCTTACTTTTTTTCGGGCGCCGGTCCCGTCGCGTCGAGAAGGTCTGGGTCGTGCTGTTGCGCGCGTCAGGGGTCTTAAGCACCTGTCCAATTACGTGTAGCCTGTGCGGGACAGTCGCAGGGGCATGGTCCTCTGGGTTCATTGTGTTGCCTCGTACCTTATCTAATCTTACTGCTCTCCTGCCAGCCATGATGCTGCGAGGTCCGGTACGTTTTCTGATCCAGCTTTGTTATTGCCTTCGTCGTTTAATTGACTTTCCATCACATATACATGTTACAATTCTCTGCGGTTCCACTTGAAAGCATAAATTCGAGAGGGATAAGGAGAAGGACGATGACGATAACGGCGACAAGATAGGCAGAAGACAAGAGTTTGCGTACGGCTTCCTTGAATTGGCATGTTGAATGACCTTAAACCCCTCTCAAAGAGTCTATCGATTGTAACCCTCCAGTCAATCACCTAAACAGTCACGAAACTGTTGAGGAGAGATTCGTACTTTCACCAGCGTCATTGCCATCATCGTACCGCGACCAGACGTCTTTTCTCATGAACACCAGCGGCAGCTTATGAACCTGCCCGCTTGTGGGGTGTGTCCACGGGTATGCTTCATCATCGCGGTGGAAGACGGCATACCCCTGGCGTTCATACCATTCCTGAGTGCTCCGCAATACCTATTCAAACAACGTTGACAGACTGCCAGAAACACTTCATTAACCATGGTTAACATAGCACCTACCTTTGGAACCTCCCAGCCGCTGTCAGAGTAAGACATCTTAATGAACTCGGGCGACAGCTGGAACTCCTTGGTGGGCGTATCTAACGTTAGGACTCTCGCCTCAAAAGGCAACTCAATAGCGAGGTTCTCGAGCTTTTGCATGGCCGACCGGCCCAGTCCACCTTCCTGGATGGCCCAGGAGATGTAGAGGGATGTGACCCAGAAGACAACGTCCGCCGGCAATTCCAGCCTCATATCCATACCAGGCTTCATTTCCAGAGAGATATGACCAACTGGCACAAAGTCTTGGAGTGTCGGTGATCGACGCGTTGTCCTTACCGAATCGACTGTGTCCTTTAACGGCGTCTTCTCGTTTTGGTATCTGGACAAGTGTGTGTTTAGAAGTTTATCTGTTTTTTCATCTCTCGCAAGAGCCTCCAAAAATGTTGTGGTATTAGCCGCAAGGTAGCACAGCTGTAGAGACGATCTCCAACTCACAATCCACCACAGAAACTTCGTTCCCTTCAGCTACCTGTCCTTCCATTCTCCTACTTCGTCGGCCCGCCATCCACAAGCGAGTCTCTGATCATACATACGTTGGACGTGTTCATCAGACCTTGCGTCCCATGGGACCAGCTTGACTCTGTGTGTGGTGTGGGTAGCCATTCTCGTCACGCTCTCTTGTTCGTGATGACACCAAAGGCTCGCAGTGCTGCTAATGGGCAAAGTGGCTGACGTGGGCGACAAAAGCTGATGTACGTGTGAACTGCTGAGAGAGGAGACTCGCACTACCCCTCAACTGACTTGAATTTGCGATGCGGCCCGATTTCAAAAGAAAGGCAGCAGGTGTGAAGAACTGGTAAATTGGTGCTCGAGATCGAAATTATAAGCAATGCAAAGATAAGCGCCCTGCCTACTATCAGCAATCTGCGCCTTAGGGTACCTATGCAGTGCTACACACAAGTCCCTCGACAAAGCCCAGTTCCTGCTTTCTGCCCCCTCGGGTACCAAAGCTATAAGAGTCCTGTCAGCAGCAAGGTGTCAACCCGGGTCCTTTTAGATTCCTGAAACCACCTAGCCTATCAAGAGACCCTTGGTAGCCTCCATGCGAACTGCCGCACGCTGACTGGTGACAAGGCTGCCATTGTTCTCAACCCCAGACATATCCTCCATGTGCGCCCGTTGGTTCTTGGTCTATCGTCTTTAGCTCTACGGTGTAGACGGAACTGGCCCCCATTCTCTCTCCACAACCACAATCAGATCCTCTCCACTTTCCTGACCACGCTCTCCCCAGGCTTCATATAAGCCTTCACGTGTTCTGCTTTGTCCCGTTGACATACATACACGAATGGGTTGATCTCTATGCAGAGGTACCATCTCCCAAGATCTTGGCGTCCTTTTGGCATCATCTGACGAGAAGGCCTACCGCCCTAAGCCTTCTCCTATCATTTCCATAATACCGCAGTTCCTAGGCTCCCTCCATGGACCGGCCTACTCGAACTAACAGAATACTCTTCTTTATTTTTTTTGCTGCCCTGAGCAGTTACTACTTCCCTCCTGATTGCGTCCCGAACAAAACCCGCCTCTAACCTGTGAAATGAAAGCGGGCAGCTTCCAGCTGGCCAAGGCCCTCTCGCGGGGCCACGTACCGCCGGCGATAGGTGTTGGTGAAATCTTGGAGGAGCGCCCTCACCTGCCTAATGGCGGTAGCGTCGTTGCCACTAAGACGTTCCTTAATCTTGGTCATCAGTCGGTTCGCCTCGACGGGCGTGATGGTGCCTTGAGGCAGAAGCTGGATGGTACGCTCCACCCAGGTGGTCGTCTGGGCTGGGAAGAGCTCAAACATTGCCAGCAAGACGCCGCTACCGTCGGCGAAGCAATCCCGAGGAAACGTGATCATCATGCCGGCCATTACCTGCTTGACCAATTTCTCGCCGTGAGTCGCAAGCAATTTGCTCACCACCTCACGAATGTGAGCAGCCACATCCGGGGGCAGCACGTCTGACGTCGCAGGGTTGTCGCCTCCATACGTGAGAAGGTCGCGGAGAAAGTGCAGCGTGGCCGACAGGGGATCGCGCTGCTCCAACGTCAGAGCGTACACGGCAGCCTCGAAGATGGGACCCAGAAGCTCCGATGGAATCAGCTTGGCAGGGTAGTAGAGAAGCGCGTCAATGAGAAGCCTGAAGAAGTCTTCAATGACGTCGGGGAGCTCGCTGGGCTGAAGGTCGCTCATCACCCGCAAGAACGTAGTTGTCTGGGCTTCGAAAAAGGCGTAGATGCTCTGGGTGATCTCTTGGTCGACGTGCTCCCGGTCCTCGGAAAATTCTCTTAGTATGGCTGCCGTGACCCAGAGAAAGGCGCCTTGCCGAGAGGCAGCGAAACCGCCTGCCAGCTTGTTGGCCATCTCCGGCAACAGGGGCGTCATTGCTGTGCGGTATGAGATGATCATGTTGCGCCAGCAGCGGCAGATTCTCTCGCAGATCGGAACGAAACCCATAAAGTTGTCCAGGATCGTGGCCAGGACCGGGAAAACCTCTTGCCAGTACTTAACCGCAGGATTCTCCTCGCCAGGACCGACGTAGGGCACGACAATCTGTATGAAGATGGTGATGAGCTGGAGGTGGTCTATTATCATGTTAGCCTCTAACATCCTTTTGATACCTTGGCTAGACTTACCTGCGAGCGCCAGTTTGCCTTTGTCGTCGGTTGCAAGGTTGGCTTTATTCATCAATCGCTGAACCAACGGATCGCAGTAAAGCTTGAGAAGCTTATAGATCTCGGCAGGTGATTGCACGGCAACGACACTGGCGACACCCTCCGTGATCTCTTCCTGACTCATGTCAGGAAGCTTGTCGAGAATCTGGTCGTAGAATGTCTGCATCTGGAGAACCTGACCACTCAAGAGCTGCTTGCAATCAGTGCAGAAATACTTGATCGCCATAGCGGCAGCTCTGACGACTTCCTTCGAGTCCGTCTGAAAAGACGTGACGATGTAGTTGAACTGAGGCTCAAGGTACTCGGGATGGGCCGAAGTCCACTCCGTGTACCGACCGAGAACCATGATGGTGGCGAAACGGAGTTTTTCGTGGCTGGGGATCTGAACGAGGAGGGGCATCAGCTGCGGCAGCACGACGTTCTCCTCCTTGTCGACCATCTGTCCCATTGCGCGCATGGCGAAAAGGGGTGCCTCCAATTCTTGCCAGTGCGGGACCGAGGTAGCCGAAGCCTGGCCGGCGTACTTGTGCATCCAAATCTTGATGGCTTCGAGCACCTTTGTGAGGCAGTCGGTCACACCCATCACCTCGCAAGAGTCCTTGAGGGTGTCGCCCATCTGGTGTCGGAATTCGCGGAACTTTTCCTCTGCCTCACGGTCGCCGTCGAAAAGATCCGTCTCGCTTGCCGATTCCGACTGCGGGTATTCCAGGTGCTTGAGCAGAATGTCCACGAGCTTCGAGTAAGTCTCCACAAGCTGCAGTCTTGCCTCGATGTACCGCTCCAGGACAATGTACTGCTTCAACTCGTACCAGAATTGGAATGTATGCTCAATAACATCCCGATCCTTGTCTCTGGCGGCGCACTCAAGAACCGCATCGACAAGTGATCCAAAATGACCGGGCTCGCGAGCAATGGCCACAACCCAAGCTTCGGCGGCCAAGGCAAAGATCTTGGTGAGAGACTTGTAAACTTCGGTGTCCTCTTCCTCAACGGCCGCCGCGATTCTCGGGCGCAGAGCAATGACTCGGGGAAGGAGGACCTGAATAGCCTCCAGATTGTCGTCCACATCCCGCGTTTCTCTGAAAATTGTGCACAGGCACTCCGCTGCCTCCTGCGACGCCTGGTCGTTGCCGACGGCGTTGAAAATGACATCAAGGAGGGGAGAGTTCACAACGGTGCTGACAGGGACCTCACGCAACCACGAGGTGATGCACTCCATTAGTTGAGGGTTCTGGGCTGCACTTGCTGTGACGGCAGGTTAGTATTAGTCAGTGTTGAAAAGGAGGCGGTATCGGAGACGTACCAGAGGACTGAGCATAATTGATGAGAAGCTGCACGACCTGATCCGTGTTGTCACCCAGCAATTCCCTGGTCCGCTGGGAAAGCTCTTCTTCCTATCATTGCCAATTAGACTCTGACCCTTGTTGATATCGGCCCAGGAAAACCACGTCGCGGAAAGTAAAAGGCCGGTCGGTGTTTCCGTGATCCACGTACAGTTAAGGTGATTTTGCGGCCTTCGGTCACCTCCTCGGGCAGCACGCGCAGGAAGTCGAGGACGGCGGCATGGCTCTCGACGCTGTCGCCGAGGGATGAAACCACCGTAGGAAGAACATCCTTCCAATCCTTCATTTGGACCGCGAGTGTCGCCAGACAGACGCAAAGCTGAACTCGTATCGGCTTAGGACCCGCAGCGAAATGTTTGAGGAGGAGGAGGATTTGGTCCCGCAGTGCAGGCAACTCGGTTTCCGATACTTGCGTTGCCAGGTCGTAGGTGATCTGAGGAAGCCGTCGTTAGTTCATTGCCATACAAGATTTCGCCTCAATCATCTACCTTTCCGCGCAAAGTAATGGCCGCAAAGAGCTTGGCCTCGGGCTCGCCGTCCGACTGGAGAATGCCGATGATGGTGCCCCAAGCATCTTTCTATAGGGTTCGTCAGCGAATGGTCATCTCTCACGAGCCGTCGTGGGTCAGGGTATCTGACAGATTTCTGGAACCGCTCCAAGTATGCGTGCGCCTTCTTCTTGCTCTCCTGCTCTCCTCCTCGCATGGTTACCATAGCTGACAGCACATCGTTGGGCGCAAAGGCCTCCGAGGCTCCATTTGTAGCCATGCTGAAAGACCAGAGGAAGATATCGCCAGCGTCAGTCGTTCTGGGTGCGGAATAGGCGGCGGAGGCGATTTCGAGAATAGGTGGCAGTTGCAGTACAATACGGCGTCGCGGTAAGGGAGCCGCAGGTGCGGTGGATATAAAGGAGGGTTGAAGTCTCGGGCGGCAGAGAGAAGCCGTCAAATCGATTTCTTTTTTTGAGAAGTAAGGAGCGTTTGGCTGCTGGGGTGGCAGTTGGAGGCTGTCAAAGCAGTGCGCCGACGACGTCCAAAATTGGCAGATGGAGGGGGTGGTGGAGGGAGAGGTCGCAAAAGGAAAATAAAACGTCAGTCAGGCTGGCGGGACACAGGCGGATTAGAGCACAAGGAACCCATTCAACCTAACTAGAGCCGGCTAAGACACTTTTAAGGTAAGGAAGAACAGGCGGCAGGGCCTGGGGCCTGGCTTGCCTGGTCCCAGTAACTTGGAGCCTGTGGCTTGGTCAACGAGAGGTACTTGGGCTGACCACCCAGGGCCGCGTGGCGGGGTAAGTACCTTGGGCCAAAAGAGGCATTCTCGATGGAGAATAGGTACCTGCAAAGGGGGCCTGTCATTCAAAAGACACGGTCCATAGTTGGCCTGGAAGTATTGTGTCACATTGGCCCGACCGAGTCAATGGGACCCGCACGGCTGGTGGAACATCATTTCGCCAGCTCCGCTAGAATTCTCCCAGCGGCTGACCGAACCTTGAGCAGCATCGCATCTGGTGGGTGCTAGGCATAGTCGCCAGCCTCAACGCGGTCCAGTTGATCTTTCGGCCAATTACCCCGCGACTTTCCACCGACCCGAGCTGACGCGACTGACGAATACAAAGGACCACGACACGAGCGTAGGAAGGTCTACAATCTCCGACAACCCCCGAACTCCAGCCCATTCTCGCGAAAATGACCGGACGTGGAGGCGGCGGTGGTCGCAGAGTGCTGCTCCCACCCATTAACTTCATCTTCAAGCTCCTGCAGTATGACTTGGTCCCCATCAGCTCCATTGCATGAACAGCAATTTGACTAGTTGACAGGCAACACAGCACCGTTCAAATTTGGCTCTACGAGCAGCTGTCGATCCGAATCGAAGGAAAGATCAGGGTGCGCGAGATTCCCTCGAACGTTACGTACCGATACAATGGCTGACTTGGAGCTGGACAGGGTTTCGACGAATTCATGAACCTCGTCATCGACGACGCGGTTGAAGTGAAGCAAGTTACCAAGACGAACCCGGAGGAGAAGCGGAGACCGCTGGGTATGCTGCTCCAAGGCATTGTTGTCATGGACGGATTGTGCTAACATGCATCCAGGGCAAATATTGTTGAAGGGCGACAACGTGTCGCTGATCCAGAGTTTATCAAACTAGAGAGGAACCGAGTTGAAAAGAGGATAACGCCACGGCGGCGAAACGCATTTTGGGGCGATACACAAAAGTTGATACCACGGATTTGTCACCATTAAGGCAAGGGTAGGCGGCGTATAGCTATTTGCTGCGGGAACTGTCTGCCGGCCTCTTGACCTCTCCGTTTCCTAGAACCAGGCCATGTAGCTGTTGGTCATGCTGCGCCACGGGAATCGGGCCATCCGAGGGCTGGGAAAGGAACTGCTCCGATAGAGCCAGGCCATATAGCAATACAGGATGCTTCGGAGCCGACAACTCATTGTTGTACTTTGACGTGTACCTTCTGATGAAGAGATCATAAAATCCCTTTCCATGACCCAGCCGTCGCAGTGCGCCTGAGTTGCTGTCTATGTCGAAAGCAACTCCAGGAAGTAGCATCAAGTCCAGGAAAGACGAATCAGGCGACTCTGCGCCAGGTTCGCCAAGGACCCTGTCTCTCTGGTTCACCGTTTTTGGATCGATGCTGGGAATACCCCATTTATCTGGTTGTAGTGACTCGTAGTCGTACAGATCGCGCAGACGCACCATGTCCATGACCCTGGGAGGCGTTTCCCCCGGCGCAAAGGGCGACTTGTGCAGATACGGGATGTAGACGTCTTTCCCAGCCGATAGAGCATGGCGGACAATAGCATCTGTCTGAATTTCACCTGAAGGCATCGAGAGAAAGATGCTGACCCTTTGCGCCTCGACGTAGGGTCTGAAAGTTTTGAGAGTCTCAAAAACGGTTTGGCCTAGAGGCAGGAGGGGAGTGATTAAGACTAGACCAGGAGGGCTGAGCTTGGAGTATCACTTACTCTGGGTCTTGACGGAATCATGGGCGATACCAGCAAGCCTATCCTTCATCAAAGACCGCAGCTGGTTCTTCGCAACCACCAATGAAGCCATGACTGCTGTTGCTATGCGCCGGTTCTCAGCTTCAGGTGGTTTGGTTGAGATGAGAGAAACTCCGCCGCAAAGAATCGGAGCTGCAGCGTGATATGACCAAATCGTCCAGTCACGATGAGAGCCCTCAAGAGAGTGCCTCTAAGCTTTTTGTGAGGTGACTTGACGATGGACTGTCGTTAATACTCTAAAAACAGGTAAGGGTGTATCTCTTCTATGATAATTGGCTGTGATATGTGCATAACGCGATACATGCATCAAAGCAGAGAACTAAGATCGAGGACCCCCAGAACCACCCTTCCGAGTGCCTTAGTTGCTAGCACCTTGAGGAATGCAAGGAAACACGAATGGCAGGTTGACTAGTACGAAAAACCACATGTAAATGTAAAAAGAGGGTTTGCTTCACAGTGGCGCACTTTCACGTGACAGCCTCATGACAAGTCGCGTTGCACCTTGTTCCCCCATGCATGTCTCGATGCATTTGACATCGTATTGTAGTGTATGTACCAGGTAAGACTGCAGGGTTATGTACCTCTGTGCGTATTGTTCCATCAGCCAGGCGCGATAGAATCCCTGGAAGTACTGTAGTAGCTCGGCAGTCTCCACTGGTCGGCAGAGAGTGCAACGTCGAGCGTGGCGAGACGGATTATATTCTAGACGTTCATTAGGGAGATTGTGTTTCTCTGTTTGACCCGACCATGCCAATTCGCTCGCCGAGCAACATCCCATTCATATAGTTGCCGAGGCCTGGTCACATGTAGTCGTGGCCACACTAAGTATTGCATACCCTGACGAGCTCGTCCCCAACAACCAAAAACATCCAGGCCGACTACTCCAGAACCATGAGATCAGACCCAGGGTATGACTTGTGGGTGGCTGCATCTATGACTGAGCTCGCGGAAACGACCGATTGGATGGCGACCAAGGTGGGTGGGATGAGACAGTACCCATACAGCTCAATGCCCCGTTTGGCAGCTGCTTGAGGAAGCCGTCAGCACGCAGAACAAAGCTCCATGCGTCCGGGAGGCTGCAAACAGACAAAACGAGAACCGGTCGTTTGAGTTCTGTGCTTATGCCAAGTAATTGGAACGGTGGCTATGTCGGTCACTGGCAAGGCCACGCGACACGTAGACATTCGGGGGTTGGCCTCGGGGTTTCTTGAGGTCCGCTTGTGATTGTTGTATGGAATGGTTGGTTGGACAATTAGCACTGACAGCTCAGCCACATTTAGAGTTCTCACCTCCACAAAGATCGCGCGTTGCATGGTGTGCGTCTGGCAGATCCTGTAGTGATGGCTTGCAGCACTAACATTTCCTCATTGCATGGCGAAGCCCTATTCATGAAGCAGAAGCTGGTAGACAGGGGACCAAGACGTACGAATACGGACAATTGTTCTGCGTAAACAGATGTAATGGCATTAACCCCCGAATTTACGTGAAAAAGAAGAAGAAGGCACAAGAGAAAAGGCAGCCCCCCCCCCAAAGCGACTACAAGCATGAACGTCTTCTCTGATCACCGAAATGACCCCAGTTTCCGGGGGGTGGAGGTTGGGTTTCGGAGGAAAAGTAAAGAAAAGGGACTACAGCGAGCCACATTGATCGATTTGCATGGAGATGGGGGATCATGGGTGGATGACAAGGAGGATGCCAGACGTCGGCTGGCCTTGGGGCTGAAGGGCGGCCAGTGAGAGGCAACATGTGCATGGCGCCAAACAATTTGCCAAGGCGCGGCATTCCGCTACGTTGCTTCGTGACTCCCCTGACGGCTTCATCGGGGTTGGGCCGGTTCTTGGAATTCGGCGAGGGTTTCCTGTCAATCTAATTCAAGTTTCACAGGATTGCAGGGGCGAGGGAGTGCGGCCAGACGATAAGAGAAACTTTTAAGACAGGAGCAGAGCCCAATATAAGAGCCCATGGCGTAATAGGCGTTACCCCGTCGTGTACTGTGAGATTGGCCTGAGAGATTCAAGGTTTGCGGTGTTGGAATACGTTGAAAAAACCACCCAACAAAGAGTGAAACTCTTGTGGTCGAATTTCCGAAAATGCGCCCGGTCATCGTGTCCTATTGAGGGTTCTAAGAGGCTTGGATTGGCTTGGGACGGGAGAGTATAATTGATTGCTCGGTGAAAGAACCTGGGGAGACCAAGGTACCCTTTTTGAGATGAAATGTATACTCAAACGTTCCATCGGCTGCCCGAGACATTTCCTCCGGGCACGTCGCCTTGGACGCGGGCTTGACAGGTGAGGCAGACTTACAAGACATGGTGGGAATGCTGAAGAATTGAAACACCCAACGCAATGGAGGCGGATACAAGACCTGGGCCAACAGGGACACGAGCACACGAGGTGGCCCACTAAGGCCAGCAAAAAAAAAAAAGACCAGACCAGACGATTGATGGGTCGCTCAGATTGCTGAACGCACCTTAACGACAGGACACTGGCACATCCCGTCATCGAGACCGCCACCTGCAGCGTTTATTGTATGTCTGTTCGCCAACGTTGACGGGTGGAGTCCGTGTCCCGCAGCACCCTGCATCTCCACCTCACTCTGCGGTCATCTCAGTGAGCGAGCCCACAATCTTTCGGTGGCCGTCCACTGTTTGCTGCACGCTGCACCACTTACAGACAGGTACAGGTACGTCCCATCCCGTCCTTCGCAGATGCCTTGCCTACACGTGTAGGACGTCAGCTAGCCAGCCAACCACGGAACCACATCATCACATCAGAGGACTCGAGTGCAGTACCCCGAGAGGTCTCATTGCGTAAGGTACCCATTTCTGCCTGCACTTCGATGCCCCGTCTGTGTCTGTAGCTCCCCTCCCAGGGCTCTGTGAAGTCGGTGCCTCACAGCACTGTTCTGATCGACAGCAGGGCAGCATACACAAGAAACGCCCGCAGTACGCACCCTGCCTCCCTCCAATTGACGAGACCCCAAAGACACGCTAGCTGATGTGCCTAGGCCGAGGTACCTAGGTACCTGCCTACCTTAGCTCACTACCTACCTAGGTTGACGACCGTGGACCTTGAAGCTCGAGCCACAGACACCATTGTGGAGATCCACTCGCCCTTCAAATGCAATGGAACTGAAAGAGTACTGTTGAGCCAAGATTTCCCCCAAGCTCCCCGTCTCTGCGCCTCTGCCTCTTGTCTCCGTTGCCATACCATTTGCCTTTCTCGCCGCTTGGTACGCCGTGGTACGCTTCCCTTCCCTCTCCGTCCTCCTCCCCTTCCCCTCGTCTCAAATTCAAATACCTTGGGTTGCCCTGCCCCTACCTTCCTCCACCTCGCCCATCTCTTTTACCCCTTCCACTCCAACTTCTTCTCCCCCTCTCCGACTAGGCTAGACTGACAAAGCCGTTAAGCCGCCTCAAGCAAGGTAACGTCGTCATCGCGACCCGTCGCTTCCGTGCTTCACCGTCGCGCTTTCAAGAGCTTCCCCAGGCTTCGATACCACGGTACCTGGCCAAAACAGAACAAAAAACAAGAAACGTAGTTGCGCCGCTATTCCCAACAGACGCCCAACATGGCTCAGATTCCGCCTCCCAAGTCAAAGCTTGACATCCTGCCCAAGATGCAGGCAAAGGGTCCCTTCTCCGTCCCTTCTCCTGGCGTGGAGGCCAAAGACGGCGAGACCGTGCCGCGTCGACTGCCCCAGGCCGTCCCCGACTTGATCGCCATCCCCGGCGGCAACATCACCACCACCTACGAGCTCGTCAAGCAGAGTGCCGAGAAGTATGGCAACGCCAGATGCTTGGGCTCGCGCAAGCTGGTCAACACCCACCGCGAGACAAAAAAGGTCAAGAAGATGGTCGATGGCGAGGAGCGCGAGGTCGACAAGCAGTGGACCTACTTCGAGCTGAGCCCTTACGAGTACATCACTTTCCATGAGTACGAGCGCCTTACCCTCCAGCTCGGTGCTGGTCTGCGCAAGCTGGGCATGGTCAAGGCTGATCGCGTGCACCTCTACGCCGCCACGAGCTCCCACTGGTTGGCAATGTCCCACGCTGCTGCCTCGCAGTCCATGCCCGTCGTGACGGCCTACGACACGCTCGGCGAGCAGGGTCTGAAGTACTCCATGGTTGCGACCTCCGCCAAGGCCATCTTCCTCGACCCTCACCTGTTGCCGACTCTTGTCAACGTCCTCCAGGAGGCTAAGGACATCCGCTACGTCATCTGGAACAACCAGAACCAGATCCAGCAGACGCACGTGGAGCAGCTCAAGTCTGCTCACCCCGAGATCCAGATTCTGAGCATCGAGGAGCTGCGCAAGCTAGGAGAGGAGAACCCCGTTGACGCTGTTCCTCCCACCACCGATGATCTGTGTTGTATCATGTACACCTCTGGTTCGACCGGTACCCCCAAGGGTGTTCCCCTGAAGCACAAGGCCGTTGTTGCCGCTGGTAAGTTCAAACAACCCTTCTGATTACGCGCAGCAAGGCACTAACATTTCACAAGTTGCTGGTGTCAGTGCCGTTGTGCAGCCTTTCATTGGCCCCGGCGATGGCCTCCTGACCTACCTCCCGCTCGCCCACATTCTCGAATTCGTCTTTGAGAACGCCTGCATCTACTGGGGTACAACCATGGGATACGGCAACCCCAAGACCCTGTCTGACAACTCGGTTCGCAACTGCGCTGGCGATATCAGAGAATTCAAGCCCTCTGTCATGGTCGGTGTTCCCGCGGTCTGGGAGACGGTGAAGAAGGGTATTATCGCCAAGGTCAATGCTGGGAGCTCTCTTGTGAAGACTTTGTTCTGGAATGCTCTGTCTGCCAAGACGCACATGATGAACGCTGGTATCCCCGGTTCTGGAGTGCTCGATTCTGTCGTCTTCAAGAAGCTCAAGGAGGCGACTGGTGGACGTCTCAAGCTCTGCATGAACGGAGGTGGTCCCATTGCCAAGGAAACCCAGCAGTTCATTTCGATGGCCATCGCCCCCATGATCATTGGCTATGGTCTTACCGAGACTACGGCCATGGGCTGTCTGATGAATCCCCTGGAGTTCAATGTCAATAACATGGGTGCCATGCCGGCATCCATCGAAGTCAAGCTGGTGGACTTCGCCGAGGCCGGCTACTACGCCACTAACAAGCCTAACCCTCAGGGCGAGGTTTGGATCCGCGGACCCTCCGTTCTGGAGGAGTACTACGAAAACCCAAGGAGACGAAGGAGGCCCTCACTGAGGATGGCTGGTTTAAGACCGGCGACATTGGCGAGTTCGACAGCAATGGCCACCTCAAGCTCATTGACAGGAAGAAGAACTTGGTCAAGACGCTCAACGGCGAGTACATTGCTCTCGAGAAGCTCGAGTCCATCTACCGTGCTGCTGCCGTGGTTGCCAACATCTGCGTCTATGCCGATGCCAACAAGGCTAAGCCTATTGCCATCATCGTTCCCGCCGAGCCGGCTTTGATCAAACTGGCGGAGAGCATTGGTGTGAAGGGCAACAACCTCGAGGAGCTTGTGCACGACAAAAAGCTGCAGGGCGCCGTTCTTAAAGAACTGCAGAACGCCGGCCGAACAGGTGGCCTCTCTGGCATTGAGATCATCGAGGGTGTTGTCATGTCCGACGAGGAATGGACCCCGCAGAATGTAAGTTTCTACCATCCGTTGCTAGGGATAAGACCTAATGACTAAATCGACCTAGGACCTGGTTACGGCGGCGCAAAAGCTTCAGCGCAAGAAGATCTTGGAAAAGTACAAGGACGAGGTTGCCAAGGCCTACGGCTCGTCCTAAGTATCGACGTGTTTTCTTCTTTCGATTATGTATTTTCGTTTACCATGTGCTTGGATCTTGTAATTCTCCCAATTTTGCGGCAGAGGATGGGTTGGCTACGGGACGCTTGATATCCAGGAGTACAGTGTGCGCGGTTCGTCTTTGTAACAATGACAAACAAATCCGTCCGTATGCGGAGGGACTTTTTCCTTTGGGGAGCGGGGGAGGCTTGGGTCTAGCAAGCCTTCTTCTTAATTCAGCTCTTATTTTCGTACGTCGTCCAGGACCCACGCCAAACTACGGACGACGAGGGTGCCGGTTGGCAATCATCCCATTTGGTCTGGGCGGGCCGAGTCGTGGGTCTCGGTGGTTTCGATCCGAAGATGCCGTGCCGACGGAAGCCTCGGGGTGCCGTTGTGACACTCTAGGTTGCCCGACCTTTACTGTGCGGAGGATTCTTCCACGATTCGGCGGCGCTGGTCGTTTCTGCCACGCTCGCTGTCTGCATGATACCGATACCGGGTCGACCAAAAGCCTCTGTCCATCACCAATTCTCCTAGCACATGGCAGTAAATCATTGTCGTCCCATTCCTGCTAGCCCTGGTAATAATAATAAAAAGTTGCACTTTGATCACTGCGCGCAGCTCGCCTTGCCCAAAAACAGAGAACCATGAAAACAGACCCCGAGGGCGAGGGAGCTGACGCGGTGGCCTTCAACCCCGCCCCTTGCCGCTCCTCCTCCATTTACACTAGGCCATCGTAGAGAGAAAGCGCCGACACAATGGTCTCGTCGCGTTTGCTCCCCTCCTTGAACTCTTCCATGTCCAGGCTTCCGTTCTCGTCCTTGTCCATCATGCGGAAAATCTTGCGGACCCGCTTCTCGGGGGTGTCTTCGTCTTCAGGGAGCTTAACCATGGAGCCAACCTATTATAAGAGGCGATCTTGTCAGCATGATAGTTTCTGGTTTGGAGGCCGGACGGGGGTGGATGGCCTCAAATCGCAACCGCGTGCCCACAAGGCGACAGCCAACACAAAGCTGCAGCAACAAACACACAAGGAGCACACTCACCATCTTGTAGATCGCCTCGACGATCTTGAGCATCTCGTCGTAGCTGATCTTTCCATCACCGTCGATGTCATACAGCTGGAAGGCCCAGTCGAGCTTATCCTCCATCTTGCCTCGGCTCGTAACACTTAGGGCGCAAATGAACTCTTTGAAGTCGATACTACCGGACTTGTCGCTGTCGAAGACATTGAAGACATAATCTGCAAACGAACTCGGGTCTCCAAAGGGGAAGAATTGCCTATATATCTTCTGGAACTCTTCTTTCGTGAGCATGCCCGAGGGACAGTCCTTGAGGAAGCCTGCAGACAGTCAGTTTCTACTCAGAATCATGATATGCAAAAGGACGCAGGTCTCTAGGATGCACAATGAGAGTCTGGTCTGGGAGACGGTGGCTGACATACCCTTGTACCATTGTTGGAGCTCCTTCTTGTCGAAATGGGTCGACTTCTGCAGTTCAGCTAGCTGCTCCTGGGAGAGCTTGGACTGACTAGACAGTGACAACGTTGTCAGCAAATATTAAACATTCAAGGTTCCGATAGCGAGCAGATTCGAAGCCTCTGTTGCCTCGAGGGGGGCAAATAGCTACGAAACGAGGCCTCCCCGCGACTCCATTCTGACAGGCCGTGGGGTCGTATAAATGCGGGAAATGCGGCTGGAGGACGACTCACGATTTTCCCATGGCTGTCTGTGAGCCTCGAAGATTAGGTTGAGTGCGATATCCAGGGAAGTTTTGGTAAGATATCGGGGATGCGCGTGGGGGCGATGGACGGCGGCCTGAGTTCGTCGCGATGTGCGTCGAAGGAGAGAAAAAGCAGTGTCGTCGCCTCGGTACAGATGGGTGGACCGAGCCGATGCCGGCAGAAGGCGGCAGGCTGTCAGGTAGGTCGTTGGGGAGAGGCTTGAATCTAGTCGGACTCTATTGTGTGTGCATGTATGTGTGTGCGGGAAGAAGTTGCGAAAGAGGACGATGGCGCGTGGGCGACGACAACGACGACGAACAAGGCTGGCGACAGGCAGGAGGACTGCGGCCGACAAGCGGGGGAGGGGAAAGAAATAAAGGCCCCAGGGTGCTTTGCTGGTGGTGGTGGCCAGGAGGCGCTGGGTGCTGGCTCTGGCTCTGGTGCTGCCGGCGGGGGCCAACCTTGAATGATGTACCTTAGGAGAGGGAAAGTTAGCGGCGGGCAACGGGGGATTCCACCTGTACGAAAGAAGTACCGTAGTAAGTAGCGATAGGCACCTGGGGCCAGCGTCCACCCGGTACGAGGTGCGACGGTGGAGAAAAGGGAAAAGGGAAGCCACGTCAAAGGCTTCCAAGACACAGATAAACGGAGAATGAGGAGAATTCTCCGAGTGCTTCTTTAGGGGGCCAGGATGTATGGCCTGGTGTTCCTTTCTTTTGGTTGGAGTAATTGGACGAGAGCGTAATAGCAAGTCGTCCGTCGCAAGTTGCAGGTTTGTAAGTTTACGAGAGTAAACAGACCCCAAGTCCTAGAAGTTGCATGAAGTCAAGTCAAATCAACGAAGACAGAGGTAGAGAAGAGAGGTAGAGGTTCAAGAGGTACTGTCCATGTGCGAATGTTCATCTACAGCTGGCCAGATAAGGCGAGCTTCTGGGTTCCCTCTGCGCTATTGCAGAACGTGACACGCTGAGCTCGAAGAAGGGCGGGCGAAACAGGCACACATGCACACGGGCAATAGGCGAGGCACAGCACACTGCAGTTCTGGGGCCTCCTGCTGCACCGCATCATCGAGCCATGTACAACACATCGCCTCAACAACGAGCATTGAGAGCTTGAAAGGACGGAGCACCAATTCCAGGCAGGTGGTTGAGCAGCTGGCAGCTCGGCCAGTCACATCGTAGCCAATGCCTTGCCAAGCGCGGTACATGCTGAGGCGCCTCACACAAGTAGGTATGGTGTCTTTCTCGCACCCGCCACCTTCCGCATCAATCAGGTCATTGACTTTCCACTGCGGGAACCATTGGCCTTCGTCATCCGCAATCCCTCATGTGCCATCCGTCGTTTATTCCACTCGCGGACCTTGGAAAGCTTAGGGAAGCAAGCCCATTCGCAAACGAAACATCTTAGGTCAGTTGCCCACATTTTTGTCACTTCTTGTCAGGAGAACAGTCCGTTGTGAGGAAACGGAGTGTGTAGAAACCAGAATGCGACGGTAAACGGTGAATAGTAGCTTGGACAGCTGTTAATACATATTTCCTTGGCGCTCCGCCCAATGGAGGTCGGCCGAGGACTCAGCCCCCAATCGTTAATCTCAGGTCGCCTCAATGGATGTGGTGAACAACCTTAGGATTGGCACAGGGCCATTAATAATCTCGGACTAAGATACGTACCCATATGACGTTACTTTGCCTTTTTTTTTTATACGGCGCCTAGGTACGTACCCTGTCGCTATTCCTGACCCTCGCCCGGGTATTCCTCACAGCTGTCCTCCCGCCCTTGCCCACATCACGATCCAATGCGACAACATAGGCAACGGTTTCTCACTAATAGATTCTCAGCCATATCAGCAGACAACGCTGTTGGAGGCCCTAGCAGCAAGGGCACCAAACATCATCATTGCTGACGTTGTATCCCGGACTGGAGGAACAGGCTTCGATAAACTAAACTAAACTAATCACAACGCACGATGATGGGATGGATCTCCGTCAGGCGGATGATTATCGGCGCCTAACACCGGAAACTTCACTACGGAAACACTCAAACAAGCAAACCACTCATCACGCAAAGGGAAGCTCCTTGGGCACGCCTCGGTCGTCGCACGATGAAAACTGCCACCAGTCCTTATGTTTGGGGATAATGAACCACCGAAACACCACATTCACGAACCACGGCAGCGGAGGCCACCACGCATAAACACCGTCTTCAAACGTCGTGTCTCGGTTTGTGAGAAGAAGTGGAATCGTCGTCGTCTGCCGTGCCAAGGAATGTCAGTCTGAGTCTGGCCGCAATCGATATCGTCTTCACGCTTCGTGGAAGACAAACTGAAGCAGGATGGCAACATGAAGAAAAATCTCACCTTGAGGTTAGGGTCGTCTGCTTTCGCAAGCAGCTCCTTCTGGAGCTTCTTGAACCACGTCTCCCAGTCGCAGTCATAGTCTCCGAGCTTCACCAGCGTGTCGATTTCATCGCTCAGATGTTGTCGCAGAATGGGCATGAACGAGTCGATGATGCCTTTAAGTCTCTCCCCGCTGTACGCCTCCTCGCCCTTCTGCACTTTTTCCAAGTAGCCCATATACGCATGTAAGCCGTCGTGGAAAGCTTCGTGTTGTGCAACATTGGCCTGCATCAGCCCCGGCACGCCCGCCATCTTCTCGATACTGGGGAAGACAGTTTCTTCCTCGGTGTGGTGGTGCTCCTGCACCATTCTGGCCCACTCAATTGCATACGACACAAAGTCTTGGACGTCTTTGGGCGACTTCTCCACATTGATGCACTGCAGGTATATCGTGTTGAGGATTCGGATGATGAGGTTGTGAATGATGGTCATTTCCTCAGCCATGCTGTTTGCCCCCGCTGTCTTGACGCCTTTCTGTTGGCGGCACACGCTTAGTTCTTGCACGACACTATCACACATATCGAGGGCATACCTTGGAGCCAGCGCGAGTGCTGCTAATGAGCTCAAAGGGCACATTGGCCCATGGCTTCTGGCCCGACATTGTTTTCGAATTTGATTGCGCCGTGTGATTGTGAATATTCCCAATAATGGGAACACCCGAACACGAACAGCCATGGTGAGAGCCTCATCTTATAGAGATGCCCTTATAGAGATGCCCGGGCTCCCTGACATGCTTCTGGTAACCCTTCATCCAATCAACATAGGATACGCGGATCCTAAACGTAAGCCCGATGGAGTATGGCCGCTGGCATTCCCAAGCAGATAAGATGATGAGGATCCAGAATGCTGACGAGAGCACCGAAAACAGTTAGGGACCGTTGGATCAATTAGCCCAAGCGGGGGTCATCAACCCTGGTGCTGACACCTGAGCCCGCCACGCATGACATGGCCAGCCTATCACCGCGTCTATATTGCCATGAACTCACTCCTGGTTGGGATTAGTCTTATCCTTCGTCTGACCTCATGCTGAAGTGGTGATCGCGACGTGGAACGGCTATATGGAGGTTCTCATCAGTTTTTTGTCACAGTCAAAGCGATTGGCTTTGAGTACGCGAGACAGCCAGCCTGCTTTCCCTACCCTCGACAGTCTAGAATTGCGTGAAATTACCACTCGAAAGGAGTATTGTGATTCTCAGTCCTGCCATATGAACGCCCAGGCTACAACAACAGACTTGTCCCTGCCTCAATAATTCCGCAAGGAAGGGTGGTGATTACAAAAAACACAATAATCCCATGTCCATGTCTCGTAAAGCTATGTTTCCTCCCAGGCCGATCCGTCTGTCCCTCCTCCTTGGTCTTTGTCAAAACAAACCCCAAACACAAACACGCCTTCGCCCGCGATGTAATGAAAGCATCCCCATAAAGTCAACCCCCTATCGCGTCCCTTATCCGGCCATGCTTTTGGTTCCATTAACCGACAACGGCCTTCATGCTCAAGCTCTCCAAGAAGCCACCCAGATCCTCCTTCTTAACTTCCACCACACAGTGCTCGAAGCTGTCTATACGGACGCGGGCGTTGGTTTCGGCCACAACTTCCTGGAACGCCGATCCGAATCGATTCAGACCGTAGCCCTTCTCCTTAGCTTCTTCTTCTTCTTCTTCGTCGTTCTCAAAGTCCGAGCCGTCGGACGCCTCCGACTCCGTGTCGAGCTCGTCCTCGTCATCATCTTCCTGTCCAGTGACCCGACGGGCGACCCGCTTCTCCTCGCGGACCTTCTGCTTATTACGCTGCGACTCCTCGCGCAGCTTGGCCTTTTCATCTCTGGCCGCTTGCCTCTTCCTGGCGGCCTCGCGGTCAAGAAATGTGGTGTCCGGGCCGCCACCGCCGCCTGTGCCGACCACTAGGTAGACCCCGCGCTTGTCGTTGAGGCTGGCAACGACTAGCGGCGTGCCGCGACCTCCGTGAGAGAGACGGCCAGTAGTGTCCTTCTCTTGCTCTACGAGAGCCTCGCCAACCCAGAGAGCAAGCTTGGTGAGTGCGGCCGGGTGACCGAAGACGGGAACGTCTGGTCCCTCCTTGACGACGCACATGCGGAATGCCCGCAAGTGCTTGATCTGCTTCTTGTTGATGAGTGACGTACCCGTGCGGTAGATCGCACGATGCAGGAACTGGGCTGTGGGAAGTCCTGCCTTGAGAGCATCGATACTGTTTGTCGTGTTAGCAGGGTACGGGATGGTTTCTTCATGAAGGCGCTTACTCTTCGAGTGCATCGTAAGCTTCCCAGAACCGGCCAACCCACTCCTCTCCTTGCATCGCGACGATCTCGTCATCATCTACTTCTTCGAACTGAGAGTCCTTGGGTGCTTGAGTGAGCTCAGCAACGTCGTGATGTTTACCCACCTCCAACAAAGCACCGATAACTACGCCAACGTCTTGCGCGCTCAGAGTTGCTCGCCAGCCCCAGCTGCGGACAAATCCCCAACCATCCTTGGCACCGGCCCGGTCCCTCCCATCTGTGTCAACAGAAGGAACCATGTCGTCCAGGTTGTAGAGAGAAGCGTACTTAAGCAGCTTGGTCCGCAGCTCTCGCTTCAGCATCATGTCCATGTGCGTGTAGCTCTGCTTACACTGAACCAGACTGACGCCCATCTTGGCCAGGAGTTTGTGGAGTCGCTTCAGACCTGTCTCGCTCCACGTCTTCAGCCGTGCAAACAGATACGGCGAGTGAAGCATGCTATCGTACAGACTCCAGTGTCTGATTAGGAGGAACTTGGGCTCCGGTGATAGCCTGATGCTCGTGTCTTCGGGGCTACGAGCAGTGGTGGGGATGATACCTGAGCTCTCGGCGGTCGGCGTGCGACCATTGGTAACTTCAGGGGGATTGAGGCGCCGGACTTCGTCTCTTAGTAGTTGGCGGATACGTGCACCTCGTACTCCCATCCAGCCGTTTCCTTGACCCCTATCAGAGTTACGGACTGGAACCGCAATACCTGCAGAGGATCTGCCATAAAGCTCCATCGATGTGACGCCAACAATGGTAAGCCACAACAAGTCGTTGTCTTCTCGGCCAAGCTCTGAGGCCAGCGAGTACATCATTGAGGAAATCGGCTCGGAGAAGGAGGCGCCGATCTTGTAATACTTGCGGAGAACATTCTCCTTTTCTCTTCGCAACCGTAACAAGCGGCGTCGTAAGATTCTGGCAGAGGGCGCGGGCAGTGGTTGAGCAGCAGACGGAGGCTCCAGTGGGTCACTAGAGAGAACCATACCAGCGTCTCGCAAAGAGACCAGCCCTCTGTGAGCTGGCCGTTGTGGCGATGAGGGTATAGAAGACGACTGTCGCAAGTTAGGGTCTGCAAAGACCAAGGTCTGGATGAAAAACTTACGGAATTGCTTCTTCTTCGCTGGTGTGGCCGGTTGTCAGTGTCGCTGGAGTCGTCCTCTTCGTCTCGATCAGACCAGCTTTTTCTCTTTTGGCCGGCATGTGTAGTTTCTTCGAACAAGTCCTCATCCTCGGCATCGTCATTGTGGTCATCTCCCAAGTCCTCGCCATCATCATCGACTTCGGGCATGTCCAGCAAGGCTAGGTACGCCTCTCTTTCCGTAGTAAGGTCGTCTTCGATGTCACCGTCGTCGAATACAACGATGCCGCCCTTGCCAGGCTTGTAAGCGCGGTCGATCCGGCCAGCCACCACTCCTGCAGGGCATCTCGACTGTAGGCTGGCCCCGTCCTCGACAGCGGGCTCGAGAGGAAAGCCACCAAAGACGTTGCCCAAGTTCCACGGGCGATGAGAGTCCATAACCCAAACTTCAACGCCGCCAAAAGTCAACTCCTCTCCCTCAGGTTCCAGTCCCAGCAAGCTTCCCAGGTCAACCATGCCACCGACCCCGAGGCAAACAACAACTCCTCCACTGCCTCCTTGGGTCTCCATCATAGGTTGGACCAGGTCCCGGCCAGCGCGATCGAGGTCAGCATAGCCGGAGACGGGTTGGATCTTGTGAGGAATGTAGTCGTGCTTCAGCAGACGGGTCAGGATTCGACATGCGCAGAGGGCATCGGGTTCGAGCGCAACGAGGACGAGGACGGGAGGGGAGAGAGGATGTCGCGTGTTCTGTAGGTGGAGGTAAAGTTTGGATATAAGGGACCGTGGAAGATACATGGCTAGGAGGATTCGGGCGTGGTTCCACGGCTTGTGTCGAGCGGCTTCATGAGATGCAAAAGTCGGCTCTCTGGTGACGACGCGGTTTGGGCGGCGGAGGGGTTCTACGGCGGGTGCAATGGCCCACGCCGGCACGACTCGGTAACAAACGCGGTGAGCAGTCGAGGAACACGGCGGTGCAGGTTAAGAGGTGAAGGTCCTGTAGGATTGAGGCCGTGTGACTGAGTGGAAAAGTCTTGTGTCGTCAAGTATCGAATGTCAAAGGGACGAAGGTGGGTAACAGTAAGTATGGTACCTCATAGGAACGTGAATTGAAGGTGTGCGCGGTTGGGTGTGGTGGACAAAGTAGAGTGATTGAGCTGGAATTGGCTTGACGCGAACGCGATTTGACGCGACTGTCTGCACCGCGCCCTGGTCAGCAAACCTGTAAACGGCGGAATCGAGATGGATCCTCGGCCGAGTGCACGGGCCATGTGTTCCATTTTGCTTTTCATGGACCTAGACCTTCAAGGCTCAGAATCCAGCGTCTATCAGCATTTACGTAAGCAGATTAGACCCGGAGAAAGTGGTAGCGGACTCGGCTGAACACGACAGCCCGACAACCCGACAACACCATACCTACTGCAAGCATTGAGAAACACAGTGTTATAGCCAATGAGCACTGTAACAGTGGGCTGATCAGACACCCGTGATAAGCAAATGCAGCTTCACTGAGCACTAGATCCACGGTCCAGCTGCGTCTATTCGGAGCCTCGAGCATCCAACCGGCGTTATGATCCATTGCGAACCGCCCTTCATTTCTATTGGTCATGAGATTTCTCACCTCGGACACCACCTGTGGTCGCTTTACCGTTCCTCACTCTTGACAGTTCCATCGGCTCTGTCTCGCCAACGCAGCTCATGAACAGCTGCATCCACTTCATTCCACTACTCCACCTTGGTCGGCTAGTCTAAGGTGCGGAAAACGAAGCCATTGGTTGTTCACCATCCCTCTCGGCTACTTTCCAGTACATGCCTGAAAGCCTTGGCTGGCTGGACATTACATTACGGGCACAACGGACTTTGCCTTCCAGTTTTACTACAGCTCGTTTGTGCTTCATGACAGCATTTGGTTGGAAAAGGCGACACGCTGTGATTCCGCCCTGGTCTGCCGGAATTGGGATCTTGAAAGCTTTAGACAACGCATACTGTCACCCCTACTAGCATAACCTCTCGAATCACATCACCCCGCATTGCCTTACGACGACCAGTACCGACACGCCGTGAGCCTGCTGTGACCGCCATCTTTGTAGTCGCATAAGCAGACTTTGCAGGCCGCTTATGCGCGACCTCCTCGAAATGGCAAGGACTCGCTTCCCTGCTTGTCTTCATGAACAAATCTCCCAACGGGACAAACAATGAAACCTGCCAGCAGAGTCTCTTCCCCCTCCGCGTCTCCTACGCCCCTTGTGCTGGTCCGCCGCCCATCTTCTGGCGGAATAACTGGTTTGTTGTCTTGCAAGACAGGCGCCGTCTCGATTCCATCCTCGCGAGTCTATAAGTCTAGGGTCTTGTCATCGGATCGGCTCAACATCCAACGGTGCTCAACCGAACTACCACTCGCTCCGACGTTTCTAGATCGTTGTTGGACGTGGATTCGGACATTTCCCGCTCTCCAGCCCGTTGGCACCAGCTCACCTTGTACCACCCCTGTGGGCGTTTCTGGGAGACTTGCTGCAGCTCGGCCGATTCTAACAACTGCACAAAGGTGGCAGAGTTATTGGTGATTGGTTTACCGCCCTGCTGGTACGCGAAATTGTTCCTAGTACCTGGTACTATCGTCCCTCTCCTGTGGTTTCTCTTCTCCATCGTACACACAGGTTTTTGTCTCGTTCAGTACTGGCGGATAATCCACAACTATTACGTCCAACTGATCGGCCTGCTTCACAACTCATCGTCTGCGGCCTGGCGACGTTGTGAACCATTGCATCTCTATGTTGTCTACAGACTATACGTCCAATTGAGAGTACCCTCGGTCTGCGCCGCACAGCCCGGCAGTCTTCCGCGACTGCTGTACGGCTCATACTTAGAGGTGCCGCACGAACGTGCGATAAAGTGTGCCTCGTCACAACGCATCTGCTGCGCTTAGTTTCTCTGCACAAGGTCCTCGATTCACTGAAGAGCGAAACCGTTAACCTTCGTTCGGTTAGCCCCGTGCTAGTCTACTGGAAACGTCTGGTGGTGGTCCACCGCTCACTTAGCCTCCAGTATCGCCACAGCATACTCCGAGTTTCCTCTCGTCGTTGCCCACTTCGAGCGGCTGTCTGGCTTCAGGACCTTCGTTCGCGAAGGGTGCTGTCATGCACCTCGTTTCACGGTCGTTGATCTCTTTTTTAAGACTGCGTCTGACCTTATAGAAGTTCGGGGATCATGAACATGTCCAGCAGCGAGCCTATAGAGCCAGCTCCACCAGACACGTTAGACGAGGATGAGTTTGAGGGATCTGACTATGGAGAGTCACTTGCGTCCTCAGGCTTCACCTCGCTTGCTTCTCGTGTCATGAGACATTCTCATGAAGGCGGAAGGTGCGTCGTCTATAGGCATTCGCCAATCTCGTTCTAGAGATTAAAGCTAAGGTCTGCGTATGCTCAGACGGTACCAATCATTCCTACAGAGCATATACCCACTTCCAAACGATGAGACTGAACAGTTCCGCGAGGAAATGAAGCATCAGCTGGTCAAACGTCTTCTAGATGACAACGATTACCTGTCGCCTATCAGCAACAATCCACAGAAGATCATGGACGTCGGTACCGGCACTGGTCTCTGGGCTGTTGATGGTTAGTTTGGTCAGACACGCTGCTTCAATATTCAATCATCTGACTCTATCAAGTTGCGGACAAGTTCCCCAGTGCCCACGTTATCGGGGTGGACATCTCGCCAATACAGAACTGTTACGCACCCCAAAACGTTGACTGGAGGATTGACGATATTCAAGAAAGCTGGTCACCGTTGTATGCCGACCTCGATTTTGTCCACCTTAGGTCGGTTAGTGTGACCCTGCGGGAGCCAGTCAAGGTCATCCACTCGGCATACGAGTAAGACCGTTATTCTCTACTCTTGCAGACCCTCTACTGATCCAGTAATAGGAACCTCAAACCAGGCGGCTGGATCGAGTTCCAAGACGCCGGCGTCAGGATTGGGTGCGACGACAACACGCTGCCTGAAGACTACGCACCTGCCAAATTCATGGACACCTTCATCCGCACATTCAAGACGAATTTTGGCTGGGACCTAGAGTTCCCTAATATGCTGCCTGAGGTCCTGAAAGACACTGGGTTTGTCAACATCCACCATCGGTACCACAAGCTGCCCATCGGACCGTGGGCCAAGGACAGGCACCAGCGCGAAATCGGTCTTTTCCTCAGCAAAGACGTATTGTGGCAACTCGTCCGCGCTGTACTCGTCAAGTGGCCGCAGATGGGCCTGACCAAACAGGAAGCAGTTGCCATGGAACAGGACATTCGAAAGGCGTTCGAAAACACCTCGTACCATGCATATCTTCCGTGGATCTCCATATGGGCTCAGAAGCCACCCAACTGATGCGTGTTTTGCAATGAATCATGCCTCGGCATCTTAATAGCGGTTGATTTCGGCCTGCGCCAGGACTCTGTCAGAAATCGACAAGGAGCACACCATCCGGATAACCAGGGTGCAATCCTAGGCAAGCCATCAATATTATCTTGCATGGACGCACATATATTCAGGCAGCTGAATGGTGTAGGCCGCACTATGTGCATCATGCAGCGTGGAAAGCCACTGGGGAAACGGATACGTGCACGTCTGATAACATTCGTGTTGGCACGCTTTCTAGCATAGTCAGGCTACCGTCTCCCAATCAGGGCTTGAAAGGCCATCGGCCCCGACCGCGGCCGTCATTGTGAACGGAAAGAAGAATATCGGTCGTTAGGCTGGCTTGGGTTCACCATTGATGGTTGGGCACGTTCAAGAGTCGCGTCTACCAAGCAAGAAACATACCGCAGCTGGGTTTCATTATGGCTTTCTCCCATAAGTAACATACACGTCAAAATACCCATGCCTTCTGATGTCCCGCCACTCTGCGATAACTCTCGCGCTAAATTCCCAGACTTCCTCTTTCCTCCAGCCCATGAAGCGAGTGAACAGGGCCAACGTCATGGACTCGAGTCCGACGCTGAAGTTGGCCTCGGTCCACAGCCCCAGTGTCTTGTGCTTGACATCCCGCGGCCACTGGTTGATTGGCCACTTGAAATGGATGCGTACGATGTCGACAAAGCCGACGCTGGTCATCATCTCCGCCGCCCTGCCGCAAGTATCCAGCAGAAAGCCAGATCTCCTTCCGGCTTCCATCATCAGCTCATTCCACCTGCCGAGATCGCAGTCTGGCGGTATCGTTCCGTCTTCGCACCTCATGGGGAAGTCAATATCCTGGATCTCAAGCCACCCTCCCGAATTGAGGTTGCTGTCGACTGTGTCAGTTATGAAAGAGTGCGCAAACGATGGGATTGGAATGACAGACTCGAAGGCTTGCTGGTGGAAATTCTGCCAATCTTTAAAGGCACCAGTCATCATCATGCTGTGGACATAGTCAAATTTTCTCGAAAAGCTCCATTCCTCCTCAAGGTCGTCAATTTCGTAGTGGACGTTGGGCGGGGTGCTAGCAAGGTCAGAGCTCTGAGAGCAATCGTTTCGGCATCACGGCTTACAAGCCTGGCTGGACGGGTGACAGGTCTACGCCCACCACCTCGGATTCAGGGTGTTCCTCTCCTTATGTCGGATTAGTACATCGCAGAAGGGTTTCTCGTCGGATCCCACCAAAGTCTATTGCCCAAAGCCCTATGCCGCACCCAACGTCCAAGACCCTATGTGGGCGATGAACCGGGGCAAAGTTGAGCTTATTCTCAAAAGTAAGCTGGCAGAGCTGGTACTGAAATGCTGTCACGGTCAGCAGACAATGCGAACAATGTAGTTACGAGGTTAAACGTACCCTGTCGGTCGAGTTCTTCCTGTTGACGGATTGAGTCAGACCTATTAATCCATTCAAATCAACGAGCAATACATGCCTGATCCGTAGGCAAGACGTATTTGCCATCCTTGTATCCGTGATATATCCGGCCATTCTCCTCGCGCGCTCGTACTATGCTTGACCGAAGCGATGCAGTGGATGATGGCCAGGCCTCGGACTGCCGGCTGTCTTAGCTACCTTCTTTGTCAAAACTGCTTGAAGGTTACCTCTCCTAGCGCAGAGTCGACGTCACTCTCCGGAAGGCTCTGCATCTCGGCTTCCTCGATCTCCTATAGCTGCTCTCAGTTATGGAGATTCATAAATATTCGGTGTTCCTAGATGGGGTGCTAACATTGTCCGGCTCCAGATCAACGCTGGCTCTGTGTGGGAACATGGTGTCTACTTGATGCATCGCATCGGGCACTGTTTCCTCCATTTCCATACTGAGAGAGTATATATTGATTGTGGCGGTTTGTTTTTATGTCAGTTCTCTCTCGGCTCGAGTAATTAAAATGGAATTTTCGGCGCAGCAAGTCTCCTCTCTTGAAGACAGGATTTTAGTGAGAGGTATCGGTATGGTATTTGTTGTCCGCTGGCTGCGTACTCCCTGGACGGATCCCGGAGCGAAGAAAGACATGGGTAGCACTCGCGCCATCGAGGGGAGCGGCGCGGCTGCGGTGCTCCTCGCGAGGCGACACAAATGAATGGCCTCCTTGTCGGCAAAACCTTTGGCACAGTGTCACCAGAGTTCGTGTATTGTGATTGCTTCTCTCCTACTCTTCATTATGGGGCAAGCAATCCATGTCGGTAAGTATGGAAAGTCACGAGTAAGCTATTGAGATGATTCTCGTTGATGGGCTTACCGTAGAAGAAACAAGTTGCTCTGCACTTTACCCGAACAGAAGAAGGTGTTAGTACAACAGCATACTTGGTATCTGGTGTCGTCCTAAGTGACCTTGTCCATCATCTGTCCAGACCCGAATGAGAAGCGGGGCCATTTCGACGTCCGCTATCAGTATCGGGGTGTTATGGAAGCCGTGAAGCGTGGCATCCCGTCATGGGTCGTCTCGCCAAGCTTCGGATTCTTGCATGCCGTCATGCAGTTCGTCGGGTGGACAGACAAATACGGGCGGGCGGGCGTGTTGGCGTCGCAGCCCGCCAGAACCCTCCGTTTCGTTGTTCAAGAATAGTTTAAGAATAGCAAACAGTGGAATGCTACGATAAAGGCAAGGAATACAGGACACCTTCCGCCGCCTCTATGGCCGCTTGCCCGAGCTGATTGATTTCTTGGAGCACCGGTGTGACGAAGCCAAAGTGGTTGTGATCCGACGGACAAAGAAGACAGCGGGTAGCAATCAGACAAACTACCTACGAGGGATCTCACGTCAACTGCGGCCGACTGTACACCTGGTTCGTCGTAAACCTGCCGCGTAATGGCTAAGTTGGCCGATTAAGGAAGCAAAGTCCGACCACGTCGCTCTTGGATGCCGGGGAAAGGAGCTCGAGTTGGGCGCCGTACGAACACAAAATTCAGTGCCATAAGCAACCTAAGTATATGATTCCAGGAGTGCTGCTGGCGCCGTCCCCGCGACCTCTATGGTTTGGTTAGATCAGGAGGTTCTCCGAGATGCCATTAATGAGTGTACCTGGCCAGGGTGTCTGTCATATTTGCCTCTGACTGGTTCCCAGTGTCATGCAGGCCCTGGTGGAATACTGCATATGATAACCCACAATATTCCTGGAATCTCAAGAGAAGTGAAGAAGAGAGGAGAACGCAAAGGAGGGCCGAAGGTTGGTTGGGCCATGAGGTGGTCAACGAGAGAACCCCCGTCCCTGGGCTCACTTCATGAGCACTGCGTTTCCATCTCATCTAACACCTCCCTCCAAGAAGGCCAATAAGGTGCAGCAGTTGTCATTATTTGCTCATCGGCAAGTCGTATGGGCAAGTCGGCTTTGATTCCTTCCCCAGGTTTCCACAATCGCCGTCCTTGAGGGCTACTCCTCCGTGACTTGGAGGTCCTTCCCGCGGCCACCCACTTTCAACAAAGGGAAGGCGCCCTCCCCCGCCCACTTGCATTTACTTCTACGTGGTTGCCCGCCTTGGAGAACGTCCATACTATCGTCCAAGCCCTCGCTGTCTCATTCGGCCGGTTCTTTTCTCTCCTCCTTCCTCTCAACCTATTCGACTCATCTCAATTCATCGCAGGATAATTTCGCCGCTTCCCATTCACCCAAACATCGATCGTCCTCACATAGAAACAACAAAAACCGAGACATGATGATCGCCGCCAACGAGCTCTCGGGCCGCGTCGGGAACTGGCCCCTGCTGCTTGTTACGGCTCTCCTCATATATCTTGGCACATTGAGCTACCGTTCATGGCACCGTCTCAGACACGTCCCTGGGCCACCAGGTGCCGCCTTCAGCAAGTGGTGGATGCTACGTAACACACTGGGTGGGCAGATGCATCTCGCTCTCAAGCGAGCCTGCGATGAATATGGTAAGTAAGCTCTCGTCGTTGAACTGATACAGATTAAGAAACAGCGCGGATGCCTAGTCCTTGTTTCTTTAGCCGCCCAGGCCCAGCCGTGTGGGTTGTGTCTAAGGAGGAGCAAGGCCATTGTTTCAACAGGCTGCTGACAGCGAGTGTTGTGCTTCAGGTCCTGTCGTCCGCATCGGCCCCAACGACTTGGTAACCAATGACTCGGAACTCCTCCGTCGCATGTGGGCGGTCCGCTCGCCATACTGCAAAGGCGCCTTCTATGAGGCCATCAGGTTCGACCCTACCAGAGATAACCTCATATCCATGAGGGATGATCACGAGCACAATGAGCTGCGAGCCAAAATGGCCATCGGCGTGAGTCGTCTCCCTATTTAAACCGGTTGTGTCTACTGATTCTGTTGAGTAGTACTCGGGCAAGGAGAACGAAGGCTTGGAAGCCACTATCGACAGACAGATACAGGCCTTCATCAGACTCATCGAGGACCGATATGTCTCAACGACCGGCTCTTTCCGTCCCGTGGATCTGTGCAGAAAGGTCCAATACCTCACGCTGGATGTCATCACATCGCTGGCTTTTGGCTACCACTTTGGTTACGTCGAGCAAGACGCCGACATCCACCAGTATATCAAGATGACAGAGCAGAGCATGCCGGTCATGATGACGCTATCCGTATTCCCACAATTGGCAAAGCTGTTGCAGTCACCCCTATTCCGGCGCGCCATGCCGTCGCAGCATGATCGTGTGGGTTTCGGCAAGTTCATTGCGTGAGCAGCCTCTCCCTCTCTTTGGCTTTCGTACAGAAGCACTGACGGTTTGGTTTGTTTGCTTGATGATAGTGTTGCAAAGAAGGTAGTGGCAGAGAGATTGATGTCGGACATGACGGCGAAGCAGCGAGACATGCTCGGGTCGTTCCTCGCACACGGCCTAACCCGAGAGGAGGCCGAGGGCGAGACACTGGTCCAGATTATGGCCGGATCCGACACAACAGCAACAGCGATTCGAACAACGATGCTGTATCTGATGACCTCTCCATCATGCTACTCGAAGCTCGCCAAAGAGGTTCGGGAGGCGGCCCAGTCGGGCATCATCTCGTCACCCATCACCAACCGGGAAGCCAGCGAATTCCGTTACCTCCAAGCCGTCATCAAGGAGGGCCTGCGGGTTTTTCCTCCTGTCACGGGTCTCATGTCGACGACAGTGCCAAAAGGTGGCGACTTCATGCACGGCATGAGCATTCCGGAAGGCACTGACATTGGCTGGACGGCGTTTGGCGTGCTCCGCTCCAACACAGTTTACGGTCCGGACGCGGACGTCTTCCGGCCAGAGCGGTGGCTCGAAGCAGGTGAGGACCAGCTCAAGGTCATGATGGCGCAGTGGGAGTTGGTTTTCAAGTACGGCAAGTGGCAGTGCTTGGGCAAGACGATTGCGCTCATAGAGTTGAACAAGGTGTTCGTCGAAGTGAGTTGTGCCAGAAGCGATACGAAACGCATGGGTAGATGAGCACGACTAACTTGCGCAAGCTCCTTCGTCGATTTGACTTCTCCCTGGTGGACCCGGCTACGCCGTGGAACTCGTTTTCGGCAGGTATCTTCATCCAGTCTGGCCTCCTGGTGAGAGTAAGCAACTTCCGTTAACCAGAAGGGAGACGGTTGGATGCCTGTCGATGAAGTGCAGTGTCTGGAATTGCTATGCAAAGGTCTACAACGGGTTAACACCTATGGCTGAGGCAGATTGAAAATAGAGAGTCCCTTTGTTGAAGTTGACGTACCAGCCGGAGCAGATCAAGATGCAAAGGAGACAAAGCCTTAATCACCGGCCGGTTACTCAGGGGCGGTATTGTTGGCTCGAATGCGAAGAGACCCGAGGCCAAATCCTAATGGCTGTGGATTTTGTCCATCAATCTCGGCGAGTCATGCGGGTTGAGGGGCCGAATGTTGAGTTTTCTGCGGTAAATTGGCGTTGGGAGCGACTTCTCGTTCCTATAGATCCTACGGCATTTCAACGCATTCGTATGAAAGCAGTCTGGTCAGGTAATGGGAGGCGATTGTGATGGTCGAACCGAGGGTATAAGCGCCGGAGCAGCCCCGGTACGCTGCAAGATGGTGAAGCTGGAGAAAAAGACAACCCCCGCAAAGAGCCATCCTCTGGTCGCCCCAACTTAGCTAGACTGGGGAAGCGGACTCTCCCCCCAGCAGCCAACCAACCCAATCGAGCCCCTAAACCCGCATGCTTACTGCACGACAGTCGGCCCGCAACGCTGGCCCCCCTCCCAGACCCGAGCCTGAGCCTGCCGCAAGGCGCTGTGCTGCTCTACTAGTTGCCGCTAGCAGACTCGAGGCCTCGCGGCGAAATCAACCAAATTGACTTTGCTTTTGTAATTGCTCGAGAAACATTGCACATGCAACAACCTTACTCTAGAACTTCCACCGTGCAGTGAACGAAATGAGGGCTCCACGACGGGGCCCCTTTCCCAAATGCTACCCAAGGGTCCCATCCCTGTCCCAGCATAACTCCGGATGAACCGACAGGGGTCGACAACCCGATGATGCCAGTAGTAACTATTAACAGCTACTATGATTGTTCTGTGCTCAGCCATCCCGGCTTCACGATATGAACATGTCTCGGGGATATAAGAGCCTACCACACCTCCACCGGTGTCCGTGAAAGACACCTTGTCCACCTCGCATCCGTACAAGGCACCTTGACAGTTTGGTCAGACTCTTTCACGATCACGACAGACATGGCATTGAGATCGGGTCTCGTGTGGTTCGCTGGCCTCGTTGCCAACGTCGCCGCGGTAGACGTCGATGAGTTCATCGCCCAGCAAAGGGGCATCGCTCTTGAAGGCGCTCTGAACAACATCGGACCTAATGGCTCATTAGTACAAGGCGCCAGCGCTGGCATCGTCGTGGCCAGTCCGTCCAAGTCTGACCCTGACTGTAAGCCCATCCATCCCCTGCGTTCTTCTTCTATTTCCTAACCCGACAAGACTTTTATACTTGGACGCGTGATGCCGCGTTGACGATGAAGATGATCGTCGATGAATTCATCTTCGGCCACAAAGAGCTCCAGGTCTACGTGGAAGACTACTATCGCTCTCAGGCTGTTCTGCAGACCATAACGAACCCCTCCGGGTCCTTCCTGCCATCCGGGCGTGGTCTTGGCGAACCTAAGTATACTGTCGACGGCTCTCGCTTTAATGGCGAATGGGGTCGCCCGCAGAGAGATGGCCCGGCGTTGAGGGCCATTACTCTCATCACATATTCCCGCTGGCTCGTAGAGAACGGCCAGCAGGCCAAGGCCAAAGACGTCATCTGGCCCATCATTGCCAACGATCTGTCATACACCGGCCAGTACTGGTACGGTCCAGTATCCACTTCACGAGATTGCATCGAAGACTGACACAACGCAGGAACTCGACGGGCTTCGATCTTTGGGAGGAGGTCACTGGCTCCAGCTTCTTCACGACTCAAAACCAGTACCGCGCCCTTGTCGAAGGTGCAGTCCTTGCGGAGACTCTCGGCGTCAAGTGCACAGGATGTGAGCTGGCGCCCGACGTCTTGTGCTTCCTTCAGACATTCTGGAACAGCAACGACGGGTACTACACTGCAAACATCAACACCAAAACTCAGCGCTCCGGCAAGGACGCCAACGTCATGCTCGGGTCTATTTCCGTCTTCGACGTCGCTGCCAGCTGCGAAGACCCGTCCATCCAACCGTGCCACAGCCGATCTTTGAGCAACTTCAAGGTCTGGGTTGACTCTTTCCGCAACGCCAGCCTCTACCCCATCAACGAAGGCATTGCCCAAAATAAGGGTGTTGCTGTTGGCCGCTATACCGAGGACATTTACTACGACGGAAACCCCTGGTGAGTGTGTACAGCTGCAGGCCAGAAATCAAGGACTGACTTGCTATTAGGTACCTCATCACCCTTGGTGCTGCTGAATTCCTTTACGATGTAATGGCCCAGTGGAATGCGCAGAGCCAGATCAAAATTGACGCGACGTCTTTGCCCTTCTTCACCGACTTGTACCCGTCCGTCAAGGTCGGAACCTACCAAAAGTACAGCAACATATCTGGCGCCTATGCTAGCATCACCAACGCCGTGAAGACCTACGCCGACTCCTTCGTCGAAGTCGCACAAAAGTACACGCCCGCCAACGGCTCCCTCGCCGAGCAATTCAACAAGACCACTGGCACCCCCCTATCGGCACATGACCTCACCTGGTCCTATGCGTCCTTCGTCACTATGGCCGAGCGCCGTGCTGGTCTTTACCCTCCCAGCTGGGTGCCTGCCTCTTCCGAAGTCCCCACCACCTGCGCCGCCTCCTCGAGCACGGGACTTTACAACCCCGCCATTGCTGCCGGAGCACCCAATGTGACAGGCTCTTGCACTGTCCCCGTGTCCTTCCTCGTCAACGCCACGACCTACTATGGCGAGAGTCTATACGTTCTCGGCAACACGGCTGACCTCGGCTCCTGGAAAATCGAGAATGCGCAGCCCATGTCGGCGTCTAACTACACGGCCCAACGCCCGCTATGGAACGTCGACGTCGAGCTGTCCGGTGGCCAGACCATAACCTACACCTACGTAAGGGGCCAGAACTGCAACCAGGGCTACATCTACGAGGGAGTCAACCGCACACTGACGGTACCTCCTTGCAATTCGACACAAAAAGTGGTGACAGATGACGCTTGGACGGGGCGTCAGGGATCGAGTGGTAACTGTTAAATTTGGCATGCTGTCGCTGGTGTACGTGAGGCATGAAAACGTAGTAAAAAGAGGCTTTCTATGACCACACAGGATTTTCAGCTCCAGACAAAAGACTCGCTTAGTTCCCAAACATGTTTCCGTCAGAGTTGCCCATCATGCCCGGCCCTCCCATGTTATTCCCATTCATAGGGAAGCCGCCGAATCCTGCTCCAAATGCCGCATATGTGTCCATATCGTACCCCTGCATCAAGTAGCTCCAGTCCATGTCGACGACATCGCTTTCAGGGGCTGGGGGGCCGTTCATAGCCGGCGTCCCCGCGCTCACAGACGGCGGCGTCATCATCATATTCTGCGGCATCTGCACGGGCCCGAGCTGCGACGTGTTATTCACCGATGCAGCCCGGGCCGTCGAGTGCGGGACGCCAACGCTCATCTCCGGTCCGGGCTGGCTGCTCCGGTGCTTCTTGCCCATCTTCTCCGCCCGCTGCCGGAGCCGTGTAATCCACATTGGCTCCTGTACCGGCTTGCCGATCTGCTGCTGCCCAGCCTCATGGGCGTCCCAGGCCTTGATGAAAAGGTTGCCGAACGCAATGTGCATGGGGCTATGTAGCGTGCTCATGAGACCGCGCCGGTCGTGGTTCTCGGCGATGGCGTCCCACGCGCGCTCGACCATCGGGCCCGTAAGCCGGTGGCGCAGTTCCGTCACTAGGAACATGTATGCTGGGAACGGGAAATGCAGATACGTGTACCACTTGTACCCCTGTAGGCTGTCGGCGGCCTGGACAACGTTGTCATACTCGATCATCTGGATGGCCTCGAGGAAGAGCGTATCGCGCTCGTGATCCGCCAACGTTGTTGCCTCGCCATTCCCCATCCGCACGAGGAATGAAATGACGCGCATCTTGCACAACGCTTGCCGAGTCATGGTGAGAGTGAAGAAGTGCAGCGGGATTTTGGGATCGCACCACTTGAGGTATGTGCCCTCAATGTGCGCGAAGAACCCGTCGAGTGTATAGGATTGATCCTGGCCGGCCATACGAACAGTTGGAACGGGGCGCGGTGCGGCGGACCCAGGGGCGCTGTCCTTATCGCCGTGTCTTTGGAGGTCCCGCATGCTGTCGATGCTGATAGCCATCGCAAGCTCCGTCCGGATGAGGACGAAGAGCATCTCGGTCACGCCCTGATGGGGGGTTGGAGCGTCTTTGCCGTTAACGTGAAGGTCCGTGTCGTTAATGTTCAGGGGCAGCTTGCAGTCCCCGGCTGTGGACAGGGCCGTGACGGTTGAGCCCGTCATCTCTCCTATCCGGCGGTCGTAGCCCACGATCGTCCACCACAGCCGCCGCCTCTGCTCGACTTCGTATGGCGACAGGCCAAACGCTGCGGCGTCTCGATGGAGGCCCATTCGTTGGGCTATTCTAACGGCGATCCCGACAAGACAGAATATCTGCCGTGGGTCAACGAACATGCGAACCCCGATCTGGTTTGTTAGCTGACCATGTCAGGGGTTGGAAGATTGCAACTTACTAGGTAGAGCATATAGGCCTGGAGAACCATCGTATCACTGGTGCGCATGAAGCCGGCATTGACCAGGGCCTGCTGAAGCCCGGTATGGAACCTGGAGAGGATAGTGGGCTTGGGTTCGCTGAACATCTTTGCGACCTCGACATCCTCGAGTGAGGTGACTGCCATAAGGTATATGGCAAACATGAGCGATTCGACGCTCTTAGGAACCTTCTCGAGGTTGGCGCTGGCCTCGATGATGAGGCCCTGGACCGTTGGCACATGTGTGATTTTTAGGAGGGGGTTGACGTTGTTAATGTAGATCTGCCAGAGTTGGAAGATCTGGATGGGTGATGGGTGGAGGTGCGTCACAGACGCATTTCGACTGCCTACGACAAACGGGAAGCCGTCTTGGTTGTCGTACATCTTGTCAAAAGCATGGTGGATCGTTGAACCATCAACCTCGTCTTCCGACGAGTCTCTGAGCAGCTCCTCGCTAGCTCTGAACTGTAATCCGAGTCAGGTATAGTCGGTGAAGGAAGACAGACAAGGGTGGCAAACCTCTTTATGGAATGGAAACCATTTGTTAAATGGTCTAGACCAGAGGCCTGTTAGCACATGGCCATAGGAAAAGGAGGGGTTAGGATTGCGCACTTATCGGATTGCGACCTTCGACTCCCTGACACCGAAGGGATGTGCTTCCCTCGGGAGATGTCTTCAGCCCTTCAAAGTCGTTTGCTAGGTCAGCATCATCGTCGATATGATGATCGTCGTCCATGTGCATCGAGTTCCTATCCGAGGCCTTGAGATCCGCGGCGATGGGGTCGAACTTAACGCCATTCTCGGCCAAGAGGTTTTCGTACTTCTTGAGCCTGTCGACAAGATCCCGTTCCTGGAGACGCTTCTTCCGCCGTCTTGGTGGTTGTGGGGTATCACTCGACACTCTACCCGGGCCTTGACGCAGTTGGCACACGGCTTGTTCTTGTCGCAGCGCACCTTTCGTTGCTGGCACAGCACACACGAGGTGCCCCTGGTAAGCTTCATGGCTGCCATGGGGTCGGGTTCGGGTGGAGGAACCCTCGGCGGGGGTGGGAGCTGAGCTTCTCCCGACATGGTGTTATTATGTGGATGCCGTTGGTCTTTGACATACGAAACGATGACACGCCAGCGACCTTGCAGATGTCTTTGTCGGCTTGCCTGCTCCCGACTCGGATCCGAGGGGGGACGTTGTAGGCGAAACGTTGACGGGATGGGGCATAAGTTTAACAACGAGACCCAATGAACAGGCAAGAGGCGCAGATGCAGCCAATAAACTCGCCAGGGTCTCTATAGGAGAGGGCAGTTGATTGTCATCAACAACGAGCCTTCGGTGGGGGTTTGCGTTATTGTCCGAGACACTAGTGAGTCGAGCCTGTCGATGTGAGCGGAGGACTAGGAGAGCTATCATAAGCTGAACTGTAGTGTAGATGCGCATAAAATGACCAGGCAAGATACGTGGAGGTGGTGGGCAGCAATGATAGACTCGAATCGCATTTCGTACAGCGAACAACGGTTATGACAGGGCAAACGGATAGACAGGTATGCAGAGATCACGTACGGGGACGCCCGGCCTATGAGACGAACGATACGGCTGTGGTGTTTCCAGTCCGGTGCTACTGAGGCTCTTTGCTAGCTTGGGCCTGGTCTAGTATCGTAATGAGACCGCAAGGGCGAAACTGGACGGGGTGAGATGCTGTCTGAGAGAAAGGCACAGAGAGACGTTAGATACCCGCCCGGGACCGAATGAGGTGACATTAGCGCAGCTCAAACCGCACATGATCCAAGCTCACCCCCCTCGTTGGGTAAGTCCAACAGCCTTACATAAGCCGGACATCTGGTGGAAGATGCCCGGATGCCCGACGCTAGGCAATAGACGGTCAAGTGGCACCCTCCCGGACACAGCATCGACCTCCGGTGCCCGAGCAACTGTAACGCCATGTCCGTAAACCGTCAACAACAAATTAGACCAACTACGATCCTCCTCTGGACATCCCCATCGGTCTTGAGAAGTTTGCCTTTGCATCTCGTCATGACTTCTATATTTGAGACATTTCGTGGAGCTATGATAGGCGCCCCCTGGGCTCCGCTTCGCGTCGTGCGGTGGACGTTATGCTGCATGCCGTCGTCCACCGCGTCCCTGCCTGCAGAATATACTGAGCTAGTCATATATAACGATAATTGCCCTTGTCGATACATTGATAAGTGCTCTTTCTTCGTCAGCAGCCAAGCATCTAGTCCGAACGTGATCTGTAACCTGAGATCTGACCGTGCGCTCGAGAGTCCGGACGAACCTCTAGCTCCTCGCCTGTCCATTAATCAACAAATTCCCGCTTGCCAAGCCAAACTCTTTTGTATATTTTTGTTTTGTTTAACTTGGTAGCATCGCCAGAGTCATTTTCATTCACTTCCTGCTTCTGGCGCGCCAGCCTACACGACAATTGTAATGGCTGATCCAGCTGTAAAGCCCATCGCGGGCGATGGCGCCATCGAAAATCGCGAGGTCCAGACATCCAACAGCTCGACGCGGACATTAACCCCACGAGAGAGCGACGAACGTCAGGAAAAGAAGTCGGAAGAGAAGCCTGCTGAAGCCGAAATCGCGAGCAGGAAGCCAAAGGAAAAGCGAACGATCCAGTCAATGGCAATATCACCAAACGATAGCCAACTAGATGTTTCGAAGCAGCCAGAGGTGGACGAGAAGGGCGATCTCGAGGGAGCGCCGCCGATAGGGCCACCCGTTGAAGTGGACGAAGCCGAAGAAAACTTCAAGCCGAAGACCATTACTTTCTGGCTAGTCATCATGTCCAATTTCGTGGCCATGTTCCTGGTCGCCTTAGACCGCACAATTATTGCAACAGCAATCCCTCGTATTACCGACGAGTTCCAGAGCCTGGGCGACATTGGTTGGTACGGCTCAGCGTACATGCTGACAACAGCGGCTTCGCAGCTGGTCTTTGGTAGAATCTACAAATTCTATGATCTAAGAGCGTAAGCACACTAATCGAGGGGGGGGGGCGGAGGGATAAGGAACAATCGCTGACAGCCGGAGACTAGGTCATTCCTGAGCAGCATCCTGATCTTCGAGATTGGCTCCCTCATTTGCGGTGTTGCGCCAAGCTCACCAGTGCTCATTGCGGGCAGAGCTATTGCTGGTGTTGGCTCGGCTGGTATCTTCACAGGAGCTATGATGGTCATGATTCCCATGATTCCGTTGCACAAGAGACCGATGTTTCAAGGTAGGACCAATGTCGTATTGTATCGACACATGCTGACAGAGACAGGCATATTTGGCATGGTGTTCGGCCTGGCCTCTGTAATAGGCCCCTTGGTTGGTGGTGGTTTCACGGGTACTGTTACCTGGAGGTACGTCAGCGTTTGAGTGCTTGTTACAGGCGAGAGACTAACGATATACAGATGGTGCTTTTATATTAATCTTCCAGTGGGAGGCTTGGCTTTCATTTTCCTGTTCTTCATGCTCAAGGCACCTAAGCGACAGCCCCAGGAGCCGGCAACACTGTACCAGCATTTCAAGCGGCTCGATCCCTTGGGAACGTTGTTTTTCCTCCCATCCATCGTATCCCTCCTTTTGGCCTTGGAGTGGGGTGGTTCGGAATATGAGTGGAACGATGGCCGCATCATTGCGCTTTTCGTTATATTCGGAGTCGGCTTCATTGCATTTGCTGCAGTCCAGGTGCTCATGCCCAAAACAGCCACAGTTCCCCTTAGAATCATCAAGCAGAGGACGATGCTGGCCGGTGCATTCTTCATGCTCTTCTTGGCTGGCTCTATGATGCTGGCAGTGTACTACCTGCCCATTTGGTGTAAGTGATGTCTATTGTCTGATGCAGAGTATAAGCTGACACAGCCCACAGTCCAGGCCGTTCAGGGGGCCGACCCTGTCAACTCAGGAATTTACACCATACCACTGGTGCTCAGCATTGTTGTCTCTTCTATCATATCGGGTGGCATGACACAGAGGATCGGGTACTACGTGCCGTCTATGATCCTCTGCCCGTGCATCATGTCCGTCGGTCTGGGCCTGATGAGCACGTTCCAACCAGGCATCAGCTCGGGTCATTGGATCGGTTACCAGTTCCTGACCGGGTTCGGTCTGGGATTCGGTATGCAGACCGTCGGGCTTGCAGTGCAAGCGGTGCTCCCCAAAGAAGATGTATCAACGGGCGTCTCCATCAGTTTCTTTGCCCAGCAGCTGGGAGCGGCCATATTCGTCTCAGTTGGACAGTCCATTCTCAGCAACCTGCTGGTATCTGAGCTGTCAGGCATACCTGGCTTGCCAGCTCAAGCTATTGTCAACACCGGTGCCACCAACTTGCACAAAGCTGTCCCGGCAGAATTCCTCGACGTCGTCGTCCGGGCATATAACTATGCCTGCACCCGGATCTTCCTTGCCGGTATGGGGCTGTCCCTCGCGACGCTCATCTGTGCGCTTTGCATGGAGTGGAGGAACATCAAGAAGAACAAGAAGCAGCAGCGGGCTAAGCAGCGTGCCAGTCAGCTAAGACCGGGAGACATGGGAGCGTAAAGGGAGAAGTAATGATGATGACTCCATAATGGACGGAAGATAATACACAAACGATATTGCATTAATCAGGAATTGTCGATTCATCCCTCCCGCAGCCATATTGTCGAGGTCCAGAAGGTGCCTCCATCCCAAATTGGCGGATGGGATGAGTAAGGATAGAGACGAAGGATCGGTGATCGCCCTCGCCGTTGGACATGGAGAATTGCGGAAAAGAGCGAGGGGGGGCACATTTGCGGAGATCCATCCATAGCCACCAAACCTAGGAACCACAGCCTAGGACACATTCAGCCCACTGAGAAAGCTTGAAGAGGAGTAGCGCCAACAAACCTTTCCCAGACCCCAGACAGGCTGCCACATTAATATCGTTTCCAGTATTTTCTTTATCGCAATGCTCGGCTAAACAAAGAAGCTGTTTCTTTACCGTAGAGCCCTGGAGTTGGCCAAATATCTCTTCCCCTCACAGTGCCAAACCCCATGAGAATAAAATAAAACAAAAACCCGGCACCCAATCCTTCAACTCCGTCCTCTGCCGGGGAAATCGGAGTGGTTGACCGAGAGAAGGGGCTGAGAGAAGGGTTGACGCCGCCATCAGCGCCCTATTCTAGGTTAGAAATGAGTTCGGGGCCTGCTTCGTTCCCAATTCAGTTCGTCTCCCTCATAGGACCTCCCAATCACTTACCGCCCCAACCGAGTTACAACCCTCACCCATCCTCCACTCTCATTACAAGGCCATCACTTACCCTCTGGCCACATTCACCAATCAACTTGAGTGGTTTGTCCTCCTGACACCGTCACACGGTAAGTTGTCTCTGACTTTAATCCAACCTCGTTTTGTCGAAATCCACCAACGTTCGCATCCGTTTGCCTGTTGTCGGCGGCGTAATAGTCGTCTACCAGCTCCAAGCACGCTGCCAATGCAGCGTTCCCGGGCATGGATGAGCAAGAGGAACATTGCTTCAATCACCTCCAGGGCTGTCATGTCCTATCGGTGTATGTCCCCGCCAATTTGTGCTATTCCAGGCCCGACCTCGAGCAACCACAAGTTCAAGCGGTCGCGAGACGCGGTCTGACGCTCAGCTCCGATTGTCATTCAACCCTAATCCTATCGCTTGCCCGCCAGCCCTGATCCGAGTGTCATCACGCCAACCCAATCTTCGGGCTCTGTCCTAGCAGCTGTCGCTGGCTCAATGGCGCCCATGTCGTATGTTAGTGGAAATGCCATGGCGACGTCGGCACAGGACAACGCTCCCGCAAAACGCAAGAGGGCGAGTAAGCCGAAAGTCCGGACGGGCTGCTTGACCTGGTGAGTTAGTACAAGTACATTTTACTGTCAATAACCAGAAGTTGACTCCGCCGCAGCAAGTAAGACATATTTCCGCAAGAAAGCTCTGCTATGAGTTGTTTTTTGCCGTGTGGCTAACAAGTACATTGTAGAATCAGACGCATCAAATGCGGTGAGGAACGCCCTGCCTGTGTGCGGTGCACCTCGACTGGACGGGTTTGCGATGGTTACGACAAGGCCATGCCACCTCGTTGCAAAGATGCTGCCGATACTTCTGCCGCTGTCCAAGAACGCTGCCTGCAGGCTTGGTCTGATAACCAGGCTCTGCGCATCTTGCGCCCTATTGTTGCCGACATCGACGGAACGCAAGTAGAGCGTCTCTACTTCCACCGCTTCCGGCGCGTGGCAGAGACAGGTCTCTGCAACCACGTCACGAACCTCACCAGCTTCTGGAGCAGGCTCGCGCCACAACTTAGCCATTCCGATGAGGCTGTCAAGCATGCCATCGTAGCACTCGGCTCTGCATACCACATATATCAGACAGCACTCCCACCAGGCGGGGAGGGAGCAACGCCTCGCGAGCTTGAGATCTTCACGATCCAGCAATATAGCACCGCCATGTCAAAGCTCTCGAGCTATGCTCATGTGCCGATGAAAGAGAAGATTATTGTCACGCTGCTGTGTTGCTTGTCGTTTGTATGTATCGAGGCGCTGCGCAATAACTGGCGGCCGGCCTTGACGCACCTCTCGAACGGCTTGCGCATCATTGAGAGTCTGCCCATGAGCACGCTTAACAAGCTGCGGGACCCGTCACCGCCGCATGATGGGTCAAACGGTACGGAGAGCATGTTGGGGATGGATTACATGCTAAGACTGTTTGCCACGTGGGAGGTTTCCTGCGCGCTGTTCGCTGAGAACTTCAAGCCCGTCATCTCCATCAAGCTGTACGAAGGACGCGAACTGGATGACACGCCGCCAGAAGAGTTCGAGACCATCATGCAGGCTCACCGGGCCATTGTACAGTACACACGCGACGTGTTTGCCTTGGTCTGGTTAACTCGGGAGCACCAAGGCGACGACGTGTTTTGGTCTCAGCCGCTTCCACGCCTCCAGCATGAGATATTGATGGAGAGGGGCGACCATCTGACCGGTCTGTTTGAGCGGTTCATGGAACGACCTCAAGCCCCTGCAAGCGGCACGGAAGAGTACTACTCTGTCTGTCTAGACATGCTCCATTACAAATGCTCACGGCTCCTGTGCCAGACGCTGCACCAGAAGCCCAATCAAAGACCGCAATCACTCGACATCATAGCCCAACACGCCGACCTGGTCTCGCTAGCCACTGTCTTGCACCGGGGCTGGCCACGAAACAACGGCAATCGGATACGCTTCCTCGGTCCTTCACCATCGACATTGGGATCATCCCGCCCCTTTACTTCATCTTAGTCACTTGCCAGGACCCGACGGTGCAGGGGAAAGCTCTCGCTATTCTGCGAGACTACCCCCACAGGGAAAACTTATGGGACGGCAACTCGGTGCGCAACTTGCTGGTTACCGTCGAGAATATTAGTTACGGACCGGCGCACCCCTTGAAGGAGGTTCCTCATTCTTTAGCATTCGGGAAGGGAATACCCGCTCTCTATGAGAAGCTACAGGAGCTGCATATCCAGGTTGAAGAAGATTGAGCTGCTTTGGGACGCGGTAGTCACTTGCAGACCCCGGGAACAGAGTCGGTTTGACAATTGCAATTTGTCATGTAATCGAGGCAAATAGCTGTTGGAAACTACTATTTCAAGGCTTGGAAATTCGTCCTGTTCCCCCGATTACCACGGATCGAGTTGTCAGCATTAGCAGTCTACGCCATAAAGTCTACGCCATAAGAAGGCGAGGCACACAATAATACCTCTAAAGAAATGTTATTTCAAGAGGTTTCAAGCAATGCAGAAAGAACATGTAAAACCAAAGCGAACGTTACTGTATATCTTGCCTCTCATCCCAGACTGAGTACATGCAAAGCGACGAGATATTTGGCTGACTGTATCGCACCATTTTTTCTTCCTACAATTCAGCCCGATCGATACCTTTGGAGAGGCTCAAGTTTCGAAGAGAGGAACGTATAAAGCGACCGAATTGCTTGACTTAGGCGCTGTTGTGATTAGTGACACGCTGATGGGTACGTACCTTTTTTGAGCTCGCGGGGCAAATGCCGAGCGATAGCTTGCTTCCCTCAAGTTACAGTTCGACCAGTTACAACACTTAGCTGCGCGACCTTGCTGCACGAGTTATTGCGACCGCGCCAGGGACTCAACCGATCAGTTCAATCCCTTTCAATGGTTCAAGATGGCGGCGTTTCCTCACGATATCCCCGCGATCGCCGAAGAAAAGACAGGGTTCGACCTCAATATTCAGCATGGACACCATGACCTTGTTCAAGCGGTAGCATTCAATGCCTACGGCGACCGCTGCGCGACGGGTTCCGTCGATGGAAAGATCAAGGTCTTCAACCGGCACAAGGATGGTGTCTGGCACCATTGCGATACTTGGGGCGCACATGGAGGAGAGATACTAGAGGTAGGGGGCCTTCCAGCCCCATACTCAAGACCCAGCTGACCGTACTTTGCCGCGCAGCTCCAATGGCTACCCCCGACCGTCTACCCAAACCTCATCGCCTCTCTTGGCATAGAAGGCCGCTTCAAGCTGTGGGCGGAAGACCCGTCAGCGGCACCGGGCCGCCGCTTCAGCGCCAGTAGCCGTGCGACGACGAGCAAGGCCGCCTACGAGATGCGGTCCCCTAAATACCCCTACCGTTCCTTTTCCATGAAGCACAATGAGGAGACGCGGCACACCTATCTGGCCCTGCTCGCCTCCGACGGCCGTCTGGTGGTGTACGAGAATGAACAGCCCGAGAACATGTCCGAATACACCCCGACCGACGAGTTCAGCATCTGCTCGAAGCCGAGCCGCGGCGAAGAGATCAGCTTCAAGGTGCGCTTCGACCCGAACCCGGATCCATGTTACAATGCTCTACGGGCGGGAGTGTCGAGCGACTCGCTGGGGTTAGTAGTCGCCGGTATGACGTCGGTCAAGGTCTACCGCTCCAGAGATGTCATCGCGACATCGTACGGTGTAGCGCAAACCCAGCGCGAGTTTTACCTTGCCGTGGAAGTAGGCGTCCACCGCGGCCTCGTCCGGGACGTCGCTTGGGCACCGGGAAACATCAGAGGGTACGACACCATCGCAACGGCCTGCCAGGACGGGTTCGTCCGTGTTTTCCGGATCGACACGCCGCACTCGCCTGACGATGGCAAGACGTGGTTCACGATGGAGCTCACAAAACACGAAAACCACCACGCACAAGCATCATCAAAGGCGGGGCAGCCAAATGACAAGCATCACCAGTCGGGTCTCAGCGCCAGCCTGGCCAAGTCTGGCTCACATGCCGAGCGTCACTTTTCGGGACAGCCGGGGCAGGTGAAGCACGTCTTCAAGGAGGTCGCGAAGCTTGACAGCCACCGTACGCCTGTCTGGCGGGTTGGCTTTGACGACGATGGTCAGATCCTGGCCAGCACTGGAGATGACGGCAAGCTCGTGTGCTACCGCCAGACCCCGAGCGGGACGTGGGCAAAAAGCTCGGAACTGGCCATGGTGAAGACAAAGATGGCAACGCCTTGAACAGATACGACACGGCATTATGCTAGTAAGTCGAGATGCTCTGCGACTATTAGCCCCAGTCGCTGGAACAAGGATAGTATTTGGAAGGACAAAAGGGACAGGGACGCATACATCGACCACCCAACGAGGAGCCTGAAGCTGCTTGCTAGAGAAGGGCTGCGTGACTTGTCAGATGCACGGGCATTGGCAAGACCAATACTTGCCTTGTTTGCCTTCGAAGCTCTAGGTTGGACTTCTCACCGTCGTCGACAACTAAGGAGACGTAGGATGAACTATGCACGGAAACACAGGGAGGCATGGCAAGGCGTCAGACGACGTTTGGCATGTGTCAAGGAAATGATTTTGATGTTAGATACCCAATTGAGAGACTTTCACAGCCTGCGCCGTCTCATGCAGATGATTGCCAAGCGCCCTTGATTACACGCAGTCTACAAACTGTAGTTTTCCGTAGCCTTCCACCTTGTTTTCCGTATCCTACGACCCATCTACTTTCTGCGCTTCTGACCGCCACCGCCGGCCCCTTCATCGGGTGCCTGGCGCTTACGGCCGTTCTTGCGCCAAAACTCCTTGCTCTCCTTCTTCTCCCTCGCTTCCTTCTTCTCCTCGGATTCGGCCAGCTTCTTGCGGTACTCAACGCGCTTTTCCTCCTTCTTGGCGGCGCGCTTGGCCACCTTGTCGTTACGGATCGTCGACAGCTGCTGCAGCAGGTTGCGGGCCGTCTTCTCCTCCTTGGTCAGGACGACGGCGCGCTTCTGCATGTACGTGTCCTTCTTCTGCTTGCGCGCCTGGACGATCTGCGACTTGAAGGGCAGCTCGGCAGCGAGCGCGCGGGGTACACGCAGCGGGTTGAAGTGGCGCGTCTCGCGCTCGATCTTGCGGTACTGGCTGTTCTTCTGCAGCGGTGTCTCGATGCCCTCGGCCCGGCGCACCTCGCCCGTCAGCCGCATCGCCTGCCACCCGATGAGGTTCGTCACCGGGTTGTAAAAGCGGTGTGGCTTGATCGGGTACCACGCGCGCAGGAACACGATGTCGCTGTACAGGATCTTGTCCTCGAAGGTGGCGCGGAAGTGACCCTCAGGCTTGGACAGTGCGCGTTTGATTTGACCGCGCACACCCGACACCGTCTTGATGGACGCGCCCTCGAACTTTGCAATCTCGAGTGATGTGTTGAACATGCCCTTGATGAAGGCAGTGTTCTTGTGGATCTTGTCCGCCGTACCCGTGAGCTTAAGCTTCTTGACGATCTCGGTCGACTCGTCGACGCTGAGCACCGTGCCCGTCGCCGCTATCCGGAAGCCCGGGTTTGCTGACGAGAAGGACTGGAAACACACGAAACCCGTGTTGGGCGCGATGAGCGGGCCGTATATGGTACCGAAGCAGTGCATATGCTCCGGCGTATACTTGAGCATACGGTTCCTCGTTCTCGAGTCCGAAATGCTGTAGATGGGCAGTGTCTGGAACCGCCGCCAGCCAAGGGAGAAAATCAACGGGTCGTTGGTCTTCAGGATCTTCTTGTGCCAGCGGTGCTTCTTTATGCGCACCTGGACAAAACCGAAGCGGTCTTCAGTGGGCGACAGACCGCCGAGGATGACGGGGTTACGGGGGTTGAATTTGGTGACGAATTCGGCCGGGACGCCCTCGAGGACGATCTTGGCGTACTTGCCAGCCCGGTAACCCTCCACGGCGGCCCTTTGCCTCTCGTCGAGCGTCTCGAACTCGGCCTTGTTGATGTCAAGTTGTTTCTGGATGACGGCCTTTTGCGCCTCGTACCAATCGTCCTCGCCGAACTCCTGGTCGCCGCCCTCGCGCCGCGCGTTAGCCTTGTCGTTCATGAAGCCCTCCCTGTCTTCCTCCTCGAAGCGCAGCTTGAGCTCTTCCTTCCGCTTCGCGTTCTTTTCACGCTCGTTCTCGAAAACTTCTTCTTCGGTTGGCTCTTGCTCGGCAGACTTTTCGGCTCCGTGCTGTTCACCGGTCTCAAGGTCCTCGAAGACACCGTCGCCTTCGTCCTCGTCCTCGTCGTCGATGCCGTCAAACTCGTCGTCCTCATCCCCGCCGTCTTCGTCGTCGTCACGCAGCCCCGCCGTGGTGAAGCGCTTCCTCAGGGCCTCGACGTTTGCTGCTTGAGACCACTTCGCCGCCAGATCCTCGTAATCATACTGGGGTATCGATCTGTCCTCCACCTTGTCCTCTTTGTCCTGCTTGGACTTCTGGAAGAAGTCATCTTCTTCGTCCGCTTCAATGTTCTCCTCCTCATCTTGGTCCTCGCCCCGCCATTTCTGTAGTGCCTCCTCTGGTGTCAAGGAGTCGTCGTACATGTACCTGGCCAGGTCTGGTGTGTGGTAAGAGCGCCGTTTGCCGTGAAGCTTCTTCGCACGCTCCGCCATGTTCTCCTTCCACTTCATGGCCGCGGCCTCTTCGTCTGAGTCGAAGTCTGAGTCGTTAATTTTCTCATCGTCTTCGTCTCCGTCCTCCAACCCCGATAAAGAGCCAAGGTCAGAGTCACTGTCGGCAAAGGCGATGTCGTCTTCGTCGGCGTCCTTCTCAGCGTTCTTCCTAAACATCTTGCCCAGCTTGCCTTCGTTGAACTCCTCCTCCACGTCGGATTCACCCTCCTCTTCGCCGCTTACAAAGCCCTCGTCGTCGACCTCGACCTCAGAATCGTCATCACGGTCAGCGAAGCGTGCGTGTCGGTGAGTCTTTCTACCGGTGTCCTCCTCTTCAGGGATTTGCTTGATTTGTTCGCCTCCCTTGAAGAGCTGTACACCCTCGTCGGTCTGACCCAAGAGTTTCCGCTCGCCCTGCAGTCCGACAATGAGCTCCTCGCCCTCGCCCATCTCACCTTCCTCAGCATCCCTGTCGAAAGTGAATCCCTTTTCTCTCGTGATCCAGATGGCGTCGCCGTCAATCTTGAGACCACTGCGGTCAGACATGGGTGCGTGTAACTTCTTCTCCTTTTCGTCCAGGCGCCGCCGCGTCGTCTTGCCGGTGACCTTGGCAATAGCTTGCTCCATGGCCGGGGTAGGACAAGGATCCGGGAGGACTTCCAGGTTTGCCACGGTGAAATCGCCAAGACCTGGGACATGGATCCTCTGTCCTTGGGAGGCAAAGTTGGTGCCGCGCAGGTATCCCGACAACACAACGGAACGGTCACACTTGGGGTCCTCCTCGATTTTTGTGGGGTGGGTAATGTCTCGGTAGCTGTCGATGATGGTATACGGGTGCGAGTTGCGCCAAATCAAGGGTCGAGGGTTCTTCATCACGGACAGGAAGCGCGATAGGTTGTGGACTTCACGGTCAGGATAGCGACCGTTCATGACTCCAGAGAGGTAAAAGAGGTGTGCACCCTGGTAGAGCTCGCTCCACAACCTCCTCTTGAGCCGCTTCTTCGCATCCTTGAGGGCCTGGGGTTTCCGGAACAGATCGAGATGCGTAAGGATACCGAAGACGTTGCCGGGCATACCAGTAGCAGCAAGTATGTTGAGAAATTCCATTGTCTCCATCTCAAAGCCGTAATTGCCGTCGATCATTAGCAGAACAATGTCTGCGATCTTAGCCATGTCAACCATCGCCTCGAGCTCGTTGGGACACTCAACGAAGGTCAATCGCTGCTTCTTGGAGGTGACAACAGTGATGGGTCCTTGAGGATCAGACAACGTCTCCTTTGCATATCGTCTGATTAGAGACTTGAGAAGGGTCGTCTTGCCGACGCCAGGAGGTCCGACGATGGTGACCAGCCTCGGGGGCGGCTCGTCGGGGAGGCGGTCGACTTGAGGAACATGGAAGCGTCTTTCTTTGATCTGTTCGAACGTATACGTCAGTCATGATATGCAAAAGCTTCGAGGAGGATTCATACATCTGAAGATCTCGCGGCGGACCTAGCAAGCTTTCCGGGGTTGGAGAAGGCAAAGGCCTTTGGGTTCTTCTCTGGATGGCTGTTAGTATCGCGAATTGGCAGACAGACTCAGTACAAAAGCAACCTACCCCCAGTGTGCTGCTTGTTCTTCTTATCCTTCGCCTTGCGATGAGGCTTATGTACTTGGTCCTCCATGGCGGCGTTACGGTACCCAAATGTGTTGGGAGATCCTGCAACTGCACGACAAAAGACAGGCTTCTGTGGTTTTTTTTTTCTCTGGTTCGAGTCGCGACTCGGCGGGCGGCGATCGAATTGCAGTTCGAAAATTTGTTGCGGGTCCACCCTATCTAATCTTGGTATCGATAAGAAACATGGCCCCACCTGTCTCTGTCCGCCGATGGTGTTACCCCTCGCCCCTCAATGCCCCTCCTCTTGTTCAGTCGTCTGTGGATATTGTCGGACGATTAATACAAGAGAGGATGAACGAAAGCAGCACCGGGTTACATGCTGGCCAGTTTGGTTCTTTTAGAACGTAGGTTATTGTATTCTTACCCTGTGTCAAGACTTCACTTCAGTTGGCCTCGAATGAAATACAAGGAACCCGAAACCCTGAAAACGCTCTAGAAGACAACGGTTTTCCTGGTATGGATTTCGACGAAGTGTTGTTACCGTCAGCAGTGACGGCATTGCCGATGACGAGCTCTGCTCAGCTAGAAGATAGCAGTTGGCCGGGGCGCATTGATTGGCTTCTGCAGCGAGTCACAAGACAGCCACGGACTCCGCAATCCATCTGCGCGCAGCGGTGGGATGTGTGAAGAAACGAGATGCACGAAACACCAGATCTGGTTGGCAAGGCTCTTATCTTGGTTGGGGGACCATGGAGAGGGTGCGATGGATATGATGTATGCGAGGGATGCGCCTCACGCGCCGAAAGACGCAGCCTCTTGTCTCTAGGTTGTTAGGTGGATGCAATAGGGAGGTGAAAATGCAGCCATCTCACGCACCTTAGCAACGGGCACGCGCAAGCATAAGGAATGACGTATTCCGAGGTGTGGGACAGCTTCGCGGTGCTGCATACCTAAACACAGACGAATCGCCATACGTACCACCCGTTGCATGGACCTTCCCCTCGCTGGGCCACATACGAACCTTTTCGCGTCACTTTTAGTTCCCTGGCAAGTCGCGAGGTGTTCCCACCCCCTTCCTGCCAGCCGGTCTGTCACTGGCGTTCTGCCTTGCCTCTGTCTCTGTAAACCGGGCACACATGAGACCTACTGGGTTAGTTATAAAGAGAGTCTGCCGGCCATCTTCTCCCCGGTCCTTGCCAACCTTACCACTACCACAACTTCGCTCTTCCACAACCACGATCCATCACAACTCTCGACACTCTACCCAAACCAGCAAACCCACAATCACCATGCCTACCTACATTGTAAGTGTTGTCTCGTCCATCAGGATGTGTTAACAACTGGGCCCCCGACTAATGCCGCCTCACTCTAGGTCACCTGCAAGGAGGACGCTTCCGCTGAGCAAGTCCAGGCGTAAGTCGGCCACTGCTGCTGTCTAATCGACAGAAAACAATACCAACATGTGTCGACTAACACGCACGCAGCGCCAAGAAGCATGCCACCGACCAGGGCGGGAAGATTGGCCATGAATACAGCCTCATCAAGGGTTTCTCGTATGCATACAACCGGCCTGGGCTGTACCATCGCATCAGCTAACATCTGCCCAGCGTCGAGTTCCCCGAGGACCAGATCTCTACTCTGCAGAGCCACGAGCATATCAAGCACGTCGAGAAGGACCAGGAGGTCAAGACGCAATAGAGGGCTGGGACTGGATCGCAAGTGAGGGGGCTGGCAAGCTGTACTTGAACCGCTACATACCTTAGACTCACAGGATTTCTAATGATATGATACTTCACTTCTACCCCTGTCTCTTGCGTGCATGTCATTATTGCCTTACTCGGCGCGACACACAAACGCCCTCCCTATGCTGCCAATGTCCTGACCATCAGCGACGCAAGCCGCCTCCCGCTTGGAGTCGGCCCCCGCCGTCTGTGTCTCACGACTCGGCGCGGGGCTACAGGGGTTCCAGACCACCCCGTCGGCCGCGGATAACCCCCCCCTCTCCTCACATTCGTCCCCCAAAAGCACGGAGCACTACCCGCACTAAGATCTGAGTCAGGCGAACCCCAATGCGTATGATCTCATCCTCACCTTGTTGCACCCAAGAAACATCCCAACGCATTTCCCCCCTGACCGCAACAACCTTCTTTCACAATACCTACAATGCCGCCATGATACCAATCGCGAGACCATTGAGGCCCCTGCGGCCCCAGAGGACACTCGTACAAACCCACACTCCCTCATCCTTGCGGCTGCTCTCCTCCTCTCGGCATGTACGCGGCCACGGCCACGGCGGCTCGTCCCACCATCACCTGTCGCGTGTCGACGACCACGAAATCGTTCAGCTGGCCCGCAAGACGCAGCACCCTTTGAGCCTTGCCGACCTGGTCAAGTAAGAGAGCCCCAGACCCAACAATCATCACGTCTAACATTCCCAGGCACGGCCGGCCTCCTCTGAGCGAAAAGTCCCTCCTCTCCTCCGCCAACTTCACCCTCTCGCTGCTCCCCATCCGCCTCGCCCACCGCATCCAGGCGCTCCGCAACCTCCCCTACATCGTCGTCTCCAACCCGAACATCAGCCGCATCTACAACAACTACGTCCACTCCCTCTCGACCCTTCTGCCCTGGTGGTCCAAGGGCGGCGACAGCGCCGTCCGCACCCTGGACGACGAGATCCGCTTCACCGAGGTCCTCGCCGAGCTCGTAGCTACCCATACCGACACCATCCCCATCCTTGCCCGCGGCTTCCTCGAATGCCGCCGCTACATCTCTCCGCACGAGGTCACCCGCTTCCTCGACGAGCACCTGCGCGCCCGCATCGGCACCCGCCTCGTCGCCGAGCAGCACATCGCCCTGCACTACAGCTCCCAGCCGCATTTCGACCCGGGCGCGAGCCCGACGCCTTGCCCAGAGCACCCCAGCTACATTGGCGTCATCGACACGGCCCTACGCCCAGCCCACATTATCGAGTCCTGCGCCGGCTTCGTTGCGGATATCTGCGAGCTGCGGTACGGCGTGCGGCCGCAGCTATACATTGACGGCGAGCCCGACACGACGTTTGCGTTCATACCAATGCACCTCGAGTACATCGTCACCGAGCTGCTCAAGAATGCCTTTAGGGCGACCGTGGAACATAGGGACAACAAGGAGCCCATCGTGGTCACAATCGCACCGGAGCCGCCTCGGCCGAACCAGCCCCTCAGTATCGAGGTGCCCAAGGAGACGAGGGGCGAGTTCCGGAGTGACGCCATCAAGCCTCTTGACGACAACGTGCCGGGTGTGACGATCCGGATCCGGGACCGTGGAGGTGGCATCGCCCCTGAGGTGCTGCCCAACATTTGGTCTTACTCTTTCACCACCTTTTCCGACGAGGATGAGTTCCCGGGGTCTGACAATGGGTTGAACGTAATTTCCAGTGCCAGTGCGGGGGAAGTTCCATTGCAGGACTTGGGTATGGTCTGCCGCTTAGCCGCGCCTATGCCGAGTACTTTGGCGGTGGCATTGCTGTCCAGAGTTTGCACGGCTGGGGCACTGACGTTTATCTTCGACTAAACGGCGTTGGCAAGATCCAGGAGCGCAGGACCACGTAGACGTATTAGTCCACGTGTGAATTAATAAATCGCAATACTCGGTCACAAGGTACAGTTGTTGTTGTTGTTGTTGTTGTTGTTGTTGTTGTTGTTGTTGTTATTGTCTCGTATAGATTAGTTGAACTACTAGGAGATGTATTATCAAGTGGAAGATACCATTCCACAGTCGATGCGTTGCCAACAATGAATATGCCCCCAAATCAATAAGTGATGTTAAATAGAAAGATCAAATCCGAGAAAACATGCCCGAGTAAACTCGTCTCATAGACCGATCACAACGCCCCAGTGTTTCTTTTTTTTACTAACCTCCTTTGCAAATGTCCTCATTATACGATAGAGGAATGTAACCTCTTATATACGATTCTCAAATGCTTCTCATGCTCTTTACATGTTCGCCAACTCGTTGTCGATCTGGCGGTCCATGAACGTCCTCCTTTCGCCAACGAGCCCGGTTTGCAGTCTCTGCTCGACCAGGGCGCGCACCTGCTTCTTCGTTACCGTGTCGAGGTCGACCTCGCGCAGAACGCCCTGGATGGCGTCGATGATCATGCCGTCGTCGGGGCCCTGCATATTGCCGCGCTGAAAGTCGAACGACGAGGTCGACTGGGCGGCGCCGTGGGGCCGGTTCAAACCGAGGGCCGACTGTGAGCGGTTGGCGCCAAGGCCGGGCGAGTAGTTAGCCTGGCCCCGGAGGTTGGTGACGCTCGGCCGGCTGCTGGGGAAGTCCTGGAAAGGGGTCTGGCCGCGGTTCATGTCGTGGGTGCCCAGAGACGCCATTGACTGCCTGTTGGCCATGTTCTGGTCGTGGTGGTACGGGCTGGCGGCACCGGATGCCCGTGCCATATGGCCAAAGGGCGCTGGGGAATGGGGCGGCATATAGGTGTTGTTGCGGTTCATGCCGGTAAGGACGGAGCCTTGGCGGACGGACGAGTAAACGGAGCGGATCTCATCCATCTCGTACTGGTCATCGTAGCCCATGTCCGCTTTCTCCATGTACCCACCACGGCGGCCGGGGAGGTTGTTGGCCAAGGCGTAGTCGTCCCAGCGCTGCAGGGGAATGCTCCTATGGTCGAAGCCCTCGTCGTCGACGGCAACGAGCTGCTTGTTTCCCTTCTCTCCGATGACAATACGGGTGTTACCCCAAGAGAAATTATCTTGGTTCCAGAAAGAGTATATAGGGAGCGCGAAAGAGTAGATGGGGAAGGCGAGAATGTAGATAATCATCCATCCAATGTGCTGCCACTGCCTCTTCAGGATAAAGATGAGGGCCTGAAGACCGTACACAGCCGCAAGCATAATGATGGAAATCATAGGGAATTGACCAGTACCGCTGGCAGCCATATAGATCATATATGCGAGATAGATGGTGGTAGCAGGGAGGATGATGGTTCCAAACAGATCAATGAAGACGACAAAACGCATGCTGAAGCAGCAGAAGCCGCACATCTCCTTCAGCTTCATCAGCTCAAACAGGTTGTGGATAGTCGAGTTGATCCAGCGACGACGCTGGGAAAGCAGAACGCTCCAGGACTCGGGCGCCGCAGTTTGACAGTAGGCATCAGGTATGAACTTGTACTTCATGGACGGGAAGTATTTGGTCATCAGGGTGGTCAGGTAGCGATCCTCACCGAGCGACAGCAGGTTCTTCTTGTGGAGAGTGTCGACATCGCACACGGCGTAGTCACGGATAACGCCGTCAGCAATAATCAGCGGCTTGCCCTTGTCGACAGTTCGCAGGCGATACATGGTGAAACTAGACAGGTTAGCAAAGTGACGTTGGAAGACGATCATTGAGGGATGCTTACCATCCGGGCAAACAGGTGACGCTGCCAAAGAGAGACTCGAAAGCCTTAGCCAAGTTGTGGGAAATGAAGTACTCGTAAACTTGGATCATGGTCCACCAGGACTTGTCGTCGTTTTGCAGGCCCGTCTCACCGCAGATACCGGCAATCTTAGCATCGTTGGCGCATGCTGAGACTAGTCTGTTGAGCGAGTCTTCCCGGACACACGTGTCGGCGTCGACCATCATCAAATATTCATACAATTCGGGGTCGACGCCAATAATGTTGTTAATTTGGTGGAACATTTCCAGTTCAAGTGGGCTCATGGGGGCTCGGTGGTGGACGCGGTTGAGGAAGCTCATGAGGAGAATTTGGGAGTCACGCTTGCCTCTGTTACCGGGCTTGGACTTGGTCTGTTCCGACTCCTTTCCGCACTTGACGATAACGAGGTAAGGGACAACGTTGCCCTCAAACTCGTACAACCCAGAGTAAACCTTGCCGTAGTTCAGCTGCTCGCTGCCTGTACCGACGGACTTGAAGGGCAGCGCGGGAGGGTCAACCTTGGGATCGACGCCGAGGATATCCAGGACAATCTTGGGCGTGGGACGGTCGTTGCCAGCACCGACGATGATGCCATCGCAAATGACGCAAATGAGCTTCCGCTTGTTGTCGTATTGCAGCGCGGTGAGGGAATCAAGTGCTTTCCGCAACGAGTCTTCGCCTTCGGTGTAGGCAGGTACCTGGCAGATAACAAACTTATCTTGAGGTGCAGGGCGACGCTTAGAGCCGAATTGCAAAGCGGCCAAGAACTTGATGAGAATGACGGCGCAGAGAATGATGGTCATTGCCAGCATGATGTAGTTGTTGGTCTGACACCTGGCAGAGTAGCGGAAGTCTGGAATGCCCACGTAGAAGAGATTCTTGATACAGTTCAGACTGTTCTGGACAGATGCGTTCTCGGTTGAGTTGCTAGCTGCGCTCTTGGCAATCTCGTTCCAATTGTCGGTAACATCCTCGCCAGGATTGTTCTCGACGGCGCTTACGATCTTCGTGTTGAGGAACTTGTACGTGTCGAAGTTATCAAATACGTCCAAAGTCTTGAAGTAGTTGGTCAGATCGTATACGCCGCCGTCGTAAATGACCCACATGTGGCTATTGTCTTGGCCATCAGACTCGATCTTGCTCTTGTCCCAGACGAGGTCGCCCTTATAGAACTGCTCCATACGGGGCAACAGCTTCTTGCTGTACCAATCGGTGGCTCCCAGAGCACTGGTACGGTCATCTGCCAGTGCGCCAGACTTATGAATACCAATTGTGTACTCCGGAGTGTTGTTGTACTGGAGCGTAGTAGTCGAGGCGATACCGAGACCGGGGCACACCAGGGGCAAAGGAGGCGGGAAATAGTCGTCCATGTTCAGTCCAGCAAACGGGAGCATGTTGTCCTTGGTTGTCTCAATGGCAGTGTCGGAGTGCTGGGTCTTCCAGAACTTGGAGATATCGTACACACCACCTCGGAAGCTGACATAGAAATCGGTCTCGCCAGTGTGGTAGCCTACTTCCTTTGAACTCCAGGCCTTGTCGAAATTGGGACATAAGAGCCTGCCAAAAGCGATGATCCAAAAAACAATAAGAGCGTTAATGAGCACGATGAACCAGACGAGAGTGAGCTTCTCACGCCACGCCATGCGGACATCGGGGCGCTTCATGCGGCCGATGAAGCTGAGCAATGGAGAAGGGATCCAGAAGGTCCAGAACCAAACGATGGCAACCCATATGCGACGGTCCTTATCCATTGTCTTCTCCTCGACGTGCTTGCCATCGGCCATCTCGGGGTCCATCTGGCCGACGAACTCGCCCTCGTTGTTGTAGAAGACCTGGCCCTTGAAGGTGTCACCCTTGGTGCCGAGACCATAGTCTCCGTTCTGGACGTTGCGCATGCCGGAAGGAGCAACGGACGGGGCGCGCATGGCGGCATTCTGGGCGAGCGTGTGTTGTGACAGGTTGCCCTGGCTGAAGTTACGCTGATGGGCGATGAGGTGGTCCCGGCTGCCGTTGGGGGTTGCGTCCAGCATGGGCGTTGGGAAGTAGCCACTGCCATTTGCTGAGTAGCCGGACTCAAGATTGTTGACGGCCAGGACGTTGCCCATGCCAGGTAGGTTGTTATCCAAAGGCTTCATATCAAGCATACTCTCGGCCTCCCACCAGGCGCTCTCACGCACCCAGACGCGCTCCTTACCGACCACGACTTCGCCGTTGGTCCAGCCACGCTCGAGAATCCACGTCTCGATGCCTTCGCGACCATCCTTGCAGCCGAGGGCGTAGTAGCGTTGCACGAACTCGTCAATATCGAAGTCAGCAGTGAAGTCGAGGTTCTTATTGCGTCTGTTGGCCCACTCGGGCAACCGCCACGAACGGAGCTGGCGAGAAACCGTGCCAGCAGACCAGGCAGAGTTGATGGAGGGAAGAGCCGCCAGGCTCGCCGGTGAGTCGTCAGTAGGGTGAATGGAGAGATGATACCACACACGGCTAGAGCTCAGTAGAGACGCGATGTCGAGGCGGCCAGCACGTCCCAAATTGATGCCGTGACCAGCGACCGGGAAGAGTAGCTTCTTGAGGAAAGCGTCTTCGTCAGCGGAGTGAGCAATCTTCTCAAGGACCTCCTCTCGCTTCTCGAGTGCGTGCTGACGGTCCTTGCCAATCGTACCAGTCATGATGCCGAGCTCTGGGCCTACTTCACTAATAGCAGTCTGCATCTCCCGCATAACGGTGCTGCCAGCGGCGGAAACCTCGACGCCGTCTGCAATCATCTCCGAGTTGATCCCCATAGTGTCATCAAACACGCCCCGCATGGCCAGCGCCTTGCCAAGGTTTGGGTCGGGGACGTCCAGAATGGTGATGCAGACAGTGTCGCCGTCGCCGTTGGAAGTAGGCGTGCGAGCACCTCCTCCACCAATCGACTCGGTACCGTCCCTAACGCGGGCCATCTGAGCAGAGATAGCCTCGTTGGCCTTGGTGATGACCCAGTCAACCAGAGCCTCGTACAGACCGCCAACCAACGTCACTCGGTCCTCGGTTTTGCACTGAGTAGCAATAGTCTCAGGATCCATTCCAAGCAGGCCGCTCACATCCTCGCAAATCTCATCGAAAACATCCTCATCGAGGTTGTAGTCCAGCGTGTCGCCGAGCTTCAACAGGCCAGCGAGGGTAGAGATGAGGTTACGATGGGCAGATCCCTTGATACCGATGTCCTTTAGGGCGGATCGAAAGTCGTCGGCGGCAGCCGCATCATCAGCTGTTGGAAGGTATGATGGCGGGTCGTAAGTGCCGGATTTTGCAAGCAAAGCGTAGCTGGAGGCGGACTTGAGGCCGAGGAACTCCCTCTCTGCGGGGGTCGACGCCGAGGTCAGGAGGTAGTAGAAGACATCAAAAGCGCGATAGCCAGCCTCAGCAGGAATGTTCAAGAGGCCCTTGGTGGTGTCGATGCCAGCCTGAGACAAGGCAATGGAAGCCCCATGAAGGTTACCGGTCAGATTCAGGGTGAGGGTGACACCAAGAGCAGACTGACGGGGCGTGGAGGGGTTGTAAGGCGTGGAGCATCTCAAGAAGGGCTGGATGGCCTCCAATGACTTGAAGAGAGATGACGGGAGCGACAGCGGGAGAGACGAGAGAAATGGTGTCAGGATAGAAGGGCTCGATGTGTGAAGAGAACTGTGTGGCATTAGCATTTTCATCCCCAGCATGTGTTTTGTTTCCATACCCGAGGACAATGCAACCATCTTCAGCACGGCGGCGGGCATGTTCCCATGCTCTCGCGCCGAGGGCAGCATCTATGGTGCCTCCTGTTGTTCCATCGGGTCCAGTCTGGGATGCGGTAAGCCATGTGTTAACGACAAGACTCGTGCCAGCGTCTAATTTGAAGGGTTGGGACGACAGGTAGATGTTGTGGATGGCGTTGAGAAGGGTCGTGGTGGAAAACTGGGAAGGTTGTTGTCCAGCACGAGGACCTCCAAGGCCCTCGGAGGCCAGAGAGTACATGGACATTCGACCGTTCGCCATGGCGATGGAAATCGGGTCGTGATGCCCGGCGTGGACAACCACGTCGAGGGGCGAGACGCTGTTCGGGGGTTGTCTGTATCGTCAAGCAAGTTGCTGGCGGCGATGTAAACAAGACGTCGAGGTCTTGGAAAGCGAATGTAGGCTGGCCGGTGCAGGATAGATCGAGGGCGAGGTTGGATGAAGCGAGTGACTCGTGTAAGGGTGTGATTGATGTACGTGTAGGAGGAATTGGGGGAAGGCGTATATCCTGCACGGTTTGTCGCTGAGCAACGCGGAACTGTGTGTGTGAAGCTGCAGCCGATTCTCTCCCTTTCGTGCTTTTCCGAGGGGGTTGACGAGCAACAAGGCAAAAAGGAGGATAGGTAATAATTAGCGATGGAATAATCAGACCACCAGAGCGAGTGAGGCGGCTGTATGGCAAACAGGTAAAAGGGAAGAAAGCTAAAAGGGTCTCTCGAACGCTTCCCTGGATTGAAGTGAGGATAGAAGAAAGTGGCGAGCGAAAGGGGGGGGAGCAATAGTAGCAGCGACGGAGGAGCGAAGGCAGAGAACGACCTCTCTTGTCTAGGTACTCAATCACGCACTTGCTTTCTTACCCTCTAAACGGGTAGGGTAGCTAAGGCACAGGCGCCGGAGACGGCTAAGGCGAGGCGAGGCGAGGCAAGGTTAGGGAGCTGGAGCGTGGGTCTCGTAATGATGGATAATGGGAGAGATGCTCGTCGCTCACTCCTTATTGCCAAAAGGTATGGCTCAAGGTACCGCTCTCTCGAACACAGTAGGACGATCTACATACATACATGGCCCCGGTACCTGAGCTCGACTCGACTTGGGGGGAGCCCGAGTATGGAGGGATCACCCACAACACCAGTCTATCCCTACTACAGCGCTGCTGCCACACAGAGCTCAGGACATCCAACACAGTACGCGTGCCTGGATAGGGGAGCATTGTGAGGTTGTGTTTTTGCTCCTTCTTCCCTTTCTCTCTTCTTCTATTCCTTAGCTTCCTTGTCTTGGCCCCTGGACTTGGGCGGGCCAAACGGACCAGAGATGCACAGTCTCAGTCCAGAGGGCCCCCCGGTCCAATCTCGCAATGAAAAAAAGGGGACCCTGGCGACGTTGCCGCCAGGTTCGGGTCCCTAAACTTAGCCCGGACCGCATGTACCTTGCGTCAGAATAGGGAGCCACCCCACCGGAGAGAAACGACCTCGCACAGTAAGAGAGAAAATCTTACCTAACGCACGCTTCAGCCCTTCGTGGCTCTGCTCAGCTCGAGAGGCAAAACTTTGGTGGTGTCTGGCGACTGGGGATCAACGCTCCGTTAGGGCTGAGGTTGATGATGAGTGCTCCTTGTCCACCATCCTCTCATCCTCCGCTTCTGGATTGCTGACTTGGGATCCAAGGGCGCTGCTACATGCCGGCCTGTCTTGGTGTCTCCGTCCAGCCTGGCATGGCAGCAATACAACATACATAGTACATGGTACACCACATAACGCGGGCCAAACCCAGATTCCACACAAAGGCCCAGAGAAAACGACGTGGATCCAAGTTCCAACCCCCGGAAGCGTCAGACCAGCTGGAAAGGTTAAAAAAACAAAATAAAAAACAAATTGGCAGTGAGTGGCCCCCAAGGCCCAAGAGCCGTGGACACGAGTCCACAGTTTCCAGCCCGCACATTTGCTGTGGTGGCCACTGAATGCCCGACTAGACTGGGAAGGCTGTAGATCCGGCCACGGGCAGTCCTTTTCTTGGAACAAATACGAGCCCCGGTGACAGTGGAGGGGCGAAAGTCGGCCCACTCATCCGATCGCACGGCGGGAGGCGCATGAAATGCACGCTGAGCACGAATGCTCCTGATGTTGTTCCTGCTGCTCCTTGCTGAGAGGGGCAGGTCGTGCGATGCGAGAACGGATGTAAACCAAGCTTGGCGTGCACGGCAAAGCAGGATTCGAACTGATGCAAGCTTCACGGCAGGATGCTGCGCACCAGTTCTCGTGTTGTGCCCCTCGAGACGGACGTCTTGTTTGCACCACACACTCGCTGATGCCGGCAGTCCAGTACCTGAACTATAGGATGGGTTTCTCGGATCCATGTAGGCACAGCCAACGAAGGACGCTCTGCATCCAGTCAGCCGTGCCCATATATGTACTGTACTCACTAAAACGACCGTCGGTAGCGATAGCATGGCGGACCACAGTTTACACGTCTTCGTAAGCACCTCATGATCCAACACGTTGCATAGACATTCGTAACGTCGCAAGCGTGCCATCATGACTGCTAGGTAACGCGCTTGGGTGGCTAGTGCAGCAGACCTGCATCGAACCCCAATACTGGAGGCTGGAGCTGTACAGGATGCAGCCGGGGAGAGAGATAGAGAAAGAGAGGGGGAAGACGGAATGTCGGTACGGTTTTGGTATGTATTGCTCGTATTGACCAGGCGTCTTTCCTACATTTCTTTTTCATGACGCCCAGGATTGACAGGCTGGGTGGCTGTCATTTGCGAACGCCGCTGACAGGGCCATCTCAAGCGGAGCCGTGACACCACCACCGGACTGTAACTCTGAGACTTTGACTTCTTTGCTGGATGTTGACAACATCTCCATAGACCATTGGTTGGAGGGCGCGTGGAGGGTCGGAACTGACCTGGGTGGATGGAGTGTGTGGTTGGCTGCATGACCAACATGACGGGTTGGCGTGAGGGCTGTGTTGCGTATCGAGTTTTGGAGTGGGGTGGTGGTGGTGGTGGTGGTGGTTTTTATTTTTATTAATTCGTCTTTCATTGTTCACGGCGGACAGAGTAAACTGATGCGTTAGATTGATTTGCGGGGTCCATATGGAGTTGAATAGGCACATAGTATGGAGGCTTTGTTGTCGAATTCGATTCGAGGGCACCCACCGTATTCCAGCGGGAAGGACAGCGGTGGTGTGAAGCAGACTCAGGGAGCTTTACCAGGTATGTACGGGGAATCCACCCGCCGGATCGTAAAGCCCCACCCTCAAGGAAAGCATTGATCACTGAACAGGGCACCTGTACCCAAGTCTTTTTTTGGACCTCTTAGCGGCCGATGGGAATTGGCCCGCCGCTTCCAGACCCTGTCCAGAGGCCACGGCCCTCCCCCCCTTTTCTCAAATTTCTTCAACCCTCGTGTAGGTTAGGAAGGTACGTACTCGCGGCTACCGAGAGAGAGAGCATCGGGGAAGATCGAAGACCTGGCATCCGCATAACGGGAATACCGTTGCACAGCTTCCTCGCACTGTCTGGACTGTGTACTTGCTAGCACTTTTGCCTGCACCGCATCTTTCTTCTCTAGTTGAGACGACGGTAATTCGAGGTACTCAGCCCACCTTCTCCACGTCTGCCGCACCCAACCACCAGGGACGTCCATTGCGGCTTGGACCGTCTGCCATCCAAATACCATGGATGAACCGCACAGCACAATCCCGCCATCCTGCCTCATCAATCATGCATTATGCCCATTGTCCGAAACTCAATAGCAGCATCAGCCTACCCTGTGCGTACGGTTACTTCGCACGACCATGCAGAGGGCACAAGGCTGAGGTGATGAGACGGATACATGGATTTCGGGACGCACACAGCTCCCCAACCTTGGCCACATCCCGTGCTGAACATTGAACAAAGCATTCTCGTGATGGGCACCATCCTCCATGTACCCAAGATCAGGGGTGAGACGCAATTACACCCAGCATTCCCCGACGCACCGGACCGCCGAGGTTACCGGAGCATCATTGATTTCTACATTTCCCCCCAGTGGCGTCAAGCCGATCGCCTAATCTTAACCACCAAAAGTCGACCAATAAGTGGACAGTTGACTGTTTGACTGTCCTCTCCCTTGAGCCACGACTACGGCCATGGGATCCAACTCCAGCGATGGGATGAATCTTCAGGCACTACACGCTGGAACAGCCTCAGCATTCGCATGTGCCCATTTGTCATTGTTTTCCTCCTTTGACGGGCCTAACCCCAACGCTTCCACTGGTTGACATGGACGCTTGGCATTCAAACCCCCCGTCGTCCGCTTGCTGCCCTTCGGGACGAGAGTCTTGCGGCGCACTGGAAACGCCCACCAGCGCCACGCCCCCAAGTCCCAGTCATCCATTCGGCGCCTTCAACTACTTGATCAACCACCAGGGCAAACACCCGGCACGGGTACCGTGTCAACGGATGATACAACACATCTATGAAGACGCCGGTCATTCGGCACCACCAACTTACACCACTGTGCTGTGCGTTGCCGATGAGACTCAACCCACTACAAGACTCGGCGGTTTTCCAAGCCTCATGCACCAGTGTTTGCGGAGGAGCACAATGTTGAGCCGCCGCCTACGCCGAATCCGTCAGCCAACAACCGCAAGGTTTTGGTGTTGTTGAACAGACTTCTGGCGAAGCAGCGGACCTCGAATTTTTGTTTCGTCGAGTAGCAGGGTACTCCGTCTCACTACCCGTGTACTGGGACTTACATCCCTACCACTCAAAGCCAGGCAAGTGCCTGTTGAGCAGACGCCAATGTGCGCTCTCGACGCGGAGCCGACGTGAGCGACGCAAATGTAAGCCGTGTGCATTCTTCATGCTAGACGTGCCACGACCATAGCTATCAAGCATTCTCCGCAGGCCATCAACACCACCACTACATCCTATGCCATTTGGTGTTGTCATCCGGTTCGCCAAGTCGCGTCTGAAATGCTCATGGGGAGCATGCATAGACCCCATTCAGCCTTTTGGTCAATCTCGTTCTCACCCTTGAAGCGCCGTTATGATCACCCCGGTGAAGACTTCAAAGGGCTGGCACTCTCCTGAATCCGAAGCCGCTCTATCCCACACAGCAGTGACATCACAAGGTAGCAATCGTGTGGCGTAGAGGGATGAAAGGGCATCAACATTGACCGAGGACTTGGAAGTCGCTATAAACGCATAAAGTTCTTGATTCGGACTACTGTCACCACTACATCACAGCAAGCTCGACATCGACAAGCCCAAGGACCCCGCAGAGAATCGACGGAAGATTGAAACCATGGTCTAAATCAGCAAAACGGAGGACGGACAGGGGATATAAGAGTCCCGGTGAGGCAAATGACGGATACAAGAGACACAGTGCAATGTGAAAAGCGTCATGTTAACCGAGATCAGCGAAAGAAGGAAGGGGGAGAAAAATCGAGAAGCAATTCGAGCAGGGGTGCCGCCTGTCATTTCGTCCTCCCCGATGTGCGAGGCCCCCCTCGGGGCGGCACCCAGTCCTGGTATTGGACAGTGACCACCACACTGCAAGTGAGCGAGGGAGAGAGAGCAATGCCATTGCCAATGCATACAGCTGACAGGCAGTCGAGGACTCCAGCAGTCTGCAGAAGAAGGCAGTCACGTCGAGGCATCGGTCCACAGTGTGTGGGTTGTTCTGATGGCACAGAGTTCGTATGGACGGTTCGTGCGTCTCGTGTTCGTCCCGCCCGCCGGAACCGGAACCGGTGCGAGAGCTGCGCCCAAAGAAAACAATCCCCTTTCCTGGTTACCACACTCTCTCGCTCGTTGCCGCTACCCACCCCCGTTACACCCACTCTGCCTCCCTTACTACAGAGGCGAAGAGTGAGAGAAAGAAGACCAAAAGTGTGAGAAGTCGGGACTGACTTGACCTCCGAGAGCAATCGCTTCGTTCGTTTCGTGCCTCGAGCTTCTTCCACCTTCAGCCTCGCCATCCCTATCGCTATCCCGAATCCTCGCTACCTTTTCCTCACTCTCTCCCTGCACGCTCGTTTTCTTGTCTCTCAACTGTACATCTCCTTTCGTTTCAGTTTTCGACGACGACCTCCTTGTTTACCTCCTAACGTCACGACTAATTCGAGCTCCTGAATCACACCCTCTCGGGACTCTTTTTTCTCCCCGAACGAACCTTGACCCGTTCATCTTCGACTCAAGTCTCTCGCTCGACTCAAAGCCCCGCCATTGACCGAATCCCTAACGCGTATCTGGAGTTCATCAACCGAGAGCCGGCGGCGTCGTGCCCAAGATGGCGATGAACCTGCCACCTATCGGTGGAAACGGCGGGGGCGCCCATACTCAACCTTCTCTACCCTCGTTACCCGCACATTCACAATCAGACACGCAGTTGACGGCACATCTGGCAAGTCGCTTTCATGTGTCTTTGCCAACTGCTCGCCTCTCATCCCACGCCCTCATCTCGCTCAACACGTACACATCTTCCTCCAAGGGCCCCGATGGCGGCAAGGAGGGAAGCGCCATGGGCGGCGCCGAGGATATCGCAGACCGGGCTTGGATCAGATTGGGTCACAGATCTGAGAATCAGGCCGTAGTTTTCTTGTACGTTGCCCGGCTGGAATCCATGCGTGAATGTACAAGGCTAACCGCGTGAATAGGGGCGAATCCGGCTCAGGAAAGTCGACCATCCGATCCCATCTCTTGACCGCGTTCCTTGGCAAGTCGTCTACTCCTCTCTCTACCAAGGTTTCTCTGGCCGCCTACGTCTTCGATACCTTGACCACGACCAAGACCGCCACTACCCCCACCGCATCCAAAGCAGGCTTGTTCTACGAGTTGCAATACGATACGGCCACCACGACCAACCCCGTGCTCATTGGTGCCAAGCTTTTGGACCACAGACTCGAGCGCAGCCGTATCACGGATATCCCAACGGGAGAACGCAACTTCCACATCCTGTACTACCTGATGGCCGGCACCAGCACGGCGGAGAAATCTCATCTCGGTTTCGAGACCCCAGCGGGTGCCGCGTCGAAAAGGTGGAAGTACCTGGGTCACCCCACCCAGCTCAAGGTCGGTATCAACGATGCCGAGGGCTTCCAGGTCTTCAAAAATGCCCTCAAGAAGCTCGAATTCCCACGTAGTGAGATTGCCGAGATTTGCCAGATCCTCGCCAGCATTCTGCATATCGGCCAGCTTGAGTTCGAGACCACATCCGATACGCAGGTCACCGGCGACGACAGTGGCGGCTTCTCCCACGAGGGCGGTCAGACTGTGACGGCTGTCAAGAACAAAGATGTCCTCGGCATCGTTGCTGCCTTCCTGGGCGTCGGCACCCAGGACTTGCAAACCACTCTGTCTTACAAGACCAAGATGATCCACAAGGAGCGAGTCACCGTCATGCTGGACCCCGTCGGCGCCCGTTCGCACGCTAACGAACTCGCCCGCACGCTCTACTCCCTCTTGGTTGCCTACATTGTTGAATCCATCAACCAGAGAATTTGCGCTCCGGAAGAGAGCGTTGCCAACACCATTTCCATTATCGATTTCCCTGGATTCGCCCAGCAGGCAGCCACCCATTCAGCGCTGGACCAGCTGCTCAACAACGCCGCCTGTGAGGCCCTGTACAATCTGACTCTGCAGAACTTCTTCGACCGTAAGGCCGACATGCTGGAGAACGAGGAGGTTAGCGTCGCGGCCACGAGCTACTTTGACAACTCGGACGCCGTCCGGGGTCTCCTTAAACCTGGAAACGGCTTGCTCAGCATCCTGGACGACCAGACCCGGAGAAACCGCAGTGACCTGCAGTTCCTTGAGAGTCTCCGCAAGCGCTTCGAGGGCAAGAACCCAGCCATCACCCCCGGCTCGGCCAACACTAGACTCCCGGGCAGCAACTTCTACACCGAAAACACGGCTGCACAGTTCACGGTCAAACACTTTGCCGGTGAGGTTGACTACCCCGTCAAGGGTATCATTGAGGAGAACGGCGAGGTTATCTCTGGTGACCTGCTCAACATGATCAACTCCACCAAGAGCGAGTTCGTCGCCAGGCTGTTTGGTCAGGAAGCCCTGAAGACTGTGACCCACCCCAAGGAGCGGTCGACCGTCATGCAAGCCACCATCAGCTCCAAGCCCACGAGAGCGCCCAGTGTCATGTCTCGCAAGAACACTAGGACCGCCCGCAACCAGCGTAGGATCCAGCAGTACCAGCAGCAGGACGAGGCCGCTCAGGACGAGCTCGACAGGCTTAGCGAGGGCAATTCGCAATCTGGCAACGGCTCCAAGCTGCAGGCATCCGAGCAGGGCGCGTCCGGCCAGTTCCTCGCCTCCCTGGACAATGTCACCAAGTCTGTGGCTGACCCGAGCACCAATTCTTACTTTGTGTTCTGCCTGAAGCCCAACGACAGACGCATTGCCAACCAGTTCGACAGCAAGTGCGTACGCACCCAAGTGCAGACCTTTGGTATCGCCGAGATCAGTCAGCGCCTGCGTTCGGCCGACTTCAGTCTTTTCCTGCCCTTTGGTGAATTTTTGGGCCTCGCCGACTCGGATACGATTCTCGTCGGTACAGAGCGGGAACGCGTTGAGCTCGTCGTCGAAGACAAGCACTGGCCCAGCAGCGAGGTCAGAATCGGCTCGACTGGTGTATTCCTCAGCGAACGGTGCTGGATGGAGGTCGCCCAGCTGTCCGACGGCGCATCTGCCACTGGGCGGTACAACCTTCCGTCAGACGCTGGTGACGGCCTCACCCCCCAGGACACCCCCTTCGCCGCCTCCAAGGAGCGCCTGCTTTCCGCCGGCAATACACCTCCCATGTACGGCGAGAAGGGCAAGAATGGCTACTTTGGTCCGGACGGGTCCGACGCTCGCTCGGAAGCTGGTGTTTCGGCGTTTGGTGGTGGCGACATGTTCAAGAACCTCGACACCAGAGAACAGATGGCGGAGCGCGGCAATGAGAAGAGCCTGGAGGAAGTTGAGGAGTTTAAAGACAGTCCAAGTCGTAAGCGCTGGGTCTTCATGGTCTACCTCATGACCTGGTTCGTTCCGGACATTCTCATCCGCAAGATGGGCCGCATGCCTCGCAAGGATATCCGGGTGGCGTGGAGAGAGAAGCTGGCCATCAACATGATGATCTGGCTGTTGTGTCTATTCGCCGCCTTCTTCATCGTCGTCTTTCCCAAGGTCATTTGCCCCACTCAACATGTCTACAGTGCTGAGGAACTGTCGTCGAATGATGGCAAGGACTCCAACTCTGCCTACGTTGCGATCCGCGGCGTTGTCATCGACCTCGGTGCGTTTGCTCCTCGGCACTACCCCCCTTACGTCACAGTCAAGCAGCTGAAGAACTACGCCGGCAAGGACATTAGTACTCTGTTTCCGATCCAAGTCAGCGCTCTGTGCCAGGGCAAGGATGGCTCCGTTGACCCTCACGTCACGTTGGACTACCGCAACACCAACCTCACAGGCTCTGCGCAGCTGACATCGATTGACTTGAACTTCAAGTACCATGACTTCCGCTACTTCACCAACGACAGCCGACCGGACTGGTACTACGAGCAAATGGTAATGCTCAAAAACTTGTACAAGAAGGGCACCGTGGGCTACTCGGCGCAGTACGTCAAGACGCTCGCCAACAAGCAGCAGAACATTCTCATTCTGGGCGGCCGCGTTTACGACATGACGCAATACTTGGCCGGTGGTAACAAGATGCAGGCCAAGGCCGGCGAGTCAGTTCCGGACGATCAATCCCTGTCCAGATTCATGGACGGAGCGGTCGAGTCTCTGTTCCAGGGCAAGGCGGGTACTGATATTACGGAGCTGTGGGACAACATCTCGATGGACGCTGCCTTGAAGCAGCGCATGAAGACATGTCTCGACAACCTCTTCTACGTTGGCGACGTCGACACGCGTAACTCGGTCCGCTGTCAGTTTGCCGAGTACCTCGTCCTCGCCATTTCCATCATCCTGTGTGCTATTCTTGGCTTCAAGTTCTTGGCCGCGCTGCAGTTTGGTGGTAAAAACATGCCAGAGAACCTCGACAAATTCGTCATGTGTCAGATTCCCGCCTACACGGAAGATGAGGAGTCTCTCCGACGTGCTATCGACTCCGCCGCCAGGATGCACTACGACGATAAGCGCAAGCTGCTCGTTGTTATCTGCGACGGCATGATTATCGGACAGGGCAACGACAAGCCGACCCCACGTATCGTGCTCGACATTCTTGGCGTTTCCGACACTGTCGATCCTGAGCCTCTCAGCTTCGAATCACTAGGTGAAGGTCAGAAGCAGCACAACATGGGCAAGGTGTACTCTGGCCTCTACGAGGTTCAGGGCCACATTGTACCTTTCCTAGTCGTTGTCAAGATCGGCAAGCCGTCCGAGGTGTCCCGTCCCGGCAATCGTGGAAAGCGTGACTCTCAAATGATCATCATGCGCTTCCTCAACCGCGTACACTATAACCTGCCCATGAGCCCGCTTGAGCTCGAGATCTACCATCAAATCCGCAACATCATCGGTGTCAATCCAACCTTTTACGAGTTCATGTTCCAGATCGATGCCGATACCGTCGTCGGTGCCGATTCCGCCACCCGCATGGTGTCCGCATTCATCAACGACACCCGCCTTATCGCCGTGTGTGGTGAGACGGCGTTGACCAACGCCAAGTCCTCGTTCGTCACGATGATTCAGGTGTACGAATACTGGATTTCCCACAACCTCACCAAGGCCTTCGAGAGTCTGTTTGGTAGTGTGACCTGCTTGCCAGGCTGTTTCTCCATGTACCGCATCCGTGCTGCCGAGAGTGGAAAGCCTCTGTTCGTCAGTCGCGAGGTCGTCGAAGCCTACTCGACGATCCGTGTCGATACTCTGCACATGAAGAACTTGCTTCACCTGGGTGAGGATCGATACCTGACAACACTGCTCCTCAAGTTCCACAACAAGTACAAGACCAAGTACACCAACAGGGCACACGCCTGGACCATCGCACCCGACTCGTGGGCCGTCTTCCTTTCGCAGAGACGTCGCTGGATCAACTCGACTGTTCACAACCTCATGGAGCTCATTCCCATGTCCCAGCTTTGCGGTTTCTGCTGCTTCTCCATGCGCTTCATTGTGTTCGTCGACTTGCTGTCCACGCTCGTCCAACCCGTCGTCGTGGCCTACATCATCTACCTCATTGTCATGGTCGCGCAGAACCCCACCGTTGTTCCCGTCAGTGCCTTCATCATGCTCGGTGCCATTTACGGTTTACAAGCCATCATCTTCATCCTCCGCCGCAAGTGGGAGATGATTGGCTGGATGATTCTGTACATCCTGGCCATTCCCGTCTTCAGTTTCGCTCTGCCTTTGTACTCCTTCTGGCACATGGATGATTTCAACTGGGGTAACACTCGTGTTATTGCCGGCGAGGCGGGTAAGAAGATTGTCATCTCCGACGAGGGCAAGTTCGACCCCTCCGTCATCCCCAAGAAGAAGTGGGAGGAGTACCAGGCCGAGCTCTGGGATGCCCAGACGGTCAAGGAGGACGCCCGCTCCGAGGTTTCTGGTTACAGCTACGCCACCAAGGGCCAGATGCCCGCCTCCGAGTACGGCTACCACAGCCGTCCGGGCTCCATCGCTGGCGGCTACGCACCCCCGAGGGCACCCGGGATGGGGTACGACCAACGCAACATGTCGCGCATGTCCCTTGCGGCCTCGGAGATGGGTGGCAACCGTAACAGCCAGTTTGGTGGCTCACAGTTCTTCTCTCCCGAGGACATGGTCGGCCTGCCCAGCGACGACGCGCTACTGGCCGAGATCCGCGAGATTCTGCGCACTGCCGACTTGATGACGGTGACGAAGAAGGGCATCAAGCAGGAACTGGAACGACGCTTCGGCGTTCCCCTCGATGCCAAGCGGCAGTACATCAACAGCGGTATGTTTATTTGTCTACCACGACTGTGTTTCTTGACTAACAATGTTTATTAGCAACGGAGGCGCTGCTGTCTGGCCAGTTGTAAGCTCCAGTGATTGGTGATTTATACTTAATTTAATGCATCGTTCATTCTGGATATGGGGGACATCTAAAAAAGAGGCTATTTTATCATGCTCGGGGGTTTTGTTTTTGTTTACATGTATCCAGGGGTTGCATGTTTGTCGACACGTACAGTGGAATCTAGCATAATACTGGAAGAGAGTCATCGCACGAGAGAGGACAGACAGTCGTCGTTTCCTGTGTTTTCGCGCTCGGGGAGGGCATGGCGGATAGCTAGAGTTCAAGCATTCGCTGTCACATGTTTCTGAGACAAGTACATACAAACAGACCAAGAATTGTTCTTTTTTTTGCTTTTTATATATATAAACTACTTGGAGCATGACCATGATGTTTTGTCACGCCAATCACAACTTGGTGCTGACGGCTGCCACCTCCTGGTCGAGCGGCAGAATGTCCGGCAGGGGCCCGACGGGACTGATGGAAAAGGGGTTGATCTGCGTGTGGCTCTTTGTGTAGTGCCACTTGATATGCTCAAACTGCGTCGTGTCCTTGAAGGCTGGCACGTTCCAGTATAGGTTGCGCATCCACTTGTGAATGTAGGGGTATCCAGAGCGAATGTCGCGGATGTTGCACTTGAAGTGCTGCACGTAGACGGGCTGGAGGGAGGTATTGTTAGCTTGGTCGTCCCAGATGCTGCGCGGTCCGGGGGGGAACAACTCACGTCGAAACGGATGATTGTGACGTAGCTGGGCAAGTCGAAGTCGGTCAGCGTTCTTGAGCAAGCATAAAAACAAAACAAAACAGGAAAAAAGCTTGCGGGTCGAACACTTACAGCCTGATGTCGGCCTCGGTGATGTCTTTGCCAAAGTAGTACGGGCCCTTGTCGTGGACGGACTTGAGGTGCGCCTCGACCTTGTCCAAGGCCTCGAAAAGAGAGACGACGTTGCGCTCGTAAGCCTCCTGCGTCGTGGCGAAGCCCGACTTGTAGACGCCGTTGTTGATCTTGTCGTACGTCCACTCGTTGGTCTCGTCAATCTGGCCGCGCAGGGCCTCGGGGTAGAGGGTGATCTGGCGGTACTTTTCGTCCACGAGGTCGTCAAACTGCTCTCTCTCGGGTCAGCGGGTGTTCAGTCAAGACGTGCGTCAACGGCCATCAGGCGAGCCCCACCTCGGTGTAGAGCATGCGGATGATCTCGCTGCTCTCGTTGCTGACAATCGTCTTGAGCTTGGTGTCGTAGAGCACCGGCACGGTAAAGCGGCCATCGTACTTGGGCTCCGACTCAAAGTACAGGTCGCGGAGGTGCGTGTAGCCCTCGTGGCCAGGGACGGGGTCGGGAATCACGTTTTCACCTGGGATGTCCTTGTCATCCTTGGTGACGAAGCGCCATCCTGACGATTGTTAGTGCTGCTGCGTCGTCTGGTGGCCCAGGAAGAGAGCCACTCCCAAAATAGCCTCTGCCCATAGACTGCAAAACGTACCCTTCTCGCCGAGATGCCAGTGGACGACGGAGTAGCTAATGATGTCCTCGAGGCCCTTGAGCTGGCGGGTGATCAACGTCCGACAGGCCTGGTGTCCGGTCAGTGGGAAACTTCGTCTGCTTCCGGAAGAGGGGACGGCTCACCCACGGGCAAGCGTAGCTGATGTAGAGATGGTAGCGGCCCTTCTCTGGAGGGAATTGTGCGCCCTGCTCGCGCGAGATCCAGTTGCGGAACGAGCTCTGCTGACGCTTGAACTCGCCCGACTTGTCGCCGGGCTTGACCCAGTCGGTGACTTTGCTGGCCTAGTCCCAATGTCAGCTCTGTTCGTCCATTGCGCAGTGACCGTTCGTGCGCCGCACTCACCATTCTGGTTTGCTGTTTCTGTATGAGGCCCTTTGGCGGGGTAGCGGGTGTGTATCGCGACGCTTGGCTGGTGACAGCAGCAGACGAGAATACGCGGACGGACTGTATGTTTTGGAATGGTTTACAGAACCTCGTAAGACGGTTCAGAGCTCTAGCGGTCATGAGGATTGTCTGATGCGAAGGTGGCAGAAGGGGAGCGGGGGTGGACAAAGAGGTTTATATGTTGTTGTATCACTTGCAGACTTCGAACCCCCGCGGTAACCAACAGCGCAGAGGTCTCCATGACGAGACGAGGGGGGGGAGGGTTGGTCAGAGACGGGTCAGACTTCCGCGCGCCAGTCCATACAAGTCACCCACTTGACGAGCGATTCCTTCTACAAACACTGGATCTTGCCGGTTACAGCACCACCGAAGCCCAAATCGAATCCATTACAGCTTGCAGCTCCTGGATACGCACATTGGCGGCAGGCTACGATAGCTCTAAGCATTGCTAATCGTGACGTAAACCGGGGGTCTCCAGCGCTACTCCAACGCTGAATCGCCGCAGCATGGTGCTTACAAATGACCGCGTTGGTGGTATGGGTCTTAGTAATGACGGTACGTACTTCGCATATGGTTTAACATCGTGACTTTTCAGGAGTTGGCCACCAGACCCCACAAAGCTCAAGAGGGGAAATATAACTATCAGGAAGTTCTATTCCATACTCCTATTGCCTGTTGGCTCGACCATTGTTTCTGGCCATTCTAAACTTCATGAGCCCTCTAGACTTGCCTAGCCTTCAGATATCAAATAACCTTGTTCAAACCCCCCTATGCCATCTTCATCTTGATGTACGGAACCTCGACGTCCTCGCCGTCAACATCCTCGGCAACCATCTCGAATATAACCTCCTTCTGATGCGCCGGTACCGGCTTCTTGGAAACCGTCTCGACAAGCTGGCTCAGCTTGAGGTTCTGGCGGTCCTTGAGCTTGGCCGGCGGGAAGAAGCTGGCATAGAGCAGGCTAACGCCAGAACTGAGCATCGAGATGGTGAGACCCTGCTTCTCGAAGTGCTCCAAGAGCTCCTTAAGCGTGATGTCGGCCACCTCGAAGCGGTCCCAGATCTTGTCCAACTTGACGACGCCGTTGGGGCCCTTGAACTCCACCTTCGGGCTGGCAATCGGCTCGCTGAAGCCAAAGAAAGGCAGCGCGAGGTTGATGAAGCCGTTCTTGTACTGCTCCAGGTCCTCTTTGCCGTCAATGACCTTGTACAGTTCCAAGATCACCAAACCCGTGACGAGCGCCGTTGTCGTCGCAATGGCAGGGATAATCTTGCCAGCGATGAACTTTGTCTTATGCCGGTCGGCCTGCTCGATCTTGTAGTTGGCGGCGCGCAAGTTGCTGCAGGCCGTGATGAAATCGATGTGGTGGTTCGAGTCATCGTCCTTCTCAAAGTCGACGGGCTGCAGCTGGAAGCCTGCAAGCTCGTTGGGTGAGGGCAGGCTCGCAATGATCTTCTGCAGCTCGTCGTTGTCGTCGAACGAGCTGGCCTGGCCGGACTCGGCATTGGGGTCCTACAATTGTCAGCTATGTCATTAGCCGATGGGGTGGCTGTACTCACAGGATCGTTTTCGTTGGCTTGGATCTTGACGCCCTCCGCAGGCGAGAAGTCTGGCACGATCACGTTCTCGAGCTCGCGCAGGTAAATGTCCTTGGAGGTGCCAGGAGACTTGATGTTGTAGTTGAAGGCATGCAGATTCGCGGCCGACACGATGAAGGCAAAGTGAGTAGGGTCGTTAGGGTTAAACTTGAGCGGCTCAGGGGCGCGCTTGGGACCGGACCAGAAGGGCGTACCGCTGGACGTCACTGAATCCTTGGGGAAGTTGTACAACAGCTGCTGAATCTTGTTGTTGAACTCCTTCTCAAACAAGATCCGCGCCCACGCGATGCAGTCCTCGAACGTGCGGGGGCGGTCGGTGGTGAGGTAGTCGCGGAGCGTCTCCAGCGTCAGCTTGGCGCTGCCGCCCTGCTTCAATGTGCTCTCGATGTAGTTAGGCTGTGTCAGGTACAGGTTGACCGTCGACGGAGACGTGATGAACAGGTTCTCAAACATGTGGTCCTTGGACCACGCGATGGTGTGCTCAATCTTGTTTGGGAAACTCTTCACCGTGCACATCGGGAACTCCTTCTCAGGGGGGTCCTGTGACGACGAGTATGACTCGGTGAGATGGGGGAGGACGACCTGCGTGTTGCCCTTGGTTCCGAGCGTGCCGCTCTCGAGGAGGGGCTTACGGAAGAAAACGCAGCGCCGGTCGACGTACGTACGAGCCTCGACGTTGTCCAGCGCGTTGGTGACGCCATCTAGGTCGTTCCAGAAGTCCTCGTTGAAGGTCTCCTCTGTGTCGGGGCTCACACGATCCTTGAGGCATACGATGTGACCGTTCAGATCGGGGTTCATTGCCTGCACTGCCTCGGCCGCGCAGTCGCTCTTCATCTTACCGACGTCCTTGGGGCGAAACAGAAACTGGCGGTTGAGGTTGCTCTTCTCAATCGAGTCCATATCGGTGACGGTGATCTTTCCCTTGGGGCCGGTACCGAGACCGATCATGGCCCAGTTCTTGAGCATCTCACAGCCGATGGCACCAGCACCAACGAGGAACTGCCGGAGGTTGGCGATTTTCTCCTGGTATTCGCGGCCAAAGACAACAATCTGGCCGTCGTATCTGCTGCCCAGGGGCTTGCAAAGCTCGGCGGTGCGAGGTGTGCTGGTCGGAAGGGACTCAAGCGAGTCAAAGTACATCCACTGCTGGATGGGCTGGAACTTGCCAGACACGGCCTTGAGAATTTCCTGAGCCGCAATACCACCAAAGAAGGCGGCCATGGGGTTCAGGTCACCTAGCGCCTGGTAACTCAGCTCCTTGATAAGCTTCTCGTCGAACTCAACCTCCACACCCTCAGCCTTGGCGAACGCCTCTGCGGAACGAAGAATCACTGTCGCATCGGCATCGTCCAAGGGGTTGGGGAAACGACCCTGGCTCTCGACGAAAGCATGCAGGGCCTGGAAACCGAGGTGCAGCTGCTGGGGGCGGTCAAACTTGGCAAAGTCTGACATGACAAACTCAGGCTCCTTGATGGCGGCGGTGATGCTCTTGAAGTTGATCTTCTTGGGCATCTTGACCTGCTGGTACAGACCTCCGCGCTTGTACTGGCCGAGGCCGGAAACGTCGCCGATCGAGAAAGTGTACGGGCCCTTAACGGTGATCTTGCGGGGCTCGCTTCCGTTCAAACCCTCCATGCCCTCAACTTCGGAAAAGGTAACATAGTCGCCGTCCTCCAGACCGTGGCGGGTCTCGTCGAGTGCCGACACGACACCCTCCTCGTCGATGCCCGCAACAATGCCGTTCAAGGGGGTCTCGCCGGTCGGGTCTATGACGGTGAAGTTATCACCGAAATCGCAGAATATCGAGCCGAACAAACCGAAGGTGTCCGCAGCCACGACGTAAATGCCCTTGGAGTGGCAGTAGTCGCCGATGAGCGTCTGAAGCTTCAACGGCAGGCTGGTCAGGACAACGACTTGGTACTTGTCAAATTGCGAAAGGTTCTCGCCCAAGCTGCGCTGGTCAGTCATGTTTCGACACGGGGGACGACTAACCTACTTTGATGACTGGTGAACCTTGACCGGCGTGTATGCGTTCAGCTCGGCGACCCGTGGGGCCGTGACTTCGTCTCTCGGCTTACCGACATCCTCGGGGTGTAGGAAGAACTGTGAAGACAAATCGGCGAGAGCGACCAGGCCGGGGTCGTAGAGAGTGAGGCTCTTGACACCAGCGAGAGCAATGTTCTTTGCGATCTCGACACCCAGGCCCTTGAGACCAACGATAAGAATGTTGGAAGCGCCCATGCGCTTCATGGCCTCGTGTCCCAGGACATAGAGCTGGCGACTGTAAAGGGACTCATCGATCTCGGTATGACCCACGACGGAGTCGTCGACCTGCATTCGGGTCACCAGGTCGACCTCTGGGAGCTTCTTGTCCTAAAGAGAGAGAGAGAGAGAGGCAAGTTAGCAACGTGATGCACATAGCTGGTGGTAGGGCGTTGCCGGCACTGCGGGGTACGCCGTCGGCGTGGACAGATCGAGGGGTGAGGGAGTCGGCGGGAGACATACAGCCATGGCTTTTTTGTTGGGATCAGGTGTCTCCCCGTTGGAGAGCTTGCGCTTCCCCAGCTTGGCGATGCTATTTGGGAACGTCGTCTGCTATGACGTGGAAAGAAACACGGGTGGTGGAACGATCGAGCTCAACCCCACCAAAAATTAGGTGTGCCGTGTGTAGTGTTGGGCGGTTCGTGTTGCAGAACCGGCGATATTTCGTTCGTGTATGTTTCGTCAAAGAAGGTCTTCGCTGCGTCTCAAAAAGTACGGAAATGCACCAGGCAAACTCGTGTCACGTTGGATGTGGACGCGGATGGCAGAAGGAGTAGCCTCGTTGCGGTGATGTAAAGGTGGTCGTGGAGCCCGGGTGTGGAGGTGTTGACGAGGGGCAGGGAGTGCTTAGTGGACGGACAGCCAGGCTTGTAAGCAGCGGTAAGGTGCCCGGGCTACCTCACGTAAGGCAGGCAGGCGATGCACTGGAAAGCTCCACCATGCTATTTCTAACATTTGCCCCTCGCTGCATTGGTGATCCAGTGCCATATTTGTACACAGTGTCAGCTCGCACTGCTAACTTCTGTTCTGCAAAGCTTGTCGTACATAAAGGGGTAAACTTCCATCAATACCGTGCTTGTACACTGTACGAAGACGCTGCGTCATATTCCATCTTCTCCGAGAATCTACCGACTTCCATCACCGGCAGCCCAGTCCGGGGTCGAGCTGGGCATCACGAGAAGCCTTGATTTGAACACCGTAGTGATTGAGCTTTACAGAAGTCTTTCTGATATTCGATGATCTTGAAGTACAGAAGATACTACTGGCTGGAGAGAATGTGGGACATTGCTCATGGTGTAGTTGGAGTTACCAATTCAGGCTCTCTTTACGCAATTAATATTGATGCAAAATAATCGCAAAACCCATAACCGCAGGCCATGTGGCTTACAATAGCTCTAGACACACCTGAAAACATGTTATATGTTAGTGAGTTTCTGGACATAAGCAATAAACACACCCTAGAATATTCGCGGGGAGATTAGCTGAGTGACTATGAAGTCGAGTTCCTTGCATACAAACGCCTCACAACATTGAGGCAACAAGGAACTAGCGGGACGGTTATGGCCCATGCCTCAGCGTCTACCTGTATGGCTTGATTCCATATACATAGTATCCTTGAGAGTATCTCCGAGAATTGACATGGGTGTATGGGTTGGATTGACTTCCATAGATCAGCAAGCTCGACTCCTCAGCTGGGGTGGAAGAACCCATTCATCGCAAGAAAGCAACACAGCACTTAAACAGCCAAAACAGCAGACATATACGGTGTTGACATCACATTACCAACCAGCTTCGGTGGTGGGCTATAGCTCACATGGGATTCCGTATCACTAGCACTGTATGTACCATGCAACGCGAACTTGGGCAGTATTCGGTTTTGACCAAGAGACCCGGCAGTCAAGCAGGAGCACAGCGGAGCGGTAAATCAGTCAATGGCAAGGTCTGCGGCAGAAGAACTAGTTCAATTGAGTACGGATATGTCCAGACCACCTGGATAGCCATAAACGAATTGTCTGGCCTGGCTGCTTTTATGGCAGCCCCAGAACGGCATTCTCATGCCTCCCTCGTGTCCAGCCGCTAAACGCTCGCGCAAAATCCAGCACAAACACTTAGTTGACGTTCTTGAGGTGGACGTCGCTGTTGATATGGTTAGCAACCACCCAGAAGCTAGCTGGCCGGAGAACTTACAAGATGAGGTCGGCGTTGGGGGGAATGTGGCCGGTGAAGCCGCTGTGAAAGGGGGTTAGCATCAACCGGGAACACAGCAATAACAAGGCCCTCGAGCCAGATTGCTTTGGCAATGATTGAGTGCTGCTTACCGCTCGCCGTAGGCGTAGTCGCTGCGAACCAAAATCGTTAGCACGAAGCACAACATGTTGGGTGCCAGTCCGAGCTGCGTCGTCCGTTTCCGGAACCCAGATTCGGCAGAGGGAGGTCTGCTTACCTGGTGATGTCAAGGGTGGCCTTCTCGCCAACCTTCATCTTAGTGACGCCCTCGTCCCAGCCTGTAAAGTGTCAATCAGACCAAGGCCACAAACGTAGGTAGTATGTAGTCGTAGGGATTCGGCGGGGAGGTGGAAATCAACAGCAAGACGTACCCTTGATGACCTGGCCGACACCAATGCGGGTGACGAAGTCACCGCGGCCGACGGAAGAGTCGAACCTGCAATTCACAGACCCGTTAGCATTCTGTTGACTCTCGGGGCGCACAAGAACCACCGCAAATGACCGAGAAACAGGCGGGGTAATGGGCTGGGCAGGATGCGTACTTGTCGCCCTTTTGGTCGGGCTTGGAAGTGTCCTTGAGGTAGCCGGTGTACTCAATGGTGACGGTCTGGCCAGGCTTAGGGATGGCGCCGGAGCCCTCGGAGTGAGTAGTCTTGGTAACACCCATTTTGCTGTTGGTTGTCTTGTGTTGTCTTGGTGATTGGAATTGTGTGTGCGTTGCGAGGGGGAAGTGGGAGAGGAAGAAGAGAAAGAGAAAGCTGAAGCTACTTCTTAAGACAAACGGTACCTTAGTTGGTAAGAGGGAAGTGGGGTTATGGAGGGGTAAATTCGTGGAAGGGGAGCTGATGCAATAGTCCAATGTCGTGTCTGGCGGGCGGGACGCAACAACCTTGCGCTTTAAATAGTTGGAGGTCAATTCAAGCGGGAAACAGCCACAGCAAAGGTGAAAGGGCATGCATCTCACTGCCAGAGATTTCTGACTCTCAACCCAGTCAAAAACAAGGGATGCCGAAGCATTGCTGAAGCTGAGGCGGTCGACTCGCGCCCTGATCGCATTGGATGCCTCAAGCCAGAAGGTAGTGTACGATGTACATGCCGAAGCAGCCCAGAGCTTGATGATAAACCTGGCACACCATACGATGACTCGTGCTGGAAGTATTTCCCCCATTTTGTGAATGGAAAAGGTACTTCCGAATGAAGTACCCTCACCATGTGCTAGAAAAGGTTGCAACGACTGGATGATCTGTCGCTGAGAAGACATAAGTACTACTAAACGAAGGGTACAGTACTGTGCCTTCCGCCAAAGTATCAGTACCGACCATACCTTACGTCAGGTCTTGTCAGAAAGGCAGCGGGGAGAATTTCAACACATGGTCTCCTCTCCAATCCTCAACTTCGGTTCGCCTCCCGAGGAGACATACCTCTAGCGTCATAGCAGGTCGCAAAATGGCCCACGGACTTGTGTTAAGCTTTGCAGCTTCAGCAGCAGAGTTGTCCCGTTTGATGCCGGGAGGAGCTTGGGTCTGTGTCCTCGTCCTGCCCGTCAGGAAGTTGGCACCTCATCAAAAGAAGCTGGTTGAGACTGCGGTCTCAGCGTTGCAATCAGAACCGAGAGTCAACCAGTCAATAAGACTTAAGCTACCTCCATTAACGTACCGCACTGCAGCTTGCATGCTGCGCGTCTACGCATCCTTACGCAAGTAACCTTACCGGACTTGCTCACCTTGGAACCGCGTGCCTCGTCTCACCGCTCAAGCGATTGCTGGATGATTGGACTTGGCCATTTGGTTTGGCACGGCGCCCATCCGTGAGGACTCGGCCGTGCCGTGCGTGGGTGCTGACCCCGCCGCTGCACTTTGCCGGGTTCTCGACGGCCACGAAACTAATATCGCCAATGTCGTCGTCACTCCCAGGCCTTCCCCCTCGTGTGCGCTGCCGAGAGCTGCTTCGCGGCTCGGGAACCTAGGTTGGTAGGGGGACAAAATAGCGTCAAGCACGACGTCGTCTGTCGGCTATACTGACAGAACGAGGGGTCGCCCCGGTTTCCAGTTAACAGGGCAATTCCCCATCCTCACAGCCCCTCCATCCTATTGCGCTACCTGCAGATCAACGCTTGTCCAACCCGCTGCCGCCGGCGCCACTCGTCATGTCACCAAAGATCCTACGCCTCACCTTGAGTTGTATTTCGACTACGCCGGTACCCGAATGACCTCCAAGATCTCGTCAGCAATAATTTTCTCATCTCCCCCGTCCTCTCGGCCTTTCTGTTGTCGACCCCGCCAGCCACCAAAGACAGCCGTGTCAACAATGTGACAGGAGGCTCGACTTGACAAGAGAATATGACATTATGCACCTCCCCACCCTCTTTGTCAACCCCTCCAATCTCCGTCACGAGGGACGGCAAGGACCAAAAGCGAAGATTGCGAAAAGCAAAGTGAATGTGCAATCCATCCAACTGGGCCTTTCCCGAAGACTTCTCTGAGCCGTTTGGCATATAACGTGACTGCTCATATCCTTAGACTCTCAACGGATGCATTCTCGCAGCATGTCCAGCACGATTCCGGACGTGCTTGCGACGAAGCCCGCCCTCATCCTCGTCAGTCCACGAGTTCCATGTGAGACAGCCCCAGGAGCAACCCGTGGAATCTAGCATTACTGTACATCAAGTCCCGCCCCAGCAATTTCCAAGGAACGTGGCAGGGTGACCTCGCATGCAGTGTATTCACTGCGGCCTGTCCGAACCGTAACCTTGCCAATGAAGGCATTCGCAGGTCTTGCGATGCGGGCGTGACGCTGAACAAGACAGCTGCGGCGGACAGGTCACAATTCTTCAACCTTTCAAGCGCCATCCGATCTACGCAATGATTTCCCACTCATTGCATCATGCCCTGATACCGTGATCAAATGAAGCGAGCCGGCGAAGACTTTTGGTTCTGGGAAGGCAAAGCCTCCAACCCGTTCGTCAAAACGGATTGGTTAGGTGGTAATCCTTCCAGCATGTTGACAAGCCCTTCCGGCATTTGCGTGGCAGGGCGCGAGAAGCGCAACAGCCGACAGCCAGCCGTGAGGACTGCTGCCGAAGACGAAGACTGCGATACTCTTGATGAAGTGTTTGGAGCGGCCGCTAGAATGTCTACTGGGGCTCCTCGCTCCCGGTATTTGAGATGATGCAACATCAACTCATGTCATGAAGAGCTGGTTAGCGACAACTTTGGCCATGTTTCTTTCCGATCCTGACGCGCCCTGACAACCACGCCCGCGCGTGAAGCATCAAATGTCCGACCGAGGCTTGAGTAGTCGAATCCAGGCACCGGAACTAGGCGCATCCTTATCGGCGGTCGATGAGTGAGCGCCGACCTTCCCCCCCCAAATCGCTTACAGCTCCGAAGCCGTGTGCCGGAGCGAATGGCTTTGGGCGTCATCCATAGGGAAACTTGTAGGTTTAACGCTGAGAGCCTTCCATGTCCTCCCCGGCAAGCCCGGCAACCGAAGACGTACTGTTTCGCCAATCTGAAATCACTCGCGATACCTGGCACGGGTTTCATAGAATGTAAAAAATGAAATCAACACCGGCGGCAGGGCAGGAGCAGCGATTCCCCGCAGGGAGGGGGCTGAAAAATCGCTGTCCGAACAGAGCGTCGCAGAAGAAGAAACCCGTGACATGGCCGAGCTGGCAAGAGTTACATGTATACAAGGGTGAAAAACGCATGGCTGCGGCGTCGATGCCATGTTCCGGCGACATTAGTTGATGTAATGGCGAACGGAAGGGCAGTATCTGGCTCGTTCCTCGCAAGCATCGTGTCAATCAGACGGCGGGGAGTGGCCCAGCAGCGTTCACCCAAACATCTCAAACATGCCATCTGGACCAGCACGAACCGCGGGCCGGCTATGCGGCGCTCGACGGAGGAGCGCGTGCGGGGTGAAGACAAGATGAAGCAGCAGTCTTGACAACGCAGAAGAATGCCTGCACCGTCATGTCAGACTTGTTGTGATATGGACCATACCTGAATTTCCTCTGGATTGTTTGCGAATGGGTAAATCGGCGTTCGGTTCGTCCAACCCCAGAGACACTGCCAAACATTGCGAGGATCATAATATGGCAGATATACCGAAACTAGTCTGCTTGGAACGGAAGACACTGGTAGCTAACGTAAAGGGGGCGAGCGATAAGACGATCGGCAAGTAAACAATCCAGTCAGGGTCCCAGAGGATGAGCAATCAGGCCAACAAGCACCCTTCCCCTCCCAATAGATCTTGAAACAGCTTACTAAAATGCTGAGATGGGTCGCAATCGTATCGTCCGGCTATCCAACCCGCGCAATATGTTTCCAGGGTTTCAGGATTTGTAGCCCACATTCTCAGGTGTAGCCAAGCCTCACAAGCCTAGCCGTACGCGCCGCACAGAGCGGGAAGCACTGGTAGAGAGACACGCTCAAGAAAGGAGACGACGAGAAGGAAGCGATTTCGAAGCAGAGCAGAATGTCTGGGTGGTCAAGACGCTTATGTCGAGGGTCATGGCGTTTCCCTGACGGTGCCAAAAATCGAAATTCGTCACCTGAAGGCGTGAAGCTTTGGAGATGACACCTCCTGGAATGGGGATACACCACGTCCCCCTGGCCTGCGTCAGCCAGCGAGCCACGCCCAGGCTGTACATTGGGCTACCTTCCCCATTGACGATGGCGCGTGTCTTGGTGCCATTCGACTCAGCCTGGAGCACCTCGCTACCCATGGTGGCACACACGAAGCCATTTATGGGTAGTTCAAGGGGCAATCGACACACTTCCCATTGCTTAGGCGTGAGAACCTTGGGCGGGAGGGCTCGGGGCCGGACGGCAGCTGTTTAGGTGGCGCCGCGAAGCAATGGTCGGGCAAACGGTAATTGAGTCAACTTCAGATCGAGACATGATGTGGCTTCCGGTCGCTGCTTTCAAGACCGGCTTCTGAGCCGATGGGTCTTGGTGCAGTGCCTGGCACGCTGATGACACCGCCAGCTCGAGCTTGTCAATTCGATGCGACAGAGCAAGAGATGGACCACACAGCACCCTGCGGGTAGGCGAAGGATGGGGGACTGCAAATACTGCAACAAGGGGAGCGGTGACGCTGTCGGCAAGTCACGACAGTATCTTTCTGCTCGTGAGAGTTCTGCACAGCCTCGACCTGTTGTGTATCCAGGAGCAGTTCCGCGTTCCTCTTCGTAGGGTTCCGACTCATACCCCAGAATCCGACTACGCCGTAATTGTGAACACTGTCCTGGATCTGTTGGAGGAGAAGAGGGGGGGGGGGGGGGGGGGGGGGGGTACGAGAGCTCGCTCTTAACTAGCATGGGCTACAAACAGTGAGCCATGTGCAGGTTGAGTTCTACAGACTCAAGTGAGTGATTCGTGCGGTGTCACAGCGTTCTTTGAGAGGGAGGGACATTCGAGATCCAGGAAATGGCTCGCAGGCAAAGCCGGGGCAAATGTCAGCGACAAGGGCTCATTCCTGTCAATAACATACCTCGTCTTCTAGGGTGACGTCTGAGTTCTTATTTATCTGATTGAAGCAAGGAGTTAAGCGTACAGCTTGTGTGAGAGTAGACAAGCTCCAGGCTTGACGCGGATTTTATTCATTGCATTAACGATACTGTGCAAAGCCGATGAGAGAAGAAGCTTGGACATTTCTCACGGGTTGCGCACGTGGGGAAACACGCAAGACGACGTGTACACAGGGTCATTCGCAACCACTGATCGGAACGGGCGAGACCAGCAACTGGGCCTCTGGCCCCCGTGTATCCTGATCAGAGAGATATTATCCATAGTCCAGGCCCTGGACGTCTGGTGGATCGGCAGCGGCCACTCCACTTGACGAGTCGCAGAGATATTGACGGCGGCCGGTTTGCCGGCATCGGAATAGCAAATCAAGTTGGCAGCTCGCCGGTGGCCCTGCGCCTCATCCTAGTGTAGATACAGTTGGACGATGAGAGGCTCTTATATCGTGCACAAAAGCTGGCTTGAGCAAGCCCCCAATGTCCAGAAAAACGTGCATCGTTGTCTCACTCCACGTCCAAATCGTGTCTGTTTACTCTGTGTTGGTGCGTTCTGATTAAAGGCCCAAGCCCACAGGCTTTGATGGGGACACTCGAGACAGGCTAAGGCGACAGGCGTCGGCTCCCATTGGGCGCATGTTCTGAGCCATCCACAACGTCACATGGGGAAGGTGGAATAGCAGGGATGGCAGCGACGGGAAAAAGACGAGAGCAACACTTCGCTCCAACGGTGACCTGGTCCATTGGCAAGAACGAAAAAAACAAGAACGAAAGGACGGTACGAGTACCTCGGGCTGGCGGTACCTGTAAGAGAGGGCAATGGGCGCTGGCCATGGCCTATTTATCAAGTACCTCTCTGGTACCATCTGCCAGTTCGACTCCCTGATAGTCCGATCGAATGAGCCAATCGCTTGTTGGGTGCGTGTTGTGCACAAAGGCGCGTATCCCCGACCCATCCTGTAGGTGTTGATCAGCCGTTGGAGGTTGACGGTTGACATGGCCATATATGGGCCGTAGATCTGGTGGGTGTTCTTAAAACTGCCGCCATCGTTGGCATCGGGGTATTTGAACGCTTGCAAATACATCGAAGCTGCGATGGATCAGGCAGTCAGGGCCATGTTCCGCATGTGGATTTGAGAATGACTGGGTTTGAAGGATGACAACATTATTGATTTAAGACTGCAGGTGGCCGGTGGCCTGAGCACCAGCATTCCCGAGGACGGCAGGTAGTAATTTTTTGTGCTCATAAACATCAACTCTAGGCCTAATGCGCAGGTTGCAGCGCCAATAGAAATACAGTTGGACGCGAGCCGAGAGGGGTCTTGGGACTCGGGAGGAGTTACGACGCACCTCCAATCCCCAAAGACTCCAAAGTCGGGAATCGCGAATGGCTCCCGTTGCGACGTTGGACGTGGTCACAGGACCTCGAGATGCAGAGTGGAGGACGACGAGCGACGGGGGATTTCCACAAGAGGAGTTGCAGCATGGCAGATTGCCTCCGATTATCATTTCGCCCGTGTTGGGATTCTTCCAAGCTTCGCACGCTTCGCCATGCGGCCCGCCATGCTGTCGTAGGCAACGATCATCAGCGGAAAAGGTCTGGACTACCGCCATGACTGCTGCGTTGTTGACCAGCCCTGCGTCGAATCGTTTGTGCAAAAGAGTGGGAAGAGAGGGAGAAAGAAAAGACCCGGTGCCTGTCGGAGGCCGCGTCCACTCTTGTGGTGGGTGGACTATGTTTTAGGAGGAGGAGGGCCGATGTGTGCATGCACTGGCGCGGATTGTTGTGCAGCACGCAGCACGACGGAAGGGAAAGCACCTTGAGGAGTTGTGGCCAGGGATGGAAGAATCCCATGCAAAGCCTGGAGAAGGAAGCCGTGGGTGGAGAAGTCACGCAGGTAGTGATCCACAGTTCCGCAGGGGCTGGACGGCGTGAAATTGCCCGTAGCGTTGCTTCCATATGATCTGGCCAATGAAATACTCTCGCTTGTAAGATTTGCCCCTGTATCCTAGTCTCCTCTGTCCATCCTGGAAGGAGCATCAAGCCCCGGCAGATAAACAGGCAAGTCGGGCGGGGCTGACGGGACGACGGTACAGACAGAGACTTGCTTTTTGGCTAGGGACCAGGTGCTCTAGCAAATCTACGGATACAATGTCTGGGACATCCCCGCCTCATCCCGCTCCACCTCACATCATCTAAACGACGCAGTAGCGTGTACTGTACGTGTGTGTACACCAGGTATTCCACGACCTTGCAAATCAGGCGTGCCCCGAAAAAAGCTGAGCCTCTCCGTTTCCTCATTCCTGCCGCTCAGCGTCTTCCGCCTTGTCCCATCAACCTCATATTGCCAGCCTACCTCTTTGACATATCACACACGCTGCTCCGAGGACTTTGTTCAAGGCGTCAAGTCTGCTGGCCAGGCCCGTACAGCCGTTCTTCACCATTTTGGCCTCCCATCTCTCCATGGAGACCAGTCCGATCGTGGGCGCGCACCAACGATATTGTTTCCACTAGACGCCGCGGTCAGGTACCCGATCTTGGATTGGCTAGCACGTACCAGGGCGCCTCGATCCCTGTCCGTCAACGGGTCTGAGGGCTGGACGTCTTCTACCTGCGCTAGAGCAAGGCCCAGGTGGTGGACATGGACGCAGCAGCACGCCATGGGCAGAGGCACCGCCGCAACGGTAAAGCGACCTGAACGGTGGACCATGACCAGAACAGCAATGTCATTTCACGGCTTTCCACCCGTCCCACCACACACGTCCGGCAGAGGAAAGGGTCCTGGGCCAAGATTTGGTTACCGATGGACCAACATGTGCCATGTACCGTCCATGTTCTAATTGACTTCCGGTGAGAGTTGGGCCTCAGGTTACCGTCTTGACTCTCTGGGTAAAGATCGCGTCCATGGTGCTGTCGGGTCGGGTGTCAGCACGCACATTGAGACACCGTTGGCTTGCTGGACGACCCGTCAGCTGAGCCAGAGGGGGAAAATGGTGTGAGTGCTTGCGCCTCTTGCGTCTGCAAGATTCGGGGGACGAGGATCCTGAATCTGGTCACGTCTGCCCGCTTTACCCGCAATGGTGCCCTGACTGAGCATTTCCGTCCTGGGCCGTCCGCAGATAATCCATCTCCTTGGACCGGTGGTTGAAAACATATTCTGTGTTGCGTGGGCGCCGGTTGTGTACATGGCCGGCCTGCAGGCTCGAGCTCGGATTGTGACCAAGTGGTCGAGTCACACTGTCTTTTTGTCTCGTCTCAAGGCTGTTGTCCATCCGACATAACCTTAACCATGAACTGCACCGGCCAGGGTCAAGTTGGGATTGTACACACAGCAACGCAGAGATGAGACGGTCGATAGACGTGCTGGGATCGCTTACCTTGACCCGACGGCCACGGTGCAGCACCACGCTCAGGCACGCCACAATGGTATATACGAGCCGCTGTTCCGTCTGTAAGTGGTGTCGTCGCCATAGGTGAGGCTTATACGAGATGGGATAAGTTTGCAATGCTCCGTGTAAGCTGCTTAGATAGGCATGGTTGCAAGTGCGCTCCGCAATGCCAACAGATGATATTCATGGGATTTACTGTGCCGAGTCGACTTGCGTAATCGTTGTGCTGCATTAGCCTTCTGTCTCGGCCATTACTGCTGATGGGAGAGGCATGATTCGTACTGCGCCGAGCTAGCTGGCAGGCCAGCGGCGTTCTGGTGGGTGGTGGAAATAGATGTGGTAATAAGATGGCACTCATGGTCAGTATTATTCTCAGCACTGCACAAGTCGTGTTATCCACTTCCGCTTCTTCGGCCTTGGCTCACCTGCAGGGCTTTATGAGTAATGAACTGTTGGCGCCGGTGTGGTTTGGTGGTGCCGATGCTGTTGCCGCGTGGAATAAAACGGCAAAAAAAAAAGGGGGTGGGTGTGCAGCGCTGGCGGACGAGAAATGGGCTGGGCGCTGGGACAAGAAAGAAAGAATAAAATCATCCCTAAAAAAAAAATTGGGTGGCCACACCCCGAGCCCACGCTCACGCCCCCCTGTACGTCCGTCCGTCTTCCTCCAAGGTATTATGTATTTCCTGTGCCTGGACTTGCTAATTGCAACTGCCCAGCAGAACCCGGCTTTCTGCCATTCCAGCTTCCGTCCCTCCCTCCTCTACAAGTCTCTCGCACAGAGCGAGTTCACTCCATCCCATCCCCGATCCACCCTACCCTAGCCCATCCCATCTCATTGCCCCCCCTTCTCCATCTGCCTGTGTCTCTCTCTCTCTGCGCAGTCTCCCTGCTTTGCCTCTTTTTGCTGCCACCCCATCCCCGTCCTCCCCTGCCCCCAGACCCTCTTCCCTTGTCGTGTGTTTCCATCAATCAATCAACCTCCCATCCTTCGCTGCCTCGTCCATCCATCCACATTCTTTCTTGCATCCCCTTCCATTCCTTTACCACCCTCGCTTTTCCCTTCCCTTCCTTTTTACTCCTCTCGCTCGCTCTCCTCTTCTGCCGACCCCACCCTTCCTCGCCCGACATCGTCTTCGACCAGTCGTCCTTGACATCCTCTCGCCTCCGTCAAGAATTCCCACGGCGACGTCGATTCTTCGATTCTCACCTGCGCCCCTTCGTGTCGTGGAAGGGGTCCTTTTTCGAGCCGATCCTGCCGCCCCCGTATGTGCCTTGGACCGATTTGACGACCCTGAGGAGGTCCCGCCGACAAATGCCAGCTTCCTCATGAATTCGATATCGGGAACTGCTTTAATCACACAAGACGTGGCGGATCACTAAAAGAAGTCCTTCTCACACCATCCGACGATATCTCGTCGAGTCGCTCATTATACACATCAAAACCCGCGCCACACTCTTTGACAATACCTTGTCAAGTACATTCGTTCTATAACACCCTGACAAAGTGAGTCGCTGCTGTCACGAGTTGACGCCGACCCCGACTGACACCAGGCCTGAGACCTATTAAACCAAACACCAAGACTGGTATCTTTACAATCGCTTAAAACTATTTCAATTGATTATACGGTAATCGGAAGGGAACCATGCACGCCAAATCCACCATTCTGGCCGCCGCCCTGGGCCTGGCCTGCACTGCCTGCGCAGAGCAAGAGAGGCCCAAGATCTACTTCCCCCGTCACGTTAAACGACAGTTTACGAATTCGACGATCACGAGACAGGACACGTTCCCGGCGCCCGAGAGCACTCAGTCTGATTCTACGCCATCAGATCCCTTCAGTTCGTCTTTCGGCGATATCCTGACGAGCCTGTCTGATTCTCTTTTCGGCCCGTCATCGACCATCACATCGACGACGCTGTTGCCCACTTCCACCATTTCCAGCGCCCCTGACTCAGCCTCGTCTCTATCGACTGTATCGACGACAGTCGAAACTCTCCCCGATGGCAGGGTGACGACCGTTATCATATCGAGCACCATCATCTTTGACCCGACGACAGAGACAACGGATACAACCAGTCTTGTTGCATCTACGAGCGCGTTGCCCCCTGTCACTGTTCTGCCCACAAGCAACGAATCGTTCACCCTCGCCACGAGTGAAGCGCCCGCGAGCTCCCAGGCGCCTACGACCACGCAGGCAACGCCCACAACTTCTGACACCAGTGCTGTCGTGCAATCCAGTGCCGTCGAGTCCAGTGCCGTCGAGTCCAGCTCCGTTGAGTCTAGCCCCGTCGAGTCCGTCCAGTCTACTGTCGCTGCTCAGATTTCCACCACCGAATCTCTCCCATCTTCAGCTCAGACTTCTAGCACCGATTCGGTCCAGTCATCGGCTCAGGTGACCACCACTCCCGAGTCTTCAGCCGCCATCTCGACCTCTGAGGCTATCACTAGCTCTATTGCTCAGACCACCTCGGAAGTCGTCAGCTCGAGCATTGTGGCCGTCTCCAGCACCCAGGCCACCTCCACTTTGGAGCCAGAGCCCACCACACCCGTGTCGTCGTCTGGTATCCTCCTGGCACCCACGGGCGTCGTGACCTCGGCGTCCAACACGGAGCCCGCTACCTCGACTTCCAGCCAGGAAACCTCGAACGCTGTTGCCAGTAGCGCTGTTCCGAACGTCAACTCCACCGAGCCTGCAGTGTCTTCTTCCTTGGAGAGCTCCGTCGTCCTCCCCGTTGAGACAACTTCCGCCTCTGCCGTGCAGTCGACTCCGCCCGCCGAAAAGGTCTCCACCACCGAGACTAGTTCCGCTGTCGTCTCGGAGACCAGCAAGCTCGCCAACCCTCTGGATCCGATTGTTTCCTTCGTGTCCAGCGAACTGCCTATTCCGACCAACACAACCGAGCCCATTGCCAATGCCACCTCCGTCACCGAAGTTCCTCTCCTGTCGACATCTGATCTCGTTATCCCAACCCCCACAGCTCTCCCGGCCCCTACCGATCCCACGACCACGACACTTCCCGTCGCGACTGAGCCTGTAGCGAACGTAACGTCCTCGGCCGATGTTACTGCCAACCCTACCACGTCGCTGCCTGTTCCAGTCGAGTCCGCTGTGAACGTCACGTCCACTGAGCCCTCGGCTGAGCCCACGACAACCCTACCTGCTGCCAGCGAGCCGGTCGTCAACATCACGTCCTCCACCGATATCCCTGTTTCTGTTCCCACGACCGTTCTGCCCACCACTGACATTGTCAACGCCACCTCGACCGAGATACCTGTGGGACAGACGACGACCAGCACTCCTGTGACCCTTACGGACGGTGTGACGTCCGCACCCTCGACTTCGGCCACTGGCAGCGTTGAGATACCTGTCAACGGTACCTCCACCGAGGTTCCGGTGACTACGACTCAGCTTCCGACCTTAACCGAGCTTCCCACGTCCGTCACTACCATCAGCAACGCCACCGAGACCAGCAGCGTGACTCTAGTACCCACTGCCACCGCCTCTCTGTCATCCTCCTCGATCGTCAATGAGACGGCTACCGCCACGGAGCCCTTTCTGACCACCAGCGAAACCCTCACCTCCGCTACGGAAACACCGGCTTCAACGAGTGTTCCTGTGAACACGACCACGGAGGTTCTCTCGGAGACTCTTGTGGAGACGACGCCCACGCCCACGCTGCCACCCACGACCACCCCTGTGGTCATCAGCATCCCGGCCACGGCTACGATCACCGACTCTGAGTCATGGCTCCCGAGCACCATCATTGTGGAGCTGTCTACTTCGCTCAGCACACCCACGGAAGCTCTAGCTCCCACGTCAACGGTTCCGCTACCCTCCGATCTACCCAAGGTCATCAGCGGCCCCGAGCCCAACGTTGAACAGCCCAAGGACTCTATGCTTCTCCAGATTGGTTTCTTGCACGGCGAGAACTACCAGCATGTCAGCAAGAACCCTAACGCCGCCGCCCAGATCTTCACCTTCCTGCCTAAGGCTCTGGCGGATGCGGCCGGTCTTGATGTCGACCAGATCCGCATGACGAAGCTCGTCCCATACGATACCTCTCAGACTCTCGGCTACATCACCACGCTCGCCAAGTTCTATTACCCTAAGAGCATGGTCGACACGCTTCGCATGGACATCAAAATTCCTAACTCGGCCATCTACAACAACCCGGACCAGCTCGTTTACAACCTGACGCAGAACATCAACCCCGCCATCGAGATCATTCCAGGCTCCGAGGATGACGGCAGCTCTACCGGCGGCGACGGGTCTTCGTCAACCTCGACCCCCAACGACCCCAACGACCCTCTCGGCGGCGGCGACAGCTCCCAGCAGTCCCCTATCCAGAAGGGCACCGCGGCTGCCATCGGCATCGGCGCCGTTGGCGTTGCTGCCGCATATGGTGCCGCCATGTTCATCATTGCCCGCCGTTACAAGCAGAAGAAACAGGCGCACCGCCGAGCCAGCTCCCTCACCTCGTCCGAGATGCGCTACACTGGCGCTGGCAGCCCGCCCATGATGGGCGGTGCGCTGATGAGCCGTGATTTCTCCAACTACGGTGGGGTCGCCGGCGGCCGCGAAAGCCATGGCAGTGGCCGGACCGGTCGAAGTGGCATGGGCAACTCGGCGAGGACAGCTATCATCTCGGCCCCAGTTGCTGCCGAGAACTCTCTTGGCTGGAACTGATTGACGACATAAACGCCATTTCCATATCTGTCACCATTTTACGCTTCGATACCCTTCGGGAGGATCCTGTTTGAATGAGATGCTTGGCAATTGCCCGGTATCTACCGATGGCATGTAGAGGGGCCACATAGCGTGTCCTCGGCCATGGGCTATCTGCTCGAAAGACTTCTTTCCTTTTATTTTCTGTTCTCTGTCTACAATACCCTTCTACCCTCGGGCCGACTTAGGTCGCCCCTCTTACCATGTACTTGACGGCGCTGTACGTGGGCTGCCTCGTTCCGTCTTTGTCCGGACACCGCCTGGCCGTCGAGTCCTTTTTTTTTATTTTTTAATATCTTGTATCTGTGTTGAGGATCTATACATGGGGCGAAAGGCGGAATGGGGGAAGCATCAGATCCGTGTCAGTTCACGACATGCGAGGAGTTGGAAAGTGGCTGAAAAGCGGCGATACCCTGGGGGGAGGATCTCGGCTGGGTTTCCTTGTACATTTTTTGCAAAGGCGTAAGGTATTGCACTGCGCCTTCACCTCAGTCTCTCTTCTCCCCCCGCCTGTCAAGTCGAGATGCGCCAGGGTCTCGCCCTGGGGCTGTCGGACAAGGGGTCGCCTCATGCTTGTATTGTCGCAGATACAGCGAATAGAGTAAGAACAAAATCAAAATCAAAATCAAAAACCACTGCGTCCGAAGGTCCAGCGTTGCATTGTGTGCCGACCTGCGCAGGCTGTAAATAGATACCTAGTAATTAGCCGGTCATCGTATATATCCATTTGCAGCACCCCGTCGAGTACGTCTATGGCAGGTCGCAAGACGCTGGAAGGCGAGGCGCGAGTCAAAATGTGTCTACTGCTGCCACCACGCCTCGCGTGCTAGCAAACGTACCGCCTCGGCTGGCGACTTGGAAGAATGGCCGGTCGTATGCGACACTCCATCCATCATCTCCACCGCGTTCCTCGGGGTTTTCGGTATTGAAGTCTTCGGAATGACTGCGGAAGCCACCGGAGGGCCAGCGACCCTGAGGATAATAAGGACAAAAGACAAGAGAACACCAGGGACAAAGCAAGGTCGGAAGGAGACAGAGGGAAAGAGAACCACCGAATCACGACCAAAAGTTGGCGAATCGGCAGTCTTATAACCTCACGCGGTGTCGTCTTTGTACCGGCAATCTCACCAGCCCCAGGTGATTGGGAAACCTATCTACGTGGACTTCCTATGCTGATGAGCCTTTGGCGAGGTTTTTGCCTTACAGCCTTTGATCTGCGAGGCATCTTGGAGGTACAGCAGTCGGAACTGAAGGCCCGAGGGGTTCATTACCTTGGATGGAAGCATCCTCAAGGATGCCAACCGCGCCCACAAAGGCTAATCCCTGGGAACGCAAAGAGTCCATCGCTCGATCAGAGGCTACGCGTGCTTGAATGGCCATGCCCTTGGTCGCCGAGAACCTAAGGACTCGAGGAGTCACGATCATGCTCATGCTGGATCGGTCGAGCTGGTCCAAAACGCCCTTGTGGAGGCGGGCGTCCGAATCATTGAGACCGGCAACGGCGTGAAGGAAGTACATCACTGCACTGTTTGGCAACACAACAGCCAGCAAGGACAGCCTGCAGTCCAAGACCGATCATCTCAAGGAAGCCACTCGGTATTGGGAGGGTCGCCATTGGAGGCTCACCGTTACAGTGGCGGCTGTGAGAATGCATTTCAAGCCGGGGCCTTGGCAGCGGATAGACACCTCTCAAGTGCTGGCAGAAGACCTACAAGGAGAAGGGGTCGTGCTAGGCCTAGGAACAGGCTGAGAAGATATCCGGAGTGTAAAGAGGTAGTAGGAACTGACGTCGGTTTAGCTGTAGCCAGAACCGTATCCCGTAAGAGGTGACACGGGAAGTATCGATGAGACGAAAGGTCCGTGTCCATTTGCACGGGGCCAATTGTTTCTCAATGGCTGGAGTCTATGCCACTTGCGAAAAATAAGAGCTGGGTAAAAGTGATCAGTGCCTGACACTGTTATTACACTCAACATTGCTTATATGGGCAGGAGGTCTACGCCCACCTACCTAGGCGCATCTGGCTCAGCAGAATTTTCCTGTGACAGTCGGCTTGGCTCTCTTCGTTGTTGGGAGCGGAGACGAGCCTGGCCTTGGGACGACGCTCTCTTGTCTCCCTTAAGCTTCTTCCCAAACTCAAGGTAGATGCTGCTTAGCTCAGCAGAAGAGATATGTGCAACGGCAATGCTCATTTCGTCTGCTAGGTTAGCATAAAGTATAATGGCCTTCGTCTAGGGATGCTACTCACGGTCGACGGACCACTTGGTGAAGAACTTGGAACAATCTTGGTTGATGAGAAAGGTCTGGAAATCCGACGCGTCGTGCAGAAGATTGTTCGTGCTACCTCTTTTCACATACGGCGTCTTTCCCGTCGACTCGATGAAGGACTTGTATGCATCAAAGAGCACCGATTCGTACTTTGCCCTAAAGCAAGCCACGTGCTCGTCTGCATCTTGGGCGTCCGACTCCTCGCCCGCCTCCTGCTGGATCGCCCTCTTTTTGCTCTTGGTCGTTCTGCGTCAGAGGTCAGTCCATGTTGTATCCTACTGTCTCAATATCGGTGGCTTACTTTGCAGGGAGGACGTTGTGCTCATCTAGTTGCAGGAGAAGTTTCATAATGAAGCTGTTCTGCTTGCAGATGCCTTCTAGGTTGTTGATTATGATTTGATCGACAACCGACAGGAGAGATGGGTCTTTGGGCATAGCCCAAAGAGCGGTTTTGGTTACATCAGCCTCTGTGTCTGGGAGACCTGTGCGGTCGTTGGACTTCTCCGTCGACGATGGCATCGTCCTGGCAACGTTAGCACGGCGAGCCCATCTGTGCAAAGCGTCTCGGGACGCACCTACGCTGTGATTCGGAGATTATCTGATGACGGTGATGTCACGAGGGATGCAAGACAATGTGTCCTAAGGGGGGCTAATGGCGAACGGAAATCTCCAGTAGAACAAAAGGGCAAAAGTCCCCTGGAGGCTGAGAGTTGATCCGCGATGCTGCTGGGGAATGTGAAAAGGCAATGCCCCAGTAGAGGCTGATACTTGATGACGACGGTGTGTGTCTGGTAGTTGAGGATGATGCTTCTGAGACTCGGAAGCGTGGAGTATGAGAGGCTTTTGAAGGGGCCCGAAATGAGCAGATGCTTCTAGATGGCCGTAGAGTGAAAGCCGCTTCAAGGCGGAAGGTACGAGGCTGCGCTTCCTTCCTCGAGGGGCGGCAGGGGAAGGAAGGAGCGAACCCGCAGGCGTCATCTTCCCCACGAGGTGGCATACTCACTCTGAATAACCACCGCCCTAGCTCCGCCCGTATCTTTTTATTTCTCTATAAAAACACCTCTTTGCTCGTCACCGCCGCGCTTTCAAAAGAGCCTTCTCAAGCTTCACCCGCCGCGGCTTCTCTACTCGCGACAATCAACCATCTTGCTTCGGCCCTTCGATTCCTAAAGGCATTGGAACTTGACCATTCACAATGCCCATCAACAGAGAGCTGCGCCTCGAGGTGAAGAAGAAGGTGGCCGAGCTCAAGCAGTGGGTGGAGGAGACGGAGGTAAGTGTCCGACTCGACCAAGCAACATTGAGTGTGTCTTCTGACCATTATCTAGGTGGGAAAAGCATGGATGCGGCACAAGCGAAAGTTGGACCAACAGTGGTGGGAGGAAAACTTCCCGCGAATGCCCGGCATCTACGACCACCTCGATGCCATGGAACTCAGCGGGGAGGAAGACACCGAGTCTAGCAACCACGCCGAGTCGGCCGACAAGGGCGGACTGAGAGCTGTGAAGCAGAAGCTTGTGGACATGGAGCGTTCGAGCAACGAGGACAGCTCCGAAGACGCTGAAACAGCGGAGTACGACGGCGACCAGTCATCCTCGGACGCGCAGCTGTCCGATTCGGAACAGGACTCGGACGATGTCGCGTTGGACGAAGGGCTTTCTCCCCCGAGCATCGGATCCTAACAGGAAGAGCACGACGCCGAGGCCCTCCTTGACCACGCCGACATCCTCACCGACCAAAAGGACCATGCCGCTATCTACGATGAGACCCGCGAGGAAGAGGATGACATTGGAATCGACAAGGTCGGAATCATATGCGACAAGGAGGAGGGTTCCTGAGAGAGCTTCGTCGACGGCGACTCGGACCCTTCGTCTAGCGGGGACGAGGCAGATGAAGATAATGCAACGTTTGATGCTGTTGAAGTTGGCGAGCTTACCAGAAACGGCAATGCATACAAGAGCATGATTCGCGGGTCTGCACACTTGAAAGCCCAGCGGGAGGAGATTTGCAAGGAGACGCGGGTTAAGAAGGGTGCAGAGGGACGCAGATCTACGTCTCATGCTGTTTAAGACGGGAGGGTTGGTACGCTTCTGGTCTTTCTCTAGAAACTTACACAATAAAATTAAACACCACATGCGACCATGTCTGCTGGAGAGCTTGTGATGTCTGGGTTTAAAGCGCAAACTAGGCGTTCTCTGTTCACGGCACAGCACGACGGCAGATCCTAGAACTGCCTAGCTCTATTCACAGAAAGCCATCCGGGCATTGATTGAAATTCAAAATAGGAAAACCTGATGGTGGTTTTGGATGTCTGCAGTTGTACCGTGGCTGGGTTCGATTCCCAGATCGTCTATTACTATTCCTTCTGGCTACGGGACTTGTTCAACCAGTTAAAACCTATTTTATTTGGGTCGTCATGGGATGGCTTTTGCGTAATGCGATGTGTGTGACCTTGACAGTGAAGGTGAGAGTGGTTGGGTTGACAATTGTATTTGCTCTGTCCACGAGAGCGATGCAGCAGCACGACGTGCGCCTACATCCAGACGGCAGCCGTCCCAGCTCACATGTTCCCCGACGACAAACCAACCTTCAACAACGATGCACAAAGCTGTACAACAAGCTCCCTGGCCCTGTTCTCCGACCCGTCTCTCCATTGCGAGCCGTCGCCTTCCCACGCAATCGCCACGATCCTCGCTTCGTCACCCGCAACCACCTGGATCTCGACGATCGGGGACCCGGTCCAGCTCCTCGTGAATACCAGCTTCTCTTCTCCCGCCAACGAAACCACCCATCGGTCGTCCATGCTCTCGGGCTGGTGTCCGCACCTCATGCGATCCCAGGCGCCGGCAGGGAGGGGACAGTGCCAGGGTGCGGTGGTACGCTTCGACCACTTGCGGGCTCGTTGACCGTCGTTAGCATTGTTCGATCTGGAGGCCGATGCTGATCGAGGTCTGCGGTGGAATATCCGTGGAAACCGCATCGCTGCGAAGTAACGATAATTTATGTTTGTGGAAGGGAGCCTGTACGGTAAGCCATCAGCTTGCGTCATCTCTCAGGATAAACCAAACCAGGTGACTAAAGCACTGTCAGCTGCCATCTCGTACCACACTCTGATGCCTTCGGACTCTACGACAATAGCAACAACATCGCCTTCAGCTCTAAATGGCTAGCTGACGACTCATCTGTACTTTATCATGTTTCAAGGGCGAGTTTAATGAGAACCTACAGAGAGGGAGTAGGTTCATTCTATGTGGCTCGATACGAGGCTAGCTCTGCCTCTGACAAACATGGGGCCCACCGCTTCATGGACCTCAACGCCGTAGCCATGTCATCACCATAATAAGGAGATGCCTGAGATTTTCCCTGCGACGCCAAACACCATTGTAAAAGCCAGTTCAGCCCGCCCTATTTGCCACATTTCCTCACGTTCTTCCATCTCCAACAAAATGATACATGCCACACTTCATGCCTCCTTTGAAGCCTCGCTGGAGCCCTCGATGATTGAGGGTGTAACGTGAGCAGTCGTGTTGTCATCCTCCCCAGCAGCAGCGACTCGGAGATGGGAAGGGTTAGCTGGCTCACTTGGATTTCCAGGGGTCGTCGTTCCAGGAAGCAGGTCCGTCAGTTGCTTTTCTGTTCGCGTGTTAGCCAAGTACCGCAATATCTCCAGAAACTACTCACCCAAGTCACGAATCCGGTGACGCAGCATTTGGTTCTCCCTGACAAGCATCTGAGTCTCTGCCTGGTAAAAGGCGCTCTCGTCTCGGCCACCAAGAACCCAATGATCACCGCTATCACCGCTTATAGACGTTGACCGCAACCTCGGAGAAGCACCGCGACTTGGAGTTCTGGACCGGCGCTGGAGGTCTGCTCTCGCGATATCAAAAGAGCTACGGGGGTGCGGCATAACAGGTGATCTCGAGAAGGAGCCAGAAGAAGGCAGTGGCGTGAAACCTGACGGAGGCAAGATGCTGCTAGGTTGCGAAATTGGTGTTCCTTGGTTAGATCTCTCTGATGCAATGGCAGAATCTTCGACGGCAGAGGAGCTTTGTCCTTGAGCAGCCTGCAGCTGCTGGAGTTGTAACTGTTGCTGGCGAATCATTTGCAGCAGTCGGTTCTGTTGCTGTTAGCTTCTCAACACCAACAAGAACCGATCATCACTTACGACCTGAGCTTCCTGCTCAGCCTCGAGCTCCTGGTGGAGCTCACCCAGACTGGGAGCTCGGTTGTGGTGAGGATCGCCACTGGGGACCATCATCGGCGACGTCGCCATGGGCTGCGGACTGGCGGTTGTGGCACCGCCAGACTGAGCGTGTTGATTGTCTGCGACCATCTCACCCGGACCGGGAAGAGAAGGATCGTTGAGTTGCAGGTTCATCAGAACCGTGGATCGTCTTCGGCCGGCGCTGGGGGATTGTCGACTTCGCGAGAGGGAACCGCTGGAGGAGCCTAGAACGCGATTAGCACCGCGACATTACGTGACTATCATCACACATACGTCTAGACGGCTCGTGCTGGAGACCGGCGTTCATGGTGGCCGCAGCTTGCAGCGAGGTCGAAAGTCGGCGGGGCGAACCGCTGGGCGACTCTCCTAGAGAAGCGGGACCGCCGGCGGTGGGAGGGAAAGGGACTTCGCTGTTGGAGGAAGACATTCTGGATCGAATAGGCAGAGACGGAGGAGATGAAGGAAGAGAGTTCAGGTCCGGAGCCATGTCATTGATGGTTTTGTCAAACTGAGAAGGCTGTGCTTGTAATTCGGTCGGTTGACCTGGGGTATCCAGCGACGCCGCAGCAACAGTGGTAGTGGACCAGGCAGTCGAACGCTAAGAAGCGAGAGATCGTCGTCGAGATGGTTACAACTCTCTGGTGACAGGCGGGAGGTGGGGTGAAAGTGCGTCAGAAGTGGCGCTCTAGGTACCCAGTGTGAGGTAATCTAGTATGTCAGTATCGGGGCAGTGGAAGCAATGAAAGCTAGAGGACAGGTCGAGGAGCTTGGAGGAGGTTTGGTCCAAACTGAGAAGATGGGGGTTCAAAGGAGATCAAAGGTCAGATACACATAGCGATGGCATGCCTGGTGGATGTCTGCTGACCGGCGATGGTTGAGTTTCTGGATTCTGGAGGTCACGAGTTGCATCGGTCGATTCACCTTCACTGGAAGGAGGTGCTGAAGTAGGTAAGGCTGGCTGCCCCTCAGCAAGTACCATTTATGCCAGCGGGGTTGCCCTCCAACTGTTGCGAGGTAGGTGGTAGCTAGCTTCCAGTACCTGCTCAGAGCTGTGTCGTCGGGTGCCCCTCCCACCAATCAGACGCCAAGTTCCATGGAGGGAAGACGCTAGAGGCGACCTCTCTAAGAGGATGGGTGTGCTTAGTCATCATATTCCCCAATCAGCCAGACCTTGTTACGTTGAGGATACAGCTCTCAGTAATACCGCCAATGTCGAAACCAAAAACCAAATGACAATCCAACATATGGCTGCCTACACCATTCGTCGCTCCATAAAGACTGTGAACCGTTTGGTTCAGAGAACAGCTGTCTGCTCGGAAAACCACCGGAAAGGCTGTGGTTGTGGGCGGACACAGACCTCAATAACCTGTTAACAACCAACATTGCCTACACAGCTCACCTTCATCACTTGCCTGACTCTGCACAATTGAACCAACGACTTTGGCGTACACAAGCCGCCCAGGGCAAGTGTCCAGTCCTTGCGCGCGCCTCGCTGCTTGGAGTCAAACCCGCTCGCCATCACGAGGATTCCATCCATCCTCGGCTCCCAACCCGCACTGTCGAGACTCATGGGCCCGATGGCGAACACCTGGTATTGTCAAGGTGGCGGTGACCTGACAAGCCACAACTTCTGTTCTGTTGGTTTCCCACCTGAGGCCTCCAAAAACATACGCTCGAACTGGACGGCGCGCTGTCAAACGAAGCCTTGGGAGCGGATTCCCGATGTTTATCTTCCGATGTTTATTCTTGTCAAGACGGTCACAGCCGCGACTGAGGTCTCAGGTGAGAACCTTGCGCAAGCCATCGCCTGGTAATACTCAACGGGGCCCGAGCCTTCTATTCTGGAGACTCTCCCCGCTAGATCTCTCGCCACCGGCGCCGGGCTGGGCAACGGCCACAGGAACAAGCGCAGATCAAGGCGCCGCCGGTAGCCTTTTCAGCACTACCGTTCGCGTGCCTCGCAGCGCTGGTGGTCTAAATCCAGTATAGAGGGACGGTGGCGTCGTTGCACCCAAAGTCAGCGTTCCGCTATGCATACACTACAGCCGCACACCGAAAGCCTTATCAAGAATCGGTCTTGGCCCACGATATGTGTGCAGCTAGCGCAGCCGGTGACGGCAGTCTGTACCCAAAGGACAAGGAACAGACAGTGACATGCCCTTGGACCACGCGGTCAGCGACTGTGCGTGTGCTTGCGAGCAAAAGGAAGCAGAGCTAATGCCACCGCGGAAGAGGCCGTTGGGCCGTTTGGTGGACCGTGTCGCGCGGATCCGCGGCTGTTGCTTGATCGCCATGTTCATCAGATCTGCTGGTTTCTGGGTTGGACGATTAGCAGACTGTACACATCAGCGTCGTATCATGACGTGCTGGCGCAAAACTGGGATGTTGGCTGCACCGGTGTGCTTCTCCGCTGTCATCGACTGAAGTCTCTGGGGAGAGATGTGATTCAGCTACGTCCAAGAAAGTCGTACAGCTGCGCGATTAAGGCAGGTTTCGACAGTCAAGGATTGTTCGGCTGGCAAGAGATAAACAATGGATACCAGTACCTCAAAACCAAGTTGGCATGTAACGATTGCCTTGGAAGGTCGTGGACTCGGCAACCCTACGCTCGCAACCATTCACTGGATCGAGACTGTTGTACCAACCTGATGACCTTTTTAGGCTGCACTTTTGGCTTGCAATGGCAATGCTGAAGAAGAACAGTTCGATACACCGAAACACATCTAGAGATGCACAACCACTGCAATGACAAATTCGCTCGGTCACAGGAAGAGACAGAAAAGCAACGTGGCGATGAGACACCGGCTTCGTGCGGTTGGATCTCCACATCATTGCATCTTGATATCGCTGCTATTGCATTGCTTATCAGCCCGATTACTGCGTTGTTGAAGTTGCCAAAAGCCAACTCTGACGCCCGTAAATCGCCACAACCAAGACGCCGCATCGATGATGAGCCCGGACGTCGATTGAGCCTATTCTGCCGCAGGCGGCTCCAAGGCTTTGCTCACCAACAGTACCTGAAATGCTGGAACTATCAATGCCCCTGTAAACAGGGACTTGCATGCGTGGAGGACACGAGAGATTCCGACAAGCTGGTTGGTGCTCCGGCGACTGAAGCTCAGACCGGGTCGAGCTCCGAGGGTTGGTGGAGGACGTAAATGGACGCTACTGCAGGAACAGCATGGCCCAAAGAACACCATCGCGCCAGATCGAACCCGCCAACTCTCTCGTGTGCGCTTCCAAGGGCTGAAGCCACAGGGCTTGAAGCATCTTCTCCACAGGTCGGAGGGACGCGCGACGTTCGAACCGAACGCCAACCACGAAGGGACAAACGCGCGGTAGCGAAAATTCTGCCTCCGACGTTGCATTTTGGACGGCAAGGGTGACTGGTCAGCTTCAGAGATCATCTCCGAGGCGGAAAATTTGTTTCGACAGCGGCTGGCAGCCGAGGAAGAAATGGCCCGCCTTGAATGCAGGAGATCGGGGGGCCCAGCCGGTAGTGCCGGCAGTCTTGATATCAACAGGCCCCAGTCGATATTGGAACGAGCCACCAGTAGAGCCTCGCTTTGAGCACCGGTGCAATCGACACGATAATGTGCCCATCAGTCGGACCCCATCAACTACTCAGAACCGGCAATAAACTTCATCAGTGAGGAAGGTTCAAGGCTGCAGCATGCAAAACACCAGAGGGTGCGCCGTGGGACTCTCTGACCCTGATCGCTTAGGACAGGCTCCCGTGTTTTGAACGAGCGCAGTGTCTTCATCCTAGAGAAGGGTCGGATGGCATCTGTACTGGCCAAGCGCCATGTACACAAGAGTCGACCCAGTCGGCGGCTAGGGTGGAACGATCGACAGCGAGCTCATGGCAAAGTTTATGGAAATGATGAGGCTGCAACTTTTCGCCCCTGCTCCTGCTCCTGCTCCTGCTCCTGCTCCTGCTCCTGCTCCTGCTCCTGCTTCGACAATTCGTCAGATGAATGGGAGTGCCTCATCGTCCACGAATGGCAATGTCGCCCCCCCCTCCTCCGAGTGGCGGCAGCAGCTGGCTTGTGTAAGTGTTTCGTCAAGCGTCACGAGCCGACGCTAGTCACCGCACTCGCAAAATAGCGAAGACTAAAGGGGTTTCAAGACGCCGACATGTTCGACCATTGCCAGTCGACACAGAATATGGGGAAGACAAGGCCGACAAACAACCGACGGGAGTCAGGCAAGCGATGCAGGGGCTGAGATGGCAGGCGGAGCCGTAGGATCTGGACTCCGAGTTTCCTGACCCGCTCCAACAGGCCTTCAATCTGGGCTCACAAAATATTCGAGGCAGAAGCAAAGGACAGGTTATTTTGCGTCACTGGGACCAGAGGGAGGGATGGAATCAAGGGGTCAGGCCGTGGGGCAGGAGGTGCACATCTTCATGAGATTGATAGCGGTGAATGGGGACGCAACCAGGGTGTACAGTGGATGACAAGAGCCAGATTGGTCTGGGGATATGCTCTGCACCCTGCCGGCTGCCGGGCGGCGGCTGCGAGGAAACCCTGCCGGGGGACAAACCAAAACCTCAGTTTTGGGACCTCGTAGGAAACGGCGAACAAGAAGCGCGGAATCAAGCCACTCAGGCGGTAGCTCGTGGGCTACAGTTTCGAGACCTCAGGGGAGTGGCGATGCTAGCGACGGACGGCTATGCGCATAGGCCCAAAGCTCTCAAGCCGATCTCTGTGCACGAAGTTCTCGTGGTTCTAGAGAAAGCCTGGAGGAAGCGGGAGGGGAAGGGGGCGAACATGTGGTTGGCAGAGGCGGTGCCGCGGTCCCATGGCCCATGGATGGATGTTATCAAGTGGTTGGACCTCGTGTTGGTGATGTGTTTCTGTTCGGTTGTGCTGGCCACGTTGGTTTTTTCTGCAAATTGGTTCTTTGCTTTTTCCTTCTTCCATGTCTTTGCGGCGCTTCGTTTTGTTTCCTCTCCGCAGGGGGGGAGGGCTTCATTTCACGGAATTGCTTTTGGTAGTGTAGACACATTCGAGATGGTTGCGCTGGGGTGGGGGAAGTATTGTATTCCGTTCCAGGGCATCTACTTCCGTGCTGTTGGTGGAGGGGTGGAGGATCCATGCCCCTTTGGTAATGGAATGTCGCTATTGGCCCTTGCAAAGGCCAGAGCTGCCCGCCCGCCCCGTTGGATTTTGGACGATTCTACAGGTACACTAGGCCGGCCATTCGCCAGAGGCGACAGGGAAGAGTCTTTGGCGCGTTTCCCTGTCACGCGTCCACAGCATCCCCGGACGAGCATGGGGCACCAGCTCCCTCTGTCGTCTCTTCTTCTCATCTGCCTCAAGGGTGAACCTAGAACCGGCGAGAGAAAGCACTGGACGAAAGAGACTTCGTTTACATGGAGACCGGTGGACACGTCTGTTTTCATGTGTTTCTCTCTCTCTCTCTCTCTCTCTCTCTCTCCCTCTCTTTCGGGTCGTTCGCACGGATGGCAATGCTGGACCTCCATCTCATAGGCAACGGCTGGAGAGGACGATGCACGCTGTGCGAAATCCAGACGCAAAACTTGCAGCTCAGTCAAAGTGAGATACGGACCGAGGGGCAGAGCCATGGGCAGGTAGTTAGACACGACAGTCTCATCTTTTGTTTGCGGTACGTATCATTCCTTTCGAACACGTATTCTGCAATGATCACCACCACAAAAGACATGAGCGATCACCGGGTGTCGTAATGTCATTTCGCGGGTGCACGCTGCTGCACGGCGAAAACCGATGCAGGCCTCACGTTTTTGGCATATCTCAGAGCCATTTTCGTTTTCCAGCAGCCCTTGTCAGGGATTGTCAGTTGGCCGCCCTTTTTCGGCTGAGGCTTCATTTGCCGTGCGCCAAACCTTGGATTTTTGTGGTAGCATCAACAACCATCGCGCAGGGGGCGGTGACCACACAACCCGAGATGGGTTCGGGCATCCAGGGGATCCCAAAGAAGAAGAAGCCATTTACTGAGCCCGCCAAGCGTGCCATGGGGTTTGGATGGAGGCGAAGAGAGTGAGTGACTCGTCGCCGCGTCCAGGAACCGCTTCCTGACTTACCCGTTGTCGCCGTCGTCGTAGGTTGGTAACGTAAATGAAAGTTTGTCTTGATCGGGCGACGGGACACGTCCAATGTGACGCTCAAGATTTTTTTATTTTTCCCCCCCTGTGTTCCCTCTCCCAATTCCCCACCTCGCCAGGTGTTTGTAGAGTCGAGATACATGAATCCCCTGCCCGGAGGTCACGAAGAAGGCGATGCCTAGTTGCGCCGTCAAATCCCACCCTTTGTTGCTCATCGCTGGGCTACAATCTACAGAGTCTGTTCTTTGGGCAGCATCTACATGCGCGTTCCTTTTCTCCCCCTTTGGCTCTGTCTCTGCTGCCGCCACCGGTGTTCGGACTCGCTACATGGAACGAGTTGAAGCTGATCAATTGGGCGGATGGCAGGCTGGGGACTGCAAGGGGCCACCAGGGAACATTGAAGCCGAGGATACAAGGTTCAGGGAACAGCCAGGGTCCTGCGCTTCAGCCCGGACGCAGACCGCGCTGTCTCTTCGGCGTCTCTGTCTTTTCAGTAGTCCACCCCTATCGTCATCGGGAAAAAGAGAGTGAGTACAAGGGAAAGGGAAAGCCCGCCGGAGCGGACGGGCGAAAAGTACGTACTGAGAATCCAGGAATATCCCAGCCCTGAGGTGGCCTTGGATACATAGGCACTTTGACGTTGACTGGATGATTGGACACATACCGGTACCTGAGGTGTTGGACGTATCCTCCTTGCCCATGGACCAAAGCTTGAAGACCAGTGTACTTCGCAGAGCGGGTGCGCTTGCGCCTGTGTGCCTGTGTGCCTGTGCCTGTACCTGGGCGTGGGCTAGCAGCTAAAGTAAGCCCACTGACCTGGCCTAGTGGCCCGGCCGAGCTCCTTCCTAACGCACTTTCACCGTCCATCACTCTCGCAGCATCCAGCTGTGCTCTGGTCAATGTCCCCATTGTTGTTATTATTATTATTATTATTGCCCGAATGCCCTCCCATCCTCCTGTTCTACGCGAGTGCTGCCTCATTTTATCTTCTTGTCCTCTCCCCCGCCCATCTGCCGGTCCCGTCCTTGGTGCAGCTGGTCCCGTCAGGCAGGCCCTCTCTTCTCGCTCTCACTCTTTCTCTCCCCCTCGTCCAAACTTGTTCGTAACCTTCACCTCAGTTCTGTGAATTGCTTCTTTCTACCTCATCCCAAAATTACCTCCCAGCCCGAGCCCAGCCTCTTACAGCAACATCATCCCACCCCCCGGTCATATCCATCACGCCGCCGGGCCTCACACCAGCACCGAGTTCCAATAGCGCAAACACTTACAAGACGCGCCCAACCTCACCGAGCCCCTCCTCCCTCCCTCCCCTTCGGCAGCATCTCTCTCATCAAACTCGAAATAGTCTCCCAACCCACCCCCGACGTCCTGTTGCCGGGGTCGACGAGCTTGGTCCAAAAAAAAAAACCCACAATCACACCCTGCCAACATTCGATTGTTTCTTATGCCTACCAGCTCTACTTACATTACCAAACCCACCCATTGTTCCCTGTTATGCCTGAACGCATTGTCGTCCCTCACTGTCTTATACTCACGTCACTGCCCACGCTCTTCCATTCAGCAAGCAGTCTGCTCGAACCCCTCTCATAAGCAACCGCTCCAAATCGACGTCTGGCCAGATCAACTGACCCAGCCATGGCCAAGCTCGAGCCGAGCAGTCCCAGTGCTGCCACTTTTGCGGAGACGCTGCAGTATCGCGCGACGCAGTCTCGCAGAGCACGACCGCCCGATGTGCAAACCGCTTCCGCCGGAGCGTCGACCCGCGTTCCTCTGCGCCCTGAGAACAGGCTCAGCAGACGAGATTCGCGCATGGGACTGAAGAGCATCTTTGGCAGGGCAAAGCCGGCCCGCGAGGTCGACCCTACCGCGTCCTACTTCGACACTGGACGACCCAACAGTCTTCGCGCCTCGCTAGCTGAAATTAGCAACTGGCCTCACATGCGATCCGAACTCGCGCTATCCAGCAGCCACTCGCGACCGACATCCGTAGCCGCCAGTCCGCCCTTCAGCGATTTCTCCCTCCAGAAAAGACCTACAACGTCGGAAAAGCCACAGATCCAGAGCGTCCCCGCCGCGAGATCGTCCCGTGGCAACCTCGCTACGTGGGATCCCCCACCACTATTTCAAGCATACCCCCAAGCGATCAAGCATGCCCATCTCCCCGCAGCCACTACGTCCGCCGATGTGATCCTTCGCCTCACCGACCGGAAAGGCAGCATCAGCTTGCGGGAGGACCTGACGCAGCTCGCGCTCACCCCAGAGCTCGCCCAGGAGCACGCCGATAGGGCAGCTGAGAGGGCGCGCAGGAAGCATCTGCGATCCCTGTCAACGGTCAGGCTAGAGTGGACATACAAGACTTACGTCCTCTGCACGTCAGGCTACTTGCTGCAATATGCTGGTGAAGGCAATTTCGACCGCCTGCCGGAAAAGGTGTTGCACCTCAGCAAGGACTCTGCTGCGTTTGTCAGTGATGCCATTCCCGGCAAGCATTGGGTCCTCCAAGTGTCTTCGGCAATGGAGTCCAACGGCCTCTCTACAACCGACTCGCGGTCGCTGCTGGCCCGCCTGCCCTTCCGTGCATCCGACAAGAGACATGCCTCGAACTTCCTCATGGTTTTTGACAGCGCCGACGAGATGGAGTCGTGGATAACTATCCTGCGCCGGGAAATCGAGGCGCTAGGCGGGAAGAAGAACCTTTCGGAAACCGGCAGGCCTAGGGCGGACGACAGAGTCGCCCAGCTCCGGGGCCAATCGAGCCAGCGCACTCTGGTCGTCCGCGACCCAGATAGATTCTCGCGAGTACTCCCGCCGGACTTTTCTTTGCAGCTGGAGCAAGCCAGGCTGCGCGAGGACGAACGTCGTTCTGCGGTGGAGGCTGATCTTACTCGTGATCCCTCGATCGATGACGTTTCCACTACCAACAGCATCATCTCCCATGACGGCCGCCAACTCGACAGCTTGCGCGACAGCACCAACCGGCTCTCGTACATCTCGTCCGGTCAACGTACCTTTCTCACGTCCGCCGGCTCGTCGCCCGCGTGCTCTCCCGTGCGCGACAGTTTTGCCAGCAGCCACCTTGACGACCTGCCTCCTCCGGTGCAAGAGGTCCCTACCGTCAGACCGAGACCGAACGCTGCGGCCATTCTCGACCGTCGTCAGTCTCTGCAGACCTCGGGCTACCTGGAGCTACGTGGTTCGCCCATGTCTCGGCCACAGTCCACGTACACCGAGGCCGACTTTGCGCACGTAGCCGCAAACTTCAGCGTTCCCATCAGCAGGCGTTACAGCGCGGTGAAGAGCCCTTCCTCAAGCCCCGAGCAGGCGAGAAATCGCGACTCGGTCCCCAGAAACGTCCGCAAGCCTCCCCCGACTGCCCTCGCCATGGCGCGGCCTCTGTCGATTGTGGCGGATCAACCATCTCCCGTGCAGCGTCTCGATGCGGCCGAGGGCCAAGCAGCTGAACTCTCACAATCCGAAGAGGAACAGGGGAGCGATGTGTTGAACGCATTTCCTCCCAGACAAGCCAGCCTTGGTCCCAAGGAGGAACCGGTCACGGTGACTCTTCGAACGAGCCCGAGAAAGTATGCCAGTTCGCCATCCCTTGGCAAGGTGGGCGAGACGCCCCTCTCGCCGGAGCTCCGGACTTTCATCCTCCCGTCCAAGACTCCCAGCCCGGCATCTCCTTGCGAAGCCGGTCGGGACTTCTCTCGCCCACTATCATATACGGGGGTTCTCTGTCTCCTGCTCAGAAAGCCACCAAGAGGTTCACCATGCACTTTGCAATGAGCCACTCCCCCGGGAGCGACGACATGATTACCCCTCTCCCCACGTCACCCACGGTATCCTCAGCATCGCCCAGATCATCGCCACTGGCACCACCAATTCCTCCTGCCCCCTCGGGCAAGCAGCTGCTCCGCGGTGACCACTCGCGAGCTGCTGACCTGGGTAAACGCAGCATGCCTCAACTGGTCGAAGGACCCCCACCAGCGCCACCACCAAACTACGCGCTGCCCCCTATTCCCCAGAAGGGACACTCCAAAGCGTAGATTGTTGTTTGCTTGTTCCACTCACATGAGATCGACTCTTTCATTTACCCACTTGGGCCATGGCCTACGGAGAAGCCCGCGACGGCGCAGGTGTTACGTTTCCTATGTATTTTTGATTACTTGGGTCTGTTGTTTGCGTCATACCCCTTTGCTGCGCAAATCGGCGTTTATCGGATAGAAAGGCGCCTCCTCCGTGGTTCGCCATCTGGACGGCATTTGGACCGTTTCAACGGTGGCGGGCATATATCATGGTTGGTTCTGGGTAACGTAAAAGGTAATAGAAAACCCTGGGACAGGCCCCAGTAACGCACTGTATGAACTGTGTTAGTATAAAAGACGCCTTTGTAAGGCAACAAAATATAAAGAATGGAACCGAAAGTTTGTCCGCTGGATGTGAGGTGTGTGACGCAGGAATGCTCCCACGCGGTTGATGAGAAGAACCGATGAGTGAACGAATGGGCAGAGGCTGAGGGGGCCGATAAGACCCAGAATGGCCTAGCGCCCCTTGCCCCACAGCAGCGTTCGGTGGCGCACCACGAAAATCAATCAACCATCAAAATTCCTCCTTCAGGACCCCACCACGAACTTGACCATCGCGACAACCCGCTTCGAAACAGCAAACCTCTGACCGATACCGATCGATTTTCGAGCCTGTATCCGATTGCCACGTACCCGAAGAAGATAAACCGACATCATGGCTACGCCCAAGACCAAGTACGCCTTCTGCACCGACCCTTTTACCACCCAAAGAAAGGGAAAAAAAAACCCACCGTCCAAAATAGCTAACCCCCTCAATCAGGCACGACTGGGCTGACGACGAAGACGTCGAGGAGACGTCGACCGAGCTCCCCGCGCCCCAGACTATCAGCAACAAGGATGGCACCAAGACTATCATCACCTTCCGCTACAACGACCAGGGCAAAAAGGTCAAGATGACCCGCCGCATCCGCTACACGACTCACACGGAGAAGGTGAACCCGCGCGTCGCCGAACGCAAGACGTGGTCCAAGTTCGGCCTCAGCGCCAAGGACCCCGCGGGACCGGCCCCGGACACGACTTCAGTCGGCGAGAACATCATCTTCCGCCCCAGCACGAACTGGCGCAAGGACGAGAAGGAGCAGGGCGAGGACGCCGGTGCGCAGGCCCTCAAGGACAAGCTCAAGGACAAGCAGGTCAAGTGCCGTATTTGCAACGGCGAGCATTTCACCGCCCGCTGTCCCTACAAGGACACGATGGCGCCCGTCGGCGGCGACGTCGCCGACGTTGCCGCGGGCATGCCCGACGAGCCGGGCGCGGGCGGCGCTGCGGCGGCCGGAGGCCCTGGCGTCAAGAAGGGCAGCTACGTTCCGCCGGCGCTCAGAGCCGGCGCGGCAGGCGGTGCGGCTGCGGGAGACAGGATGGGCGGCAGCAAGTACGGCGAGCGGGACGACCTCGCCACGCTGCGTGTCACCAACGTAGGTTTCTCCGTCCCCGGCGCTGTGGCTGTTAGATGGTTTACTGACAACCCGACGATAGGTCTCGGAGATGGCGGAGGAGCAGGAGCTTCGCGACATGTTCGAGCGCTTCGGCCGCGTCACACGTGTGTTCCTTGCCAAGGACAGGGAGACGGGTCTGGCCAAGGGCTTCGCCTTCATCAGCTTCGCGGACCGTGGCGACGCCGTCAAGGCCGCCGCCAAGATGGACGGTTTCGGTTTCAAGCACTTGATCTTGAGAGTCGAGTTCGCCAAGAAGGCGGCCTAAGCTGGGAAGCAAGTGGGATAGGGGGTGGTACGGGTGGTACGGGTGGTGGTGGTGGTAGTGGTTGTGCAGTAACGATGACGGTTCATTTGATGCTACTACTGGTGATACGGCTACGGCAACGGTATAAAAATTTTGGCATCCTGGGGGTACGGTAGATTATCCCCCTTTTTCTCTCTCTCTGTCTCGGAATTCCAAAGTCATGATCTCACGGGACACTAGACGGTATGCTTGAAGGGAGTCGTGGTGTGCTGGCGAGGGCTTGGTCAATGCAGGCCGCCATGTATGGGCCCTGTCGAAGAAGGGATCCCGGCAGCCAGGTTTTTGCAGAGTTTTCACGATCGCAGCAAGACTGCGGGATTCACGCGGGAAAATAATGTTGCTAGGTTTTCTGGTAACGACGAAAAATTTGACGCAGGTATCTCTTATGAAGCTCGCCACCCCAAAACTGACTCCTTTTCCGCCCTTTTCTCCCGGTCAATTCGAGTTGCCAAACCGATATACAAAGAAAAAATAAAAAAGGGTGATGTGGTAGGAAAAAGCCAACGACAATTAAGGAAAGGCTTCGACAAGACGCCGAATGAAGAGGCCCAAACACGGCCGCCGGATCCTCCTTTGTCAATGCCTGTTGAATATGTGTGGTGTGTATTACTGGGAGACTCCGCCTGTATGTTGGCTCCATCATCATTATCTCGTCCAAGGCCGTGAGGTGTTGTTTTCAGAGAACAAGCACTAAAAGAGTATAGATACGTAAGTTGGAAAAAAAAAAGGAAATGAGAAGAGGGGGTTGGGTTTGTAGTGTGATGATGGAAACGACTGTGGGTGCCCCGAGGGCGGATGGCGGATAGCGGGTGTTGTGTCGGTGAGCGACCTGTAAGTGATGTCTTCGATTAGGCGAACACATGATCGCGCCGGCGCGAAAGATGACGGTCCCGTCGCAGAGCGAGTTGCACGAGACGAGGAAGACACCTGACCTGAAGACCATGGGCGCGGAACGAAGGGAGCGTGCGGCGGAGGACGGCGTGATGTACGGTGCCCCTGGAGTCCCAGGCTTCAACCCCCTTCACCCACGTGTTGGACTCGACCCTGCGGATGGTCCATCATGAGGCCTCCTCCTCGGCCGGTGCATCCTCGGCCGGCGCGGCCTCAGCCTCGCCCTCGGCGGCGGCAGCCTCGCGCGCGAGCTTCTCCTCGAGCTTCTTCTTCTTCTCGAGGGCGCGCTGCTTCTTCTTGGCGTCGGCCTTCTGGCGGGCGGCCTCCTGGCGCTCGTCAAAGACGTAGGGGAGCGACTTGACGGCGGAGAAGGTGACGGCGAGGCCGCGGGTGAGGTGCTTGAAGCACTCGGTGTAGTGGGTCTTTGCGTCCGAGAGGTCGGCGCGGGCGGCGGTGGCGCGCTTCTTTGCACGGTAGGCCCGCTCGGCGCGCTGGGCGCGCTGGTAGTTGTCCGAGGCCTGTCGGCGGTTCGTCTTGAGGAGGTTCTCGGTGCCCGAGGTGCCGGGGCGCTTCGGGAGTGGCTTGTTGTCGCCGGCGATGGAGGACGTCGGGGTTTCGCGGGCCATTCTGGCGGTGGTGGTGTTGGTGGGGAGAATAAACTATTACAATATGTGCTGGTTGCGTGCTTGAGAGCGGCTTTCCGCTTGCTTTGGGTATATGTTGTCAACTTTGACGGTCAACGAATGAATAGAGGTCAGTAGAGACTCTTTGATGAGCAAAACCACGCGCAAAAGGGGATCGAGGAGAGGTCCTGCGACACCAGGCACTCGTTCTTATACAGTTGCCGAACGATGCCGGCCACTCGTTGCGGGAAAAAAAAACCTCGACTTGGGCAGAAATTTGAAGCATGAGGGGCCCTGCTGCGTGGTGGGTTGTGTTTTGATACTATTCATTCTACAAGTTCATGCGAAAGGCCGGCGTACCCCGGGCATCCCGGCCAAGCACACCTCCCGTCTCCAAGGGTTGCGGGGCGAATGAGTGGCCTTCAAGCAGCCATTTGGAGGCATAACAATGAAATCAAACGCGTACCACGCTTGGATTCGCGTGATCTCGATGGAGGGATGTTGATGGAAATGGTTCATGTTGGTGGTTTGCATCGCGTGGTAAGACGGGCATGTCCCTGTCTACGTGCTGGCTCCGCTGGGAGTCAGATCTAGGGCTTTGATGTTGCCAGTGCGACGGCTATGAGCGATGCTACACTTTCCCGTTCTTGAACGGCAGCTGGTTCGATCATTGGCATGGTCTTGGATGGAGTTGGTTCACGAACGACATGTTGACATCTCGAGGCTGAAACCAGAGGTGTCGTTGGCGTTTGTTGACCGAACCCCAAAGCTTATCGCCCCCCCCCCCCCCCCTTGTCGACAGTCTCCTATCGGCACGTGCTCCTTGGGATGACTTGGGCCCTGGCTCGAGCGCCAGAGTTCCTCGCCTAAAGAGCCCCGAGCACCATAAAGCTATAGCCGGTTTGGGGTTAGGTAAGCTGCTGCGCTAACCGTATTGCCCCGCATCCGGGCTAGACTTGGCACGGTAAAGGAAGGTCGAAACAGGGTTGCTCTGCAGGTTTGGGGGCTGCCTGAGGTATAGACGCAACAGGCGCAGGTCTGTTGCAACTCCCGCTCGAATAAAAGGGAAGACGCTGGAAGCAGAGTAAAAGATTTTCCCTCTCTCCCTGCGCCGAGCCGGGATGACTAGGGCACCAGTGGGGGGACACTTAACGAAAGAGACACGTATGTCTGAGACATGCTTTGCTGGTGCCGCTGTTCGCTGGACGACGGCAATCGGAAGCCTCAAGGCGTAGGTTCCGATCCTTTAGCCATGACGAACTCTGTGTGTACTTCCTTGGCTGCGAAGAGCTTTTCTTTACGCCGGCTCTGATCCGGAAGGCCCTGTGATTGGACCCGTACCTCCAGCAGCCTGTGCCGGTGTCAAGTCGCGCGCGCGGCTGAGCTGTCTAACCTCGAACTGCTGCCGCCTCTTTGACGGACGAGACGGACGAAACTGGCGAAGCTACCATTTCAGCAATCACATGCAAAGGTTAGCCAGTCAGTCAGCGCGTGCCAGTGTCCACTTCGTCAGAAAAAGGCAATGAGTGTTCAACAATAGCGGGACAGGCGGGCATCTCCCATCTAAACCAGCTGGCTAGTGGGGCTCTTCCAGACGCCGCCTTCCATTGGAAACCATCAGCTGCACCCTCAACCCTTGTCTGTGACGCTCCTCCACGGCTGCTTCCTCCCAACAAGATTGCTACCCTCTAACTTACCCGACGTCTCTTCCTGTCTTGACTTGTCTGCTCCACGCTTCTGCTTTCATGCGCTCCAAGGGACACTCGAAGCCTTCCGACCTCGAAACTTGTATTTAGACGCTGGCGGCTCATGGACACTTTGAGCATCAGAACAACCCTCGCACAACGCCCTTACCGACCTCCTTGCGTGTGAACAATCTCAGGACTGTCGGCAACGTCAATTGTGACGAAACCCTCCCGACTAGAATGAGCCCCTCTACCGCTGCTGTCGCCAATGATGCCGGCTCTCTTCGCCGGCGCCAGAGGCGGACATCCTCTGCTGGCGACAGCGAGGACCTAAAGCCCTCAATTGCCGAGGACGACCAATCCGACACGGCGGAGGACTTGGAGCTGAAGCCCAAGAAGACATTTGGTCGAACCCCCGATGGCACAGGTAAGGTTTTGTGGCGAGCTTGTCGTCTATCCCGCCTGCTGACGGCCGCCTGCTAGTTTTTACCGTTCCCACAACCCACGACATGGTGTCGCAGCTGCTTGATCCTAGACAGCCCAAGAATCTCTCCGACGTGCTCGTGCTTGCCATCCTTGCCTTGCAGATTGGCGTGGCCTACCTTCTCCCAAGCAACTTGAAGCGGCCCGTCTTCGCTCTCGTGTTCCTCTTTTGGCGCGCCGCCTACAACATCGGCATCGGTTACCTTCTCACTATCCAGTCCAAACACCGCAGGCTGGAGACATGGGCCGCAAGATGGAAGCTCTTCGAGCACCCTAGCTCCGGCAAGCAGCCCCGGCCCTGGCTCTACAACATGCTGAAGCGCGAGCTCGAGGCAAAGATCCCCGAGGACTACGAGTTCGAAAAGGCCCCCATGGAGTACAACACCTGGCTCGTCTTCCGCCGTGTTGTCGATCTGATTCTCATGTGTGACTTTGTGTCCTACTGCCTCTTTGCCATAACATGCGGCCACACCCCCGAGAGCGAGAACCTGCTGGTTGGTGTTGGTCGATGGTCCATCGGCATTCTCCTGGTTCTCTTCAATCTGTGGGTCAAGCTCGACGCTCACCGTGTCGTCAAGGACTACGCCTGGTACTGGGGAGACTTCTTCTACCTCGTCGACCAGGAGCTGACCTTTGACGGCGTCTTCGAGATGGCCCCCCATCCCATGTACTCAATTGGGTACGCCGGCTACTACGGCATCTCCATGATGGCCGCGAGCTATGAGGTCCTCTTCATCTCAATCATTGCCCACCTTGCCCAGTTCGCCTTCCTGGTGATTGTCGAGAACCCGCACATTGAGAAGACATACAACCCGCCTGCGCCTCGCAAGCGAACTGTCTCGACGCCAGTTACTGGCCAGCCGCAGCTTGTCGCAATCAAGTCGTCAGACACCGAGGAAATCTTGGTTGACCAAGCATCCTCGTCCCCAGAGCTTTCGTCCCAAGAGGCGCCTCCCCAGGTGCACAACCTGATTGGCCTGAACAACCTTGATCTGTTCCGTGTCACTGACACTTCGGTCTTGCTGCTCGGCTTCTACTTGGCAGTTCTGACCCTGGTCACGCCGTCGACCCCGTTGTTCCAAGTCCTCTTCGTTTTGCATGCTCTGTTCTGGCGCGTGTGGTACCACCTTGGCCTGGGCGCCATTCTTGCGTGGCAGTCCCGCAACAAGTTCTGGACGAGACACTTCCTCAAGTATGGTGAGAGCCACACAGAGGCCTGGAACCAGTGGAAGGGTATGTATCATCTCAGCTTGGTCATGGTGACGGGCTCCTTTATGGCAGCATGCTGGAAGATGTACTCGCCGCCCGAAGACTGGGCTTACGGATGGGTCCTCCTCAAGCACGTTGTTGGAGCCGGCCTCGTTGCGTTGCAAATCTGGACGGCCGTCAGCGTTTATGAGTCTCTCGGGGAGTTTGGCTGGTTCTACGGCGACTTTTTCTACGACTCGACCGCCAGACTGACATACAAATCCATCTATCGCTTCCTCAATAATCCTGAGCGAATTTTTGGAACGGCTGGCTTGTGGGGATCTGCTCTCATCACGTGGAGCAGAGCCATCTTCATCATGGCGCTGGTTAGCCAGCTGTTCACACTAGGCTTCATCAACTTCATTGAGAAGCCGCACATGCAAAAGATCTATGGGAGAGGCCTCCGACAGGAAGCAGGTTTGACCAAGTTCATCAAACGCTCTCTCCCGCCGCCCGTTCAGGGCTGGCAGCGAGGCGTTGACAAGGTGATTGATGACACGGCCCAATTCATTGAGGAGTTCCTCGATACCGCACGTCCCAAGTTCGCATCCGGCATCAAGACTATCGTCCGCGATACGTCGGCCTTGTTCAATAAGTACCCGGCGCGTCTGACCGTGACCCGTCTGTCCCCCGACCTTGCCGGCCTGAACCCCAAGTTCTACTCCTTGTCCGTGGAGGGGACTCCCTCGAGCCACTCAGCGGCGAACGAGCGGGCCACCGGCAAGGAGAGTGTGACGGCACGCTTCCACCGTGGTGCCGAGACATTGATGTTTGACTATGGCTCCCCGTTGAAGGTCAAGTGGCGCGCCCCCGCGAAGCACGACAGCAAGGACTGGATCGGGCTCTACATGGTGACCGACAACCGCTCTAGAGAAGCGACTGAGGTTTCGTCCTTGGGCCGGTGGGTACCCACCACACCCGGCAACTACGACGCTGCAACGGCGGACAAGGCAATCCTCGTCCCGGATCGCCCCGTGAAAAAGCAGGACCCGTCCGATCCCGACCTGGTCGAAGGCGAAGTTATTTTTGAGGGCGACAGGCTCTGGTGGACTCAGGGGGTCTTCGAGTTCCGGTACCATCACGCTGGGGCCCACACTGTAATGACCATCTCGCAGCCCTTTGAGATCCGCATCGGCAGGTTCGACGAGGACGACGTCGAGGTCGACGCCAATGGCATGTATGAGAAGGCTGTCGAGCAAGCCTTGCTACCCCTGGTGCAGAACTGCTGCGACCGGGACCCCGACATCGCGCCCGCCACCGTCGACGAGCCGTTTGGCAGCCACGTCGAGCGGGACGGCAAGTACGCAAAGCGCATTGTCTACGCCATCCACCAGATGTTTGGTATCGAGTTTGCCCCTGCAATCGTGCCTGCTGACGGGAATGTCAAGAAGATGGCCTGGAGAATCTGTAACGCAAAGCAGGTTCTAGTAAGTCTCGCGGTGCATTCTTCATCAACACTAGCTAACTAGTCGCAGGCACCCTACAGTTTATCGCACTCCAAGGGGAATAGTACTCCCACGATGTTTGAGAAAGCATAAACACGTTTGTGCATATTTCTATCTTCGCAAAACCAGGCGCGCCTGTTGAATTGTGAACTGCTACTGGAAACGTGAGAAGGAAACGCTTGGGTAAACAGCAGATTGATCGCAATGCCGGTTTGGTTGGATGAATGTCGGGGTTCTTTGACCCGAACTGCGACCCGTTGCCCCGACTTAAGGATTGGTCTGAGGAGAGGAGAGCTTAGGGATGGCGTCCGTGAGTTAGCCTGAGAGAAATAACATACCGCACTGCAGCGCTTTACACGCCATACAGAAATGGTACCCAAATTGACAACCTCACCAAACAGCAACCAGGTCCCACGAGACACGGCACGGAAGGACGGCTCCAAGTTCCTTTTGCCCTTGGCCTCGAGGTGAGTCGTGCAGAACTACCCACAAGATGACCCTCCCTCGCAGATTCGATTGGCCTTGACTTTAGCCTTTAAACAACAAAGAGAAGGGGTTTTGGCTAGGGTGTTGATTGGATGCTACGTCCCCCGCACATGAAGCCGCATAAACGCCATAGCGTCGGCTGTCATGATTTGGATCCAGTCACTGCCAGTCGTGCCAGGTCTAGAACTAGGAAAACTACATTGTGGTGAAGAAACTCGAGTCTTACACTCGGGGTCCAACGCGAAGAGACAGATTAGAAGAATAGCTCGACCCTGAAGACGATGCCAGGCGATAGATACGCCTGACAACCGGCCGTACTGTTGGGCACAAACTGCTCAACTGCACATTAGTCTCGTACAAAGTGAAAGGACCGGTGATGAGCTAGCGCAGCGAGTCCACTGTCGGCGCTGAAACTGACCACGATGCCAGCCTCACCCAGGCCGTTTGACTAAGCTGCATATCCAGGTACAGGCGCCGATGAGTCGACCAGAGCAGTTCATCGACGCAACACCCACATGGCAGACCCCAAGTTCAGGCCAACAAGACGTGCAGCAAGACGAAGCTTCAAACCGCCGATCGGCCTAGTACAAGCAGACGGAGAGACACCATAACGGGCGACGGCTGCAGGACACGGATGCGGAGAAAGCTACATGGACCGCGGTGCATCCCACTGCAGACAAATCTTACATCCGGATGATTCGCGAACACCCCTCCGGCTCCGTCACAATGCACGGCGTCACTTGACTCCCGCCGGCACCCAGTCAGACGGCTTTGTGGAGGGCGCACGGACTCGTAAAGGTTGCTACTGACCCTAGCCGACCTATTGACTGCCGGCGGCTCGGTCAGATGGCAGATGAGGGGAGATAACTGGCGAGTAGACGTTATCGTTACGACATTAGCGATCTGTTTGCCGTGACATTGACCCATCAAAACCAATTATTGCTCGGCTCCCGCAGCTATTGCCAACCTCAATGTCAGGATGTGTTCTCGAAACAGCCTGCCGCACGGCGTAGGCCGATGAAGGACGCTCGACAATGCGCTCAGCGGCTGTGTCAGAGTTGACACACTGCAGGCCACCGTTCGATTCAAGCCAAATCCAGGTCCATCGACGGCATCGTCCCGTGCCTGAGTGGCCGCAACTTCGGGTTTACGGTCTCATTGGGGGCTGAATAGATTAACGCAAATTGGAAAATTTCGCGGTTCCCCACGGCGCATCTTGACAACCGACAACCAAAAGGGCATCCACATCACGGCAGATGGGACCACTTTCATGGTTAACAGGCCACGCCGATTCGCGGGCGTCGTCTCTCTTCCCCTCACTCTCTCCGCCTGTCCTCCAGTCCCCCTTCTTCTCTTCTCCACATTCTCCGCATCGGACACGGCACACAGCTAAAGTCCAAGGTGACCTTCTCCACCCGAACCACAAATTTGAGAGTTTGTGTGACACCTTGTTGAACGGCTCGTGTGAACTGTGACAACAGACGAACCGGTGCCGGCCTGTGGTTGCGGTTCGGCTTGCTCGTCTCGTCCTGCGGTCGTCATCGACAACAGCAACAACGGGGGGGGGAGCGCATTAACTGGCTCGGGCGACACTCAATCCGAAGCTTGTGCCAAGGCTGACGATGATACTAGAGCGAAAAATCGTGAGTTCCCCTAGCACAAAGGGTCCGCTTTGCTAACTTCGAGTCAGGGTTGACCTGTTGTGAAGATATCCGCGCTGCACTCCAACTCCGACAGGACTCCGACCACTCCGCCAGTTCCTGGGCTACCGCTACGGAAGCACTGCCCCGGGCAGAGCCAGTCTGGATTAAGGTTGCTACCAGAAGCACGGAAGAATGTCGTTGGCGTCCCAAATAGGAAACACAAGTCACCGTTTCAAATCCACACAAACACTGTCTGTGGGCTTCCAAGGCAGAGCACAGAAGACCAGGGAACCAAGGCCGATAAGCAGTCGTTGACGACAGGTTCGGAAGACCCCCGTCTTGCTCTTGGCGTTCAATGCTGCCGAAGATGGGTCGGCTTCGCTCTTCAAGACGTCGCCCTCCCTTTCTTTTGTCGTCCCATCTCGTAATATCCGTACCTTTCGCCGGCACACTCGTTCTTTGCCTCGTACTCGCACTGCTCCTGTGCCTCTTCTGTCCACGGCAGCGCTACTCGTTGACGAACGCTGTCATCCTGCTTTTGCCCAACATGATGCGAGACTTGTTCGCCCCTGCAGGCTTCTTGCCGCTTCTGCTGTCGTCTCCGGCCGCGGCCACGCTGCTCTATGTGTCGTCATACAGCGGCGCCATCACCACGCTCAACCTTACCCTGTCTGGCAATAACGCCACGCAGTCTACCCTGCGGTCTATCTCGTCGTCCAACGGCTGCGCTCCCAGCCCGTCTTGGCTGCAACTCGACCAAGTCAACTCTCGGCTTTACTGTACGGACGAGGGCCTGACCACCAACGTCGGCACCATCTCGTCCTTCACCACTGGCCCCGACGGTGTGCTCCAGCAGCTGGCCAAGACCGAGACCATCAGCGGCCCCGTCAGTGCCGTTATCTACGGCGACAAAGGCCGGGGTCTGGCCGTCGCTCAGTAGTATGTTTTGTCTCTATATTTGGGTTTGAAATAGCTAACCAAAGAAGTGGCGGTTCTTCCGTGAGTTGGTTTGACATTTCCGACACAGCCGCCCTCACGGCGGTCAAGTCCGAAACCTTCAAGATGTCTGCACCGGGCCCGAACCCGTCGCGCCAAGAGGCCCCGCACCCCCACGAGGTGTTCCTCGACCCCAAGGGCCAGTTCGTCCTGGTGCCGGACCTAGGTGCCGACCTCGTTCGCGTCTTCGCTGTTGACGGCGTCAACCTCGCTGCCGTCGACTCCCTCACAGCCGCCCCTGGTAGCGGACCTCGCCACATCGAGTTCCTCGTCACCCCCGAAGGCAAGACGTACCTGTATCTCATCAGCGAGCTTGCCAACACCATCACCGCCTATGACGTGACCTATCGTGAGAACAAGACGCTCGGCTTCAACGAGGTGTACTCGGGTTCTACTTATGGCGAGGGCGCTACTGCACCTGTTGGCGCCAGCGGCGCTGAGATTTGGGTTTCGGTGAGTACAGGGCCCTTGCATCACCGGTTCACGCTAACAATGCCCAGCCCGACGGCAAGTTCCTGACCGTCTCCTCGCGCAACGACTCGGCATTTAGCATCAGCAACCCCGACACCAACGGCGAGGGCGCGCAGGTCCCCTCCGACTCCCTCAACAGCTTCAGCATCAACGCGCAGACGGGCGCGCTCACGCTCCTGCAGAAGTTCCCCGCGGGCGGCCGCATCCCCCGCCAGTTCTCCGTCAACAAGGCCGGCGACTTGGTCGCCGTTGGCCTTCAGTCGGACAGTCGCGTCGTCATCATCAGCCGTGATGCCGCATCGGGCAAGCTGGGCGACATAATCGCGAGCGCCAATGTCGAGGGTGAGGTCACGGCCGTCATATTTGACGAATAGTTGCTGGGCGCCTTTGGGATAAAACATTTTCTGTAGCCATTGATCTTAAACTTGCATATGTAGACAAGAAACTCAAAAAACCCTTTGGAAATGGCTTGACAGTCATCAGCCAAAACACCTGATCTTCGGCTCGCAGCGGGCGAGTGGCACCTGGCTGACACATGTCGTGATCGGCTTTGCAGTTGGGGAAGAAGGGAGAGGACGCCCCCAACGTATAATACAGCCGCAGTCACCCCAAGTCCCACCGTTCGCTTATGCGGCCGCAACGGACGCCCCTCGATTGTGCAGGCCAGCAGGTTCCAGTTCGCTACCGAACAAATTCGGGAAGATGAAGACGAAATGTCCCCGATACGGTAGCCGAAGAAGCCGCGCATGTGAGGCGGTGCAAGAAAATACCGTTTGGGCGTCTTCGGATCCGGGCAAAAGGGTCTCTGTATGCACAGTAACGTGAAGTAGGATGGCACCTGCAGATGAGATGCCAGCGACGGCTGTACCTCCATAACTAGTCCTTGGGGACTGCTGTGCGGGACACGCAGTCAACAAGGAACCTCGGGTGGGGCGGCCACGTGAAGCTGTTCGTAGACTTGTGGTCGAGGTTAACAAGACCTCATACGAGACCACCGTCGCTGACGTGCACAGCGGACGGACCATGCCAGTGTGGAAACCGGAGGGCAAAGTCAAATAGACAACGACCAGGCTTGCTAGCGGTGACACCGCAGTTGTCGACGCCAAACTCGCAAGTACCGGCCAACATGTTACATGCAGCCCATCACCCGCGGGATCCAGCCGTGTTTGGCTTTGATGAGTGTGGTCGGGCGATGCGCGGCTCTTGGTCTCGGCCTCTTGTGTGTTCAAGTCACACGGCTGCCTCCCAATCCGGGCATCGAGGCTGCTCGTTTCTGGACAGACGGCAAACCCCGCCGGAGTATCTTCCCTAGTAGGAGCTGTGAGCCACGGTAGCAAAGACTCGCTCCCGCTACCTGCACAGCATGAGAGGGCCGTCCGCGGCTGGCATCGACAGAATCACGACGCCCTATTCCACCCAGCCCTCGATCGCCGAAACAAAGGTAGAGGTCGAAACCTTGGTCCGATGGCACCCTGGATCCTGGACCCCAGCCTACAACCAACATTTGACTCACCCAAAGGGTCGCGCTGAGAGGTCGTCGGACACGGCAGAGAGCACCCCGGTCGTCGACCTGCAGCGAGCTATTAAACACCCTACTTTGGTATCAAATAGAATCCCAGAGACGGGTTGTCGAGGAAGTGGTGAGGTGGGGAAGCCGTCGTCGGATGGTGTTAGGGAACGCCCGCCCGTCCGCACCCCGGATTCGCGGTGAACAGAATCAGGTAGGAGCAGGTGTCAAGACGGGAAATAGTCGCCTGAGCTCTTCACGGGCCAGATGTGAGTGTGCCGTTGTCGCACATAGATCCAAGTTCTACCGTAGTGTCGATGCTCAATGGGGCAAAGTGGAGTTATGTGGTTGTGGCATGTTCCCGGTTAACTGCATCGTTACCGACAACAAAGTGGAAACCGGTAGTGGTGCATTTTGCAGAGAGTTCGCGATGTTGCCCCGGTATTGTTGCTCTGGCGAGATGGTTCCAACGAAAATGGGCGATTGGCAGGTTGTCTATCGTGTCGCGAGCAATGTCCGCATGCGCCGAGGAGGGCGGCTCATTTACCATCGGCTGGTCTCGCCCACATCTAGTGGCCAGGCACTACTATGGCAGACCCAGCAGCCGTGGGTCTTCCCGTCCTTGTGAGGTGACGACCACAATTTAGACCCATCTTTGACAACGGCACAGCTGCTGGCACCAGGTCTGTCTCCTGGTGTAGATTGGACCTGACCGTTGTCCTGGGTTTTGACAAATCGCTAGCGAGCTGAACGGCGGGAGCGAAATGAAACTGACGAGGGGCTTCCTTCGCCAACTCCCCAGCAGTCACAGTCCAAGCCTGGCGGAGAATTGTCGCTGGTCGAGGGCCGTCATGTGGTGAGACGGCGCACGGGTCCGACAGGGTTGCCACGTTCTCGATGGCAATCGCCTCTGAAGTCGGCCCGTTGAGAGTCAGTGTTATACGGGTAGGGCGGAAGACCGCCGAGCCACCAATTTCGAGCTTCTGTTTTATAACAGATGCCTTGGCAGGCTCGTCACCTGCGCCAGCAGCACCCAAAGTGGTCCCTGCTGGACAGCCGATGCCCGCGGTTCCTGTTCGAAAAGACGAAGTCGGTTTGGTCCGCTGAGAAAGGCCCGGCTCCGGAGATGCTTACACTGCAGTGGAAGTGGAGGAAGACGAGTAGCCGACGACCACCGGCTAATCCAAAGACTGAGCGGTGCATGGACTGGGATCCAGATATGTCTAGACCAGAGAGGCGGAAAGCAGGAGGAGATGAAGAATCGACTGTACAATTTGGCATGCATATACGCTACAGGGAAACTGTTGGGTGACTGAGCGGGTGGAGGGTATTGACTCCCGAATGGAGGTTTGACATGGAGGGGCGTTCATCGATCAAGGGTGAGTGACGAAGCTGTTGAAATTTCGAGGGGGCTTTGAAATGCTTGCTGGCAATGCTTATTGGCGTCTTCGGGCAACCGTTGATGTGAAGTGAGGAAGGCGACGTACCGTGTGATGTTGATAATTCCTCTGGGTGCAATGGCACTTCGTGTCGTTTCAACACCGTGTTCACACCGTGCTCCGGCGCTTTCTTCCTTTGATCCGAACAACCTCACTCGCAAACCCGCCGTCATTCCATCTGGTGTCGTGTTGCCATACCGCCTATGCTGGGCGCAGAGGTTGTCTTTTCTGGATCCCAGGTCTGTTTCTACAGTGACCTCGACGGCAGCGAATACAGTACAAGAGAGCCAACAATGGCAACTGACTGACCCGAGGTGGCCGTCGTTAACTCATTTCCCGTCACATTACATCGACCACCAACAGACCCCTTAGTGTACACATACCGCCATCCTCCCCTCCACTACCTTTCAGGGTTACTGAGGTACCTTTTGTAGCGTCAAGTTCGTCTCCACCACACAACTCCTCTCTGCAGAAGATCTCACTCATCACCTTGCCTGCCCCCTTGCTTCAGCCCGTGGCCTTGTTTATCGTCAACGGCGTATGTTTTCTGGCAGATCACTAGCCTTTCACCGGTCTTTCGTGCCATGCGAGAAATAATGTCGAGACGAGATGGACAACATGGAACTCGGCCTGCTGGTCGGATGTGGACAGACATCCAGTAGTAACTCCAGCACCAACTTTAACACACACACACACACACCCCTCACCACGTTTCCCCCGCCAACCCTGGGCATTTAGGGGACCCTCCCCCGGATTCGCAGAGTCGATCGGTACCAAGGACTGCATGATTCGAGACTTTTGGGGTTCTTCTCCCCATGAAAAATACACTGAGTTGTGCGGCACGGTAGACACGGGCTGTCATCCCAGCCTTGGGTCAGGTAGACGGCCAGCAATATGCGGTTCAAAGTACTGCAGATTAGTCGAAAAGCATCTCCTCGACCGCATCGCTTGCTCTCACCATTCGATTAACGGCTCTTTGCGGCGTACACGTTCCTCACCTCGACTTCTTCCGCGCCTCGATCACCGCCGCTATCGACCGAAAAACACGGGCAAACGCAAAACCCCAACATCACCACCCTGCGTGACAGGCATCGACAAGGAACAGGACCGAGCCCCCAATACTGTGTGCCATCCCATGGATTCACCTCCAAGCCACGGGTAGCACACCCACACTCTGGATTTCCGCGCGCCAGGCACCATGTTCCCTATCCCAGGCTCACTCGGTCGGGCTCTGGCGGATGGAGAAGTGACAGGGCCTGCAGCCTCTAGCGTAGCCCCGTTTACCCCGGTACCCCATCTCGTCCTCCTCCATTCCCTTCCCATCCCCGTTTCGTCCCATGCCCGTTGCAACCGTCTGTCCTGACTGGCCTGGCTTGACCTTTAGGTCTGCGGGGTGGGGATGAGGACTGCGTGTCTGTCACCAGTACACCAATGGCTCCAACGACTCCAAGCCGGGGTCTGGGGCAAAAGAGACGAAGCTAGAGCTCCCCGTTGACCTGATGGCGAGAGAGTAGCGACATTGTACATTTCTGTACCTTTGTACGGTGAGGGCTGCCTTTTCCCCAGAGAGTTACCCAGTCTCTGTAGCAGCACCAACAACCCCGTTTGGAATCCTCCGCATCTTCCTCTTCCCCCATCAGCGCTTCTCCCATCCATAATAACTGCTCCACTGCCGTGCATCCCTTCTTCTCGCCGTTCTATCGTTCCCCCCTTCCTCCTCCAAGGACATCCGTGGAACGCCGCCTCGATAGCTTCGAGCGTGGTCTTTGCCCTTTTGTCTTGACTGAGCGCCTAGCTGAAACTGTTCGCATCGCACCTCACGATTACGGCTACTGATCTGCTCGCCTGCCAGCCGCTCCGTAGTCACTCAGGTTTCACTCGTCAAATACTCCACCGCCTGTCCTGTGCTGCGCTGTCGCGGCGCACCAACGCCCGCCCACCACGTCGTCCACCCAGCTTCTTCGCCTCCAGACGCAGGCGATGTCCCCGTCCTCGACGGGCGACTCTCCCCGCTCGGCCACGGGCAACGCGGGGAGGCCCTTTTCTGTGCCGTCGCGTGAGACGTTCAACATTGAGGTGCCCTCACCATCAATGACCAACGGCATACACCCTTTAAAGTCGCCCGCATCGCTCAAAACCCAAAGAACGCCCAGTTTCAGCAGAGATGGGATTCTCGGGTCCGCGCAAAAGGCCCGGAACATGTCTCAGTCGTCCGATAATCGCCCAGATGCTCTGACCAATGGCATGAACAAGGCGCCCAGCGACGAGGGTTCCAACCCGCTCAAGAGGAGGAACACAGACGTCGGCATCGACTACCCCCGGAGGAGGGCTACAATCGCAGTATGTGAAGCCGTCAGTTCATGGCCCGTCGTACTAACTGGCGACAGTGCGAAGTGTGCCGGTCCCGCAAGTCCCGGTGCGATGGAACCAAGCCCAAGTGTAAGCTCTGCACCGAGCTGGGCGCCGAGTGTGTTTACAGGGAGCCTGGCATCAAGCTGGACGCCGGGGACAAGCTGATTCTGGAGCGTCTGAACCGCATCGAAAGTCTGCTGCAGATGAACATGGTTGCCGGGCAGGCCAACGGCATTGCCATGAACCAAGAGTCCCCCTCCATGAGCAATGGATCGGGGCTCAACGGAGACAGCATGTTGGGAGTCTCGGGTTCCGGGAACATCGTATCCATCATACCCAACGGCGGCCTGGGCACTTGGAACAACCCGACAAATATCTCGACGATGCCTAAAATGCATACAAACGCCGCTCTCCACCTGCTGCAGTGGCCTCTCATCCGCGACCTTGTCTCCCGGCCGTATGACCCACAGGTTCTGCTCCAGCTGGAAATGGCCCGCGAGCCTCTGCACTCGCTCACCAAAACACCGTGCGTTGATCTATCGAACACGACCGCCTACATTGAAGCCTATTTCGAGCGCGTGAACGTATGGTACGCCTGCGTCAACCCCTACACCTGGAGAAGCCATTACCGAACAGCTCTTTCCAACGGGTTTCGTGAGGGCGCAGAGAGCTGCATCGTCTTGCTGGTCCTGGCTCTGGGCCAAGCAAGTTTGAGAGGCAGCATCTCGAGGATCGTACCCGGAGAGGATGCCCCCGGCTTGCAGTATTTCACCGCCGCCTGGGCGCTTTTGCCAGGCATGATGACATCCAACAACGTCCTAGCGGCCCAGTGTCATCTGCTGGCCTCGGCTTACCTGTTCTATCTCGTGCGACCGCTCGAGGCCTGGAACCTCCTCTGCACTACGAGCACGAAGTTACAGCTCTTGCTCATGTCACCCAACAGGGTCCCGCCAAACCAACGGGAACTGACTGAACGCATCTACTGGAACTCACTGCTGTTCGAGAGCGACCTGCTGGCCGAGCTGGATTTGCCACACTCGGGCGTCGTCCAGTTTGAAGAGAACGTCGGCCTGCCCGGCGGTTTCGAGGGCGAGGAACAGGAAGCAATTGGCCGTGACGACCTCTGGTATTTCTTGGCAGAGATCGCACTGCGGCGGCTCCTCAACAGGGTGAGCCAGCTGATCTACTCGAAAGACTCAATGGCTTCCACTACCAGCCTGGAGCCTGTGGTGGCGGAACTCGACTTTCAGCTGACTCAATGGTACGAGAGTCTGCCGATGCCGCTGCAGTTCCCCTTCACCCGTACTCTACTCGCCGATCCGGTGCAGACGGTGTTGCGCTTGCGGTTCTTTGCTTGCCGGACAATCATCTACCGCCCGTACATCTTGGCCGTATTGGACAACGAGCAAGCAGTCCTGGACCCCGCGGTGCGCGACAGTTGCCACAAATGCCTGGAAGCCTCCATCCGGCAATTAGAGCACATATCCCAACAGTAAGTCTCAGTGTCAGGATATTTTTGCCGCCTGCTAATGCGCCGCAGTCACGCCGGACACATGCCCTATCTGTGGCAAGGGGCCCTTTCCATAGTGTCGCAGACGCTACTGGTTATGGGTGCGACCATGTCACCCTCTCTAAGTAGTATCCTCCTCACGCTTGTACCTCACCGGGAAACCATCGACCAGATCATCAATGACGTGGTGATGGAGATTGAGCGATATTCGACCCTGGCCCCCAGTCTGAGCCTAGCAGCAGAAATTATCAAAGAAGCCGAAGTGAGAAGGAGGGCATACCTAAGCGGATGAAAGCCGTCACGACCCGCCGCCCACAAGACCAGCACCTAGTGCTCTGGAGCCAGCCAGACTACCATCTTGAGAATACGACTTGCGGGCCCGACGGAAGCCCTTGGTCCCGGTTGCTGACAGTGGTCTTGGAGGTTGCCGATCTGGCTCCGACGCTCTACCAACAAACCCTGCTTCAAGTACGAGACACACCCTGAATAGCACAAAGGGAGACCAAGGTTATCGACGACCTCCAAAGATCGTTGGCCTCCCGCTCGCCCATGCGGGGCTGGGCGCTCTGGTCCCGGGGAAGCAGGCGTATGGTCGCAACAGCAACAACACTCGTGCAGGACAGCGAGTGGCAGAAACATCTGGGGTAATCCGGGGTTGCGCCATCTGGAGGTTGGGCATTATCTGCGAGTTGGGGAAGCCTGGTTGGCGGGTAATACTTGGTCTCACTGGGTGTTCGGACCGAAACCCCGGCGCCCGCCCACCCGGCCAATGGATCTATCTGGCGCCAACCCGCTTCGAGACGACACCCGCCATCTCCCGAGAGTGAAAGAGGACGGCGGCAGGCTGTCACTTTTCACAAACAAGGAGCGGTTCAAGTGGCGAAAAAAATCTTCAGCAACTGTGTTGTGAAACTGGGGTCAGGCGAATTCCTGCTGCAGGCGTTCTTTAAAGGGTGATGAATGATGAGCATGAGTGATATTGGATTCTCAAAGCCAGTTGGCTTGCCGCCTGGCTTTAGGTATGACGGTACACATTCTTGGCCCGGGGATCTCACTGTAAGGTCAGCCGATGTTTGGTGATATAGTATTGTACAACATAGCATTGCCGATGAAATACCCATTCATGTACCTGTAAACGACGCAACCGCGGTTTCGAGCATCCAACGTACCCCTATGGCCTGCGTCAGGTTGGAGAGAACAAAACCAACCTCCAAGTCACGGCATCGCCCCCATTTCAGGAGGTCAGGACGCGGACGTGATTTGGCCTGGGCCAGGCGCAGCCTTGCTATTCGTCCTGTGTACCCCAACGACATGTATGCGGGGTACCTCGAGACCTTAATATGAGTTGCATACGCGAAAGGGGCTCACATACAGGACGGTCACGCGGCGTCATCTCCATGCTGCGCCAGATCCTCCCTGCGACGCTGTGTTCAACTGACCTCGTGGCGTTGCGGAGAGGGGGCACAACGTCTTCGCACAACGTCTTCATCGATGAAGGGAGACGAAAAAAAAATCAAAACCAAACATGACGGTCTCTACGACTTCTGTCTGTACGGTTGACTATAAGGCACCCGCAGCTCCGGGTCATGCATTCGTGATGATGTTTGTTTCGACCACGCTACTAGTCAGAACAGTGACTGCACATCGAACTCTCTGCATCTTATAGGTCTGAAAGTCGGTCGACCTGCTGTTTCCATTGACGCCGGTGTCGTTATGCCGTGCCTGTACTACCGTTTCATGAGAAAGAAGTGTCTGTTCTCAATATGAGCCTGGGGGGCGATACTGCCCGTAACCAACCCCCAACCGCTGTCTCGTCAGCATGCCTGTCTATGAGCGGTCATTGAGTTGGTAGACGACTCCATAACGCCGGGCGCAAGAGTCCGTTTTTGACTACCGGTATTCGAGGTGGAGACCGGGGATTCGGGGAGAGGCCAAGTTATGGAGAGTGGAAAGCGGAAGATCCACCAATGAAAGGAGCTTGGTTCTGGGCCGATCCAGAACGGAGATAGATGCGAGGACTGTTTGCCGAGTGGATATACCAAGCTCGTGGACAATACACAGGCTGAAGCCGACGCGGGTCCGAGCTGGAGGGGCGTGCCAAAGGCGTGGTGAATGTTGGACGTCTTCGCCGGCGAGGGCGATGTCGCGAGGCCTGCGAGAGTTTTTCTTCTACTCGGCGCTAGTGAGACTTCCACATTTCCTGCAAGAATCGGTGATGATGGCGGCGATGTCGGAAAGGAGGGAGGAAGCTTGCGGACTGGCAGCACGTGCTAGTGTGCGCAAAGCCACTGACGCCGAGCTGAGAGTGCCGCTTCCACGAGACCAGAGCTGCGATACGACAATCGTGTGCTGCGTGTGAGTGGCTCTCACAAGGCTCGGGCTCAGGCAATTAGCCAATGGTTTCCGGAAAAAGAGAAAAAAAAAAAGAGAACACTATTCTCGATGCGTGACGAGGCGGTCTGCCGAGAGACACGAGAGCTGACTCGGGCACCGACTGCCGGATCGGCCCCACCTGAGCCAATCGAGCCCCGAAGCGCCGTAGGCGTCGGCAGGCCGTTGACCCGATCTACTTTAGTGCCGGCCGAAGTGGACCGACATCGCTAAAATCTGCACATGGGATTTTGTCGGTGGACAGGCGGATTTGCGTTTAGGGTAGACCCTCGAGTTGATCCGCGTAACGGAAGCTTCTGCATCGTCGCCCCCTCCCCCAACATGAGACCGTCGGCCAAATCACAGTGTCCGTGTCTGCCCAAGGCCGTGGTCACCGGTTAGGATCATGGCTGAGGAATGCAGAGGGCTGATGCACGTGCGCAGGCAGTTCCAGCTTCCGGCGGTTCCCTCGCTTGACGGTAGTGGGCAGTTCCCTGCAGCACACTAGGGACTATGTAGGCACACAGGACAGGGCTCGGCGAGCGCTAGCTTCCCGCGCCTCCCACCCTCCTCTTCGCCTCAAGGTTTGCTGTCAGAGAGGCATGCCGCTGCTGGTGGGTGCAGATCGGACTGGCCGCTAGCTCGGACGACTGTAAGACGACTGTCTGCGTCGTCCGTGTCTCTTGGACGTTGGTATTTTGTGTGCGTGCGGTGCAAAAACTAGGGGGTTGGAACCAAGGTCAAACAGCCCGGCGAGGGCTGCGATGTGCTGATTCGATACGGGAGAGAGTCTTGGTTGTGTTCAAATCACGGGAAATGGGGCCGCAGCAGGGCATGGGCCACAAGACGACGAGCCTACGGGTGAAGGTAGGATTCAAGGGCGCCTCTCGTCAGAGACAAGTTCACCCCGCCGCAGCACAATAGGGGCCAATCGATTGCCCGTCGGTGGCGCCCTGTTAGTGTCGGTGGCAGTAGGCAGCTCCCGTCGGGCAATGACTCCCTGCTTGTCACAAGCGGGCGGGCTCGACTTGCCATGGATTTCAGGTTGGACGAATGTCTTTGCTCCCTCTCTCTCTCTCTCCCCCTTGCCTGAATGGACATTCCATTGTGCAAGGCTTGTTCCAGGCTGCCATTCACCATTTCACCAACAGCATGTCCAGCCCCTCTTCCTTCCCCACAGCCTGATCCTGCGACGTCGTGATCCAACGAGGCATCTACACTTCCTCGGCCGCCTCCCTCCAGGCTTCGTCCTCTCCACAAGCTCGCCCCGTCCGACCAGACAGCTTCCACTGCTGCCCGATTGATACCTCACCACAGGGCAAGGCAAACCGTCGCCGTCGTCTGCTTTTCCAGGGCGCACATTCATCACCTTTGCACGCCTGCATGTGCATGGCCGATATGCAACCCGTCATCCAAGTCCAATCATAGCTCCGCGGCATGCATTGAAGCCACCCACTCACGAGCAACCAGCTGTCCGGGTGCACCCCCTTCTCGACCCTCGATTCAACGATTCCCGCTCCCGAACCCATCTCAAACTTCTCTCACCTCCCGCATGAGGCTGACCGCAGCCCAATGGCCTATCGAGATGGCGCAGAGTTGCACAGGAGAACGAGCCGGCGGCGGCACCCTCTCAGTCCGCCGCCCATCGCACACTATGATTGGCAACCCGCTGGGGAGACCGCCTTCGACTCGATGCCGTACCGGAGGCCCAGAGACCTTATACAAGGGCCCGACGAGAGGACTTCGTCCATGGGACGAAGCCGCTCCGTAAACACCACCAGCGGCGTGTCTGCCACCCTTGCACCCACCATGCCTAGGACCCCCAAGGCAGCTCCGTACAGGAGGGGAAGGGTGCCCGTCGACAATGGTTACGATTCTTACGACGAGGAACCGCCCTCCGGCGGAAGGGAGAGAGAGGGGGAGAGGGAAAGTTCCGCGCGTGGTCGCAGTCCGAGGTCAAACCACCAATCGAGGACACGCCGTGTCTACGAGTCGAGGCGGTCTTCGCGGTATTCGGAGTCCGCCTCCGAGACGGAGTCGGACGAGGAATCCGAGACCAGCGTCTCCACGCAAGAGGAGAAGCGGGAACGACGTCGGGGCAGGGACAGGCGGGAGAGGGAGAGATGCGAGAAACCGGCACGTCAGACGGTCGTCGAGCGGCGACGGCCGCCGGCGGACGACAAGACGCCGAAGCGCCGCAGGAAGATCAAGAAGATCATCTACATGGAGGAGGACGGCTCTACGGAACCCACGCCACGGCAGTCTATGGACGAGTACAGCCGCTCGCCCTCTCGGCACCGTTCTCACATCTCGCGGCCGGCATCAGATCGGCACTACTCGAGACAGCGTTCCCACAGCCCGGGCCGGAGATCAAACCACCATCGCCCGTCGCCCAAGACGTACGAAATCTCTAAGCCGCCCAGCTCCTCCAAGAGGTTGGTGTATGAGATTCACCCGGCTCGGGGCGAATCTGACTTGATCCTGAGCAGAAACCCAAGGAGACACCCGTCCCAGACCATGTACCCAGAGACCCGCACGATCCGCCGCTCCAACACGGTCTCGGGGGCATCGCATGTCACGTCGCACACGCACAGCACGGCCTCGTCCAACAGGCGTTCATCTAGCTTCTTGGGCAACCTGCTCACGGGGAGCTCCGTCTCCTACTCGTCCGAGAAGACGGCCAGGTAGGCCGAACAAGACGAGAAAATACAGTGGATGCTGACGCTTCTTAACAGGGTTGAGTGCGTTGTGTGCATGGACGATTTCCCGTCGAGCAAGATTGCAAAGCTCAAGTGCGGACATCGGATGTGTAGCGGATGTCTGAAGAGGCACTTCAAGATCTCCATCACTGACCCGCAGGAAATGCCTCCCAAGTGCTGCTCCGAGAACATTGCCCTAAAACATGTCGACCACCTGTTCTCGGCCGAGTTCAAGAAGAAGTGGAATCGAAAGTTCCAAGAGTACTCGGCGCGAAACCGCATCTACTGTCCCTCGAGAAAATGTGGCGCCTGGATCAAGCCAAGTTACATCCGCAAAGAAGGAGGTCGCAAATACGGCAAGTGTGGCCAGTGCCGGACCAAAGTGTGCTGCTCGTGTAACGGCCGGTGGCACTCGTCGAGGGAATGCCCAAACGACGAGGAGACGACAAGATTCCTGGACCAGGCCAAGGACGAGGGCTGGAAGCGATGCTACAAGTGCAATCACATGGTTGAGCTCAAGGAAGGCTGCAACCACATGACATGGTAAGGACCATGCTTGCTTCTCGATTTCTGGATCTTGCTGATTAGCGCAGCCTCTGCGGAGCACAGTTCTGCATGGTATGCGGCACAAAGTGGAAGAGCTGCGATTGTCCCTGGTTCAACTATGATACAGCGGACGTGGACCAACTGCGTGACATGCAGATGCCAGCTGCGATCGAACGCATGGAGCGGCTGGACCTGACCGAGAGCTCGAGGAGTATGCGGTCAACTGCTGCCTCCAGTGCACCGCCGCTGCGGTCTCGGTCGCAAGAGTACGACAGCAGACTGATGCGGCGATTCCAGGAGAACCGCGACGAAGGCCTTGCGCGGGCGCTGCAGAGTTACGAGGTGGACGATGACGTTTACGACAGAGGGTACGGGGATATTGTCGGTGTCGGCAACACGGCGGGCCATTTCATGAATGACGACTATCGCAGAGAGCCCGAGGCATTTGCATCCGCACCCGTGCCGCCGGCGCCAACGCCACCGGCGGCTTTTGAACGCCCGGCGCCGACGGACTACATGTCGGGGGTCAATAGGGCGAGAGGCGTCCCCCCCGACCCCTTGGGGCAGCGCCTCGCCGAGCGCTTTTCAGAGTTCCGTTCGAGCCCGAGTGGCCCCCGGCCGGGGATGATGCCACCGCCACCGGTGCCACCCCTCGGGCCACTGGCTGCTCCCCCAATGGGACCTCTCTCCATGGCGGCGCCAATGATGATGGGCCCCCCTCCGCCAATTCCGTTACTGAGGAGGCACACGATAGAGGAGGAGATGTACAACAGGACCACGCGGCCATCCGAGCGGGTGGTACCGGGGCGGACAGTACACGATTACGAGATGGAGGCAGCGGTGCATGCGCCGCGGAGCCGGAGACGAATGCGAGAAGAGCCCAAGTCGTCGACGCTCGCCGGGCTCACGGGGGTGGGCCGCGGCATGAACCGTGTGCACGAATGGCGAAACCATGTGCGGCCAGGCATGCCCGAGGGGGAACCGACGGCCATGGCCTGATACGACAGACAACGAAGTACTTGACGACGACGACAGAATAGGGCCCAGGACACAGCACGATGTGATGATTTGCCATTGCCGTTTTGGTCCATGTTGCACGTTTTGGGAAGGCTGCTTGCTATTTCATGGGGTTATGCTTGTAACACTAGGCGCGTGATATATCCTCGGGGCGGACATGGTCTAAGGTTTTCGGGGAGTAGGCAGTTTAGTAACGATTGCAGCAGGTTCATTTGGTTTTTTTTTTTGTGCTTGCCTTCCCTCGCCTGCCAGCCTGCCGTTTCTCATGTGAAGTTTCGACCTCGGCTGGTTCGCCCTGGGTGGCACGGATCGGGTCCCATGTGCCATGTCGTCCAATATCGTGGACCAACCAAGGGCGTGGAGGATGCCCATCTCGGAGGGCTCCGCTTGCTAGGCACGTCCTGTTGTGATGCAGATATACTTTGGCCCGGCAGTTCTGCTGGCCAGATCCGTGTTGACATCCAGTAGCGCACCGTAGTGGCCTGACGAGAGAGAACGAAGATGCGGCTGCTGTTGTCAGTGGGGGGAAGAGAGAGTTGGGCGGTCTTTGGGCGTCGAGGCTTACGGACCTGGGTCCGGAGTCGACAGGGTTAGTCGTTGTAGCTGGATGAGAGGATATCTAGCAAAGCTGGTTGAAGGAGCGGTCGAAAATGGCAGGAGGATGAGGCTGGCTGACTCGCAGCGGACGTCTCCCTGCCCGGCTCCGTTGGGGCCATGGCGACGTGGTGCAGTTCCTGGCGTGTCGTTTGCATTGATGGGCCATCTCGCATCCCCAGGGATGGTGCCGGCCAGGCTCTTGTATGCGACGACGCCGCATTGCACCTCACCCAAGCAACGGGCGGGATGGCGAATGCGTCGCGCTCACACACATGGACGCACGTACTCGAACGCAAACTATCGCCGGGTACAGAGCGAGAGTCCGTATCGCACCGGTTGGTGTACGAAAGGTTAAGGGCCGCATCGTTGCACATGATGCGCCCCACCAATGAGCATCTCGATGGTTGTCCATCGATCGGGGACGTGTGGTCCCCTGCCAAGACTGGCGATGCCTGCAACAGCTTTGGCCGACGACTTCTGACGGTTTTTTACTTGCTCTGGCGACGAAGTGCAAGGCCGGAGAATGCTGGTCTGTCGGGTTGACACACACACACACACACATGGGCCTCTCCCCCCCCCCCCCCCCCCCCCTTTTCTGAGCCAAGTCTGGGTTTTGGGCATGGCATTCTCACTTTCTGCTGCCCGTGGTTTGAGAATGGGCTTAGTTAGAAATAGAGTGAGAGTTTTATTCCTGCTCGTCGTCCGGTATGGGGAATTCTCTCGGATTGAACTCTTGGGTCGGGTCCAAGGAGGCCTGGATTGAGCAGGGCCGCCAGGGGTTGCGAGGAGGGACCTTGCAATGGGACGAGAAGATTTCCCGTATTCTGCTGTGTTTTCCTCATAGATTTCTCAAAGAGCTTAATCTGTTGGCGAGGCAGGGAGCTCTAGCTCGAGGTCCATAATCCATTTACACTGGGCATTGCGCGAGCCAAGCAAAAAGGTTGGGGGGTGCGGGCTTTGAGCTTAGCAGAGCGAGTCCCACGCCGGATCGAATGGGAAATGGAGAAAGCGAAAAGAAAAATGGACAGGTGGTGGGGTGAGCCATTTGGCATTCCTTTCACTCACTGCTGCTCGTCCAGTGCTTGAATGCTCCCATGGCGGCCGGATGCTTCGCCCAATGACGTTGTCTGTGCATCTGTATGCTCTTTAGCGGCCACACCCCGGTCTCTCGGGTCCCTCGTGCTCTCCTTCGCTCTCGGGCTATCGCTGCATCTGCGTATGTTGCCTCTCTCCCTAATGCTGATGCTTTCGCCGGGTCGGCTTTCTGTTCCTACGTCTGCTTCTGCCCACTGCATGCTTGTTGCTGTGACCTGGTGTACATCAACCTAGAACCTGCACGCCTCAGCCTGCTGCGTTGTCGGATAGCTACCGATACTTTCTACGGACCTGTGTTCCCGCCGTCTTCCTCCTCTCCCATCTACTACCACCTCGCACCTCTAGACCACCTTCCCAACCCCGGAAACACCTCGCGTGCCCTCTCATATTTCCTCCCTATTTTGCTTGCGAATGCGATATCCAAGCCGCGACCCGATAAACCCCCCCCATTGTTAGCCAGCATCTGCTCCAACCGTACGAACTTCACTCCGCATAGCTTCCCGCCGGACTCCTCGAGAAGCGGCCGCCCGGAAATGACGGCGTCACCAACGGGCCGACAATAGCACACCTACATACCTTACCTGCCTCCCTTCTCCCCGGTGCAGCGTATACGACATCACAATGCTCCTCGTCTACCAGGTCGGGAGCGTCAAGATCGGAGAGGTCGTCCGCTATACCGTCACCTATACGCCCTCCCAGGACCGAATCCTGCCCTCACCCGAGCGCCTCTACCTGCGCGTCCGTAACACCTCCGCCATCGCCCTGCGCGCCGCGTTTGTTCATGGCCCCTACACGCTGGGCGCCGCTGCCTACCCGTCCAACTTCAACCCCAACGTCAAGTTTGCGAACCCCCGCCGCTATGGCGTTCCCGAGTTCGAGCCCATGCTCAAGGCTGGTGGCTCGTGGGAGTGCGAGCTGGTGGTGCCGGAGCACATACGACAGAGCGCGGGAACCGGAGGCGGCGGCCACTTTGGCGGTGCGGCCCCAGGAGACCAAGAGACCGAGTGCGCATCGTGGATCGTCGAGGTGTCGTCGCAGGTCATCTTCTCGACTTCGGCCGCGGTCGGGTACGAGGTGACGCTCGCTAGGGACGCAAAGTCGCTGAACCTGAGTTCCTCGCTGCCCGTCATCGGCGGCCAGACCCAAGTACCACAGCCCGGCAGGGTCGCCGACCACCAGCAGAGCGTGGGTGCCAAGGACGGCCACCACCCGGCGCAGCTGAAGGGCGTGTTCTCCAAAGCCATACACCTCAAGGTGGAGGACACGGCCGCTCTGTGGAACACCCCGAGGCTTCCGGGATGGGACGACCTCAACATCGACCGGCTCAAGAGCCGTAACAAGAAGGACCAGCCTGTTGAGAGCGTCACCCAAGAGATACCGCAGGAGGAGAAGCTTGAAATTAAACAAAAGAAGGTGCACTTGGTTGTCCTTACCCACGGCCTGCACAGCAACCTGGGAGCGGACATGCTGTATTTAAAGGAGAGCATTGATCAGACAGTCGCGCAGGCCAAGATTGATGCCAAGGCCAGGCGTGCCAAGGAGCGCGCTGAGAAGGAAGCCAAGAAAGACGGAGATGCCACAGAAGATGATAAAGACAAGACTCAAGACGACAGCCCTGCAGAAGACGATGGGGACGACGAAGAGGTCATTGTGCGCGGCTTCTCGGGCAACGCGACAAGGACAGAAAGAGGTATCAAATACCTGGGTAAGAGGCTGGCTAGGTACATCCTCTCCATGTCGTACCCCGATCAGCCGTTTCTGCCGTCAAAGAAGGGCCACACGGAGACGGCAGTCGCTGCAGTCTTCAACAAAACTGAACCAGACAGTAAGGCGGCTCACAAACACAGCACGATCCATAAAGAAGAAGCCAAAGAGAAGCGTCCTTTCAAGATCACCAGCATCAGTTTCATCGGCCACTCTCTGGGTGGACTGATACAGACATACGCCGTTGCATATATCCAGAAGCACTCACCAGAATTCTTTACCCTAATCAAACCAATCAACTTTGTCGCCCTTGCCACACCGTTCCTCGGCCTCAGCAACGAAAACCCCTTGTATGTCAAGTTTGCCTTGGACTTTGGCCTGGTCGGCAGAACGGGCCAGGATCTTGGTCTTACGTGGCGGGCGCCCACCATCGCGAGGAGCGGCTGGGGCGCCATCGTCAGCAATCTTGGCGAAAGTGCACACAAGAGGGTCATGGGCGAGGTCCAACCCGAGTCGAAGCCTCTGCTGCGGATTCTGCCGACTGGCCCGGCCCATACGGCGCTCAAGAAGTTCCGCAACCGCACGGTCTACTCCAACGTGGTCAACGATGGCATCGTCCCGCTGAGAACCAGCTGTCTTCTGTTCCTCGATTGGCAGGGTCTCGGCCGCGTGGAGAAGGCACGACGAGACGCCGGCTTGGTCGAGACACTGGTGGGCGCCGGCTGGGCGGAACTGACCGGCGGAAGCTTGGCACCGACGCCACGGAGATCCAGCGCCCTCCCTCCGGATGAGGAGGAGCCTGTGGATGACCACTCTGGCAACATCACGCCGACAGCCCCGTCCAACGCTGTTGAGGTGCCGCAGCCGCCGCGGAACGCAATGATGGAGGACGACCAGGCTAGTCTCCGGTCGGTCCCTACGCCGTACAACGAAGCAGGACCCGAGGGCGCAAAGGACGGTGCCAACAACGGACCGTTTGCCGGCTTCTTCTCCCTTTTCAAGGGCAACGAGCAAGCGCAGTCCAAAACGCAACCCAAAACGCCCAGCATGTCCAACAAGCAGCACAAAATCTACAAGCGGAGTCAGACAATCAACTTTGACGAGATGTCGCAAACGTCGGGTTCCAAAGTCACTGCAGGCCACGAGCTGGAGCGAGACCAGCATATTGCGCCGCCGAGAACGAGCTTCTTCGAGTCCGCACACGACCTGATCAACCCCAAGATTCCTACCACCGAGTACCTCATCGACCCCACCAAGCGCCCCAGAGCCATTTTCCACGATCGCGTCTACCATCCGTCGGATATCCCGCCGCCGCCATTGAAGAAGAAGCCCACCGGCTCGCTGGCGTCTCGCAGAAGCACTTTTAGGCGGGCTGCATCGACGGGTTCTGGCGGATCAAGGACCAGCACGGACTCATCGCCTCATCCGTCGCAACGTTTCTCGCATGAAAACACCATGGACTCGACGCGAGACTACGACGACACGGCCAATACGAACCCCGACAAGGGGCCCGATGAGGAGATTGATGGTTCGCAGATGCGGGTTGAAGAGAAGATTGCTCGTGCTTACCACCGTGGCCTAGCATGGCGAAAAGTGCTTGTCAAACTGGAACCCGACGCGCACAACAACATCATTGTGCGTCGGATGTTCGCCAATGCCTACGGCTGGCCTGTTGTGAAGCACCTGGTCGACGCCCACTTCAGCGATTCGGCGACCGCAAGGACCCGTGACGAAGACGAGTCGTCTGGCGAGCTGGCGCTCGACATTGGCCAGGCACCGAACAAGTACGGCGACGAGGTCAGGGATAGCGGTGTGCCATCCAACGATGGCGCGAGCGATAGGCCCACCGGAGGTCTGCTGTCGCCTAACTCACAACGGGAGGCGGAAGACGTGGTGCCAGACATGCAGGCGCCACCCAAACGTCGCTCGTCCTCACGTAGCTCATCGGCCAGCCCGCCCCGGATCACCAGATCGCCTCGGCCACGGCCGGAGCGGGTCGATTCCGTCACGTGGAGCGACCGGGACTGGGCGGACAGCGACGACAGCGAGACAACGGCCACGACAGCCAGCGCCAGGAGCCCCAAGGATACGGAGTTCAAGGACAAGGATAAGGACGGCAACCGGTCGACAGCGCCGCTAGGGGGCTGGAACTGGACGGAGAAGATTGTGGGCAGGGGAGGCTTAACTCGCAAGACGTCCCCGAAGCCGGACGGCAAGAACGACGACGGCGGCGTGGACTAATAGCCAAAAGACGAGGATTGGACGCACATTGATACCTACGTACATATATACTGTTTTAATCGATGAGATCACGTTTTAACGACTTTGGGTGATGACCACTATTATCATATGGCTTGAGATACTCATTAACCGTTCCATCAGCATTATTTTCGAAGAGCTTCAAAGTCGAGGATCTCTTGTTTTGAAGCCTGGCGATGTCGTGGCTCGTCGGATCCAACAAATTGTTGCCATGTAGTCGTCAATCAATAGTTGGCTACTTCGAATCCCATGTGCGGTCCACCGCTTTTCGGGTACATGACTAGCAGCCGATGCGATGCCGGGACCCCTGCATCGTCCCGGTGGCGTCATCGACAAGTGGGAACATGTATAAACGTCTTCTCTCACAGCTCACCTCGAGCCAGCCAAGCCGCTGCAGACAGCCATCATGTTCTTGAGGTCGTTTTCTCCGAGATCGATCAATGGACTCCGACGGGCCCGGCGGGAGTTCTCGACGACGGCCTCTGCGCGAGCCGACTTCACCCACGTCGTGAGTTGAACACCCGCAACAACGCTCCCATGCTCGACACTCGATGCTAACCCACGACAGGTCGTGGGAGGCGGCGCGGTAGGCCTCGCAACAGCGCGCGCCCTCGCCCAGCGCCCGGGGACGTCGACGGTCCTACTCGAGCGCCACGGCGCCGTCGGCACGGAGACGTCGTCGCGCAACAGCGAGGTCATCCACGCGGGCATCTACTACGGGGCGGGGACCCTCAAGACGTCGCTCTGCATCCGCGGCAAGGAGCTGCTCTACGCCTTTTGCCGCGAGCGCGGCGTCGCGCACGCCAACACGGGCAAGTGGATCGTCGCGCAGACGAGCGCCCAGCGCGAGGCCCTCGAGCGCGTGCACGACTTTTGCAACAACGAGATCCACGTCCCCGTGCGCTGGGTCGCGGCCGAGGAGGCGCAGAGGCTGGAGCCGGACGTCCGGGCCGAGGCCGGTGTGCTCGAGAGCCCCACGACGGGCATCGTGGACTCGCACGGCCTGATGGTCGGGCTGATGGGCCTCTTCGAGGATGCCGGGGGCGTCGTGGCGCTGAGCTCCGCCGTGACAGGGGTGACGCCGCTTGGGCAGAAAGGCAGCGCCGGGTGGGAGGTGCGCGTGCGGGATCCCGCGACGGGGGAGGAGAGCGCCGTGACGGCCGAGGTGCTGGTCAACGCCGCGGGGCTGGGCGCCGTCGACGTGCACAACATGATTGTGCCCGCGGCGGAGCGGCGCGCCATGTACTACGCCAAGGGCAACTACTTCTCCTACGCGAGCTCGGCGCCCAAGGTCGGCAGGCTCATCTACCCGGCGCCGGAGCCCGGCGCCGGCGGGCTGGGGACGCATCTGACGCTGGACCTCGCGGGGCGGGTACGCTTCGGCCCGGACGTGGAATGGGTCGATTCGGCCGACGACCTGGCCGTCAACGGCGCCAGGTTGCCGGCGGCCATTGACGCCATCAAGAGATACCTGCCGGGCCTCGACGAGAGCTGTCTGGAGCCGGACTACGCGGGCATCCGGCCGAAGCTGGGCAAGTTCGGGGCCGTGGGGCACGGCACAGGGTTCCACGACTTCATCATCAGGAAGGAAGACGGCTACGAGGGATGGGTCAACCTGCTGGGCATCGAAAGCCCCGGCCTTACGAGCTGTCTGGCCATCGCGGAACGGGTCGACGAGATACTCTACGGGTAAGGTGCTTGCTTGGGCATTCTGGTGTCCGGCTCGAGGTGGCCAACCACCCTTAGGACGTATGCTCTGATACATTGTATTATACACACATGCGCTAAGGGATGCGTCAAAAGACCGCCCATCCAAAAAAAAAAATTTAAGCCAGATTCATACAACGCTGCAGACTTTTTTCTTTTCAACGAATGCGTGTGTGTGTGTGTGGTCAAAATCCATGTCCCATCCTAATCCTTTCAGGTTCCACGACGCCGTCCTAGTAGTTATTTCATATTCGGCTGTACAATCACTGCCACAGTCCGTCATTGGCCCGCCAACGCCAGCAAACAAAATTGACCTATCGCACATCTCTACCGCAACGTCAAGCTGGGGTGGAACTTGCGGCCCTGAACATCAACGTGGAATTCGTAGATGCCGTTTTCGGCTCCCACGTACCTAGGATTGTTAGTGAACATTGCCTATTATATGATGCACAACACTCACAGTATTCTGCCATCCTCGCTCCACGAGATCCCGGCCGTGTTGTCAGGCTCGGGAGGAGCCTCGTGAACGCCATGCTCGAGCACGACACGCCGGCGGCTATTGCGCTCCTCTAGCTCGCGGATCGCAACGGAGTTAAGCAGCGGCAGGATGGATGCGCGATCGCGGTCCCTGTCGCGGTCTCTGACGGCTTGCCTCAGGTCCTGGATGTTGCTCTCGAACGAAAGGCTGTAGAGCGCCTCGAGGTCTGCCCAGCCGCTCCCGGAAGATGTCAGGCTGCGCAGGCCGCTTGTTCCGCGCTGTGCCGCCGCCGAAGTATCGCCTGGCCGTATGCTTGCCGAACGCCTGGGTGGATGAGGATTCGCCAAGTCCAGCATGCGCTCTCGGTCGGTGTTGGATTGCAGAATGAGCCGCTGAGCAGTCCGTATGCGTTCTTGCGCTCGTTCCCTTGAGTCGCGAATGTTTCCGAGGAGGTCGCCAATCGCCCTGGATACGTTCTGGTTGGCGTCGTCGCTCGGCTCGCCGGGCTCGACAGCCGTACGCTCGCGATTTGTCCGCATCGAAGCAGTCTGCTCTCGACGTGCGGCACTGCCGTTCCGTGCCCGCGCCAGTATTTCAGGGTCAATACGGGCACCTCTCCCTCCCAAGGGGGGCATCCCTCCAAAGAACTGCATCGGCGATTGCTGCGACCCTTGCTCTGCCATTCGTGCTGAGATCCGTTCTCTCTGTTCACGCCTCATCCGCTCCTCCTGCAAAGCTTCGAGCACTCGTGTCTCGTCGGGTGTAAGGGCTAGGTGGTGTCGGCCGCTCGGACCGTCACCGCGCCGCCGACGAATCTCGCCGGCGTCTGGCAGGATGGAGGAGAGCGTGTCATTTGGTTCACCGCGGCCCTCAAGCAGCCGAGGATCGATCGTGGCGCGATCGAGGATGGGTATGTGGTCATAGTCTTCAGCGACACTGATGTCTAGGATTTGACGCTGCACGAAGCCACTCCTTAGATCGGCAATACCGACATGGCCGCGGTCTTCTGTCCAAGCCAGGAGATCATAAGGGCCGGGACAGAAAGACATGTCGCGGACAGCTCCAGATCCAGCCATCGGACGTGACGATGTGAAGGAGGTCAACAAGGGATCGGCAACGTCAGGATCAGTGAGGCTCTCGACATCGAATACCGAAATCGTACCGTACTGCGTCCCCACAGCCAAGTACGCTCCAGTGTTGGAGAAACATGCCGCAAAACTCCCTCTACTGTCGGATCCATCGTCCCTGCGCTGGCTGTTGAGTAGGATTTTGCCGCACAGCTCCCAACGGTATTCAGTCTTGTCATCGTTTCTGAATGGACCATTCTCGTCGATGGTTGCCTCAACGCGGTGGTGAATGTACAAAAAGGGGTCGTCGAGGATTGCAATCAGAAGACGGCCGTCAGGCGAAATGATGGCGCGATTGACGTAGTCTGGGTACGTCACAACGTCCAGCGGTTCAACCTTCTCCTGGCTTTCAAAGTCGCGCAATCCAACCAGGACCACCGTCTTGTCATTATTGGCCAGAACGGCAGCGGGCTCGGTATAAGCACCGTGATGCATCGGGCCAGCGGCTGGCGGGAACCACATCGTTATACAGTTGACGCGGTCGCGCGCCAGCTTCTGGCTCCTGGCAACAACACTTTTATTCGCCCTGCTACTCATGTTCACCCGCCGCGATTGGCTGAGAAGGGAGAAGACGTTATCTTCCGGTCGAGTAGAATCGGAATCGAGTCCGAGGGGCAATCGAGCGTCGGGTTCGAGATTGAGTTGGAGACCGAGGTTGTTGTCATCATCGCCCGTGCTGTCCGTCTGAATCGCTGTGAACTCGCCCGTCTCTCCCCCACAACACACCCAACCGTTCTCGGCAACCAGACATCGTGGCGAAAAGGAGAGGAACCTGACGGTTTCGCATTCCTTGGTGGTTGTGTTGAGCCGTTGGACGTGGTTGCTGCCGGCGCCCCCGGGAAAGTAGACGAAACTTTGTTTCTCGGCGCTGATAAGCGATCGAAGTTGCCAGTGTCTGACGAGAGGCTAGGTTAGCATTTATCGCATGCCAGCGCGCTTGACGAGCTGTCGATGGGAGGACACACTGAGATCGAACAGGGATGCGGTAGTGCCTTCGCGGCTTCTTCGAAATCAGGTTGTTCGTCGGGTAATAGCTGCAAGGTCGAAAAGTTAGAAGCGCAACGTACGATGGCGGTTCCTGGTCGGACATACGAGACGCCATCTTTCACAGCCATGATGGCTTATGGAGTGGCCAAAGAATGCGTCAGGAAGCAAACATACAGCTGCCGAAGCACGCGAGGTCGGGCTGCGCCAGTCGTGTACTCAATGCAATGGGTATGTTGAGCAATGCGGCGACAAGCAACGGTGAGAACTTGGCGACCAAAGACGTCGAGGGATGGTTTCGAGCGTTGGATGTCTGGAGGGCTATGAGAGTTGCGCGAGACGAGAGGCAACTTTCCGCATGACGTCCGTGTATGGCGGGAGGGGCCTGTTCTGATTTCCCCTTGGTCCTGGTTGGTCGGCGCTGAGATGCCCTCTAATTACCTAGCAGATTTCTAAGGCGTGGCGGTACCTCTGCAGTACGTACTCGCCTGCTGAAGCTGCTGCGCGGGCTGGTGCGTCGGGAGCTTGGGCTGCTCTGAATTTAGCCTGGGGTCTAAACCGACGCCCATTCCCGCTGTCTACTGAGGGTTTACCCAGAAGACGCCGGATAAAGAGTGTATTGCTGTTCCCTTTTGTTGAATAAGAATTCGGAGAGCTACTTCTCAGGATGGTCTTGAAGACGGGCTTAAAGTCGGCGTCGCTGTTCCATCAACACATCTGCAAATATCCGTTGTTGCCTCATCTACCCCGATCCCCGTCCAACGCCACTGACCCTTGTCCGCTTGTGGGCCCCCTTGTGATCTGTCGGCCCAGCCTACCTAGTGTCACGCAGTGTCTGTACTGACAGCGACATCAGACTAGCTGTTCTAGTCTAGAAGATAAACAAGATAAACTGAAGTTGTATCGGACTGCGATAAAATGCACTGCCCCTGCCAACCTCAAGTCACGAACGAGCCAAACCGAAATTCACGAGAAATGCATATACATTGCAGGTGTAGTGTTATGTCTCAAGCTTGGACCATTACTTTCTGTAACCGGTGGCAAGAGGTTCTCAGCTAGAACTCTGTGTTTTTTTTGTGATATACAAAGCATTTCCGCTTTCTCACGTCGTCGTATTGACATGGCACACAACTTCATGTGGTCAGTAAACCCGATCGATAACTTGTGGTTGGAGTCGTCGCGGTGCTCCAGACAGTTTGACTGACACTTGGAGGTGCAGTTGGCTTTCCAGAAGCTCTCCTCGACGAGAGGAGTTCATTGCACGGCTAAGACAGACGTTCAAAATTCTGCTGATCAAAGAAATCAAACGGTCTGTGTTGAATAAACGGCGAATTCGGAAAGACCATATCGACGAGCTCGGTACAAAGTCCTTGCTAGTCGCGTTTATGTCGAAACGAATACCGCCCATGACGGCAAAGATTGAAAGGAATAAATAGTGGCTAGCCGGTATCAATCATATCGAGTAGGATGTGTGTGTCGTTGAAGACGGGCCTCACAGTCGGCGAGACCTGCTTGAAGCTAGAGCATTGCTGAGGCCATAAAGTCACTGGTCATCAACGGTTGGAGGATGAGTATACTTCCGTATCGGTTTGTGAACCTAGTTGTCGGCACTGCCGCTAACCTATCGGCAGAGCCCCTTATCGTCATGAATAGCAATGACTGCCGTATCTTCTTTCGCAGTCGTTGGCGCAGCAAAGCGATCACTTAGCGTGTTCGCTGCTTAAACTTCTTCAACCTAGCGATTGTATTATTGCAAAGTAGCAGGGCATTGATGCGTCGATGAGTTGGTCTGAAACAGCATGCGGTGTCCCTGTAGAGCCGGACTGCTTTACATATCGGGAAAGAGGTCTCATTCGGACGTGAAGTCTTACTTCACTGGTAACACGACCTCAGTACCTCTGGCCCACTGTCGGGATCCACTCCCGGCACCGGAAGCGCTGCCGTCGAGGCCTGTCGGAGTGGATCCTTGTTCCGCGATGCCTGTTTGCTGAGTGCTGCTTCTTTTGTGAATGTCTCTTTCGTCGCAGAATTTACACTCAATGTTGCGCGCAGCTTGTGGCGGTTCGGATGGGAACCAGCCATAGCCAAACCTTGACCGAAGTCTGTGTCGACTTGAGCGCAACGGTTACATTAATAGCCTCCCAATGCTATGGGAATTCACCCAGTGGTGGACGGGAGGCGAGAGGTGTCCGCATCGAGCATCCCCACGTTCTAGGGGGGGAGATGGCCGTAGATAGAAGCAAGCCCGGCCACTAGTGCCCCAGCAAACCATCAACGCGTCAATACTTGCGCGCCGCCACGGCAAAGAGCTCAAGAGACTCGAAAAATTTACAGCCGAGCTGTCCTAGCTCCGACCCTGGCCGCTGACTCGTCCACTAGCGCCACGTCCATTGCCTGCGCAGGCCGGGCGATCCCGTCACCTCCAGCTTTTTCCCGCCATTCATTCGTCACGTGCGGGACCTTCACCTCCACTGAGAATTTCAGCCGGTGGAGCTTAACCCGTCGGAATAACCAACGCCGGCGTCCCGGCCTGCGGTCTTCGGTCGGCTTCTATGACCGGGGGCGCGCATCATTTTTCGGGTCAAAAAATTTCGACCTGTCCTTGCCATCATCATTTTTTCGTATCCTCAATCACCTCCTCCCTCCCCCCAATCCATCCACTCTGTACTCTATAATAACCGCTTTTCCATTCCTTTCCGCGTGCAATCCTCTTTTCTCCCTCCATCCCCTTTTGTTATACCCACACACAGTCAGGCAAGATGATGTCTGCACGCTTTTCCAGAGCTGTAAGTTTTTTCGCAACAGCTTCCGCGACTCCGTCAAAGTTTGCATGCTAACGCGTAACAGCTCCCCAGAGCTACCAGCTCAGTCGCCCGTTCCGCAGGCTTCGCCCGTCAGCCTTTCGCCTCCAAGTTTGCTCGCTACGAGTCAACGGCGACTGATGGAAAGGTCACCGGCTCCGTGATCGGTATCGATCTCGGTACCACCAACTCTGCCGTTGCCATCATGGAGGGCAAGGTCCCCAAGATTATCGAGAACTCTGAGGGTGAGCAATACCATTGAAGTACCATCGCGCCGCATCAGCAAAAGACTAACTATATCATCAGGTGCCCGCACAACCCCCTCCGTGGTCGCGTTTGCCCAGGACGGTGAGCGTCTTGTCGGTGTCGCCGCCAAGCGCCAGGCTGTCGTCAACCCCGAGAACACCCTCTTCGCCACCAAGCGTCTGATCGGCCGCAAGTTCACCGATGCTGAGGTCCAGAGAGATATCAAGGAGGTCCCCTACAAGATTGTCCAGCACTCCAACGGTGATGCCTGGGTGTCTGCTCGCGACCAGAAGTACTCTCCTTCGCAGATTGGTGGTTTCGTCCTTAACAAGATGAAGGAGACTGCTGAGGCCTACCTCTCCAAGCCCGTCAAGAACGCTGTTGTCACCGTCCCCGCCTACTTCAACGACTCCCAGCGTCAGGCTACCAAGGATGCTGGCCAGATTGCCGGCCTCAACGTTCTCCGTGTCGTCAACGAGCCTACTGCCGCCGCTCTGGCCTACGGTCTGGAGAAGGAGGACGACCGTATCGTCGCCGTCTACGATCTTGGTGGTGGTACCTTCGATATCTCCGTCCTCGAGATCCAGAACGGTGTCTTTGAGGTCAAGTCTACCAACGGTGACACCCACTTGGGTGGTGAGGACTTCGATATCCACCTTGTCCGCCACCTTGTCCAGCAGTTCAAGAAGGACTCTGGCATTGACCTGTCTGGCGACCGCATGGCCATCCAGCGTATCCGTGAGGCTGCCGAGAAGGCCAAGATCGAGCTTTCTTCTTCCCTCTCCACCGACATCAACCTGCCCTTCATTACTGCCGACTCCTCCGGCCCCAAGCACATCAACCAGAAGCTTACTCGCGCTCAGCTCGAGAAGATGGTTGACCCCCTCATCACCCGTACCATTGACCCCGTCCGCAAGGCCCTGAAGGACGCCAACCTCCAGGCCAAGGACATCCAGGAGGTCATCCTTGTTGGTGGTATGACTCGCATGCCCAAGGTCTCTGAATCCGTCAAGAGCATCTTTGGCCGTGACCCCGCCAAGTCTGTCAACCCTGATGAGGCTGTTGCCATTGGTGCCGCCATCCAGGGTGCCGTCCTGTCCGGTGAGGTCAAGGACCTTCTCCTCCTCGATGTCACTCCCCTCTCCCTCGGTATTGAGACCCTCGGCGGTGTCTTCACCCGTCTCATCAACCGCAACACCACCATCCCCACCAAGAAGTCCCAGACCTTCTCCACTGCTGCCGATTTCCAGACCGCTGTCGAGATCAAGGTCTACCAGGGTGAGCGTGAGCTTGTCCGTGACAACAAGCTCCTCGGCAACTTCCAGTTGGTCGGCATCCCCCCTGCCCACCGTGGTGTTCCTCAGATTGAGGTCACCTTCGACATCGACGCCGATTCGATTGTCCACGTCCACGCCAAGGACAAGTCCACCAACAAGGACCAGTCCATCACCATTGCTTCTGGCTCTGGTCTGTCTGACTCTGAGATCCAACAGATGGTTGAGGACTCTGAGAAGTACGCCGAGACCGACAAGGAGCGCAAGGGTGCCATTGAGGCTGCCAACCGTGCCGACAGCGTCCTGAACGACACTGAGCGCGCTCTGAACGAGTATGCCGACAAGCTCGACAAGACTGAGGCTGACGGCATCCGTGAGAAGATTGCCTCTCTCCGCGAGTACGTCTCCAAGAGCTTGGCTGGCGAGGGCAACGCCACCGCTGCCGAGATCAAGGAGAAGACCGACGAGCTCCAGGTTGCCAGCCTGAACCTCTTCGACAAGATGCACAAGGCCCGTGCTGAGTCCGGTGAGCAGCCCGCTCAGGATGCCAACGCCTCTGAGAACAAGGACGGCGAGAAGAAGCCTTAAATGCTCTCTCGTTTCCTAGTTCGTCCTTCCACCACCCGCAAGCCGTTGATGGCTTGCTAGCATGTTTGATTAGTTTGGGCGGGCATAGACTTGCTTCCCTCATGTTTGTATTCCAAGTGTACTCATATTCCGGTCGAATCCGACCCTCTCTCTTCCTTGTTACCCCTTTTACAAATGTTTGTTAATACCTGCGGTCGGCGGTACCGGCGTTGGAGCATCAAAACATTCACACGAGATACCTCTTCGGTATTCATGATATGATCGATGGTATGGATCAAGGGGATAAGACGGGGTTGCATATGTACAAAACCAAACCGAATCTGGAGTAGCTAGATGTGATAATTCTACATCCCCTCTCAAAACAACATTTCAATGTCAGTTCTTCAATGTGACAACCATGTCGTACGTCAACACGTTGAGAGTATAAATTTTTCTATGTCAAGTAGGTAACGAAGTAGCCAGCGGCTATGGTTTGTATTGCTTTTATCTACCAAAACCAAACCATCCCTTCTTCTGCGGTTGCGGCGGCTTGGCCTCGCTCTCGGTAGCCTGCTGGTGCTTGCTGGGCGGCTCGACTCCCTGCGGCTCCTTGCCGGGGTAGTCGATGTAGTTCCAGGCAACATCAAGGAAAATCGGCTTGACAGGAATGGTGGACAGCTTGGGTGGAATGTTGACGAGGTTCGCGAGGTCGATGCCTCCCGAGGGATACTCGCGCAGTCGCTCGATCAGAGGAATGTTCTTGATGTCATCTTCGCTCGAGTCCGACTCCTTCAGCAGATTCGACAGGTGGACGAGTGCGCGGTAACGCTGAAGCTCGCCCTGGAGGAAGTTCGACAAGGATTTGGCGTCCTTGCTAGAGACTTCGATGCTACGGGGAGAGTTGACTTCGGGTTGAGGGCCATCGCCGAGGGTCGAGGCCGCCTCTTGGGCTTCGCTGGTGGCGTGCTTGATGAGAGCCAAGGCGTTGACCGTGTTGCCAATGATGGCATGGGAGCGGGCGATGGAGAGAGACCTACGTCTGTTAGCACGACACAACAGTCAAAGGCGGACGACTCACTTCAGGGCCTGGAAGTACTCTGCGGTCGACTCAAGCTGCTCGGCAAGGTCCTCGTCGTTGGCCACGCCAGGCAATTCCCGCGCAGCCTCAAGACTTTGCAGGGTTCCTTCATAAAGGGCGACTAGCTCCTTCAGTTTGGCTGCTTTGCGGCCAGGTGTCTCTTCCTTGGATTTCTTTGCGGTCTCCCCCTTCTTGGACTTCTTGCGCGATGAACTGTAGTTCTCGGCCAGGCCGTCGTCGCTGCCCGTCAACACGCGGTTTCGGCCGATACGCCAGCTGATCATCTCGTAGTTGACGGCAGTTCGAGTGACCTGCAAGCTCTGCATGCGGGAATCGCTCTGGGAAACACCCTCACCCCGCAACTCGTCAATGGCTTCCTTAGTGGCGTCGGCGGCATCCTGTGTCGCCTCGAGAATCTCATCATACGAGGCAGCCACGTCCCTGGGCTCGGCATTGATAAGAGACGGCCATCGGTCAGACAGTTTCGCCTTTGCCTCTTCCACTCTGCCCCAAGCCAAGGAGATGGCAGCATCTTCGATCTTGACCTCACGCGAGCGCCACGTGAGGGTCCTGGGGGCATTCTCAGCACCCTCGCCCTCCTTGGTGGCCTCTGCCTGCGCCTGCTTCAACAGATTGGGGTCGAGCTCGTTGATCTGCTGCACCAGTGCAGTGTCGGACTGAGGAAATGCGCGTCTGGCAATCGCAGGAATGGGTATCGTACGCGGTGTCTTGAGCTGATAGGCGGCATAGCGGATCGAAGGGTCAATGGTATCGGAAAGGAGGTCCTTGAAGATGTCGCCCTTGGTGGAGGTGGCCATGGCGTTGTAGATGATACGTGAAACGGCATAGCTCCTCAGAGAAGGCTCCCAGTGCTGGTTCTCGAACTGGGCAGCACCACGGATCTGGGCTGCGTAAGCGCGGGACTCGAGCTTGTCGTTCTGTGTGGCACCAGCCTCCGACTGCGAGAGGAGTTCGACGAGTTGTTCGGCAGTCTTTGCGGCCTTTTCGAGTCGAGATACGATGTGTGACCTGGTCTTGCCAGTTACGCCCTTTACATCTGAGGCGTGCGACGACTTGATTGCCATGGCATTGGCCCAGGCGCGCTCGCTCGTGAGCAGCAACAGATGGATGTACCTGGGCGATATCAGCAAAAAAAGCGGACAGGCTCCCGTACGGTGCAACATACTCATGGTTCTCCGCAATCTGCGCAGCAGTGATCTCGCCCTTCTTGCTGAACTTGCCGCGGTTTCTCGTGGCGATGCCTAATTTCTTGCGACTGTTGAGAAGCTTCTTGGCCAACTGGTTCTGGTATGTTGCGTAGTCTCCGTAAAGCAGCGCCGCGTCCCGGCCGGAGACGACCAACTTGGTGATGTCCATGATTGTGGCGGCGTCGAATTCGATCAATTCGGTCGTCGCAAGCAGGTCGTCGGTGGGAGTAGACTTCGCGACAGACCAGATGATGTCGAATCGACCTCTGCTGCTGCGCGGCGGGGGATGGTGGGGCTCGCACCTAAGGTTCCCAGTGTCCTTTCCAGGCGCAACTGACTGTGGGATTGTCAAAATTTAGAGGTGTGGTGGGAGACAGTACTAATGGCACCCCCCACTGGCACTTTGCAGAGCCATGTTTAAGGATCTGGGTAGGTAGGTAGTTGGGAACTCGGACCGAAGATATTCCTCTGCCCCTAGTGATTGGCCGAAGCTCCCCAAAAAAGTACATGACGGCGGGTGGATTATGGACTGATACCTTGGAGATGGACTCGATCTTTCACGCTCGTCGGCTGTCCCTTTGTCTGTGCTTCTTGCAGATTTCACAACCCGCTCTTTGACAGATGTGTCTTGGTGAACTTTTTACGCTGATTGCCACTAAATTTGTCGTGTGACCGCCTCGGTAAGGTGGCCGGATTAGCTCGGGCAAACGCCTCCCGTCATCGACGTCTTCGATTTCGTACGCAGAGAGACTCCACCCAAAACTTTTCCCGAGTTGTTCGACCCGACAATACCAAAGACTGGCGCCGACGACATCCAGACCAGCATGTCCCCGAGTCCTTTTGATGTCCGCCATACATAGTCGACAGGTATCGCGTTGGTGACAGTCTCAATCCCAATGCTTGAGAGAACAGCGGCGACCCTGGAATCATGCACCAGCTTTCATGCTCTTCCATCCGCCTCACGATCACTCAGAAGCCGGCGCAAACTGCACACCGGCTTCTGGCAGCATGGTGCCGCCGCCATAGACATCTCCAGCACGGAGCTGGCCATGCAGCCCAATAGCGCCAGCTTGTCCGTCCCCGAATCGATCACACGACCACCCGAAACCCTCGCCGCATCCACTTTCCTCCTCGACTTCCTCTATCCCAGTGGGACAGCCGCATTCTTGCGCAAGCTTGCTCCGGGTCTGCCCGATCATCATCAAGCGTCTATTCGCCGACTTCCTCGCCGGTCCAGGCCCTTCACCTCGTCCACTGTTGCGAGCCCGTCACAAAGTAACGACTCCCGACCGATACGATACGGCCAGACCGCAGGCTCATCTGTCATAGAAGAGCGCCAGCCATCTGGCTATGAAGAAATCGACCCGGCAGAGGAAAAAGAGTTTGAGGACGAGGAAGAAGATGAGGATGCGGTCACGAATTCGCACGATACCCACAGCGGCCCCTCGTATGCTGGAGCAGGATCGCGGCCAGATTTAATGAGGAAGCTGATGGCAGAGAAAGACACGGAGTATTTCGGTTCGATATGGCAGCTTTACTCGCAACTGGAACCGAGTTTGCAGCCGGAGCTTCGCCCAGAAGTCATTGTGTACCTGTATCGGTCTACAAATGTCATTGACGCCCGCAGGGTTTCGCTCTTGTTCTCTGAGATGGACGCTAGCCAATGGACGCCAGAAATTCTAACATCGGCGGTTGCGGCGCATCTGTGCCTTGGACGCGAGACAGAAGCACTTGCGCTATATAACCAAGGACTGGACGCAAAGGGCATGGTCGGCGGGCTGGACGAGCTGCTCCAATACGCCTTCAAAAAGGCTGATTGGAAGAGAGTCAAAAACGTCTGGGTATCCTACCACGCAAGCGATGCGTATCGCGACGCCGATCTAGTGCGGGTGGGAGCGTTGTCCTCTGTTTCTAATATCGGGAAGCTTGTTCTCCAATTCTCACGCTTTATAAGGACGGAACGAATGGACGAAGATGTGGCGCAAAGCCTCAGTGTACTTCTCAAGCAAGCAGCTCAAGCCGCGCTTCGGCATCCTTGCAAACCAGAGGAGGCCCTGCCACTACTCAGGATCATCGACTCGGCGAAAATGTACGTCACCTACATCCGCGAAGCCTTGGCACGGGGTCAGCGAGAGTGCTTGCCTGAAATATACCGCGTCTACCGGGACTTGCCCAACACGACGATGCCTCACGGAATCCTGCATGGCATGTTCGATGTCTTTTACCCCGATGACGTGGTGGGCCTCGAGCAAGTATACGAGGACTTTCACAGATCAGACCGTGGGAAGCTAGATCGACCGGCCTTCAAGAAGTACCTCTCATTCTACGCGTCACGCGGCGATACCAAGTCTCTCGAGCGCCTATCTGACACCTATATTCGTACCTGGAAAACTGACGCCGTTGTACTCTTTAACAACATGATCAACGCATACGCAAATCTAGGAGATTACGACAACGCTCGACGAGTGTTTGATGAGATGAGATACAAGCACCGAATGAAAGTGGGTACGGATAGCTGGAACCAGCTTCTCAAGAGCTGTCTGCAGCAGGCAACGTATGACCGCGCCAAAGTGGTCTTCGAGGAGCTCTGCGGAGCCACTGAGCCCAATGCGGTGACGTTCGCGACCATGATGTCGCTGGCGGCATCGAAGGGTGACCTTGAATTTACTCTCGATCTTCTCCAACAAGCTCGGTCAAGACAGGTCAGAACCGACGTACCTATTCTGCAGGCCGTTGTCAGGGCCTACTGTTATAACGGGCGGTTCCGAGAGGCTCTGGCAACTTGCATAGAGGCCAAAAACACAAATGTCCCCGGCAACCAAGCTGAGCTCTGGAACACCTTGCTGCGTCGCCATTCGGACCGCCGGGATTTTGACGAGGTCTGTGAGGTCGTTGCTCTTATGTCCCAACACGACATACCCTGGACGCCCGAAACCCATAAAGTGTTGTTGAAAGCGTTGGTGGATTGCAAGCAAGCTCACCCCGCATACAAGGTGCTGCATAAAACTGTCCGGCACAAATCGTTCGCTCTTGACCCAGAGCACTTGGTCACTGTTATGGAGGGCGGTCTGCGGTTGCGCCAGTTGAGATGGGCGAACAGGTTTGATAAACTGCGAATCCACGCTGGACTACCGCTTTCGATTGATGCCCGCCTTGCGCAGACCCGTGCCTTGTTCAAACAGCAACTATTTGGCAGCCGTCAGAAGCCGGGGCAAGTCGATGCGGCAGAGGATTTGATGAAGTACATACGGCAGATGGTTGAAGATTTAAAGACAGATACACAGATGGACGCGGGTCCCGGCAACGACACCCAGCATCCATTGAAACGCGCAGATGCACTGTATCGCTTGCGACAACTTCTGATCAAAGCCATCGCCCTTTTCACTCGATACCGCGATTACGAGTCGGCCAGAGAGCTCCGGAAGCTGCAGGAGAGCCTGAGCCAAGAAGGCGTCATGCCAGCCCTCAAGGATCTGTCGGTCGAGATGCTGCAATCGCTCCTGCAGGAGAACGTACATGAGAAGAAGTACGACGCCGCCAAGAAGACTTGGGAGCTCATTTGGCAAAAAAGTCTAGCACTCGCCAGGCCAGCATCCTACCCGGGCCATGGTCCGAGTGCTGTATTGCCACGGTATCGCTACTCCCTGTCCAGATCGTTTGGGGCTCTGCAAGAGATGTTCACGGAGCTGCGGGACTCCAAGAGCCTCAAGGCAAACCTTGACCGGCTTCTGGATGCAGGCTTTCTTCTCGACAACCGCGCCATGAACCACGCCTGTCAAGCACTTGCCCAGATGGACTACTGGCTGGAAGCCTGCAAGCTCTGCGAACAGCACCTTATGCCGAACTGGACGGGATGGCAGGTCAACCGAATCAAGGGCGGCCTCAAGATGAATATTCCCCTGGGGGAACGGCGCATAGGCAGGGCGCCGCAGTGGCTGCGGCCAACATCGTACACCCTCACCGTTCTTGCCAGGGAGTACAGCGATCTGGAAGGGATGGCGCCGTGGTCGTCTGCCGCTGCGGAGACGGCCCGCATTCTCCAGGAGCAGTGCCCTCGTGTCGTGAAGGCGCTTCGAAGCCTGCCATACTCTGGCATCGGCATCGAGAAGGAGGTTTTCGGTCGACAGCAGGCCTCGTCTCCAGCGCCTCGGACGAGGCTGCAAGAACCGTCGGGCCAGCGGAAGCCCACGTTGGCGGCAAAGTAGGAAACCCCCGGTGAAGGAAGATTCGCAGGTAGATGTTGCATCGGTGACGGGGAAGGAATCGCAGGTGCAGCAACAAGAACCAATCTCTTCAGCAAAAGAGATTATAGAGAAAAAGCCGACTGGCGAGCTGGCTTCCTCGAAGAAGCAGCAGCAGCAGCAGCAAGACTCGTCGTCGTCTGCGCTTGAGGAAGACGCCGAGACCACGGCTAGCGAGCCGGCTTCGTTCCCGGAGACGCAAGGGGAACCAAAGTGAGACGGCCAGTGTGTATGAACAGCGATATCTTGTACAAGACTTAGACATGGGCACTTGTTGCGGTAGAAAGGGGTGGCTGGGCATTATCAAGCGACGATGTTATAGAGTGACTTGATTGTTTTTATTGCATTTCTTCTCCTTTCCACGCAAAAAAAGGGTGTAACAATACAGCTTTTTCCTTCCTAGCTCGCTCCGCTTTCGAATCTAACATAATACCACTTTTTCCCTCTCAAACAATGCGCGCTTCGTGGCTGAACAAACATGACGGGAAGAAAGAATTGAAATATGTCTCGCAAAACCCCGTCTAATCGCTCGCTATACCGTCCTTGCGAGACTGCATGATCCCCTGCACCTTGCCAACCATGGTGCCGCGCATGCCCTCGTTCTGCGCGTCGCGGCTCGCGAGGCCGAGGTTGCTCCTCTGCATTACGAACAGCGCGGCCGTCGGCGCGTCGGTGCTGTAGTCGAGGTGCGACGAGAAGATGAAGTCGCCGCCCTCGCAGATGTTGTCGCCGGCGTGGCAGACGACGAGCAGCCGCGAGCCGTCGACGCCGGGGACGGCCGCGCCGCCGAGGGGGTCGCCGAAGAGCACCACGCTCGAGATGCGGGCCTGCTGGTCGGGCGGCAGCTGCGAGATGGCGAGGCGGGCCACCTGCGAGCCCTGCGAGTAGCCCGACACGGTGAGACGCGTGTTGGGGCACATGGTTAGCGTGCGGGAGGCCACCTGCGCGCCCGAGGTGGCGCCCGTCATCGAGCCGCCCGCGAAGAAGCCCGGCGGGTCCGCGGGGTACTGATTGACACCTTGGATGGAGATGGTGCCGGTGCCGTTCATGTACGTTCTAAGGGCGTCGAAGAAGGGCGGGCCCGTGAGGAAGCCCACGTTCCCTGATGGATGTCAGCCGGTTGCATTTGTTAACGAGCCCCCCTTCATCATCTCAAGACATACCAGGTTCATTCGTTCCCCTCGCAAAGATGACGGCAACATCCGGACACGTCACGGCCGACGTCGAGTTCCTTACGGGCAGGCCGGTGGTGCTGTTGACCCCCAGCATGTTGTCCAGGTCGTTTTGGGTGATTCCATTCTCGTCGACAGTCTCCTTCAGCGCCCTCACAACGAGGATCGTAGTGCTGACGACCTTGTCCACCACCAGGCTGGAGAAACGGTCGAGGATGTCGAGTTTGCCGGAGAGCAGACTCGACAAGTCCCGGTCACGGGGCTTTGGTACGGTCAACGCCGTCGTCTGCTGGCACAGCAGCGCCGCCGACAGGAGGACTAGAGACCGCCTCATCGGGCCCCTGTTGTTGCCAATGACGTTGTTGCAAGAATGGGGGGGTGTTATATTTCGTTCGGATTACTGGGTGGGATGGTCGCCAAGGGGTCGGACAAGATCCGCAGAGCCGCAGGGTGAGCAAGATCCTGATCGGCCAAGATTATCTCAACACAGTTAAAGAAATCAGAAGTGGAAAGGGGGTGTCCAGGGTATTTCAAAGCTTGGACGTGGCCGCGAGACGTGGGTGGGAAGATGCGTCACAACCACATGGGCTGAAGAACCTGCAAAGCCAAGTATCCCACGCCGGCCATTGCGTATTTGGCGGTCCCCTCATCCGTCCACGAATGACGCAGCCCGGCTTGCGCTCAGAGACATCCACGAGGGGAATCATCGGGAAGATGGCCAGAAGCCGCACGCTCTGCATCATACAGCCGAAGGCGAAGGCGTTTCAGCCCGCTGCGGGCGACGGCGAGGACGTGCCGGAGTGAAACCGTCTGATATCGACAACGGATCGATTTAAAGCCCAATGACAGCGCAAGAGTCGTGCTTGGACACGAGTTACGTTGGACTGGCAGCTCCTTCGTCATCGAGGTAATTAGCAAAAAGCCTCGGTTGCGGGGAGGATCGGGGGCGCACTGCTCGGAACCACTCCTCCTGGCCCGATGTCTGGGGACGCAGGAGTTGATTCTTCTCGATGCAGCCGTTTATCTGTCTGGGTGATCGATCTACGTTGCATCTGGTCAACAGACAGTCTGACGTTGCCAGTCTGGACTCACCTAACAGTGCCGAATGTGCGTCTTCGGCCCGCTTCCTAGGCGCGCCGTCCGTGTCCTTGCAGGGTACGTGCCGCCGAGTGCCTGTGGTCGACCTCGCACTCGGGCGGCGGAGAGCTGAGAGACCCCGTCGGATCCCAGCGAGAGCCAGACGATGAACAAGGCTCGGGGAGGCATCTGGCGTCCAGTCTTCGTCACGCCGTGAGCTCGGGGAGCGTTCATAGGGTCCTACTTAGCCACACATGGTAAGATGCCTGGGAAGCCAGGATGAGTAATTACGTTTTATATTTCCCGTAGATGGTGCCGTCCTAGCACACAACCATAAACTCAAACGCCGTCTATGATACCCTCCGTATGACAAACTCCAATCCGTAGTCCCAAGCCCATATAACCCAGAGTGGTAAATACGTAGTGATGCGGTATGTACAATATGTGACTTACTCCGGACTCTCCCGACTGTCCGAAGGCAGCTCGCCCTGGTTCTGTACTCCGAGGGACCGAAGCCGCTGAGAAAGTAAACCTTCCGTGCCTCCTGGGCTTCCGCGCCCAGATGGGACAAACGCGTTGCCGCCGTACCCAACGTCGCCCTTGTTCAGCTTTTCGTATCGAGCGATGTGAGCCTCCCAGCCGTCCTTGGTCGTCGGCCTGCTTGCTTGTGAGTACTGCGGCGAGAGGATTCCCGGAGTGGTGGTCGTAGTGTTGGTGCTGTCGCTGATGTCGCTCCCGAGACGAGGCCGCCCTGAGAGAGCGAACGGAATGGCCTCGACCGGCTGAGTGTTGTCGCCGAAACTGAAAGGAGACGGCGACGACTTCTGTCCCGTCGCTTGCGGGGACTGCGAGAGCCCGTCCGGTCCGTCGAGCCCGTAAATAGACTGGCCTAACGAAAAGCCCGCGCTGCGCCTCCTGAAGGCCTTCTCGGCCGCAAGCGTTGCCGCGGGGCCGCTGCTGTTGGATAGCGGCGGGTGCATCACTCGGATGGGCTTGTACGGCGTGTACCGAGGCTCGGGGCACGTAGTCTCGTTGCGCAGCTTCTCCTTGCCGTCGGGAACCCGGTTGGCGAAAACGATGCGAATGCTCTTGTAGAGATAGTATCGCCCTTTGGCGGGGCAGCAAATGTGCAGATGCACGAGATAACGCAAGATCGGTCGATCCGAACCCACAGCCTCCTCAAGCCCAGGCGCGTTCTCAATGATGGGACCAGCTGAGTAGCTCCGTTGTCGGATAAAGGTCTTCGTCCCGGGTTCCATGCCAGCAAGATCATATGGGACCAGAAACAGCTTCACGGCCGTCTTGTTCGGGTTCTTGATCACAATCTGGATCTGGCCCTTTTCGGGTATCCGATAACTTCCACCCGGCGGCGCTCTCGGTGACCCTGACCTGCGCCTCGCACGCTGCGCTCGGCGTGCCTCGCGATCCGAACCGTCCGCCATTGCAGGGCCGTCGCTCATAGTCACATTGTCTTCGACGATCCTTCGATCAGCGACCCTGGTCTGCATCTTCCTCTTCGAACGCTGCCCGTCTTCGGGGTTCGGCAGACCGTTTTCCAGGTCAATTTGCCCAACGTACGGACTCGGCCCGTCTTCTGATCGTACGCGACCTTGTGATGTTCCTCCGTAGCTGTAGAATACAGCGGGAAAGGGCAACGTAACGTGGGGCGGACACCTTAAACTAGACTTGCATTTCCCTAGACCCAGCACACCAATCTGAGCAAGAAAATCGAGCGGTTTCGACGGCGTCGTCGACATTCGGCCTCGAAGGATGCTCTCTTCGTAGGACCCGACCATGGACGCATGCTGCAAGGGGGAAGTATCTGCGTTGAAGGAAGGTCGCCTGGGTCTCAGAAATGCGGGCGTTTGCGGCGAGGTCCCGGCGAGTATCACCTGGGAGGCAGACGTAAGAGACCGCCGTGGTTGGTGTGCTTGATACGGCAGCACTGCCCCTCGTTGCAAGGTTTGCCTGTGAAGTGCAGGGTAACTCGGCGACGGAACAGCAAACGGCGAACCCACGGCCGAGTTCAGCGTGTGCCGGCGCGAATTCACGTTCAGGGGACTCGCTGTGATATTGATGCTGTGTAGCGGTGCCGACAGGTCAACGTCGTCATTGCTCTCGGATTGGACCAGCGGGCTCGTTGGCGGCTTGTATACGAAACTAGACGAGAATGACGAGGACAAAGACGATGGCACAGATCTGTAGTCGTCATGCGCGGCCGGGAACGGTATTCTCCCCTCTAACCGAAACGCCGAAAAGTCTCGCGGGGGCGACGTTGCGATCCACGAGTTGCGAGACGCCAAGCACTCGGTGTGCCTGTGGTTGCTCTCTTCCAGCTCCTCTTGCGCCCCTTGTTGCTTTCCTCGCGGTTGGTCCTCGGTGAAGTCGCCGCTGTGCAGGGCAGACCTTGGCCTTTGTATTCTTAATCCTTCGCGTAGCCTCTCATCATCCTCTTGTGGCCCATCCGCCTTCTCTGGAGTGATGCTCGCCGGGGGTAGTAGGTTGGATGAGCTCGATAGCGGGCGCGAGTTTCGCGGCGTGGTTGGACGGGGCAGGTTGTTGAACAGCGACTCAAGCTGGGTGATGTTGTGAGCAAACGGGGCGTCTTTGGCGTTTCTAGGTGATCCTACATGGCGGTTCGGGACCCAAGTCGGGCTCTCCCCACGCTTCAGTCGCTCAATCAACTCGGCTCGATCCGACGTGACTGCGGCGGAGTCGCTCTCCGGGGTCGACGGTCTCGGGCTTTCCAGAATGGGTCCCTCGCAAAGCTCCGTCCGAATGCTCTCTTCGGAGAGCTTCCTCGCCAAGGACGGCATGGTGGTTTGCTGGTGAAAGGAGGCCGGCTCGGTCGCACCCGGGCAATCAGCGGCGGGCGGCGGGTGTTCGAGATCGTCCTGGAAGATGGGCATGGTTTGGTCGGCAAGGTCTGAACCACAGCGCGGCTGCGGCTCAGATCTGGTGTCGAGTTCGCAATTTTGGCGGTGGTCAAGGAGAAATCGACCATGCCTCCTGTCGTCTCTTTGCTCCGGTTGTGGGTGAGTTTGTGTGGTTGGTGGTGGTGTCTTTGTCAGGTGGTTTCGTCGTGTTAGTCACCAGGTTAATTATTCTTTAACAAACGGGTCTGGCGGTAGGACGTCATATGCGCACCGCTTCGCCCCGACACCCCCGATTTCGCTCCCTGTCCCTGACTTGGGTTCTGAGTCAAGCAAGGGTACCGGTGGTTCACTGGCGCCAGTAGTGTATCGAGAAATGGGCTATCCGAAATGAAGAAATGCGATACAAACGACAACAGGGAGACGGCGCTGGCACCAGGAGGGGTTGGAGAGTTGCGGTCAGTCTTCACAGCGACAAGCGATGGTGACATGCATGCAGGTAGGGCCGGGTAATTAAGGACTTGAAGCTTGTCGTTCGTCGGACCAGCCGCCAGCGGCCTTGGGAACCAAGGCGAGTTACGTGGAGGGGGACTGGACTTGCTGTTTGGTTGGTAAAGTCACGGTCACTGGCCACTGCAAACGCTATCTTGGGAGTCTGGTCAGCTGCACACTTGCCGGTTTAGCGAGGAACGGCACCAATCCCCAGAGGGGCTGCGGGGCCCGGAGGAAGCCCAGGATCGCCTTGTACACTACAGTGGCTTATCGTATCTCCCTGCTGTACATGCTTAGTGTAGGGAGTGACAGACTCGAGAGACAGACTCGAACGTCCCAACACCCTCCGTGCCTCCCTGAGCCCTCGGTGATGAGTGTCCCTTGAACCGACATGCCGACCCTGGCTCATGCATCCACCGGAATCCAGCAAGACAGGTTCCTAATCGCCACTAATCCGCCGCAGATCCACTCTCATCTGCGCTGGCACTTGGCCTGGGGTCGTGTCCCACTGGCCTGATGCAGCTTGCGACCTGCATTACGACTTGTCATGCCCGACTCGAACAAACACAAAGAGGCGCTGTAGCCACCGAGAAAAGTTTCAATGCAGTACGAGTGCACAACTTTTGCCTGGCACGCCTGGGCAGCAACAAAGCATCGTGTCACAACGCGGCCCAAAGGCTCTGCACGAAAACGAGGAGGCAGCGAGAGGGGAAATCAAGCTCTGTTAGTTGCTTGGAAAGTCTCTGGCTGAGCCATGACCTGAAACGCACGGCAGGTATTGAAGCCGAATCAACGCCTTGACTCAACGCTTCGCCACGAATCCTGTTCCTAGTTGGTTCGCCCTGGAACCTGTCCAGCAGGCTTGCATTCGCAACAAACAACTTGGCGCCCGAGCTGCGCTCGGCGCCAGAGTCCGGGCTGGTCGGTATCGGCCCCACATCCGACTCCTTCTCTACGCCGTGTCGTTCCGACGGGAAGCCGGCGTGTCAGTCTTGCGTGGGAATTCGTGCTGGCCTTCTCTGTCGTCGACTCGGAGTGCTCGTGGTCTTTCCACTGTCGCTTGGGTGCTCAGCAGTCTGGACAGGTAGAACTGACGAGCGTGCTTGAAGGAACCCCCCTAGAAGGCTCATCTCAGCCCCCGCGACCAGCGATGTTTTGAGTGTCTTGCAAAGATCTTGATACGACGCCAGACTTTCCGTTCTATCTGTCTGTTGATACCGTATGCAGGGTTCTCGTCACCCTATAATTAAAGTTATGCTTGGTCATCAAGAAAGCGGCCACTCACGTGGTAGACTTGTCCTGTATCCAAGGGTTCGATACTCGATGTGCAAGGTTTGGGTTTTGACATCTACCCAGCACCACAGACATCGAGACTATGCCTCAAACTCTTTGTTGCTCTCAGCCCCGCTGCGGCATCTCTCATGGTCAGACCACTAAAGCTTGGAGGCTCTTCCACTGTTAAGCGCCCCTAAAGCGATTCCGGGCGAACTCAAAGAGCGCTTGATTTCATCCTGGCACACACGGATAGCGGGGCCGGCTTAGACCTTGTGGAAGTGCGACTGAACCGTGGACAATGGCGGCTTTATGGACGATACCTCAAACCGCGTATCTCATAGCATTTTGATTCAATATCCACCGTCTGAGTAGTGCAGCACGGGGTCACTGCGGCGCAATGTACGGTGCATTGTAGGGACTCAACATAGGGGGTATCAAGTCTTGGTATCGATTCTTCTAACCAGTTGCTTGCCTCCTTCTGTTCTCTATCATAACACAGGATCTTGCCCAAGATCCGGTCATTCACCGACGAGCCGTCGTCTAGGCTTGTTGTCATGCCACCGCCCGGCCCAGCTCAATATTGTCAGGGTATACAGGTAATACTACAAACATGTTCATGAATCATAAAGCCGGCTGGCTCTCCGCCCCGTGCATGAACAGGACTTAGATGAGCCAGATCGCCATATGCATCTGCCTCACGTGCATCCCGCAACTGGGGATTCTTCCCTATTCTACTCCCCATTCATCGTCATCCGCGACATCATAGTCCATCTCAGGTTGCTGCTCCGGCTGCTGGTCTAAAGTGGTCGCCGAAGACCCGTTAGGTGCGGCGTTACCCATGGCCATATCATGGTCAGGCGCGCTCTGACGTGTCGATACCACGTTTTCGGTCGTCTTGGTCGGAGGCAGGGGCTTGGAAACCCAAGACAGCTCGAGTTGACCGTCGATGCCAGGAATCTCTTGCTTCGGAAGACCATAGAAAAACTTTTCCGCCGTCTTCCGATCTTTGAAGGTAACTTCTGTCTCAGAAGGAGTGGTGTGGATATCTGTGAATTCGCCGATGCCCTAGTTTAGATTAGCATACTGAAAAGGGAGTGTAAAGAGTTGAGGAAATAAGGAGAAAAAAAAGGGCGGGATGAAGGTAGGCTTACAAGAAGGTACTGCCGAAGCACCTCGTCCTTCTCAGACGACGTAAAGTCCACGCCCGTGACAGAAACAGTCTTGGGACGGTTGTCCAACGAGTATGCAGCATAGGCAGCGTGGACGTCGCCTCTGTATCCACCGCGGTAGGACCCCCTGCCTCGAGGCGCGAAGCCACGTCCGCGCGGAGCAAACCCGCCTCTGCCACGACCTCTACCACGCGTGCTTGCATGCCAGGTTGTAGGCTCATCAGTTGCGCTCGGGTCCAGGCCGAGGAGCTTAGCCTCGTCTTCAAGAGCGGCGAGCTGCGCACGGAGCGCAGAGTTCAATGAGCCATCCTCAGCGTTCTCGGCATCGCCATTCTTGGATGCTAGCTTCGCCTGCAGCTTCTGCTGGACTTCTCGGTGCTGGGCGAGCAATTCTCGCTGACGCTGCTCCAACTCTTGGCGTTGCTTGTCAAGCTCCACCTTCTTTTGTACCTTCTCTTCATGTTGTCGCTGAGCCTCTTCTTGCTTCTTCATAAACTCTTCCAAGTCGATCTCGGGTTCTTGATCTTCGCCAGAGGCGTTTGCGGCGCGTGCCGCAGCCTGCTCGCTCTCGTCGACAAACCAAAAGACCCTAACAAAACGGTTGTCGAAGATGACTTTTGGAGACCGGTAGGCAGCATTGGCAGCGTCCCACGTGTCGTACTTGACGGTCGCAAGCCGCTTATACGGCTGCATGGTGACCTGCTCAATATTGCCAAACTCCGAAAAGAACTTGCGGACTGCTTCCTCGGAGAAGTATTCCTCGGGAATGTTCTCGACGACAATGGTAGTTTTGGTTTTGTCATCGACAGGACCCTCCGCAGAGAACGAGGCTCGATGATTGCGCCGTCTACCCTTAGCACCCCGGCGGTTCTTACGGCCGTCTCGAGCACTCCGTTCAGCGTTGAAGGCCTCCATGAGCTGTTGCATTTGCTGGAAGTTCTGCGACATCATCAACGCCGCATCGCGAGGATCGAAATCTGAAGACTGGTTAGTCTGCAACCTTGGATAACGATTTCATATTTCCAAGACAAAACCAAGGTGTAGCTTTCAGTAGTCAACCTTATAATAAAATTTGTAAAGTCATCGCATAAATGCTCGGACGGATTTCTCATCATGCTACGGAGGGGGGAGGCAAAACAAAGGCAGACGTGTACTAACCTTCAAACTTGGGAGGCCCACTGGGTCCGCTAGGCGGCAGCCAGATGGGCTCGATGCCATGATCATACTGGCAAGAATTTCCCCGAGCACAGTAGCCCTTGGTAGCAAAGTCACGGCATTTCTGCCTGTTCCGTCGCGAGCCATGGGGCGGGCCGTAAGGCGCTCCTTGTGGGTAGGCCGGCATCTGAGGGAGTCCGCGCCAGTCCTGGGGACCAGCCGGCGGTTGCGGGAAGCTGGGGTCATATGGCGCCGTCGCGGGTGACGGCTGCTGAAGGCCATCGGGAACATGCGATTGCATAGGGTAGCCGTTCGGACTGCCGTGCCCTCTCGGACCGGGCATCCTCGAGTCCCATTGTCCTCGACGCGGCTGTTTGTATGCGCGCTCGTCGCCGAAGCCTGACTCTCGCTCACCAGAGGTGCTGGCGTCGCCCCTCTCATGGTAGGAACGTTTCCGCGAGCCGCTTTGCAGCGCGGCGCCTGGGGATGCGACTGAGCTGGGAACATTCGGGTCCGATCGCCTCTTGGGCGGGGTGGCGCGCCGGGGAGGAAGGACTTGTACTCGATGACATCGAACAGCTCGTTAACAAATTCCGGAGCGGCATCTGTTGCTTCGTTAGTGGGTTGTTCAAGGGACGCGTTGGTACGACGCGGCTGACCTGTGTTTAGGAACTGCGGCAGCTCGCTTTCGCATGCCGAACGAATGTGCGCAGCGTCGCCTTCCTGGGAGGCGAGCAGAGCCAAGACATAATCTGCCAAAATGTCTGTTTCCGTATCGGATCTACGTGGGAACGGTCAGCTTGACAAACAATGACGGGGAATTGGGGCAGACGGACACTTCAGGCAGCTTGTTCATAAGCCATGCCCTGAGCAACGGCGTGTCCTCGGCCGCTAAAAACATTGTCGCAATGCGGCACGTGCGAAACCATGGGACCAAGCGATGAGTTGCTGTATCAATAAGCTTGATACTTATGTACTCGTAGAAAGGGATGGAGTCATTGTCGTTGCTCGGCGGGAAGCCCCTCGAACAGACGAAAATTTGCTCAGCTAGGAAGGTTTGGTGGAAGTAGGAACTTGATCCGAGCGAGGCTGAACATTTTATTTGCAGAGTTCGCTAAAGGACCCACTTTAAAACCTAAGTGGAATCGGCCGGGTACGTATTTCGGTTATGATTTGAGCTAGGAAGGAGCTCGAGGTATGCCCCAATTTACAGGAAAGCACATGAACTTGATATCGGAATCAGGCAGTTGCAATGGCCGAGCACTTGGGCTTTTTAACGTCAGGAACATCACTAGAACACATTGCACTTGCACGTCACATGGGTATATTCACGTCACATTACGCTCGGATGTACATATTGAACTTGTCTTCATTCCGAGACTACGCGAAAGCTATGGAAAGAACGGGGTCATAATTTTTGATATCATCCACCAAACCCAGTTCGTCATGACTGCCCAAAAAGGCACAACGCCATTTTCTATTAACCCGTGGGAAAGGCGTTTACAACTTGTCGTAGTACTGCAGGTTTTGTTAGCATCAGTGTCGCTATGGGGGATCAAAGGATAGACTCACGTTCTCAACACCAGGAACCTCAACCTTGAGACCCTTGCGCTTACGCATCTCCTGGACGATCTGGCCGACCTTGGAGGTGGCGTCAAGGGGAGAGCCACCGGGCAGAGGCTGCCAGTGGTCAAAGACAAGCTGGGGGAAGGCCTGTCCGGAGGTGGCCTGGCGCAGGTCACTGTTGAAGCCGAAGGACTCCATGACGGGGAGGTAGGCCTTGATAGTGAACAGAGGAGTACCGGGGCGCTGCTCCTCACCGAAGACGTGACCACGTCTGCGGGTAAGGACACCGTAGACACCACCCATGGCCTGCTCGGGAACCTGGATCTCGACCAGGAAGACGGGCTCCATGAGGGCGGGCTCGGCAAGCAGAGCGGCGGCGTACAGGACTCTGCGGGAAGTGGGGATGATCTGGCCACCACCGCGGTGAATGGCATCGGCGTGGAGGGTGACATCCATGATGTTCCAGCGGACGGAACGCATGGGCTCCTCGGCAACGGGACCCTCGCGGGTGGCCCACTGGAAACCAGAGACGACGGAGTCCTTGATTTCGTTGAGGTACTGGACGGCCTTGGTCTGGTCGACGAGCAAGTTGGCGCCAGTGGTGTCGGGACCGAAGGTCCAGATCTTGCGGGCATCGGTGACATCCCAGCCGAAGTCGTCAGCCAGGACACGGGCACGGGCCTTGAAATCGTCACGGGGGCTGATCTTGCCGGCCTCGATCTCCTTGGAGAGCTCCTCGTCGATGGGCTCAGCGATCATGTAGATACGGTTGTGCTTGTTGGGAGACTTGGACAGAGCAGTCATGCTGGACTTGCCAACAACGGTCTCACGGTACTGGACGACGGGGTCGGAGATGATGAGGGGAACACCAGCGTGGTCGTTCTGGAGGTCGTTGAGGCAAATCTCCAAGTGGAGCTCACCGGCACCGGCGACAACGTGCTCACCAGACTCGGTGGTCATGGTCAGAACGCAGGGGTCGGACTTGGAGAGACGCTTGAGACCCTCAACGAGCTTGGGGAGATCCTGGGCGTTCTTGACCTGGACGGAGCGCTGGACGACAGGGGAGACGGAAAACTTCATGACCTTGAGGTTGTGGGCGGTGTCGGAGGTGGTGAGAGTACCAGACTTGAGCAGGAACTGGTCAATACCAACCAGACCGACAATGTTACCGGCAGGCATGTCGTCGATGGCCTCGACCTTACCACCCATCATCAGGACGGTACGCTGGATGGCCTTGATGAAAAGGTCCTCCTTCTTGCCGGGGGTGTAGTTGGGGCCCTGGATGCGGACCTTGATACCAGACTTGACGGTACCGGAGAAGACACGACCGAAAGCGTAGAAGCGGCCCTTGTCGGAGGTGGGAACCATCTTGGAGACGTAAAGCATGAGAGGACCCTTGGGGTCGCAGTCACGGATGGCAATGGCAGCCTCGTCGTCGGGGGGACCCTCGTACAGGGTCTCGGCACGGTACTTCTGGGCCGTGACGGGGGAGGGGAGGTGGAGAATCATCATCTCCAAAAGGGCGTCGGCGGCGGGCAGGAAAGTGCGCATGACAGCCTTGAGGAGCTGCTTGCCCTCCTTCTCGCGGTCCTCAGGACCGAGCTTGAGGTTGAGCTTCTCGAGGAGAGTGGTGACCTCGTCCTTCTTGAAGTTCATGACGGCGGAGAAGATCTTGAAGATGGGGTCCAAGATGAACTGGTTGAAGGCACGCTCGAGCTGCTTGCCCTCGTGGGAGCTCTTGGTGGTCCACTTCTTGGTGTGGGGGTTGAAGTAGTTGTCGCCCCAGAGACGCTCCATCATCTTGTTGCGGTCGACACCAAACTTCTTGGCGTAGCGGACAGCGAACTGGCGGATGGTGAAAGCCCAGCCGTGCAGACCGGAACCGAAGGCGATGGTACCCTTGTCGGGGTAAACCTGGACATCACCGAGGGACTTGTCGAAGTAGGTGGAGATGATGACGTTGACGGACTCGATGGTACGAGAGAAGGACTGGTAGAGGTCCTCCTTGGAGACCTGGAGCTCGAGAAGAGCGCGGTCGACCTTGTTGATGATGACGACGGGCTTGATGCGCTCACCGAGAGCCTGACGCAGGACAGTCTCGGTCTGGACGCACACACCCTCGACGGTGTCGACGACGACGAGAGCACCGTCGGTGACACGGAGAGCGGCAGTGACCTCGGAAGAGAAATCAACGTGACCGGGGGAATCAATCAGGTTGATGAGGAAGTCGGTGCCGTCGGTCTTCTGGCCAGCAATGTCCTTGATGTCCTCGGGGTCGACGTTGTGGTACAGGGAGATGGCAGTAGACTTGATGGTAATGCCACGCTCCTGCTCGTCAGCACGGGTATCCGTGGCTCTCGCGTCTCCGGCCTTGGCGGTGGAGATGATACCGGCCTTGGACAGAAGGGAGTCGGTGAGGGTGGACTTTCCGTGATCGACGTGGGCAATGACGGACATGTTACGGACGTTCGTGGGCTTGTCCATGAGCCCACGGATCTCCTCGATGGTGAAGCTGTGGCGAGGCAGTGGTTAGCATGGTGAGGCCGTGGTGGAAGCTTATCTCCGAAGGGGGTTGAGCGAGGGGCGGGGTAAGGCCTGGCCGCTGAACAGAGCGATCGAAGCTTCGTCGCCCTGTGCTTGCGTCCAGGAGCGACGGAGAGCGACGCCGCAATTGCCCATCGCGAAGACGAGAGGCAGGTGATGGAACGAGGTGGTGCGACGCTGACGGTGAACTTACTTGACCATTTTGGCGGCGGTGGCTCAGCGAGCTCTTTGAAATCTCTGAGTCGGGTGGGATGTAAGGTTGAAGTTGGGCGAAGCGGGGTTGAAGAATCTGCCCCGCGCTCACAGAGTGCTGAATCCTTTTTCTGCTAGAGAAAAAAGGCAGACAGAGAAGAGTGTGAGGTGCCGAAGCGTTGAAAAGTCGACGGTTCCAGGAAACGGACAGGGGAACTCGAGCTCCTCTACCGATTCTTTTATCGTCGAAAAGGTTGAATGAGATGGAGGCGGGAAGGAGGAGGAGGGTGGGAGGGGAGAAGAAAAAAAAAAGAGAAGTGGTGCCTCTTTCTCCCTCGCCGTGTGGCAGTCGTTGCCCCGAGGGAAAAAAAGTTAGTGACTGGCCGAATGAGAAAAATGGGTAGGTGGGGCAGCGCAAAGAATGAGAAAAAAACCCCGCCACTTCTTCCTGTTTTTTTCACTCCCACGGTGCCCCTCTCCCCTCCTGTGTGTGCCTTAACCCCCCTCAAACCACGGCGCCTGCAAAGCATTTTGGTAGCAAATGAAGGGGCCCATCAATGTCGCGCACTGTGAGAACCACATTCGATCTCATCTATCCACTCAGTGAAGGTCTACCAGCCGTGGCGCCACCTGTTGCTGCACCGTACGTACACCAGGCCACAGCCCCCATCACGTACGATACATACTATGTAGTAACTCGCACCGCAACGGCCTTCCTCTCTCGTCAGCTGCTATCTGTCGGCTGCGTGTGTACTGTAGGAGCGTGTGCGGTGTGGGTGTGGATGTGTGTGTGCGCGCCTCACCTCCTTTACACCCTCTGCTACCTTACCTTACCTTAGCCGGTCTGTGCATGGAGGGGCACTGGGCAAGCTCATGCGAGAGAGAGAAAGAAAGGGCAACAACCCTGGCCCCCTCGCACCAGAACATTGGCCGTCTCAAGAGTCTACTGCTAACTGGAAGCCGCTGATCCGGCATGGACTGGCTGATCTGGGCCCAAGGAGCACAGCTCTTGCGGCCCGGCCAGATGCACATTTGATACGCGTCTTGTTTGAATTAGACACAGCTCTAAAAAACAACTGGCCCACGACGTTGGCAGGACACTCTCAAAACTGTGTCGCTAAACGAAGCTTGGTTCCTGTCCTGTGTTGTGGACAGCAAAACGCACTGTGCAGACACGGCCCACCCGTGTTTGTGGGATCAACATCACGATTGCCCAAGGCTGGAACTGGGCCCCCCTCGAGGATCCAATGACGAAGTTGACGTTGACGATGAATGCCACATCTACTACGGCAGGGCCGGATAATCCTCTAACGCTGCCCAACCAACCGCCCACGGTCTGAATTATCCGGGGTGAGCAAGCTGGAGAGCTTGGACCTGACCGAGCTCGACGTTGACTCCAATCCTCCCCCCCCCCTCTTCGTTACTATGTAAGTACCTTACTGGCCTGTGTGTCCACTCAGTGCCGGCCGGAGCTTCGAGTCACCGGCCTCGCCAGCGTTGAACTACCCATGAGGCTGCTTGGTCCCCTTCGTCCAGCGCTTGGAAGCATGTCTGCGAGTACACCGAGACATTCACACACATTGTACAACTGCGGCAGCCGGTGTAGTAGCATTATATTTGATTACTAAGTCGGTAGACCGTCCTCCAGTCGCGGGTATTCGCCTTTGTGTTCTTGTTCCGGTGTGATGCTTACTGATCCCGGGCCCCCAAACCTTAACTCCCTAAACGCCGAAAAGACTCCCCGTCCCAATGCTTATGCCATGCCGAATGAGTCAACGCCGGCCTCCTCATGATCCCAATATCTTGGAGTAAGCATCCTCTACCTCGCCGGCCAGCTCGAGCAGCGCTACAATGACAATCTGGTGCGTCAAGTTGGGCAGTCGGTCCCTGTGAAGCCCGATCCATTCCAGCGGTGGCGTGGCCTCGCCCATGTCCCGCAACTGAGGCGTTTCGATAATGGGCGGTTCGAGCGCCACGTAGTCATACTTGGACTGCGGAACCGTCACCTCTGCTGTGATCTTTTGCTGCGACGACCCGCCGCCCTGTTGCTCCTCGGCGTCCGGCACCCCCGTGACCTTGATGGCTGTAAGCGGGAGCTCTTTGCCCCAAGTCTGCTCCAGTGACTTGGAATGGTTGGCCCACATCCCGCGGATGTAGCTGATGCGTGAGTAGTTCCATCCCACCTCGACTTTGCCCTCGAACGCGCTCTTGAAGATGTAGTCGATCCGGTTGCGATTAGGCGTCTGCCATGTCTGCATGACTGCTCCCACTTTGGGTACTTTGAGGATCGTGCCGCCGCGCGAGCCTGTGGCCCTTTCGACGACATCTTCGACCGATATCTCGCTGAGCGTTTTGGGTGCTTCAATGTTTCTGACACCGGCGAGGCCGATCCGCAGTTGACCGAGGGTGAGTGCCAGGATGCTGTGAACGCGCCTCTGCTCAATGCTGGCTGCGAATCGTGCCTCGGCGCCCAACGCCTCCATCTTGAATACTTGGTGATCAGAAAACGTGCTTGGGAACACACCCAGGTTCAAGGCCTTGAGCGTCACCACGACGTCCGTATCCAGTGAGATCGGAGACTTGGACAGCGAGTCTTCCACTCGGAACTTGGGCGCCGTGGTAAGCTGGGGAGAGGTAGCAGTGTTTTGATACGACCGCCTTCTCATAAACTTCTCGATCTCCTGCAGCGACATCTCAAAATTGGCCCGCCTCTCCTGTATGAGCTTTTGGAAAGCTTGATATAGCGCAACTCCCTGTGCTGCCGACGTCGTAGTGCCAAAGACCTGCACTGCGTCCCCGTCGAAGATGATAACCAGCCGATCTCCAGTACCCTCGAGACTGCGGCGAACATTGTACATGAGGAGTTCGAGGGAGGTGATGTCAGCAACAAGGAAGGCTTGGTAGTCGAATGCTGCCTTCACTCGGAACTGGCTGAAACCAATTGATGCCTGGACGAGGGGCGTCTCGTTGAGCGCCGCCTCTCGCTCTGGCCACTGAATCGATGTCCGCAACTGGAACTTTTGGAGCGCAATGAAACCGCTCAACCTGCCTGTGCAATCTATGCCAATCTTCTCGAACCCAAGACACAGGTTCTGCTCCCAGTCCGATGTTTTCTTTGATGAAACCCAGAACTCCTTGATGGCGAATACCGACTTGCCAATCGCCTGGCCCATGTCTACACTGACGTCGAGGGACGTGATGGATATAGTGGCCGTCCATGGGAACGCCGCTGTTGCGGCGACCTGCTGATATCTCTGCACCAAGTGACCCTGTGAAGTCTCCGTGTTCATCTTGGCGACTGGGGCCGTCGAGGTGTTCCGTAGCTCGGTCGGATACCAGATTTCGCGGAACAGTAAAAAGTCCTGGAGTTGCTTGGCGTTAATCGAGACGGTCATCGGGCTGACCTTGAGTATGGCAGACACGCCGCTCGTTCCACTGACGTGTTTGCTGTTCATCAAAGACAGTACAATGGAGTCGACGTCGAAGCTGCCTGTGGACTCTCGGGAGTAAACGTGCTGTACTGACGCTTGCAGCTTGGAGAAAGCGCCGGAGATGGAAAAGAAGTTTCCTTGTTCTTGTGAGCGCACTGTATTAACAGTGAAGTAGATGTCTTCGAAACATGTCGTCGCCGCAACACGTGCGATGGGCTGACAACTCAGCGAGAACTCTTGACGGCAAATTCGAAGCCCCAGATTCAGCTTCAAACGTCCAATAACGGCGTTCGGGTCAGCCGTGAGGATGTTATCCTCGTTGCCAGGTTTGGTTTTCGTGGCGGCGGGCGTCTGCGGAGCTGTTGCCGTATCCTTATCCTTGCCTACAACTTCTTTGACACTGGTCGTCATGTCCATGATGAGGGGCACAACAGAGGGATACAAAATGTTACTCGACGCATCAATCTTGATCTCGCCGTAAAGCGAAGGGTCCTCGCGCCCGTTGTCTCGGTACTCGAGTTTCCAGGCTAGCCCAGGTGACCTGAGAACAGTGCTGCTGCCAGTATCATCCGTGCTGAACTGGCCGTACTTGCCTGCGAGGGACGGTCGACCAATCCTGGAGCTCCCACGTTGTCCGTCTGTTGGCTTCTTGCCCGAAACATAAACAACAGCACCTGAGAAATCTGCGTCTACCAGTAGAGATTCCAGACGCTTCGTGCCGAATATACTTCGTTGTGGCGGAGCCGGCTCTTCTATCTTGTCAACCTTTTCGACCTTAGCAGGAGCAATCCCTGTGCTCCAATTTTGCGAGGCTCTTTGTACGTTCTGGATCGAGAGGCTAATGGAGTCCTTTAGAATTGCAGCTGGTATAATGAAGCCCGATGTCAAACGCAAATCCAGCGATTTCCCAACGGCCTGGAACGCTAGGCTGCGTGTGTTTGGATTGGACACGTAGGCAATGTTAAAGATGACCTCGGGAAGCAACGCCGAATGAAGAGACCTGAGGCTCTTGTCCTGGCCAGGCGGAACCATCTGTAGTTGGAAATTCTCGATGGTGAGCCTAGCGGACTTGGTTTGGCGTGTTCCAAAACTGACGAGCTGGACCGACAGGATGAGGTCTTCTTTGCTTCCGGCCAATGGTAATAAGTCATCCGAGGGATCACCAACAAGCCAAGCAACCTGCGTGTCGCGCACTTCGAAACGATAGACAATAGACGACAAGAATGAATCGATGATGTCAGGCTCCTCAGCTTCCTCCTGGTCGTTGATGGCGATGCGGGGTCTCGTTTGCCGGATCTTGCGCAGGTATTCGAGCTCGCGTGACGTGTCGAGGTCTTTGATCTTGTCGCCCATGTATCCCAAAGCAGCAACTACGGTCGAAACGGTCTCCGGCGACAAATTGATCTCTAGTCCGTCACTTCTGAAATTGAAGGACCTCTCTTCTTTGCCGTCTTCCGTGTATCGTGTGTTTGCCGAAATGAGAGCACCCAGGGCAAGACTACCGCAGGATCTCATGGCGTTATCTCTGCCCTTCTGCACGTCGATCAAAATCTGGCGCAGGTTGATATGCAACTGCGGCTGCGCCAGAATGGGCCCTTGGCCATCACGGCGATTGGCTACTTCAAGATGCACTCTATCGAGCTTGAATGAGAGGCATGCCGTAGGGTCCTTCTCTGAGACAAGGGGCGTTTTTCCAAAGACCTCTATGCCGGCCAGAGTGAGATGAACCGTATAGACCAGGTTTGACGCCTGTGCTGGCTGCGCTGCTTCCTTGGGGGCTGCTGTCTCGCCGAAGATGTCGCTGATATGACCCTGGATTGCTTTAGTGCCTTCTTGAAGCTCGCTGATGGCACTTGATATTTGTGGTCGGTTTAGAGCCGTCAATAAACTGTATACTGCGGAGGCGTCCAGCTGCATAAGCTCGACGGAGCCGAACACTGAGACCGAGTGCTCCCCTTGACCCATGTGGCTTACGATCCGACCATTGGTCGGCGGGATTCGGAGAAGCGATATGCTACGCGGCTGGTTTCTGACATCCATCCTGATCTCGTGGGAGTTCTCCTTAACATCAAAGTCGAAGATGAGCTCCTTCCCAAAGTTGGCGGCTACCGCTGCTCGCGCTACAACACCCGAGATGTTATAGGTCATTGACTGCAGCAACGGCACGCTGATGCGGTACTCGTCCAGGAACATTGCAACGTTGACACGGAACGATGAGAGACGCTCAGCAATCTTGACGCTGTTCCTACGAGGGGGTGCTGGCGATTCCGGCAACTGTTTCTGGAGCTTGTGTATCTGCGTCAGCTCATCTTTGACCAGGTAGTCAGCAACTTCAACAAGATACAGGGGATCCTGCTTGACGGCTAGGGTCAAAGTGCGACTGCTGGCTGTTGATTTGATCGTGTGACATGATGTCGTCTCCGTCTCGAGGAGCTCATGAGAAACAATGACACTCGGGTCCTTAAGCTGGAACATTCCCAGAAGCTCTGATCGATGGTGCAGACGTGAGGTCACGGCGTCGCAGCTGAGGATGAAATTAATAGATGAGCCAGTCTTCTCATACCCGTCAATCAAGCAAGACGCCTTCATGTTGTGGCCGAGAGACGTGGCGCTGAGATTGATAGTGTCCACCTCCACCGAGCCCCGCCCGACAGCCAGGACAACATGGAAGGTGTCTTGTGACTTTGGTTTGCCGGCTGCAGTGTTCTCTTTCTTGGTCTCTGAAAGATGTTTGCTTGAGAGGCTGGATTTGTTGTAGAGCCGGAGGATGTCTTCCGCAAGCTCGCAAAGTTCCCAGTTGAGCATGACAGCTGCCTCGCCACAGTAGACGTTCAGCACGGTGATATTCTTCGGCTGTGCCTCATTTTCGCTGGACTGCGGTGCCATCTTCTTCTCCAACCTTGTTGTCAAGTCGGCAAAGACGATCCGGTTCTCCTTCGGTCCGGGATCTAAAAGCAGCTGCACTTCCTTCAAACGGAGCGCCGCCAAGATCGGGAGGTCGGGCGATTCAGTATTGCCGTCAACTGTTACTGTCCCAAAGACATTCTTGATCAACGACGAATCAGCCACATCGTACAAATCCCAGCTACGCCATCGTTGAAAAGCCTCAATGACACGCTGAGAGGCATCGGATGGCGCAGTTGCTGATCCAGAAACGCAACTGAGCTGTAGGTCATCTTTGAAACTGGCCGGCATGTGTGTCCATATCTGACGAAGCCTTGCGGCCATCTTCCACGAGTCAAAGGTTCGTAGATGCTCCGTGGCAGACCTCAAGACTGCCGACGGTCTGGTCAAGAAAGAGGGGTCGCCAACCGGATGTCCTTCTGTCATGAGCTTATAGACAAAAAGTTTGATGCGGTCCTCGTGCCGTGACATTGTCTGTCCCAGTATCTCCCCAAGTTCTGAAGCCACAACTCCGGTCCTGTGGATGAGTGACGCGAGGTATTCGATCTTTTCCGATGCTGTGCTGCTCCTGATGCCGCCAATGTCTGCGTCAATGTAGGTTACGTCCTTAGAGCCAAGCGACACCATGACGCGCTCGATCTGCGCCATAAAAGCAGCCTGGTTTTCTTCGGCACCCGAAAGCCGTTCCGATGCCGACACGTCAGCAGATCCGAGTTTCAGCAGAACCGATGTTCGTTTGTTGCTCTTCACTGGCTCCGCTGGATTTTCCCAGGCATCTGTGGACCGGAGACACAGTGATAACTTTGATACTGTCACATCATACTGGTCCTGTTCCTCCCCGCCAGGGTTGAGGCGGTCAACAGTTGGAGCGTTCAAAAACCTGATGTTAGCTTTTGGGACCCTGAGAAGTACGTCCGTAATTTCGCCAGCAATTGTTTTCTTCTTCTGAAGGTCAAAGATATCGGTCATGGAGGAAATTTGCAGGCTGTCAAGAATATTGTCCGGCTCGCTCGGTTGTAGAGCAGCAAGCAACAACGACACACTCTTAACCGCAGAGGGATTCAGGAACGCAGTAACGCCCGTTGGTATCTCGACAATAATGCTGTTGTGAGCACGATCCTCGGCCAAAGATTCAGGATCAATGTCGTCGAGTTCAAACTCTGGGAAGCCGAAGGCGGAGGCCGTATCGTCCTCTTCAATACTGAGCATCACGGCTTCTGACGTATCGGGCCGAATGCTCTCGAGGGGAAACGGCGGAGTGTAGAACTGGCTGGAGAAGGCTACAGACGAGTGATGGCTCGCGTCTCGGAAGTCGCCGATTGCACTGTAAAAGGCGGAGTGGCGACCGGTCGATGTAGAAACATCTCGCTGGTGTTGCGATCCTCGTCTCGTAGCCTCGGGGCTGTCGGGATACAGCAAGTCCGATTGTCTAGATTTTACCCGTGATCTCACAGAACTTCGTGGCCGGACTACACTGCTACTGCTTGAGGTAGTGGTAATGGATAAAAACGAACTTTTGTGACGGAGGGGTTGGGAGCGACCGAGAGTTGATCGACTCTCAGAGGATCGATGGTCTTCTGTAACACCTTCCAAAACAGTCGGGTGAGGAACTGGCGGAAAGCTTTGGGCGGGCGGATCGAGCTGATCCGGAAGCATCTCCTCCAGAATCCCGGGCAGAAGCAGAAACTCGGTGCGCCCAGTCCGTTGGTCCTCGCGACGAATGAGCTCCTGCTGCAGCTTGCGCTCCTCGGAAAAGTGAAATTTTCTTCCGATGATTGCCACGCGGATAGAGGCTTGGAAGAAGGCGTCAGTCTCAACGCCATGCTGGGATTTCCACTTGTGTCTCATGGCTGATTCCGAATTAACACACGAGATCTGGAGTTCTGGGAGTCTGATGTCTGCTCGTCTGGAGTAGTGCGTGCGCGCCCAGTCGTTGAACTTGACATCGAGCGTACCAGTCGAAAAGAGAAAAGCTGCTTCATCCACATGACACCAGACTCGAACAGACTCAACAGCCACCCTCAAAAAGGTCACGTCGTACACAATAATGGACGACAGCGGAATCAAAGCGTTCTCGTCATCATCGAACTCAAAAGCAAATGCTTTGCCTGCGCTCATCAGAGCCGTTAGGAAATCGGTGGAGCATTCTCCCGAAACCGTGCCCACGGAGATATCCCAGTTGCAAAGGTATGTTGGTTCGGCTGGGGGGAGGCCAAAAAGACGGTGACCATAGATCGACAAGCCGTCGATGAACAGCTGCGTGCTAGACACAGCACTAATGGGTGTTTCCATGCCTGACTCTGCGTTCCCGAGGGAGAGGTTGAGAGGGTTAAGGTTAACCTGCAAGTCCATGTAGTAATTGGTGAATCTGAGGTCTAAGGAGAGACCGGCAGTTTCGATCTGAACGTGTCGCTGGCAGGAGTACAGGTTTGCAGGCAGCAGGAGACGGAGGTCATCAATCTTGATGCCCAGAATCACGTCCAAGTCGTTGGTCTTCTTTGGGGGCGGGCGATTTGCCAGTTCTGCATCAGGGTTGTGTTCTTTGAGTCGTAAAAGGTCCTGATACTCCTCGAGCGTCTTGAAGTGGATATCGTCACCAAGGTAGTTATCCTTCAGTTTCATAACGTAGCGTATGATAAAGCCGTAGAGGGTTGCCGTAGGCGACTGCAGACTGAGGTTCAGCTCCAAGGTGTCAGTGTTCGACGGTGCCGTCGTCGCGTTGTAGTGATATTTTCCATTGGCCTCAAAGTTTTCGCCATGTCCAATCTCTTTTGAGGTTATGAATGTGCCTTGGGTGTTCCAAGGTGGAACATGGAGCCACAAAGAGAAAGTCTCGGCTCCAAGCGCGAATGAGACAGCATTCATGTTCGGGCGATACTTGTCGATTGGAACGCAGACGTTTGCTACGAGAGACGGGCTTTTGGCAACGATATAGGCGTTGTCTTCGAGGTCAGTAGGATTGTTGATTATGTTTCCATCGTTAACGTTCAGGTACAACGTTACGTTACGCAGGTCGAGGTTGAGATAGTATCTGAAGGGTGTGAAGACCAAATACTCGGCTGGCGGCCCCGAGGCCCAATCGTCGACCAAGTCTATCATGAGGAAGACGTGGTCTCTCAGTATGAACAGTTCCATGTCCTCGGAGACAATGTTGAAGTACCATGACCTTAGCGAGTTCCATTTGAGAGGAGTTGACAAGTCACAAGATATGCGTTGTGGTCCAGACCGCCAGAGAAGCTCGTGGTTGACGCTGGTCGCGAGTTCCGTGCTAGGCAGGTCGACATCAAGCTTCATCTGGTATCCCGTTGCGCTCGCAAGCATATCCATGGTGAAGGAAATTGTGGCATTGCCGGGCACGATCAGGTCAAGCCAGCCTCCCGGACGGATGGGTGCAGCGTCGGTCTTGCTGTTCTTCTTCGCGCGGTTCCTCTGCTTCCGCTTCAGTGGCGGCGGCGCCGCCTTCATCGGGGGCTCTTTGCCCTTCCATTTCCAGTTTTTGGAGTCTTCCCGGATGGGTATTCGGAGCGTCACCTCGTCATCCAACTCGACATACAACTTGAACTGAGTGGGAACTCGATATTCACCCTCGGCCAGGGGGGTGGCGGGAACTGCGTCCTTGCACAAGCTGGGAACGAAGACGCGCTGGAGATCCGCCCTTTGACGATCGGCCCAGGGTCCGTAGTTTACCACTCCGCCCTTTATAGTTAGAATCATGCCCCATGCGGGAGCTTCGTCGCCGTTGATGTACGTCGTTGCATTCTCCTTGGAGCGTCTACTGGCGGCTTCGGCTGTCACTTTGCCCACAACATCCCAGTAGATAGTCAATGTTGCCTCTGGGCTGTCCACCACGGTGGACTCGGCAGCGTATTCAACACCCGCCCATCGTAGCCTCGAATCTTGCTCATCCTCGTCCAAGTAGCGCGCCAGACCTTGCCAGTGGCTGGAGCCTGGTATTTGTGACACAGCGGTGGTAAGTGGACTTCGTGAGCCTATAGAAAACGATTCCACGGATTTTCTCCAGTACGGCACGAGATTTCGCAGCGTTCCAAGTGCGCGGCGTCGGTGTCGCCGGAAAAAAGAAGTCTTGTACGTCGGGCTGGGTTCCTGCGCAACCATCTTCTCGCGGTTTGCCCTCGTCGCCTGATCTTCCTTGAAGTCCTCGTTCTCTCTCATTTCTACGATTGGGTGCTGAAACTTGATTTTGAAGGTCTGCTTGTATGGATCGGGGGTGGATGTCTTCGAGGCATCTATTTCTCCCGACAGACCATCAGCTTTGACAATCAGGATGGCCTTGGTGTTGTCATTCCCCATGACCACAGCCGCCTTCTGGCATGTCACAAAGATCGGGAAGAGCTGCAAAAGAAATGGTAGATCGGAATCCGACTGAACAGCATCGTCGCTCTCTGCTGGCACATCGGATGGTGTGCTTGGCTGGCTGGCCGATGATCCCCGACGGCCAAGGGTGTTCCCTAGTCTTGACAACAGGGCGGCACCGGAACTCTCCTTTTCATGTGTTGCAGAGTCTTGAGACGGATCTGATTTCTCAGAGGTCCTTTGTCCTCGATTTCTTAGAGAGGCATTCTCATCTTTTGACTCAAAGCCCGTCGTCACATTCTCGGCAGTCGCCGTAGGTTCCCTCAGCCCAGCTAAAACACTGTCGTAGGCCGGGCTTCTGTTGTATATGAACCATTCCAAACCAACCAGGGACATCGTCACCCGGCATGGCAAGTTTGAATGCCTCCCGTTCGTAGCCGCTGACGTTTGCTCAGCTTGCTGTTGTGTCGAGGCTTTGATGTCCACCTCCCGTACCCGTCGCAACCAATATCGCCATGTAACGTAGCCATGCTGAATAAGGAAAGTTTCGTTGTTTCCGTGATATCGTAGGCCCGTGAAGAATATACGTCCGCCGAGAAGGGACACCTGTAGCGCCTGTATGTCGATGTAAACGCGGTATCGGTGCCATGTGTACGTTCGTATGCCCCACGACAACAGCGACCCGAAGACTCTGTTGAAGTATAGAAGGAAGAAGACGGCACTACAGAAGGTAAGCTGAGTGTCCAGGCATTTTGAGATAGGATTACCCACAGAGCACCGCAGACAATGAGGAATGCCAGGAAGGTACTACAAGACAGGCGGTCAGCAAATGTAAGGTACACCGACCTCAGACAGCGCAAACTACCCGTTGAAATTCGGCGTCTCCGTCGGCGTTGGGTTCGGTGCCCCGTCGGTCGGCATGGTGTCGGTCGTGATTGTCGTGCGATGCTTCAACTACGGCAGGCCGAAGCTGCTAACATCAAGGTCGGAGCTGTGCCAGTCCACCCACTTCCATGTCTCGAGGATTCTTGCTCGTCGCTCGGTATCCCGGGTAGGAGGTGATGGGTAGGATGTGTAGGGGGCGCGCGAAGCTAGCAATCCAGGATGTATGTCATTGGAGGTGTTGAGTCGTTGGAATTGAGAAAAGGTGTTGCTGTCGGGGAAACTGGGCTCGGGCGAGTTTGTGTGTTGTTGAATTGGGCGGGATGCAGATGCAGTTGGGGATGGATCACAGGCCAACAGCAATTACCTTAACTAACAGTCGCATTCGAAGTCGCGCCGAGCGTCGCTAACGACGGGGCCGGGTGTCTCGCGCTAATGACAACCCGCGCCCCATCCAGCCTGTCCCGGAGCTGATCGTAGCTTCCACGCCCCCAGCCTGTTTGGCACGCGCAGCACGCCAACCCAGGTGGACCGCGGACGGTGGGTGGGAGGTCACTGTGGTGCTACCCCACATGCTCAAGCACGCTGTGAAACTGAGCTTCAGGGGAGCTGCCGGCAAGGTCCTCACTAACAATTAATGCACACTCATTGGACGGAACGCAACCCGCGGGACATGATGCGCAGCTGATTGCTTGTCTTAATTACGAGCTCTGCCTACGCCGCACATACGTACCGAACTTACGCACCTCCAGTCACGAGCAGCTCATTGCAACCTGCAGCACGGGCATCGTCATCCCTCGATCACTTTTCCACGCATGCTCTCGCCCCCCCCGCCCTCCGACACTGACACTTTGATTGAAGCTTGATTTCCCTTTGGACTACTAAGCTGCTTTTTCTCGCGGTGCATTACGATCAACTACCTCTAGAGCCATGATCTAGGCGACATTCCGCGAACACGATTCTATATTATACGCCTGGTACCGGGCCCCAGTCACGATGGCGGGCGGCACTGGCGAGAAGCTCACCACGGCGACCATCATCGTCGCTGGCGTCGCCGCTTTGGTAGCCACGTTTCTATCGGCTGTGTAAGTACTGGCCATGGTTTTAGAGCAAACGCGACTCTGGCTAACGTGCAACTCGCAGCTCCATCTTCCTTCAAGCGTACGCCGTTCTCTCGTTACTCTCGGCCGATTACGATTAACAACGATACAGGAAAAACTATCGAAAGCCACTCCTACAACGATATGTTGTTCGAATCTTGCTCATGTATGTCTGCTATGTTTCGAGCATATAAAAGGGCGGATCTGACTGTTTTAGGGTTCCCATATACTCGATCGCCTCGTGGACAAGCATGATCTCTATCAGAGCTGCTTCGTTCCTTGACCCCATTCGAGACATTTATGAGGTGGCTATCCTGCTCTTGCTTTTTAGGCTGGGTGTTCTAACAAAGCCAGGCTTTTACCATATATACCTTCTTCCAGCTCCTTATCAACTACCTAGGCGGAGAACGAGCCTTAATCATCATGACCCATGGCCGAGAACCAGTTTCCCATCTGTGGCCTATGAACCACGTACTACCGCGTGTCGACATATCTGACCCTCATACGTTCCTGGCAATCAAGCGTGGCATTCTTCAGTACGCGTGGTTAAAGCCTATCTTAGCTCTGGCCGCCGTCGTTATGAAGGCTACCGGAACCTACCAGGAGGGCTACATTGGCGTGGAGTCGGGCTACTTATGGAGCGGTATCATCTACAACATCAGCGTCACAGTGAGCTTGTACTCCCTCGGTCTGTTTTGGGTCTGCATGCACAACGATCTTTTACCCTTCCGCCCGGTACCTAAGTTCTTGTGCATCAAGCTCATCATCTTCGCCTCTTACTGGCAAGGCTTTTTTCTGTCTATTCTCGTCTGGTTGGGAGCCATTCCAGACAGCGTTGAGGGTTACTCTCCCGACAACTTGGCCGCTGCCATACAAGATGCTCTCATTTGTGTCGAAATGCCGGCATTCGCGATCGCTCACTGGTACGCCTTCTCATGGCACGACTTTGCCGACAACAGTATCTCGTCTGCGAGGATGCCTGTCAAGTTCGCCATGCGTGATGCTTTTGGCGTCAGGGATCTCATCGAAGACTCCAAGGAGACGTTTACCGGCGACAAGTACGGTTACCGCTTTTTCGACTCGGGTGACAAAATCATGGCGCACGAGGAGTCGCGTGCTAGACTGGGCAGGCTTGATGAGGGCATGCGATACACGAGGGGCGGCAAAGCGAAGTACTGGATTCCTACACCTGGCCAGGTGGACCGTCAAACGAACCGTGATATGAACGAACGAGATCCCTTGCTTCAGGGAACCGCGGGTGGCCCAAGTGAGGAGTACAACTACGCCAATGGTACCTTCAACGAAGACCTCGCCAACGACCCTCAGATAGACCCTGACGACGAGCGGCTCTTTGACAAGGCACGCGAGCTGGAATTTGGCGATTGGAACGTGAGTCAAAACAGATCTGAGCGTGTTTCGTTGGCTGACAATATCTAGTACCCCGTCATCACCGCTAATGAGCCGCTGAGCAAACGGTACATGTCCTCCCAGGGTAGCTTGGGTTTCCATGCCGAACCACGATCGACGGTCGAGCGTCTGCGGGTGTCACCGCGGAATAGCGAGCCGGCCGTTGTTTCCAGCAAAAAGAAGAAGAAGAAGCAGAAACAAGTTACAGCTGAGACTCCAGGCTCGTCATCGTCTCCCGATCGTTCTGGATCTGGCCCTCCATCCAAGCCGCAGAGCCCGTCGCCTCAACCAGCGGAGGTATCCGCCGAGACCGAGGAAGAACCTGAGCCAAGACCAAGTGCTCAGAAGCAATACAGCCATCCAGAAGATTCTCCTCTTCTGCAAGAGGCCATGACATCCCCATGGGCGGAGAGCGAGCAAGAAGACGACTTCAACAAGAACTTTGGCGTGGGAGAAGATGACGAGTTCAAGAACGTGTGGAGCGGTGGCGAGCCATCTCAGTCCCGTTAGATGGAGTGTGAACAATTCGAACGCTGCTTTGCATATTATGAGTTTGATACCCTTACTCTCATGTTCTATGTTTAAGCAATACTGGCATAGCGAGGAGTTTGCGAGGAATACGAATGCGTCTTGGTGACAACAGTTGACTTGTCAGGGGGTTTCGTTGTGTAGCATGTTAGCCCATAGAAACAAATGAACGGCTTAGACGGACTAGAAATTGTATACTTGATGTTCTTTCGGTTCTGTCTCATCAAAGCTTGTTGACCGTTCTGTTTAGCCGGTCACATACTCACTCGATGGGCCTCGTACGGGCCATCGTATATTGTAAGGTCCAAGAGCCTGGCCCTCTTGTCGTCAACCACTAGCCTATCCGATGATCTTCTGCTCATCCTGACGCATCCGCCGCCGACGTTGCTGCCTCAGCGCCGCCAAATCCTCTTCGTCCTCCGCGGTCGCCGGACTGGGTGGCAGCTCCCCCGTCGCCCACTCCTTTGGTTCAGGCCCCAGGTCAAACTCCAAAGTCCCCCCGTTGGCGAAGATGTACCCCCATGTCACCCACGCCTTGTCCCACTGCTCGCCATTGACGCGCAGACTCTGTACGTAGTACGCATCCTCAGAGCCGCCCGTCGACGACACCTTGAGCTCGCGCCCGCCGCCGAGCGAGATGGTCAGATCCGAAAACCACGGCGACCCGATGAGGAAGGTTGTCTGGCCAGTGAGTGGGTACAGCCCGATCATGTTCCACAGCAGCCAAGACTCCATCGCGCCAGCGTCCGAGTTGCCCGGGAGGCCGTCAGGGGCGGGCTTGTAGTAGGATTTTGCGACGAAGCGGGAGCGCTCCACCGAGAGGTGCTGCTTGTTGACAAAGTTGAACAGGTACGGCGTCCCGAAAGAGGGCTCATTGCCCGGGTTGAAGATCGTGTTGCCGAAGGCGCCGTTGCCCGCGTACTGCCCCGGCTCGAACGTCTTCTCCAGCCTGTCAGAGAAGCGCTGGGCCCCGCCAGTCAGGTTGACGAGATGCGCGACGTCATGATGCGCGTTGAACGAGTACTCCCACGGCGTGGCCTGGTAGTACGCCTCCGCCCAGTAGCAGCCGCCGCAGTCGAGGGGGTCCTGCGGCGGGAAGCTGCCGTCGGCATTGCGTGGGCCCATGAAGCCACTGAAGCCGTGGGCCGTCATGTTCTCGTTCCAGTGGTTACGCCAGTTCCGGGACCGCTGCAAGTACCGCTTGGCGACGTCGGAAACGCCCAGCCCCTTGGCAACCTGATAGATGTTGAAATCATTCACCGAATACTCGACGGCGCGGGTGACGGCGCGGGCGAAGCGGGGCGAGATCCAGCCGAGCTCGAGCCAGTCCGGAAGGGCGCCGCGGCCCTCCTTGGTGGAGCCGGAGAGGTCGCGCGGGTCGTTGTTGGGTGGGGGCGTCACCTCGCCGTTCTTGAGCATGGCTGAAAGGCCGTCGTCCCAGTTGACGGCGCCGCGGACGCCCTTGACGTAGGCGTCGGCGAGGACGTTGTCGCTGTTGGAGCCAGCCTGGACGGCGCCGTTGTAGAAAGACGAGCGGGCGTCTGAGACGTAGCCCTCGTGCCGCCAGATATCAATCATGGAACGAATGAACTCCTCGTAGGCCTCGGGCTGGAGGACGTGGAGTAGAGAGGTGGTGCAACGAAACTGTACGCTGTTAGATTGATGGCGGCAGAAAACACCTCGAAGCCAGGCTCACCGTATCCCAAAATGTGAAGATGTCGTCGTAGTAGGGCTCGGATGACTCCCAGAGCGGATTCTCGCCCGTCTTGTTTGTGGGCAGCAGGTTCATGAAGTACAGCGCCGAGTACAGTTGGTTCAGCTTTGGTGTGTCCGTTTCTGATGTCTTTACTTTGGAGAGAACCTCGGTGTTCCACGCCTCACGGGTGGCTTGTCTAACGGAAGAGAGGCTCCTGTCGGCAGGGATCTCCGAGTTGACATTGCTGCAAGCCTGGGAGGCCGAAATAAATGAGACTCCAACTCTCGATTTTACAGCGGCGTCTTTGAAGCTGAAGATGGCACCCAAGCGCTGCGTTCTCGACTCATAGGTTGTCTCATTACCGTACTCGGAGAGCTCCGTTGACGTGCGGTCTACGCCGAGAAACGTCTTGTACGTTGCTGGACGGTCGAAATATCCGCAGAAGTAGACCTTCCACTCCTCAGCACGGTTCCAACCCTGGTTTGTGTTAGCTAGTGGAGGCTTAGGACAATAATGACCTGCACTCACGTTATCATAGTAGCCATAGCCCTCATAGTGGAAATCATCTCCCTCCACCACTTCAATTTTGCCTCCCAGATAGTTCTGGCCAAGGCCCTGTCCTCTGTATGACGGCAGAACATGAGAGACGTCTACAATGACGTTCCCCAGGGCGCTTCCATTTCCAGGGAACGTGTATTGATACAGTCCCGCCCTCCCTGTAGCTCCGAGCTCAACGACGACCCCGGAGCTGAGGAAAGACTTGTAGTGGCCAACCTCGGTCTGATCTGGCTGCGCTCTAGTGTCGGTGTTCTGACTTAGAGGATTGTCAATGGTGCCCACGACGGGCATTTGGTTGACTACGCCGTATTTGGGCGCGCCGCCGGTGCCGTGTTCGTGAAGCATGGAGAAGCCGATGAAGTGGCCATCAGGCAGGTAGCCGGAATAAGCATCAACTCCATTCTCCAAATCAGGTCCGATCTTCACAATGCCCAACGGTCGTGATACACCCGGAAATGCGTTTCCACCGGCTACAGTGCCAGTCTGAACGATGTCAATTGATAGGAAACAGGAATGGTCTGGGAGCAACTCACGTCCGTCAAAACGTAGCTAGAGAGGTCGGCAGACTGCGCTGCTACGGCCGAGGCCATGTGCAAAAGAGTAACTCGACGCATTTTGATAACAGATGGTATAACCTGCACATTCACAACTCAACACAAAATGACCGCGAAGACTTTATACCTTTGACATGAACGCAGCCAAGTCCCCACATGCACTTCTCTAAAGACGGAGGTTGCACCCGGATGAAGCTGTCCGGTGACTCTTGATTGACAGTCCCAAGTAGGAAGGCAAACAGCCGACACCGGGGTATCTCATGAAAACGAAAGGACTTGGCTCCCAAGGCCAGGCGCGAAGCGTCGTTGCAGGAGTCTCCACGAGGTAGTATTTCCTCGCTGTGAGGATCGCGGGTGGGTAACGAGGGACTGGCAACGTGCGGGAACGAGAGACTATGACTGGACAATGTGTGAAAGAAATGGCATGACGAGCTCGAAGGGCTATCTGCGGTAGATAAAATGGAGATATGAAAAAGAAAGAGACCGCGGAAAGCGATGTTTAAGACATGTGCATCACAAGACGGACAACCGCATATGACAAGCGTTGCAACGCGGACCGGCAAATAAATGCCATGGGCGGCTCCAAGCTTCTTGGTGTTTGCCCATTTCGTCGCTCGAGGGGTTAGGCTCATTTCGCGGCATAACCCACACGCTCGGCCGTTCGTGTAGCCTCCCCGCTCCTATAGGAGCTGGGCTTAAGCGCCTCAGCCCAGGGTACGGAAAATGAAATGCAACCCATAACGGTCTAGCGATATGGTTCTTGTAGTCTGATAAGCGTAAGGTTGCAGCAGGAGAAGCGCGCTCAGCCTGGGGCGTCGTGCTTGGGGCCATCATGGAGTAGAGTTGCCGAGACTTCTGGCCTTAAAGGTGTTATAACGGTGGGAAGCCACGACTGACCAACGCCATTCCAGGCGCATTGGCAGGCTTTGTCTAATAGCTGTGGTTTCCTTGAATCATATGGAGATGAGATGCCGAGACCCAGGTTCATTGGAGAAGGGGACATAAATCCAAGACATTACTGGCCGCGAGCAGTGCGCTTTGGTTTTCGAGACCCGAAGACCCTTCGACTCGGGGATGTCTCATATGGTCCTTTGATTCGGCCCCGTGCCCGGAAGTCACACTGATCAACGACGCTGCCGAACTAAACTGACGTTGCTTAGCCAAGACTCCCTCGAGCGGGTGACCGAGAAACAAAAACAAAAACATTATCGAATTATGATAGAGGTACCTGTGTTGACCTCAAAGTAATTCTACCAGAGGGCTAGAGGCACAGTTGCTGAGGAAGGCCGACGATCGGCTAGATAAATACAGAAGATACTTGAATTTGTATGGTAGGGCCGCGGTTTGGCAAGTATAGCTATCTTTAACTGGCTTCTAAGTGTACCTGGGAAGGGTTTTTTTTTGTCACCCGCTTGGCCCCTCTATCCAGGAACAATCGAACGTGAGCCACTGCCACTTGACTTGAGGTGTGCCCAGATGATGGCGAAGCGGTGCCCATAGAGGTAGGTTTACCAGAAACGCATGCTAAGGCGAATGATGATTTGCTGCTCAGTATATTCGAAGACTGTGGGCATGCCTTATCGTCTACAGAAGAACCAAAAGCCTAGATGTCTCCTGTTTGTGCGATCTCCAATACTATTGAAATCCAAGGAGCTACTGCAGGATGCAGGAGAAGGTCTTACTGCTGGTAAGATAATTTGGCCCTGTTAGACCGACGAGCCAAGCCACGTGCGGAAAGCGCATCTGGCGAGTTCTGGAAGAAGGGAATATGATACGGAAATAAGATGAGGATTACTTACATGATCGGCAAGACGCATTTGTGGCCCCGGACATGCGGAGGCTCTTCATTAAGGTACGGGTTGTCCACCAGCCGCGTTGTAAACGTCTCGATCAAGAATACCAACAACGAGGAGCTTTTCCAAGGCGTCATGGTTGTAGCTTGTTGTCTAATTTGCTCCAGCCTTGACGTTCTTTTAGTTCGTTTGTGATACGATTACCATGGCATCCTAGGCGAATGTTGAGGGTTGCTAAGAAGCGGTACTGCTCTGGAGAAGACAACGGAGCAAGTTTTACTATTAAGTCAAGATAAAGGCCTGTTCTTCCATCTCTAAAGAACAACGTCCTAGATGTCGCATAGTGAAGCTCACTGCTACCATGATGGTATCGTCCTCGTGGCCTAGTGGGTGCCGGAGGACCAAGCTCATACCGGAGCTGTACCCAGAGCCATCCGGTGCCAGGTGTAGCCTGGAACCGCTAGAGGTGGGGGTTTTCACGTGACACACAGGATCTGCTCGGCCCCACCATGAAATTTATCCGACATGGGAAGCGGTGTGAGAATTTTGTCGGTCTCAACGTCGGTGAGCCGTGGCAGAATTTGTGAATCGCATCGCTCTGCCCAAGTCCAGCCAAGGTGATTGTTTTTTGTCGCCCGCTGGTATAAGCCTGGCGAGGCAATTTCTGGCCTATGGTGCCTTCGAACTGCTCCAGATCCACCGGCTCACTTTATGAACCTCCAGAGCGCTGGTCCGTCACCAATTCCTCCATTATCACGCCGAGGGCAGAATTTCTTAGGCGGTCACCGCGACTCTGCAACAAGTATCTCAACTATTGAGCCTTTGGTTGCCAACTAGAGAAGCCCAGCTTCGGAAAGACAGCATCTTTAGGGATCGATCCGAACACCCGGCGGAGAATTCAACAGCAGACTCGCCATGGGTCGAAAACCGAATCCCGTGATTGGGGAGTATTTTACTCGGGGCCCCAAGCTTGCAGACTCCAGCAATCGTTACCCGCATACCTGCAAGTTATGCGGCGAAAACTTCCCTAAAGGCAGAGGTGAAGTCTTACACAAGCACATCACCGAGAAGTGCCCTGCCATTACTCCCGAGGAGCGCATCAACGCCGCTCTTGGATTTGCAGGACTCCACTCTGGTTCTTCAGCACCCCGATCAATGAATCTCACCGTCAACCAACTCGACCCCGCTGCGGCGGAAGTCGCACCCGAGGCCCCTGAGAATTGGTCTGCCCTTCGCACCCTCGCCGAAGCTTCTCGTCAGGTTGGTGAGAATGAGATGGGTGCTCCTTCAGTCCCTGGTCGCGATCTGTCTGAGTCAGCTGTTCGCCAGCTTGGAATCGGCTTTGAGGTTCAGGAGCAGTTCACTTTGGAGAACCCACCTGTGAGCTACGACAACCGACCTGGCCGTGAGCGTAAGGGTGAGTTTTCGTATTGCCTCCTTCTTTTGTTTTGTTCCTCTTCCCAACGACTACTGTAATCTACTTGAATGTCAAAGAGCATTCGATGGTTTCCACACCAAAGGCACAAACAACATGAGTAATGCTGACTTGCATACAGAATCCACTTCCAATGATAGCACCAACCCTTTGAGTTACCTCACCACAGAGGAGAAGATGGAACACCTCCAAGCTGCCACTCAGCAGCAGAACAACACTGCTTTGGATTCATCAGATCTATCGGTCGCCGCCGCCGCAACCGCGCGTCTCACTGACTCCCTTATGGACCCCCAGTTGGCTACTGAGCATCCTGAGCCCCAGGTCTTGAGTCCCGTCATGTCTCCAACCGAAGCTTGCAAGCCAGAGGCTCCTGGCAACAGTGTGCCCGTCACCAACACCCCTGGCCCTGCTATGCCGCAACAACTTCAACAACCTCAGCAACAGCAATCCCAGCAGCCTCAGCAACCCTGGGGTGAGATGACTTACATGACGACCAACCACAACCCCGCAGTCGCGACTCATGTGGCCCCTATTGCACCGCCCAACAGAGGCGGCACTAGAATGCCGATAGGAAACGGGACTCAAAGCGAGCACAAGCGCAAGGCTTACAATCCGGTTCGGCGCAAGGAAGTCCAGGCTGCCCGTAAGAAAGGGGCCTGCATCAGATGCCGCATCCTCCGCAAGACATGCGGTACCAACGACCCCTGCGATCAGTGCCGCAAGATTCAAGGGCCTCGTCATTGGACCTACCCTTGCGTCCGTACCCGCCTTAACCAAGAACTGACTCTCTATTCGGCCGCCTTGATAGTAGTCCTGGCGCAGACTAGAGTGAAACACGCTCGGCAAAACTACCAATTGCTGTCGAACGGCACCTCTCTTGTCGTCTCCTTGTGGGAGGACAGCCCCAGTCTGACGCTTGCCGCGCTCGTCACTCCCCGCCCCCAGCAACCTGTCGCCGAGGAGTCGGAGCAAACTAATGGAGACGCCAAGCCAGTCTATCAGGTTGTCATGATCGACCAGGATAAGGAGGATCTTCCTGCCCGCATGGAGGAGTTTTTAAAGTCCATCTTGCCGACCCTAATACAGCGCGAGCCGTCTCATTTCATGCAGGTTGTTTTGGAGGCTGCCCAGAAGTTCCCTCAAGAAAGGACAACAGGCAAGAACCTGAAGCTGGCCATTGAGCTCTGGGGTCTTATTGAGATCCTCGACCGAGAGCGCGGCTGGTACATCGCCGAAGAGCGTGAAGGAGTTGTATCGCCCCGGGGCCCTGAGGAGTTTGCCGGAAGCGATGACCAGGACATATACAACCTGATCACTTTCCAGCTGTCTGCGGCAACGGAGCGCAAGGCAAACAACGTGTCCAACAAGCTCATAAGCGAGCTCCAGCGCTGCCTGGAGAACGGCAAGGCCAGGATCAACTTTGACGTGTATCTATCGATCCTGATTCTCCTCCACTGCCTCGAAAAGACGACCTGGACTTTCAAGGTGTGGGAGATGGATGATTTCCGTCAACGCTGGCCCCTCGACCGCCCTCCTGCAATGTACGTCAATCAGGGCCGGGAGATCGCCGACCTTCTCAAGATGCTCCTGACTCTCCGAAAGTCCCACCCCAAGACGTTCCGAACCCTCGACGGACGTCTTAGCGTTATCGACGTTGGCGACTCAGACTTTGCCATGATGGCGGAGTTCTTTGAAGCCCTGAACCTGGACTGTAAGCTTCTTTCTTTCCCTCCAGTCTAATTCTTAGTTTCCTTACTAACGGTCATTCCTTCTCTAGATGACGATGTCGTCCAGAAGCTGGAGACGTGCGCCTTTAGTCCCGAGACGTCCCGCTCGCTGGAGCTGCACTTCTGTAGTCAAGTGCTGCTCCCGCCTAAGGAGGGTGACCACGGCCACCACGTCGCCGCTGCCTCAAGCTCTGGTCATAGCACGCCGCCCCCTCCTCCCCCCGGCCCCGGCCCTGACAATGGCCCTACCTCCCTGGCTTCCCCACCCCCTCCCTCTCAGCAGCTGCCGCCCTCCATGTCGTAGAACGACAAGCACATCTCTGTGAATACCTTTTGAACTATTACTGGGATTAGACAGCGGCAGCAGCAGTTAGGCAGCCTGTGAAGGCACGCACCTTCACACTCACATTCACATTCACGATGATGAACGATTGGACGAACAAATAACCGACAAAGGATAATGATGTACGACTACCGCCACTATGGAACAAAAGCAAAACCACAAAAAAGTTAGATACCACAAGGACTACAGAACTTTGGCGTGAGGCACTGGAAAATGGGAACAAAAGTAGACTTCGGATAGAAGGGTTTCCTGTTTATAGATGGGAATATCCCGCGACCCTCGGTTTGAGGATGGCATTCATTGCCCATAGATTTTACTCGTAGATACCCAACGCAAGTACCGACGCAGTTCATCATTGAATTATGTGACTCCACCGGTGTGAACTAGTGAGAAGTCGAGGTCGACACTCACATGATTGTGGCACAGTTTGGGGTTGAATGAGTTTTGGTCCCAACAGTTTCTGGTCTGAATGGCTTCTGCTCTGAACGCGTTCCGGTTTCAGTTACTTCTGGCTAAAGCCATGCCACAAGATAGCCACGTCCGAATTGGGTAGCTCTTCAGTTTCCTATATTTGGATTTGTATTCCAAAACATGATCTATCAGACCTTGAACGTTCATCAGTCATGCGCCTCATTACAGACATGAATCTCTATGTCCCCGCCCAGCGCGTTTGCACATCACTACAGGAATAACGACCCCTAGAAGCTTCGTGGCCATGCCCAAACAACTCTCTTCTCTGCTTCCTTGTCATTCGCTGCCGGACATCCCACTATCTCATCCTGCACTGGGGGGGAGGCCACTAGCCCTTCCCGATACTGGAGATGGAATCTCCCGTGGCCGTCCTCGAAGGTCCCATGCCGGGACGCTTAATCTTCCTGAAGCAGGCAAACTCATTCTTGCTCGCCTCCCGCAGCCGCTTCAGGACGCTGCGCATCTCCGGGAGCTCGCTCTGCAGCCGGGCGCGAGCGTCGTTATCGGTGCGTCCGTCGAGCTCCTGGTAGATCTCGCTTTGAAGTTGTGATGCGCGGTCGGTAGTGTACTGGCTGAGCGTCTGGGCAACGAACTCGACGTCGAGGGTGGCTTGCATCAGCGCCTCAAGGGTATATCTCTGGCGTGTGCGGAATGCCTCGAGAAGCTCGCGGCTGGTTTGCTCGAGGAGGTAGGAGAGTACTTGGGAAGTGAGGGTAGGGGCGGTGGTTGAGACTTGGGTGTGGACAAGGACAAGACTCAGAAGAGCCTCGTAGACATAGGGTCTCGCTTCACGCGGCTTCTGGCCAGTCTCGGGAACCCAATCTGGCGAGGTAACTCCAGCTTGGACAATGTTCCGCAACTGTTCAATGGATGGCCGGGTATAAGACTGGAAGAGCCTGGCATCGATCTGACCCAGGACGTCCTTGATTGTCTTGGACTCGTCACTGAGCTTAACCGAAAATGCGTTCTCAAACTGCGAGTTGAGGCTCGGAACCACCTTGGCCCGGAGGGCCTGAAGGTTGCTAAGAGTAAGGAGCATGCGGACGTTCTGCCTTTTGTAAGCTAACACTCTTGAAATACCCGATGCGCTAACTTACCCTATCCCCAGCATCGAGAGTCGCTCTTCCACCGCTGGGCGCGGGCACGGCGGTGGCGACAATAGTACCGTCCACATCCGTTGTCCAGTCGTCATCAGCCTTCTTGACAGATCGTTCCGCGTTTTCCACCATGCCGCTCAACGCCTTATAGAGCGTCGTGACGTACTGGCTTCTAACCATCTGCAAAAGTTTGCTAGGCGGTGGGAGAACAATATCCCCCGCACCAGGCTTAGACATGGCTTCAGATATGTAGAGAATTTTCTGCATGCCAGCGAGCAATGCGCCTTCGAAAGCCGAAAAGCTCGAGGGCATGCGGGTCAGGTCGCCGAGATCTGGTGACCGGTGCCAATCCTCGACGAATTTGATGTTCTCGGCGTCCTTGTTCCATGCGGCGCAAAGAGCAGTGACGCACCGCTCTCTGGCAACGTTAACAAGTGCCTTGAGTCTGTCCAGGACGCTGGCATCTGGCGCGTTGGCAACCGGGCCGATGCTTGCCAAGTCGGACGCACCGGAACCCACCAGGGCAAGCATCTTGGAGAGGTAGTGAACACCGCTGACCGAGTTCGACCATGGAGGCCAGAAAGCCAGCTTCTCCCACGTCTCGCCGCGCTTGGGTGACGGTGGCGGGATGTTGTTAGGGTCAAGATTAAGACGAGCATCTCTCGGTCCGGTGGGCGAAAGGCCTCCGGCACCGGCGGATAGCGGGCTCTTTGGTGACATTGGAAGAGGCGAGAACAATAGTGAAATATCCTCCGGGGGTGGACCTGCGAAGAAGGCAAACACTGTCTCGCGGATCATATCGACGAGCTCCAGCGTGCCATTTTGTAGATCGTCCGCGCCCTGTTCCGTGAATTGATGATGGTGCTGAGACTCTCCGTTGTACCCCAAGGGAAGCGTGCGCTGGATGTTGCCATCCAGGAAGCCTTGTACGATCTGCCAAAAGTCCACAACCTCTCCGAGGATGCCTTGCGAGGAGAGGATACTCGACAAGAATGCCAACATTTTCTCCCACAGCTCGATGACGTCGGCAGAGTCGGCAGATCCAATCTTATTCTCAACAGTGGCGCGGCCTAAAGAACGGAGATGAGAAGCGACCGTGTGCGGGCCGGGCTTGTCGGCATTGGCAAGGCGTCGTCGCAATACCTCGACCTCGACTTTGGAACGATCAGACGTCGATTGGATCTTTCCCTTGAGATGGTCATACCGACTAAGCAGCCAGACCCAAATCGGATTGTCGTCCACGCCCAGTTCCAGGAGTAGGCTAATTAGCTCCATGTGCTGATCCTGCTGGCCCAGATTGTCGGACTTAGACACTCCATGAAGGGTAACGAGCTTCCGCCAGACGTCGCGCTTGAAAGCCTGAATCTGCTCGTCCACATCGTGCCACATGCGTGCTGCAAGGACAATCTGGTAGATTGTGTCTGACGAGGCCTCGGTAGAAAGGTTCGCTGCCAAAGCCCGGGCATTGTCGGAAAACTTGCGCGCCTTGTTGTACTCCTCCACAAGACTCTCGTAGTCCCTCCGCTTGATGCTGTCGGCAATCGCCGAGCTCAACTCGACATAGTCCTTGAACTGGTCGATGTTCGCAGACACGACCTTAAGATTCTCCTCCTTCTCACGGCCTCCCAGTGCTGGACCCCACACATCTTCCGCCTTGGCGGAAACATCCAGCAGAGGTGCCTTGATTCCCGCCACGCCGTATTCGCTTTCCTTAACCAGCGCATTCTTTTTGCGCGCGTCCGATGTTGGGGATCCTAGGGAGGCAGCGAGGTTCAAGTTGCTGATGCTGCCTCGGAAGCTGCTTCGACTAGCATGGCGGGAGTGAGCACGGGCGCGACCTGTTGTCGGTGGCGGGGGTGGCTCGGCGCCGCGATACTTCATCTCCTTGTAGACATTATCTATGGTGGCCTTGGCCTTGACGAAGCGCTCGAAGTTGGTTTCCACCAGGACCTTGAGTGATGCAGACTTTTGGTCAATCGACTGAGACAGGGTGTCCAAGCCAACCAACAAGCTTTGAGTGTCGGCAGTTGCATGCATCTGTGACAGGAACAGGGCGGGAGAGAAGGTGGTCGAGGACAGTAGGAATCGGTTGCCTGCGCATTGGTCAGTCTTGACATCGTCTTCGCGCTTTGAAACCTACGTACGCAGGCGCGGATCATCTTGGATAGGAACTCCCAACTGGCGGAGAGTCCTGACAACGCTGTCAGTGGTGCCCAATGGGTCGGGTTCGTCCCGCTGGACGATGTTACCGACACCTCCCTTTTCTGACTGGGCTCCAGGTATCATGCTCCGCCGATCACTGACGGCTCTCTCTAGTGCCTGGTACCGCGACTTTCGGCGCTGCATTTTGGCCTTCTTCTCGTCTTTGGCGTCCTCGTCATCGGATGCATCGCTCTGGTTCTTCTCGTCGGGCCACTCATTGGGGTATGGTGTGGGGAGCTGGTAGAAGTCCAGGATCGTTCGCTCGTAGTCGGAAGCCATCTTGGGGTATCTCGGTGTGGTATTTGTCTGAGAAAGCGACCGTTATCCCAACCCACCGGAGACGACTGTGGGTTCTGTGAGGGAGCTCACTGCCACAGGTAGCAGTACGCGTAGCTGTTCGTCTCAAGCGCGGTAGGCGAGCAGTTCCATGGGCCAGAGGGGAGCGAGTGACAATGCCGCTCAAAGACACCGGTCGTGCCAAAGCTGCAAAAAGCACGCAAATGGATGCAGAAAGAAAAGAAGTGGTTATTGGAAGCTTGAATCAGTGATGTTCTGCTTAGGCACTGCAATAGCGGCGAGCAGTTAGTGACACCGATGCAGCCCACTTAGCGCCATAGGACGCAGCTCTCACCGAGACCCCCCCATTCGCACACCAGGCTGGCCTCGAGGTGAGCTCGGTCAGGGCTGCAGGTCTCTACTTCATTGATCGGCTGGGGAACAACTCTGGTCCGTTCCTGACACCCGAGAAAATGGAGCAAAGTGGGGGGGGGGGCCATCTAGCCACTTCTGTGGCTGAACGTTCGGCATCAGTCGGTGCTAGAGGTCGGTCATCGATAATCCCGCGGGATGTTTTCTTCTGCAGGTGAAGAACAGACCGCCGCTTTACTGGGGCTCTGCTGCAGGATCCCACTTTCAGATGATGAACCTCGGATAGCGACAACTCAATAAGGCAGCAAGACAGGCACAGCAGTTGGAGATGCCCAAGATCAACCACGACTGAACTTCAAATGTAAATTCTTGTAACTGAAGTAGCTGCCACGAATATAAATTACAATTCTCGCTGTGAAGGATTTTCCCAGCGACGTTTTTTTATCTATTCCAAAAGACCTTAGCCCGTTGGAACCAACACCCTCAAAGCAGCCAAGACCCGTTCCGGTAAAGCGGCGGCTTATTTTCTCACCTGTCAACCCCGGCCGGGCGCCTCTGCTACGTATTATTTCCTTCTCCCGACCTTAAAATTCCCGTCCCCCGATAATCGACGAAACCTTTCCCCGACCAGCCACTACTCCCCATCTTAACGTATCCTTCAATCCTCAAGGACCGTATCTCCTCACACTTCAGTCACGATGCTGGCCGCCCGTACCTTCGCCGCGCCTCTCCGGCAACAGTGCCTGCGCGCTGCTCCCCGCGCCGCCGCCGTCTCTCAGTTCCAGGTGCGCGCAATTCGCCTTGTTCCTTGCCGTCCCGCGATCCGCCCGTGGCTGTAGAAGCCCGACGACGCCTACGTGCAAAGTCTCGAGGGGCCATGGCAGGACAGCCATTGAAGCAGAACCGCAAGCTGACAAACAAATAGAACTCCAGATTTTACTCGAGCGAGCGTGTCGCCAAGTTCCACGGTGTCAAGGACTCCAACGTATGCCATCCCAATCTTCCTCCGTTACTACCCGCCCCATAAAATTTTACGCGCAAAGTCTCAAGACCTCGGCTGTGTTGTTGCTGGGCACTCGACTTCGACACTGGACTGCTCTCTGCTCTCGCCAGCGATTCGATTGGGAATGTCTCTGTGAAGAAGCCAGGTGCTCTTGCAAGAACTAGTGTCGTCTTCGTAGTCTGGGCGGTGGCTCAAAATCACTCAATTGGCGAAACTCGACTTGCGACACCTAGGCAAGATTAGAATACTGACCCGCCGCGCTATAGGGCAACTACCCGGTCAGCTTGATTGAGGGTGACGGTATCGGTCCCGAGATCTCCCAGGCCGTCAAGGACATCTTCGCCGCAGCCAAGGCCCCGTCACTTGGGAGCCCGTTGATGTCACCCCCATCCTCAAGGACGGCAAGACCGCCATCCCCGATGCCGCCATCGAGAGCATCAAGCGCAACAAGGTCGCTCTCAAGGGACCCCTCGCCGTACGTGGAACAAAACACACCGCCCAGCACGCTCTCCCACTAATCTGGTACATATAGACCCCCATTGGCAAGGGCCACGTCTCCCTGAACCTTACGCTCCGCCGTACCTTCAACCTCTTCGCCAACCTGCGCCCCTGCCGCTCTGTTGCCGGCTACAAGACCCCCTACGACAACGTCGACACCGTCCTGATCCGCGAGAACACCGAGGGTGAATACTCCGGCATTGAGCACGTCGTTGTTGACGGCGTCGTCCAGTCTATCAAGCTCATCACCCGCGAGGCTTCCGAGCGCGTCCTGCGCTTCGCCTTCCAGCAGGCCCAGGAGATTGGCCGCAAGAAGGTCCGCGTCGTCCACAAGGCCACCATCATGAAGATGTCCGACGGTCTCTTCCTCAAGACCGGTCGCGAGGTCGCCAAGGACTACCCTGACATCGAGTTCGACGCCGAGCTGCTCGACAACACTTGCCTGAAGATGGTCACCGACCCCCTCCCCTACAACGACAAGGTCCTTGTCATGCCCAACCTGTACGGTGACATTCTCTCCGACATGTGCGCCGGTTTGATCGGTGGTCTCGGCCTTACCCCCTCCGGCAACATTGGTGACGAGTGCTCCATCTTCGAGGCCGTCCACGGCTCCGCCCCTGATATCGCCGGCAAGGGCCTGGCCAACCCCACTGCTCTGCTTCTCAGCTCCATGATGATGCTGCGCCACATGAGCCTCGGCGAGTACGCCGACAGAATCGAGAAGGCCGCTTTTGATACCCTTGCGGAAGGAAAGGCCCTTACCGGCGACCTGGGTGGCAAGGCCAAGACCCACGAGTTCGCCGGCGCCATCATTTCTAAGTTGTAGATACCTACCTGTAGAACTGTACGATCTTAGACAACGTATTTTTCTTTTTCCTTGCGTTAGCCATAGTCGTTGAATGAGTTGATGAACTCCCAAGCTGGTTTTTATGTGCGTTTGTTTCCCCGCGAGTGATGCAAAAAGGTTGGACAAGAATGGAAACCTGTTTGAGCGACTGGCAGCATTGTAGCGGCGTGGCGGCAACAAGTGTGATTTAATCAAGCGGACTGTGTTAGTCAATAGCAAGACGATCGAACAAGCAGCTTTGCACCCCGTGACTACTGTGAGACCATTCCCTTGGCTCGAGGCCTTGCGGGCGCCTCGTCTTTCGGGTCAGCCACTCAATGTTCGAGAATTCTGTTGCCGGCATCCTCGAAAAACAGGCCAAGAATCTTGAGCTGCACAAGAATCAGGGAACGCGTGACTAAGAAAAACTGCCGGTCGAATGGGAAAGCAACACGGTAAAGGGACGACATGTTCTTGGCACTCGAAAAGGACGCGCCGCGAATGTCCGTGAACACACAAAGGTAAGACGAGCCCGGTGTGTAGAGAGAATGGTTGCCAAGACCACCGCAGATGCGAGCCTAGGGACGAAGTCGTCTTGGCGTCCGTTCGGACAGACGAAGGACGCCTGACAGATGTGACAAGTTTGACGGCCTCAGCCCGGCGGGGCCCGAAAAGCACGCCGGAACGGCAGACGCAGGTCGGAGTGAGGCTTGAGATGTCTTAGTGGTCGAGATCGGCTGGTCCAACTGGGTCTTGACAGCTCAGCGAGTGGGAAGTCACGTTGGTCAAGGCGGACAATGCTGGCCAGAGGGATCTGCGGTGTTGTGTTACGGAGACGGGGTTGCGCCTGGCGGTGTCATCGAGAGGATCACGGAGAGACCACAACAAGCAGCAGAAGCGCTCCCAAGTGTTTAGAGGGCATGCCGCTAATGCAACTTCCTGAGCGGTCTGTGAAAGTCGATAGACATACCAAATATTCGCATGGCACACAACGCCGTGGCTAAGCCCCCACGTTTGTGGTCTAGAGACCGCCAAGGTCAAACGGAAGCTCAAGAAGACGGAAGACAACTGCCCGTCCCTCCTCTCTCCTATCTCGTGTCTTTTCTCGAGTCAATGGCTGGCAGCCAAGCCCGCCAAGCATCGCAGCTAGCAGCCAGCAAATATTCCTTCGCCTCACGTCGGTAACGGGTTCGGAACGAGGAGGCACAATGTATCCTCTCAACAGTCGACCGATGCAGTATACCAAAGTCACACAACCGGGGTCATGGGTGCGCTGGACGACTAACGTCCTGGCAGACAGGCAGGTAGGCTGTCGCCTCGTCATGCTGTGTCGTGTAAGAAGATGATCATGGCCTATGGAGGAGGGGCCAGATGGTCGCGTGGCGCCTCTCCATTGTGTGTTGAGTTGCGAGCCGCTGCATCCTCCTTTTTGCGGTTGTGTTACCACGAGCAGCTCTCCACACCATTGTTGATACATCTACCCGAGAAAAGATGCAAGTCGCGTGGGTAAGTCAGTGGGCACGTCTCGTCCGGACGCAAGCACGGCGGTCGAAGAAGGAAAGGAAAAAAGACATAGCAGCCAGCTACCTACCAATAGGATTTTGCGGAACGCCTAGTTTCCGTCCAGTGATTGTTAAGAGTCCCCGGTCCTATGTCCTCCGAATCGTGATATGCGGCCAAGGCTTGGTATGGCTAGTCTCCTGGGGACATGTTGATTTCGAGAGTTGGGCCTGCCTGGGTTCGGTTTCTCCCCTCGTTCACCGTTTCTTCCTCCTTCTCCCTCGACGAGACTTGAGTGCGAACGTGCCCAACTTGAGACGGAGAGGTTGTCGGGTCCAAGTTAAAGTTGTCGATGCGCACAGCATGCTGCCGGGGGTAGGAGCCGAGATTCTCCTTCGAGGCAGTGTTTCACGAAATGGAAATGGAAAGCACTGGGAATGTCGCCGCCGAGACGAGCAAGCGTGGGTTTTGCAAAACCATCGGCTGCACGACATGGTCATTGGAGGCTCTTTCTCAGCCTGCCCAAGCGCGGCTCTTCGTACGCTGAAACTCTTGCCTGGGGAGAATCTTGCAGTTTTTCAGACCGAAGGAAAAACACCAGGCATTCGGCGCACGGGCGAGGGCGCGGTCGGAGACACTTTTATGATGCAAAACTAACCGTTGACCAAGGCTGGAACATGTCCTGGGAGGGGGCTCAGTAGGACATTGCCATCCCGAAGCAAGGAGTACACGTTGCCTTGCAGGAATGAAGTATCCTTTGAGGCGAGTGTATCCACGTTTCCGTTCTGCAGACGATCACTATCAAGTCATTACGGCAGTCTGGCCGGTAACCCTTGAAATCGAGCCGGCGCCGAAGTTGAGCCCGAAGGTCCCCCCTCCCCCCCAATTCGAAATTCCCAATGACGCCGCCTGCTGACGAAGATCAACGCTGTAAGTTAGAAGCCTGGTGGCACATTTCTCGGGAGACGACCGAAGTGACAGAGCAAGTCTGACAATCAGACAGACACACCCGGGCGGCTGTGAACACCGTCGCGCGAGGTGCGAGTCATTTAGCCAGAATGAACGGCGCCGGTCCTCCAAGCAGCAGCCTGTGTTACCTGTCTAAAGTGCCTATAGCTTGTGGAAGTGTGCTGTCTTCAACGGACATCTTCCCGCATGTTAATTGGGACACCCATTCTCCTGCAACATGGATTTGGGAATCACGATCCTTGGATTTCTGGGTTGGTTGTGATGGGTGAAATTCGACCCCGTGGGGATCGTCGCGGATGATGGGGGAGGGGTGCGGTGCGGTGCGGTGCGGTGCGCCGGTGCACAGGAGCGCTCAAGGCGTGGCTTTCTCGTGTCCCCCGTCCTCTGACCTCCAAACAATGTTTCTTGCTGAAGGTGATCCTCTCGCCTCAGTACGTCCGGAACAGACGGCTTGAAATGCCGTCTGAGTCGTCCCAATCAGGTACTACAACATCACCTGCTCGATGGTTCTGACTGCTGATGCCGGCGTTAAACCTTTCGGTGCTGTCTTGTCAGCCTGTGATTGCACGCTTGTGATTGCGAGGATCTAAGCAGATTGTATTGGCTCAGGTCGTGGCCGATTAAAGCAAGGCTTGCCCTGCTGTCCGGAATGATGTATTGGAGCGCATGAGTGAACGATGGGATGACAGCTTGGTCGATTCAGGCAAGACCAAGCTTTTGCAAATGCTTGGCGAGGGTGGTCGAACGCTTCTAGAAGCATACTCTTTCGCGTGGTTTTCGTCGGCCGCTTGGCATTGTGATTTCTCGCCCTCTTTTCGTTGGTCACAGCCAACCACCGTGGAGTCCCCTCTGCGAGATCGAAAGTTTGTTTAGGCGGTCCCGGTCAAGAGGAAAAGTCAACGCTCCCTGCCATGATCTCGAGTCGATTTCTGACCAGTCAACACCTGCCTTGTATGTAGGCTTCTGCGAAGTATCTCAGTGTCACTTGGGCCTCGCAGGGCACAATTTCCTCTGATCTTGTATTCCATGGTTGAGAGGTCGGGCCCCTGTTGCCGTTGTGAGCAAAGACAGAGACATGGTTGGCGGCAGGGCGGGAGGGAGCGTAGGGTGAGAGCATCTCCCTCTGATGTTAGACTCGCAGGAATCTCGGCGGGCTCGCTCGCCTCACGGCTTCTCGCGCTCGTCCGTGATAGCAAAGCAAGCTAGCAACCGGGATGAAGCCTCCTCCCGTTGAAGGAGAGGACCTTCGAGGAGCCACTTGATTCGCGGTTCGTATCTCACCGCAGGTGCGGAACCCCACGCTAACGGAGAGTGCCAGTGATGGGGCTCTTCGTCTCCTCCTGTTTGTTCGCCAGTGGCAGGAACGGGAATGCAAATGGGCACGAGTGGGAACAGCACACGGAAATGGAGCAGTATCTCTGTACACTAGGAAGGGAAGAGGAGGGGGATGGCGGATGGAAGGGGAGGAGAGGAGGTATCGCTGGTACCAAGAACGTTCCGACGAATTTTCTGTCCCTCTGTGGAGCGCGAAACAGTACTCTGTACGTATTCGGTACGTTGACTAAAGCTAGCCCCAGGTACCGTCCTGCTCTGGTATAGTTTTGGTATCAACCCCCAAGACCACGCCTGGAACTCTGACTTGACAGATACCGCGTGTCGCGTACCTGAGTACCTCGGATCAAGCTTCCCACATCGGCGGCATGGGCCAGGAATTCCAGTCTGGATCCTCCGTTGTCTGTGTGTCCATTCGCTCGCGCGCATCGACGCACACCCAAGCATGAAATCTTGCTGGAACCAGCCCATGAAGTATGGGGTAAGATAAGTAGGATGTACGGATGGATACTTACCTTGGCTCCTGACCTTCGGTTTGGTGTCCAGGTCCAGTCCCAAGTCATTAGAATATCGCTCATGTCGGTTTGCTTTGCCTTGACGGGATTCGGCCTCTGCAGGGGTTACCCGTACCCCTTTCCGTAGCTTGTCCTCATCCTCGAATCCAACAAGCTCCGTCGGCACCGGGGCCCATCCGCCGTGTTCACCACATGTCTCGAGGTTACGTGTGATGTGGCCAACAACCCTGGATAAGTCGGCACGCCGTCTAAGTGTTTCTGCATGTCCTTTGCTATATGTTGAAGCTATTCTCCCCCTTCTAGTTCCAGGATTTTTTGCAACAACCACCTATTTTCCTGTCAAGTCTTACACGCAGTTACACTCTAGTACATCAATCATCTTTTCCTCGGAGACTGTCACTTTAACACCCTCACACCAGCCCCCCACAATCACAATGCCTTCCTCCGACGTTCACAAGGGCCAGCTCCAGTCCGTTCTTCAGAGCAAGGGCATCCGCTTCCACGTCAAGACTGGCGGTGCCAAGTACGAGTGCCACCTCCAGGACCGGTCTTCCTAGTATGTCTCATCAGTCCCCAACACATCGTGATCCGTTACTAACATTGTCTCTCAGCGAGCGCGTCAAGGCCACCAGGACCAACTCTTCCGACTCCCAGGCCAGTTCCTCGTCCGCTTCGACCGCTAGCAGCAACCACTAGACGGCTCCCTCAATGGGAAAGTTGGATAGTTGGTCTGGGAACGGGATAAAAAGGCGGGACTAGGGACGGCGTTGGGGAAAGCGACGCCTACCACATTATTCACGGCGGCGTTACAACAAGCGCTACACGGATGAACAAGCAGAAATGAACCACATCCTCCGGTACCTGATCGGAGTTGACGGCAATCAACGGTCTCCACGCACCAACATCCTTGGAATCCGTTCGTCAATCCTCTTGATGCGCGTAAAGTCCTCAGTCTCGAAAGGCGCGATGAACAGAGAAAGACTGGAGACTTGGACCAGGACCAGGACGCGCCTATCGGATGATATCATCGGTCTGCATTAGAGCGAAGCAGGGTCTGCACGGAGTTTTCATAATTGGGCGTTGTCCAGAGCAGCACGAAGCTGATACCAATCTTGCTATTGTACGGAAATTCAATACATTGTTTCTCAACCTAACTATTTCTGACCAGACGCACTTGAGCCCATCGAGACATTTTCCAAGTGGACCTACTTCCGGTGCTTCCGTGGAGTAATGAATTCCTCCTCGAGGGCGGATGTACTGCGCTGCATGCAATGCATGCATAGCCTTGTTGGGAATGCAAGCTCTTCACAGAGTACAGCTTTGATTCAAAGGGAATCGGTGCTTGCGCACGTTGCCCCAGAAGACTTGAGCCTACAGTCCCTCAATCTGTTGAGTCATGGGCCCTTTACCGAGTCCCTCGACTTGGGCTGTTGCTATCGCTGTCGCCATTACCAATGTTTTTTTGCCTTGCGAACTGCCATGTGACGGCAGCCTTACCGAACGCGCTTCGGGCGATCAAAGCACCTGACGGTGACGCCGGATGATACCACTGCCCTCGAGCCCACTAGGGCATTCAACCCGTCGATGTCGTGGCCCCAGCATGCCGGTGTGCGTCTTGCGTTAGTCCAACGTCTGAGCGGCAAATTCATGATTGGGGAGCCTTCGTTCCTCGCTTTTCAGGTCACCGAGGATCACCGACTCGGTACCGAGGGCTGGCGGAACCCCCGGACGGCGAAGTGGGACCGACTGGGCCGCTGTCGCTGTCGCTTTCGCTCAACCGCCATTAGCCCGTATGCCCATTAGTTTGGGTATGTTGCTCAAGGAGTTCCCACGGACACTGTGTTCGTCCTCGGTAATTCGGGTGGTGACGTCAATGGATGACAATGGCGCTCGGTGACTGTCTGAAGTGCACGCGTCTGTGATTACAAATGATCTGTGTTTCTACCGCATCCTGACATCCAGCCAGCGGAGCGGATGCCAAGAGTAACCAACGAACTGTTATATGCCAAGGTTGCTGTGAAAATGGATGGCATTTCTTCCGAGAAGCAGGGCTAGTCTGATCACATCCTTGCAGGCCACGCGAGACGAGCATCGGCCCTGGAAGTAGCTCGACAAGTCGCAGACCACCCTGATGCCGTACCCCCGGTGAGAAAAAGTAACAATCAGGTAGTGGGGTGAGGTAAGCAACTGACGAAAAAGACAAGTCGAGTGTTGAGTAATATGAACTGGTCTCTAAAAGTCATCTTGCTCTCCCCACCATAGGCGTCATTGCGGTCGGACTCGAAGTATGCCCATATGTCGACAAACAGAGGCTGGGGTTCAAACGGAATCCTCGCACAGCTACGATGTGTTGCCGGGATTCCATCGATACCCCGTACAGATGGCTTAAAGTGACTAGGGCGTGGTGAGGGCTTGACCTTTGCTGAGAAGGCATTGTCTGATGGATAGGCCGACATCGCCCTAGAAGAATCAAGCCAAGCACCACCGCGGGGCATGGCTGGAACCATGTTCAATTTGGGTTTGCTCGGTTGCTACGTGCATACCACTTTGTTCAAGGCTGATTTATGTCTATGATAGAATCAAGCAGCGTGTTCATCTCTAGTAGATGCATCAACTCATCTCGGCCGAGTGTATCCAACAATACCCAAACACTACAGTTGGTTACTTTGTATCGCAAGGGCCCTCTATTTCCTTTAAGAAGTCTCGCCATCAAGTTCTTAGAATATATGAGGCATCTGTACCATCTAGGCCAATCTTCAAATTGCGCTCTTTGCGGGGCGAACCGTAGTTCTTCGTACTAAGATGGCTTTTGGGGCAACACTGGTAGCTGTTCAGGACTAACGTAATTTGCTTTGGATTACAGTTTATCTAGTCTGAAGGCGGCTACATCATGGGACAAGGTCTAGAACGATCAGAGTATTACATTTTGAGCCAACGCTATTATGAAAGCAGTATCGACCGCTTCCCCTGTATTTTGTATAGTCCAGTTTGTAAGTGATGACTGCCGAAAATTGAGTGCTTTAACAGCATAGAAGTGCCATCCGTGGCGGCTAGGCAACATAGGCATGGAGAGCAGCCTGGAACCACGATGATGGCATCTGTCTAGCATTGGAAACATCGAACAAGGCGTATTCATGGCCGGTTTAAAAAAGTGACATTTCTCTCACCTTCGCTGCTTCCATCGTTTCCAACGCTCATGGCACTTTGATCAGGTCGAAAGTCGCACACAATAAGTCCGAACACGTTGTGGGTAGCCTCCCACCAAGATGATCTGACCATTCCGTCGTTGCAGAAATTGGTGGCCTGGAATTGCCATAGGAGGTTGCCGTTCTCACCTCCGCAGCTGTGAGATGACAGATAGATTAGCAAAAAGCCATAGGAAAGCAAACATAGGCTTGTGAATTCTTACTGTGTCTGAGAGGGAGAACAGGGGAACCTTCCAAGGTAGTGCCAAAGGTCACCACAGACTGCGGGAATGTCACCAACTCCATCGGCCTTAACTTTGTAACTACATAAAAGGGATTATGAGTAACTCCGCGACTCAGCCACTCTCTAATACACAGTTTCGTGCTTGGTCTGGGAACAAAAAAGGACAGAGAATAGATGTCTAAGAAGCTAACTGCCTCGGGATCGTTGATGCAAGGGAGAGGGTGGGGGGCCGTGGATGGCAAAGGCATAGGAGTGCTCGAATCACTTACCGACTGGACATCTCAGTGCCGCTTTCAGTACAAGAGGCAGCGAAAACCGCGCCAGTAAGGACGGCTAATCCGCCAGTGGCGATGGTGCTGAACCTCATTTGATGGAGAAGGATGTGCTATTGGGTATATCTGATAAAGGCGAATAGAGATTTTTCGGAAACCGATGACTGTATTCTATGTATCCCGTATACTGCTAGGCAATAGAATAAGGTTTGGGGTAAAGAGAGAATTTTACGCTTGATTCCGTCCCTCACCACTTTGGACTATTTATTAGTTTAGGCCACGTTTGTCTGTGACCATGATACTGCCCAATCTTACCATGCTCGAAACTTTCCGATGTAGCTAGGCTCATACACACGAAAGTATGTGCGCAGTATGTGATTGTAGCTCGAGAAAACCCGAGACAACTCGAATGTTTGCAGTAACTCATAGTTTAGGCGATGTAAGGGGTATTTGTTTGCTTGGTGCTTGTTGTGCCTTTACAGCACTTCCGAACTCCCGGCTATGGAGTGGGGAAACGTTCGGCCCACCCGAGGATACGGTAGTAAACAATACAAAGATTAAGTCCCTCGTCTCCTGTCAAAGAATAGCTGTAATTACGGTGGTACGCGGAAGATGCAGAGAGCGAAAACTGTCACGGTTATAGTACGTTAATTTCCACAAGACATGCAAACTGAATTTACCGCCCAAAAGAATCGATTTGATGTTTGAATACATGTCTTATTCAAGTCTTTGGCTTGCATCTCCAACCATTCAGATATGACCAGGCTCGAGTTTATTGGTTTCTTGAGGCTGACTGCAGTTAACATGTCCCTAGAGAATCCATATACATTAAACGAAATAACAGATAGTCATATGTTAGTCTGAAAACTCTCTCAACCGAGTCATATGTGACTGTAAGCCTGAGAGCGCGGCCACCAGCATTGAAATTTTGTAGCTACAATAGATATGGGATCCTCGGCGAATATCAAAGGTAAGACAAGCAAGTGAGAAAACCAACAGCCGTCAATGGTTTTCGGGCTCATATAGGAAAGAAGCATGATAGAAAGTCACAGGATGACCCGGGTGAATTTATAGTCTTCCTGACAGTCTTGATTGGTCCATACATCGTGTATTACAGATGGCCGATCAGCAGGCCGGTCAGCAAGCCGGTCAACCGGATAAAGTGGGTATTTAATCGGCGCCGGGCCGGAAGAGAGACTGAACGGACGAAGTGGGTCGCGTCATTGGTTGCACGGACCCGCTGGCGGCGGTGAGGTGAAGGCGCTTCCGCAACGAAGGATGCTCCGGGATAAAAGAATGAAAAAGAGGGGGACAAGAGAACAAGTGCTAGATTTTATTTCTGTAAAGTTTACGAGCCGTAAGATACCCTAGCTTTAGTCTTGCTCGCCGCAATATATGGAAACACAAACATCTCCAGCCAAGGACCGGCCGGTTCCGTACCTCTTTGGACGCCAACACGTCATACAAATGATTCATCCAGGACCTCTCTAGGTGAGCAGCGCCGTCAACCAGAACATGAGCACGCTGCCGTTTACATGGTGGATTGAACAGTGAGGTGCTGTAGTTGTTGGGCTGTATTCTATCTACTAAAAGGTCACGCGGGTAGCAAATGTATCTTCCATTTTAAGTGGAACGGCACCAGACGCCGAGGTCCCATGAGCTCCGCATCCCTCACTCCGCGTGTTGTACGAGCTTCGTCTTGACGCTACTACGGACAAAGTCTGGCGGCCGACGCGAGCTAGTTTGATGTCGAGTCTCGCGCTGCCTTGCCACTCATAGAATAATTTCGACCAAGGCCTCGTTGCAATTTGGCCCAGCGGTGTGAGGCAACTATTGAGAGATGGACTGGGTGCGAAGCTTGGGCTCAACTATGCCACAGCTGGGCACTGTGGTACCTAATTATTTTATGCTGTGGCGATAAACCACTATTGTACATATGTAGGCGGTTCGTTATGCTGTTTAGCGCCTAGTGTGCCATGCCGCCCCAAAACACCTTAAGCCAAACCCAGCAAGAACGCAACCACCTTCCCTCTCTCGCCGCGCCGCAGGAGGTGACTCGTCGAACGTTTGACCGCGCCACGGACTCGGACCAAAACGTCCATGCCTGTCTGGCAGCAAGGTGCACCACGAGGCCAACCCTTAAGTGTAATCGATACCAAGCCATTCGGACGCCCCCTACGCAGCCCATGGCCAGGGATCCCCCCAATTCTGCTTAACAGCGGCGGACTATTGGTTAAACGTTCCTGGTACCCCCTCCGCGGCAGCCCTGGATCCGGGCTGTCATGGGAGGAAAGGGTACTCTCTTGCTTGGATAGCGGTACGGATGCACCGAACGAGGTGCCAGGGTACATAGCTGCCTCGTTGACCTCTGAAGCCCATACCGCAGTCGGAGGGTACGCAATCCCCAGAGGTATCTACCGTCGTATGTAAGTCGCACAGCCTCCCACCGCCGTGCCGCACCGCAACCTTTTACTTACACTACCACGCCCGTCCTTCACCTCCGTATGATCCCTTCCTCCTCTTCCTTTCCTCCAACTCCAACCTTGGGTCGTTACCTTGTTTCTGATTGTCGGTTTTTGACCTGTCGATCAGAGGGTCGTTCAAAATGCCCGTGCCAATTGCAGCCAAAGGTGAGTGATGCATGCACAAATCGTCCCTTGTCGCTGCCTATCGCTTGTACCGCCTCCCATGTCCCCTCCCCCATCTCCCCAAACACCGCCCGGCGATCTCCTATTCTGCTCTTTCACCTATGCCTACGCTACCCCGCGTCAGCGCTGTTGCGAATCACGTTGCTTGCCTGAGGTGGTCAGGCCTGTGGCGAATAGCCTCCGGGACCACGCAATCCCAACTTGTTCAGCGCGTGGCCAATTTAGAGCTTGGAATCCTATTTCTCGGGTCGACTTTTCGTTTTCTCCCTTGAGCAGCTTGTGTTCTTCCTTGATACATACTTGCTGTCGCCCCCCAAGCATCTGCATTCACACCGCCTTGCCTACCTGACGATGCCTCCCGTTAACAATGGTGCCCTGGCTTCAGCCGGCGTTATTGCTGTGTCTGTTGCCGTAGCAGCTGCTATTGCCATCTACGAGTCGCCCGAACTTCGACGGTATGCCGACGACATCCGGAGGCGTATTGCAGTCGCACTGCACTCGCTGGGCGAGGGCATCGAGCCCGGCGACCGCCCGCCCATGTTCAACCGCCCCGAGGACGCCCAAGGCTTCCTAGAGTCCCGAGGAGGAGCCGAGTCCGGCGTGGACGCCGACGATGAGACCCGCCGCCGCCAGCGCGAGGAACTCTTGTACTGGAATGCTGTACACCTGGCCAAAACGGAGAAGGAGAGAATCGAGGCCGAGGAGTCCGGTTCCCGGGAACTGCCGCCGCCCGGGCCCACGCGGGGCAGGTCTTTCGACGACTTCATGCAACAGGACCAGAACGGCGAGAAGGGATCTTTTGTTTTCAACACGGGCGCAAATGTCCACAACGATGAGGGTCTTGTCCGTCGCCGCTACGAAGGTGTCCGCGGCCTGAACTCCTCGCTCTACGCCAACCCCTTTGCCGACGAGCACCAAATCGATCAGGATGAGCTGCCGACGGTGGAAGAGCCAAGCCAGCTTTCTCCCGGCCGCGACGAGGCCGTGTCAGACATTTATAGTGCTACTACCCGTGACGCCGACGAGCGCCCCGAGATATCGCCGCCACTCTCGCCCATATGCCCCCACTGATCGACGTTGCTGAGACTTCTTCCGAGTCCGAGAAGTCTGCCACTCTCGATCGCGAGCTCGGCGCCGACGAGTACATGACTGCCGGCCAGGAAAACCGCGAGGAGGCCTACGCCTCTATCCAGGCCTGGGCGCAAGGGTCCACCGCCTCCAACTTCTACTCTCCTCTCCCCATGTCGCCACCCGTTCCTATGTCCGAGCCCGAGCTCGTCAGCGAAGGCGAGCTCACTCCCACGGACTCTGCCTCTCTCGCCGGTTCTGGCGAGGACGTTGCCAACGATGCCGCCTCATCGAGGACCGGCGACAACAGCCGGTACTACGATGTGCTGAGCGAAAGCGAGGGCATGATGACCCCCGCGAGCTGGTCTGAGGTTGGCAGCGTCGTCAGTGAAAACGAGAACCAGGATGCGACCCAAGGCCGTGTCCACGCATAGCCTGTTTTCCTTCTACTCCAGTATGCTCTTTGGTGTATTACGGTCAAGTCAGTCGACTCACTCGAGCGCGGCGACGGGCAAGGTACGGGAACGGCGTAAAGGTTTAACAGGACTAGGAAATAGGGTATAGAGTTTGCTTCTGGGCGGCTAGGCATATGATTTGAATCAAGGTTTCGCTTCTACATGATTTCATGTGTGATTTACGTCGTTTCAGCGCACTTGCCTTAGAGCATGACTACAAAACGCCTTTCGTATACCCAACAGACAGCGATATCTGGGAGGCAGTATGCGAGCACTCGAAAACTAACGACATGTGCGATATCATTCCCGCTGCTTACATGGGAACAAGGTTTTCATCAGCAGCCCTAATCCTGCCCAGTCTGACATCGTCGTCGGAAATGTCATCCTTGTTGACAATGACTGCCTCATCATCCTTCATCTTCTCCCCGTAATCCTTCCAAAGCTGCTCAACAGGCCTACCCAGCAGCTCTGTCCAGAACTCCTTCTCTCTATATTGCTGAGTGCGGAGCTTCTCATTTACTCTCCTCACCGTACCAGCGCCGAAGCGGCCTTCAAGGTAGTCGAGAAAGTAGCCGGTGTGCTGGTACCCGCCGTCCCAGTTACCACTCGCATCACGCTTCCAATGAGGCGGGCTCAGGTGTGCGTTGAGACGGACCCAGTCGGCGATGCCCTCGATGAGCCCGCCGGGGCAGGTGCCGTGGGCGTTGTACTGGAAGCAGTGGACCATCTCATGGGTTAGGACGCCCATGATCTCGTCGGTGCGGCGCTCGGCGGGGATGCCTGCGATGTAGGACATGGAGAAGTGGATCTCCTTGTGGTCGTCGTCGAGGTCCGAGCCCGTAGTGTAGGCGACGCCGCCCATGTGGCGGAGGATGAGGGTGACGGAACGGGTTGAAGGGACGTGGGTGGTGTGGCATGAGGGGGACTCGTAAAGCAGGGTCAAGACGGAGCGGACGGCGGTGGTGAGGGCGTTGCTAGCGTTCACGGCGGAGAGGAAGTGGACCGCTGCCGGGTCGTTGAGGTCCCGGATCTCGAGACGGAGTTTGGGAAGCTTGAAGTCTGGGGAGGGACGAGAGCGATCAGGGGCGGCACCGGCGGGGGTGGCAGGGATCGGGCTTTGGTGTACCGGCGACTTTGGAAGGGCGGGGAGAGGGGTTGCGGCGGGAGGTCCCGGGGCGGGGGTCGAGGCCGGGGTCGAGGCCGGTGCCTCGGATGAGGTTGGTTCTGCGGCTGCGGCGGACATGGCTGGGAGAAAGATGGAGAGGGGATCTGGGTTTGGCGTCGTGTTGGGTGGGAGGACCATCTGTTGGAGGTCTCGCTGGGGTTTTGAGGGGAAGACGGTCGAGATTTGCCTTACGGATGCGGACTGAGGGTTCCTAGTCGAAGCTAGTTTCGTGTGCGTAGCGCCGGTATCTTTACGTAGGTACGTCGTTCGGGGATGAAAGCGTAAGCGGGGAAGTAAATGAGACAATGTGTTCCCGACCTCAGCGACTTCTCGTAATAATAAACGTGATTTGTCTGATGTTCAAACGGATGGGATGGGAGACTTCTGGAGCCTCAAGCCGGTAGCAAAGGAGGAGATTGACGGATGTTTCCCCAGAGGACCCTGTTCCAGGAACCTGCTGCCAGCTGGAGTTCGTCCCCTGGGACTGGGGATGGGAACGTGCCTCCCCTGCGGCTGCAGGGGTGAGGTCCCGGCCCCTAAAGCCCCTCTCGCGATAAAACCGATAAGGATTTAGCGCAGCTTCTCTGGACTAGCGTCCTGCAGCACCGCAGGAGCGGGACCCCAACCAATGGAATCGGGTCGAGCTCGTCGGTGCACGGGACAACCTGCGATAGGGATAGGTTGCCCCTTTGTCTTTTGTTTACTGCATATTGGGGCGCCGATGGGTTTCGACATCATCCGCATCACAACAACCCGCGCCAGCTGCCACATCTGCGCAACCCGGCCTCGAGTCTGTCACATTCTTCGCACTGGGATATTCCTCCGTGCTTTCTCGCATCCGAACCAACTTGCACAGAATCGTAAGCTCTTCTCTGCCCTACCTGTTTCAGCCCACCACACCCCTCCCCTCCCCATTGCGCTAGACGACTCATGCCCTCGTTATTTCTCAACCTCACCGTCGCCCATCTCTCTGGCGTGGTTACGCAGTTGCGCGCACCACCCTATTCGCCCGAGCTTCCTACGTGTCAACAACGGCAGTAACATCGACTAGATAGCCAGTAGCTGACCATCATCTCTCGCTGTCCCAGGCAAAAACCCAACTAGAGCCCAACCCTCGTTCTGCGGGGAATGGCGGAAAAAATCACCGAGGAGCAGGTCAACGACCTGTTGAAGATCCTCCGCACCGATGCCAGCGTCGACCACAAGGTCCAGCACGTCACCGGCATCAAGTCCGGCATCAAGCAGCACAATGTCCCTGATGCCCTCGTTCCGCCAATCTTCGAAGGCCTCCGCACCGCGTCCGTCTCGCCGCACGCCGTCCTTGTCAACGCCGGCTTCACAGCTCTCAACCATCTGTTGACAAGGCTCTCGAGACAGGAGCCCAAGTATATCGCCAAGGAGGCGAAGCACACACTTCCGTTGGTCATTGACAAGCTGGGAGATCCAAAAGACAAGTTCAGAAGCCTTGCGTCGCAGGCGTTGACGACCATGTACGCGGCGGCGCCCATGGATGTTGAGCGCTCAGTGCGCAACGTCGCCATGGTTGGCAAGAACCCGAGGGCCAAGGAAGCCGGCATGCAATGGCTGCTTTACATGCACCAAGAACACGGTGTTCAGTTCCGCGCATACGTGCCGACCCTCATGGAGCTTCTCGAGGATGCCGACGGCATGGTGCGCGACGTTGCTAAGAGCACCGTCATCGAGCTATTCAGGTACGACTTGTGGTCGCTGTCCCTTGACAGGCGCTAATTCTTGCTATACAGACAAGCTCCCAACGCAGCCAAGTCCGATCTCAAAAGACAACTGAAAAACTTCAATGTCCGCCCTGCGATCGAGCAAGCCATCGTCAAGGAGCTGGCGCCCAACACAGCCGAGCGGCCGAAAACGCCAGGCTTGGAGGCTGCCGCCCCCGTCGCCGCCCCCAGACCGAAGCTCGCCGCAAGTGTGTCGTCCGTCTCGAGTGAACGCCCCATCACGCCAGCGCCCGAGGCCCGGAGTGAGGTGGATCCTGCATACGTCAATACCCAACGCGAACTGGACGACATCTTTAGGGAGATGATGACGTACTTCGAGGGGAAGGAGACCGAGCAGAACTGGCTGAAGCGCGAGGAGAGCATGACCAAGCTGCGGAAGCTCATTGCCGGCAACGTTCCGCAAGACTTCCCGGACGCCTTCATGCTCGGCCTCAAGGGACTGCTGGATGGAATTATCAAGGCTATCACCTCTCTGCGAACCAGTCTCTCCAAAGAGGGCTGCAACTTGGTCCAGGACGTTGCCATGACGTTCGGCCCTGGCATGGATCCTTTGGTGGAGCTTCTTATGCAGACCTTTATCAAGCTTGCCGCGGCAACCAAGAAGATTGCCTCCCAACAGGCAAACACCACGGTCGATATCATCATTGGCAAGGTCACATACAGCTCGCGAATCATGCAGCATATCTGGGGCGCATGTCAGGACAAGAATGTTCAGCCTAGGACCTACGCTACCGGGTGGCTCAAGACAATTCTGAACAAGGAGGCTCACCATAAGAGCCACATCGAGCACGGCGGCGGCCTGGAGCTGGTAGAGAAATGCATCAAAAAGGGTCTCAACGACGCGAACCCTGGCGTCAGAGAACGAATGCGTGCTACCTACTGGGTGTTTGCCAAGACCTGGCCGGCAAGGGCGGACATGTGAGTAAAGAAGCATGTCGCAAAGTAAATCTTTTGCTAACATATCTGCAGGCTCCGAGACACTCTCGAACCCACGGCCCAAAAGCTTCTAGACAAGGACCCCAACAACCCCAACGCCCCTAAGAGGGAAGTTGACAGTGGCCGTGCAAGGCCAGGCCTTGGCCTGTCTAAGAGTACGATGGCCAGTAGCAAGCCAAGCTTGCGTGAAACTATGCTGGCGCAGAAGAAGGCGACAATGGCGGCATCCCGAAATCTGCCTCCCCGCCCGGGTTCCGCAATGGCTAATCTATCTCCGGTTCGGCCACAACAACCAGCGCCGAGCTCCTCTTCGACCGGCCCGGCGCCCTCATCGAAGCCAACAGCCTCCGGTGGCATGTCTGTCCGGCCAATGAGACCTACAAAGAAGCGCCCGGAGATGGCCGCAAGACCGGCGACAGCTGGTCCCTACTCCGTGCGGACACACGATGGGCCTTCCGCCGAAGCACCGAGCCCCGAAAGCCTCAAGTCCAAGAGCGTCACACCAAAGTCGAGAACCGAGGCGTCTCCGCGAAGAGCTGCTAGTAGACCGCGCGCCGCAACATCTCACGCTAATGGCCCGAATGTTGCATCGCCTAGTGCTGCCAAGTCAACTCTCTCCAAGTCGGTATCTTCGCCCCGTGCTTCGCCCCGGTCTAGTCCCGCGAAGCCTAAGAGGTCACAAACCACGATACCTTCGAGCAGTCCATCCAAGGACAACGAAGATCTCACATTGGTTGTGCCAAGTCTCGCCAGTTTGAAATCGCCTCCAAGAGATGGCCCCGCGGAATTGCTGCCAGCAGCCGCAGTGGAAGCGGCGCCGGTGAACATTTCTGTAGAGATCCCCTTGCCCGAGGTTGAGCCTGCGCAAGAGCCTGTACCGGAGCATATACCGGAGCCTTCACCGGAACCCACCGAGCAGCCCCTCGCGGAGCCCGAGGCCGAGGCCCCTACTGAAGCACCACAGGACGCGCCAGCAGAAAAGCCTGAGGAGGCACCTGCCGATGTAGCTGTGGAGGCTCCGGCCGAGGAACCGCCAGCTCCCGCGACTCCCGTCAAGGAGGAAGCGGCCGAGTCTGAACCCGCCCCCTCCAACGATCTGAAAGTGTTTGAAGACCCATTCGTGGACGATCAAACAACTGCAAACCCTAGCATCACTGTCCCAGTGTTGGAGGACAAGCCTGTGAACGAGGTTGCTGCGCCCGCAACCAACGGCCACTTTGATATGAACGGCACCCCTGAGACCCCTGAAAAGGCCCGCCAGACTTCGAGGTTGCTCGACAGTGGCGTGACCAGAGTCAAGGCAAAGTCTTTGGACGTGCATGGCTTCAGGAAACTGCAATCCATCATTAGGGACAACAAGGCGGTTTTCACTGATGAGAAGTTCGAAGCCCTTCTCCGCGGGCTCTTCGAGTACCTCGAGGCACCCCTGGAGAACCTCGCGCCGGAGAGGGTGCAGGACGTCAAGGCCCAGATCCTCGCCACGATCAAGCTTCTGCTCAAAAAGGAGCGAGACAACTTCCAGCCCCATGTCTCACGAGGCCTCGAGTCCCTCGTAGCAACGCGCAGCGCCTACGATGCGCGCACCCGCATTGTCAGCGGTCTTGAGCTCCTCGCCGAAGAGCTTGTGGCCCTTGGGGACCCGCCCGAGATTGTCGTGGTCATGGTCAAGCTCCTGCAAAGCAAGCAAGATTCATCGATCGAGGGTAGCCGCTGCCTTGCCACAGGCCTGCACGTGCTGAAGGAGCTACTTGACAAGCGCACTGGGTTCACGCCCTCGGAGAGCGAACTCGCGCAGCTGGGTGGGCTTGCCGGCCGATGCCTCGAGTCGACTGACTCCGGCGTGCGCATGGGTGCTGTACAGCTCTGCGTGGCGCTGCACTCGCGCATTGGCGATGGGGCGTTCTGGGAGCTCATCAAGGGCACCAAGGACGACCCCAAGAACCTCATCACGTACTACATTGCGAAGAAGCAGAGGGAGAGCAGCGCCGTTGCCGCCTAAGTCGCGCAGACGGACCAGGCCGCCTGCACGACACAGAGACGGGGTTTGGAGGCAGCCGAAGTCGGAATTTGGTGTCGGGGCGGTGAGTGGAATGGATAATACCTCGAGGCTTCAAAAAGCAAACGGAGTTTTGTTGTTATTGGCTGGGAAAGGAAGGAAGGGAACGGGGCTAAGCTATACACGGGAAGGCAACGTCTTTTGGGTTTTGCGTACATTTCGGACGCCTTTCTTGTATTGCCTCTTTTTATTTCCAATTGCCCGGCATAGCTGTGCACTGTACCAATATCTATCTAATTCCAAAGGAACCCCTTTTTTACCTTTTGTCTTGTCTATGAGGTCTTGGCGGTGCCCGTCCTTCGGACGGGGATGGGGCCGGGTCCGAGGACTCGATACTGGATCGGGCCCAGTTGGGTAACTCCATGGACCAGGACGGCTGGCCGAGGCCCTGCCACTTGTTGCTACCAGGCGACCTTTTTTCCATCTGACACGAAAAGACATGCCCCGTCAAGGTGTCACTTGCTTGGCCGGAGAATTTTGCTAGGTGCTCATGCCATAGGCTAGCTGGACTGGCTGACAGTCCAGACGTGCCCGCCCGGGCACCTCGTGCCGTGCGCTTTTGGTGTTACACTCACTTTCTCTGGCGCACAGCCGCAGCATCCCATCATTGACCCAAAGGATGCTCCTGCTAGCGCAGCCGCGGCCCAGTGACTCTCAGCCGCGCCCCCCCTTTATTTTACTCATCTGACGCGCTTCTTCGGTTTATTTTTGGCGAGCAAGGAGTGAGGAGCGATGCGAAAGGCGCCGCAGCCGAGCTGGACTTGTCGCGGAACAGGAGGCCAGTTGTAGGATCGGGGCTTATTGGCCTGGAGGTCATGTAGCTTTTTTAGAGAGCTGCGTGTCAGATTGACGAGGGCCGTCACTGAATCGAGCTCGGCAGGCCTAGGCCCTCAGGGAAGCTCTGTTTTGGGAGTCGGTTAGCTGGACCGAAGCCGCAAAGAGGTAGAGAGAGAGAGAGAGAGAGAGAGCATTGACGGCGATGCATGGATGTTGCCGGAGGCGGGATGCGGGCTTCCCCGGACCGTAGGGAATTGGATCATGCCCGGGCTCGGCAGACTGCGGATCTTGAGCCGGGATGTTCCAGGATAGCACTTTTGACGTGTTTTGTCGGTGGAGGGGAACACCTGACGTCTTGTTCAGGCCCTCAAGAGTCAATTGCGTTGACTATGATTTGGGTTGACGATGCATGATGCGCAGCGGCCCCGGCAGTTGAGTGCCCGGCTGCATCACCGGAGCACACGACGGATCTCAGAGGGACGGCGGGCGGGCGAGCGTGCGGCGGCATTTAGTGGATTGGGCCTGCAGTCGTAATCGGGTGGCTGGCCGCATGAGAGATGGCCATGCTAACGCGCGATTGCGGCTCTGGGATCTGCACGCGTTGTGAGCGGGTAGGTAGTTGCTCAAGATCTAGGGGAGGTTGATGGGCGGGTTTCCAAGTATCTGGAATGCCGCCTCCGAGCGGCTTGCTCAGGGCTCGCGAAATACAGTAATCTCGCATACATTGAAGCCAGCGGTCGCCACGTTCCATCCAAATTCCCGCCCGGTCGGAGGTGCTGAACGTGCGTACGCCCTGTGTCTACAGTCTGTCAACTTCATGCAACTTTGGAAATGGTCGAGGCCCTTTAGGGAAAACGGCTCGTTGCTAGCTATGATCGGCACTTTGGCTGCCCGGGATAGACAGCCGGGAGGCCGGGATGTGCCTGGGAGGACGTGCTCTGGAATGCTGAGGTGTCGCCAGGGACAGCAACACGTCTGACGAAGCCGAAGAGCACCGCGGTCTGCGACCACTGAGCGGTTGGAAATGAGGGAAGGGAAGGAGAGCCGGCGACCACAGCGGGTCCATATTGAAAGCTTGTCATCCAAGAGATGCTTGTCTCTGTAGATGAAAGGTCGGATGGGCATCCATGATCGAACGATTGGAACAGCACCGATGGTGATGGACATTGGATACTGCCTTGAAATTAAGTTGGGCTGACAGCATCCCCCCTTAAAGGCTTACTGGCCAAATTGGAAGGTTGCAATCTGCCACTTGGGAAGCGTAGAAAGCGTAGCATCAGGACCAAACCACTGGCCTTCTAGCGAACGGTCATGGGTCGAAGCGAGCGCATCAGTGGACTCCCAATTCAGTCTTCCAGTCGGTTGGTTTTCGTGGCTTGAGGGTCTGTGTACAGGCTTTATATGCCGCGCTCCGATAGCATCATCGTTGAGCAAAAAGGGGTGGCCAACCAACGGTGTCCCATAGCGGCCAAGAGAAAGGGGGATGCCATATTTGATGAGCTGTGAACAGCGCTGCTCGGAGGTCCTTAGGCAGGCGCAGCAAAACTATCAGTCGGGGGTGACCTGGCATAGTGTTTGTCGAAGAGCCCCCTCTCGATTCCCGCCAACGTAGAGTCCCTGTCGAAGCAGCTAGAGAGCATTGCCAGCGAGAAATAGTCGCCAGATGATATTACACAACGCATCAGCCGTAGTCAAGAACGGAGCATCGGGGCTGGACCGGAAAGCCGTTTTTGGTATTTGTTCCAGGAGGGCTCGGGGTTTCATGCTGGAGACCAACGGGAGTGTGATAGATTAGAGAAGTGATCAACGCCGTCCAAAGTTCCCCCTCCAGTTTGAAGTGTGAAGAACAGAGCCCCGTAGGGAAGTGATATGTAATCAGGGCGCTGGTTGGTGCAAGCGAGCGGGAATGCTTCCGATAGCGTCTGGTTTTGCCATGTTCGTACCTGGCCCTCCGTGTCACTAGAGTAAGGCACAGGCGATGAACAGCAAGGGAGCTGGTTGCACGAAGAGCGGTGTAAATCTTTCTCGGCCCCGGCGGTATCAGTGCGACCGTCTGGCCAGATGCCGAAAGGAGCGTTTGAAAACCAGCCGACACTGAGCAGTGTCCCGATAGCGACCCCTGGGAACAGTTCACGAAGGGTGGTTACCACGATGCAACTCGAGCGCGGGCTTGGTGACAACCTGGCGTGACGAGATTTCGTTTTTGAAACCAAGGCGGGGAGCCGACGAAGCACGTTGTCAAGCTGTGCCAAGAATGGCACCCCCCCCCCCCCCCCCCAAGCAGGCGCTTGGAAACCATCGCCGACATAAACGGCTATGTACGTAGTAGCCCACTTGGAGGTCATTCAGGGCAAAACGGGCCCGAAGATCAAGTACACACGTAAGATCTCGGATGCGCAAGCAGATGCCGCAGGATCGGATCTCGCTGATCTCGGTGGTTGCTATGTAAGCAGTGTACATCCAAATCGACAAATTGCCAGTAAACCTTGTCCGCGCATCGAGCCTAGTCTCTCTGGACCTTGGAAGTCGCAACTTGGAAGCCGAGAAGCCCCATCCTGGACATGTGGTAAGAGGAAACCGAAGTACAGTAGTACGTCCCACTCCCAGAAGCCCGACGTCCCGAGATTGGCTGGGCACAGTCATGTGGTATGATGAATATACCTTTTCATGAACATCACGGGTAATCAACGGATCCACGGTCATTTGAAGTTGCTGCTGCGGCGAAAGGACTAGACGTGTCTGCCGCGCTGTTGCACTGCTATGCCCGCAAATTGCAGATTAGAGCACTTGAAGGGCAGTTGGGGGCCCGAAGGATCGACTGCATGGATAGTGACGAGTGGCGGCCGAGTTGTGCGGAAGGCGTTCAGACAGAAACAAGAGGGAGGAATCTGGATCTGCTCTTGTGGCGCTGTTGCGGACTCGCAGCGGGGACCGTTTAGTTGAAACAGTAGCCTGGGATTTCCTCTGGCGTCTCCCACGTCTTGCTTTCTCATTTAGATGAGGTACGTATCGATGCCATCTGCCCAGCAAGAGGAAGGTACGTACCTCTGAAGGTAGGCACTTTCCACGGCCCATTGGTTGAGAAAGGTACGTTGTGTTTTCCCCCCTGGCATTCATCTCTCGTCTTCGTCTCGCTACCCAGTCATCATCACTACCCCCGTCTAGTCTGAACTGCACTCCTCCTCTCTGCACTGCACGCACTGGATTGGTCCCTGCAGGCTTCCTTCTCCCTGTCCCGCTTCAACTTGGGGACCCTGACCGAGAGTGCCCCCTTCTTCCCCCCCCCTTCCCCTTCCACAAGGCGGCGGCGTGTCTGATACCTACACTACTGGCAGGGCATCACACCATCTCAAAAAATCTCCGTGAGACGCTCGATTGACGACAACCGACAGCCGACAACGTTCACCCCCGCAGTGCGTGGTGCAGGCGCTTTGTTCAAGTCGGCGGTGTCTGTCAATGTGCTGACCGCCAGAAGCCTTACCCAACGGCCATCCTTCTCGTTCCGACTTGGGCACACCGTTCGGCGGTCATCGACGTGGTGATCATCCTCTGCTGATGCTTTCTGCTCGTGGCTCAAGCTCTGAACCCGCCTGCATGAGCACCAACAGGGGGTTTGTCACCGAACCTGCTGCAGGGCCAGAGCTTGGCCGCCGATCAGGAGGGCCAGACCAACAGCTCACACGGCCCTGCTAGGCTTTGGGGGACGGTAATGAACGGAAGGCGGGCAGAGACTCGTTTTCGTGAATCTGACTTTCCCCTTGGAAGGGAAGCCATGGCCAGAACCTAGAGATACTCAGTCTGACATCCTAGGCTGTCACGCTGTTCCTGTCTCTACCCCGGAATCGCCTCAATTCGCCTCACCTGGACAAGCGCGACAAGCAACCGGACACGACGTAGACGTGACAGCCATGGCCCGAGCCATGGCCGGCAGAAACATGTTGGTTTCAACCGTCGCGTGTCAATCAGTCCGCGTTAAGCGTTGTCTGATGTTCTGATACAAGTGATACCACGCGCTCTACTGTTAGTTTTACCGGCTGCGTGCCTGTGTTTGCTTCGCCTGTCTACGAAGCCACACAGTTTCTATTTCCAGAGGGGTGTTTTTTCCCCTTCTCTTTCTCTGAAGTTTTTACTTGTTAGTTTTTGACGGCCAAGCGTCGACGCATCAGCACAAGTGCTCCGCGAGAGGAATATCCACGTCTTGCGATAATCTCGATCCGTGGCTATTATTACACTAATCTCAATCTCAACTTCGACAAGCCGTCACCAGCTTACACAAGTCGTCAGAACTAGCTGGCGAGAAGCACGGATGGTTGGTCGGCCAGACCTGACCGGCCTCATAAGCCTCGACCGTGCCCCAGCTGGACCTGCAGCTAACGTCGCCGTCCAGGCACGCACGCACGCCACGCAGCACCTCGACTTTCCATGCAGGCACCTCCAAACGGAATCACGGCCGCAAAGAAAGGACGCAATAAAGGGTTGCTTGCGATGTTGAGGTGGCGGACTCGAGTCACGAGCTGCAGCATAATGCTGCCGCCATGCAGACGAATCCTGATCCATCCCATCCCACGCCATCCCAACCGCAGCTAACTAGGAAGACATACAGCCATCGACTTTTCACTTCGTCTACCGAGTACGGGTCGCCTGGCTCTCGCCAGAAGGCTGCTGCCACGGATGAGCATCACCTCCCGCAGGCATCCCGCAAAAAGCAAATTCCCAATCGCATCCGTTACAAGCGCAATGTCCCTTTCATTACCGGCTTGCGGGCTCCGCCCAGCTTCAACTGCCGTCCATCGCACAGCTTGCTGGAGGCGATTGTGGATGTTTGCGTCGGATGATCAAGCACCAGACACGGTCGAAGGGCCGTGGCGATCGTTGCTGGATAGCTGCATATGCCCGGCAGCCACCACCACTGGGCAAGGGAAAGATTGGCAACTGAGTAGTTGTGATTGTTGCTGCTGCTGCTGCTTTTGTGCTGCCGCAGTACGTGCACCATTGCCGCTGGCATCCTCGCAGATATCGTCGCTCTCCTCCTCCGGTCCTTATTCGATGGGCCCAAGGGCGGCCGCGAGTGTAAGTTTCCCAATGTACCGTCCAAAGTCCCTTGTTCATTGCACTCTGCCCTACCCACCTCATCTCATCAGTCGGGAGATTTAAGACGGTGGGCAATACGAAATTGCAATTTCAGCGTGGTCACCTCGAATCCCAACTTGTGAAAGACACGGGACTGTCCCAAGTGCATTTTGCATCGGCCGTTGCTGAGGATAAATCTCGATGACTGTGCAGGTGTGCATGCCGCGCGGGCCGCAGGCAGTCGGCTCGTCTGGCCTAGGCAGGCCAGCATGACATGCCCTGGCATTACCTGTCCTCATGTTGCCGGCTGGCCGCCTCTTCCCTCTTCCCCTGGGGGCGACGTGGGCGAGCGCGCAGAAGCCCCCATTTCAATGTGCCAGCGCAGCCAGTGAGGAAACTGAGGTGCCTGGCGGCAAGCAGAGCCCACCCACCCCTTCTCGTCGGTCCCTCCACTCCGCTGGGAATCGAAATGACCCCAGTAATTCGACAGAGAGGAGGGGTTGAGTATGAGGGGTTCCACTGTTTGTGCCACAGACAGAGCTCTCGAGCCTTTCTTCATCTCTGCTCTCACGTTCCGTTCCCAGCCGGGCTGTGCGTCAGCCGTATCCGTACCTGACGGACGGGTGCCACAGTTTCTTCTTTGTTTCCCTGGGTGTATTGGAGGAGCAAAACAAGGCAGTTGGTTGCAAGGCAAAGAGCTTAAGGGTCCGCGTTGGGGGGACACGACTGGGAAGCTGGGCCATCTGGGCCACCTGGGCCCTTCTTTGGGTCTGCATACACGATCGGCTGAGCGCAGTGAGCTGTGCAAAGGGTATACGTACTACAGCAGGCACCTTACTTTACACCTGCCCGCATGCCCTGCGCATAGGCACTTCGGGGTCCTGGTACGGGGGTACTTCGTCTACCCTGCATGCCTTGGTAGTAGTACGTCTCCAACACAAATCGATATGATCAACATTGTTTGGGTTTCTGCACACGACGGGACAACCCCGTCGTCTCATGCTTTGCAGCCTAAAAGTCAACAGAAGTGTCTCTTTTGGGCTGTATTGTTCCTGAATACTGGCGAAGGGCAAGTCCTCCAAGGCGACTGAAACCGTGTGGTTTTTGGGTTTATTTTGGGAGGGGGTTTTGTTCTACTATCTGTGGTATAGCCCGCTTACTGTACCATGTGGCAAGGCAATGAATGTGTCCCATCTGCCCTGGCAAAGGAGAGGTACTATGTACCTACGACGAGGCAAGTAGCGATCCATTCATCCCTCCCGCCCCGTTTCCTCCTCCGCACGGCACCCACGCCGCACATCTGCCAGTCCAGCGTGTTCCATTATTCCGTCTACGTCCCGTCCGCCCAGTCCCGTTCCAGCTCCAGTCCCAATCCCAGTCTCAATCCCCGATTGCACCTCCAGTCCCGTCCAGTCCAGAGTCTGCTCCCAAATTCCACGTCGGCTTCAGCCAAGTCGAGTGCCACCACTAGTGTACCACCACCAACTCTTTTCCTCCCTCTTTCCCACGCTCCATCCATCCATCCATCCGTCCATCTGTCAGGTCTGTCTTGATGACTGCCTCTTGTTTCCATTCTCGTGCACGTTAGCAGTACCTCGCCTTCCACGTCCTCCCTCCCGGGCCGTCAGTAAAGGTGCCTCACTGTGACCTCGCAGCCGGGCCCGCGGTCGTCGGCCACTGGCACCACCCCTGCCCTCACTAGACAAGGCCCTCCCATCAAACCACTCTTGTACCTCCTTACGGGCCTGGGCATCCCCCTGAACCCGCCCGCTCCCTCTTGTCCCCTACCCTCGCTGCTAAAAGAGTACAGACTGGTCAAGCCAGGGCTTGCCATAGTCTCGCTCGTCCTCCACGTCGGCCGTCGCACCTCTTCATCGTTTCCGACCAGTCGACCGCCTAGGTCCTGATCAACGTTCCCAAACTCGACAAGTCGACGCCAGCTTTGCTCTCGCCTCGTCTGCGGGTTCAAGGCCTATCCCACCTGCCTCGTCGACTCTGCACCTCACCTCACCTCACCTCGCTCTCACCTAACCCTTCTTCTGCTCGCCGACGCCTTTTCTCCGCCCCCAAAGGCACCGGGGCCCTTGAGCACCACCTCTCCCGTTGATTGACGAATTTCCCTCGAAGCCTCCCAAGCGAAGCCAAACGAGCGCTACCACGACGGCACCATCCAGGCCGGCCGCTACTGTCAGCGCGTTCAATTTTTCTCCCCCCCCCCTTCATCTGTCTGGTTTCGCCGCTATCGCAGCCTCGAGCACACACAGACACACCACCCGAACGCCACCCATTCGACGCTACGCTGCCTCCGACGTACACGCCCATCCTGTCGGGCATCTGGCACGAGACGCACAGCCTGTCGACCCTCTTCCCCCTCGTCGTCCATGATACAGCTCCTTCGAGTCGATTCCCCGAACACCGATCGTCTTGCTGCCGACGTTTCGTTCATGACAGGCGACGAAGTCGTCGTCCTGCTTGCTAGATAATTGTGACAGCGTCCTGCAAAAGAAACAGGACGTCCTGCTCGTCATGGCCACCGTCATGGAGGATTATCTCGAGAGTCCCATGGACCAAGACGACGTCTTCCCTTGCAAAGGCTGCGGAGAGGTAAGATGGTCCACACTGCTGACTTCTGGACTATTTTGCAAGCACGTACTGACGGCGGTGCCCTTACCCGACTAGATCCTAGAAGAGGGCAAAGCGTTCGAACTTGGTACGTTTGTTCATTTACTTCCTTTCCACCTCCCCCTCACCCTCGTTCTCCCTATCCGTTCTCTGCTCTGAGCAGCATCTTCTGGCCTCATTGTGCTGCCATGCTGTCCCCCATGGCTATGCCGTCGGTAGTCTCCAAGTTCAACCATGCTGATGAGTCTCCTTCATCCTCAGCCGGAAACCGATGGCATCTCAACTGCTTCCGCTGCAACACCTGTGGCACACTCCTCGATTCCGATGCGAACCTACTCCTCCTCGGCGATGGCTCGCTCATCTGCAACAATTGCACCTACAGCTGCAGTGCCTGCAACAACAAGATTGAGGACCTCGCTATTCTTACCGGCGACCAGGCCTTTTGCGCGACGTGTTTCCGCTGCCGCAACTGCAAGCGTAAGATTGAGAACCTGCGATATGCGCGGACATCACAAGGCATCTTCTGCATGAGCTGTCATGAGTCGCTCATGGCAAGACGGAGGAAAAAATCAAAAGCGGCAGCCCAGGCCAAGTCAAAGGAGAAGGACGGATCTCCCATGATCACGGACAAGTCGCTCCCTGCTCTTCCTCCCAACGCCATCCCTCCCAATGCCTTCCACGATACACGGGTCGATCCCGACTCCGACAAGGAGACCCCGACCGAGCTGTCTCCTAGACCGCGCCCGGCTTATAGCAGGAACGACTCGGGGTCCAAGAATAGCGGTCGACTGTCGCGCTCGCCCGAGCGTGCCTCGGAATCCACCAAGGACGCTGGCTTGGGTCTGGCCCCATCGAACTACCGCAACAACCGTAACTCGGCCATGTACGCTCCGAGCAGCAACAACAACAGCAGCAGCAACAACGCTGATGCCAACAGCGGCGACGACGGGTTCTTCATTCCTGTTGCCCTGGATTACACGCCGGCCTCGAACGCGACCCCACGATCAACCTCGGAAAACACGTCGAGTGCCTCCAAGAAGCAAGATAAGGAGTATTTCAGTCTGCCTCGGACCAGCACGGACAAGAAGGCCGACTCCCAGTCCTCAACCCCTCACATTGCGTTCCAAGAAAAGGGTCGGCAACCGTCGTCCGATTACGAGTCTGGACCTATCAAGCTGCCTCTGCGCAAGACGTCGAAATCGTCGAGAAATGACAACCGGTCGTCGGTCATGAATGATGAAAAGACGCAAAAAGTAACCACCGGCAAGCTCTCGCCGTCGATTGACGAGTTCAAGCTGCAGGATGCGCCCAAGAGTAAGAAGCTCATCAGCCCGAGAAGCACCTCTCACTCGGCCACCATGACCCCGGAAAGTGGCAGCGCCAAGAGCAGCGAGGGTGTTCTTCGCAAAGACAAGGAGCCTTTTTCGAGCTTGTCTTCGTCCGATTCACCTCCCCGCATGGGCGGTGGAACAGCTCGATCGTCCCAGGATTCGAGACAGCGCGATGAGGGCGAGGTGCGCCCCTCACTGGACTCCATCTCTTCCTCGCGAACAGACACGACGGCTGGCAAATCCATCACCCGAAAGGAGTTGCCATCTTCACGCAGTGGTAGGTCATCCCCGTACTCGTGTTTTACCATGATGCAAGACGCACCGACCTCTAACCTTCTTTTCACAGCAAACGGCAAGCCTGGCGGCTCTCTGAATCGATCCGCTACACACGATGAGACAAGCTCCTCGGGTCTCTCCGCTGCGCGCCCGAGTATGACTGAGCACAAGCTCAGCGATACTTACATGCAGCCTCGAGCGCCCCCGCAACCGCCCGGTGTGCCCGCGAACACTCCCAAACCTCCCGCAAAGGACGCAAAGGATCAGACGAATGTCAACGAGGAAGGCAAGGTCTCCCCCAAGCTACCTAGATGGAGCTCAGGTGGCGATTTCAGTATGGACGAGGACATGGCTAGGATCCTCGGCACCGACGAAGGTTCATCATCTATCCTGCGCCGCGTGTCAAACGCTGTCCGTCACGGACGCACCAACAGCATCGAAGGCAACCATTCTCAGCCTCCCCAGCACCCTCATAGAGTGACTGGCCACTCGCGGAGTATTAGCGAAACCACCCGCGGCACCGCCTCGCCTCGCTGGCCCAAGACGCCCCTCGTTGAGGATCCCAACGGGTACGAGGTCAGCAGTCCCGTTTCCCTTCACTCGAGCGACGACCCGGCCTTCCTCAAGCGGCAGCTGCGTAACTCGGAGAACCGCGTTGCGGAACTAGAGAGACAGTTCACCACGGAGAAGGATCTGAAGCGACTGAACAAGACGCTCATTGAGAAGCGCAAGACGGTCTCGGTGCTGGACACCCAAACTGAGATTATGATTCGTCAGCTCGAAGTCTTGGCCGGATACGTTGAACGCGCAAAAGAGACAAAGACACCTGTCGATCCCCGCGACTTGGAAGATTCCGCCATCAAAGAGTTTGTACAGAAGCTGGACAAGGTCAAACAGGTGATGAGCGCAGCGATTGAGCAGCTCCACGCCGAGCGCGACGAGCTGGTTGACGAGAAGAACCAAGCGATGGCCGACAGGGACCGCGCGCTTTTGGAGTTTGAGCAGCTATCATCCAAGAACGCTCAGCTCGCCGACATGAACAACGAAATGACCCATCAGATCCAGGAGCGGTTCAAGTCTCAGATCGGCGGTGAGCTCAAGTCGCCCAACGGACTGGGTATCTACAGCCAGAGCAAGGTGTTCTCGTCGTCTCAGCTGAACTTGGCCGATTCCGCGAGCTTGTCCACGACTCTCGTTCACGAGACGGACGAGCCGGTGGTTGAGGCTAGGCCGACCGTGGTCGACATAAGGAAGGGCCAGGTCAAGAAGTTCAACTGGAAGAAGGGCTCAAAGGGCCTGGCACAGAACGTGGCCAAGGGTGTCAACCGTGCCGTAGTGGCCTTCCAACAGGAGCGCGAGCGTGGCCCGCATCAGGGCTTGACTGGCGACAACATCGGCATGCCGTACAACATGACGGTCTCCCAAGTGGAGGCCCCCAGTGCCCCGGCCCCTGCGCCTGCGCAAAAGGGCTCGCAGCAGGCAGTCGATCGCCAGGGTTTCGGCTTCTTCAAGAAGGGCAGCAACCAGAAGTCCATGTCCTCGACCAATGTATCGACGCCCGCCATCGCAGAAGCACCCACCACCTTGTTCGGCTCTGATCTTACCGAGAGAGCCGACTACGAACGCCGTACCATTCCCAGCGTCGTGACGCGCTGCATTGAAGAGGTCGAACTCCGTGGTATGGACATTGAGGGCATCTACCGAAAGACGGGCGGCAATTCGCAGGTGAAGATGATACAGGAAGGATTCGATAAGAGCGAGGATTACGACATTTCAGACCCTGGCCTCGACATCACTGCTGTGACGAGCGTGCTCAAGCAATACTTCAGAAAGCTCCCGATGCCGCTACTGACGTACGAGGTGTATGACAGGGTCTTGGAGTCCAACGGTAAGTTTGCCCACATGGATTTGCATCCTCAATTCTAACGCTCTCCAGCCCTCACCGACCAGACCGAGCGCTGCGACCACCTCCGCAAGGTGTTCAGCTCGATGCCCGAGCGCCACCGCGACTGCCTCGAATTCCTCATGTTCCATCTTGCGCGGGTGGCCCAACGAGAGCCTGAGAACTTGGTACGTTGTACAGAATCCATATCATGATGTGCCATAGTGCTAACGATGCGTCAGATGTCGCCCAAGAACTTGGCGGTCGTGTTTGCTCCAACAATCATGCGAGACACAAGCCTGGAACGAGAGATGACAGACATGCACGCCAAGAACCTGGCTGTGCAGTTCGTCATTGAGAACAGTAACACCATCTTTACTGACTGAACACCTCGCTTGGATGGCTCAAGGTGATATTGGAAACCATTGTACATATCGACGCACCCACGACTTTACGCCTTCGACCGCATTTTCCTTCAATGACCCTGGTTCGGAGAAGCTTATCCCATAGCCGATGGCCTATGACTCTGCATTTGGACTCGAATGTGTTCAAACGCCGCTCATGGCCACCAAAAAAAGAGAAGGAGGGGCTTGGTCCGCACCAGAAACTTTAATGATATCCAAATTTCTTGCTTCGGGGCACGAAAGGGAGTTTCTTGGTTCTCGAAGGCGGGTTTAGGAATCAGGACCGGCGGGACGTGTTTACTTTCGTTGCGAGCGCGCTTTTCACCACCCTCACTCGTTGGGATTCGAGTGCTGAGGACGACTTGATTTGTTGCAAGTGTTGTGCTTGAGTAGTAGAAACGGAGAGGAAGTGGGGGGGGGGTTCAAAGCGAACGTATAGTGGACGAGGGACGAGAACGAGGCTGGCTAGTCAGAGGGCATGCATGCATGGTGCTTGCGCATCGAGTCATCAAAGGGGGAAAGGGAAGAAGGGGAGCGGGTTTTCAAGTTTAGTGACGCCGCAAATATCTAGCAAGACGGTCCCGGCCGTCGATTCTCTGTGCACAAAGTCAAACCAAAGCTTTTATTTTCCCTCGTGCCCGCGGCCCTGTGATTTATACATGTGGTATCAAACTATGTGTAAAAGGAGACTGCCAATGTTCCCAGAAATGCTCTTCCGCCACGGTTCTACTGTACTGCCCACGGTTCTAAAACCCCCTCTCACCGACGAAAGACACGCTTCGCGTCCCCGCCCTCACTTGGAGTCCCCCACCATGCGCTTCACCTTTTCGAGCAGCAGCGCGCTCTCCCTGCCGAGGCGGCGCTGGCCGTCCTCGCCGCCCTTGCGGGCCTTGGCCATGGCGCGGCGGTACCGCTCGCGGTCGGCCGTCTTGCGCTCGCGCTCCTCGCGGCGGCGCTGGATCTCGGCGCGGCGGGCCTCGGCCTCGGCGCGCTTCTGCTCGGCGTGGGCGAGCTGCTTCTCGTAGTAGCCCGGCTTGCGGGGGCGCCGGGGCTTGCGGGGTTCGTAGCGGTCCACGGCGGCGGCGTCTTCCGCGTCGTCTGGGGTGGTGGTGGTGGTGGACGTGGTGCGCGTGCCGGGGAGTTCGGCGTTGGAGCCGGTGGCGGTCGCGGCGCCGCGTTTGCGCTTCACGGCGATGGTGTTTGGGTTCGGGGGCTCGCCGTCGTTGGTGATCATCTCGGCGCGGGAGGGGTGGATCTCCCCCTCGAGGGGCGGCGCGGGTGCTGCGCCTGTGTCTGCGGCGTCTGTGGGCGGCGACGGTTCCGATGCCGCTGGTGCCGGTGCCGGTGAGCCGGATGGTGCCTTGGCGGTTTGGGGTTCCTGAACGTCGTCGAGCTCATCGTCGCTTGAGGCCTCCTGTGTGGGCGGGGCGGCGGCGACGGCAGCAGCGGCAAGAGGCTGCTGGGCTTTGGATGAAGCCTGGGAGGCGAGTTCCTTCTCCTTGATCTTGGCGTAGGCCTTCTTGATCTTGGCCTTGTGGATGAGTTCCAGCTTCTTCTTCTCGACTGCGGAATGTGTCAGCACGCGTGAACGGGAGGGCTGGCATAGACGCCGAGGGGGGTGCGGTCACTCACCCTTCCTGCGCCATGGTCCTTCGGGGAGGTTATCGGGGCCAACGCGGAAACCCTTGCGCTTCTTGGCCTGCTGGGCGTCCCTGGGGGACGCCGCTGCTGCGCCCTCGGCGGCGCGTTTGGGGGCCATGTTGATGCGTTTGGCGAGTTTCGTCTTGAGAGGTGAGGGTGAGAGGGCCAAGCTTGAGGTCGGCGATGAGAGGACCGAGGTCCTAGGAAAGCCCTTGGGGGGTGGTATGAGCTGGTTCGGTCTGCCAAAACCCTGGCGTCGTTTTCCGGTGTGGGCCGTATAACGCTTTCCTAAACACAGATGGTCGATGTCGAGCTCGGCCTTTGAGTGAGGTTTGATGGATGTGAGACGTCGAGTGTGTAAATGGGCAGTCGAAGGAGGATGAAATTTTTGGTGGGTCTGGCCGATGAGAGGTTCGAAGGTGAGACGAAATCGGGTTAGCGCTGGTCCCGCTTTTCACCAGGTGGATGGACGGCCCGCTTCGGGTGTTGGCCCCCCCCGGGCTCATGGTTTTTGGACCTCACGACATCGCCAACGCCGACTTGAACATCTTACGTCCTTCCGGGATTGCGTTTCGAAACCTTGCTTCTAATTCATGATTACTTTTCTCGCATTGCAATTTTGCTATTTCGATCATCCCGTCAGCCGGGTATCGTTCTTTAGTGTCCACTTCCCCCTTTTGCTCCTGCTGTCCAACGTCGTCTCTGGGTCTTCCTTACATGGCTTCCAGCGTCTCAGAATCCGCAGCTGACCTAGATTGCATCGTACTCTCTCGGAAGATTGTTTGACGGTACTGTTCCATACTAGCTTGCTACGCGAAACAAACTGCGTCTCTTCATGAAGTGCCTCATGAGGTGATCGACTCACCAGTCGAGACATGCTGCGGGCTACCAAGTATCGTTCATCCTTTGATTCTGGTCCTCCAATTTTGAAAAACACGAGCTTACCCAGAGAAAAGGAACAAGCAAAGAAAAATGGAAAAGCGGGTGTTCGTCATTGGCTTCGCCGGGCCCCTCTACGAGGTGAAGTCAAGATGACTTCTCTCGGGTGCCTCCTAGGCAACCACCTCACCCAACCAACCATTTCCTGCCTTGTCTGTCTGCCTGCCTAGCCACCAACCACCTCCTGCCTTTGCTTCTTCCTATTTACTCTTCTCAGGGCATCGGAGCTCCCATCACAAGTTCAGCTATGATGCAGGCCATCCGGGGACGCCCCCCGTGGTCTAGTTGGTGAAAGCGGGCGAGCCCGTATATAGGGAGTCACAAATATTACCAGACCCTCTGGGTTCGAGTTCCCTATCACCTTGTGATGCAGCAGGCTTGGGTAGCGCGGGGTCTCTCAGAGATTGTGCGTTGAACAATTTTTTAAACTTCCTAAGTGTGTCTTCTTGCAGCAAGTCTCCAAGTGAGATAACGGCGAGGGTGACCTTTTGGTTTCTTGTGCAAGATGCCATATCATGGTGCCTGTGATGATGGCTCCTTTGAGATTATGTAAAGGGATATGTTCTACAGTTCTGTTTCTATGTTCCCATAACCAGAAGATATGTGACATCTATATGAGATAAGCAAGACGCGCAAAATGTGCTTCCTTCCTTCTCATGAACAAAATCCGAACCATGCAATGGACCTCGTACCATCTATCATCACAACCCAGAATCCCATCATGCATCGCAACGAAGCCGCAATCCCATCCTCGCCAGCGTCGCCAGAGACCCGTTAACCTCACAGCTTCTCCTTCAGCCTGACGAACAAACTCTCCGCCTTGGCCAGCACCCTCCCCTCCCGGTCCTCGATCCGTCCTCGGATCCACCACTTCCTCCCTTGCACCCGCACGACCTCGACGACGCACAGCACCGTCTGCGGCGTCTGCACGGGCCGCACGTACGTCACATTGAGGTACGCCGTCATGTACGACTCCTCCTCCGGCATCAGCCCCTCGGTCTTGTTGACGAGGAAGACCATGCCGATGGTCTCGTCCAGCACCGTCGCGACGATGCCCCCGTGCGACACGTTGGGGTACCCGTTGACGCCGGCGCGGAGCGTGAGGAGGGATTTGAGCTCGCGCACAAGGTGGCCGCCGCCGCCGCCGTCGTCCGTTGCAACGGCGGGCGTTGATGATGATGATGATGATGATGATGCCGACGGGGTGGTTGTTGGCGATGGAGACGAAGATGACGGCCGTTTGTAAAACGTCAGGAACGCGGCAATCGTCTCCTCCGTGTGCAGCGTCGTCGAGAACAGCTGGTCCTCCGTGCTGGGCTTCGGGAACCGCGACGCCGCCGTCTCACGGACGGTGCCCGGCTCGCTGAGGAGCGCCGCGCACCATTGGATGCCGAGGAAGTGTTGGACGTCCGGGTTGTCCGCCTCCATGGTTGCCGTTCTCTTGTCTCCCTTTCTTCTATGCCAAGCTGTATTCTGATTTGATTCGACCTCTTGAGATGCCGAGACTCCTGTCGGGCTCGATCAACGCTGTGTAGGGATGTGCGACTTTGAACCCAATGTTTTCCATGGGCCCAATCAATCAGATACGAAATGTGAGAGCTTCAAGTGAGCGGAAAAGAGCCGAGGTCATAATCAGATTTGGTCCGTGCGCCGCTCGCGGTATGTCACCATGTTACCCCCCCCCCCCCCCCCCCCCCCCCCCCCCCCCCCCCCCCTGGCAACTTGGGAAAGACGGGACGAGCCACACCTCACTCGCGGTTCCCCACTGATGGAAGATTGGTACCGATACACGTTGAATCCCGTCTGAGAGCTCAATGAAGAGCTTAAATGGGAGGGGGGAACTGGCTGGGTTGACAAGTTCGTCTCGTGTCGGCATCTGCAGCCGGACTCACAAATCCTCGTCACCTCCGGACCTTCAGATGCTGATACTTAGCGCGCTGTGCTCTTTTCCGAGGTCGCTAAAGCATATATCTAAACCTATTGCTCACTATCGTCGCGCGCACACTGGAACCAACCAGCCCTTCCTCCTCCTCAGCATCACTACTACTAGCTCGAACGGCGTCCATCTTGCGGTTCAGATAGCCGAGGTAGAACCTCAAGAATAGCGTCAAGACGGCCACGGCGAGCATAGCACCCGCGCAGGCCTGCATGCCAGGCGCGTAGAAGGGCGCATCTCTATCTGGATACAACCTCGTGCCCACGAGTGGTCCGCATTGTCCAACGATCTGCATCAGGGCGAAGCCGCCGCCTTGCCTGCTTTCCGAAGCTTGGTTGTTGATGCTCCAAGCCACGGTGAGCGTCACAACGTTGAAAAAGCCTACGGCGGCGGGATACACGGCCAGGTAACGCACCAGCGGCGACAGGCCTAGCGGCTTTGCAAATGCAAGCGCGGAATATCCGCCGGCCGACGCGAGGGCGTGGACTACAATAGGGATAGATCGGTTCTGCATCTGATCCGACAAGTGGGCGGTCAGGAGAACGGCGAGGAAAGCCAGAAGATAGGGCGGAGCGCTGAGCCCTTGAGACTCCAGGCGAGAGTGGCCCATTTCCATCAGGATCTGGGGAAGAAAGACCGGTAGGGAGGAATACGCCATGTTGGTGAGGAAGAACATGGCAGCCGTCAGTAATGCCATTGGGTCACACAAAACGGCCAATACTTCGCGACCCTTGAGGCTACGTGAGTCTTTGTCTCCGCGGTTCTTGTGCGGGTTCTCACGTCGAAGACGGAGGCGGGCAACTTTTTGCTCACGCGCAGTAAGGTACCGCGCCGTCTCTGGACTATCGGGGATGACGTGCCATGCAGCGACGGCCGCGACGACGGATGGGAAGCCTTCAACGAGGAAGAGCAGACGCCAAGGGGCGATCGGACCATTCTCTGCAAAGTTGGTAATCAACCAAGCCAACGACGATGCGAACGTTGTTGCCAGTGGTGCGGCTATTCGGAGTCAGTAGTGAACCGATGCAGTTTAAGGCACCGACCAACACTAACCAGAAATAAAGATGGCTGTACGGAATGCCAACTCCTCTCTCTTGAAAAAGAAAGACAAGTAAAATGGTATACCGGTGAACCCGGCCTCTCCAATACCGAGTAGCACCCGCAGAAGGATGAGCATGGGGTATGAAACGGCGACGGACTGCAGTGAGGCGGTTAAGCCCCACGACAACACAATCATGGAGACGTATATGTGGGCTGGGATGAGCTTCCACAGCAGCGACATCCACTCAAAGGAGATATACGAGATGTAAAAGGCCGTCAGTGTCCACTGGTACCACCCGTCCCATGGTGGATTTGTCTGGAGGTCTTGTTCCATTCCAGAAATGCGCGCCGATCCCAGGTCTTCGTTGACACGTCAGTATGATACCGGTCGCAAGAGATCATTCCGGGTGCGCCATACTCGACCGATCCAGAAAGCTGAGCATGAATAGCAGCGCTACGAAAAGCACCAGCTTGCGGTCATGCTTGCGAACAACGGATCTCTCCTCATCGGGGGTGTAGAGCTGGAAGCTGGCAACGGTGCTGGTGCTCGTCCGCCTCCGCAGCGAGAGCACGTCGTCGCCCCATCCATCGTCATCCCTCGTCGGCGACTTCCTCAAGCTCTTCAGCTCGTAAGCCTGGCCGCCGCCGAGCTCCGCCTCGTGCAGATGCAGATCCTCCTCGGCGGCGGCGGCGTTGTCTTCGAGGTCGCTATCGAGGTCGAACTCTGCCGTGGTCTGCGCAAACGACGGCGACAACTCGCCCGCGCGGGGGAGTGGCCAGATGCGTGAAGCCTCGAGGATTCGGCCATGGCGAGCGGTGGAGGGGAGTCATGCGTTGCGTCGGGGTTGAGGGGCGCACAATGGGTTGGAGGAGGTGTGTTACGGGAAAATAGTTGATGTTTACACCATGAAATTGGATAGCAGATGCTCAGCTCGTAGGCCCGTGTTGGCGCGCGACGAAAGTAGGCGGCCGTTTCGCCGCATCAAAATGGGCGTTGTCGACGGAGCTAGCTCGTGTTCCCAGGGTAAAGTATGTATGTCTTGGAAGGGGCGAGCTGGGTGCATTGTTGCTGCTGAAATACCTGGGAACCATCGGATGGTTAGCAGAGCACCTTCGGCCAATGACGTAGCAAGCTAGCCCCTGCTTCGCTCCGAACGGGAAGCTGTGGGGGGTATCCTCAGTGTCACTGCGGGAAGGTTAGCGGCTTGCAGGACAAGACCGCAGGAGACAGGGGTCGTTAATGAAGCCTCTCGTCTTCTTTGTTCTGGTTCAAGAGTCAATTGACAGTTCAATTCTTGTGCGCCTTCGCTTTGAAACCGTGTGTTCTGCACTGCCGCGTGGGCATGTGGCTAATTCGTTTTTTGAAAAAAAAAAAAAAAAAAGTTCGAAATGTGCTGTGCCCTAGAGAGGCAGACAGCACGGTTAAGATAAAAACAAGATACAATACAGGTTTAGATGACAGTGGTCCGCTTCGATAGCAGATTCCAATCTGGTTACCAATGGTCATGGGTCATCGTTTTTCTTCCCAAATAGTCTCCTAAACCCGCCGCTTTTGGGCGTCTTTGGCCTGAAATCCATTGACGGTTTGGCCTGTAATGTTGGCGTCTCCTTTTCCGTCCAGTTGCCCACCATGTTGGGATGCTGGGGAAGCGTGCCGTAGGGCAAGCCCGCCTCCTTTGGCGATATTTGCTGTGACTGTTGTTGCGGCGACATAGCTGTCGCGAACTGACTTGCCGGCACGCTCGACATGAACTCCCGCGGCGACGCCCCTCCCCTTGAAGGACCTGCGCTTCGATCGCGGGGTCTTGGAGTCGCGTTCTCCGCCTCGCGTGCAATCTCCTCTTCCTGCGCCCTTGCCGCACCCAGGTCTTCGGGGAAGTCGCGCACTTCGTCGCCGCAAACCACGATATACCACCGGATATCCTCCCCTCGCTGCAGCTGGTCCCTCAGCTTCTCAAACCACCCGGTCTTCCTCCCCGAGGAGCCCTTCTTAGCCTTGTAGAACTCGTCGCTCGGGGCACTCGCCATCGCCTTTGTCTCGCTTAACCGCTCTTCGTAGCGTACAATCTCTTCCGTTATCGAATTGCTCAGGTCGATGCGCACCACATGGTCGGCGACGTATGCGTAGGGACGGCTGACGTAGCTCAGGTCGGTCGGGTCGTATTCCTCCAGTAGCTTCACGGCGCTCCAGTCGTTCTGCAGCACGTCGTCCTCCTCGGGAGGGACGGTCGAGGCCGGTACATCATATTCGTTGCGCAGGGCGGCAGCCTTGGACGCCTTGGACTTGTTGCGCTTCTTCTTGTCACGCTGGGCCTCGGTTTCGTCGGGTATGGGTTCGGGGAGGAAATCGAAGAGGGAGTAGAAGGACTCGAGGATGGCGGGAGACGAGTTCGGCGCGATGATCCATTCGGGGCGGCGTCATCGATGTTCTGGACGACGACAAAGACACGAATGCTCCGACGATCCCAACGGAAGCCGTGGCAGAGGTAGGTAGGCATGGTGAGTGGTCGCGATAAGGCTTGGGGTATGGGCGGGGGGGGATGCGCGAAAGATAGGACGAAGCGGCGGGTGGCAGCGGGGCGTAGACAGCCCAGCCCGGGGGGTGCGGAACGATAACGACGGTCGATCGGTGGAGAGCTCCGGACTGGGGTGAAGGAGGAGGAAGGTGTGGTTGCCGGAGTCGAGGTTGGGTACCGTCGTTATTGGCGTCGTCGTTCGGCGTCGTCGAGGATTCAGAGGTGCCGGAGAGCGGGTCGGATCAGGCAGTTGCAAAAGCCGAGACTCGAAGAGGGCTGATGATGAGCGTCCTACGTCAGGTCAGGTCGAGAGGCGTCAGACAGCCCTGCCGAGACCAATTTGACAGGAGCGTAGGGATGTGAGAGGCAGGGAGGCAGGATGAAGTGTTGGTTGCCGGCGAGCGATGACGAGACAGGTAGATTCGCAGTGCATTATTCAAGCTGTGGCCGAGGAAACATGGCCTGTCGCATCGCACGCTGGGCTGCCGCGCACCACCTGACGCCCAACGCAATAATCCACGGATCAACCGATGACTGGACCGAATTCTAAGTGGTCGGAGAGGCGGCGGACGACGGTGCGCTTGGTATAGAAAAAAGCAAGGAGAAAGGGCAAGCAAGGCCTAGCCAGGCGAAGACGGAGAAGACGAGACGTGCAATGGAATGTCGAGAGGTGGGCAGAAAAAGGGAAAGGAAGATTGCCAATAAGAAAACGGAATGATGGCACGAAATGGAACGGCAAGAATGGCGGCAGCCCCAGGTTTCCGTGTCTGACAGACGCCACGCTACCACGCGAGTGAGGGACGAGCCAACCGGAAGAGCTTCTGGGATTGCTGTGCTGTTTTGCTGTTTTGACACTTTGGCTGTTTGCGCCTAGTGCTTCGTTCTCGTTACCTCTGTTCTCTGTCTGTGCTCGGACGTGGCTCAGCTCAGACGGGAACCGGCCTATTTCGGGACGCTACGACGAACCTGCCAGCACTCCAATTGTATCAGATGTCACTACCGCCGTCGTGGTCTGGTGGGTCACCTCGATGACTGGACTGGGCTGGACCGGGGAAGCAGCTGTGTGTTTCCAGCACTCGACGGGAGGGGAGCCTGTTTGCAGATGGGAGACCGTGAAGGATGAAGCCTACAGCATCGCCGGTTTGCTGGCTTTTCTACCTAGTACCTGGGTGGACGGGCAGCCGGGGACGACACATTGAGGGGAAAAGCAATGCCATTGGGCTGACGGGCTGAGCCGGCAGTCTGCAATTGGACGTGCCGGCGCTAATCATCCCTTTTCTCTGGCAAATTGCCGTGGTTCGTGATATTTTGGTAAGACGGACGGCGTATAACGCCCGCGTTTCGTTATCGGTTCAGCCGCAGAAATAGAACCGACCAAGCCCAGCCACGAAAGCTTGACATGACTATCGTGCCATATGGCAAGAGCTGGGCGCAGTAGGTACGCAGAGCGACACGGGGGACCGCAGAGTCGTGTGTTTCTTGGCCGCCCACTTCTTCGTATCAGCTCAAGAGAGACAGGTATGTAGGTACACTATGTGTGTGTTGCCATGCACCCGAGGGGATCGGCAACGCGGCTTCAATCCTTCGCTGCCAACGGCAGTGTTGGCCCTCGTCCCTCACGACGCCGGCAATCGAGCACGATTCCATCCATAAAACATGAAAAGGGGAATATTCTGGATGGACATCATTAGAAGAGGAAGGATTCGTAGGTTTCGCTCTGTCAAAGAACCAATCAGTCATGTTAAACACCGCTCCGGCTCAGCATGGAGAAATTGTCATCACGACATTTTTTTTCCCCTGTTGTGCACTGCTAGTGCTTATCGGGAGGTCTGAAGCCGGACAGGGACCATCCATGGCTCGGACTTGAAGATGGGGTTGTGGGGCGAGAGTGCGAGATGTTGCAGCTGCTTGCCTATTGCAACGCTGGTAAGCACTGGATTGCCACTGTCAACTCGTCAGTGGGACGACCAGAGTCCAGTGTCCTGTTATCGGTTCTCTTGGATATGGTTGTGGACGAGTGGTATTGACTCTGAATCGAAGCAGGCTGTGGGCGTCGGTTTGGGTCAGCAAGACAAACACGGGAGCCAGCCTAAGATTAGGTGTCCGTGGTGCGTCTCTGCCGCCGCTGTGGCGCTTTCTGATCTATTTAGTATCTATTTATTGCCCTCTTTCATTTTGTTGCGGGCTGAAGCGGTAAGCCTCTCCCGCGGGCAAGAGGTGCCGCCAAGCAGCCTCATCCATTGTGCCTCAGTTACCTGCACTCTATCAGGGCTAAGAAAGAGCCTCATCAGGTCCTGTTCCCAATCGGGTTGCTCATGCTTCGCCGCACCCAATTCGACGATTCCGGGTCGTGGTGACAGTGTTGGCTATGGAGACAGGGAAGATGAACGGCAATCTTCATCTCGGGGTGAGGGTCGCATTGTTCTTCTCCATCTTCGATCCGCAGGCGTTCGGATGTTGGAAGAAGGCCGAGATGCGGGTTCTCTTCAGCGTTCGGATGGGGAAAATGACCGCTCGTTCACCCTGTAGTCCGTGACTAGACCGGGGTCGCGACCCCATCAAAGCTCGATTGGCCAACAGTCTAGAACTCCTGGGTCTGTTTCCGCCTCACTCCCTCGTTGTGCCATCTCCAAGGAAACCTGCGGGTGGACGCCACTAATCCTCTCTTGATAGGAAAAAGCGCGAGGGAAGATGAAGGTGAATGAAGCGTTGGGCGTTGGGTGCTTGGCCAACGTGGGCAACGCTTTTCCTCCATGCTTTCTTCACCCCTAGCTTTGTCTAAGCCTTGGCAGGATGACCCCGGCCCACGAACTAAGCTTCTTCCAGCTGTACGAGGCGCTCGCCCAATCAGTGTCGAACCCCCGAGACCCCTAGACGCTGGGAACCCAGGCGGCAATGATTTGAATGGCCCCGCGGCCGGATCGGGGGTAGGCCCCGTTGATTGGCGCGCTGTACGATTTCCCAATCACGGTGTGCAATACGCCAAGTCGGGGTGGATCATGTGCTGCTGGCGGCCTGGCTGCTCGTCGTTCTTCGTTTATTAAGATGAGTGCCCTCGCCGGCTCCTGCTTTCGGATGGGAGAGGGGAGATGTGCCTACATTTACCAGGCCATTGTGGCGTGGCAGTGCCTATTTCCGTGGACGTCAGTCGGTGCTGCTGTGATGGGTTTCCCAGCGCTCGTGTTCTCCAGCCATTCAGAAATGCCTGATTGGCATTGGAATTATCCAATCGACCTGGCCGAGAATCCGACACAATCATGTCGAAAGCACAACACTGGCGCTCGATCAAATGTTGCTTTCCGAAATAATTTAGCGGTCGAAGACATCCCACAATGCGAGTACATTTCTCCGCCTTTACCCTGAAAGCGAGATGCCAGCTTCGTCCGCTGGGAGGCCGTTACATTCGGCTGGGACACACGCCGCCGGCCTCGACTCTGAATGGCGAGACAGGCTCGCCAGAGCTCATCGTTGGATGCATACCTGGACCCACAAGCATAAGTCCAGTAAGCTTCTTTGACCGTTGCTTCGGAATGAGCGTTGGAACCAACTGCAAGGCACCCTGTTCTCCGCCAAGGGCAGAAAACGCCCTTTCCATGCAAAAGTCCATTCAACTCGTGAGTTTAGGCAGTTTTACCCCGGTCACTTGGTAGGATGAAGCTCGAGCTTCTCTACCAACAGACGGCACACTTTGGGATTATTGGCTTGGCGCTTGCTTATAAGCAACGACTGGCCCGCTGGTGCTCAAGTGGCTCAAAACACAATCAACCGACCGTTTAACTCGGAGACAGACTGGAGAGGTTCGTTTGACAATGAAGATGGCATCGTTCTTTACCGCCGCTGCGGCTCTCTTGCCCCTCGCCAAGGCGCAGACATCAACCCGTGCGGAGGCAGCCCTCATCACCGCTTCCGCCCGTCCCTTCTTCATCTTCGACACCCACCCGACGGGCAGCCTCGAGGCATCCATCGTCGCTTACAACAGAGAAAATGCAACATACCACGTTGCCTGCCCGACCGCCGATGCAGCCTGCAAGAAGGAAGGCTACTGGCCGGCGACAGTCACCCACATCGAGGGCTCCAGCTGGCTCGGGACGAACACGGCCACGGCAGGCATCGAGAAGCAGTGGAGATGTCGTCTCGGCAGCAGCAGCAGCGACGTCGAGGTCATCCCGGACCAGTACGGACAGTGCTACGTGACGACCATAGACGCCGCGGGATCCACAACGGTGGACCCCGTGATGCCGGTCGACCTCTGCTTCCTGTCGGCGCATTCGGTGGTCGTGGCCGTGACAGCAGGGTTGGAGAAGGTCGAGGCGGTTCACCCGATCGTCACGGAGGACGAGTATAACCCGTCTGCTCTGCTTTCGTATTGGTCTGCGTGGAGAGCTACAGCGACTTGCGCGACGTTTACAAGCCCGGCACCGTATACCGGGTCGGTGTCTGGGGAACCTACGACTGGGGCTACAGGAAAGGCGTCGTTGCCGACAGAGACCGGAAGTGCGACGACGGAGGCGAAACCCAAGTCGGAGACAGGAGCAGACATCGGGACGGAAACAGGGACGGCTGCGGCGTCAGCGTCGGCGTCGACGTCCGCTCCGGCGAGTGGGTCTGGCCGGAAGTCGAGAAGCTGTCCGTTGGTGCTGGGGGCGGTGGCCGCAGGGCTGGCCGCTCTCTTGTGATCGGCGGGTGTGGATAGGATGACAAATGCGGAGCAAGAAATGGGGATGGTCGTGCAGCCCTCCAAAAAGCGCATTATGTGTCTGCCTTCGACGCTGATCAAGACGTTGCATTTGTTTCCCCAAGGCTACCCCACGATCTCGTATACCGAGCAACAGCTGCGTGTGCGTGATGATGATGGGCCACTACCGTCCCACACGCATGTGAGCTTCGGCCCGGTGAAATGCACTAAGTAATCAGTTATCTGTCAGCTTATGTCGCGGCTATGGTCGGGCCGTGGCACGTTTCCAACCCACCAGCGACCCCGCCTGTTCGGTGTGATTGCTTTGAGAGACAGCCAAGGCACCATGGCCATTCGGGCGAAAGTCATTGATTGAAGGCAGAGATTAAGCTTTCTCGTTTCCGTCACCCAGTTTCAAGAGGGCTTGAAACTCGCGGGCCAACAGAGTTGCGCTGAACAGGTGTGCCTCCATTCGCGTTTTCTCAAATCATGCCGCAACAGGTCATTGGCCGTGGCGGTTTGAGTTCAAGGACAATTGCTGAGTTGCATACCATGGAGATTGTGGAAGGGAGCTGAAAGTTGAGCGTGGTGAAGGTAAGCTTGACTGCAAAGTTGTATGTGTGTCGGCAGTAGTCTCGCTTGGGTTGCCCAAACTCTCTCGCTTTCGCGTTGGACGCACTGAGGTTTTTCGTCTCAACTAGGATCTCGATGTTCCTCTGTACCTGCAGCTAATTGGACCTGGGTCGCGAGAGCAGGTCCAACTCTCAGTCGCGACAGGGTAGGTAGCATGCCAGGTGGGGGCAAACGGTGCTTACCTAAAGCCAGCAACTGCCTGTAACTGAAAGCAGAGCCAGGGATGGCATTCGGATCCTGAACTTTAGTCTCATGCAAGTCATCATTGTGGTTGTGAAGATTGGTCCATCTATGTGCGTGGTAGTACCTAACACCCCTGTTCCGACCCCTGCTTTCTGTGCGTGTCTGTGATCATGGATTTGGATCCCGCCTACCCTCTTGCTAGTGTAGCAAGCTAGCCATGCCTTGCTCCTCTCATCCCCTCGGCCACACCTGAGATGCAATAGGTAGTCGACCTTCAGCCCAAATGATGGGTAACACACGACGGGGGCCCACCGAGTGTCAGATTTTACTACGCGCTAGACTTATTGCCTTGCCGCCCGTGGCCGCTCCTTCGTTGATGTACTCTCCCTCTCTCTCTCTGTCTCGGTCCAGCTTTGAGTCCTGCATCCTGCAACCCGGCGAATCCTTCCGTCTCTCCCATCCCAACCTTCCTGCACGCTCCAGGTCGACGACCTTATGAGTACAGTCAAGTATTTAAAAATGGCCACCAGAGTAGGTTCCCCGCTTGGTGTTCATCTCTTGGCCCTCTTCTCCCGGCTTTCCGTCTCCTGGGCATACATCACCAACATCTCTGCGACCCACCCTGCTAAACATCATGGCTTCACAGTACGATGAAGGCCCGGAGCTGGCACCTCAGCACCAATACCCCGAGGTCTACCATCCTCCGCCACAACAGTCGCAGCCCTCGTCGCCGCAACCGATCCCCGTCACGCCGATGAAGCACGAAGACTCGACGTACGGAAAGTACTCGGTCTCGGGCGTCGACCAGTCCACTTACGGCGGCACTCAGTACCATCCCGCCGGCGGCGAGGCGGGACAGCAGAAGAAGAGGATCTGCGGCTGCACGTTTCTCGTCTTTCTCCTGTCCGTTATCATCGCCATATTGGCGGCGGCCGTCATCGGGCTGGCAGCGGGCACCGGCGTCGAGGCGAGCCGCGCAAACCAAGCGCTCAACAAGCTGGCGGCTTTGGAGGCGTCGGCACCCAACGGGACGACGGCGACGGCAACAGCGACGGTGACGGTGACGAGCGCGTCCCCGACGGCGACCGGCTTTGCGTCTCTCACCAACAACTGCTCCAACAGTGACGAGACGACCACCGGCCAGACGTACACCACGGACTGTAAGTTGACGATTGAGAACGACATGAGGAGCTCGGCTGACCTGATGCACCTAGTTTTCGGCAAGAAGACGTTTGTGCAGTTCTGCAACTCAAACGCCCCCAACGCGCCCCTCATGAGCCTCTTCACGGCCAACTTCGACAACTGCATGGACGCCTGCGCCGCCTTCTCGAACTACGAGTCCGGCTTCGATGGCAACGCCACCTGCCAGGCCGTCAGCTTCATCCCGCTCTGGACGACACGCGCCGGAGCCGTCGCGGGCAAGGCGCCCGGCAACTGCTACCTCAAGCCGGGGCCGCAGACGCGGGACAAGCTGGAGACGCCGAACATTGGCACCGAATGCCACGCCGCCATCATGAACTCTTGATAGGGGCGGCGATTGCAACGGGATAGGGGAACGGAATGGGGTTGAACGACACGGCGCGCGGGTTTTTTTGTGTGTGTTTTATACCACTTCTTTGTCAGTTGGGCTTTTATGGACTGCCGGGGGGGGGGATTCGGGTCGGCGTCAAAACGGAAGGAAAGCGAGGCATCGGGCCGAAATGCCCCGGGAGATTTTTTTTTTCCAAAATTAACATTATCTTGGTGAGATGTTTTTTGATGTTTGGAACAACATATTTGACAATGTCTATTTCTGTGGATCGTTTGTCTGCCAATGTTGTGTGTGAGTGTGACTGGGAACGTCTGTACCAGCCCTGAGGCAGCTCGCAGGCAGTGATTCGTTCCAGTCATTCGAGAATTGCGAGGAGCGTATTCTCAAGAGCCCTCGCGGGCGCTAGTATCGTGGCAAAGGACGTTTGCCCTGAGTTGGCTTGTCAGCCGAAATGGAGGCAGGACCAAACGGGGGTTTATCGGCCGAGGCATCCTGGTATGCTCAACGAACGAGAGGGGCTTACGATGCGCAGGGTTCCAAAGCTGTGCATCGCGTTCGCGTGCCCAAGGTTTGCAGGTTAATGATGGAAAACAGATCATGCAAGGGTTGGTCAAATACAGGTCCATGTTCACTCCACCAACATCCGGTATGAAGTTGGTACCGGGCCGGGAATGAACGTTGGAAAGCCGGCAGAAGCCCGGAAAACGCAGCAATCCACCGGTAGTCGAGGCCGGCAACCGGCAGTGACATGGTCGGCGAGGAAGGCGCAGTGTCAAATGGAGGGAAGGAAGGCATGTTGTCTGCTCTTTCCTCGCCTGCACCTTCCACGGGTGGGAAGTCACGACAGCCTCTACTGTGTGCCACCACGTCGGCTCATTCACATAAGCACTTGTAAGTGCCCACTTCTCGCCCATCCTGTTTCTGATCAAGCAGGTCATCTGCTCTTGGCCCGGCCTACCAGCTGTCTGCCAGCCAGTCAGCTTACCGGCGTCATCATGGACCACGCGCCGGTTTGCAGGCTGGATCCGTTCGGCATCGGCATCGGTCTATAGCGCCAACGTCACCACCAGCCGACAGGATGCAGGGCCGAGCTCGCTCGCCTCGACGGCTTGATCCACTTGAAGCCGCTGCAGAGCGATGCAAGCCATTTGCTGGCGGCCGAACGGGCCTCATGCCGTCCGACTTCGTTGAGCTGCGAGAGTCCGACCATGGCGGCCCTCCGACCTCGCAGACGAGCGGCACAGGGTCCAGCGAGGAGCACGGTTGGGTTAAAGCTCCTGGAACGGCGGTGGGGTCTCGAAGGAATGCGAGTGCGGTCTAACACAGGCCCGATAGCCGTTTGGGCGGCGGTCAGCATCGGGATGCGGCCGTTCAGACACTTCATGCCCCCTTATGAGCACTAGGCGTTGCAATGACACGGGATCAGCCTGGGCCCAGGCCCGGAAGCTTGTGCCAGGTTAACCGATCGACAACAGGACGACTGACGTTGTCTGCTTTCCTCAATGCTGCTCGAAGACAGTGAAGCCGGTCAAATTCGCCCAAAGCACCCAAGAACGGAAATGTGCAGGGCGAAGCAGCGGTTTCCCTTCGACAAGTTACGGGTCAAGGTGTGTAATCTACCGTAAGCGACACGCAACTTCGGCCACAGCCCGTGGCTCATGAAACGCCAGCATTTTCATGTGCCTTCAAACACCGAAGTCGCACGTTTACCGATGTCAACGGGCGATAGAGGGAATGACCTCAAACAGATAGGATTCTGCGCTTGTTTCCCTAAAGGCAAGGCGGCGCAGTTTGTTTTTTTGGCGGCTGGAAGTGCTACGCTGGGTGGGCGGCTGCAGCTGGCGGGTCGATTACTAATGCACGTTACACAGGAGTATGGTCATAGGCCGGCCGACAGATACACATACTGGGGTAAGTCCGGGCACCCCCATTTCGTACACCCCCTCATTTCGTACAGAAATTTCGCCACTACACATCCTACCTATACAAACAATATCACCAACACATCCAACCACAACATCAAATATTAATTATTTGAAAAATACCAGTATTATCGCTATACCAAAATATACTAAATACGACATTCAGTAAGCTCTATAAGATATTGCAGGCGGGATAAGCTTATGGCAGGCATCTCGTACCTAGGGAATACCTATAACAACTATCTCTTTGCGAATAAAGGGCTATATGCCTAAAAGGGTATCCGGTGAACATCTGCAGCGACTATCGCCTATACAAGAAAGCCACTTAGTTGGCTGGGCCCTAACCCAGGGCACTTTTGGCCTTGCTCCAACGCATACCCAACTACGCGCTTTTACAGCCCAGATATTAGCTACTGGTAATAACGCCAGACCCCTTAGCAAGCAATAGATAGAGGGGTTTTTGAAGCATAACTTATAGCTAAAGACGTTAAAAGGTAGAATAATTGAAAGCCTATGTGTTAAGGCCATCACCAAAGAGATACTTAGAATATACTTTAACCTATATACTAATCCAATTATTAAAGCAATATTTCTATAAAACATGTAAAATATAAATAAGACTAGGATAATAGAAGGCCAGGGAGTTAATAGCCTGGTTCTTAGGTCTAGCGAGATGAAGAAATCGATATATATATAGTATCCAGGTTCCAGATCTTAGACAACAATCATCAAGTGTATGTCTACTACAAGGGTAGTACTCCAGCCACTTATTATCTTCAAGGGTAAGCATATATAGCAGTAATGGTTTCCTAAAGAGCTCTTAGCTTATAGGACTTAGTCCTTCAAGACAACTAAAAATAGCTAGACTAATAACACTATAGCAGTTCGCTGGTTGATTAACGTCTTTAACCCTCAGACAAAGCCAAAGAAGCCATACAAAGATACAAAAAGACTCTTAGTTATAGATAGCCATAAGAATCACTACTCTAATAAGTTTATGTAAAAGTGTTTCTAACGCAGGATATATATAGTCTTCTTACTAGCCCATTCTTTTCACATAACCTAACCTCTAGATATAACTGTCTTTAGTCCTCTTAAAGCAGCCTATCACAGCAGGGTTAGTGTTCTTCACGCCTTAACAGACCTTACAAACCTTAGGAAGCAGAATTTCCTTTAATGCTACAGTGAAGCACGCATTGAAGCAGTAAGAATAACAGGGGGTTATTCATAAATAGTCACAAGGAAAAGTAGAGAAGAATAAAGGTAGACAGAAAAGGTATATATATATTAACCGTTAAGGTTTCGTTATATCTTCCGTTGTTCATATAAAACTGTCTAAGTAGAGGGGATATCTCTTAGTTATATAGAAAGTCCCTTAGATACGTATAGTATCTAAGTGTATATCTAAGCGTATATCTAAGCGCCGAGAGGTACTTATAGTTTCTCGTATATGTATATATATGCCCGTATATGCCCGTAGATAAGCATAAGCGCCAGCATATGTAATGCTTAGAAGTATATGCGTTTATATGCAGTAGACTGCATTAGTTTGCAGTAGTTTGCATTAGTATAGTTATATATAGTAATATATACTTTTATAGGTTATTTTTCAAGAAGAGTCTAGAAAAAATAACTATATATTTATAGGACTTTTAGTTATAGAGTTATAAAGAGATTTATATATAAGAATTATAAGAATTTTATTTCTTAATTCTTAGTTTCCTCCTTAAGTTATATCTAAGTTATAGATATAACTTACTTATATAAAAACTTATAAAACCTTATATAAGGAAAATTATAAGAAAAATAGTTATAGTTATAGTTATAGTCAAAAACCTTTAAAGGAAAAAAAAAAAATTTTATAAAGGGGAAACCTTAGTATTTAAGCTGTATTACTTTCTTTTTAGAAAGTATTTCTTTATTATCTATAGTTTCTTTAGGTAAAAACCCCTTTTTATTAAGATTTATAGTCTCTATAAAGTATTTAAATACTTCTTTATTAACAGATTTAGTAAATATATCTGCTATATTATTCTTTGTATGGATATGGTATAAAGAGACTTGATTATTATAAACAGCTTGTCTAGAAAAGTGATATTTTATATCTATATGTTTAGATTTCTTATGAAGCTCTGGGTTTTCTGTTATACGTTGTGCTGCCTCGTTATCTATTAAAATAATAGGCTTATTTAACGTTATATTTAACCCTAAGTTATTATATATATAGGAAAAAGAGTTATATAGGTATATAGATTCCTTTATAGCTTCACATAAAGCCATATATTCAGCTTCACAAGTAGATAAAGCAACAGTCTTCTGTTTTATACTATTCCAGCTTATTATATTATAGTACCCTAGGGTACTTATATATCCAGTAGTAGACATTCTATCATCTAAGTCTCTAGCCCAATTAGAGTCTGAAAATATAACTAACTGTAAATCAATATTGCAGTTATATATTAATCCTAGATTAGGATATTTATTTATATATCCCCATATCCTATTAAGCGCAATAAAATGCTCTTTAGATGGGTTACTCATATAACGAGCACATATATTTACTGGATATGTTATATCTGGCCTAGTCTTAAGACTTAAGAAGAGTAGAGATCCTATCTCTTGTTGATATTGAGTTATTTCTTCTTTTGTTGCTTGCCCTGTATTTTTCCTAAGCTTAATAGCAGGATTTATAGGCGTATCATAAGGATAAGTATCTTTTTTATTATACTTTTCTAGTATTTTATTTGTATATTTGGTTTGATGAATATATAAGATCTTATTTGTTTTATTTATACACATTTCGTTCCCTAAAAACGTATGTGGAATTCCTAAGTCTTGTATCTGTAAATCTTTATTTACATTATTATAGAAATATTCTATATCTTTATTTGTGGGAGCTACTATTATTATATCGTCTACGTGACAGGCTATTATAGCTCTTATATTATTATTATTAGCTATAAAGATACCTTCATCATAAGGGGATTCTTTAAAGCCTAGTTTTATAATTATAGATCTTAACCACTTATACCAGAGTCTAGGGCTCTGTTTTAGACCATATAGGGCCTTTTTAAGCTTACAATATAAAGCTTTTTCTGTTATATTATCTGTATATTCTAGGGTATTTGTTTTATAGTTATAAGAGAAACCTGTAGGTAATTTTACCCATATTTCTTTATCTATATCAGCATGGCAGAAGGCATTAGAGATATCAAATTGCCTAAAAAACCAGCCTAGCTTTATTCCTATTATAAATATAGCTCTATAATTCTCAGGTTTACAGGTAGTACTGAAGGTTTCTAGATAATCAATACCTATATATTGATTAAAACCTTGTACTACCCACCTAGCTTTATATTTTAACGGGTTATCATTTATATCCGTTTTTAATTTATATACCCATCTTCCTCCTAAGGGCTTAATTCCTTTAGGTAGAGGAAGTATTATCCAAGTATGCATATTATGTAAGTTATTAACCTCTAAAACCATTGCTTGAATCCATTTATCTCTAGAAGTAGAGATTATAGCCTTTTTATAGGTAGTAGGGTCTTTATCTGTTGTTATAGTAAGGATATATATAGCTTTATTAAACCTATTTATTTTATTATTTTGATTATTTATAGTGGAAAGTATTGGTTTAATTATAGGGCAGTCTTTTATAGTATATAAAGCGCTTTCTTGGTCTGCTACCCATTTATAGTCTTTAAGCTTATCATTATCCTGCTTAGGAATTTCTACTATTATCTTGGATTTATTATTATTATTACAATTATGATTATTACAATTATTACAATTGTGATTATTACAATTATTATTATTTGTTATATTATTATTATTTATCGGCTTTATATTTATACCTCTAGGATTCAAGTCTTCCCTTCCACTTTTATAGTCACGTAGGGATATCTTATTATTACTACTATTTTCTTTATTACTTATATTTATATTATTATTTATATTTATATTATTATTATTAATAGTAGGAGGTATAAACTGATTTTCTAGAATAACTATATCTCTAGTCCAAAAGGAAGTTTTCTTTTGAAAATCATATACTTTATATATATTATTTCTATAGTTAAGTACTATAGCTTTTATAGCTTTATTATCTAGCTTCTTTATCTTAGGATCCTTATTCTTATAGTAACATATAGATCCAAAAGTTACTATATTATTCATATTAGGCTTTATATTATTACCTATTTCATAAGGGGTCTTATAGTTAAGAGCTTTATGAGGGGTTATATTATATAGATCTACTGCTGTTAAAGCAGCTTCTCCCCATAGATATAAAGGCAAATTTGCCTGTAAAAGCATAGCTCTTATTTTATTAGTTATAGTTCTTATTACTCTTTCTATTATACCGTTAGGCTCGTGAGTATAAGGTACTTTTATATTATGATTTATCCCTTTAATTATATAGGTATGATTTATAGTATTATTATTAAACTCTAGACCGCCATCTGTATCGAAGTCTTTTATCTTATTCTTATTTATATTATTCTTATTTATATATTCTAGAACAGCAGTATTAACTTCTTCTGCTTCTTTAGTTCTAAGTAGTTTTATAGATATAAGTCTAGATTTTCTTTCTAAGAAGATAATAAACCATCGATATTTATTATAGGTAGAAGGTGTTATAGGTCCACAGAGATCAGAAGAGACTTTTTCCATATATTTATAATCCTTATTATAGTTATCAGAATGCTTATTAACTTTAGTAGTAAAGTTTGCTTTTATACAGGTATTACAGGTATAGTCTTCTTCTATTATATTATCAGTTATATTTGTATTATCTTTAAGTTGTATTAAGACTTTTCTATTTACGTGTCCTAGTCTATTATGCCACTTTTTATAGTTATTAATCTCTTTATTATGTGTAACCTTCTTATATTTATAAGGTTTTCTTCTTATATTTATAGTATTTATATATTCTTTATAGTTATTAAGCTCCTTTTTATTTAAAACCTTTATATTTAGGTAATATAGACTGTCTTTTATATTCCCTTTACAAAGGGTTCTTTTATCATTTATATTTATTAAAGATACCTTTGTATCCCAGAAAAGGGAGGCTATCTTAAGTCTTCTTAGTCGATTTTGACTTAGAAGATTAATACCTATTTCAGGCATATAATAACAGTCTTTAAGGATATATATATTATTATTATTAGGAAAAGAAATTGCTATATCTCCTTGTAGAGAGATTTTCTTTCTTCCTGCATCTCCCCAGTTAACATACCTGTTTATATAGGTAGTCTTTATAAATAGGGATTTATCACTTATAATATTAACAGTAGCAGCAGTATCTAGGCAGAACGTAATATATTCATTATTTCTAGTTATATATATAGGTTTATTTATATTACCTATTTTATTATTAGTTATAGTTGTTATAGAGGAGGTTATACGACTTACATCTTCGAAATCTAAGTCTATCTCACTCTCTTCCTCTTGTTGAGGGTTATCTATAACCATATTGTCTGCAACTGCAATATGCGCATTTTCTGCGTCTGATTTATCTGATTCTTCAGAATCTTCTTCCTCTATTATAGCTTTTTTAGCTATTAGGGCCTTTTGGGCCCTATAGAGCTTATTTCTCTTTATATTAGTCCTTCGTTGCCTTAGGACTTCTTCCTTAGTATTATCCTTATTTTTCCAGCCTTTAGGGGCCTTAATAGGATGTAGGAAGTTGCAGTCTTCAACCATATGGTTTTTTAACTTGCAGTATGTATAGTAAACACCCTTCGTCTTTTTCCAAGGCTTTTTAATTCCTTTTCTAAAGGTAGAAGTATATAATACTGTAGAAGAACCTTTTCTTTTTGCTTCATCTATAAGATTTGCAAAAAGGGATTCTATAGTATAGGAATTTGCATCCTTTCTAAGGGCTTGGGTTACGTTGGTTATAAAACCTTCATAACTATTATCCAGACTATTTAATACCCAAGCTATAATAACTTGTTTTGGTAAAGCCATATCTTTAGAAGATAGGTCGTCTGTAAGCTCTTTTACCTTATTAAGGTATTCTTCCATAGATCCAAAGGATTCTAAGGAGGTATTAAAGAACTCTTTACAAGTAAGATATTCGTTGGTAAAACCAGTAGGTTCATATAGATCCTTTAGTTTCTTCCAGGCCTCATATCCTGTTATAGAGTCTTTTATAACCCTTAAAGGGGAATCCTCACAAAATAGCTTTATAAAAGCTAATACTTTTGTATCACTCTTCTGTTGAGAAGGTGTAGTTGGAGGGGTTATAAGACTAGAGTTGATATCTTTACTAATAAGTAAAGCCTCAAATCTAGTTGCCCAAACATTATAGTTAAGGCTGCCAGAAAGGCGTGGTATATAGATTTTTTCCATAGTATTAATTCGGTTCGAATTCGATCGGAATATAAGGATTTTAGTTGATTTTGGCTGATTGGAGAGAGATATCGGTATTCTGATAGTACCGTTGAATTCGTCTTGAAAAATGGGCCTTAAAAGTGGTTGGGTTGTTATTAATAGTGTGGCGTTGCGTGGTTGCCTTGGGTTGAAGATATATATGGGCCTTCAATTGAAGAAGCTTTCACCAGACGGCAGAGCAGTTAGTCTAGTGGTTTAGCCATCCTCTAGATTAACTAATTGAATTGGCAACTCAATTAGAGCTCTTGGGTTCAATTCCAGCTTGAGGTATACAGTCTTTGTTGGATATAGACTAGAAATAACCTTCAACCGGTAGGGTAGGATTGTGATTTGCCCGGAGCTGTAGTGGCGTAAAATATAGCGATAGGTGTAGTGCTTGCCCGGTAAGCCGGTCCCTCTATTCTGCTGAATATGGACTGCTGGGTGTGAGGTGTAGCTGCCTTAGAGCTGTATTCCTTAAAATTCCCTTAGCCAATGTGGTACGTCCCCTGGCAAGGTTGAATTTTTGTTATATAAAATAGAGGTATAAGTATAAGGTAAAGGTATAAGAGTTATCTTCTCTACTGAGCTGGGCTCATAACCAGTAAGAATAACAAGGGGTTATTCATAAATAGTCACAAGGAAAAGTAGAGAAGAATAAGATAGACAGAAAAGGTATATATATATATTAACCGTTAAGGTATCGTTATATCTTCCGTTGTTTATATAAAACTGTCTAAGTAGAGGGGATATCTCTTAGTTATATAGAAAGTCCCTTAGATACGTATAGTATCTAAGTGTATATCTAAGCGTATATCTAAGCGCCGAGAGGTACTTATAGTTTCTCGTATATGTATATATATGCCCGTATATGCCCGTAGATAAGCATAAGCGCCGGCATATGTAATGCTTAGAAGTATATGCGTTTATATGCAGTAGACTGCATTAGTTTGCAGTAGTTTGCATTAGTATAGTTATATATAGTAATATATACTTTTATAGGTTATTTTTCAAGAAGAGTCTAGAAAAAATAACTATATATTTATAGGACTTTTAGTTATAGAGTTATAAAGAGATTTATATATAAGAATTATAAGAATTTTATTTCTTAATTCTTAGTGAAGCTATAAAAAGTACAACAATACAGGCTAGATAGAGAGCATATGGCATCTACCCACTAAAGCCAGATAACGTGCTTAAGAGCCAACAACTACTCTGTAACTCACAGAGAAAGCAGCAGGCAACTAAGAAAAACACCTCAGTTACCCTGAAGCCCAAGGATCAATTGGTGGCAGATACACCAGCAACTCCTAAGCGGTCAGGAGACTTAAAGAGGTCTACTTTAGTTGGACTACTAGGTCCCAAGGTCAACAGCCCACAGGGTCGCCTACTCTTTAGCAAGCTGGGAAAAAGCCTGGATACAAAGAATATCACTATTACAGATCACAAGAGACGTATTAGTTAGCTATAAGAGATTACAGATATCCTTCAGCCAGTCACTAGAGGCAAGGTAGTAATAGGCCTTAACGAGCGCTTTGTCAAAATAAACTCCATCTATAAGTCCAAAAAACAGGCAAAAAAAATCACCTTTAAGGCTACAAAAACGGCAAAACTGCAAGAGATTAAGTTTCTCTCTTTTCAGCATGAATTTTTATTAGTAGAGCAATAGTAAATATAATGTTGTGGCGATTGGCAATTAATACCCTCCTGGTTGCAGATTGCTGTACGAAATGAGGGGGTGTACGAAATGGGGTGCCCGGACTTAGCTACACACCATAGGCTGGCCATAGTGTGGGCTTGGTCGTATTGGTGTGGACGGCCTCACCGTAAGACGGGCATATCCAGGTGCCCATTGGCAAGCGGAAGCATTCCACGGCCAGGCTGCAACGCAACCTGCTCAAGGGAAATACCAACCAGGGAGTGATTCAACACTCTGAGCAACAACCTTTCTTTCGCAGACCGACAAGTCAGTTGATTTCGGATTCTGCATTATGGAATCAGTATGCGACTCCTGGAAAGCACCATTGGAAATTAGCTGGTTATGCAACTAGCACCAAAGTCCTAGAGCGTCTCTTTGTACTTGTGATATCGACATTGTCCTGCGGAATCCATCGAAGCCCATTGCAGAGTCATGGAAAGATGTGTTCACAGAGCGCTACTCTGTTGAAATCCGTGTTCCAGGAGATGTCTTTATTTTAACTCAATTCAGGCGACGGACCAAACGGTTCGCAGCCAACTGATGCACAGCTATCGTAGCTACACCAGGCACAAGCAGGCTAATACTCCACAATCCTCCGCAAACGTATACGAGCCCCCCCATTCGTCAGACGCACAAAGGGGGGAGGGGACATGGGCGCAGATGTAAATGTGGGGGTTGTCCCCGTCCGAAGGGTGCAGACTTGTCAAGAAGTGCGCCCTTCGCTCGACAAGTTGATGCACCAAGACCCATTCTAACCCCGGTCTGGTGAGCCAACCATGGATGACTCCGACTTGGACGCTCCTCGATGCCAAAGTCCATCTGGCTTGATCTGGTCTACTGTATCGGATGAAAGCCATTGAATAAAAGATTTCGTCGCCTGGATCTCGGTTTTCCAGACTTGTACCCTTTTCTTTCTTATACGTCTTTTTCTGGTTCGCCTCCGTGGAACCCGTCATTTGTCAACCTCAAGGCCGGTCTGGACTCTGATCTACCGACCGTCTGTCTCGCCGTGAGAAGCTTACATTGGGCGGGGCTCTACAAACGACGCCCTTTCGGCTCTTTGACGATTTGACAAATCCATCCACGCGACACATCGAGAACCGCGCCCTATCGGTTTACATCTGCAAGAGGTTGCTCAATGACATTGACGCCCTTCGACAAGTCGTTCCAATCGAGCCACGCCCTGCATTAAGGGCCCGTCGTAATCATGACTACCATCCCAGAGGACATGGACGAATTCGTCAACTGGGAGGCAGCCGCTACTGAAGTTGGCAACATCTTCAACATGTCCTCCCAGGACTTGCCGCCCACCGATCCCAACCTGGATCTGGTTTTGGAGAATGCCGACGACGATGACTTTGGCTTTGTCGCTCTCGAACACTTCTCTGGAGAGCACGCTTCAGGAGCTCAGACCACCAGCAACCCTCTCGACCTGGTTGACACTCAACTCACTAGTGCCCAGGACGACTGGTGGTATACTCCCGATACGCCTTGCGTGAACTGCGTCCTCGGAGGCTACCAGTGCAAGAAGATCAAGGAAGCTGGCTCGAGCATCTACGAGCATTACTGCACGTCTTGCGTTGCGCTGAGGAGCGAGTGCAGCTTCGCTGAGCACTTGCCCGCCATCGCTCGTCTCGACCCGTTGGAGGCGTTGCCTTCCCAGAACCCCTGGCCCACCATGGGAGACCACCCGCGCACTGTCCGTGAAGACGGTGGCCTTGCGGACCTCTTGCCTTCCAAGAACCCCTGGCCGATCATGGGAGACCATCCCCGCGCCGTGCAGGAGGACGGCGCCATGTCTGTCGGGTTGCCGGGCACTTCGACGCCGGATCTGTTGCGGAGCCTGACGGCTTCCGCGTCCGCTGACGAGCCGGCCACAGCGGCGCCGAACAAGACGACGACCCCGGCCAAAATCGGTGCCCGTTTCTCGCGGGAGTCTGTCCGCATCTTGAAAAACTGGCTCTCGACCCATACCCGGCACCCTTACCCCAGCGATGAAGAGAAAGAGATGCTTCAGCGCCAGACGGGTCTCAACAAAACCCAGATCACCAACTGGCTTGCCAACGCTCGGCGCCGGGGCAAAACACAGGCCCCTCGTTCCACCTCACCGCACCCCCGCAGTTACAGCGGCGCGATCGACATTCCTCAGAGACGAGGAACACCTGCCCCGGATGGCAGAGTGCGTCACATGAATCCCCTAGAGCGTTGGGTCGACTCCCCTCCCGAAAACGAACCTGCCGAAGTCACGGCTATCGCCCGCGCCGTTGCGTCCAGCTCCGGAGCATCTTCATCAGGTATGGCCCTTTACTTCTGACTATGCCCTTGACAGTGCTGACATGTTTTAGGCCTCACGAGCCCGTACAGCTTCAACTTCACCGACGACGGATCAGGAAGGTCCCTCTGCAACGCCTCCTCGGCTAGTAGTTTGGGCACCTCCCACGGCACCTCCCACTCCAGCGGCGGGTCCTTCGCCTCTGCGTACTCCCATGCGTCCCGGGGCTCATTCGGCTCGTTTGGGTCCTTCAACCGTGGCCGCAGGCGTCGCAGGAGGCGTGCCGGTGCCAAGCCCGCCGAGGAGAAGACCTCTCTCGCCCCCGCTTCCAAGACTTACCAGTGTACATTCTGTACCGAAACGTTCAGAACCAAGCACGACTGGCAACGGCACGAGAAGTCGCTGCACCTGTCTCTTGAGAGATGGGTCTGCAGTCCCGATGGCCCGGTGGTTCTCAATCCCGAGACGAACCTGCTGTGCTGCGTCTTCTGTGGTGAAGCCAACCCGGACCAGGCTCACACGGAGAGCCACAACCACTCCCAGTGCCAGGAAAGAAGTCTGGAAGAGCGCACTTTCTATAGGAAAGATCATTTGAACCAGGTAAGAGCAGCCTTATCGAGTGTTCCCTGCCGAGACGCTAACAACTCCAGCACCTGCGGCTTGTTCACGATACAAAGTTCGCCGAATGGTCTATGAAGTCTTGGAAAGTAGCGACACCAGAGATCCGATCTCGGTGTGGTTTCTGTGGCTGTGTCTTGGACTCGTGGAAACAGAGGACTGAACACCTCAGTGAGCATTTCAAGGGCGGAAATACAATGGCCGACTGGAAGGGAGACTGGGGTTTTGAAGCACCGGTGCTCGAGATGGTTGAGAACTCAATCCCACCTTGTATGAACCGACCCCTCAACTATCCCGTAGATAAGCTACCGAAGTCTAACTTGTGGTAATATAGATCTCATTGACAATGAGCGGAACTCACCCTACCCCTACCAGGCCTCCGGTGCCCCTGCGGAGACGCCGCGCTCAGCCTATGAACTCATCAAAGTTGAGCTGGCACACTTCATGCAGAACCACTACGACAAGTACCACACCTTGCCTAGCGACGAGCAGATGCAACTTGAGAGTTGTCGTATCATTTTCGCCTCCGAAGTTTTATCCATTAGAGAGATTTCTTATCCCTTCTCGTGGCTGCGTGATCTTCTGATGGGAGATGACGACCTCATGAGGCAAGCGAAGATAGGGAAGATGCGAACGCAGGCTGAGAACAGATTGTCCACGCTCAAGCTCAACGGCAAGGATACTCTGTTCGAGCGTTGCCCCTTGGAGGAACAGCTCCACGAGTTCGTTAGAGCGAAGAGGCTACTGGGGCTAACCGCAATGGATGAAGAGCTGCAGACAGAGAGCTGTAACATTGTTGGGCGTATCGAGGAGGTATCAACGGCACCCAGCGACTTCATTGCCAGTTGGCTTGTGCGATGCATCAACCGATCCACCAACTGGCTTGCCAACTTTAGACAGCGGGCCCATCTCCCCAGAACCGAAGACATCGTGGTGGAGAACGAACGGTCGACCGACGCTACCAAGATCGACTCGACTATCCACAACTATAGCAGACTGGAGCGATACTTGGCCGACTACTTGGAGAAGCAGAGAAACCTTGGCATGGAGCCTTGCAACGAAAGCCTGCAGAGGGAAGCCAGGATAATTATCTACGAGTTCGACGACGGCTGGAACCAGACCGCCGCTGATAACCTAGACTGGCTTGCGGCCTTCAGGCAACGTCACCCGCCCACGCCCGCGCAAGGTGTAAGCTTGACGACGTCACCTACCTCTCAGGGCCAAGTGTCCCAGGATGGATGTCAGTCGTCCGTTACAGAAACTTCTCCGTCGAATGTTTCCTCTGCCAATGTTTCAAACGGCCTGACCTGTCCTCTCATGACGGGCGGGGCAGCCGGAAGCTACAGGGTATCCGGCGAGGCTCATTCGGCTCTCACCCAGACCGGCCCATTCTTCCTCAACGACGCAAACTGTTTCCGGCGTCTAATGAGGGAGCTGGCAAGATGGAGCTCAAAATTCCCGCCCGAATCGATTACGGATGAGATGCTCCAGAGACAGGCGAGAATCATTCTCTACAATGAGTGAGTTTTGTCCCACCTTGACACCTCTGCGAACCACCCCCCCGCTAACCCGTCGCAGCGACGACCCCTGGAACCAGACTGCAGCCGACAACGCCGAGTGGTTGCTCAGGTTCAAGCGCGATTGTGGCATCATACGCGACCCCGGGCCCGGGCTGCCCCCTGGCGACGCCTGGTCCCTCGCGCAAGGCGGCACCGGCTTCGCACCCCCGTACGCCTTCCCCAAGGGTGACATGGCGCCCTTTAGCGAGAAGACGACGGACGTGCCGATCCGGAACATCAAGGTCTTTGAGATCCAGTCAGACATCACGAACCGCTACCTGGAGACGTTTAAGACCAGATACCCGAAGCCGGCTACCATCTTCTGCTCCCGTGAGCTCGAGGATGGGCTGGTCAAGTTCGTCGAGACGGAGATGGCGCACTCCGGGCAGTTCCCCGACGACGACTCCCTCAGGGCGCACGCTTCCTTCATACTGAACGCGCCCGAGACTGCGGCGAACGATCCCGCTCTGCTGGGCAAGTTCAAGGGTTGGATGATGACGAGGGGCCAGCAGTTCGGCCAGCAGCAGCAGCAGCAGCCGGTTCTGTTCCAGCCGCAACCGAGAATGCCGCCCTCGGCAGCGTCGACGTCGACGTCGACTCTGCCCACGGGCATGGACCTGTCGCTCTCGGATGCGGAGATGAACAACATCCTGCAAGACATGAATTTTGACCTCAGCGCCGCGGACTTGGAGGGCTTCGACATGGCCATGGGAATGGATCTGGGCGGCGACGCCGGGCCTTCTTCCTAGCTGTGCGGGGAATCAAAACTAGTTGTGCATTTTGAGCATTGAATGGTTTACGAGACTTTTCCTAGGGTCGTAGAAGTGGGGAACCGGGTTGTTTTGTTGCTTGTTTTTGGGACTTGGTTTGCTTTTTGGCTTTTTGGCTTGGAAGAAAAAAGAGAAAACAGACAACGCTGCCCAGTTGCCAGGCATAAAAACGGACAGGGGAGCGGGATAAAAAAGCGGCTCGTCGCTCTAGACTTGGTTGATATACCCAATACATGCTTAATCCAAACAAGGCGGGACCTCCATCTCGGTCAACACATCTCATGCCTAGCTGGTTCCTCGGCGCAGTACATGCGTCTTTACATGAAGATGAGCTCGACACCATTGCGCTCCTCGCCGACTGAGATTACACCATATCACACATGAGATGTCATCTTCGTTTCTGTGATACTAACCGTCTCCATGGCTTCTCTCCCAGTGCTGCTGTCCCTTTCTCTTCATTATCTCTGGCTTTGCCTCCATCTCCGTCTCCATTCGACCGGACGCTGTGTACGTCTATTCCTTAGCTGTATCGTAGGATTGCACTAGCGACAAGAAGGGGAAGATGTGTTGGAGGCTGGGGCACCAGATAGACACTGTGAGGGTACGTTCCGTCGCCATGACATTGTTAAGCAATGGGGGACGAAGCCGCCTTTTGCTTATCCGTTAGGCTGACACAGTCTACATGGCGCATCCTTGACACTGTACAATGCACTCCACCATCCAACGACATGCTTAAATGTCATGGTCTCTCGTCTGCCCGTTCGAGCGACACGTATGCCGAATAGGGACCGCGCCGAGGCCAGCTCTCGCAGCATATCATTCGGCATATTCTTGTAACGGTAGCAATTTCTGAGCAGAACCGGATCCGTACCCGGTAACGGCCTTCCAGCAATGACAGAACCGAGCCCGGCCACGACGACCCACACGGCTCACAACCGACCCAGGACGCGGCAAAGGATACCCAAAGCAGCTCCCGCCTTGGATGTGCCAAACATTGAAGAAGATGCATCAGAGAGGAAGCGGGTGCTCAACGTTCTAGCCCAACGTCGATACCGTAAGACTCACCGCCTCGTTGCCCCCTCAGCCCCTTGCTGCCCCTTGTTGCCCCTTGTGGCACCTCTCATCCCGCCTCGAACCACGTCCAGGCTGACCTAGGAGGCAGGAGAACGCAAAAGGCAGAACCGCCTCGCCAGGGAGAATGTTAAGAACGCCGTTGTTCCAGAACGCCAGGTGTCTGAGACAAGTGCTGACAACGGTCTTCCGGATGCTGCCCCTCCATTCACGCTCGATGCTACCGACCCGATTGAGCAGGTTGCAGACCAAGGCTTGTCGTTGACCAGTGAAGCGGATGGCGCTACTGCGGGCTTCAATCTGGACGCGTCTACGGCGTGGTTGACCAATCTGTCAGATGGCGGCTCGATGTCGGATCTGCTGTGCGACACGAACTCGCCAGTCTTTGAGCCCAGCGTAGACAGTGAATCCGCAGGGGCGGCCTGGCCCAGCCCGCCTTCGGCCGTCGACCCTGCGTCGCTGATGGACTGTTCATCTCTGTCACCGCCAGACTTCCCCGACACCTACCTCCTCCCCATGAGCGACCTCAAAGTCCTAAAAGCACTCCTCCGGGTAGCCACCCGACTAGGATCCTGCTCCATCATGTGGGACCCTGCAGCGACCTCGCCGTTCAACGTGGGCGCGGGGACGCCGCCGGAGCTGCTGCCCGAGACGTGGAGGCCAACAGCGTCGCAGGTCCTCGTGCCACACCATCCGATCATGGACTTCCTGCCATGGCCAGATGTGCGCGACCGGATCATCAACCTCTTCAATCTCCCCGATGAGGCGAGACCGCCCGCGGCGCGGGGCCAGCTTGGACTCGTCAACTTTGCGTACGATTTGGAGGACTCTGGCGAAGGGGCGCGTATCTGGGGCGCCGACCCGTACGATGCGTCGAGTTGGGAAGTCGGTCAGGTTCTTTTCGAGAGGTGGTGGTTTGTGTTCGACAGGAAGGTCATTGAGCAGAGCAACAAGTGGCGGCGGTTAAGAGGTGCTGCGGCACTGCAGATGCGGCCGGGCAGTGTGGTTGATCTGTCCGACTAGTTGAGAGCGACTTGCGGTTTCTAGATGACCCAGCCGTCGAGGGCGCGAATATCATTAGTGCCGTCGACAGACGGGCGAGGGTTGTTCTAGGCCACTTGATGTTCTAAGCTCTCCAGTTCTGCATCGCAACAGTCTACCAGCCACACAGGTTGCCACCCACAACCTGAGTCGGCCTGGCGCACTGCACATGGCCAAACGACAGACATGCTCACCGCAGCAAGCAGAGGTTCCAGATGGAGCAGCCATAGCCGGGCAGAGGCCAGAGACACGACATGCAGCACGCGAGCAACCGGGCTAGTGCATCTCATCGCGGGTGGGAGGCGCTTGGCCGCAGCTCATTGGTCTCGTGTGAAAGCGTATGCGGGAGCTAGTCAATCGGTTAATTACCACTGGAACCTCGGAACCCGGGCGTGCCTCGGAGGGAAAGACAACGTAGCTTCCCAGTCTTGTCGGTGCTTTTTGGGCAGTCGAAAGGCAATGAGCAGGTACCATTGTACCTCGGAGCATGCGCCGTTGTCACCGTCGGGTTCGGGTGCAGGAATACGGAGCAATCGGCCGTCGTGGAACGGGGTCTGCGTTAGCCGGTGTATCAAAACTCCCCGATGGTCAACTTTATTCATCGGAGCATGACACAGAATCCCATATTTTCTGGGACAGCGTTTGTGCTGCAAAGTTAGGTATAAACCGGACATCGTTCGAGGTGGATGTATGATGTGCTACCCAACAACCTTTTGCGGCGGTTTTTTATGGTTTGGCCAAACCTACGGGGACTGGTGTTTGGATTTCCCGCGTTTCCCGTTTGGCCGTTTCCCGTTCATGTTTGGGAGGCGGGTGTTGCTGGTCACAGACTGACGAAACTGAGCAACGGGCGTGCAGCCGTTTCCGCGAGAGATTGGCCAATGAGAAGCGGAGCTGACCCCATCTGGTGTGTAATTCGTGGTAGCAACTAAAACTGAGGGAAAAGCAGTGGTATCTGGAGAAGATGGAGACGGCTGCCACAAATGGAGAGGAACAGGTCGCAGCGGGTGGAGCGCGCAGGATGGAAGTGGCCGACCGCCGACGACGGACCCGAGGCGGGAAGGGAAGGCCCTGGTTGGAATAGAGTTCCACGGTGCGAAAGCGGCTGGCTTGGTTGGCTTCAGTGTGTGTGTGTGTGTATGTGCGTGTGCGGGTGTGTGGGTGCCGGGAGCAGAGCAGAGAAGAGGGTGTACCTGACGTAGGTCCGTTCTGGCGGTGAGGGATGAGGCAGACGGCAAAGTGTCGCATCTCGTCGTCCACACGAGACTCTGGAGCATGGACCGGTGCAGTGTTGACACATGCCTCGAGTGGGAATCCTTCACAAGCTCATTCCATTTTGCCGCACGGCTGTCTCTCTCCTTGCCTCGGAGTCGACATGCCATCAACGAGGGGAAATGGAAAACGACAGAGACGATACAGAGACATTGTGCCAGTTTTTCTGCCGCACCCCGCAGCTGCACGGGGCAGGGACGGTCACCTCATAGTGGAAAGCGGGTCGTTGGAGGGTGCGTTTAATCGAACAAAGTGGGGGTGCCCTCTGCGCCCTCTGGCTCAACGCAATGGAGGGGCAGTCGCCAATCATGGGTGCTGCCCTCACATGCTCCTGGTTCGGAGCTCTCGAGGCGTGGGTTGGGGGTCTGGATCCTACGTACGTGGTAAAGTACATTGTACCGTACCGAGCTGCCACCTTCCAATACGTACCCGTTGTCCCTCTACCTCTCAGCGCCTCCCACCAACCAACCGCCGTTCCCTCCCTTCCTCCCGGTCCGTTACTAGTACCTCTCGATCGTTGCTGCAAAATTTCCAAACTTCCTCCTCCTCTACTACACCTTTGCTCCTGTTCCCTCCAAGTGACTTTTAGGACTTTGGGAATCTGGTACAGCCTAGATCCGGGGACGTGCTAGGAGCAACTTGAACCACACACTCGACACCCAAGAGATTGACTAGTAAGTTACCTCCCTTGCTTCAGAATGTCTCGACCGTCCGCTTCTTCCCTTGTGCTGTTCCTTCAACACGCGCCTTTTACCCCTCCAACATTCCACTTGTACCTCGCCGCCATTCCACCCCGCTACTCCTAGCCTCTCTCCCTTACCCTACCGCACTCTCACGCCGCATCTAAACAGCCTCACTTTCCCATATACTTCGTTTCCTCCATAGTCACATCTTTCGTCTCCGGTCCCTCCTGTCAATTGACTCTTAACACTTCCACCTCCAGCACCCAACGAGCCTACCGAGCCCTCTGGTGGCCATTATTGACACTCTTCTTCTTCGCCTGAACCACCTCGAATTCGTTCCTCTCCACAACAGCCAACATGCACATCAAGTCCATGCTCGACGAGACCCGGAGGACGGGCGAGCCCTCCTTCTCCTTCGAATACTTCCCGCCCAAGACCGCCCAGGGTGTCCAGAACCTCTACGACCGTATGGAGCGCATGTACCACTTCGGACCCAAGTTCATCGACATCACATGGGGTGCTGGCGGTCGTATCGCCGAGCTGACATGCGAGATGGTCCTCCAGGCCCAGTCCATCTACGGTCTCGAGACCTGCATGCATCTGACTTGCACAGACATGGGCCTGGACAAGGTCAACGACGCCCTCCGCAAGGCCTACAAGGCCGGCTGCACCAACATCCTGGCCCTGCGTGGCGACCCCCCGAGAGAGCAGGAGAAGTGGGAGGCCACCGACGATGGCTTCCGCTACGCGAAGGACCTGGTCAAGCACATCCGCGCTACCTACCACGACCATTTCGATATTGGTGTCGCCGGCTACCCCGAGGGCTGCGACGATAACAAGGACGAGGAGCTGCTGCTGGACCACTTGAAGGAGAAGGTCGACATGGGTGCCACCTTCATCGTCACACAGATGTTCTATGACGCCGACAACTTCATCCGCTGGGTCGGCAAGGTGCGCGAGCGTGGCATCACCGTCCCCATCATCCCCGGTATCATGCCCATTGCCACCTACTCTAGCTTCCTCCGCCGCGCCAAGCACATGAACTGCAAGGTCCCCGAGGACTGGATGGCTGCTCTCGAGCCCATCAAGAACGACGATGTCGCCGTCAGAGAAGTCGGAAAGGGCCTTGTTGCCGAAATGTGCCGAAAGATTGTTGCCGCCGGTATTCACCACCTGCATTTCTACACCATGAACCTGGCCCAGGCCACAAGAATGGTCCTCGAGGAGCTGAACTGGATGCCCACAAGCGACCGTCCCGTCAAGCACGCCCTGCCCTGGAAGCAGTCCCTTGCCCACGGCCGCAGAGAGGAGGACGTGCGTCCCATCTTCTGGAAGGGCCGCAACAAGTCCTATGTCCTCCGCACCCAGGATTGGGACGAGTTTCCCAACGGTCGCTGGGGTGACTCTCGATCTCCCGCCTTCGGTGAGCTGGATGCCTACGGCATTGGCCTGACGGGCACCAACGAGCAGAACCGGAAGAAGTGGGGCGAGCCCAAGTCCATCAAGGATATCGCTAACATCTTCGTCCGCTACCTCGAGACGGAGCTTGACTCGCTTCCCTGGAGTGAGGCACCCCTGACCAGTGAAGCCGATCCCATTCGAGAGGAGCTCATCGGCTTGAACAAGCGTGGCCTGCTCACCATCAACTCTCAGCCTGCTGTTGACGGCGTGAAGTCGACTCATCCCGTGCACGGCTGGGGTCCGGCAAACGGTTACGTCTACCAGAAGGCCTACCTCGAGCTCCTGGTTCATCCCGATGTGTACGCCGAGATCGTCTCCCGTGTCGAGAAGAACCCTGACATGACGTACTACGCTACCACCAAGAGCGGTAACCTGAAGTACAACGCAACACACGATAGCCCCAACGCCGTTACTTGGGGTGTCTTCCCTGGCAAGGAGATTGTGCAGCCGACTATCGTCGAAGGCATCAGCTTCATGGCCTGGAAGGACGAGGCCTTCCGCCTCGGTATCGACTGGGCGCACTGCTTTGAGGCCGGAACTCCCAGCAGAGTGCTGATCGAGCGTATCATGAACGAGTGGTACCTCATCAACATTGGTAAGTCCAGGCCACGAACCTGATGCTGATTCATACTGACATTTCCTAGTCAACAACGACTTCCACCAAAAGACGGCCCTCTTCGACCTGCTCGAAGGACTTGAAGTGAAGGAATACGCCGACATTCCTGCCGAGCCCCAAACCAATGGGGCGGCGAAGGAGCAGGTAGCAGAGACTAACGGCAACTCTGTCCCTGCCACCGCCAACTAACCATTATTTCTGACTTGTGTTTAACACACCCCCTTTACTATTTTCTAAGTATGCATCATGACCGGCGTTTTCAACAGGGCAAAAGGATGGACGGGGGTCATTATGTGTTTTTTCAACAAAAAGACACTCTTACACACAACACGGATTCATACGCGGCATCACAGGCGGATGATGCATCGTGGAGATGAATCATATATCGATACACAACCCACATCAAAAAGGAGAAGAGGAAAGGGAAGGGAAAGCAAAGGAGCAACTGCATATATCTCAACGATACCCCCACAAACGGACTATGAGTTTTTTTCCCCAACGAAAAAAGGTCTAGGAAAACCACACCACACCACACAAACACCAGAGGAGTTCAACACGGGTCTTTTTTTTTTCTTTTCCATAGATGATTTGCTGTTTTTCACGTTCAGGATTTTCTGCGTTTTTATAGCGACACACTTTGTATGCTATGAGATGGGGAGATGACGATGAGACGCAGAATGGAATGACCACGATCAGGAAAGTGGGCGATGGAGAGCGGAGGCAGCGGAGTTGAGATGGAGAGGAGGGAACTGGGCGACTACGAGGTTCCTCTAGTCTCGTTTAAAGCCGAATCAACTTGGGCTTGACTGTTCCACTGCAACCTTTTCCCGAATCGTCTCCTTGTTGGTGATCCATGCCGTGCCAGTCCTTAAAGGCAAGCAATCTGCTGCCCTGTGACGGAACCAGTTGATGCGCCATATTCACGAAGAGACAGAGAGAACGCCATCCTGAGTTCTTCCAGTCTATTTCCATGTGTTTGTCTCAATCTCGTTCCAGATTCTGGCCGCTGGTAAGTGAGCGGCCGCGATCCCTCGAAGCCTTTTCAGTCATCATCACCCTTTTGAGCAAATCAGTAAAGTAACCATTTCCCGATCCCATTACCGCCCCCCCAGCCCCCTTACAAGTCCCTTCTGCGCCCAGTATCCCGACCATTCACACGGCGGTACCGTGATCCGCAATGGCATGCTCGCCCGTTCGAGCCTCGCAGTCACACCCAAACTCCTTCCTGAAGGCCTCCACGTCCGTATCCTCCAGCTTCTCAATCGCCCTCTTCGCTGCCGCGATCTTGGCGTATCGACCACTAGCCGCGGTTGCGTGAAAGCAAATGTGCCCGTGCAGCATGACGCCGCAGAGAATCCGGGAGCCAGTAATGGCGGCGGCTCCGCCCTCTTCGACAGTCGGCGCGACTTCACGAACCATCAAGCGCCACTCCTGGCATCCGAACTTGTCTTGCAGGATATGAGAGAGGTTCGTGACGGGGTGGTGGCTGGCGAAGGAGTCATAGAGCACCATGTCCGTGAAGAAGGGACGGATGTGGGCGTCGAAGAAGGCGCGGACTTGGCTGTAGTCGTAACCCGAGTCGACGAACAGCGCGCCGATGCAGGCCTCGACGACGTCGGCAAGATACTTGGGTGCATGCTTGACATGTATCCAGTAAGCTTTCGAAAACGTTCCGTCGGCTGTCGCGTCCTGTTTGGCGCACTCGAGCGAGGCGACAAAGTCGTGGGTCTGGTGCAGGAGGGACGCTTGACCAGTCAGGACGTGCTTGTGAAGTCCCAGCTTGACGCAAAGGCTGGCCAGGAACTGATTGCTGACCATGGCGGTCTTGTGTTCTGTGAGCCACTGAGGATCGGCATCGGGGAACTTGTTGAAGAGGAAGTCCACGCAGACCATGTCAAGCAAGGCATCGCCGAGGAACTCAAGACGTTGGTAGTCAGGCAGATTCTCGTATGCCCGGGGATACGACGGATGCTTGAATGCACTCCGGAGGAGCGTGGGGGACTTGAACTCGTACCCCAGCTTCTTCTTGATCTGACGCGCCAGCTCCTTCTGCATGGCAGTCGGGTCTCCAAACTGCCACGCAGGAGGGATGTAGGCGGCGTAGTAATCTCCCCACGAGGTCATGAGGTGATTCTTGTTCTTGACCATGACGGTGACTGCCCGGATCGCCATGTCAAAGTTGTTTGCATCGGCATATGACAAGTACGCAGCGCCAATGAGAGCTTCACAGACATCGGCAATGGACTTGTCTGCAAGAGCGTGCTTATGGTTCAGCGAGCTCTCCTTACCTCGGAGGAGGCGCAGTCCTGATGGATACCAGCTGCGACGATCGAATGACTTCGAGCGCACATACTCTGGTATGTTCCGGTCCACAGCCTTATTGAAAAGGTTTTGATTGCAGATCAGGAGCATACGTTCCATATGAGATTCGGATTCGTTGTTCTTCGGGGCTTTGGTGAATAGTGCTATAGTCGTGGCCATCTTCAGAAAGCAATCGCCGAGAAACTCCAGCCGTTCGTAGTTCTTTCCCATCCCTCCCTGGAAGTTGATCTTGTCTTTGTCGTGCTCGTCACTATTGTCTGAGTCTTTCGTGATAGCCTCCAGTGCCAGATCAGGGCGGACGTCCAGATTCAGCAGCTTGCACGCATCCAGGGCAATCATGGCCGCGTCAATGCGGTGGATGAGTGCAGGGAAGGCGGAGGCCATTACAACGGCCTCAATGGGGAGCTGCGAACGTAAGCCATATAGACTGTTATTTTTGGCGCGCTCAACTTACGGTTGACACCCTCAAAGGCTCCAGAATCACGTAGCAGATCTTTGACTTCTCGGTCGTCACCTCCGCAAAGTCATCAAAAAGGTTTCGTCTCAACGATACCACTTCGGCTTCAAGAACAGGCTGGGTGTCTCGCCATGTCCTTTTGATTCGAGCTTTCGTCCACAGACTCACGCTGTACTCCTTAATGTTCTTCTCCACCGCCGGGTCGCGCCAGGCTCTGTGACCAGGGTCGGGTACGCCTTCGGGCACTAGGTCCATTGGCTTCATATCTTTACGAACTCCCCGCAGGTACAACTTCCGAGACCCTGCATAAGGATCTACAACTAGTTTGTCATTGAAGAAGTCTTCTGCGGTAGTGTCGTCCCACTCCAGATACTGTATGTCCTTGGTAGCCCGGAGATGATTCCAGTCGATCAGGGTCGTCACGTCGGCTCTGTTCAAACCTTCAGAATGGTGGCACAGAGTCGGGGCGAGAAAATAAGGGACATTTTGTGTCGAAGCTTCATACTCCTTACTGAATACATCCTTGAAGACGCGGAAGGTAAAAGTCTTTAAGAGCTCTGAGTCAGTTTCGGAGATTTGGACAGGGACCGGAAGAGAGATGACGAAGGCCTCTGACTTCTGTTCGTTTCCAAAGAACAGAGGAATAGCGGGGAGATCTGGAAGCTTTTCCCTTGTAAGAAGTAGCAGCGGTTTCGAGCTTCTACCGATAGCATCTGGTGTTGCAAGGACCAAGGCGTTGACGTAGAGGTGGCTGAAAGGACCAAGACGAAACCAGATTTCTGGCTTGGTTCTCATCTTGTACTCGGATTGCTTGTTTGAACTGATGGCGAGACGAGCGTTCCGCATAGCATGAAGCTTCTTGGTGAACACTGGTCGTAAGTTATGATCGATGTATTTCTTCTTGATCAGCTCCTTGCACATTTCGAATGCAGCAGAAAAACGAGCTGCTTGCTTATTGCTATGTGGGAACCCCGTCATGTGCCTGATCGGAGACTTTTCCGGTAATGTGACCTCTGCCTTGAACTTTTGTCCCTGATTGAAAACCGCGTACTCGGGTGCCCAGATTTCATCGTTAGACTGGCGTAAGGAGGAGGCGAAGTTAGCCAGCACGTCGATGCTAGAGCTCCATGTCAGAACCGCGCCAGTAGACTCAATGAGGTACGTTTTATAGTGCGAGTCTCCCTTTAGAACGCTGGCCTCGATATCGAAACCCATGATCTTTTTGTCCTCGGGCAGCGCACTGCAGAAGCGGCGCAGAACGTTCTGATCGTATGTAGTCTGCAATACCATCCGGGCTTGTCTTCCATTGCCGCCTTCAATGAATGATATGTATTCCGAGTCCTGTCGTCTTGCGCGCCCCTTTGATTGAATGTATTGAATCACGGATTTGTAGAGATCAAATCGCATGACAAGGTTGCAGTCAGGTATATCGAGTCCCTCTTCGGCGACCTGCGTGGCAAAGAGACAATTGACCTCCGCATGCCTGAATCTGTGGATCGTTAGCGTTTGTTGCTTGAACGACATGTTCGCAAGTCCCGTATCGGTCTGGCTCCCAACTAGCACTGCCGGGGTGAGACCAGGGATTTTGATACCCTCCTGCTTGAACAGATCCGCAAGCAGTGCGGCCGTGAGTCTCATTTCCACGAATACAATACAACGGTATTCTGGCTCCCTTGTGAAGCGGAGTTTGAGCTCTTCCCACAGCCGAAGGACTTTAATAGACACCTGGTCTAGAGTCGGTGAAGCAGGTTTGAACTCATGGGTTCGAATGACATCCCGAAGCTTCTGTATCGCCATGGTCTCTCTGTCGTTGCAGTTGAGACCGGAGTAGGTCATGTCGGTTCTATGTGCCAGCCTCAAGATCGTCTCGTCTGTCAGGAAAAGCTGCCAGAAACGATCTGCCACCCAAGAGCCAAGGGACGATGTTGCCGCCTTCGCAAAAGATAGCTCTTTGCTGAGGTGCTGGTTGCGACCCACAAGGGCGCTGATCTTCCGGTATAGCTCTGTCTCGTAAGGCATGGGAAGGCGGCTGTAGTGAATCTCCATTTCTGTAATCTTTCGGACGTGTGACTTACGAGAGAGCGACTCTTCAGACACGGTTGCGATTTCGCTGTGAAGGAGGCATTCAAGCTGGGCGATAGCAATCTTGATATCCGTCTGGGCGTCCACAGGGGAGGCCGTCATACCGAGTATTCTTGGTCGCTTCTTTTGATCAGGTTCTTTTATATAGAAGTCCTTGATTATGCGAGCGTAAGGGTGATTCTTCTTCGTATGATGGGCTTCATCGAAGATGAGGAGGTTGATTTGCTCCATGCGAATGTATGAGTGGGTCAAGCATTTTTGCAGAATAGCCGCGGTGCAGACAATGACCATGTTATCCTCGAACTGTTGAGCCCAAAACTCGCCGGACCACATCTCGTCGACCATGTCACCACAGAAGCGGGCGACGGGGTGCTCCAGGTTACAATCGAGAACGGCATGCTGCTGAAAGACAAGAGATACCTTATCCACCTAATTGCATTATTAGCTTAGTGTTGTAAAAGCGAGATTGTTCTACTCACTAGAAAGAAAGCAATGCGCTTCGGTTGACCAGTCGCGCGGTCTTCAATCTCCTTTTCAAGGAAGTGACGAAGTAGTAAAGCAGCAATCAAGGTCTTTCCGGATCCAGTATCCAAGACTACGATGGTATTCTTGTGCTTGGCCCTCTCGAAGAGCTCAATCTGATATTCACGCGGGGTCTGAATAATCTTTAATCTACCGCTCTCCTGCTTCATCAGGTGTGCTGCAGATCCAAGGTCCAGCTCCTTAGGAGCCTTAGAGGCTTCTCCTAGCAAGTTGTTTTGGTTCGAATCGATCCATGATTGGAAATTGACATGATCAAGGCGTTTCTTCTCTGAGGTCTTGCGGGGCCGCTCGGGTTTCATACTCCAGCGTCGGTATTCGTCGTCGTCGTCGTCTTCATCGTCGTTTCCGTCTTCTTCATCTTCATTCTGGTCTTCGGGGCTGTCACCGGAGACAGAATTTTGGCCAAGGAAAGTCGTCGGCGGGCATACTGCAGAGGAGTGTCGCGGATTTGAGAAAATTGCATCTGATGGGAGTTTCTGGTTTGTCTGGGGAGTATTCGAGGGCATTGAGGGTGCCAGGTGACGCGGAGTCGACCCTACCTTCGAGTCGGTAAGGCAATTATTGTTAGACATTGGGCTGTCGACGCTTTGACTGTTGCAATTCTCCATGTCTGCAAGAAGTCTTTATGTGCTGGTTTTGTTTCTATGTGGGACTGAGCGGACTTTAGTTGATGACTTCGGAAATCTCGAGGTTCGCGTGCTTGAGAATGATTCGAGTTGTGACCTGAAGGAGTGAGACAAAAATGTGAAAGAACCAAAGGCAGGCGTTTAGTCGGATCGAAACAGTGGGATTTTCGAGGTCGCTCAAGCTCAGGAAGGGAACGAAGGTAGAGGTTGGAAAAAAAGTACCGGAAGAAAATACAAGTTTAGAAGAAGATTGCTTCTCTTGCTGAAAGAGAATCTTCGTCTACACTCTATTTCCTAGGTTGTGGTTGTTGGATGCACTTTGGTACATGTGTTTGAAGTAGGAGACTGGATATAAGAGGTGAGAGAATTAAGTTTTGTATTCATCAGGATGAGGGACCGAGAAGAAGCAAACGTCGTAAGGATTAGGAAGGCACTCAAGCGTGCCTTCTCGACTTAAATACGAGACTGGTTACGGGAAGCTGCACAACGCAAGAGCAAGCAAACATGCCCGGCAGTACTGGGTTTTCCAGGACCTGTTTCTCAAGATTTCTGTGCGTAAACTCTACTCTTACTTGACCTCGGATCATGAAACTAAACTTGGGGTCAAGTAGAGAAGGCACTTTTGTAAGAATGAAGCTCTCACCATGAGGCTATCACTGACGCTAAAATCTCAATATCCTTGGACTACGTAGGAAGGATACTGATACTTGTATACTGGGAGTAGAATATAAATGGAATCAAATAAGAAGTGACATAGCCCAGCTAACATGTCCGCAACTTCCTCTGATTCAACATGGCTCGACTAGTGTGCGTGTCAACGGATCTCAGTGAACGCCAAGCTAGGAATACGTTCTTCGCAACAAGTTTCACCTGATTATATTGGAACACAAATATCCTGTACACTGGACCGAAGATGGCTTCTTGCACGAGACATGATGAGCGGCCTTGTCAACTGCTTTGTCGCAGAAAGGCGGGTATACTACCTAGCTCGCATAGCTTCGAAGGCAGCTAGCTAGTTGAGAGCTTGAAGATAAACATACTACTCGCACTTTCGTCTGAAAAGCTGGAAGGACCAAGATCAAGTATTCAAGCACGTTTAATCCATTGCGATGGCTCCCTATCGGAAGAGAGTTGAGCTTCAACTGAAGTAGGCGGGCAGAAAGTGGTGATGTTTGTCAAGGTGAAGTCATCCCTTCATTTCCGCCAGAGCTCTGCCGACCTTGCTCTGTCGTTTACCCCACCTCTAACACAGCTCCCCGCCGTGATTAGATAAGATAAGGACCCTGCCAAGCGGTGCAAATCGCCACCAAAGGAAACGTCTAGCGTCCCTTGCTCGTCGTGATGCTTCCTTTCGACCTAGTTGCAAAAGACGAAGCGTTGCGTTGCAGTATTTACCCAGACTACGGCAGCTCGACCCCAAATTCTCAAACGCCACCACAACTGGATACCCTGATCGCCACCATAGCTTTTACGACATTTGCTAGCCGCACCGTCGCCCCCTCCCATATTGCGCGAAGCTCATAACGTCGCCATTTCTGCTTGACCCCTCCACCACCAAACAGACGGTTTTTCCTTCCTAGACAACTCCCCTCGAACGTTACGCAGTCCGTCAAAAACACAACACCGCAGCCATGGCGGACGAAGAAAAACCCCAAACACTCAAATCCGTCTTCACCTCGGCAGAAAGGAAGCGTCTCACGCTCGAAAACTCGTACGAGGCCTCCTCGCCGACCTACCTCGACGACCTCCGTACCGCCATCTCCGAGTACGAGACCTGCCTCGACCTCATCTCCCGCGCCGCTCTCTTCTCCCCCAACGAGTCCCTCGAGGACCTTTCCACCTCCTCCCTCCCCTACCTTCTCATCACCGCTCACCTCGCCGACCTGCACCAGAAGCTTCCCTCGCGCCGCCCCATCGAGCGGCGTGTCGCCCTCGAGCGCGCCCGCGAGTCCTACGAGACCTTTTTGGGGTTCCTCGACTCCTACGACCTCCTCTCCCCGCAGCAAAAGACCCTCTACGAGCACTACACCGACGAGCCCCTCGCCTTCTCGACCCTCGGCACCAACGACCCGGCCAAGCGCCGCGACGCGAAAATCGCAAACTTCAAATCCGAGCGCGCCCTTCGCCAGCGACTCGACACGCTGCGTCGGAACCCGCGGTACCAGAATGAGGACGGCGATGACGAGGTCGTCCGCGATTTGCACCTCGCCCACATCGCTTACGCGGCGCACATGGCATTCCAGGGCTTGGAGGGCATCAACCGCGAGCTCGAGGTCCTGGCACAGGCCACCGTGCCCCTGATGCCGTCCCCGACGTCCGTGGAGGAGGATGAGCGACGCCGCGCTGTGGAACGTAGCTCGGACGGCTACAATGAGCGTCTCGAGGCCCCACGCCGTCTGCAAAGCCTGTTCGGCCAGAGGGGAGGCCCCATATTGTCCAAGGACGGCAAGCCGCTGCAGCCCTTTACGCTCGTCGGGGACCGGGGCCAGATGGCTGCGGACGTGTTCCGGCCGGGTCATAACCTGCCGACGATGAGTATCGATGAGTACCTCGAAGTGGAGCGTGAGCGGGGAGGCATCATTGAGGGTGGCGGCGATGCGAGCTGGCACCGGCCGGAGCCGGATGAAGATGACTTTGACAAGGCGGACGAGGAGACGATGAAGGCGAGAGCGTGGGACGAGTTTGTCGAAGCGAATCCCAAGGGTTCAGGAAACACGCTGAACAGGGGTTGAGCCAAAAAGTTGGGATTTGAGGCAGTCGTATGGAGTACATAATGGCACGAGTTCACGAATAGAGACCACAAAAGGGGGGGGGGTTGGGGTTATACCACGGTACGATGACATAGGTTGTGCGTTATGGTCAGAGGGAACGGGTTTACGACAGTCCTGTATTCGATACAGCACGATGAACACGTACCGCATTTGGGAGATTGTCCGATCTCATTTGTGCTATTCTACGGGTTCGTGCCACCGAGGGCAGTCCCCTTTTTGTGTGCCCTCTGTTATTCCCAATGGTCTGCCATCCAACCCAGTCTGCAGTGCAAATTGTCAATCCCTCAAAACGCCTTTAAACCACAAAATGAATCCATTTCGTTACCCTCGTGTAGTTCATATTCCTCATTGCTCGTCTCTGACGAGCTAGACCATGACCAAATCATCATCACTGTCTTGAAAAGAAGAGGACGAAGCACTCCTGGTCGATGGCGCCGTAGAGGGCGGCTTGCCTCCAGACGTGAGCATGGCCTGAGTATCGGAGCTTGTGACGACATATTCGGGGGTGTCCTCGCGAGAGCGGCTCTCATCCGGACCAATCTCCGTCATGACCTCGTCCATGTCATCGTCAGTCCCAAAGTCGATGCTGGTACCGGAATCCGACTGGTCAGTCGTGTTTCCGAGGACCACAGCGCCGATGGCGTCAGCAATGGACTGGCCATCAACGGGAACGGCGTACTTGGCGTTGCCGTACTCCGACTCTCCATCCGTGAACGACTCTGTGCGGACCGACCGGTCATCGGCCACAACCTTGTGCGGGTGGAAAACAGTCGAGGTACTGTCCTGGACATCGACGCTGCCGGGACCAATCGTACTCCCCCCTTCCAAGCGAAGCTGCCTCAGCTCGCTGCTGACCGAGGCTGCCGTACTGGAAGCGTCCGAGGGAATCGTGACGCCGGTGTGGTAGGCCGGACCCGGACCCGCCGGTCCATAGTCAGCAGGCGGCAGGGAATGTTCAAAAACACCGCCGGTGCCGTCGTCGTAGCCGCCAGCCCAGAGCGGCAGGAACTTGAATTCGTTTTCGTGTAGGTTAAGCAGCAGGTGCGGCGTTAAGTGCATCGTAATGTCAAAGTCGGCACGGAAGCATTCCTGGCAGAAGGGCCTGAGGAAATCCTGCAACGGCGCTTCAAAAGCCCGGGTATCGAATGCGTGGTTCGCACTGTTAGACATGGACTCGATGTTAGCCCCGGCGTCAAGTCTAACGAGAGAGTTGTGCGGCAGTCTGAGTTGCGATTTCCAGGCGGGATCCCGAGCCAACTCGGGATGCTTTCTGAGAAACGCTTTGAGGACAACACACAGCTCGCTGGCCATACGGTCGAAGCTGGGCTGCACAGTGCATTCAGAAAAAAAGTGCGCAATCTTAGTCCACTTGTTGCTGATAGTCTCGTACATGAATGAACACAATGCTTTTTGCACGTTGTTGAACTGGTGGTACACGACCTCGAGACGGTTGAAACGCCGAACATCCACGTAAGTGGCGCGGTGGTCATCGGCGCTGAGCAGCAGATCGGTGTCGAGGGTTTCTTAAGCAAGTTGTAAACTACATGGTTCTTCCACGTGCTCTTTAACGACCCAGCCAGGGCGAGCGCAGAGTTCTTGGCCCTCTGGACATACATGTCGCTGGGGCAGCTGGAGAGCATGTTGATGAGGTTCTGCAGCCGTTCCCATTCGGCAATTTGCAGGTCATCATATATTGTTTCGCTGACCAATTGGTTGACGCGCCGTGATACACGCTCGACCATAGCCCTGGCCGCATGTTGGATGAGGTTGTTCAGATCGTCGCCAGGGTCGTGACGCTTGCGCCCGAAAACAGTGTAGGCGGCTGCCTTGGGTGTACCGTTAGGCCCAGCGGCCTCCTCGAGGGCCAGCTCGTTGACCAAGATTCGGAAGGCCGAGCGTGTGATTCCATCCAACTTCAAAGCGACACCGATTTGCAGACTTTCCTCTGGCAATACCTCGAGGAATACGGTGTTGTTGGGACTCATCATCCACTGTAGAACGGAATCGCGCTGCAAGTCGTGTCAATACGGAAACTACCGTCATGAGAATGGAGACAGTGAGGGTACTCACCAGCACGCTGGGGCAGTCCAGGATTTTGGCTACAGCCACCAGAGTCCATACTCGAGGCGCCGAATCAATAAGGACCTGCTTTTCCGCGATGAGACACATGAGACGAAGGATGTTGACGCGGTGGCGGATCGGGCAGTAGTCGGGTATCTGGCGGTAGGCAGGACCCAGCTCAGGGCTGAAGTCGCTCTTGGATTTCTTCTCCAGGACTTTAGAAGCCAATCCTTTAGTTGGTGTGTATCCTCGCTGTTCAGGCCTCGCATTCCAGGGCCCGGTCTCGCGTAGGCTCTCTGAAATGGCCCACTTGGTGACAGCATCCAGCTCAGGACCTCTTTTTGTTGGGTCACGGCTGGCTTCGGTTGCGGAAGCATCTTCGTCGGTAATGTCGAGACCGTCGGCCTGGTCCGGCTTGCTGTCCCTCCAGCAAGAGCAAATATCGTCGTGGCCGGATACAACAAAGTCGTCGACACCGTGCTTGTCGTAAGCGGTCCACCAGTTGATAATGCCCGGGGTCAATGACACCTCTGTCATCTGAAAGACGAGTTCGTCCCCTTCGGAGGGGGGAGTGAGGTCCAAGACATACTTGATACCCTCGGGGAGTCTGTTGACGAGCTTTCGTCGACGTTGTATGCGGAACTGGTACGTCGGGTTCAGCATCTCGGCAAATTTGGAGGAGCCGGTACCCAAGAGCTTCTCGGAGTGCATGCGAAACTGAACCGAATTCCAAGCGTAGAAGTAGCAATCGACGGTCTCTGATGGTCTAGAAGGTACAGGGAAGTCGATGAATATCAAAGTGTCTCCTTCGTGGAGTTCGCTCTTGATGTCGTGGAGGATGAACTGGGAGTAGCGACGACCCTCGCGGTGCGTCATGTCGCGCCGCGGAGGTCGCCAATTCTCAAGTGAGCTGAGTCTCGACTCTGGTGCAGGGTCGGCGACCTCCATGAGATCTATGTTTTCAGCGCTGTTTCCGTCTGTCGGCGCGGAATCGGCCTGACCGTGAGCAGGCTCGTCCTCCAGTAGCTCTTCCCACCAGTCCGGGACCTCAGGGAAAGATGCTACGTCGTCCGGTTGCGTGTCCATGGTTTTGATAATATGCGCGCGATACTACGAGACTGTCTCTGAGACAACAGTTCAAATGCTTTGACAGCTCGGTTCTCCGAGACGTAAAGGCCGATGCAGCGGTGGTAATCAATGGGCGATGACGATGGAGGTGTAAACGAACAGAGTTGGGCTTCCGGGCGCTTGGAGGGACTCGGATAGCGAGCGAAGTAGTCGTAATCACAATTGACACGTACGAAATATCGCCGGCAAGTATCCTAGGTCGCAAGTTGGGTACCGAAAGATGGATGTGGTGGTGATCAGAGGGGTAGCGTAGCCTTTCTAGGCAGCAAGGTCTCGAGGAGGGAGTCAGATGTCAATTAGGAAGAGTTCAGACCCCACCAAGAAGTCGAGCGCCGGCCAGTCAGAGCTGCTATCCAATAAGATCCTAAAACGCTGGGAACTTGGCAGTGAGGAGGGCAGAATGAAATGTTGCTGGTCCGACTGCGTGATCGTCCTCAAGCCAAGCGAAGCAAGGCGAAATCTCCCGAAATGTATGAAGACGCGATGAGGCAGTATCTCAAGAAGAGAAATGCGAGGGTTGGATGGAGGGCAATTTAGCTTAGCTGAGGTCCGAGTATTGGGAGGCGAAGGCAACCGATGTGGCTTTGTGCCTTGGCGCATGGTGCACCGTCGAGGCAAACACCTAAGGACCAACAATATGGGGGGGACAGGAATGCAGTTGGAAGTCAAGGCGCAAGGCAGCCCGTGACCTGCAGCTAGCCAGCTACTTTAAGGGACGACATGTGCTCTAATACTTGGTTGCCGCAGCCTGACCATTCATTGTCTTGTTTTTGCCCAGAGGTGTCTACAGCTACACCAATCTCACCTCAGGCTAAGGTGGTAAGTTGTGTTTTGCAGGCTTGGGGCCGATGTCTCGAGCAGCCTGACAGTGCACTGAACAAAAGTCGAGAGACCAAGCTCCTCTTCGTGTCGTATTTGACATGAGCTCAAGGTATGTAAGCCAAGAAGCCAGGATATGTGGTCAATCCAGAAGATTGTCCATGTGTGAAGAGTTGGGGGCACAAGGGCATGAACATAGTCTACGAAAGTCGATCAAGGTCAGACATGGGTCAATTTTCGGCTGTTTGGCTCTGGCCGCGTAGGTACGTAAACGGGAGAACCAGCATCGGTTCCGGCCATGACAACCAATTGAACAAGGTGTCCAAATTCCATATCGGCAGGCCGCGAAAAGAGCTGGTCTCGAGGGGAGGCCGCCAGGAAAGAGTGAAGTAGCCATCTAGCTTCAAAGAAAAAAGCCCCACGTACGGTGAATCTAGACTCAAGTGCCGGCATTGGGGGCCATATGACCGTCAAAAGGCCCTCAAAGGGGTCGCTGTTGCCTGCTTGCCTGCTTGCCTGCCCACCCATTCGGAGAGCAAATAGTGGATCAACGGGTACCGTAGGCATGTCGCGGCGTCTCTCGGCTCCGTCCGGGTCGGCTATTATGGGGATGTACTCCGACGAACCCCACATGCAAACCGGTCCGTCACCAGTTGCAGAGATTATCATCGGCTGGTTGAGAACAAAAGTCAACAGAATGCTCTTACAGGAACATCCGCTGAAATGGAGACTGAATGTTCACCAACATCTCAAATGCAGCCCGACACGTTGCTCTACTGGGCTTTTTCAGAGCAGCCCAGCTAGGTTCGTGCAAGCCTCCTGCTTTGTTAGCAAGGCATCTTACTCCAAGCAAAGATTCGATATCTAACGCGATTCGCCTTGACTATTTTTTTTTACTTCGAGGAGGCAAAGAAAGACAAGAAGCACATCGCAGAACACCTCGGATCTTATGCTAGCCTTCTGATGAGCTGATGGCTAAAGCACAGTCGGGACAAACGATCTGAGATCATGAAGCAGGCTGTGAATGAATTCGAGTACCCTTAGTCGCGGTTGGACAGTACGTCTATTCGAAAGAGGTGACTCGTATCGACTCTTGAACTCTTCGTAGACGACGTCAACTGCCGCTTCCGTAGCCAGGTGTCGAGGGGCTCAAGACAAATCCAGTCATATTATTTGCTCGATTTATTACTTTACCCTGGGCCCATCGACAGGATACGAATCGCTGGCAGGCCGTCGGATTGAGCTGCCTTGGGCCACTGATGTTTCGGCTGTGGCCTCTCTTTCAAGTGCGTGCTAATGTTCGGGTTGTACTTCAGCAACTTTGTCAAATAGGAAGCGAGTCTAACTCATATAGAATACAACCTGGAATATACCTAGGCTCGTTGCTTTCTCGATATACAAGCACATCTCCTCGAGAACATTTCATGTGCACTTGATTCACTTCTGGAGGGAGTCGACAACTCAACGGCTATTGTGAAGTCAGAGAAGTGGAGGCGGCAGTCTCTGACTGGCTTTGGATGACCAACTGAGATCGAGCTCTGGTCAGTATAGACGCATCTAGTTATCTCTAAGCCGCCAAGGCTCGGCTCGGACCATCTTGTTTCTTTATCTTAACACAAAATAAGGAAGTTCTCGGTCATCTTACAAAGCTTCGACGCGATTCACAGCAAAAGTGGCGATCACCGAAGACCTTAATGTGCCAATAAGGACACTAAGGAGCTGCTAGATGGGTCGTTTGCGAATCTTCAACTCGAGTCCTGGAAGCGGAAGCAATCACCCGGGGAAAGAGAAGGTCATGACGAAAGTTGGCTACGACAAAAAGGTCACCAGTCTTGCTCTCGAGCTGACACCGGACTTCGGAAATTTCGTGTATCCGGACCAGCGGGAGGAGAAGACCAGAAATGCCCCATGCACGACTCTGTACACGCCAGGTGCGACGCCGGATCCATGGCGAGCGACAACCCCGGCTCGGTAGTGCGCTTCAAACAAGAAAAGGGAACAGAAAGTAGAGGAAAAGACGCAGTCGTCTCTCACTAGCGTCATACGGTACTGGATATTGGCGCTATCATGCCCCATGACACGAGCAGACGACTGGCGAAGTGGTTCGGATGCAGCCGACACCGGCCCCGGTCCGATCCGGCGATGGTGGAGATGTCGGCAGGAATACCCGAGCCCGGCCCCACCTACGGTCCGCGGTGCCACGATAAGAGTTCCTACTATGCAAGTGTCGTTAGATTGATACGTTGTCGGGCCCTGATCGCCCTGCTTCATATCATACCTTGGTCATCATACAGTCATGGAGCAGAAGCTTGTTCGGCTCTGACTCAACCGATCTCGACTTCCGGCTGTTTGAGGAGCTCCCCCAGAAAAGCTTGTTCTGCTGGAAGGGTCCTGCTGCTCTGATTCATCCGTGCACCCTCCCGGAAAGCACAGCTGTCTCCCCCTGTGGCCTGCGGGGTTAAACGAATCACCTTCGATTGCTGGTCGATTGATAAACCCCGAATTGTACCTTGTCTGGTTCCTCTGAGACCAACCCTAGTCGTACTGAACACACAGAAAGCATGGCATATGCCCCCAAAAGCCTGCCTTTGCCTGTTGTTTGAGCCCTTACCCATCGTTCCGGCTCCCCCGCATATACCCCGGCCCAAGCTCCCCCAACCTTGGTTTCTATCATGCCCGATACCTCTCCCTCTGCCGTCCCGTCAGCTGAAACCTCACCCAACTCTAACCAACAGTCCACACCACGTCGCTACATGTGCTCTCAAGCTTCCCCATCACACTTGCATACAACTCGCATACGCACCTGCGCCTAGCTTGATACACGTGCCACCGATTGGCGCCCTCTCAAGGCACCCTTTGCCAACACCTCGAGCTACCTATCGTCTCCATCTTTCTCTGTCCTTTTGCAATCGCCCAGCAGGGAATGCACATCCGACCCCGCCTCCCATCTCCATTCCTCTGCATATGCCAGCCTACGTCTCCCTCGTCCACCCTTAATGCATTGCATGCATGCACTCCATCCCGAACCATCCTTCGTCCAGTCAGTCCATCATCAGCCCATAAGCCCACTATCAGAGGGGTGACAAAACCCCCCCGCAACACAAAATTTCCGCTTAATTCACCGCAGGACAAAGGTATCGAACGCACAGCGAAACAGAGGGCGTTCCCAGGCGGACCGGCACGGCCAATCGCCACTCCTCCGAACAGAACCCCCCTCCCTCAAGCCACTCGATACCCTTTGCACTTCCCCGCCTAGTCTGCCCAACTCGTAGCCATGTCGCGTGCCCTATCCCGCCAACCCGCCAAGGCCAACGCCACCTGGGGGGTACAGTACCTAGCTCGGTACCGCGTCACCATGTCCGCATTCCAGACCCTCCACTCCCTTCTCCCCCAGCAAAACCCCTTGGCCCGACAATTGTTCGCTCTTGTCCCATGTTCAAGTTTCACCAGGGTGTCCCTCTGCTCGCTTCACAGTTCGTCTGGGCCCTTTCTCCAGTGCATAGTTGGCATGTTAGTCATGGCAGCGTAATGGTGGGCCGAGGCCAAGTTGCATAGTTGGATGATGATTCGAATCGTCCGATCCGAGCTGCCACCACCTCCTCCACTAGCCTGGAAGCTAAGAGACCTCTTCCCCGTCTTTCCCCAACAAAACCATAATGTTTTGCCCCTCCTCCACACACACATACACACACATGCCGCCGCCCCCGAAGATCTGGGGGGGGGGAGAGCTAGGACTACCTACCGTGGAACGTGTCGAAGACGTCGAGCATCTACTTAACTGCATCCGCCTCCCTTCCCCTCGTCCGCCAGCCTCCCCAGCGATGCTACTCCCGTCAATCTCGCCTGTTTAATATCGTAGAAGTACCGTGAACTACCCAAAACCTGCCAAACATAAACCACCGTCCATAATGCAACCAAAGCCAACCATGGCCGCCGCCCCCCAGATCCGCCCCGCGATGTAAGTCAACCCCCCTTCCCCATCCCGTCTTCGCCTCTCCCTTGCCTCGCAACACCCTCCCCAGATGCCAAAAGCTTTCCATCTTTGGTCTCCACCCATCTTCCTGGACGGTTCGTCACGCCTAGGCCTCTCCAATCGCTAACGTTCCCGCAGCCGCCACCGCGGCCTCCTCCTCGCGACGGTGGCCGTCACGGCCGTCGCCGCCAGCTTCCGATACACCGCCATCTCGCGGCGGACAAACGAGCAGAACCAGCGCTCCAGCAACCCCTACTACGTCAGCGTCGACAGGAGCGGAGGCGGCATCTAGTTTTATCACCGTCAATAAAAAAACGAAAAAAAAAAAAACGAGGAAAAGCAAAAAAAAACAAAACCCCGAATCTACAAACTTTACTACTGCAAAACCGGGAAGAGGCAGACAGACGGATGGACGGACGACCTCTCATCAAGCATCAAGAATCTGCCGTCACCAATTTCGGAATCGTCCTTCCTCGGCAAAGAAATCACATATACCCATACGGTTACGAGACGCGGATGGTCCGGTACAGGAAACACGATATAATGATTTACACGGGGCACGGGGCGAATGGGTAGCGGACCAGCGCCGCGGATTCAAGGCATCCACTCACAAAAGAGGACATTCGCAATCGTCGAGAGACCGGGCTGGACAGAATGGCCTTTTCTTATATATATAGGTACGAATACAGGCGACTTGGAGGATCTGCAGGGATGGGAACTACAGATCAGTCCGAACAGTTTTTTACCCCCTGAAAAACCAAAGTGTCATTACTCTCATCCACATGTCCAAATGCAAATCGCGGCCAGCTCACGATGTATATGCGGCATGCTTGAAAACCATGAAAACAACAAAAAGACAACACTCCAGAGGTTAACTCCCCCTGGGTCCAAACGCCCCAACGATGCGATGCGGTTAATCACCAACCATGACCGAGGTATAGCGCGCCAGAAAATGCCCAGCAAATCACAAACCGCGTCCCCCCTTTTACATCGAGCTTCGTTTCGTCGGCGCCATGCTCTCACTGTCAGACTCGTCACCCGACGAGTGCGCCGGCTCCTTGCCCTTGCCTCTTGCCCTCTCCGACTTGGGGTCCAACATGCTCTTGCGACTCACCGGGCGCTTGCCGGTCGTCCTTCTCACCATCTTGGGTTTCTCACCGCCGTCCTTCTGTCGTGGACCTTCTGGGCTCGTCAGGCCTGCGAATTTTTGCAGCTCTTCGCCTGAAGAGTTGCGCCTGGTGGTGGGGGCGGTCGAGTTTGACGTGGTCTTGAGCTCGCGCAACTCCCTGGCAACGTCTGCGAAACTCTCCTCGAGGGTCTTCATCCGTGCGAGGACGAGCTTGCTCATTCGGTTGCTGTCTCCAGTATCCGCACCCCGTCCTGCTCCACCCAGTCGTGCATCCTTCATCAGGGCCATGGCCATCTGCGTTTGGAAGCTCGAGGGCATACCCCCAGTCGGGTCGTCAGGTACGATGTTGTCCGACAGGACGCTCATATCAACCGAAGACAACCGTCTGAGAGCATTTGGACGCAATCGCTGGTCAATTCCCACCAGAGCAGCGCGGTTCGGCGCGGTTTGCACTGCATCTCGAGGTGGCAAGATGGGTCGAGGTCTCGTGTTGGTCACGTAAGTCTGTCGGCGCGGAGAGCGGTGTCCGCTAGCCGGGGCCGGTTCAACCACCGCAGGACGACCGTTCTGCACACGCGCACGGGTCGGCGGCGGATCGGGCGAATGAGACGACGAGCTATCCGGCCGTCGCAGCTCCTGCGGTGCGTACAGGATAGTGTTGGTCGACATCGTCCGGCTGTGAGGTATGCGACGCGCAGTGCGAGGAGTGGCTGACACGGAGGGTTTTCCGCTTGACCCCAGGGACGAAGATGTTGGGGGTGGGGCGAATCGATTCGTCGTAGGCGTCGAGTTGAAGTAGTCATCAATCGACTTTTGATGGATGACCGGGCCCCGACGGCTGTCGCCTGCGTTGGTAGCGATGTCCTCTTCCTCTTCCTCGTCGTTTGTAACGAGTTCGTCATCTCCGTCGGCGTCCGTCTGCTGATTCTCCTCGTCTTTGGCTTTGGTGGCCGCGGCTACGCCCCGGAAGAAAGAGCCGATGGCCGGCTGCGAGATGAGATCTGCTGGGTCGCTAGCCGCGGACCTGACGTCCGATATTTGACGAGACCGTTGCGTCCTAAGCTCTCTCGACAGGCTCAGTCTCCTGTGCCAATCTGGTCGAATGCTCTGGCTGCCGTCCAGCGTCGGCCACTGGGAAAGGTGAGGAGAAGCGCTGGCTTCGTCGTTCCGGTCCATCCAGTTTCGAACCGCGTGCTGGGTCTTCTTCCTCTCGTTCCGCCGCTGATTGCGCAGCGTAGCAAAACCGGGACCTCGCCGAAAGACCTCCTCAAGAGCATGGTCCTTCTGGTACCCGGTGACCGATTCTTCGCGGACCCGGATATTGGGGCTGAATAAAGCAGATCGATTCGCGGGGTCTGCGAAGGAGATCGTTCTGTCCCTTCCGTGATGGTGATGGTTTTCGACCAGGTCCGTGGGTTCGTACATGGACGGAGCGAGCCAGTACTTTTCGTACAGGAAGATGATGAACAGGAGAGGGAAGTGCGTGGCTTTGATAATGGTTCTGTTCAGCTTCACAAACTGTTTCAGGGGCATGCAGTATCGCATGGGCATGAGGAGCCACGCAAAGATGTTTCCCGGTGCAACGTATGAGAACAGGGCATCGTTCTTGACCATGGAGATTGTGTTGATAGCGAAGAGAAACCTGATGGTGTGAGCAGAATGTCAGCAAAGAAATGCCGGATGAACTCACTGATGCTCCTCCCTAGCATTGGAGGCAATCTTCATGAAAGAGTTTGTCAAGACCGTAATGAGGATGGTACTGCGGTGGTCAGCAAAAACAGCTTCTCCAGGAGATGGAACAGGCTTACACTACGACGAAGTGGCAAATGATCAAGAAAAAGGCCATCAGGCCCCTCTCGAGCCAGTTGTACCCTGGCCAGACCTCCCAAGCGGCTGGAGTGAAGCCCATCAAGATCTGGAAGATCCTGAAGGCAATGTCGCCCGCATCGTTGTTGCTGTCAGCAAGGGTAAAGAAGACGAAAAACCCGCTGCAGGAGATAAGAATCAGGATGCAAACGGCTGCGAGGTCAACCGCCATCAAGCGGAAGGCAATGAGCAGCTGAGAGAAGTACTGGTAATGATCCAGCACACTGAAGATACGGGGCAGCAGCAGAATGGCATTCGCCGCGAGAACATCGTATGCAGAGTCATTCCAGTGCTTTGCGTCTACGAGGAATACCCCATAGACGCGCATGAAGTAGTAGACGATCAACAATAGCAGTATCCCCAGATCGAAAGCGTTCCAGAAGCTCATGATGTAGAGCGAAAACCCTTGTTCGTTGAAACCGACCAGCTCATCCAGCATGAACCCGGCACTCCAAAACCAAAATATCAGCTCCAGCGAGCTAATGCGGGCTGAACGCTGAGCGAGAACCGCAAGGAACAGGCCGATGAGAACAAGGAGCGACAGTGTCGACAGGAAGAATCTGTAGCGCGGCACGCGGAGACGCGACAGCTTGAACAGGGACGCCTGCCGGGGATCATAGAGAATGACACTCCGTCGCCCGGGTGCTGACTGCTGCTGCCCCTCCTTCTGAGGATGTCCGCCCAGCAGCGGTGTTCTCGAATCGGGCTTGATGCCAGTGGGCGTAGGTGGGGGCTCGCGGTGCAAACTGTCCGCGGACGAGTAGAAGCTAATGGCACCGTTCCAGATGGCCTCGAGTTGTTGCACGACCAAAGGATGAGCCAGGAAGTGCTTGGCGGAGGCGCGAATAGCCACTTCGAGGGTGGAGGTTCGTGCCGCGGTGAGGCGCGCTTTGTTTCTCGGGTCTGCCTTGGTCGCGTTCGCCGGCTGGGCGCCAGGCAGCCCCTGGAGAGGGTAGAAGTCGTACGAGAGGGCGTCAATGAGCTCGCGGGTGTTGTACTCCTTTAGGAGCTTGAGGGCGAGGAGTTCGCAGACCAGAGCCCTCGTATAACTTATTCCAGCGTTGCCCGGGTACATCTGGCCCTCTTTGTTGAATTGCAGACAGTTAGCCATGAGACAGTATAGGGTGGCGCGGTTGAACTGCTGGGTCCTGATCTGCTGCTGCATGGGCTTGACCAGGAACTGGGATACTTGGGGGGAGCGTATTTGGTCCCATGTTAACGTCGTTTCGGTTCGGGCCTGGACGATGATACGAATCGCGTGGGTTATGCTGTATATGGGTAGGGAGTCTGAGGAACCACAGTCAGCTCTTGCCTATGCAACCATGGCGGCAGCCATAGGAGGCAAGCGGGTTGTGCGTACCGAGATATGTCTCCGAGAAAAGAGGAAGAACTGGCATGGAGCGGTGGGTATGATCCTCGTCGTCTATGTTTTCGGGGTCGTCCCCAGACTGGCCTAGGCCGTCTTCTTCCTCGTCTTCTTCGTCTTCGTCATCTTCGCCCTCGGTGAAGTCTCCGCTTGCGCGTCTCGGGGGTTCGCCGACATAGTGGCGATAGGCCGGGCCAGGGGAAGGCGATTGCCTATCGTGAAAACGGTCGACGCGACGGCTGCGATTGCTCTGCTTGGGTCGCAGCAGAGAGGAAAACATTGTCCAGTCGAAATGAGAGATGCAGCCCGCCTCCTAGTACTATCACGTCTTACGGCGCCATAGAGGAGCAGCAAGGGACAAGTCGAAAGGGCGCGAAGTGGGCAGGGGGTTTCGCGTTCAGGTAGGCGTCGTCTCGAGTTGGTTGTCGTGGTACGCGAAAGAGATGGAGTAATGGAAGGGTTGGAGAAGCAACACCAGGCCAAGGAGAGGCGAGGAGGATAAAGGTAAGGAGGTGAGGTCGGGGCAGGACGAGTCGGCCGACAACAATAGTAAATAAGAAAGTCCTAGTCCAGGCCGAACAGGTAAAGGTCGGCAGGCTGGTGTAGGGTTCCCCGTGGTCGAGACGAAGAAATCGATGCAGCGTTTTGTGGGGAAGCCGGTCAAGGTATCTGTTTGGGCCGGGATGAGACCAACAATGCTGGAAAGAAAAGGAGAGAAAGGACGGTTACAAGGAAGATAGAAACAGAATGAAGGGGAGACTACTGCATGGTGAAATGTTAGGAAGAGACCACGGCAAGCAACAGGCGCGTGGAGCGCGGATCGAGATTCGACGAGGAAGATGCGAGTTTTTAGCGTAGGCGGACAAGTAGAGTGCTAAAAGGCGAGAGATACTGCATGAGGCAGTCGACGCCGGTAGGGGGACGGGAAGGCAAGGCAAGGCGAGGCAAGGCAAGGCAAGTGCACAGGCAAGACAGAACGGGGCTGGATCAGACCAGCGGGCAAGGGCCGGGCGAGTAGCGGGTGTCGATATCGCATCTACCAATGTACGTATGTATGTACCTACGCATGTATATAGGCGTATGTAGGTGTGTGATGCACCCCAGGTGCAACTGCAAGAAATCAGAGCGGCAATGATGCTGCGTTCCATCATGACGACAAAAGAGTCGGTGACGGCTGTGTTGGACGGGATGGCCTGCGATAAGGAGTCTGAGGGGCGCCATACAAGACCAGTCCTCACCCTCCACGACGAGCTCCCCGACTCAGAGACGGACCCCATCAGCTTGGGGGCGGATGATGGTGAGGGAGTGACACTGCACACGCCTTTCACACAGTTCAGAAACGGGGGGGCAGGGAGACGCGGCGCGCCATTGGAGCCAAGTGGAGTTCTCTCTGGTCGCGAAAATATCGTGGTCCTGGTCTCTCGATAGGTGGGCTTGCAGGGACCGACTGCAAAAAATAAAACAAATAAAAAACAAAAAACGAGAGTGCGACTCTGCGCAATGCGCATCCAAGATCCAACGTCGCCCAGCCTGCGTCGAGATTCAGGATGGGCTAGCGCGAGATCCTTGGTGGGCGTGGGCAGTTTTGGAGCCTTTGGAGTTGGCCTCTAAAAAGTGGTTCCAGCGCCAGCGAAATGCGCCGCCAGTGGTTCCTCCCCCGGTGCTGCAGCCCAGCGAGAGTGCTCGGCCTGGGAAATCTTTGCCAACCCACGCACCGCAACTGGGGCCAGTCCGCTCTGCGAAATGACACAATAAAAAAAAGGCCCGGGGGAGCTCCATGCCTGTGTCGACATTGTTCGCTACCCTGGAAGCCGATCCATCTTTTGAGGCTAGACCGTCGGACCATGTACAATGTAGGAGTGAGCAGTACGTAACCCGCCAGGAGTGACTTTCTGTAGGTATTCATAGCATCAGTCCCGCCACAATATATGGACATGGTTCGCTTGGAGAGGGCAAACAGGACGGGGTGGTGGGAAGACCGAGAGGCATGATAGCAAAGTCAATTAATGGTCGCTTCTGCAAAGAAACGCACATACCACGCATACACGAACGAAAGAGTCAAGATCCACGACGTCAGACGAAAAACGGGCGAGACATGCATCCGCATGACCCCTCGTACACTAGAGGACGAGGGAGAAAAGGAGTTGAGGACGGACGTGGAGGGGAGGGGTCGCCATCCCCCTCAGACATTGCCAAAAAGAGACGGGACACAGACACAGACACGGACCAAGGCCTGCGTACGGGTTGGTGTCGCCGACGACTGACTGGGCTGTGTGGGTTTTCGCGGTGCAGAGAAGAGCATTTGCAGCGAGGCTATCACCGAGCAAGGCGAGCCCAGAGCGAGCATGCAACGACAACGACAAGAACCCGAGGCAAGCGAGCAGCAGCAGCAGCTCCAACGGCCCCGAGAGCTTTTCCCAACCAATGTCAGCGTCAAAATTCGTCTTGCAGCGTGGGCAGCTGAGCTGTATCCGCGGCCGCACGTCGTCACTTGACATGATGCCGGCGCTGGCCTGGGCCCTTTTTTTCATGGGTCGATTGTCTGTCCATGTTCCTCCGTGTCTCTGCCGTCTCTGCGTCTCCCCGTTGCCATGAGCGGCGATAGCGCCACACTCCGCACCCTGGATCCAAAACACCTTGGCTGAGGCTGTCTAGCCATCTACCTAGCGTTCCAGCGGTTCGTAGGAGAAAAAAAGGCGAGTCGGCAAGGCACTTCAAAACCGAGCCCCAGAGTCGCAGCGGGTCACAAACACAGCAGCTCGAGTTGGAAACAAGACTCCAGTGTATCATATTATGTAGTATGCCCATTTTCGAACCCCCACACCGAACACCAAGCTCATTGAGCCGTTGGCTGCCCTGATTGGCCAGGGAGCGCCGTCACCGCCCATTGGCATCCCACACACACGGATGCACAGATGGCACCTGTTCTTGGTCGCGGTGCGACACTGCATTTGGGGGGACACCGCCGGGATTCTGCTGCTCCTGGTCGGGTGTGGCTTGCGCACCATCGTCGTATACTTCTCCAGTTCCCCCTCCAGATGGCGAAGAGGGTGCTGTTTCTGGTCTACGCTGCTTTGGTTCCCGAAGCCCCCAGGCCACCGTGTCCGGGCCAGCAACGAACGCGTCAATGCAGTCAGTCTACTGCCCTGCCGAGTGTTCATGGCTGGTGTTGACATGTCGTCGGTGGAGGCAACGCCGCAACGGGGCCTGCCGCCGAGTTGGCGAGACCCTCATGTGCGTGTTTTAATCAAACGATGCACGGAATCACAGGAGACGCCTGTCATGCCTAGGTTACATCGCCAAACACAATGACCATCGGCGATTTACGTCGATTCGGATCTCAAGTGGGCAAGGTGTGGCAGGAGTCTACCTACCCACCAGTCCAAGCCGGGCATCGTGAACTCTGTGTGTTCCACAGCGGCGCACATGGCGGCAGCAAAACGAGATGCTGGGCAACCAGGAAATTTCCCAGATTCCCGCCATCTCACGAGCCTCACGAGTCAAGTCGTGCGTGCCCCTTGAGGCGCTATCTCTCTGGTTGGCCAAGCCATTGAGCTCCAGTCGAAAAAGTCTCTTCCAAGACCAATGTGTTGTCCTGGTTTGCAGGGAAGCAGCCCTGCAGAGATGGAAAGAAAAAAAAACTGTTGTGGCTGGCAAGCTCCGAGCCAAAGAGGCGCCTGCGATGGCTGGGTGCTGACTTCTCACCTAAGCTTCATCCCGCTATACACGTCATGCGGAATGTCAGCTTCTGTCACTTGACCTGTCTCTATTCCAACCGAGCTGCCACACTGATTGTCCTTCTTCATCACCTAGCTGAGATCTCTCATTCCAACCGAGAAACGAGAAACACGGATAGGCTGGCACGTGCCGACTCGCACCATGATGCCTATTACCTTAATCCGAGATGCCAAGAGTTCCTACAGCGTTGACGTTTGATGGAGGCTTACCATGCTCGGACGGAAAAGTTTGAAGGTCTCTGGAGGCCCATGTCCATCACAATTTAGACTAACAGGTAGAGAGAGAAACGAATGGGGAAAGAGTGAGAATAAAAAACAGAATAAAAAACAAGAATGAGAAAAGAGAGGGATGGAGAAAGGGCCGAAACTTACCATGCCACCAATAAGACTCACAAAAATCCAGGAATACTGGATCAACATGGGTTAGAGGTATCGTAGGGCAGACTGGTCGGCGGTGCACCGCAGCATTCCATTGCCAATAAGTTGATTTGGTTGCCGTTGCCCCGGCTTTTCACGCCCCGAACTATTAGGAATGCCCCACCAAAATTACCTGTCCCGGCATCGGCGATGCAAAGGTGAAAAACAACCATCACCTTAATCGGTGGGCGCAGGTAAACATCTCGCTCTCAGTTGAATGTCATCACTTGGGATCCTGAGCTTGCACTTGACTATAAGAAAAAAGGTTTCCTACAATGCTACCAGCATCAACATGACAGTGACAGACTTGGCTCCAGAAGCCCCAATACCACAAAGAACGCACCAGACTCACATCTTTACTCCAAGACCAAAAGCATCGTCAACCCACCTGCATTCCAGACCAGATCATGATCGTGACTCGACCGTGAGAGCGATCGGCTCGCAGGCGGTCCACTCGTCGCCGGCCATCGTGGCAGGCCAGCCACTGGCAGAAAGAAAGAAGAAAAAAAAGGGCTCTATCTCTCTTCAGTAGACACGCTGGGTTAAGCTTCTGGAAAGAAATTTCTGCAGGGACAGGACGAACAAATTCTGCAAGCTCAGCCATCTGGACCACTGGGCGACGCGGGGCTCCTGGCAAAATCCCCCGCCTATGGCTAGAAGCGGCAATGTCACATACTTTCTGCCCCCTTTCTGCCCACTTCCTTGATGTCGCTAGACCTGTTTAGCTTCACCGCCTGCTCCTTCAGTGAGTTACAAGCCGCTTATTGCAGTTGCAGATCTGTGTCAACGCAGCCGGTTCTCCACCGCCCAGGGATCTTGCCTGTATAATTGGTCAATCCACGCTACGTGCCTCTACCCAAGGGAGGAACAGTGGACGGCATGGAGGGGGACCAGACGAATTTTTTTTTTCTCTGAGTAAGGTAAAACTCCAAGACCCTGCCGATTCACTCGTCCGCTCTTCCTTCTCTCTTTTTCCTCTTTTCTTCCTTCGACTATGGTTGTCTAGAATCTCACATAACTTCCCGAAGATCTATCGTGGCAGATGATCGCTGGGAAGCTCCCGAACCAATCTACGAGACTCTTCTGACGAGCTCGCCGCTGCCACTTTTCTCTAGCACTTCTATTTTTTTCGTTGCTGCTTAACTCTCCTCGGCCCTTCCCCCCCATCGAGAGTTTTTTCACCCGTCGTTTGCCCCGCATCACCCTCCTCACAAACGACAATGGTAGCCACCGTCTACCCCCCGGCTGCGGCCCGCATCGTCGGCTCCGATGACGAGGGCCTCATGGCTCTCGAGATGCCGGATGGCTCCGTCTACCAGGGGTACAGCTTCGGTGCTCAGAAGAGCATCGCCGGAGAGCTTGTTTTCCAGACCGGAATGGTGGGGTATCCCGAGTCGGTGACAGACCCTTCATACCGTGGCCAGATTCTCGTCATCACCTTCCCTCTGGTCGGTAACTACGGTGTGCCCTCGCGCGAGACCGTCGACGAGCTCCTGGGTGACCTGCCCGCCCATTTCGAGTCCTCGCAGATCCACATCGCCGGTCTCGTCGCCCACTCGTACTCGGGCGAGGACTACTCCCACTTCTTGGCCGAGTCCTCTCTCGGCACCTGGCTCAAGGAGCAGGGCGTCCCTGCCATCTACGGCGTCGATACCAGAGCCCTTACCAAGCGTCTGAGGTCTCAGGGCAGCACCCTCGGCCGTTTGTTGCTGCAGAAGAAGACCCTCACTAACGGCACCGCCAACGGCCACGTTAATGGTGTTGCCTCGTTCTCCCTTGACGACTTCCAGACAGTAGACTGGGTGAACCCCAATGAAAAGAACCTCGTAGCTGAGGGTGAGTCTTGCCGATATTCCCTGGTCCGGCCTTTGCTCATCCTCTATTTTAGTGTCCATCAAGGCCCCCAAGCTGTACAAGCCTCCCTCGAGCGTCGCCGTAAAGAAGCACCCGTCCGGCAGGCCCATCCGTGTGCTGTGTCTGGATGTTGGTATGAAGTACAACCAGTTGAGATGCTTCCTGAAGCGTGGTGTTGAAGTCTTGGTCTGCCCCTGGGATCACGACCTGGTGAAGCAGGCCGGCGAGGAGTACGACGGTCTCTTCCTCTCCAACGGCCCTGGTGACCCGGCCATGCTCGAGACCACCGTCAAGAACATCCAGGCTGCCATGGACAAGACCAAGACCCCGGTCTTTGGTATTTGCTTGGGCCACCAGCTGCTCGCCCGCGCCTCGGGGGCCAAGACCGAGAAGATGAAGTTCGGCAACAGAGGCCACAACATCCCGTGCACGAGCATGATCTCCGGAAAGTGCCACATCACCTCCCAGAACCACGGCTTCGCCGTCGACTCCAAGTCCCTGACTGCCGACTGGAGGGAGCTCTTCGTGAACGCCAACGACGGCAGCAACGAGGGTATTGCCCACCTGTCTAAGCCCTACTTCAGTGTGCAGTTCCACCCCGAGAGCACACCTGGACCTCGCGACACCGAGTACCTCTTCGATGTCTTCATCAGCACCATCCAGAACTGCGCCGCCGATCCCAAGCTGCTCAACGCCCCCGTCAGCTTCCCCGGTGGCACCATCGAGGAGAACGAGCGTCTCCACCCCCGCGTCCACCCCCGCAAGGTGCTCATCCTGGGCAGTGGTGGTCTCAGCATCGGACAGGCTGGAGAGTTCGACTACTCCGGCTCTCAGGCCATCAAGGCCCTGAAAGAGGAGGGCATCTACACTGTCCTCATCAACCCCAACATTGCTACCATCCAGACGTCCAAGGGTCTCGCCGACAAGGTGTACTTCCTCCCGGTCAACGCCGAATTCGTCCGCAAGGTCATCCAGTACGAGAGACCTGATGCCATCTATGTCACATTCGGTGGACAGACCGCTCTGCAGGTCGGTATCCAGCTCAAGGACGAGTTCGAGGAGCTCGGCGTCAAGGTCCTGGGTACCCCCATTGATACCATCATCACCACCGAAGACCGCGAGCTCTTCGCCCGCAGCATGGACTCCATCGGCGAGAAGTGCGCCAAGTCTGCCTCTGCCAGCAACGTTGACGAGGCCATGTCCTGCGTCAAGGACATTGGCTTCCCCGTCATTGTCAGAGCTGCCTACGCTCTTGGTGGTCTTGGCAGTGGCTTCGCCAACAACGAGGCCGAGCTGCTCGACCTCTGCAACAAGGCCTTCGCTGCCAGCCCTCAGGTGCTCATCGAGCGCAGTATGAAGGGCTGGAAGGAGATTGAGTACGAGGTCGTTCGTGATGCCCAGGACAACTGCATCACGGTGTGCAATATGGAGAACTTTGACCCTCTCGGTATTCACACTGGTGACTCCATCGTTGTTGCTCCCTCTCAGACCTTGTCTGACGAAGACTACAACATGCTTCGTACTACGGCTGTCAACGTTATCCGCCACTTGGGCGTTGTCGGAGAGTGCAACATTCAGTATGCCCTGAACCCCTTCTCCAGGGAGTACTGCATTATCGAGGTCAACGCCAGATTGTCCAGATCCTCTGCCCTTGCTTCCAAGGCTACTGGATACCCCTTGGCCTTCATCGCTGCCAAGCTCGGTCTCGGCATCCCCCTCAAGGACATTGCCAACAGCGTCACCAAGTCCACTTGCGCCTGCTTCGAGCCCTCGCTCGACTACGTTGTCGTCAAGATGCCCCGTTGGGACTTGAAGAAGTTCACCCGTGTTTCCACTCAGCTGGGCTCTTCCATGAAGAGTGTTGGTGAGGTCATGAGCATCGGCAGAAGCTTCGAGGAAGCCATTCAGAAGGCCATCCGTGCCATTGACTTCCACAACCTTGGATTTAACGAGACCAAGGCGTTGATGTCCATCGATGACGAGCTCCAGACGCCTTCCGACCAGCGTCTGTTCGCCATCGCCAACGCCATGCACTCTGGCTACACCGTCGAGAAGATCTGGGAGCTCACCAAGATCGACAAGTGGTTCCTCAACAAGCTCAAGGGCTTGAGTGACTTCGCCAAGAAGATGTCCAACTACACTACCAGCGACATCTCCAAGTCTCCCGACATCCTCCTGCAGGCCAAGAGACTCGGTTTCTCTGACCGCCAGCTCGCCAAGTTCTGGAGCTCCAACGAGATTGCCGTCCGCACCCTGAGACAGGAGGCTAGCATCATGCCTTTTGTCAAGCAGATCGACACGGTCGCTGCCGAGTTCCCTGCTCACACCAACTACCTGTACCTCACCTACAACGCCACTGAGAGCGATGTGTCTTTCGAGGACCACGGCATCATGGTCTTGGGCTCCGGTGTCTACCGTATCGGTTCCTCTGTCGAGTTCGACTGGTGCTCCGTCCGCGCCATTCGCACCCTCCGCCAGGATGGCTTCAAGACCATTATGGTCAACTACAACCCTGAGACCGTGAGCACTGATTACGACGAGGCCGACAAGCTCTACTTTGAGGTTATCAGCCTGGAGAGCATCCTCGACATCTACCAGCTGGAGAACGCTGCCGGTGTCCTCGGTGCCATGGGTGGACAGACCCCCAACAACATCGCTCTGCCGCTGCACCGCGCCGGCATCAAGATTCTCGGTACCTCCCCCGAGATGATTGACAACGCTGAGAACCGTTACAAGTTCTCCCGTATGCTGGATACCATTGGTGTTGACCAGCCTACCTGGAAGGAGTTGACCAGCTTTGAGGAGGCCAAGAAGTTCTGCAATGCTGTTTCCTACCCTGTCTTGGTGCGACCTTCGTACGTCCTCTCGGGTGCCGCGATGAACACTGTCTACTCTGAACAGGATCTCGAGAACTACCTTGCCCAAGCTGCCGAGGTCTCGCGCGAGCACCCCGTCGTCATCACCAAGTATATTGAGAATGCCAAGGAAATTGAGATGGACGCCGTTGCCAAGGACGGTGTTGTCATTGGCCACTTCATCTCCGAGCATGTTGAGAACGCTGGTGTCCACTCCGGTGACGCCACCCTCATCCTGCCTCCCCAGGATTTGGAGCCCGAGACCATCGCCAGAATCGAGGAGGCCACTCGCAAGATTGGTGCTGCCCTGAACGTCACTGGTCCTTTCAACATTCAGTTCATTGCCAAGGACAACGACATCAAGGTCATTGAGTGCAACGTCCGTGCCTCCCGATCCTTCCCCTTCGTCTCCAAGGTCATGGGTGTCGACATGATCGAGATGGCCACCAAGGCCATCACTGGCCGGCCGTTCGAGGCCTACCCCCCGACCACCATCGCCCCCAACTGCGTCGGTGTCAAGGTTCCCCAGTTCAGTTTCTCGCGTCTCTCTGGCGCCGACCCCGTCTTGGGTGTTGAGATGGCTTCCACTGGAGAGGTCGCTTGCTTCGGTGTTGACAAGTACGAGGCCTACCTCAAGGCTTTGATGTCTACCGGCTTCAAGATCCCCAAAGCCAACATTCTCCTGTCCATCGGCTCCTACAAGGACAAGAAGGAGATGCTGCCTGCCATCGACAAGCTCGCTCGCCTCGGCTACAAGCTGTTCGCCACCGCGGGTACTGCCGACTTCCTTCAGGAGCACAACATCCCCGTTCAGTACCTGGAGGTTCTCGCCAACGAGCAGGAGGACCAGCGCTCCGAGTTCTCCCTGACGCAGCACTTGGCCAAGAACATGATTGATCTTTACATCAACTTGCCTTCCAACAACAAGTACCGTCGTCCTGCCAACTACATGAGCAAGGGTTACCAAACCAGACGTATGGCCGTTGACTACCAGATCCCTCTGGTAACCAACGTCAAGAACGCCAAGATCCTTGTTGAGGCCATCGCCCGTCACTTCGCCCTTGAGGTCGGCAGCCGCGACTTCCAGACCAGCCACCGCACCATCTCTCTGCCTGGCTTGATCAACGTTGCCACCTTCGTTCCCGGCATTGCCACCGCCGGCAGCAAGGATCTCCAGGCTGTGACCAAGGCCTCGATCTCTGCCGGCTTCAGCATGGTCCGCATCATGCCCGTCGGTGTTACCGGCTCCATCACGGATGCCATCACCTTGAAGATCGCCCAGCAGAGCAGCAAGCAGGGCGGATACTGCGATTACAACTTCTCCGTCACTGCCACCTCTGACAACGCTGACCAGATCAGCCACGTCACCGGTGAGGTTGGATCGCTGTTCATCCCCTTCAACCACCTGTCTGGCAACATCAGCAAGGTTGCCGCCGTGACCGCCCACTTCGACAAGTGGCCCACGCACAAGCCTATCGTCACTGACGCCAAGCTCACGGACCTGGCCTCCATCCTGCTCCTGGCCAGCCTGCACAACCGCAGAATCCACGTCACCTCTGTCTCCACCAAGGACGATATCAAGCTCATTGCCCTCAGCAAGGCCAAGGGCTTGAAGGTGACCTGCGACGTGTCCATCTTCTCTCTCTACCTTTCGCAGAACGACTTCCCCGACTGTGCCCTCCTCCCCACGGAGGCCGACCAGGCTGCCCTCTGGGCTCACCTCAGCACGATTGACGTCTTCTCCATCGGTAGCTTGCCGTACCAGCTCGCCAGCTCTCTGGGCAAGACAGCGGATCCGTCCGTTGGCATCGCCGACGCGCTGCCCCTTCTGCTCACTTCCGTGACTGAGGGCAAGCTGACCGTCGACGACATCAAGAACCGCCTCTACGACAACCCCAAGGAGATCTTTGAGCTGCACGAGCAGGTTGGAACGAGCGTCGAGGTTGAGATTGACCGTCCCTACGCTGTCCACAACACCAACGGCTGGTCTCCCTTTGCTGGTCGCACCATGCGGGGCTCCGTCCAGCGCGTGACCTTCCAGGACCAGACGGTCTGCCTGGACGGTGAGCTGCTGCCTCTGCCGGCCTTGGGCAAGGACATGTCGACCCACGGCGCTCTGCCCATGTCGCCCGCCATCAAGCCCCAGCTTCAGTCTCTCACCCACCCGGACAGCCCTAGGGACCGTCGCCCGTCGTTGTTCAACAGCACCAGACCCTCGAAGCTTCGATCTACCGATGGCTACCTGCCCAACAAGAGCATGAGCGGTTTCGAAGACCTTGGTCTTCCCGCTCCCCTGCACCCGATTGTCGGCTCCAAGCTTCAGGACCTGCTGTCGCAGCCTTCGTCTTGGAAGCACCACAGCGTGTTATCGGTCAGCCAGTACACTCGTGCTGATCTGCACCACCTCTTCACCGTCGCCCAGCAGATGCGTCTTGGCGTTCAGCGCGAGGGTGTCTTGAACATCCTCCGCGGCCGTGTCCTCTGCACCCTCTTCTACGAGCCGTCCACTCGCACCTCGGCCTCTTTCGACGCCGCCATGCAGAGACTCGGTGGCCGCACCGTGGCCATTGCCACCTCTCACTCTTCTGTCCAGAAGGGCGAGACTCTCCAGGACACCCTCCGCACCCTTGGCTGCTACGGTGACGCCGTTGTTCTCCGCCACCCTGACGAGCACAGCGTCGACATTGCCAAGAGATACGCTCCCGTTCCCGTCATCAACGGCGGCAACGGTAGCAAGGAGCACCCCACTCAGGCCTTCCTGGATCTCTTTACCATCCGTGAGGAGCTCGGAACCGTCCAGGGCCTGACCATCACCTTCGTCGGTGACCTGCTCTACGGCCGTCCCGTCCACTCGCTGATCTACCTCCTCCGTGACTACGGCGTGCAGGTTCAGCTCGTCTCTCCCAAGGGCCTTGCGTTGCCTGCCGATGTGCGCAAGTTCTTGGTCGAGTCTGGACAGCTCTTGTGCGAGTCTGAGGAGCTCACTCCCGAGATCCTCGGCCGCAGCGACGTGCTCTACTGCACTCGCGTCCAGAAGGAGAGATTCCCGTCGGTGGAGGAGTACGAGAAGGTCAAGAACTCGTACCGCATCGACAACCGTACGCTCAAGTCTGCCAAGAGAGATATGTGCATCTTGCACCCTCTTCCCAGGAACGAGGAGATTGCTCCCGAGGTTGACACCGACCAGCGGGCGGCTTACTTCAGACAGGTAAGTCCGTTGACCCCCTCGGACACGACTAGATTTGCTAACAGGTTACACAGATGAGATATGGTCTGTACTGCCGCATGGCGTTGCTTGCGTTGGTTATGGCACCATAGACGTGGTTTTTTCTTTTTTTCCTACATGTATGGGAACCGGGATATGAGAAAAGCACACATTACAAAAAAGTTTAGAGCCTCAAGACTGGGCCGTTTTGGTGTTTCTGGTTTGCGGGCTTTTTTTGGTTTTGGGATTATAGTATAGAGACACACACAAAAGTAGGAAGCAACTATTCCTCAAATCTGGCGTATAAAGACGCCTTCAGACGTCATGGCTCGCGCCATCACGCGGCGTTAAGAGGGTTATGTTTGGGTTTATTTAGGTTTACATGTTTGGGCAGTGCGTCTCGTGCGTTGCGTGCGTTTTGTTGCGTACGTTGCGTATCTTGCGTAGCTGAATGACGTTTACGATATGATACCCCCGTCGTACGTACGGAATGAAATACGTTTGTTTGGTCTGTTGCGTCAATCTGTTCCGTGTATTGCGTGTATGTGTGTGTTTCGTGTTGTGCGTTTGGTTTCCAGTGTAATGTGTAGTCATCAAACGGCTGCAAGCATCCCAAACCGGTTCCGATCCGAGGGGTCCCTGGGAGCCGGGCTGGCCCCTGCGCCGCAGCTGGGCTCCGCATCTGAACCGCGTGCTTCCATCCGAAGTCCTGCGCTGCACCGCACCGTGGAACGAGTGGAACATTCTGCACCTGGAATGTGGGGTCGCTGCGTCTTCCATTCGAGTCTTTTGTGCCCCTCATTTCTCCAAAAGCATCATGAGAGTCGTGGGATCATGACATAAACACTCCCCGTGTTGGAGAAATCACCTCACTTTTCTCGTTTCTTTCCCTTATTCTCGCCGCAACTACAACGCGACCCGCGAAGACGTCCACGTCCAATCGCTCGCACACATTGTAAGCACTGGGACTGCGAGTTTTGGCATCATGTTGCCAACTGGACGGGGGTTGGGCTAACTGTGAGCTTTGTAGACTTCGGAGCTCTGCACAAAGCAAGCAAGTCTTATGAGACCCGGCCTAGCACTCAAGTTATCGAGATCGCTCAGGATGGCTCTTCACCCGCCTCCCGAAGGCGAGAAGCTCATTTGTAAGTCTGGCGTGCTAGTCAGCCACCCGCTGCGAGGTCGGGGCCGGAGTCTTGCTTAAGTGAGGATGTATCATTACCACCCGCGACCTTCATACCTCCTCATCCTAACACCCATTATCACACCCACTCTTACACCACTTCTCACCCCCCCCAGCCCAAACCACTTCCACCGCCCAGCTAACCCTCTGGCCAGTCGCGCCCGCCGGCTCGGCGCAAAACACGCGGGCGGACCAGTTCACGCTGTCGTCGCTCTCGCGGGCGTCGCTGCACCCGTCGTCGCCGATCCCCCAGTTCCACACGTGGTTCACGGCGGCGCAGGAGTCGCACGCGGTCGCGCACCCGGAGACGTGCACGCTGTCGACGGCGTCGCTGCCGTCGGGCCGCGTGTCGGCGCGCATGGTGTACCTCAAGGAGCTCGACGCGCGGGGCGGCTTCGTCGTGTACACGAACCTTGGCACGTCGCGCAAGGCGGCGGACCTGGCGACCAACCCGCACGCGAGCCTGACGTTTTGGTGGGAGGCGCTGCAGCGGCAGGTGCGCGTCGAGGGCGTCGCGAGCCGCCTGAGCCCCGAGGAGAGCCAGGTCTACTTTGACACGCGCGTGCGCGGCAGCCGGCTCGGCGCGTGGGCGAGCCGGCAGAGCCAGGTGCTGGAGCCGCGGCCCGGCGCCGACGACGGGCGCGCGCAGCTCGAGGGCTGGGTCCGCGAGGCCGAGGAGCGGTTCCGCGACCAGGAGAGGATCCCCGTGCCCGAGTTCTGGGGCGGCCTGCGCATCGTGCCGGAGAGGGTCGAGTTCTGGCAGGGCAGGGAGAACCGTCTGCACGACCGGTTCGTCTACGACAAGGCCGAGGGCGACGGGGACGACAAGTGGACCATCAACAGGCTGAGCCCCTAAGCCCCTGAGCCCCTGAGCCGGGGCGGCGGCTTCGTGTTCGGCGTTGCCAGGAGTCTTGGTTTGGGAACATTTGCATCAAGTAGATCCCGCTACCTCGTCAGGCCGTGTTAGTGACGGCTTTCTACTTCCCTCAGCAACACATCACCATAGTAGATCATCGCAAAGGGAGCAAAAGTCTGGAGTGTGGAACTCAATGATGTCTTTTCCCAAGACTGCATTACCGAATAGGGTATGTTTAACAGCGATGACTCCCAATGTCCCAATCCCAGATGCCTCGCCCAACCCCTGGAGGAACCCGTCACCTTGTACGCCAGCCAAGCCCCCCCTAGTCCGCCCAAGAAAAATTACAAGATGCATATCCGTCAAGCCTGGTCGAGGCCGAGGTTGGTATCCTAAAACGACAAGATGTTTGAGTCCGTTGAGAAAGAAGAAAGAAAAAAAGAGGTGGTGCTCCCTCCCCACCCATACAAGCCGGTGGAGGAAGAAGCTCATGCAGATGTGTACCGTTGAACCGTATGTCCTCCCCTCGAGGGTCCTCCCACGAGGGTATGCAAATCAAACGTTGGTGGAAAACAAACAAAAACGCTCGCTCGCTGGGATTTCTTTGCCTTTTTACTTTTTTATTTCATCTTCTTCACTGGACGTCAAGCTCCTCGCCAACAGGAGGCAGGACCACGCTGTTGCCGGGGAAGGCCAGGGACATGTAGTCGCCGGCAAAGGACGTCTTCTCGAGGGCCGTGCGCACATCATCGCCAAAAGAGTCGGGCTCGGACTTGGGCGTGTCGAGGGGCGTGAGCTGCAGGCCCAGGCCGACGACGGCGGTACCAATGGTCATGCTCTTGCTCTTGCTGTGTCCCATCTCGTGGGCTGCACGGGGCTGGACGAGTCGTAGTGGCGGGCGGCCAGCTGCATGTCGACCATGGTGTCGGCGAGCAGGTCATCGTCGTCGACCAGGGGCTTGATGCGGTAGTTGAGGTTCTCGCAGATGCAGCGCTCCGTCACGTTGACCTGCTCGCACGACCAAATGTCCTTGCCCCAGTTGGCGCAGTAGTACTGCGTCGAGTCGTGGCAGTCGTCGGTGAACTTGGCGGCGATGACGAGCGCGGCGAGGATGATGACCTCGGGCTGGACCGAGTCGATGTGCAGCTGCTGCTGGCGCCGGCGGTCGAGGAGGGGCTGTGGCCGAAGGTATGGCGTTTGTTGGAGGGGAGGGCGCCCTCGACGAGCAGGGGGCACTGCAGGCGCCAGCTCAGGGCGAATCTGGAGTTGAGCGAGTCGAGGATGCACACGGCCAGGGCAATGGTCTCGAGCGGCAGGCCGGACCGGCTCAGCATGGCCTGCACGAGGGGCACCGAGGGGGTCGTGAGGGAAGCTGACGTGGGAACGAGGTTGACGAGGTGGATGGCGGGGCCTGCAGGCGGGTGAACATGTTAGCATTACATTGCATATGATATGTTGCATTAGAGACTCTGGAGTAGTTTCCCCTCCCTCCCCCAATCGCACCATCTGCGCCGATGGGTGGTGGAGGTCTCTCCGTCTCCTCGTCACGTAATCGTTCTGTACGTACCAAGGAATTTCTCGTGCAGCACCTCTCCGTCTTCCAATGCCGTTTTCGGGCTCTGGTGGGCGGAAGAATTTCTGGAAGAAGGTGGCGGGGTCGGAAGGTTGGAGAGGGGTCGGTAGGTGAAGAAGGCGTCCTCGGCTCCGTACTCGTCGTCCGAGTAGTCGGAGTGGTTCTGGACCTGTCTCGCCATGTTGCCCATGTTTCTTTGTCTCTGGTCTTGGTTCGCCCGGCTGTTGGGTTGGAATGTTGTTACGCGGCAGTTGCGTCGGGGTGTGCGTTGGAACGGGATTATCTGTTCGTGGATCGTAGCAGTCGTGGGCGGTGAACGTCGTAAAAGCCAACTCTTCCTGTCCTCGGTCCTGAGCAGTAGGGGGTGCTGCTCATGTTCGTACAAAGCGTATCTTGTGGGTGTGTGGCTAAGGCAGTAACTCGTACTCAGTCGTAAGGGGACGGATGGACGGTATCACGCAACGCGGGTTGGACAAGTGATTGGGAAGGGCAAGAGGGGAGACCAAGCTCGGAGGAGGGAGGTCGGGGCGGTATATGTAGTGGATGGAGGATGGGTATTGCAAGGTGTGGTGGAAGTAGACACAATCGAAAGGGGTTGAGGATGGAGAAGGCACAGTTGCTCGTATGTACGCAAGGAGTGTATCCATTAGTTATGCAGGGGGGTGTTCATTCACACAGCGCAAGTAAGGCTGAGTCCGGGTCGGGCTGGGCTAGGCTGGCGGGAAAAGAAACGAGTCGCAAAGGGCGGGAAGCTGTGAGCTGGAGCTGGACTCTGGGAAACTGGGAGGGTATTCCGGCGGTGGGCGATGCACTCAAGTGGGCTGGACCGGGAAAGCCTGGTACATGGACGGAACCTGACGGCGCTGGCGACCTGACGCTGGTGCTGGATCCCCCAAAGAGACGGCCGAATTCGACTTGGGGTGGATGGAGGTGGGAAATGGTCCGTGTTGATGCGATGCTGCGGCGGGCGGACAGCGGGCAGCAGCGCTGATTGTTGTTCGGTGGAGAGAGGTGCCCAAGCCCAAAGCCCCCCAAGCCTCCTCTGCCCCCAGAACACCCGACCGGCATGTACCCACGAAGTACCTTCCAGTCCTTCCAGTTCCACGTCCCTTTCTCTCTCTCTCTCTCTCTCTCTCTCTCTCTCTCTCTTTCTCTCTCTCTCTTTCTCTCTCTCTCTTTCTCTCTCTCTCTCACAGACTCCCTGCCATTGCCGGCAGGCTTTCAGACCCCGTTTCTCTGGGAATTTTTTTTTAGCGTACTATCTGAGCGGGCATCGCATCCTCCTCTTTGCCTCTTTGCCGTCATCCCTGTTGCACCAAGGCGAGGCAAATAAAATGAAACAAAAAAACATTGGAGTTTCCCACAACACCGATGGCAAAATGGCGGTCATCCGCAGGTAAGGATGAGAGAGAGGAATAGCAACATGGGGGGCAATATGGCACTGTGGTGCGGATACAATGGCAAGGGAAACGGGTGGATGCCCCAGCAATGGAAGCCAAGGGTCCCTCTTTTCTTTGCTCGGCTCTTTAGCGTATCTGCAAGAACGAGGGCAAGGGGGACCATGCCATGGACGGGGGTGGGAGACGGGGGAGAAAGCAGACGAAAAATTGGGAATACGGGCACAAAACAAAGCGGCCAAAATGCTGCCAAAATGGCCACACACGCACCGCACCGCACCGTACCTACTCCGAATACGCGGTGCGGTGCCGGCTGCCCGTCTCCTGCATGCCATGTCTGCATATTTCTCTCGAATCGAATCATCCGGTCATGGCCAGAGTAAACATGCGGGTTCTCGGCAGAAAAGAAACGTTGGAAGAAACCACCAAACTCACACACCCGCTCACATCCGCAGCTTGGAGTCAGACAGCACAACGACCAGTGCGAGACAACATCTCACTCTCTGACAGCAACCACACCCGTTCTCGCACAGGTTGCCTTACCCACTGACAAAACACCCCACGAGCACTCTACGGTCGTTCCGCTCCATCAACCTTTCGCGAACCGGCCACCGACAACAACAAGTCTTGCATGCTGTGACGATGGCTGACGCAACAGCAGACTAGCATCCCAGCCTCGGGCTTCCTGAATTCCTGCGTTGAACTGGCAGATTTGTTTCCAGTTGCCCATTGTAGACGAAACACCCGCGTCAGGCCCGCACGCCCGTACCTGATACTGGGGCAGCGATGGTCCTGTCGATGCCCTCCTGCTTTCTGGCTTGTTCCCTGACCTCGGATCATAACACACCCCAGGTAATGGTAATGCCTCACCACCGAATGTGCCAATACATGGCAGGATGACGTTGGACTGCGCCGGAGGCGTGAGCGGCACTTGGCCTGGTTGGCATCCTCCCCCCCCTCATCAACCACGCCAGTTCCAGCCATTCTGCCGACGGCGGTACCAGTGCCAGTGCCAGTTCCAGTGTCAATGCCAATGATACTGCTGCCGTCCCATCTCGTCCCATCTCACTCCCACTCTCGCTCCCCCCCGCTCCTCTCTGTCCTTCGCCGAATCCAAAGGCCCCGTTCGGCGCGGCCTCCACGTCAAGCCAGAGGTGGTGTGGTGTGGTGTGGTGTGGGCAGCGGGTAGCGGGCAGCTCCCCCGTGCCTCGTTACCTATCCGAGCAGAGGTCGAATCGGGGAAAAGACAAGACAACCAAGAGAGGGTACTAAGATGCAAGAGGGCGCCCAGCTGTGTTTTACCATGCACATCCAGGAACGGCGGGCTTCGTCACACGGATGGCCGATCAGATGGTGCAATGGGCATCCGTTGCATCCTGACTGGTGGTGTTTCCCGATGGGCCACATGGATACGGGAAGGCCAAGCAAACCCTGATGCGGCCCCAATGACTATCGCTCACACATGTTGCCTGGCTCGTCTAGACAGTTGGGTAGTGTAGGGTTTTTGTGATGCGTCGCCTCCCCTCGGTGTCGTGTTCTCCTGGTCCCTGAGCGCTGGCCTGGGCCAACCCGGCTCCTGTTTTGCTGCTCACCGTGACGACAGACTCGACGGCTGCTAATTTGGGTGACAAAAGGTGTTCGTCCAGTGGGGACGGTGGGGACAGTGGTCCGCAGAAACCTGGGCTGAGCTGGAGCCTGAATGGTGCAGTTTAGTCCAATGCTCAGTTCCAGAAACTCGAGGTCTTTCTTGTCTTGCCTCGCCTCGCCTCGATGGAGGTACGTACCGCTTCCTTCCCAGCTGTTCCACCTCTTCCAGAGGCAGCTCGGCCGCATCAGACTCCCGTCGCCAGAAGATCACGGAGGAGCTGTGGGTGGGAACCTGCCAGGTACCTGCCCCAGTACTTGGCTCCTCACATTTCGGGGACTCCTTTCTGTGACCTGTCACTTTCGCAGATGGATCTCTTTTCCCTTTTCCATTGTCCAACGACAAACCACGACATCTGATGACGGGCATGGCATGGAACAGGCGGCATTTCTTCACCGCACGCCACCCGTTGGGGTCTGATGGATATCATCAGCGCGAGGCGGTCGCAAGGCCCGTTCCATTGCTCTATGTACAGCTGTTCAACCACAGTCACCATCCCACATCTCGCCATGGGACCAAGCTACATAACAAACGACTGCATGTCTGGCGGGTACCCATCCTCGGAATCGATACCACTGTGCACTTCCAAGCCGCCCGTCTGCCCGCCCGCCCGGACGATCCCATAAACCTGTGCAGAACCACCTCACTACGGTACCACCTCTCCAAAGGCGACCCTTGTCTGTCGACCTTTGACATTGACACCAGTCGTGGTCCGCCATTATGCCGCACGCTGAGACCCCTAGTGCTATTGGCGTCTAGAAACACACTAACTCAGCCACGACCACGCCAAATGGCAGATTTTTCCTTCCTCCTTGGGAACCACGCTCAGGATTTGCACCTTCGACAGTCCAGTAGGCATTCCCAGGGCCGCCTCTAGGCTTGCCCTTTGTTCTCTACCCCAGAGTCCCGACAAGAGGGTGTGGGTGGAGCGAGTTGGAAGAGACTCGCTCCAAGGAGGGAGCCGCTGCGAACCGCAATGTATCGACGATCCTCTCGACTGGGTCGACCTCGAACCGCATCGTTCCTCCTGTGCCTGTTTCGGTTCTGGTTTATGTCGTCCGGTCTCCTTGTCTTTGCTGTCTTCTCTTTGTCCCATGATTTGGCATCGACACTCGCAGCCTGCAATCACGGCCACAACCGTCACTGGTCCAGGCATGCCTAGAACTCGCCTACACCGCTCAGTCAATAGTCGTGCTGTTACGAACACGTTGCCGAGTCGAGGACGATTTGACAAATCGCGGTGCTTGGTTGATACGTCCTCGTGCATGCCCAGGCTGCACGACTCTGCTACCTGCTTGCCCTCGCATCGCGGTCCGCTTCGGCCTCAGTCTGCGGATATCTCGATCTCAGCAGCCAACCCAACCTAACCTTGATCCCGCACGCCTCCTCTCATGTATTCGTACCTGACTTGGCCGCAACCGGCGTCATGGAAGTGCAACCACATGCAGAATCCGAAGCACACCATCCATCCAACCTCGCGCGCGAGCACAACAAACGTGCAGCACCGCGAACTCTGGCTCCACGACCGCTTGCCAGCAGTGCATAACGACCCGCGGGCTACTCCAACGATGGAACCACTGAACCACAGCATATCCCGACCACAAGTGTTTCGGCCCAGCCTTGGAAGCTTCTGCTAGCGCCAGAGCCAACCGCCAGTTTGCATAACGCGCTCCGCGTCTCTGCATTAACCCGCTCCCTGTCGTGGCCCATCGACACTGCGCCATACGTCAGATCATCTCCTATTCCTTCGTCCCAACACCCTCGAACCCCCGGCGGCCTGAACTGATCCACGGATGCACGTCTTACACGCACAGCCTTTTCCCATCCCCACCAAGCAAATTTCGCTGCCTTGCTCCTTCGACAGCTAAGAGTCCTGAATTGACAGTGCAGCCTGGTTGTCCTGGCCGTGGGCGTGACCTTGACCGCGACCGTGAGCCCTGGCGTGTGGCCGGGTGTGCCAGCACTCGTAGGACGACGCTCTGTGCATCTCGCAGCTCCTGCGTTGGACCCCCTCTAAAGGGTACACAATCCCCTGCCACCCCTTGCCCACCACGTCACCCATCGCCCTTTCAGGGTCCAAGGCCGTGAGCTTCCCCATCTGTCCGTCTTGTCTTTCGGCTGCCCGTGAGCAAAACCGAAGCTTTGCAGTAGCTCGCAGAACGCGACGACAACATGTTCACCTTCCGTTGCGGTTTTGCGTTGTATCCGCAAGCCGCAAGCGGCAGCCACCATGAAATCGAATCGGAGGTCCAGACTTGGCAGCAGCTCGACGTTGCCGGACTTAAACGACGCTTCGAAAAGCACAGAGTTGGGCCGAAATTCCCATTTTGCGTTGGGGTGCATTATCCTACAGGTCCGGCCGAGGCCCAGAACTCTCTCCCCAGGATCGAACAAAGGGTTTGTGGCTAATGGCCGATGCTGCTAGCAACGACTTTTCCAGGAGTTGTGCAACACACTTACTCTCTGCACGGCATTTGCCGGAGTCTCACAGTATGCGCATGATATGGCAATGATTGGAACTGGTAAATGCATCTCCGCATGTTCGCCGGTGAGCTCGATCGAAGACATGGCAGAGTGGTAGCTACGCGTTCACGTCGTCGTCCCTGTGGTGGTAAACGCTACAGGAGCTGACTCCACTAAACTTCGAATGAGACCGAGTCCTTTGATGTTTCTCCGCGACAAAGCATGCGCAAGAACCCGGCGTTTTCTTTTCTTTTCGCTGTTATTAATCCCTAAGGGGTAACCGTCGTGATCCCATTCTCAAAGTCTGGGAGCAGCATACACACATTTCCCCTTAGGGTAGCTTAGCTTGCACCCCCAACAGCATCGGGAGACCTGTCACTAACATCTCTCATCCGTCCTACTCTTCCTCAGGCACGCCGTGATGAAGCCCGGGCGACATCTTTTGTTTCCGCCGGCGGTCGAGACGCCACCCAAGGCGAGTTGGGATAGTGAGGACCGAGATGGATTGCATTGGTTGATGGTTGGTTTTTGGTATTTGTCACGAGGGGGAGTCGCAGACTGCAGGGGAAGAGCAAGACAAAAGTAGACGAAACGCAGCAGCGGGATAAGTAGAGGTATGCAGGTCTATTTGCTAGTTTCATCGTTCTTTCCAGTAAGACCACCATGGTGATCAAGGTCCACTTGCACTTCTCATACTGCACAATCGTCTCGAGGTGCTCTCCCATGATCCTTCTTGATTCTACATGTCTCGGGTTCTTTCGCAGCACCCATGCAGCTTTGATGGGACAGCAGGCGAGCTTCAGCATAGGTTATCTGGTTGAAAACTAATGTGTCTGTCTGTGTTTACTACAGGGAACGTATTGCTCTCTCGATGTTGCGGTGGTGGACTGGAAAGTGCTATTGATCCCCCTCAAGAAAGTCGGTAGCTCGACTATGGACATGGCGATTCGGCTCTGCGAAGGGGCATTGGCCGCTAAACCCTCAATGTCTGCTAAGCCACTAATGGATGCTATTCTTGACGCTTGAATTCATTGGCCGGAGCTCGGTGATTTGGCTCTAACGATGCGTAGACTGTTCGCGGAACCTCACATACAATTGTTTCGACAACTCATCCGGCATCACTTAGATGCCATGCCGTAAGTAGCCGTCCTGGATAGTCATTTTGCAAGAATCGCCAACAAATTCATTGAAAGCATGTGTTCTCCTCTGTGGCCGGTCTTTGGTATCGGCGACATCGGGTTGTCAGGAGGCGTCACGCCTGCTCTGTACTTTGAAGCTCATGTATGCCTCTTTCGTCCATATGCAACGGACACCCGTCTGCAACATAACCTTTCTTCCATAACATCCGTGCTATGTTGCACTTTAGCCGGTTCTCTGTTGCAGGCGCATTCAGTTCAAGCTACTTTGACCAAAAGAATCAACCTGCAGCAAGAGCCCAGCACCAATCGAACACAGGGAGAGACGTAGTCAGCCGGCAGATCTCTGACTCGATGCTGGTTGTAGGATTCTGCCTGAAAGGACCATCGTGACCGCGCCAGCGACCGTTCTCCGAGCCACGGCACCTCCGAGGCACCACAGCCGATGGTCACCAAGGCTTCGATACCAGATTAGCAGTCTCCCAAGCATCGGTTGCGTTCAAAGTCTCGACGGAAGAATGTTCGATCGTCGCATGATCGAGCCTTTTGGAGGGGCCGAGAAAGAAACGACGCCTTGGCGGTTCCCAAAGCCTCGGATCCATCTCCGTCCCGCCGGCGAGTGCCGCCGCCAGTGACCCTCAAAGGCACTCCCCCCTCTGCCCGAGCTACTTTCTTTGAAAACGGATTGCACAACGTTAGATCAAAGAAGCGGCGTACGACCAAGGCTTCGACGACCAATCTCTTTGCCGTTGAGGCCTGGGCCCTGGACCCGGCCCTTTGGAGCTCTACTGCGGACGGGCCACACATGACCCCCCTTCGCAAGCTCACGTCGCAGCGATACTTACCTGAGCCAGTGGCTGAAAGAGGCTTTTCGATGGCTTCGGCCAACAGGCCGCCCCGGCGGAGGTTGGCATGCTGTCTCCGCAAGCGGTGGAATGGGACCGCGCAATCGCGGAGAGAGCTGCTAGCGCGGGCACTAGGCGCGGCCGTGGCCCGCCCGAGCGTCTGCCACTGCCAGATGTGCCTGCCAAACGGGATGCCACGGGGCCAGCAAGACGTCGTCCGAGCGCCGGGCCCAACCTACCGACGATGCCTGCCAAGCCTCCTCGTTCATCTCCTCCATCGTCGCATCGTGAGATGATGGAGGTGTGGTTTCGCGGGACCCCGATCGCTTTGCCCAACGAGATGACGTGCTGTTGCGGCTGCGAAAAAGCTTCCCCCGCGACACGCATGACCGGGTCTGGCGATCGCCTCACCGAAGATGTGCATATGGGAGCTGTTCACGCACGCGATCGGGGGGGGGGGGGGGGGGGGGGGGGAGTCACCTGTGAGTCTACTTCCCTCCCCGCCCCCTCAGCCCCACGCCACGGATTCTCTTGCAGCTCACCCGTTCATGCGGGCCGGGAGCGGCCGGCCAATAACGTCGCACTGCCCCACCCCCGGCCGGGTCACGAGCTGAGACCTCCCGCTCCGGAGCCGGGTCACGTCGTCTGCACACCTCGTCATCCCCGTGCAGCGGCAGGCTTCAGGTAAGGATGCAGATGCAGCGCCAACGAAATGACACACATCGGTTGTCCGGGGTTTGCAAGGTTCGAGGGAAGAGGCCGGAGACCTGCGGTTGCCATGTTAGCCCATTGGTGGCTTTGCCGAGCTGTGCGTTGCGCATCCTGCATCCTGCATCTCTGACGAGGCGCTTTTCTTTTTCAGCTCCCCCGGAGCTGACGCCAGAAAGGCAACCTCGCACCTCACCCAAGCATCTCGACCACGACCTGCGCCATCCCCATTTCCCTCGCCCGTTTGTGGAACCGCCTGCCGTCGGGCGTCCCGCAATGTCTCGGGTTTGTTTTCTTTTTTTCTCTTCTTGGCCCAAGTGGAAAGTATGTTTCCGAGGAGCCTCAGCATCTCGTCGTTTTCCCCCCTCCAACAACGAGGGGGCTGCATCCCGGCCGTCTCGTTGCTTTTTGTGGCTCCCCGGACAAGGCTTGCCAAGCACCCCCCGCCAATGCATCGTATTGAGGTGAGGCGGCCAATCCCCCTCTGGGACGCCGAGGGCCGGAACCTTGCACTGGTGCTTTGCGGTCTCTGCTTGACTCTTAGCCGCATGTCCCTTAAAGTAGCTATGCTGTTGCTCTGCTGTTGCTCTGCTCAACGTTATTACCTAAGATCAACAAGGACGGGGAAGAGGCTAAGGGATCTCCAGCTCCGCCCACGGCCCAAACGAGGACGCGATAAGTATGTCTGTCCATCCGAAATGGGGGTTCATCTCTGCGCTGCTCCACCAGGGGAAACGGTCAGCCCAGTGTACCCCTTGTGGGTTTCCACCTATGCAAGGAATAGCTCGGGGCGATTTCTGGACATGTGGCTCCCATCGAGTGCGGTTGTAGATGCCGCTGAAAACCAACCCGTATGGGTCTGCGCAAAACCCGAGGCGTCTGGAAATTGGCCGAGAGGTCCACGACGTCGCGAAAGACTCTGAAAAGGGGAGGAGCCACTGCTAGACTCGGCCATGAACCCTGTGACGCCTTTGCGGGTGGACTGAGGCCAGGACTCGGTGAACCCGCAGGAGGCGAGCCGGTGAAGAAACACAGGAAGCGTTACCGCAGTCTACTAAGGCTTCGCAGAGTTCTGCAAAGATGTTGGGGTGTCATGACTAAAGCTCTTGACTTTTCGTCGCCCGTCACGTCTCCTATTGGGATCAAGTCAGTCCTTGATAGAGCCCAAAATTTTCGCTCTGCACTGCAAACGAAACACTCACCACCGATTCTCGTCGTGAAACGTCTCGCAAGGGTACGTCAGGTTCCTGTAAACCCGACAAGGGGCCGCAAGCAGGATTGGCCAAACCGCTCCTGTCACAAGGACGTCACTTGTCTCCGAACTGAAAAAAGTAAAATGGGTTTCGGAAGACGACGAACCATGAAGCAAGGATATCATTAAAGTCAATTTCCCGTTGGTCTCACTTCCACTAATCCCGTCTTTATTCTAGAGCCCACAATGCCAGAATGCTTGGTTCGTTGATCAAACGAGCGAGATCGCGCCAGACATTACATGCGAATCAAAACACCGCGTCCCGAATATGAACTAGTCACACCCTCTCATGCTTGTTCCCGTTGAAGTATTGCGCCCCTTCCTGATATCATCCATGGTTGGCACCGGCCAGGCACCAGTTGTTCTTGGCATCTGCACAGGCAGGCAAGCAACGCTTACTGGCTAACAACGACGACTGAGAGAGAGGGATCTGTTAGTTTCGGCTTCAGGAGGGCTTGTGAGTGGAACTTACTGGAAGACTGGTCGACGATCTGGGTAATTTGACCAACCAGGCTCTGGTCGATGAACTGGCCGAGGTTGACGCCACCAATGTTCTGGATCAGGCCAAAGTTCAGGTTGCCGAGGTTCAGCTGTGCCAGGTTCACGTTGTTGTTGAAGATACCCTGCTGCTGGATGGCGAGAAGAGTGGACAGCTGCTGCAGCTGGAGCAGAGAGTTGAGGTCGAAGTTCTGAGAAGCGAAGAGTCCCTGGAAAGCGGCAAGGTTGAGGTTGTTGATCTGGCCAAGCTGACCGAGCTGGCCGAGGTTGAGGCTGTTGAGGGCCAGGAGGTAGTTCAGGTCCAGGTTATTGAAGCTCTGGAGGTTGTTGAGCTTGCTGAGGTCAACGTTGTTGCGGGTCTCGACGGCCGTGGGCGCAGCGGTGGCGAAGGCAGCAAAGGCCGCGACGATGATGCTGGAGAAACGCATTTCGATTGGTGGGTGTGGGTGGTGTTTGGTTGGTTGGGTTGGATTAAAAGTTATAGGGTGGCAAGAGAGCGCAGCTCTGTGTGATGAGTGAAAGAATGGTGGTTTTGGGTGTGGCGGGCTAAAAAAGGAGTGAAGCGAAACAATGAGCACAGCTGAGGACAGGTTAGCAAGGTTCTTTAAATGTTTCTTAGGGACGTTTGGAAGTTGCTGACCTCTGAGGAGAAAGAATGAAGATGAATGAATGAGATTAGACCGGATGATTGACTTGTGTGAGTGGATGAAGAAGGAAAAGAAACACATGAAGCTTGTTCTCAGGGAGTTCTTATATACAAGAGGAACAGAGGCCAAGATATCAAGGAGGGTGTATTTTGGCTCTTGCGCTAGGGAACGAAGTGTGCGGAGTTCGGGCCGTTGCCAAGGATGTTTAAGGTACGATGTGCGCCCGGAAGGGTCGTGAACGAAAGATCCGGGGCGTATCAGAGTTCGAATGTTGCTGGGACGGAAGCGCGTTGGATCAAACAGACGAGCAGGGATATGAGACTAGGTGTGGTGAGGGCTACGGATGGCGGGGGGACGGGGGGCGAGATACCTTCGGATGATGGGAGCAACGGGCATTACCTGTCTGTCGGTAGAGGCAGGAAAGCAGAAAAGCCAAGTATCGAATAGGTCATCATAGTCACCGTCTAATTTATGTGCGTGTAGGTGCGTATCGCCCATAGATTACTAAACTTCCCGACAAGGCGACTAAAAACTTGTTGTTGTTGTGACCAGGCAGAATAATACCTTGTCCGGAAAACTTGAGGTACGAGCCGGAGAGTTGTGGAAAGGGTGCCAGGTTCGAGGAAACAGACTACGGTCGGGACGGATATGACCCCATGCAGAATAAGCACGAAAGGCACAAAGCAACGATGGCACAAATAACCTTACTTGGCGGGTCCTGTGGCTACTTGGACGACGGGGTGATAGATGAATGCCCGAAGTAACTGCCGAGTCTGTTGGGCAACGCCAAGTCGGCAGATGGCTCTTCCAGTCCCCTTCTTGGGAGCATGAACACGAATGAACGTGAGATTGACTCAAGATCTACGATGAGAGGCAATGACAATTTGTTTCGTAAGGGCCGACGTTGAGCAGCAGCGGCGAGTGTCTAGTTTGGCCACGATAGTGCTGGAATATGCATGATGGATAGCTGAGCCGGATAAAGGTGGAAAAGCAGGGGACATGCCCGTCAACGGTGGCCAGTTAGGACGGCGCAGTCATGGCAGGATTGTCTTCCGAAGACTCTGCGGAGAGAAAGACAAGTTTGTCGCCGAACACCACAAGGCTGTTGTGGTAATCCGACGCGAGGTCCCTAGGGTCTCTGACGGGATGAAGTTGGGCTGATGTATCGGCTCCAGGTGCGTTCTACCACGGAGGCTGCCGAGCCGGCACCTCGGCGGTGCTATCGATCAGATGAAGTGTCATTGAGTGTCAAAGGGTTGGCAGACAGGCCTGGTCGTCATCCCAAAAGGAACAAGAGTGCTGTGATTGGATAAAGTCATTGGAACGGGATTGATCAAGCAATGGGGGGGGAGGACAGACGTCAGAGAGGCTCAACTAAGGTTTAGTGGCTTGCCAGATCCGTGTCATCCAGCCCCCACCCGTACTGTGTGTCTGATCACCACATGGTCCCTGCACCCGTCAACGAGTCATCATTGGTCACAAATTCTCCGCAAGTATCCTCTTTGAGCAATACACCGTCTTAGCGTCGAGGACAGGCGGTCCAGGCGCAGAAAATGCAACACCGCCGAACCCCCTCCTGCCACTAAGGAAAAGCTGTCAGTGTCAAGTGTGCCCGCTTGTTATGCAACCACCGATCCACCCCTCGTCGGAACCGAAGTCTCCCCTGTTCGGCATTCAAAGCCCGAACCCCTCAACGTGTCACAGGTTCCTGTCGATGAGGCATCTTCCCTCCATGGCATTAACGAACGGCGGCCCCCTGGATTGCAAACGTGGCCCTGGTCTAGTCTTGCACTCGTGTACTCGCCTAAGGTAGTCCGGATGCCTGGCGGTTCCGGGGAGAGGAGAGTAGGATTGGCGTTTGACGTGCGCGGCTTCGGTAGCAGACTTGTCGTTAGCTTCCGAGCAGACACCAGGCTCTGACATGATGCGATAGTATTCAGATGGCAGCTGTCAGGAAAAAACGACACCCCCCTTCTCTTATCCGGATGAGCTGGCTGCAGCCGAGCATCGGCGTCGGATGGCAAGCGCTTATGGTTGCGTCAGGGTTGGACGTTTGGCATCACACGACACAGAGGCTTTCGTAACGACACGGTGTGTTAATGATACACCAGTTTTCTTCTCTCAAAAGTTTTCAAATTTGTTAGGCGGTAAATGATGAAAAGGGGAAACAAAACAAGCAAACCAAAAGAACTCCATCCACCACCCGCCAAAAAAAAAAAAAAAGCGCAAGTTGAACCCAATCTTGCCAAGCCAGAAGTGCTGGTGAAGTAGGGTCGATAAGCTTATGTTAAACTACCATCAAGGGCTTGGCGTTCGGACCAGGATTCCCCGGCTAGACGCACGAACCAGTCGTCTGATCAGCAAAGTTTCGAGACGACTTGGCACGTTGAGGTAGCAGCACTCCAAATCCAGGCAGGTGACAATGTTGTCTTTTCATAAAATACGTGTAGCACATGTCAACCCTAGTCCCAAGCCTCAAGCGGACAGCCTTTTAATAATGCACCGTTAACCCAGAAACCGAATCATGTAAGCCCCTTGGCCCCGGCTGTTCTGCAGCGAGGGTGTCAAAGCAAGCCTTCAACGCCATCATCTCAAACCCTGGGCGAGTGTCCACTAGGGACCCCTCAAGCCAAACCGGGCACGAGGCGCTGATTCCCTCGTACTCGCACGCAATGGGCACCCTTGGTACCAGAGCAATGCCCCTCGGCCCTGACCTTGACCATCTCCCGAATCGTTAATCGTCAACTCCGCCACCTCTCAGTCTGAGAGGTGTGAGTTTAAGATCTCAATCACTGAACACTGACTATAGGAAAATTGGTTAGCACCGTGAAACAATGTCGTATCTGGGTGGTGTAGTGGTTAATTTACCAACATTGACGCCGCCAATGCCGCCGACGCCGCCGAGCACGAGGCCCTGCTGCATGAGTCCGACAAGCTGGACAGAGTTGACCAATCCGAGCGCCTGGAGCTGAGCAAGTTGCTGGAGCTGAGCAAGCATGACAAGCTGCTGCTGTGCCTGGAGTTGAGCAAGACCCTGGACGTTGACAACGTTCTGGAGACCCATCACGGCGAGGAGGAGCTGGATGTTCTGGAGCAGAGCGGCATCGTTGTTGTTGTTGTTGTTCTTGTTGTTCTTGTTGTTGTTGTTGCCCTTGTTCTTGTCCTGCTGCTTCTTCTGGTAATCCTGCATGGCCTTCTCGGCCTGCTTGGCAGCATCCTCCTGGGCCTTCTTTGCTGCGTCCTCCTGTGCCTTCTTTGCTGCGTCCTCCTGTGCCTTCTTTGCTGCGTCCTCCTCAGCCTTCTTGGCAGCATCCTCCTGTGCCTTCTTTGCCGCGTCATCCGCGGCCTGCTTAGCAGCATCCTCCTGCTGCTTCGCGGCGTCGTCCTGATCGGCAGCGGCACCCTCGCCAGCCTTGGCAGCCTCCTCTTCGGCCTTCTTCTTCTCCGCCTCGGCAGCGGCGTCACCACTCGCAGCGGGAGCTGCAGCAGCCGGAGCCTCGGCCGGGGTAGTGGCAGCAGCGGCAGGCGCAGGTGCAGAGGGAGGGGTGTTAGCGGCAGCGGCAGGCAGGGCCTGGGCAATGGCCTGGCGGGTGTCCAGCTGCTTGGGGATGCTCAGACCCGACACCAGGCCGGTAGCAAGGAGAAAGATCATGGAGGACTTCATTTTGAAATGACTGTTGCGAAGTGAAATTGAAGAAACTAGACGATGGTCAGCTCTTGCTGGCGAGCAGCTTGAATCGGGCGACTTACTGGGTATCAGGGAATGACAAAGAAGCTGGGGAATGAATGGAAACAGAGCACAGCTCTTGAGTGATAGAATAAAAGTTGAAGTAGAGACGCTGTCCTGAAGGGAAGGGATAAAGAGCAAAACGTTTTTTGGTCCGGGACAACGACGTCTATTTAACTTCCCAACTTCCCGAACGGCCATTAAGCATAAGTCATAATGTGGACCGAGCTTGGCACTGGGCCATCGTTCCCAGGTCAGAGTCTTGCTCATCAGATGGCATCTTTCCGGCTTCATGAGACAGGCGCCACCCGGGATTGTCAGTTGTCTGACATGCCAATAGGGTGTGGCGTCTGCCTTCCCAGGTACGAAGCAGCATCATGACCCCACAACTTAAAGACCGGCAACCGATGGGTGTGCCAAAGCCGGTCTCAGCCAGCCCCCGTTAGAAAACAGATGGCACCCGTCACCTCAACTCTGGGCTGTGATGCTGCAAGCCGAGAGCCCCAGTTGGCCGTCGTGATTCGTCCTTCGGCTGTTTCGACTGATCTGGGCCGTTCTTGGCAGCTGGAAGATCAGACCGCAAGCCGCTCGCGTGGTACATCTCTACCCCTCGGCGAGGAAGACCAGCTAACCTTGTTTTGCTGGGAGGGCTGTGAGGCTTGTCGTCAAGCCTTCTTGAAAAGGACGACTAAAAAATGGCCAGCCTCTTCCACGCCAAGGTGTGCATCAGGGGCTCCCTGCCTCAAGAATTGTTAACAGCTGTTAATGCTCCGGTGCGGAGACAATAGCGTGGCCTAACCGTGTTGATCTCCTCCTGCGTCTCGCCGACGTTTCATCCCCACGATCGTCCGGACACAATCCAGCCGTGGGAAAATATCGAGCCTCATGCCCTGGTGATACAGTCATAGCACTGTTTTTTGAGGCGACATCTTCTTATGAATGTCCCGGAAGATCATGTGCCGATAAGGTCACGGTAGTTGGAAAATGACGATGGGTGGCCAGGGGCTACGAGGGAAACAGAGCAAGAGATGCGCAGCGATCATGAGAGATCATTTATAAACGTTGACAAATAGAAGAAACCTAAGAACAAAGCGCTTTGAATCTGTCGTTTCCTAAGTCGCAACCTACGAGCCGGCCACGATTCTCTCATTCCAGCCACTAGCCTAACCGCCTGCAGCTGCGTTGCCCATAGCCCCATAAGGATGAAGCTGATGCGACTCCGTAAGGTGGACAAACTGCACCTGCGTTTCAGGCACACTTTGTCCAAATAACCTTGATTCAAAGACGAGTGCTTATTTGAACTTTGCAAGCCCCAACCAACAGCTCCTGAGTGTTGTCAGCAACGGTAAGGCATCAAATGCGTGAATCCACTCCCCACACACACTCCACTCGGGTCTTGGACCTCTTTAGAACAAATGTGAAGCAAATTTGGGGAGGTGGATGGTGACACCATGTACAGATGTCACACGAGGGCCCGTTAACAGCATTACATAGCAGATGTTGATGGCGAAATTACCTGAAAACCACTTGTTTCGACTTGGCCCGACGCATGTGAATGGATGGCTTGGCTTGACTGGGCGCAACCATCTGTAACTTTGGCTGCGCGTTTGCAAACCTCGAATGGCTGAACACCCTCTCTTTCAAAAAGCCGTATCCCTGTGGCTAAGATCCGGACTTGTACCTGTCCAGGGCCACTGCCTGTGGCGAGATCTGAGAAGCGAGGAATGGGTTGTAAGGTCGCAAGATATCAGACTGACGCTTGTCAGTCCATCTCGCAAGCCGTTTCCCAATCAATGCTATGCCGCCACCATCCCGAAAGCCGTCCATGCAGATTGGCTGGCCCCATCCCTCTGCTTCTAAGCTAGCTGAGCGGCGTTTTGCCAGCGTAGTACCTGCAAGCTCCTATTCGTAACATTCGTCCCATACCATCACGAAGCAAAGGGGGTCGAGCGTTGCGTCATGGAACGTGAGTGGTATCTTGAGTTGTACATATGTGCCATCGTCACCTCTCTGCCTTCGTCGGCTCTGCTTCCTTACTCGGCCCGTGGAATCCCAACCACTCTCCCAAAATGCCGCCAGGTTTCGGCACTGGACATTCCCGCTTCAATCGCTCTTCCCGTGCTCGTATCGTCTCCTCGTCGCTAACCTGGTCGAAGCTGACAATGCCATCCTTGATCTCGGGGGCTGCCTCGCGGCGCTTTCGCCTCCTCCGGCGGCCGTCCTCGCCTACCACAATTTCTCCGTCTGCATAAGTGACTCGGGGTGCTGGACACGGCAGCAGATGCGGCATGCCGACGACGAAGAAGCTCGCGACGACTGTGGTTGCGAAAAGAGACGAGGTCATACGCGACCGCGGATGGAGGGGATGTGGTGGCATGATCGCGCGTTTTTGTTCGGAAAAGGAGGTCGGGAACTTCTGCGCGCAATTGAGCGTTAGATGCTTCGAGTAAAATCGCAATGAGCCAATTGAGCGATGTGACCCACCTATGACAGCAACATGCTCGCGTGGTGGGGTGAAGAGGTCCGACGTCAATCCCTTGATGAAGCCTAGAATCCGCCACGAGGGTTGAGAACCGTCGATTTTCTCGCAAACCTGCAGTGAAGCTTGCCTACCTAGCCAGATTGCTATGCAGGCCATCTGATTGGATTCCGGTATCCCGGGGTGGGTCCAGCGTGAGCGACGTGACATGCCAACGGCAACATGCCTGAGGAACTAGACTTCGGCCACCGCAATAACCGAACTCCCGAGCTGTGAAAACCCAGCGGGGATTTGAGCCACCTTTAATGCACAGACCATCCACCTTATCCACTCTGCAGATCCCGGCGCGATTCGAAGTTGGGGGTTCGCAGGCGACTGGCGGCGACTGCTTAATGACAATTATGCACGTCTTTTACCTTTACTGACGCCATCCCATCCCTAAAGCCTTGATCACGCAGCGAACCATATCGCCAAAACTAACAAGCAGCAGTCTCTCGCGCTGCCCCAGAGCCTTACCTTTATACGCGAAACGCTATGAAGTAAGAGGAATCTTATTCACATCAACTCGAAAGCGCGATTCGTCGGCCTCGGGCGCCTCGACGCAAACCAGGGAGCTCCTCAGTTATCGCCATGAGCGACCTTGACAAGTAAGTTTCCATGGTCGCTTCACCTAGCTATCTACCCGCGAGATCCTCACACACGACTCAGAGCCATCGCGCAACTGCGCGCCTGCCGACCGATACCCGAAGCCCAAGTCCGAGAGCTATGCCACAAGGCGCGCGAGCTGCTCATCGAAGAGGGCAACGTCGTCACGGTCACAGCTCCCGTAACGGTACGGGGGAATCACGATGCGCGAGGATACCGAGCGAATACTGATATGGTTCTCAGATATGCGGTGATATTCATGGCCAGTTTCACGATCTCATGGAGCTCTTCCGCGTCGGCGGTGACGTCCCCGACACCAACTACCTCTTCATGGGTATGCCGCCATAGTTCTTGGTCACATCTGCGAGTATATACGCTGACCGCTTCTACCATCGTACAGGCGACTTTGTCGATCGTGGCTTCTACTCGCTCGAGTCCTTCCTCCTCCTTCTCTGCCTTAAAGTCCGCTACCCTGACCGCATGACCCTTATTCGAGGCAACCACGAGTCACGGCAAATCACTACCGTTTACGGCTTCTACGACGAATGCCTGCGGAAATACGGTTCGGCCAACGTCTGGCGCTACTGCTGTGACGTTTTCGACTACCTTGCTCTCGGCGCCATCGTTCTTGGAGCATCACACACGTTCAACTCCACGCCAGGACAAGAGGCCATTGACGAAGATGTGGAGATCGAGGTCTGCGACCAGGCCGGCTTGACAATGAGCCGCTTCCCCAGGCAGAGACGGCCGCAACGGCAACCGACACCCAGCAGTCCAAACGGCGCGTCCTCGGGCGGCGACAAGACAGGCCCGCCAGGCAGCGGCGCTTCGGGAAGCTCGTCAGGCTCCGTTGGCAACCCCGCCGGTGCCATCCTCTGCGTTCACGGTGGTCTCTCCCCCCTGATAGACAGTGTCGATAAAATTCGGCTCCTGGACAGGAAGCAAGAGGTGCCGCACGAAGGAGCCATGTGCGACCTGCTATGGTCCGACCCAGACGACATCGATGGCTGGGGGCTGTCGCCGCGTGGTGCAGGATTTTTGTTCGGCGCGGATATTGTCCGCGATTTTAACCACAAGAACGACCTGTCACTTATCGCTCGCGCTCATCAGCTTGTCATGGAAGGCTTCAAGGAGATGTTCGACGCTAGTATCGTCACGGTTTGGTCAGCGCCCAACTACTGCTATCGCTGTGGCAACGTTGCGGCGATCCTTGAACTGGCGGAGGACGATTCCGGCACTGGTGTGTTCGCGCGCAGTAACGGTGACAGGGGACGCAGTGATGGCGGCATTAGAGGCACCGATGACTACGTTCTTCTGCCCGGACCGGCGCGGAGGTATCGCGTATTCCAGGCGGCGCCTCAGGATTCTAGGGGAATGCCGGCGAAGAAGCCGGTGGCCGACTACTTCCTGTAGTTCTCAGAGGAGTATCCCCGGTATGATGACGAAGTTTAGTATTGTCTGAAACGGCACAGATTCTTGAAAATAGCGGGAAACGAGACAAAGGAACGGTCAACGGTACTAGGGCGCATTGTGTGTCTTTCTTTCCCCAACTTCTTGTACGTGTGCGCAAAGGTTTGATGGATAAGCACCGGAGTTTCAAGGACACTGCACAATGGACAAGGCATTTTCTCATGATTGCTCAACTGCTCGGTAAACATGATGTCTTGCGAGTACCGGGCTCTAAAGCTAGACGCCAAGTTCCCTCTGCTTTGAACGACCCAAACTCCATCCCATCCCTGGACTCCAAGCCTATTCGACTGAATCAAACCGAATAATACGTCTGACTGCCGACCGTTACTCTTTCCGGCTTCTCTCGCACCCGGTCGGCAAAGCTTAGCTCCCAGTAGACGCGGTTCCTCGCCTTGGTGATCCAGCTGAGAAAGCAATCCCCGTGGCCAACGCCGCCAACAAAGATCTTTTCTTCAAATGCCACCTGCAGCGTCAGGCTCTTCTCTTGCCGTTCCAGCGCCTTCGAATCCCGATCCATCCTCTTGCAGCACTCCTCCAAGTCGTCTTGCATCTTCTGGGTATCCCACTCCTCTATGATAGCCGTATCTGTGAGCTTCTTCAGGGTCTCCCCGTGCTGCCGTAGATTGCCTTGGAGCAATTTGATCCTTTGCTGCGTCGTCCGCCGCTTCTCAAAGGGCTTGATGGACATGTGTGCCAGCGCCGTCTTCAGCTTCTTGAGCTTGTTCCTCTGCCTGTGGCGCAACAGGAAGCCCGGGGCAGTGATCGACCCCGGTGCGTCCCCCATGAGGGTGATGAGGAACGCGAACCAGTCGCGGTAGCGCCGGGCCGTTTCGTCATCGTTTCCGTTGCCGAATGTGGTGCGCAAGTTTTCTATGACAAGGACTGGCGGCGGAATCTCCGAGAGACGTTCTTGGTCCAAGGGTGTCGACGCACCGATATTGTGGTTATTGTTGGTCGTGCTATCCTTTATCGAGCCCTGGTTTCCTTGGTCATCGTCTCCAAAGCCATTGTTTCTCGAGTTGCTGTTCCCAGATTTGTCGTTCCTAGAGCCGTGGGATTTCATCCTTTTAAAGGGGTTAAGATTGCTAAAGAGTTTACTCAACCCTGCTTTTCCATCATCGCTTCCGCCTCGGAGACCGCCTCCCTTGGGTCTCTTGCCGGGAGGCAGAGCCAAATCATCCTCGCCGCGCCTCTTCTGGCCTCGAGGTCCTGCGTTGTCTCCCTCGTCGTCCGGATCCTGCCCAAGATCCTTAAGCCACTGGTGCACCCTAGCCTCTTCTGCCGCTTCCTCCTGTTCGTCGAGCTGTCTGCGTATGTGCACCGCGCCACTCATGTCCCCCGGCAGCCGGGGGAACGTATCCCGTTCCATCCTGAAGGTGATGGGCTTCAGCGCGGGCCGCGAGTAGTCTGCATCCGCGGTGGGCCATGCTTTATGCGTGCGCCTCGGGGTTCCATCCACCATCGGAGGTAGACGCCTCTCCACCGCCCCTGCCGCAGGCTCTTTTGGTTCCGTTGCGGGCAGTCTGGTTATTCTCTGGAAAGAGGCTTGGGGAGGGCGAGTCTGGCGCCTAGGTTGCACTCTGGGTGGCAGTGGCCCCTGTATACTAGGTCCGGTCGATTGCGTTACCATATCGTCTGGAACGGATCGAGAAATGGAAGTTTCTGTTCTTCGTCGTAAACGAACCGGTGGCTTCGGTGGGGAGTTGGAAGACATCCGCTGTTGTTGTTGCTGTTGAACGAGGGGACAAACCTGGCCATTTAGCGGCGTCGGCACTGTACCGGATGCCTCCCGCTCAATATGCTCGAGCTGGCTGTGGATCAAACCCTTTTGGGATTCCAACATGCGCTGCATAGAATTGAACGTCTCGGCAGCGTCCTCTCTATCTGGCTCCAGGCTCAACAGTATGCCGCGGGCCTCGTCGAGCTCCTGCAGCAGACGTTGAAGGCATTCAGTCGCCTTGACATACAGGCCCTTTCGTACCTCGTATCTCGTGTTGGCTCGTTCGTACTCGACTCGACGGGATGTCGCAAAGATGGACAACAGGCCCAACTCTGCTTGGGTATATTCTTGTAACATTCGAGGCCTGTGAAGATTGGGGGTTCCGTTAGATAGGGCTATTGTTAGAAAACCAGAAATGACGTGAATGTTGCAACGGGATGCCAAAAGGCGTAGGATATGGGTCGATGGCAGTTGTGGACATTTGCTACTTTAACGTTTTCCTCACGTTTAGATCTTTACGTCTGCCCAAAAAACCCTCTGTCAAAGAGCATTGATCCCTTGGCATCAGTGGTATAAGGCCTTGGCTACCAGTGGTATGCAGCATCACAATGCCCTTTCCAAATGCTGCATCCAACACAAAGAACATTATACAAACCAGAATACATGGTCTGTTTTTGAAATGAACTCGAGACGTTTTCAGTACCCGAGTCTGGCGAAATATTCAGGGGAAGACACTGTCTTTGTTGTTTGACCCATTCTTCTGATTTTCTTCGGGTTGAGCACAGCAAAACCCAGCCGCCCTTTGCCGTCCTTGTCCTCTTGAATTTTTTGTCCAGGATTGTCTTTTCAAGCTCAATCAGCAGTAAATCGAGGCGCGAATCGATCCTTCGCGCCTCAAAACACAAGGCCGAATCGCCTGGTTGTGTCGCTGCTATTTCAAGGGTTCGATTGGGCTTCGTCTTCGGCGCTGGTAAGAATCTGTACATTTTTGCTTTTCTTGTCGTAATTTGGCTCGACTAGCGGCTCGACGCAGCAGGTCTGTGGTGGCTCATGGCTTTTCTCAAGGCAAGCAATATCATCCTCGTCTGCCTTCAGCCGTGACGGCGTTCGAAATGCGCTCTGTTGAAATGTGCCGTTGACACCCAAGTGTAACCATCGGAGGTGCCCGTCTGCTGTGATGCTCGTTCCTCAGCACTCGAGTCCGTATCAGCTACCGAGGCTGATCCGGAGTTATTGCTGACACTGCTTCCAAGATGACTCGCAGCGAATGCTGGCGGCTGCTGGGGCGGTGGATGATACACAATGTAAGGAGTAGCGGGTGGCCCGCAGCAGGTGGGAAGTGAATGACCCGCTCCTGGACTTCCCGCTGGAAAAGTTGGTCGATAGTCTAATGTCTGATTTGGAACGTACCCTGACGGGTTCAATGGAAGGCCATGGCTTGCCTGGTTATGGCTGGCTTCCGTCCATTCGATATTCTCTCGGCTGAGTTGATGGCCGCCGTATTCGTGGTTTCGGACGTTCCCAGGCTGTGGATAGGTTTGTGGAGGGTTCAGGTTTGTCGGCGATACGGACACCAATACATACGGCTGCTGAGCGTCTTCTGTCGAAGGGCCATAGTCTTCAATCGATGAATCAGACGACGGGACATACACCAGCGTTCGATCGGTGCTTGTCGGACGACTTGCTGGCACGAACGGCTTGTGATTCTCAAGGCAGGGTGGCCGCCGGGGAACGAGTAGACTTTCTAAAGTAGCTGTTGCCTGTCCGGATGCTGCACTGCTGCTTTCGTGTAGGGAAAGTGATACATTGCGACTGGACGGGTCCAGTTTGCCGGTCTGAATGTACTGTTCGATTTGGTTGTCAACTAGGCCTAGCGTATGGAGAAGCTGTCGGAGTTTGTGGTTCTCGTTGGCAACGTGACGCGCAGCTTGTTGAACCTCAGCAGATGCTTCTACGCCTTGAAATTGACATTGTCGAAGTTTTTGCTCGATCTCAAGGACGTACTCCTTCTTCCGAGCCCTCGATCGGCGCTGGTTGTCCCGGATGCGGCTCCTCTCCTTGTCCTACGGTTAAGATATTGGTAAGTCGTTCCTCAGCAAAAGTAGGATGCTGACCGTGCCCAAATCTATTGGGACCAAAATAGACTGACCGCTTCCATTGGCTTCTAACTGCTTCGTTGCGCCGGTATAAAAGATAGAGATCGCGTCTTTAGAAGAATGGGTGGTATTTGTGATGGAATAATGACAACTGGGAAATTCCCTCCCGAGGCATACAGTAACAGCCAGATGCGTCAGGACGTTGGGTATAGACCACGTTCAAGACTAGGCGGGGATCAAAAGCCTTAGCTGACGCTTGTTTAATTGGAGTGACGAGGATGTGTGAATAGGCCCATCGATAGGAGTGCCGCTGAGACCAAAAATCTCCAGGCCAGGCATGGTACTGCGAATAAAAGAAAGCGCAAAGGGCTAGCTAACCATAAGCCGGAAGAAACAGTTTGCATTGCGAGTGGAGGATGACCTACCGTGGCCGAGGCCAGCCTGTTAGAGGGTAGCAAGGATGACGAGCTCTGTCTGGTAGGGGTATCTTTCAGGAAGCAGCTGGAACACACCCAGTGTATGCAACTAGGCAGATTGAGGCAAGTTGGGGCAGTCGACCAAATGGGCGGCCCAATCTGCTGATGCCGTAGACTCCTGGTCGTTCTTCCACCCCAACTATCAGTACCATGTCTGCTTGAGGGAGATTGATATAGACAAGAAGCCGGTGTGGGTAATCAGACATAAACGTACTCGATAAACACTTGTTTGGTTCCAAGAGAACGATTTGGTGTCGTTAAAGGCTTTCAAAGGGATGGGGGCCACTGAACTAAGCGAGCCCAATACCACAGCTACTTGTGGATGGAGAACGACGCGTCTCTTGGGGATCCCGGCAGAGGATTTTTGGTTGGGAATTGGGTGTGGTCTGATAAAAGACTATTCGAGTGGTAGGACCCCGTCTCCGTGATATAACGGTTAGGTAAGTCTTGTCAGTCATACCGTCTCTAAGACGATGCGAGGCGATCTTGAGAAGACTTTGATCGCGACCCATGCAAGCCGTGGTCATCGGGTATCGTCACTGTCTTCGACTGGTTGTCTGAGGACAGTTTAGGAATTGCCACTCAAAGCGTGGGGTTGGATCCTTGGAGAATAACAGTACCAGTGCAACGGTACCAGTTGGATTCGACACCGGCTCCCGTGACCCAATGTATTAGAAGCGCTGCAGCAACACTGGGTGCTAGCTACTATTCTTGCTTTTCTTGGACTAGTCAAAGTATCCGCAAGTGATAAAAGAATGCGACAAAGCGTGAAGGAAGGAGTGGAATATATGAGTACTGACGGGATCAACCGGTGTGATGCTCGGCAACCCGGTAGAAGGATGATCGAGAGTGGTAAGCGGATGTGACATTGGTAGCACGCCGCAAATACTTCCCGGAGATCCTAAACCCCTGAACCTTGGGACAACACAACCCGCTCCTGTTGGCCTTGACAGCATGGCCGAAAGGTTGCGCTCCTATGTCGCAAGATATCTGGCACCATACGGGATCGCGGGGGCTCGGATAATTCGAATATACCCTCGGTAGAACCAGCCTCGAAACACCGTTCGTCCGGAGGCTGTGTGGGAGGGGTTGAAATCTCTTCGACTAGTAGTGATACCACACGGGAAGGCCGTTTGCTGAACTTTGGTCTTCCGACATTGTGCATTCAGCGACAGGCGGGCCGATTCTACTAGCTTGGAATGGTTGTGGGTATGGTCTGGACATTAGGATAGCGGCTACAGTGATTGGTAAGAAGACTGGTAGTAGAGCATTGGCGACGACATTGCAACGAAACAGCCAAACATCGGTAATCAAATTTACGGGTGGCCCCTGATCGACTGAAGGAATCGTACCCTGCCAGTTGCAGTCATGATGCAACCGCCACAGGCAACCATGACGACGAGAGTATTTGGATGTGGACTTCTGGTCGACCAACGAAGAAAGAGAACCATCATCCTCGCTTGGCCGTATTCTCCGGATGGGGATTGTTCGGGGTCGTCTTTCAAGGTGGTGGTAGACCAACGAAGAAAGGGGACCTGGTTATGTTCTCCGGATGGAGATTGTTCGGGGTGGTCTGTCAACATGATGGCTGACCCTTGTGACGGGACGAGCGGCTTCGGTGGGATTCAAGGTCTCTCAGACTGCACTTCAACTAGGTACGATTTGTGGACAAGTCATTGGATTCGTCGTCGGCAGGCAAAGTGACAGGCATACGGTGGGATGACTTCAACGTGGCGGGTAGAGCACTGCAAGTCAGAGGCGCGCACAGCTGTGACCAGTCAAAATGTGACTTGAGCAGATCAACTGGGATGCGATTTCCACTTTCTGGAACTCCACGAGCCCACGTCGCGGTCCAGTACAATCCGCAGGCTCCGCTAGCTCCCATTCCCGCGAGCAGCAGGTATTATGGAGAGTAGTACTATTACCGCCGTGTACGTACATCACTAGTGTCATTGAGTACGTACATCCCGGATACGCTAAGACGTATAATGGGTCTTGGATTGGGGTACCTCGCCCGGGGTCTTTGGCGCTAACAATGATCAAACGGGTGAGTAAAGTGTCCGAGGCTACTTCCGGGCCCGCTTTTTATTTCCACCTCACCCACAGTAGCTTCACCCGTCCTCCTCCCAACTGCTGCCATGTGTGATCAGTCACGCCTCGTTGCGGTGCAGCTTTCTTCTTCCGCCACCATTAAAGTAACACCATCCATCCAGGCATTCATTTCACCACAACACTCACTCTCATGTTCGTACAGAAGGGTTTTCCAACGCAAGAGACATCATCGATTCTTCATGTGGCGTATCTGTGGCTCGTGCTATTGACAGCCGATAATTCTTTCACGGTGGTCTGGCGTCGTCATCTCTGTTCACTTCCCCTCTGCGCTCCGCCGGAATTCGCTCCGAGACTGGCCATCTCAGTTCCCCACTCGTATCCCGCGTCGTACGGTACATGCATGTGAGACTTTGATCTAGCCTGTCGGTGCTTCGGCTGCATCTTGGCATGACTGACGACCTCGCGGATGTGGTCCGCTGGAAGCTCATGCATTAGCCTTGCTAACACGCCAATGCCTTCCGCTGCCCATATGCGATTGCTACTGCGATTTCCACCTCCGGAAGATGCTTCAAAAAGCTAGTGGGGATCGGCATCTTAAACTCGCGGTTTGTCGTTATCGGAAAACCTGTCTAGTTCGTAATTCGTGGGCATCCTCATAACAACTGACGGCTGGCTTCTTTCTCTTACCAGTAACATTGGATCAGAAATTCTCTTGAACTTATCTACGAGGCCTCCGTTGCCGGGCTTGCCGGGCTTGATAATTTGGTCGGATGCGACCTCTTCAAGATTGTGGGCACCGTGCAGAGGCATGCTATCCAATGGCAGAAGAAGCCTTGAGTGTAATCGTCTCGGCAGCAGCCTTTGCCTGTTGGTAATAGTTATGCGCCATCCGAGAACCGCTTCGCCGCATGTACCACACTCCAGAGTCTGTCCCTATCCACTTGGTCGGCAATCGGAGCTGCGCTGCTCCGCTAGCCCGCAGCCAACCAATTTCAGTCCCAGCAGTCTGCTCTGCCTTATACGCCACCCTTCTAGCATTCTTACCAACAGGTCGGCCACAAGTTGAAAATTACGGCACGACGCTCTTCAAGCATGACGTTCTCGAATCGGCATTCGCATGCAAGAGAATCTTAGCATCTACCTGAGATCCGGACGTTAAAAGTCGACTCCTTGCATGGCATCAAGGACACATCTCGGATATAATGCCTCCTTCTGAGATCATGGTGGCTATGAGAAATATCCTTTCACGGTGATGTGAACAAGGGGGACGTCATACCCCCAATGTACTTTAAACAAGTTCATGGCGATAAAAATGAGCAGCTATCGCGATTCCGGAGCCGTGTATTTAGATATCGAGCTCCTGCAACCTGTCTGTAGGCATGATCGCAGGTGCGCTATCCGACAGTATCCCCCACCTCTTCTGGTCATGGCCTTTGAAATACCATGTTCTGTGTTGTCAAATGTTGCAAACTGGGTCCTCCGGTCGATCGATGGGAAACGTTACTTTGGTATCAGGAAAGAAACATCTCTCCACGTCAGGGATTTTGGGTTGATAGCTTTAGCTAGCTGCTGGTAAAGGGGCGAAATGCACCTCTTAACCATAGATCATCCTGACGCTCGACCTAGAGCGCCCTATTCAGAAGTTATCGTCGCTGTGCCTTTGCAAGTCCTGGAACCGTGCCCTTTGAGCCATGAAGATGTTCGTATACCTGAAAGGAAAAGGGGAAACAAGTAGGAGCTGGAAGGCTGGTTTCTTGGCTGGCAATGATGGTGACCAACCCTTCTAAGCTGATAACCTGACGTTTTACTGGGGACATAAAACTTGCTAAAGATTAGAGTGACTGTCTCTTGGAACAATACCAAAGACTCAGGTGGCACCGGTGAGGCCTGTGTTGCGGGCGCTTTCGAAATGCATCTTCATTTCTTGACCACCTTAACCACATGCGTTACGTATTCTGATCATTGATGAGGAGGCCCGGCTCCTCCAGGCTGAAGCACTAAGAGGTCAGAAAAACTTTAGCATAACGTATTGGATTGTCAGACCATGACTGTCACATCGATTGGGGTAATTCGATGTTGGCGGGTCCCATCCGTCCTTATAAACCCATATTATGTTATCCCAGTATTTTTCTAAAGCTCTTACTCCCTTGCCATGAACTAGACCGAAAAGACCAAGGGCTTGGGTCATATTTCGAGGACGAGAAAGCGGGTGTGCTGCCAAGACCCAGCAAACACCGAGGAGACGGGTGCGAGACACCAATGGTGGCCAGCAAAAGATCTGGTGGCGCGTTCACATCTCCACTAGGATTTGGTGCCAAATGCCAGCCTTGGGAGGCCTTTCCGAAATCCTCTGTTAGTGGTCGGGAGCGCAAGCTCCCACCCGCGTGAAGGTGATTGATTACGTATTTCTTGGATACAGACAGAGCCGCCACCAATTGGAAGACAGTCTCGTTGAAGCAATTGCTTATTTTCAAGTATGGCCGTAACAAAAGCTGTGTTAACAGTCACAGCAAACCTTGCGTTACTTCTCCAGCCGCATATTGCCCAGCGACGGCCTCAAGGAGCATCAAATATGATGTCGTTCTAACCTGGCTGTTCGAAAGTTCAGCAGCAACGCTGTCCGTTCATGACGGCACCGGTACTCCTGAGAGACGCCGGACTTGACATCCACCTCAGTTTCAAATCCTAGTATATTATCACCTGGCTGCATACTAAGTCACTCAATGTCGCCCAAACCCAAGTGAGATCACCCCCCACCCCCCCCCCCCCCCCCCCCCCCCCCCCCCCCCCCCCCCCCCCCTTCCCCCGGCAATACAGGTATAGATTCGTCCGATCAAGCATGATACGCTGATTAATGCTAATGATGCCTGCTATTCCATACTCATATTCTCCTCCCCTGCTTCTTGAATCACTGGTCCATCGCGTACATGGATTCTACGAGGGCACTTGCATGGGTTGCTACAGGTCAGCCTGCTGCAAGGAGTGTATGTGGCTTCTCTGCCGACCTTTGTCGGTCAGAGGTGCCGGCCAAAGTGCTATCGCGACGTGCAATAACCGCTCACAGTATGAGAACTCTGATGCTACTGTCGTCAGTGAGCATCGAGATGCACAGCCTGGCTGTGGGATGGGGGTTGAGTAACATCCCCTCGCCCATGCGGGTCGTTGGGGCCAGGAGGTCGGGGCCTTGGGACTTGGGTTGTCCTACAGAGGCCTAGAACCTGCCGGCTGATCCTCCGTAGAGAATCAGGAAAGGCTCGCTAACATGCGGCTATGTCGGCTTCGTGTATGGCAACAATATTGCAGTCGAGGGGAGTATGGTCTGTGGGGGGTTGTCGGGGGAGGGGGCGTCGCTGGTGTCTAGTCGAGTGTCGCCCCCTTTTCAATTCTATCACAAATCGATAAAACTCTCGTGCGAACCGAAGCAAGAAGAACCGTTTCCGCTCATGGTCGAGTTGGTTCTTCGGTAACTGCCCCTATGAGATTCCCTTGACAGCTGAGCCTTGCTGATATGATGGGCTAGGACGAAAGATCGTGCGAAAGAGATAAGCAGAATTTTCCTTTATAGAGGCACCATTTCAAGAGTAGAAGTACTTAAAACCGAGCGTGTTTCTCAAATGTTCTAGTGGCGGATTGCGGCCTGGGTTCGGCTTGGATTTCCACACTGGCGATTCCATACATTGCCACAGCCAATTTGAGTTTTCTTTGCATCTTGGCGTAGCAATCTTCTGGTCCCAACTCATGTCTGAAAATTTCTTCAATGAAACTCTCAGTTTTAGAACATTCTTAGTAATTCTATGCAGAGGAATGCTTTCGTTCTCTACACTCGGGGGTAGCAAGAGTCGCAATTTTGACTGTGGTGAGCCCCCTTTTGACGACCTGATAGATTCCCTTACATTATTCCAGGATTCTGTGCGGGAAACTTGTGACACAAATTTCCAAACAGAAAGAAAAAACAACTAAATCTGCATAAGACTTGCTCATGCGTAAGCACCTGCTAGAATAAGGCATGTCGAACGACATGGAGTCGTGGCCATACAGGGCGATGATGATACTGAGGTCAGCATTAATGCACTATCCGATCGTGTCTCTGTGCATGTTGAACAACGCAAATGGAATAGAGGTGTAGTAGATGTCTACTTATCATGATATTCACCGACACAGCAGCATGATGGATGTTGCTCAAAGTTTGAAACCCGCCCAAGGAAGCTACAGTTCCATTCAAGTTGGACGAGACAGTTCCAGGGGATTGCTTACGGTAAAGTTCCGTCCTCATTCAATATACTATGCAAGTGTTTTCCAAGCCTTGTAAATATCCAAAGTGTCTTAGTGGTGTCTCTGCGTCACCGCCATTCGTTGTAGTGAGACTCGGTGACACTAGAGCCAGCAACACTCTCGCCACTATTCGGTGAGGGACTCTGATCACACCCTGACCGAGCTGACCGAAGTCGGCAGTGTCCGGAGTTCGGCTTCTTTCGGCTTCCCCACCCTGGAGCAGCCGCCAATTTCAAGAATCCACTGGTTCAATTCGGCATCAGTTCTGGGAGCCGGCTGCGGTGGAAGGCAATAGCGTCATTTTTTCAAGGTGCGCTTTCCTGGCACCAGGGCTGTTTTTGTCACTTTTCCACACCATTCACGATCTTGAATGCGATTTCGTTGTTTCATCACTTTGTATCATCATACAGGGCGCACACTTGCGTAACATGTATTCTTTCTTGTTGATACCCCTAGACTTTATTTTTTGTTAACATACTCCTCCAGCCACGATGCGCGGTGCGGGATCTTCGCTCCCCCTCCGCCAACTTAGGGCGCTGCCAGTCGCTGCTGCTACCACCCGAAGCCTCCCAAGGCAGAACGCCCTCCGCCACTCACTATGTACATCTTGCCTCGCGACCCGAACCAATAACACCAGAGTCCGTCACTTTGCAGGTATTCCTAAGGAATGCTCCAGAAACGGAGGACAAAGGAGGGCTGCGTCGACGGTGGCAGCGGCGACCGAAGGAAACAGTGGTAGGTCTAGGAATACCACCGAGGACAGTGGCACAGGGGCTAAAACGAGGCAGTCTCGAAGGACCATCACGGTCCACTCCAAGAATATGACCGCCGGGTCGATGCAGGCATTTTGCGCAATGATGAGCACCAAAGAGGTATGAGACATTCCCTGTCGCAATGAACCGAGGATCACATGCTGACGCTCTGCAGGCATTATCCAAAGCCTTCAACACCTCCACGATGAGCTGGTCAACTACCACGCGCCCGAAGTCGTACACCCGACCCTCGAATCCTTGAAGCCCGCGAAGTCGATGTTTGGATCTTGGTTTGGCGGGGGCAAGGCGGCTCAGGCTACAATAGGCGCGATTCCGAGCAACCTACCCCGCGGCCTCTATCTCTATGGCGACGTTGGTAGCGGCAAGACGATGCTCATGGACCTCTTTTACGACACGCTGCCGAGCTCCGTCAAGACGAAGACGCGAATCCACTTCCACAACTTTATGCAGGACGTCCACAAGCGGCTACATAAGATGAAGATGCAGCATGGCAACGACGTCGATGCTGTGCCGTTCGTCGCGGCCGATATCGCAGCCAAGGGCAACGTTCTCTGCTTCGACGAGTTCCAGTGTACAGACGTGGCGGACGCTATGATTTTGAGAAGGTAAGTTGTGAAGCGGGGTGTGGTCTGGGAGCTTGAGCAGCGGCAACTGACGTACCGGCAGATTACTCGAATCGCTCATGTCGCATGGCGTCGTGTTGGTCACGACTTCGAACCGACATCCCGACGAACTCTACAAAAACGGGATTCAGCGGGAATCCTTCGTGCCGGCGATCAAGCTGCTTAAGAGCAGGCTCCACGTTATCAACCTGGACTCTCCGACAGACTACCGCAAGATCCCGAGACCCCCCTCTGGCGTATACCACACCCCGCTTGACGCCCATGCCAACTCCCACGCTGAGAAGTGGTTTCGCTTCCTTGGTGACCCGAGAACCCGGAGCCGCATTCGGAGGTGCAGAACGTCTGGGGCCGTGAAATCCACGTCCCGCGCGTTAGCGGTCGCTGCGCGTGGTTCACCTTTGACGAGCTCATCGGCAAGGCGACATCGGCTGCGGACTACCTCGAGCTGGTGCGCAACTACGACGCCTTTGTCATCACCGACGTGCCTGGTATGACGTACCGCCAGCGCGACTTGGCACGTCGCTTTATCACCTTCATCGACGCAGTATACGAGTCGCACGCGAAGCTAGTCCTGACGACTGAGAAGCCCCTGACGGAACTCTTTGTCTCGCGCGCCGAGCTTGAGGAGTCGCTGGAGAAGCAGGAGAAAAAGGACTTTGGCCAGAGTGATAACGCTGCGACGCACCTCCTGGAGGACCTGGACCACAATATCGACTCGATCAAGGGCCTTCAGGGCTTGTTCTCGGGCGACGAGGAGGCGTTCGCGTTTGCTCGTGCGCTTTCGCGTCTGAGCCACATGGGCAGCAAAGAGTGGGTTGAACGCGGTATGGGTTTAGAGCAGCAGGGCGGCAAGAAGGAACGCGACGACTGGGCCAAGGTCCGAAGTCGGCAGATGGAGGACAGCATGTAAGCGAATGTTGTTTGATGATGGAGAGCATACACCCGCTGGTTCGCGGGTTGAGCATGGGCATGGCTTTCTTCGTGCGGTTTTCACTCCACGTTTATTGGGTTGATGATTGTGTAACAGCGAGTCCGCATTGCAGGATACTCACATACCCAGCCGAGACAAAGTCGGCATAGAAGCCTTTTTTTCTTCTCTTTCTTTTCACATTCTCAGCATGGACTGGAGGCGTGCCACGGTTTCTGGAAATGATTTAGGTTTGATTTCACGTCTCTTGCGGCCGCGGCTACTCTCGTTGGCAACTCAGTACTTTCGATGAAATTCAGCGCCAACTCTGATACTACTCAGTTAGTAGATGCCCGGAATCAAAACCCACGGCACCTCCTTCTTGAACTGCGTCCACTGCTCCCCATACCGCTTCGAGCAGTATTCGTTCAACGCCGGCACGCCGCGCGTGAGGAAATCAACCGCCTGCCACACGCCCATGATGGTACCGCCAATGAAACCCGACGCGACCATGCAGTACCCAGCCCTCCACATGGCGTAGCCGCCATAGTTGATGTGGCGCGCCCAGCTCCAGAGACCGCTCTTGATGACCTTGCCCTTGTTTTCGGGCTTGTCCTTGAACTGCTTGCGCTGCCACTCAGAGGCGGTCTCGAGGAACATGCCGACGACGTAGAGGGCGCTACCGAGGACAACCTGGTAGGGCAGGGTGGTGCCCGGGAAGTCACGGGGCGAGGTGAGGACGGAGGTGGAGGCGGCAACGAGGAGAAGCGAGTTCGCGGTGTTGACGAGAGTGTTGTAAAAGCTCACACTGACAGCGCTCGAGACAGGGAACTCCTCGGCCGACAGGGCGACGAGCCAGTAGGCCTGCTTGACAAAGGAGCCGACGGACATGCCGAGGAGGATCAGGTGCGGCAGTGGGAGGCGAAGGTTGTCGAGGAGGGAGATGCCCGTCGTGGAGAGCGCGGCGACATTCAGCGGGATGGAGCGTACGCCAATCTTGCCGAGAATAGAGGCGCCCAGGCCGCCGGCGACGAGCTGGTATTGGAGGAACGGGTCGAGGCCGCGGAGGCCAAGGAAAGTAAGGGTGCCCGGCACATTAGGTTTCTTGACGCCGCGCTTGATCAGGTCGAAGTTCTTTCTCTCCGGTTTAGAGTCCGCCATCTTGTGGTCGGCAGCACTCGCTGGAGTATGATTCGGGCCCAAATGGTGTTTGTGTAGCTTCTGGTTTGCCGGTTCGAAGCCCGGGAGGTAGGGCAAAAGGCGCTGCGAGGTGTAGAAATAGATCTGAGAGATTAGACCATATCTTCATGCAGGGCAGCTACAGTGCTAGCCTGCAGGATGCAACTTGGGCTTTATACATGCGCGGGGATGGGATTGGGGAACATGCGGCGTTGTTGGGTGATATCATCGATTACCTGAGGACCAAGCTCGCCCGAGCCCGGTGTCCGTTCGCCTTAGCAATCTGCCTTGCGGGACAAGTGCTACACATAATCTGGCAGCAGGCTGTCAAATTCAGCAGCTAGGTTGGGGCTCGGACAAAGTTCAGAGGGCGAAGTCGCGATGCCCCGTTTAGAATCGCACTGATGCGCGCCCACAGTAGCCTGGCGGCTGGGATTCTCGTCCACCTCATCCTCCGTTTCGACCCTTTTCTAGCGTCAGGTAAGGTAAGCAATTCGAAAGTGGTGTCCGAGGGACCCTAAGGGACAGCGAGCAATCCAGTTACCTCGATGAGGGACTGGCAGGGGCCACAGCAAATGCGCCAAGAAAGAAACATCAAATCATGACGAAACGTAATCGCAGTTACTGCATAGGAAATCGGCAGGCGGATCCGAGACGTGTCGACCCACCCCGCTCTCCGACGTTCTCCGCGCGGGGGGTAAAAGATGGAAGGAGAGCAGGCTGTTGAATGGGACGCTATGCTGTAGATGCGTACAAAACCTTACCCAGGCTGCTCCTCAAGCACATGCGACCACACCCATTGGAGAACTCGAGATCCCGTCCGCTCTCTCATAGATAAACCAGTGAGGGCCAGAGTAGTAGTCGGGTCGGAGACGACCGGCGAATGCCTGGTGTTGCATGTCTTCTTTTTTGCATGATTTAGAACTCTCGGTAAAGCTATCTAGCAACAGTAACGGTCGCTTGCATCGGCCGGTTCATCTGAAGCTGGAGACGTTGCCAGTCTGCTGTCGCACATGGTAGCTGTCTCACGTTGCTCATTTCCTGTTTAAGCTTCTTCGCAGCTTTTGGTGGACTCGCCATCAACCTTCTGCATGTACAATGGAACGGTCCGCTGGAAAACAGACGTGCCTCATGCTTGATCCGAAAATTATTGCGGTTCCGTTGATTGATTCAGCTTGACTTGGAACCGAAAGGGTCGTTTTCACAGAGTGTTACACAATATCTGACATCTGGAAGAGAGAGAACTGGATGACGCGATGTCCGGATGACCAAACGGATATCCGCGGTACGTACCCGAGGCAAGGTACCCGCCCGATAGCATTCCTGGCGTCTGCTTGGCCAGTATGCCAGGCAACGCGGGGATGATGTGCGATTCGAGACAGGGGAGCTCCCCATAGCTGTCGCAGACCCCCTGGCGTCGTTATCTAGGCACCTATCAGTACAACCGACGTGACGACAACCGACTTCCCTTCAACAACATCCACATCCGCCCACTTACCTCCCGCATTATCTCCAGATTCATTCCCCAGTATCCCGTATCGAACATGAAGGTCGCCAGAGCTTCGCTTCTTGCCATATTGGCGCACTCGGTCACCGCCCGCTTTGTTGCCGAGGATGAAATCAACCGCGTCCAGCTGTACCCTGCCGGCTCTGAGCCCGAGAAGTACTTGATTGAGCTTGCCCCAGGCGACACTCGCTGGGTGACTGAAGAGGAGAAGTGGGAGCTCCGCCGAGTATGATACACCTCGTTCAGCTATTGGCCTTCTCATCTGACTTTCTATTCCACAGAATGGCAACCGCTTCTTCGACATCACCGACCACAAGGACCTTGGCGCCACTCGCCTCCGTACCAAGACTAAGAGCGTCTTTCCCGAGAAGTGTCATCTCCAAGACAAGGTCAAGCCTCTGATCAAGGATCTTGACAAGACCGAAATTGAAAAGAACCTCGAAAAGTTCACGAGCTTCCACACTCGCTACTTCAAGTCCGACTATGGCCGCCAGTCGTCCGAGTGGCTCCTCTCCAAGATCAACTCCATCATCAAGGATGCCGGCGCCGATAAGCACGTGTACGCTGAGCACTTCCCCCATACCTGGCAGCAAAGCTCCATCATTGTTACCATCCCCGGCAAGTCCAACAGCACCGTCATCATCGGCGCCCATCAGGACTCTATCAACCTGTGGCTGCCCTCCATCCTCGCCGCTCCCGGTGCCGACGATGATGGCAGCGGCTCCATGACTATTCTCGAAGCCTTCCGTACCCTGCTGAAGTCCAAGGATGTCGTTTCCGGCAAGGCCGACAACACGATTGAGTTTCACTGGTACAGTGCCGAGGAGGGCGGCCTGCTTGGTAGCCAGGCCATCTTCTCGTCCTACGAGCAGGAGGGCCGTGATGTCAAAGCCATGCTCCAGCAGGACATGACTGGTTTTGTGCAAAGGACGCTTGATGCCGGCCAGCCCGAGAGCGTCGGTGTCATCACGGACTTTGTTGACCCTGGTTTGACCGGCTTCATCAAGAAGGTTATCGTTGAGGCAAGTCGATCTAGTTGCTTACAGTGGATGGCGTACCTTTGTGCTAACCAAAGATACAGTACTGCAAGGTCCCTTACATTGAGACCAAGTGCGGATATGCCTGCTCCGATCACGCCTCTGCCAGCAAGGCCGGCTACCCCTCCGCTTTCGTTATCGAGTCCGCCTTCGAGTACTCGGACAACCACATCCATAGTGTCGATGACACCATCAAGTACCTTTCGTTTGACCACATGCTCGAGCACGCCAAGATGACCCTTGGCCTAGTGTATGAACTCGGCTTCACCGACTTTGCGGCTCTGGAGAAGAAGGGCGAGACTGTTTCCGAGGAATTGTAGAGCGCTTTATGAGATACGGTTGCGGATAGTATTAGTCATATCTCTGCATATCCGGAATAGATGATGCTCAAACGACACGACTCTTGAAGTGCATTATTATCGTACAGCGAGATCGTGGTTTTTCAACACCCAAGCATAACGGTCACGAACTCACTCACTGTCTGCTTACGATATAAGAATCCTCGTATTACTGAATGAAGCCATCCTAGATCACAGCAGGTTAAGTAAATCACAGGACCAGTTGCTTCTATTGGAACCTCAATGGCCATAATATACAAAGCCCAAGTGCAAATTCATGCTCCAAGGGCAGGGGAACCTATGGAACTTTGTTGAAATCTTGCCAGCCTCGGGTATAACCAATGCCAGAATCTTCCTAAAGGCGGTGAGAGTCGAACCCAAAACACTACGGACCTGGAATTCTCGGTGGTAGAGTTCATGAAATTACGCCTAGTAACTCCACCGCGACATAGGCTGCTGTAGAAGCTGGAGAAATGTCGTCGAATATAACGGTCGGGCGTTCCCAGGAATGGGAGATTGTGATTGAGCACGTCGTCCTACAGTGCCAGTCACTTTTCGATCCGTGCGGGGGACCGTTTAAAGGCGGAACGTGATTTCATCAATCCAGGCTATTTCTATCAATTTACGGCTTCATTTGAGCTGCATTTGGTGACGTTACTAAAGAAGGGTACGGAAAACAGTTTGATGCCAAGATGGGTAAATGCTGGTGGTGTTTGTCTTGTAAGAGCTGACTGGTCCGTTACACTGGGTACCAGTTCTCGCTAGTTTCTGCGCCGTAAGGTTACGGCTCATCCCACGTCTTCCCGCGTAGTCCCTTTTAGGCTTATAGACCATGTATTGGTGTGATCTGTTTCTCCGATAACCTATCCAGCTAGACAGATTGCCATCACTGCTTCCTCCAGTGATGCTGCCACAACCCAGTCAGGTGGAGACAACCTCTATATGTAGGTACGCGTGGGTTTGTTTAGTGTTTCCTCATGCATGACAAGACCTGAATCCCCGCTGGCCAGTCATCTGCAGTAGCCGTTGGAGGTCTGCCGTGCGACGAGCATGGATGCTGCAGTTTCCCAAAGGACCTGAAGGCTGCATAAGGCCGGTCCGAAGAACGAACTGCTCATCAAAAAGCCTCGCATTGCCATGCATGCATCTCAAACAAGGCAACCTACTTTTGTAATACTTCTTGCGGCAAGAAAAGCCTACTCGTATTGCAAGATTATGACTGAGAATGGAGAACCTGATCGTATGTCACAGCGGCATGTACCGAACTGGGGTCATCCAGAGTTTGGTGTCTACCTTGAAGAAGCGACGTTGGAATTGGATTGACACATGGTTGCCTCCCTCCTAGGTAGGTAGGCTAGGTACCGGCCGTCGAGTGGGGCAGTTCAGACGCTGGGGCCTGGGCCCGGTTCAGTTTGCCGATTCGATTCCTCGTGCGACCCCGATTCTGCGCCTTCCCAACTCCACATCTCTCAACTTCACATGAACATCACCCAGACTCAACACTGCTTCACCCAACATTATAATCTCACTCAAGACAAGCTTTCACAAAGCTTCAAGAGTTATTGCCTTTAGGTCACCGCGCGCGTCGTTCACATCATCTGCTACGTCTGGAAGGCCAGAGGCGGGGAACAAAGCCGCCCTTGTGCCGAGTCAGTGCGCACACGGGCAGCGAAACGCATTCGCCATCATCAACCACCGTCGCCTCAGACCCCGCTTGAGCAGCGGGCAACATGGATTCCTCAAAAGAACACCTCTCGGACACAATTGCCGCTGCCCCATACAGCCACAGGCCCCCGAGTCCTCCGTATATTCCAATTCCTATGACGTATCCCAAGGGGCCTGCAGCAGCCACCATAGTTCCCTCATTCGACAATGTCGACGCTATGCGTTTGACAAGCGAGGATCTCAGAATCATCACCCGCAACAAAAGTCAGACAGCTACCGATAGGTCAGTGGGCTGGAGCTACGAATCCCGCCGCAAGGCCCAGACAATATTGGACTTTCTTTATCTCGGTCCCTTGTCTGTCGCTCGCGACGAGGCTTGGCTGGCTAAGGAGGGCATCACCATGGTAATAGTGACGCGCCATGCAAGAGTCGCCCAAGCCAGGCTTATGAGCGTGGATAAGGTCGCGCAAAAGTTGGGCATCTTGGTTGAGTACTTGGATGTCCTGGACAACGCCCAGCTGATCCGCGGCTTCCCCGAGGTCGTGGCAAAGATCAATGGACACCTTCTCAATGTCTACCGCAGCCAGGCGACACCTGTGCAGGAGGGCCAAATGATCATCGACAGCGACAACTTTAAGAGTGGCAAGGTCTTGCTTGTTTGCGAGACAGGAAATGACCGGTCGGCTTTCGTCGCTGCAGCATACATCATGAACATGTACGGAAAAGACATGGTCTCCACTGTCCAATTCATCTCTATTCAGCGATTCTCCGCCAACTTTGACGAGGACGGAAAAAGAATGCTGCAGGCATACGAAGACATACTCAATGCTCAGAGAAGCGTTTCTAGCGCGACAAGAGATGTGCCCCGAGCTGGTCATTTCGGTGCTTCCAGCGGTGGAGGCAAGCGAGGAATCGAGTCAACTTTTGATGAAGATGACATGCAAGTCGGTGATGGTTATGCGACATTCACCACAGATCGTGAACGCTACCAAGACAGGGGCAGATTTGCCCCCTTCGTTGACCGTGATTCGGCGCCCTAGAAATGTCGACGGCCAAGTGAGGTGAATCCCGACGTGGAGATGTCGTGAGGTTTGCAGCAGAGAAAAAGTGGCGTCAGCGGAACGACAATAAAAGGTTGTCTATCAAGGAGTAGTATCATTACTGCATTCAGGGGAAACAATAGAACTCGGTTGGGACCATGGATAGGCGTCAAGGGTGTCAATATACCCGTTTTCAGTCGGCGACGACTTTTTGTCTTCAAGTATAGGCTGGGGGCCTTGCCACTAGAGCAAGAAAATATACTCATTAGTCAACATCACGATTATCCCTTACTGCAACTGTACAATGTCTTCCGTTGAGATGTGCTCTGTGGATCTCGTTTCATGCAACAGCCACAAGCTGTGATGAGAGAGAAGTCTGACAAAAGTACCGGGTCCGTGGAGTATGATCCTCGTCCGGTATACTCTGCCCCCGTTTATCTGACGATGAGGCCTACCTATTGTATGGGCGTCTCAACATGTCCGAAGGGGAGGAGAAAGATAGTGCATACTATCTTGTAAGATGGTCTTCGAAATTGAAGGCGGAAAGAAAACACGATGTCCTCATTTTGTGGGTTGTTCATCTAGTCAATGTCAGTATTGAGTTCATATATATAAGCTCAGAAGAAACAACATGTCCAAAGGACAAGCAAGTATGTTTAAAGCAAGTATTGATCATCCGCACTCTACTTTCAGAAGCCATATCAACAAATTAAACGGGTGTGCTACAAAGTCCTTAGTTTGTGTCTAAATAGAGATTAAAGCATTCAGTTAGTACTTTCCGAGCTCTACCGTGCTCCCAGATATGTTCTCCGTCTAAGGGAAGGAGCGACTGACCCGACTTGTACTTTAGACCCACCGCTCCTTCCTTCTAATTGCTACTTACATAGATGGGTGAACAGACTCACCTGACTGTTTGCAACGCGATCTACAGATCTCACAACCACTTTTCCTTTCCTCCTTGCTCCTTGTCTATCTCTCCTCTATCCCAGACCACAAACACAACCATTGCTATTTCCTATGCCCGGAGGTTCGCGATACCTTGTCTGGACAACGCCCTTTACAAAGTTTGTTATATACTCACCATCATAGTTTAAGAAGCTCTTTGTCTCACTCCGATCCCCCCCGTTCTCCCAACACTCTCCTACTCAAAGTATCACGTATGACTACTGTCATGGAGGAGACGGCCGCAAGCGAGGGCCGACAGCTTCGGCAGTCGACCTTATCGCACCAGCCTGGCCGATATGAAGAGTCACAGGCGTATGGAGTCCAGGTTCCAGCTTGGGTCCATCCGAGTCCCGTCTTTGACCATAGCCTCCCCCGGCAGTGTTCCTTTCCAAGCGTCCCCCTAGACCAACCTGGCCGCGCTGACGCCTATGTTGCGGCAAGAGAAAGAGGAGAAATTGGCAGGGAGATGCATGACTTCAGCATAGACGACAGTTAGTGTTCCTTCTCCTCCACTGATTACTTCCACTGACAACAAACAGGTGATGGAGAAGGCCGGCAGGCACCCACGACTGACGAGGACGAGAACGACGACAACACCATTGAGGCCAACATTTCTATGACGCACGATCGTGTTGAGAGAGATCCCAAACCAGGCGAAAGCTTCAAGGATTACCTTCTGTCCGTAACAAACGGCCTGGACTGGGGCAGCCCCGAGCCTGAGGCCGTCAGGGAGCCCATCAAGTGGTGCCAGGTTACCCCTAGCGGGCAATGGATTATTCTCTTGATTCTTTGCCAGTACGAAGCCTTTGCACCCGCCACACGAATTCTCAAGATGACAACCCCAGACATCATCAACTTCGTTATTCTCTACATCCATCATCATCGAGAGACCAAGAAATGGGCTAAGAAGGTAAACAAAACTCCTGTTATCGCTCTCCTCCAAAGGGCTGGAGAGACCTGGCAGAATACTGATGAGATGAATGCCTTCGAACGACCTTGCCTTCCGACTGATGCCCTCTCCAACAACGAACGGGAGCAAGCAATCAATTACTTGCACCAGGTTGGCCAGAGTGAGCTTGTAGAGGACATTGCAGAGTGGCGCGGCTATTCCACCGACTTTCACACGCTTCCTATTGAGCCTGGGATCATGGCTAGATGTGTTTTGATCCTGGATAAAGGAAATAAGAACCTGAATTTCGACAAGACTCAATTTCTGCAAGACAAGCAGTCTTTGCCATGGTCTGAAAGAATTATATCGGAGTGCCAGGACCTAGAGAAGTGTCTGACGGAACTTCAAGCCTATCTTCTTTCCCCTTGTCCTCTGACAGCCAACCATTCCGAATCAATTCTCACAGAAAACCCGGAAGGATCTCGGGGTCAACGACACCACCAAGACGCTGCAGGAGACAAGATCAGCCCATCAATGGAACAAAGCAATAAATCTCGTAACAACACTCAGCTCAATGCTCTATCTGGTCGAAATCCAGAACCTGCCGAATCCACCCATGAACAAGACTTTACCCAGGACGAAGCACCCATCGCTGGAAGCAGCCAGGTGAGTAGTGGTCATGCAGCTTCATTCTTCTTTTTGCAAATCTCAAATTCATACGAAACCAAACAGCCACTGACAACCAGAAGCACTCGCTGGCTACTATTGACTACTGCGAAATGGATGAATTATACGATCCTCAGTTGCTTCCACGTCGACGCGTTCTGTCCATTGGCCTGAGAGGCTACCCGGGATTCAAAACACAAAGCAGCCGTGAGGACACTCCAGTGCAAGAACAGGACTCGATGCAACAACCCAAACTTCTCCTTCTGGGGCTGGAGGTGCCAACCATTCGAGTCCGCGAGGCCTCACCGCAGGTTCAATCCGAATATCCGATGAAGGGTCAAATCTCGGCGGACCGGCTACTGCCTCCTGCTTCGTTCCTTCATCCGCCCGAACGTCCCACAGGGCCCAGTTTGAGCAGAAACACATGCTCAGTTCATCAGGGACTGCCTGCTGATACACATGGTCACAGCCACACGCCAGCTTTCCCTAACATGCATGCTGCGCCTCTAGCCTTAACCTCTAATTCGAATACGGTTAGACGAAGGGACTTTGCTCAGTTACATTTGCCCAATACATCCTCCACCACGGTTCCCGACAACACCGCTCCCAATTTACTATCTTTCATAGACATGTCCCCAACTGGCGGTGTAGGAAATTTCCACACTCCCGAGGTGCATGGCATTTCGAAGGTCTACCAGGTTCACAACAGACCTGGCAGCCAGCTCAACGCATCTGTTTCACCAAGCTTCACTGGCCCCACTGCCACTACTGTACAGAAGCCACGGCTCCAGGGGAAAGATTTTGAGCCCTCAAATCACTTAGTCGAGATGATGACGGATCAGGCGATGGTGTCGCTTCCTGTCGCTTTCAAGAGCAACACCAAGAACATCTCCGAATCAGGTGTTCTACTACAACAAGATAACACCTCCTCCTTTGCGATCCTGACTGATGATGATCTCGTATCTCCTACTATGCTGAGAAGTCGCAATCCTTCTCGAAAACAAAAGCTTGACGAAAGCGATGAGGAATACCAACCTCTTCCCAAGAGACCTCGCAAGACGGATGCCAGGAAGTCTAATTCCCGAAGCAAGAATGTCATTTCTCTTCAGTCAGCCCTGCCGCAGCCACAGCCTGCTACTCAGCCGCAGACGGGCACTGCAGGCACACTTCAGCCTGTTAAGCGTGGTCGAGGCCGCCCACGTAAGAATCCTAGGCCCCAGGACCTCACTGCTGAACCAGCTTGGGCTCAATTAGTTACACCCCAAGGGTCTGCGAGCAACACCGAGGCCCAGATAGTCGCCACGACTTCTTCAGGCACCTCGATTGATGATCATCTAGCATTCGCTAATGACTCAAGCTTGGGGACCGAGGCTGGCGTTCAGGTTTTCACCGGAGGGTCTACAGCTGCGGTTGTTTCAGCTGTAAGATCGACTTCGGGTCGTACTTTTCCATACCCGTCTCCTCAGTCTTCTTTTCAGAACATCCTTCCTTGCGACGCAACTCATGCGACTACTCCGGAGTTGATTCTCCCACATACTCGAATCGAAGTCAACAGAGATGAGCTCACAGGCCGCCGCCCAAACAGTTATGAGGAATTCTGGGCGAATCACCATAATCTCACGGAGGCAGATAGCCAACGGCATCGGGGCGACTGTATCGTGACCGAAAATGCCGCGCCTCATGTCGTTCCAATGGGCGCTGAGACGACATCCAGAGCCCAAGCAGCTTTCCGTTCAGCTTCTAGCCAGATGTACCCTGATGGTCGACAAACTCCTTAGGGAGCTTTCCACTACGTGTTTGGCACTCCACAGCAAACGTGGAATAACGTTGATAAAAGCCTGACTCTTCTGCACTCCAACAGGCACAAAAACCCATTTGTCCTTAGTACCATCCCCAACAGGTCAGGAATGCATAGGTCAGATCCGAGGCTGCTGCCTGCCACAGCGCCCAGGGCAAGAAGAGCGACTAAACAATAACTTATGGGGTGACTGGCCGCTGGGGGGAGCACAAAGAAGCGACAGAGAAACTGGATCGACAAACTTACGTCCATTGCATCTGCTCACTGAGAGAAGTGACTCACTTATACTCATTATTCTTTTCTTTTGACTTTTCTCTCGGAAGGCTAGATGCTCTTATTTTGGGAAGACAGTCCCACTAAATCCAGTAGTATGTCCTTTTTAGGAGATGGGGAGTTGGACAGCCTTTCTTCTTGAAGTCTTATTCTGGACTGGTTACAGACTTCGTTAGTTGATCTCGTATGTCCAAGAGAAAGAAACTTTGGCCTCGTCCTCTGGAATTGCCTCTCAATGATGTTTGAGATACTTTACTCAGGGTAGCTTGTAGTATAGCTGAACCACCCGTATATTTACAGACAATACCTTCTCTATGCTTTGATTATAACTGGTGGTGGCATGGATGAACGAAGCGGTCGATACCTTGAGACGATTGTTAGGGACTGACTCCTCTTGCATTCATTGTCAGCCAAGAAGACAGGGCTTTCGTGATTGCAATTACATTGAACCGAGAAGCAATGTTTCTATCCATCTCATGGTGTTTTTTCTTTCTTCTTTTTTTGAAAAAAACACATCAAGGAACACAAGGATGCGCCGGGTCTTCGACCTTATCCGGAGACAGGAGTTGCGGTGTCGTTGGGCTACTGTGTGTGTTACATAAGACATGCTGAGCTAAGCCTGCATGGATCCCTGGCAGTGTAATGTGGACCAAGTTTGCATCACCGAGCTTCTTCACCGAGCGCACGCCCAATCTGGTTACAGAAGCACCGCCTCCCACTTCCAACCCGCCGATTACCCCAATTCCACATCCTTGGCCGAGCTCCCGCGCGGCCTGACGACGATCCACTCAGCAACATCGACGCCTCTCCCGATCTAACATACCCATCTCCGATTCGACACTCATCAGTTGTCGAATTGTCCTCCAGACCAAGTTCGGGAGCACCTTGCAGCCAGTCTATACACTCTGCGCACGTAAACGAAACGACCCAAGCAAGCCGGTCCTTACGAGTTGACTATAAACCGGCCTTCCCCCTTCGCCAACCTCTCCTCCCGTCCGCCGACGCTTTCCTTCCCAAACGTTACGCACACCATGGCTCCTCGCATCGAAGCGCAAGAGATCGAGACGTACTGGAACATCTTCTCCGCCCGGACAGGCGGGGGCCAGTTCCTGACGGGCGAGCAGGCCGCGCCGGTGCTCAAGAACAGTGGCCTGACGGACAACCAGCTCGAGCGGGTGTGGGACCTTGCCGACGTCGACAACGATGGCAACCTCGACTTTGAGGAGTTTTGCGTTGCGATGAGGGTCATCTTTGATATCTTGAATGGGGTGCGTATTGGCTTGCTTTGTTTGCAGAATATGGAGGGGGAGGCGTTGCGGAAGTGCTAACAAGATTGGGTTGCCAGGAATACTCAGACGTGCCCACGACACTCCCCGACTGGCTGGTGCCCGAGTCCAAAGCACATCTCGTCCAGGCGAATCGCGCGCTCACGGGGAAGCAAGTGGCATTTGAACAGGTTGAGGACGATCCGGACTCGCCCGGGCTGAAAGACGGTTTCGACTGGTACATGAGCCCCCAAGACAAGGCCAAGTACGAGTCGATATACCAAGAGAACCGGGATGCGCGGGGCGAGGTAGCTTGTACGTTCATACTCCAAAGAGTCGCAAAATTCATGAACCCTTTGCTAATGTGTAACCGCTCTAGTCTCCGCTCTAGAGGACCTCTACGAATCACTCGATGTCCCCGACACCGACATTCGCTCGGCGTGGAACCTTATCAACCCCTCGGCCAGCCCCTCAATCAACAAGGACGCATGCCTTGCCTTCCTCCACATCCTCAACAACCGCCACGAAGGGTTCCGTATCCCGCGCACCGTCCCCGCCTCCCTCCGCGCCTCCTTCGAGCGCAATAAGATCGACTACCAGCTCGACAACCAGGCACCTGGTGCATCTCGCTGGGCAACGAAGGCCGACGACTCGACGGCGACGGGCCGCAAGGCCAAGTTTGGCGACCAGTATCTCACGCGCCTCGGCCGCAGCGGCTTCAAGTCGAGCGGCACCGACTTCTCGACGGCCAAGACGGACGACTGGGAGGAGGTCCGCCTCAAGAAGCAACTGCAGGAGCTCGACGAGAAGATGGCTCGTGTCGAGGCCGACGTCGAGCGCAAGAAGGGTGGCAAGCGCGACAGCAAGCCCGCTCTCGTCAAACGCGAGCTCGAGCAGCTTCTCGACTACAAGCGCAAGGAGCTGCGCGAGCTCGAGGAGGGGGCCGGCAAGGCCAAGGGCGGTGCCAGCCTTAAGAGCGTGTCAGATGACCTGCAGACGGTCAGGGAGCAGGTCGAGGGCCTCGAAACGCACCTCTCGTCGCGGCAGCACGTGCTTGAGCAGCTGCGGAGGGAGATTGAGGACGAGAAGCTTAGCAGATGAGACATGATGCAAGAAAAGAAAAAGAGACAGGGTGTTCTTCTTGCCGTTTTGGAGGGCACTCGGGTGGCTTGCTTGGTGATTCCTCCTTTTTTTTAAAACCACCACAGGGAGCTGGTCTGGTTGGGTACCGTTCATGTCCAATTCAGGGAGTTTTATTTTTTTTCCTTCTCCGTATTGTTTACGCATACGTGCATGTAAGACTATAATGTTTTCCCTTCCCCTGCTTAGGTTGATGAGAAGGAAAGGCAGGATCATGAAGTGGGACAGAATGCACTTTATAGAAGAGAGTAGGGGGGCGGCGGCAAATAAAGCATGCGGAGTACCTGTTTCCTGTTCCCCCTGTTCCCCGGGGTTTTGTCCGATATGAGTAAGGCAAGGTAGATGTAAATTGTAGGTACACTAACGTGAAAGTAAACACTGCCTCCAGAACGGAATACCATTTATTGCCCTTGAGCCGCGGTCCCAAACGCAGATCCTTCACCACTGAGTGCCTTCGGTATACTTGTTTATCCAACTCATCCCTAGGGTTTTACCCTTCAAAGAGTAAACGAAGAAGGAGGGTACCTTGACCCAGCCGACGCGGCCGGCGCCGCGGTTGCGGCCTGTGGAGCACATGAAAACGTCGACGGGCATGCCCTTGACGACCAACTGGTCCTTGCCCTTGATGGCAAGCTCAATGTTTTTGACCACGCCAGCGGCCTGCAATGAGGTTAGTTACATGTGAAAAGGAGAAAGAAAAAAACCGGGGTTTCAGGCAGTGTGTAAGTGAGGGAGGGTTTGCAGACGCACCTGCTTGTCCGTGAGCATGAAACCCGAGCGTTGGCAGGAGATGATGTCGCCGCACGCCCAGACGTTATCGACGCCCTTGACGCGCAAGCACTCGTCAACTTTGACGTTGTTGTACTCGTTGATCAGGCTGGAGTCGAGGTACTCTGTGTTCGGGACGAGGCCCATGGTCGGCAGGTACAGGTCGGTCTTGATGATCTCGCCGCTCACCAGCGTCACCTCCGTCCTGCCGTCCGGCAGCGGCCGCGAGTTCTTGACCCGTGAGTTCTTCTTGACCTGAACGCCCAGCCGCACGATTTCGTTCTCGACGCCCTTAGCGATGCTGTCGCCGCCCAAAATCTCCTCGTGGGCCGACAGGAGCACGACCTCCTTGTCCGCGAACTCGAAGCGGATCTCGGCGGCGGTCTCGACACCAGTGGGACCGGCGCCGGCGACCAAAACGTGCCTCGCCGCCTTGACCTTCTCTGTCGTCTCATGCAGCAGGTCGATGGTCTCCTCGTGTGAGTTGGCGTTCTTCCACGGCATGTCCGGGCTCGCGCAGCGGGCGCCGGTGGCGAGGACAAGGTAGTCGTAGGGCAGGGACCGAGGTCCGGACGGGGTGGAGACGAGGGCTGCCTTGCGGGCCACATCTAGGCCCGTTGCGGTGCCGAGCACGAACTCGAAGCTTTCCTTGGGGTAGCTGGCAAAACCGGGCTCGATGGGCTGGAAGATCTGCTCGTCTTTGACGATGCCGGGCACGACGGCTCGGACGGAGCCCATGTTCCAGTAGAAATGAGTTGTCTGCCATTCCTGTCAGCTTCTCGAATGCATCTTTTGGTTTTCAAGTCTTGTAAAAATGACTCCCAGTTCTTTCGGCTAACTCTCGATCATGCCTCTTTCTTCGACCCACGCGTACAGCAAACGTAGACCATCCACAACCATCGTCACGACAGGCCTCCAAAGGCCAGCACGGCCTCTGGCTCCTGGAAGGGTCGTCCGGGTTCCCAGTGTTGTGTTATATCAATCAAAGTAGAGGGGCGCCTTACTTTCGAAACCAAGATGACTCTGATGTCCTCCTCCGTCTGGCGCGTGTACTTGAGCAGGCGATGGGCAACGCCCAGACCGCCGAATGCCGCACCAAGAACTACGACTGTCTTGACCATTTTTTATATAGCGTATTGCCAAAGTCGCTCTGGTTTCGACGGTGGTGTGAGTCTGTGACCGTGTATGCGCGGAGGGTCTTCGTCTGTAGTGGCGATATGTATCAGTCCCGTGTATCGACCTGATGTTTGGTAAGTGCCAACTAATATGTAGCAGGTTGCCGAGCCGCTGGATGTGTTCAAGGCCAAGATCAAAGCCGCAAAGAAAACAGCGAGGGGACCGGTCTTTATCCCACGCCCACAGCTTGCTCAGGTCCGAGATTCGCAAAAAGCAAAAAGCAAGGATCCGACGTGCCTCTCTTTCACCCCATGTAGGTCCGGATGCCACTCCTCCTAAGGTTGCTCTAATGAACGATACGAATTAGAACCATTAGTATTTTCGTAAAGGTTTCAGTATCAAGTCCGTGCCGTTGATCACACAAAATGCCTTTGGTAGGGCAGAGGGCCTGTCCAAGGAAGCTCTCAATGTCCGTCCCTGGGTGGGTGGCATGTAACTCCTCCGTTGTCTGTCCGGGCTTTCCCCACGCTTAGAGGACAGCATGACGGACTGTCATTCGACGACGGAGGGTACGCGGAAGAGACCAGACGAAAAAACAAGTGTAGCATTCGTTCTCAATACAGCAATCAGGCGCAAGGCGGAGGGCTGATGGAGGGGGTAGTGGAGCTTCTTTGTGTTTCCTCATTGTTTCTTCGTGGACTGATGTTAGATGGGCCCGACTCCACGGTCAGAGGCTTAGCAAGCCGTAATGTGCTTCAATATAAGATAATGGCTGCGAATGCCGCAACGACCCGATTCGCCCAGGCTTGGTTAGGGACGAATAGTCTTTGTTGAGAAACTTTGAGAGCGCGGAATGTACCTCGCTCGTGAAAATGCATCTCGCCGTAGCATCCAAATGGCAGCCACGGTATTCGAGTGAACCCAGCTTGTCAACCGCAACGGAGACAAACTATTCATCCAAAACAATTCATCCAGGGAAACCAGTATTGAGCTGAAGTATAAATAGGCACTTTGATGCTCCCGATGCAACAAAAGAATCGCTCTGCTTGGCTGGTAAGGCGCTCGACTGTACGCTCTTAGTGCTCGGCCAGATGCATTGTATGGTACAGGAAGTAACGACTACACAATGCAGGCTCGCCGAGGACTGAGAGCATGGTCTTGATATGTCGTGCCGACCGTAGTCCGAAATGCTTTGATGGCAGCTAGCAGTCGGTCATCCACCTTTCTGCTCCTACTTTCGTGTCTGACGTATCAGACCGGTATCGTTCTTGTAAAGTTGAGGTTGAAGCTGGGAATTCCCTCGCGGATGGAGTAGGGAACGATGGCACTTGCCATGGTCCAGTACGATTTAGTCCTGAAAAGGAGTAGGGTCATTTAAACAACGAAGTCTTCGAAGCGGCAAAACCATCAACGAGGACACAGTCCCGAGTTGTCGCGACCGCTGACAAGACGTGGGCAGGACTGGGAATGTCGGCGAGATGCATCCTGCAGGGAAGTGATTGAGCCGAGGTCACGCATAGCAGGCCGCCACAGAACCCGCAAGCACTCAGTCGAGGTAACGCAGGCTCCATAACTGGAAAGGGTGCAAGGGAGCCACCTGCACCGCTTTGGCCCAATTCCAGTCCGTCCACTTTTCCCCTCACAGCTTGGGTCGGCCCAAGCTCAGGGAGGTTTAGCCACGGAAGCCTTGACGTTGCACCGTGTTCCTGAGCCGTGCTACCTGTACTACAACAAGCTCGCCTGCAGCAATGACCAAAGGGCGGGGGAGGTTCAAGCCTATGAGCGCCCCGAGGGAAACGCGGAGGTCGGGGCCTCTTCTTGCCCTTGTGGCGGTGCATTGTCCCAGCCCAGCCCAATGACAGCATCAGCTGCCCCGCGCATATGATGGAAGCGGGTGTGTGAGACCCGGTTTACCTCTTTAACCCCGCCAAAAGGTGGCCAACCCTTTTCCCTCCGCCTTTCCCAACACTGAAAGGAAACTCAACAAGTCCCTTCCTAGAATATAACCTCACAGCTACAATAACCCGCGACTTTGGAACCTTCGAAACCTTTTCTTGACACCCTTTTTCCGGAACACTATACATCATGTCTGCCACCCAGAGCGAAGCCTTCAAGCAGGCTGTCATCGACAGCAAGAAGCTTACCGCCAAGCCCGGCAACGACGAGCTCCTTGAGCTCTATGGTGCGCTTCAGCCCTGACAGTCTTGAGGACGGAACCCGTAAAACTGACTCCCAACCCTCAACAGGCCTCTACAAGGTCAGCACCGGTGAGGACATCTCCAAGGCCCCCAAGCCTGGCATGTTCGACCTCAAGGTAAGACACATCCCCTCCAACCGAGCTACCGAGCTCCCGGTCCTTTCACGTGAAAGACGCTGACCTTTGTTCGCGTGACAGGGCAAGGCGAAGCAGGGCGCGTGGCAGAAGGTCGTCGACGAAGGCGTCACCCCCGAACTGGCCCAGGAGAAGTACATCGCGCTCGTCAACACCCTCAAGGACAAGTACGGCTACGACGCCAACAAGGAGCCTGAGGCTGTTGGCAACTAAGTCAATGCGCATGCCTGCAACGCCCATGAGAAACGACACGGTTGATAAGGATTAGCAATGGTTCGATGCTAGGGTATCTACCGAGCAAGAATCAAGGATCAATATAATGATACCAGAGCCACCCCAGCCCCGTTGCCCCATGTCGCATGTGTGATTAGTCCAGACACTTTGGTCTATTCGACACCCCACAATCTCCCCATCCTGTCTGGATCCGTATGGACCATGCTCGCTACCCAAGGTATCTCGTCTTTGCCGTATGCCTGAAGTGGAAGATTGTAGGGAATTCTCATTCCGACAACTGGGTCTCCGTCCCCCACGTCCTTCGAAGGCATGTCTGTCTCGAAGGTTCCGACCATAGTCGCCTTGTCCGTTATAGCGGAAGGCCAGACAAGTACTCCGATCTCCCACGATGCGATTCGGACCTCTTGAGACGCTCCCGCTGCCTCGCCCCACGCTTGCTTGGAGATATTGGCCGACGTGACGAGGGCCCAGTCTATCGACTTGTCGCCGTAACGAATGTAGGTTTTGATGTGCGGCGCTGCTCGTTTTCGGCCGGCCTCCTGGATTGCTGCTGTTTCGGGCAACGCTGCAATACCTTCAGTACTTTTCTTCTCCAAGGGCCATGCTGCTACCTACGCTCTCCTTCGGGGGCGTCATTCGCCCAATGGTGGAAAATGGGCCGAAGGTATTGTAATTGCTTTGCTTGTTGTTGAGATTGGATCTTCGTATGTATTGAACCGCCAGATGCGTAGCCGTCTAGGCTTCGTCTGATTTCATCCGCGGTAGGAAAGACTACCTTGAACTTCGGCCTGGGGGTGCTCAGCGAGTTGTTCTTGGAGACTGCAAGAGAGTCGAAAAGACACTTCTGGATCCAGCTGTCTGAAGCTCCTAGAGTGGCGATGGATGATATCTGAACTACGACCTCAGACTTTCCTTCTTGCACAGGGACGCTGCGCAAGGCTCTTTTGAGTGCCGGCCAACCCCAAGCTGTCTGTGAGGTGTCATGGATGGGATGACGCCCAGGGACGCTAGCGATCAGCGTAGCCCGCACATCTGAAAAGTCATAGTTGCGCAACTGGTCTACCAAGGTTCTGACAGTTGGTCTGCGGGTATTGTAAGCTCTCAAGTAGCTAAGAATATCGTGTTTAAACTGTTTTCCCGTCCCGAAAGAATGGTCGTTTGTCGAAGCATCGTCAACATGGTCGTCCGGAAGCAGTGGAAGTATTGGTGAGCGCCAGACCGCGTTAGTCATGTTGGTCCAGTCCTTGGCGATCATATTGGCGGTGTGTATGATCACCTGGGCCGAGTCGTCGTGACGGATCAGGATCATCATTTTGGAATGATGGGTGCCGAACATCTCGGGCATGAAAGCACCATGCAGCTCGACATTTGGGTATGCTTCTGCTTCTTCCTGTTTATCTCATCAGCATCGTGTGTACGTTCTTACACAATCATTTATCGCCTTACCTGGAGAGCCAATCGGTTCGGGTCCTCCCTCTTCCAGAAGCCATGGACAACATGGACCTTTACAAGATCTCTGGTATCCTCGTCAAAATGGCTCATGAGGAAATGTATATCATGCAGGAAGTTAAACTCCCAGCATTCGGCAATCAGTGGGTCACCGAGGATACCCTTCAGCGCAACCGTATCATGGTTCGCGGCTTCAGGCAGGTCTCGGATGCGGGTGAGCTGAAAAGGCGATCTGATGAGCTCGCCTTGTCGGTTTCTCTTCTTGGGAGGGCTGATAGCCCGGCTCAGAGAATAAAGACCGTCTGGTCTCGCTTCTGTCTCGGCTTCTTCGACGTCTCCAACAAGACACGGCCTTTTCGCGGCCCGTTCCATCTCGGTGGTACTCGACATAAGCTGTCGTGATGGAGGGTGGAGGATGGTGATTTGGAGACAGAAGCACTGACTATGCTTCGTCTACTGTCGAATGTCGACAGGCGAAGACACAAGGCGGCTGGAAAGAGTTGCAAGCAATATTACTGCCACCTTCGAAAGAAACTGGACAGAGTAGGTAGCTGGGTTCAGTCCCATTCACGCAACAAATTATCAGGCAGGTATGGCCATGCTGGTGCCTTCCTGAAAGCCGCCGGAACCGATTATTCTGTTGCGATGCTCTTTCCCAGTGGTTCACCAGCGATACCTACGCAAATTATTGGTTTTAGTTGAAAAGTTTCCTGCCGATCATCTCTCTTGCTTCGGCCACTTGGTTCGCTTCCCGTTTGGAATAATGTGAGCTTTATGAAGAAGTTCACAGCAGCGGTTGCTGGACACTGATTAGTTACGCCCGTGACGTCGTTAGCGTTACCTGCCCTATGGCACACTGCGCTTCCACCAAGTGGGTTATCTTAGGTACCTACGTAGGTAGTTCGGGTGTTCGTGGGGCATTAACTTTCCAGAGCTTGTCCCAGCAATGATCATTCAAAAAAAAATACAACCTCCAATAACTTACGTCCTCGTACCCTTTAGGCTGTCACATTGTGGTCTTTCAGTCGCTGATATCTAGCAAACTATTGTGCACTACAAAGATTTCTGCCTGATGTATGATGAAACTATCGAAATGCGGCCTTCGAAAGTGGCTTCTTGGCTTAGAGCCCATCTTGTTGTGATAGGTCCACGGCCCGTCCGCGACCTTCACTGCCTCTTCCTCATCAGCACCAATCTGGCCACTTGACTAAGAACATGGTTCGCCCAGCTATTCAGCTGATATGCAGGCCGCTGGGCCTGCAGCAACGTGCCATTCCCCCTCACCTCGTATATTCGGACTGGACTGTGCTACAATGCTTCTTGTTCGGCCTCACCATCCGTACCTAGTTCGACATGGATCCTCTATCGATCTCGGCCAGCGTCATCGCTCTTGTCCAAGCATCGCTTGCTGTTGGAAAAGGAGTCAAGTTGCTTTCTTCTCTGCGGCATGCTCCAGCAGAGTTCTGTGATCTGGTAAATGAACTCACTACGCTCCAAGCGGTCATTGAGCAGGTCAAGAGCCCGCTTGAAGAGTTGAAGGACGAGCAAACGAGTGATAGCACACTTCCCGCCTTGGACGCATCTGCAACGTTGGCGTTGAAACGTGACTTAGAAATCATCTCAGAGGAGCTTCAAGCGCTCTGTGAACGACTCACAGTGACGGATAAAGCAAATGAGAAGGATAGACTACGCCGAGTGTCCAAGGGAAGATGGGTACGAGAGCAATCCAGTATTTCCAAGCTCAAATCCAGAGTGAACACGGCCCGGAGCTATTTGATACTGTGTTTTGGTGCCCTACTTTCATCGCAGAGGTATGTTTCGAGCCGCCTAGTGATAGTGAGCGCTTTCGATAAGTTGTTAACGACGAGTAGTTTAAGGCAAGGCAGGATAGTGGTCGATATCCATCAACTCGTTCAAGAGTTCTTCCTGGCTTTCGAAAGAGAGGCTGAGAGAAATCGTGGTACAACATTCACGAATCGTGCCAATACCGACGAACCGATGGCCTCCCTCGACTGTCAGATAAACGCAAAAGCATCCAGCCTGGAACAATTGCTAACGGCCAAAAGTCAGGCTCCAAGCCACAGCAGTCCTCTAAGCCAAGGCAGGTCGGAGATCGAAACGCAACCCTACGTTTTGGTCGAGGCCTCAGTTCTCCGAAGTTGCTCGCCCCGGTGCAGATGCCAGTGTCATCACCACTTCAGAATCCAGACGCCAGCTTGGATGCGCTCTGTTTTTGGTGCACTTTTCCTCCAATACAACAGTGTTCCGCTGTTAAGGCCAAGGAAGTGTGACCTCCGAGAATGCAGAGCAGGTCCTTCTAATTCATCACGCCTGTTCTATTTCTTTCCTAGATGGCTTCTCTCTCGTGCGATTTTTGTTGCAACTTCCTGGGGCGCTCTGACTGGAGTTGGCTCTTCTTTTCATCTTCATGTTTCAAAACTGGTTCCCCGAGACCTGATGGTATCAGTTGTGTACAACTGCGATATCGACTGGATAAAGCAAGGCATTACCAACTCAACCGTATTGCCGACAGATGTGGACGATGATGGCAACTCGCTTCTCGTGGTATGTTTGTCACTTTCACCGAACCAAGCCGCTTATGTCGTCTCTGTTGAGTATTTACGGGTTATCGCCTTGTAGATATCTCTACGTGACGTCAACCTACCACTTTCGGCATTTCTTGTCCAGCAGGGTTGGCCATTGCATTTGGAAAATGTGACTGGATGGTAAAGCTACTTACAAGGCGTAATGTGGCTCTATGCTAACATAGACTAGGACGGCCGCAACACGCTCTCGGCTTCTGTACTACGCTGCGAAGCACAACCGGATCCAGTCTCTTAAACCCGAGCATCGTCGCATGATTGAGCATCTCACCTTCTCACAAGCAGGACCAGGCGGTACATCGACTTTGATACACGATGCAGTTCTCGGAGCGACATCAATGTCCGTATCAGACGCAATAACTCAGACCCGGACTGACATTGATAGCCTCGACGGTCATGGGTGGTGTCCGTTGCACTGGGCAATCTATCTTGACGACTACACTTCGTTCGAGGTCCTGCTATACCGTGGTGCAAGCCCGAAGACAGAGACCAGAAGCGGCTGGACACCACTTCATTATGCTGCCCGATATGAGCCTCCTGGCTCAGTGAGAATGGCTGAAGCAGTCATTGACGCCGGCGCAGATGTGAGTGCACAGGTCAAAAACTACCGTGGCAACGAAGGAGAAACTGCAATCATCTTTGCCTTTGACAACCCAGAGATGGTTGAACTTTTGCTGCGGCACGATTCCCCGTTTGTAGTCAAAACAGACACCGACTGGGTGTGTCCGCTGTCGTACCGAGCTCGCCGGACGAGCAATGTCGATCGTTGGGACCCTAGAAGGTGGGACTGGGAACGATCTCTTGGTCTACTTTGCAGTGCCGGGTTGGACCTCGATCTGCGATCACAGCAACCGGGCTTCGACGGCCGTACCCCCCTTCACGATACGATTCTGTGGCGCAACTTGGCACTGATGGAGCTCTTGATCCAACGCAAGGCTAGGCTCGATGCCATAGACAAGTACGGGTCAGGCATCCTTCACTTTGCAGGACAAAGTGCGAATCTCGACCTGATCAAAGTCTTGCAGGATGCTCAGATTCGCGGTCTGAACCCAGATGAAGCAAACATTGCTGGCGATACACCGATGAAGATCATGACAGCGCGTATGTATGGCAGCGACGAACGGAGACAACCAGGCGAGACGAGGCCATCATTCGAGGAGTGGTTGGCCTTCAAACAACTGCTGCAGGAAATACGGGACCGCAACTATGATGATTCCACAACAGGCGGTAATCGCCCGGATTTCCTTGCGAATTCTTCGCACGGCTCCCAACCAGAAGACTGGACACTTGGTAGTGATAGCGTCTATCAAACTGCTGTTCAGTCCTTCAGGAGCAAGCCGTTATCAACGACTGTCGACGATGCCGCCTCTGTGGGGATTTCGGAGGACAACCACAGTGATGAGGATCAGTATTTCAACAAATTTGAGGGCTACTGAAAGAACCATCAGAAACCGAGAGTTGGTTCAGTCCACTCGGAGTTAACAAGCTAGTTGTTTGTTGCCCATTAGCGTTCGTGAAATTATGTCAGCTTTTATTTTTCAGTTTGTTCTCTGCGGTGATGCGTTGACATTTTGCATGTGCTATTGGACCAAGACTCTGAACTTTCTGAGTTTCGTCAGTCGTCGACGTTCATCCAAGGTGGCGATCTGGGATGGATAAGCCACTTTTGCTATTCTTATCGTATGCAAGATCCACCTGGGTGACGCCCTACCTCACCTTACCTAGTAAATTGTACATAGTAAGATTGAAAGTTGGTTGAGCTCTTTTTAGTGGCGGGATGGAGATGGAGTGGAGAAGGGATCGAGGGTAGGCGGGCAGCTGGCACGACACGGTCCCGCAGTCTTCCACACGCGTTCCACTTCCCATCTGTCAGCCCCTGCCAGCAGGCACCACGGACTGAGAGTCTAGACTGTGTGGGCGACTGTGGCCTCACCCCAAGGACCACACGCGCAGCATCCCTGCTTGCCTCAAGTATCAGGCAGCATACTTCCTTGTTTGGCCTGCGCAACGGCTGGAACTGAACCTGGACGGCGCTACAGAATCTTGACACACGGCCTCCTCCTGACTTGCCATTGCCATTGCCTGCCTTTTGCCTGCCTACCAGTCCCGTCGCTCGCTTTGTTGGTCCCTTTATGCTTGGCTTCCCCCTTTGCAAAAGCACCACCAGTCCACCACCACCCATTTTTTCTCTTTCGACGCCGCTGGACGATTTCGGGGGGCTTTGACATAGACGAAGAAAGGAACATTAGCTTCTTTCTCGACCTTTTCTACCCTCCATGTCTCCGGCGATCTAGTAGGTTTTAACTACCTCGAACCCTTTTTGCAACCCCTCGACGCACCTCATCACGACACCACCCGATCCACACCCATCTGACGCTGCACCTCTGATTGCGGCTTGACATCGATTGCGCTTCGTCGCGCCCCCTTAATCGACCGAGTCCATCCGTCGACACGGATTTGCTTCGGCGGTTCCTGCAACTACATTCTTCTCACCAATCATTGCACCTACGAGGTGCAGCCTCGCCGTCGCAATGAGGTTATCGCCTTTGTTTCTCTTCCTGGGCTCGACCCTGCTATCCGGGGTGCAAGCAGCAGCGGAAGAAAAGGAGGACCAAGCCAGCACCTACTTCAACTCCATGAAGGTGCCACCAATACTCGAGTTGACACCGGATACGTTCGAAAAGGAGGTGAAAGCCCACCAATTCATGCTTATCAAGCACTACAGGTAACATGCCTCTGCTCTCCGTCTCCCCCTTGTACGCGTCCTTGCTGACGATAACGTAGCCCTTACTGCCCGCATTGCATCGATTATGCGCCGATATTCCAGACCCTGTACGAGTTCTACTACACTTCGAAGCCGGAGTCGAAGGAGGACAAATCCTTCACCGATTTCTACGATTTCCGCTTCGCCACGGTGAATTGCGTTGCCTATTACGATCTCTGCGCATCCCACAGTGTCTCATCCTACCCCAGCACCATTCTCTACAAGAATGGCGAGTTGTCGGAGATCATCAAGGGCGTTAAGGAAATCGATCAAGTCAGCCCCGTTATCGAGAAGCACCTGGAAGCGGCCAAGCCTGGAACGAGGCCCCGCAGCATCGAATTGCCCGAGGCTGGTGACAAGTACTCCCCCGACAAGGCCCCTGGCAAGACCAACGACTCCAAGAAGCCCGCGAACGAGAAAACGGACACCAAAACGGATGCGAAGACGGACGCCAAAGCCGATGAGAAGACTGATGCGAAGACGCCGCCCAAAGAAGAGACCAAGGCTCCCCCGAAGGCCCCTCCTGCGAAGGAGGATGTCAAGCCTGCCGATAAGACCGACGCAAAGGCCGATGCAAAGGCCAGCACCACCGAGAAGGCCGTCGCTACCCCTACCAAGTCTGTGGTGAAGAAGCCTACCGTTACTCCCAACAAGGACGGCATCTCTGTGCCTCTTACTGCCGAGAAGTTCCAGACCTTGGTAACCATGACCCAGGAGCCCTGGTTTGTCAAGTTCTACGCGCCGTGGTGTCACCACTGCCAGGCTATGGCACCTAACTGGCAGCAACTGGCCAAGGAGATGAAGGGCCGGTTGAACATCGGAGAGGTAAACTGCGATGTGGAGACCAGGCTTTGCAAGGACGTCCACCTTCGCGGGTACCCTACCATCCTCTTCTTCAAAGGTGGTGAGCGCGTCGAGTACGAAGGTCTGAGAGGCCTCGGTGACTTTGTCCACTACGCAGAGAAGGCGATCGACATCAGCGAAGGAGTTCAGGATGTGGACGCCGAGTCTCTGGAAGCCCTCGAGGAGAAAGAAGAGGTGATTTTCATCTACTTCTACGACCATGCTACTACCAGTGAGGACTTCATGGCTCTCGAGCGTATCCCCCTCAGCCTGATCGGCAAGGCGAAGCTTGTCAAGACAAAGGACCCCGTTCTTTTTTCTCGTTACAAGATCACAACCTGGCCCCGCTTGCTCGTGTCGAGGGAGGGCCGTCCCACGTACTACCAGCCGCTCACACCCAAGGAGATGCGCGATGTTCACCAAGTTTTGAACTGGATGAAGTCGGTCTGGTTGCCCATCATTCCTGAGATGACTGCCTCCAACGCGCGGGAGATCATGGACGGCAAGATTGTCGTTCTCGGAATCATCAATAGGGAGGACCAGGAAGGCTTCCTCAGAGCTAAGCGCGAGTTGAAGAGTGCCGCCAACGAGTGGATGGATAAGCAGATCCTTCTCTTTCAGCATGAACGACAAGAACTGCGTGACGCCAAGCAACTCCGCATTGATGAGGCAGAAGACCGCGGCGACCAGCGAGCCCTGCGCGCGGCCAAGGCCACCCGCATCAACATGGACAAGTCGGACAGGAAACAGGTCGCCTTTGCCTGGGTCGATGCTGTCTTTTGGCAGAGATGGATCCGCACCACGTACGGCATCGACATCAAGGATGGAGACCGTGTCATCATCAATGACGAAGACGTAAGCCTATTCTGTGATTGTACATCTTTGGTTTGCAAGACTAACACTGTCCATAGAACCGCCGATACTGGGACACAACCATCACTGGTAACAACATTCTTTTGTCGCGGACTTCGATTTTGGAGACCATTAACAAGGTCGTCACTTCGCCGCCCAAGATCAAGCCCAAGCTCACCATCTCGAGCTTCGAGAAGATCTTCTTCGACATGCGTGTTACCTTTGTCGAGCACCCCTACCTGACCCTGGGCTGCATCCTCGGCCTGGCTTTTGGTGCCTTCTCATGGTTCCGCAGCCGCTCTCGCCGGGGTCGTGGTGGACACTTCCGCTTGGAGGAGTCCTGGGGTAACAAGGAGCTGATGAAGGAGGGTCTGTTGGGCCCCAACGGCAACGGCAAGGTGGATTAGAAACCCGACGCACATGAGCAGTGGCTGAAGAGTCTGGAGGAGCAGAATCGTCCTGCGCATGACCATCTACGGAAATTGGACTAATGGAAAGCCGTGAATGAGGCTACGACGAATTGGGGCTGGACGTCACAACGTTTGTGTGTCTTTCGTCTATGGGAAGCAGATGACAAAAAACCTAAAGCATTGAGATGGCTACTCACGGAGTTGATGGGGCCTTTTTTTCCTTATTCCCTTTTTTCTTCTGTCTTTCCTTGGCATGGAATTGGCCGAGAGGTCCAGAGAGGCCTACCTGTCTGTATACTACCCTTTTTGCTTGGCTGTGGTGGAGGATATACGATGATCCCCTGCACATGCCATTTGACAGATTATACATTGTTTATTCGAGTTTCGAACTATACGTTTGATACTGTCCTTTTCCTCATTCGAAACGTAGTCAGGGAGAGTATAGGGATGTCGCGGGGGACTGAGAGGGCCAGGCACAAGTACATATCCACGAGACAAGGTCCGACAGTTGGGGATTGTTCTGTTCAATTGCTGCTATCGACGAGGTATTCAAACCGAAAAGACACTTCCTACTTGGTGAAGACTAGCCGAGTGCTTTTGTTTCTCTTTTCTGTTCTAGATTGCAAAACGTCTGTCAACGTATCCGGTTGCTGGTTTTCTCCGTGATTGCTTTCTTTTTTTTTCTTTCTTCAAAATCTCCTAGTCTCCCCCACCTACGTGTAGATCTCGTCCGTGAAGCTGTTGAGGGACAGACCCTCCTTGGCAATGTCATCGACGTCGACAAGGAAGTCGAGGGGCATCTCGACGAGGTTGCCGCGGACGCGGCTGAGCCAGTCCTTGACCTCGCGCACGCCGCCGGGGAACTCGTCCCTGACGACGTGGCCGTACTCGACCTTGCCGGCCGTGTCTCCCTGGTCCTTGGCGCCAGGGATGATAAAGTGCTTGCTGAAGAACTCGTCGTAGTCCTTCCAGGTGCGGACGTGGTCGTTGGGCACGTTGTGGAAGACCTTGGAGAAGACCTCGGTGTTTGTGCGCGCCGTGCGCTCCCACAGGTCCCAGAACCCGCGCGACATGGGGTCCCGCACGAGGCGGTCGGCGGGGGAGTCCCAGTCGTAGGCGTTGGGGCCACGCTCGACGGACGTCCAGTTGTCGTTGGGCCGGTCCCAGCGCTGGTCGGGGAGGAGGCCGAGGTGCTTGCGGAAGATCTGGCGGCGGAGCGACGTGGCGAACTTGGAGGCCGTGAAGGGGCGGCCCGCCATCTCGGACTCGATCGGGGTGGGGTCCTCGATGATGACGGCGATCTCCGAGTCGTGCGTGCCCAGCTGCGAGCGGTCGTTGAGGTTGGCCGAGCCGCAGATGACGAGGCTGTCGTCGGCGATGAGGAGCTTGGAGTGGATGTACAGCTCCTCGCTGACGAAGGCGTCCATCTCGGCCTCGGGCTCGCCGTGCCAGGGGACGCTGTGCAGGTCCGGGCCGGCGTCCATGTAGCACGCCGACACGGTGTCCCAGGTCTGGTCCGAGACGTGGGAGGCGGCCTCCTGGTAGCGCTCGTACTGCGAGTTGCGCTCGCCCCAGCGGGCCCCGGTGCCCTCGCCGCTGTCGCCGTAGCCCGCGCCGACGACGTCGTCGTGCTCGCGGCGGGCGTCCTCGTAGCGAACGCCGGAACGCTGCTCGGCGTTGGCCATGGTGGAGGAGGTGTTGATGCGGTCGTAGTTGCGGAGGTTGTAGAAGCGGATGTAGCGGCCCGGGTCCTGGATGCCGCCCTCGGAGCGGAGGGTCTCCATGATGGAGTGGCCGCCGCGCGAGATGGAGTTGTATTGGAACTCCATGATGGCGCGCGTGCCGAGGGCGTCGTCGGCCTTGAGATCGCCGGCAAAGGCCGGGACCGCGGGCATGGCGACAACGATCTTGAAGTCCTCGCCGTCGCGGTCGGCGCGGATGATGCGGTCCACCATGGCGCGGCCGATCTTGTTGGTGACGGGGTGCTGCTCCTTGCTGGTGGCCGTGATGAAGAACTGTGCGTCTGTTAGTACATGGGGAGCGGGCTGTAGAGAGAAAAAGGGGGTGGGAGACTCGCCTGGTTCTCCATGTAGACAAAGTGCCGGGCCTTGGTGATGGCGTCAATGTAGGCGTTTGCGATGGAGTGCTCGGTGGCGTGGCCGGAAGACCACTTGGTGCAGCTTTACGGTCGGTCAGTAGCAATTCTTGTGACGAGTGAGACGCGCCAAGTTACCTTCGAGTGAGCTGGATGTTGGCCGCGCGGTCGCCGCGGTCGATCCTGACAGGTCTTCCATCATCCTGGTCGTCGCTGACCATCAGACGACTCACACCGCGGTTGATGCGCTCGGAGAGGTCGCCGAACAGGTGGCTGGAGTGGCCGCCGCCGAACAGGCCGCCGCTCTCCGTCTCGTTCTCGGCGATCCTTCCGGCGTCGGAGTTGCCAGCGGCACCTCCCAGTGCCTGGTACTTGCCGGGGTTCTTCTTGCCGTACTTTTCTTCATAGATGAAGTTCCTGTCCACCGTTAGTGGTGTGCTTCAGTCGAATCGGACAAGCGGGCCTGGAACGCACCATCTGTCGACAAAGTGGTCTGCCAGGTGCTGGACGATGGGGCCGTTCAAGCTAATACTGACATCGGACCAGCCCATTCTGGAGTTCTTGGTACGGTCAACTGGTGATGTTGTTAGTGTGCACGACGTTGTAGATGTCAAAGGTGACTCACGCTTGTTCTGCTCCCAGTTATCGACGTCGGAAAAGTCATAGACGCGAGCGTTGTTGTAATCTTGGCCAGGGAAGATGATGGCGTCCAAGTTGCCTGGGTGGGCGTCCGCGATAGGGTGACCTGTCTTTCAGTTAGGAACGGCACGTTGCCGGGGGGCGAATCATGGTATTAGCTTACTGTTGGTATCCCATCTGCCAAAGCCTGTTTTTTTGTTAGCAAGTCTAATGAGCAACTGAACAGATGACTTACACATATCAAGACCTCCCATGAAGGCGAGCTTTCCGTCAATCAGACACAGCTTCTCGTGGTGAGCCCAAAACAGGGTGACGCCGTCGGACGCAGTACCGTAGATGGCCTTGATGGCGTCACCAGAGGCCTTGGATAAGGAGAAGGTGTTGACCGTCATGTTGGAGAAGTTCTGGCGGAGCTCAGCCTGGAAATCGTAGCCCGTCGGGACATGGTCAGGGTGTCGAAACACGCCAATGTTGGGATGAAGGCTTTCCAGGTAATTCCTTGTGTGCTAGGTGAGGATGTCAGCATGACTCGGATGCTAGGAGCGGATGGCATTCATGTTGTTGAGTTTTACTTACAGAGGACTTGACTATGGACCATGGCTTGTCAGCTTCAGACGCGGATAGGGGCTCGGATAGGGGCAGGACTCACGGGTCAGGGCGGCCTCGACCTCCTTGTAGACGATGATGTTAACCTTGACACCTCTCTCGGCGGCTGCCTTGAGCAGGTTGTCGATGCGGTAACGCTCATTCTGGGAAGGGGGGCGGCGCAGATAGAGCTCCGGGCTCAGCCACCAATCCAGGATGTAGATACTCTCGCGGGCCTCTGCATGCACACACGATTAGAGGCAGTCGATAGCGCACGTGAGGGACACTCTCGTGTATACTTACGCTCAATGGCTTCCGAGACGGCCCAGAAGTAGGAGCACCCGTCGACATACCACTTGGCGTTGCCGGTGGTCTGGGGAGCAAAAGACTGGAATCGGTTCTCGGCATGGCCGGCAGGATGGTGCTCGTGGCACTCGTGGCCCATGTGCGTGTGGGCGTGACGCTCATCGCCAAAGAGGGCGTCGATGCCCCGCTCCACCTTGCGGAAGATCTGATCCATAGCGGCCGGGGAGCTGCTGCTCAGTTGGAGGTCCTGAGGCCGAAATGTGAGGGTCGGAGTGATGCGGAAATGAAATGGTGATACGAAGAAGCCGCGAGACGTGTGGGTGATGATAAGAATGAAAGTGAGAGCTCACGACGGTGAGTGTGTCGTTATCGCAAGCTTTAGGAGGAGGGGAACCACGGAGCTGAGGCTGTGTAGAAGGACGCGATGAAACAGGGTCCAACGAGCGACGTCAGAGGGGTAAGGTGCATGCGAGTGGCGCGAGGAGGGGAGGTAACCAAGCAGAGACAGAGGTACTTTTCCCTCACCAAGCGGACACACTCAATCAGCTGGTAGTTGCGGTGAAGGAGCTAGAGGTTGGATGAGACCGGATGGTCCGTGTGCCCGGGCTCCCGCAAGTGGACTGAGACGGGAGTCACCTCTCTATGTCCGAGTTGTGAGAGCCTATCAAATGCCAATGGCCTGGGGGAATTGGGTTTCAAGGATTTCCAGTGGGCAGACCTGATTTGTCGGTATGGGAGCTGAATGGGAGCACTTTGGTTCAGGTAGAGCGGGGGAGTACTATCAACTACGGGGGCAACGGGGCAACGGGGGACAAAGTGGGAAGAAGACGACCATGAATACGAGCGGTATGTTGAAGTGAACAATATGCACTTGACCCTTCGCATTGGCACGTCTTCCTCTCGGGTTCTGTGCCTAAGCTTGTTTCGCTACTAAGACAGATCATCTGGGGTCGGCTTCTAGGATGAGTATGCGCTACGGAAGCCAAGGCATGGTCAGCACCTCGTTTCTGCCAAGTAAAGTACCATGCCGAGAACCATCGCTTTTCACAGACGAAGGCAGTTGACAAACAGCCCCAACCCCTGTCGGAAGTTAATGAGAGAGACACGGCTAGTTGCCAAGGCGTAAAACATCGGGCATGCCAGCGTTCGTCGCAAGCCGCCAACCGTCATTCAGGCGTGTAGGGGCCGAAATTCAGCGGGAGCTTGGCCTGGAACCCGTGACGCAACATTCTGCATGTCCGTGCTGCAAGTGCCTGGCGTGGCTGCCACCTTCCATCACATCCTTCCATGCGGGGGGCCCCCTTGCGCCGGGAATTCCCTCGCAGCGCGCGCAACGGGCTTGGGCCAGTTCTACGGCAGAACGGCGCTAAACCAGCCTTAAAGACAACTGAACGATCTCAAAAAAGCTTCTCCAGGATGGATTCCTCCGACCTGGACGACTCCATCGGAATTCCCTTCGTGACTGAGACAGCTGCACGCACACCCTCCGAGCCCGCAACGCCCGCCAAACCCATCTTTTCAATCCTCCACGCTCCCTTCTGAGACCCTCTGTGAGTGTCAGTTGCATCAATTGACTCATACCCGGTCCGTCCCTCACACGCAGCCTCAGCTGGCGCAACTCGTTGTCTCGTGCTCATATACCCGAAGCTGAGGTGAGCTTTTGACAAGTTTCCCCTCACCCTGTCAGGCTAGCCCCCTGGAGTCTTTCAAACGGCGAGTACAAGCTCAGAGCAAACGCCGACCCTCGCTTGGGAAACAGTTGTGGCACGTTTGGAGAATTATCACATCTGATACTTCTTACAGCACCTCGTAGTCTTAACCCTCGGTCCACACTTGTGAGAGGCGGCTCCCAACATCCCATCGGAGCTACAGCGCAACCTCACACTTTTCCTGTGTGGCGGATCTTCGTCAGCCCTCACCCCTCTTGGCCTGTTGTGCAACTTCGAGGCCATCGAACCAGCACGTTGCAGTTCCCTCCTTTACGTTATTCACTACGACGGCCGGTGCAGCTTATTGGGCAGCCGGGGACGCAGACAATAATCATCACAATGTCCTCAAGCTCGGGGACGCCATACATCTTCTCCCCGGCAGATCACAGCCATCTGATCCCTTACCTTGCAGCGTTGCATGCTGCCTGTATCAGCTCAGATCGGACCCTCGCCACCTTCTTACCGCCGCTGTCACACGAAAAGCTGCTGAGCTGGTGGAAGGACTGCATAGCAGAGGTGACCGCCGGAACCCGGATGATGCTGATCCTCCTTGATGAATCCGAGCCGGGAGGCAAGCCCAAGGGAACCGAGCTTATGGGCGTTGTCATGCTGTTGATGCCCTATTCGGAGACTGGTCCGTTCCGCGGCTTCGTCGAGAAGCTCCTCATCAGTCCCAAATTCCGTCGGCGAGGTGGTGCCCGGATGTTGATGAGTGCGTTGGAGGGCGAGGCGGTTCGGCGAGGACGAACACTGCTGGTAAGACCCGGCAAAGCTGTTGTGTACTCAGGCGGTTGCTAATTACAAGCATAGATGGTTGACACTGAAGCTGGCAGCCCGGGAGAAGACGTTTACAGAAAGTTCGGATACGTCGAGGTTGGCAGGATTCCTAACTACGGCATCAGCCCTGCCGTTCCACGACAGCTGAAGGATGAGGTGTTTTTCTACAAGCAGCTCACAACCTAGGCAGTTGACGGTTGGCTCTGGTGGCGTTGTAAAGGGGTCTGCTGTAGATATCCCGGCAGAGACGAGGCGACTCATATCTTCATTTGCGCCCGTGCAGGCAACGGCGTTTGAAAATCAACCAAGGGTTTTTCTTCCGATGCTCGCACGAACAACTTGTCGGGATCTCGACATGTTGCAACGTGACCAGGTGAACTTCCCAGCCTTGTGGGTCCTTCGAAGCGGCTCGGTGGTGGTCCTCTGGGATGACATGACTGCCATTGACCGTTGATGCACTGCAAAGCTACCCAGGACGGTACTTGACAGCAACTTCGGGAGGTCGTCGTGAAAGGGTCCCTTGGCCAAGACTTGGCGCAACCCCGGTGACAGCTTATCAAGAACGCCGATCGGTGACACGATCAACCCCACCTTGAAGTTGACTAGGCGGCGCTACCTCACCTTTCCCACCCGGGACCGAACTACGCTTGGGAGTGTGCGGAGACGGCGAAGCTCGTTGGCTGAACGTCGTTCTTCGTGTACAAAGCCCGAAGCACGCAATCCATCCACAATTAGATGCTATGGGATTACCCAAAACTCTATGTGCTGCGTATGCAAGATTACCTGGGCCAGCTTGGTTGGGAGGGGAAACACGGATAACTAGCCAGGGATCTCCCACCTCCGACAACACTGAGACGGGCTTTCTGTGGTTCTCATCGTCACCGCTTCTCACTGTCTTACAATATATATCTAGCCATCTTCCCCGTCATACTCCAACCATATCAATATATAATAAACTGCTCATCATGTCCGACATTCAGAAAAACGTTGAGGCTGCCTCGGAAAACTACTCGTCTGGCTTCGACAAGGGGCACTTGGCCTTGCCGCCCGCGAAGAAGTATCTCGTCCTCACTTGCATGGACGCCAGAATCGACCCGGCGCGGGCATTTGGAATCGAGTTGGGCGATGCACATGTCATTCGCAATGTAAGAACAAAGCATCCTGTTTGGAGAGGATAGCGCCGCTCACTATAAATGGCAGGCCGGCGCGTCAGCTGTCGACGGACTCCGCAGCATCGTCATCTCGCAACAGCTCCTCGGCACGAACGAGATCGTGCTGGTCAAGCACACGGGCTGCGGCATGTTGACGTTCAAGAACGAAGATGCGTACGGCATCGTCGAGAAGAACCTGGGGTCAGTGCTCCATACGGACCGAACCTTTGTGAGCCCATTCGTTGACGTGCTTCTAGTGCTGATGCCTCATTGGAGGCCAAGAACCGTATTCCCGACTTTCTGCCTTTCCCCGAGCTGGAAGAGGCCGTCAAGAAGGACATTGGCTTCATCAAAGCCTCTAAGCTTGTGCCTGATAGCGTGACGCTGAGCGGTTGGATCTACGAGGTCGAGACGGGAAAGACCAGGCGTGTTGTCTAAAGGGCTACTGCAGGTGCAGAAGCGGTGTGTTTAGGAGGCGGCTGGGCGCAGGGAGGCGGTTCATTGTCTGAGAGGTACGAGGCGTGATTCGGGGAGTTGATATTCATGTTCAGTGGGGTGGGAATATACCGAGACGGATGAATGAGCTTCTGGGTGTTTAATTGAAGAACTTTCGGGACTCTAAAGAAATGCCATCGACCACTTAGTGATCTTGATGGTTATGGTGATGATGATGATGATGAGAGAGCGGCGGGCGAGAGCGTCCTCTAGCGCGCCGACTGACTGTGCTGCCCGTCGTTTTGGGCAGGTAAAGCAACCAAAGTGACCATGCGCTGCCGGGTGCTTAAGGTTGTGGGTCTGGCACCTCCCGCCCGTTTGGTTTGTTGCGGAATTTCAGTGACACCGCGGCGCCTCGATTGGACAGCGGGGCAGGCAGAGATGGCAGTTCCCCACCCCGCCTCTAGAACCAAGACCCTGGCGCCACGCCGTGACAGGCGTCAGGGCCTGAGGCAGTAAACAAAGGGGAAGGGGAGGGCCCAAACGCGGTCCAGTCAGAGAAGGCCAGGAGTGTGTCGCGACTCCAGTCTTGCCAATTTGTTTACCCCGGGGCCAAACATCAACATCCCAAGGGTTGCTACCAACAACAAAACGTCTCCCCCCCCATCCACACCAAGCGTCTACACGCGAACCGCCCAACGCGACCTTCACATCCCACATTTCAATGTAAAAGACCTCGATCGAGCTGGCACCCTCGCTCCCGTCCTCCCTCTCTTTTTTCTCACGATCGTTCGTGCCAATTGCGCGCCTGGTCCGCCCAGCTAGCCGTTTCGGAACAAAGCCTCTACTTGCATCCTTTTCCACTTGTCGCCGAGCGAATCTTCAACCTCCAACACCACCACTACCGAGTGTATCGAGCACCACTGTTACCCGCCTACTCTCGTGTTTCTCCCCGCGCTTCGGGGAGCGCAGAATACTGTACAAGATGGATTCCGATGCCGAGTCCGTGTTTAGCATGGGGGAGGAGTCTGACTTTGCGCCTGCGGTATGTTTGCTTCTTTTTTTTCCTAGCCCGACAGAAATTCCTGTCGCCTAGTGGAGCCCCGTCACTGCGGTCGCACCCTCCCTTCTTGCCGCAACGGGAGAAAAGAGTCACAGTTGCGCCTTCCTCTCGGCCGGGTGTTGATCATCAACCACCCCGGCACGACTGTTCGCCGTCGTATCCTCGATCTTCAAGGCCTGTCACGTTGTCGCAGACCTTCGGCGAGAAGACTACCTTCAACCTCGAACCCACGCTACCACAACCCAACCACATTTGCGCAATCCCTTCAACCCATGTTCCTTCGATCAGCCCTTCCTGTTACCTTACTCCATGACCTTTACACAAACCACCTGGCACGATGTCTATGCTGCTGCCTCCCATATCGCTGTCGAAGCAAGGCTCTTCGCTACCAAAGCCGGCGGCTTCTCAGACAACCCCTCGACCAAATACTGATCCGTCGCAGAAGCCCAAGGCTAAGGCCGCCGCCGCCAAGAAGGCGCCAGCGAAGAAACTGACGCAAACCACACTGAAGACGAAGGCCGCACCCAAGAAGCGGGCAAAGCCCGAGTCCGACGACGACGACGATGGCGCATCCACTTTCTCCAACACACCCCCTAGCGCGAAGAAGCTTAAAAAAGCTCCCGCTGCCAAGAAGTCCAACGGGAACCCTCTCGCGGAAATCGAAAACGACAGCATGATGATCGACGACGAGGAGCCCGTCTCGGGACCCAAGTCCAAGAAGACGGCCACCGATACCTACCAGAAGCTCACCCAGCTCGAGCACATCATCAAGCGTCCCGATACCTACATTGGATCCGTGGAGCCGACAGAGCAACCCATGTGGGTTTTCAACAAAGAGACGAAGCTCATGGAGTATCGCAAGGTTACGTTCGTCCCTGGTCTGTACAAGATATTTGACGAAATTCTCGTCAACGCTGCCGACAACAAGCAGCGAGATGCCACCATGACCTACATGAAGATATCCGTCGACCGCGAGGCTGGAGAGATCACCGTTGAGAACAACGGTAAGGGTATCCCGGTCGAGATCCACGGCAAGGAGAAGATTTACATCCCTGAGATGATCTTCGGTCACCTCCTTACTGGTTCCAACTACGATGACGACGAGAAGAAGACTGTTGGTGGTCGTAACGGTTACGGTGCAAAGCTTTGCAACGTCTTCAGTGAGCAGTTCACCCTCGAGTGTCAAGACTCCAACAGCGGTAAGAGATACAAGCAAATCTGGACCGACAACATGAGCAAGTGCGGCAAGGCAAAGATCACCAGCAGCAAGACTAGCGACTTTGTTCGCGTCACCTTCAAGCCTGACTTCAAGCGGTTCAGCATGACTGGCATTGACGACGATCTCGAGGCTCTGATCTACCGCCGCGTCTACGACATGGCTGGTACCGTTCGGGGCATCAAGGTGCACATGAACGGCACCCACATCAAGCTTGCCTTCAAGGGCTACTGCGAGATGTATGCCAAGGCTATCGCGAAGGAACGCGGTGCCGAGGAGGGCGTCGAGCCCAAGGTCGTCGTTGAGGTTGACAAGACTGACGCTCATCCCAGATGGGAGATTGCCTTCACTGTGTCAGACGGCTCGTTCCAGCAGGTCTCGTTTGTCAACTCCATCGCCACTACATCCGGTGGAACACACGTCAACTATATTGCCGACCAGATCACGGGCTCACTGCTCAAGACCCTCGACAAGAAAAAGAAGGGCCACGCTCTCAAGCAGAACCACATTCGCAATCACATCTTCATCTTTGTGAACTGTCTTGTCAACAACCCCGCGTTCACTTCCCAAACGAAGGAGCAGATGACCACCAAGGTCAGCCAGTTTGGTAGCAAGTGTGCCTTGACTGAGGAATTCCTAAAGAAGATCGCCAAATCAGACGCCATCCAGAACATCATCGACTTCGCCGAGAAGAAGGCCGACAAGATGATGGCCAAGAGCGACGGAAACAAGCGATCTCGCATCAGCAACTCGAAACTAGTTGATGCCAACTTGGCTGGCACCCGCCATGGCCATGAATGCACACTCATTCTCACGGAAGGTGACTCTGCCAAGAGTTTGGCTGTTGCCGGCCGTGCAATTCTCGACCCCGACCGCATTGGAGTTTTCCCCCTTCGTGGTAAGATGCTGAACGTCCGTGATGCATCCATCGACCAGATCACGAAGAACCAGGAAATCCAGAACATCAAGCAGTTCCTCGGTCTGAAGCACAAGCAGACCTACACCGACACAAAGAGTCTACGATATGGCCATCTGATGATCATGGCCGATCAGGATCACGACGGTTCTCATATCAAGGGTCTTCTCATCAACTTCTTGCAGGTCCAGTACCCATCCTTGCTGCAAATCCCCGACTTCTTCCGGGAGTTCATCACTCCTATCGTGAAGGTCTGGCAAGGACCCAACCCCAAGAAGCCGGTTCGCCTCAAGTCTTTCTTCACCCAGCCTCAGTACGAAGAGTGGAAGGAAGGCCACAGGAGCGAGCTGTCCAGGTGGCACTACAAGTACTTCAAGGGTCTGGGTACCAGTTCGAACGAGGACGCCCAGGTCTACTTTACCAACCTCGATGACCATCTCAAGGAGTTCGACACGATGAAGCCGGATGAGGTCGAGCTCTTCGACCTGGCTTTCTCCAAGAAAAAGGCAGACGCTAGAAAGGAATGGCTCGGTAACTTTGTGCCCGGTACTTTCCTCGACCACTCGACCAAGTCCATTACCTACACGGACTTCGTCAACAAGGAACTTATCCTTTTCTCTATGGCTGATAACATGCGATCCATCCCTTCCGTCGTCGATGGATTGAAGCCCGGTCAGCGTAAGGTCATTTACGCCTGTTTCAAGAGGAACTTGGTCAAGGATCAGAAGGTTGTTGAATTGGCTGGTTACATTTCCGAGCAGACCTCGTACCACCACGGTGAAGTCTCTCTCCAGCAGACCATCATTGGTCTTGCTCAGAACTTCGTGGGCTCCAACAACATCAACTGCTTGGAGCCCTCCGGAAACTTCGGTTCTCGTCTTGCCGGTGGTTCGGATGCTGCCAGTCCTCGTTACATTCATACGAGACTGTCTCCCTTCGCCAGAAAGATCTTCTCTGCCCTCGATGAGCCCAACTTGGAGCCCCAGTACGAGGACGGAAAGAGAATCGAGCCCAAGGTCTATGCGCCGATCCTTCCCATGATTCTGTGCAACGGTGCCGATGGTATTGGTACTGGTTGGAGTACCTCCATCCCCAACTACCACCCGATCGACATCGTCAACAACCTCAAGAGGCGCATGGGCCGCCTCGATGCCTCAAACCCAGAGGACGCTGCGTTCCAGCCCATGATGCCGTGGTTCCGTGGCTGGAAGGGTACTCCCGAGCAGTCCGAGAAGGACCGTTACAAGTTCAACGGTATCTGTGAGCTCGACGAGAGAACAGGTGAAGTCATTGTTACCGAACTCCCCATCCGCATGTGGACAGATGACTTCAAGGCGAAGCTTGAAGAGGTCATCAGCGGCACTAAGGGCCCGGTTTGGATCAAGGATTACAAGGAATTCAACGACCACAAGAACGTTCACTTCGTCATTCAGATGGATGACAAGCACTCCAAGGACGTCTTGGCGGATGGTCTCATGGAGCGGTTCAAGCTTAGCAAGCAGATCGCGACCTCAAACTTGGTTGCCTTTGACACTCGGGGCCAGATTCGCAAGTACGAAAAGGTCGAGGACATTCTGGAGGAGTTCTACAACTACCGTTTGGAGATGTACGCTCAGCGCAAGAAGCACTGGCTCGGTGTATACCACTCGGACTTCAGAAAGCTCTCTGAGCAGGCCCGTTTCATCAGGGAGATTATCGACGGCAAGCTTATCGTGGCCAAGAAGAAGAAGCAGGTCCTCGTTGAGGAGCTTGCCAAGCGCAAGTACGAGGCTTTCCCCAGGAACAAGGACAAGAACGTCAAGAAGAAGTCCACCGACGAAGACATGGAGGGCAATGATGAGGATGAGGAGGACAACGACGAACAGACCAACGGTTACGACTACCTGCTTTCTGTTGGTGCCCCTTGACCTGACGCTTAAATCTAAATACTGACCGACTCAATTAGATGCCCATCTGGTCTCTGACCTATGAGCGCCTCGAGAAACTGCAGAGACAGATCGAGAACAAGAAGGCCGAGCATGACGCCCTGCTCGCTCTGAGCGAGAAGGACCTCTGGATCAAGGACCTCGATGATTTCGTGGCCGAGTGGGAGAACCAGATGGCCTTGGACGCCGAAATCCAGACCAATATCCGCAGACTCGGTAGGCGTGTGTCGAAGAAGATTGGCGCTGGTAAGGGCCGCAAGGCCAAGAAGGACGACGATGACTACGCGCCTGCCGAGAAGAAGCGTGCTGGCGCCAAGGCTAAGGCTGCTCCCAAGGTAACGGAGAAGGCAGCTGAGAGGTTTGCCGCCATGTTTGAGAAGGCAAAGGTGAAGCCCAAGAAGGAGGATGCTGAGTCCGACGCCTTCTCGGACGACGACTTTGCTGCTCTTGGTCGCAAGGGCTCTGCCAAGCCAACGGCTCCTACTGAAACCACCCGCCCGAGGGCGGCGGCAACTAAGAAGAAGCCCATCTATACCTTGAGCGAGTCCGATGACGATGAGGACTTTGCCAGCCTGGACAAGAAGAGCGCTTCAGTTCCAGTCGAGTCCGCGACCGAAGACAATTCCTCACAAAGCCACAAACCTGTGGCGGCCAAGAAACCTTCACCTCGGGTGGAAGAGTTGGAAAGCGACGACGACTTCGAGAATTTGGGAAGCAAGAAGAGCTCCAGTGTGAAGCCCGAAACGAAGCCCGCAGCAAAACCTGCCGCAAAGCTTGCATCAGTCGAGCCTGAAACCAAGGGCAATACTTCTCGTACGCAGCGGGCTGCTTCCACGAAGAAGTACGTCCTCGACGAGTCGTCTGAGCTGTCTGAAGACAACTTCCAAAGCGTCGAGGAGAAGAGCGCTTCTCCTGAGCCGGCACCCGCGAAGCCCTCAGCTAACGGCAGGGGCCAACGAGCTGCCGCGACCAAAAAGTCCAAGTACATCCTGGACGACGAGTCAGAGTCTGAAGCAAACGACAGCCAGATCGGAGACATTGGCGCTCTGGTTCGGGGCATCGGCGCGCCAAAGGCAGAGACGGAGAAGGGCCGGCTTAGTCTGTTCGCCATGAACCGACCTGACGGACGCGACTCGACTCTGCCCAAGATCAAGACCAAGGCGTCAAGAAACTTCGATGACGATAGCATCGATGACACCAACTACGAAATGCTTGCTCGTTCGTCTCCTCACAAGACGTTCACCAAGGGCGATGACATCGACAGCTTCTTGAGCGACGACGGTGCCCCTGCTGCCAAGGCTTCCAAGGCATCCACGTCCAAGGAGGCCAAGTCTGCCCCTGCCGCCGCTGCTGCACCTGCGAAGAAGGGTCGTGGCCGCCCTGCGGGAACGAAGAACAAGGCCAAGGATGCCGAAGCAGCACCCGCGCCCAAGGCCAAGCCCAAGGCGAAGGCTGCCTCCAAGCCGACCACGCTCTCTCCTGCTGCCAAGGCATACGCCGCGAAGAAGGCGACCAAGCGTGTCTTGAGCGACGACGAGGACGACGACGTTGAGATGGAAGAGCCCGAGTCTCCGCCTCGGCCGGCTGCTAGAGGCAGACCAGGACGAGCGGCTGCGGCCAAGGCGAAGGCTAAGCCTACCTATGTCATCGACGATGATAGCGAAATGGATGTTGACGAGCCGGAGAGTGATGACCCGTTCGACATGGACAGTGATTAAGGGAAAAGGGGAAGGGTTTTAGTTACGCGCGAGAGCGTGTGTGTGCTTTGTGTGTACACGGGATAGTATCGACGAACGGGGATCACGGCGGGTGGTTTCACGAAAGGGCATACAGCACTGCCGCTTTCTCTTTTATTATTTTTAGTATTTTGCTCTTGCTCTCTGGGAAACATCTCAATCCCTTCTGCTCTATTTCGGGCCTCGATGGCCTGTGGCTTGCTAGTATACCTATATCGTGTTCCCAAACGGGGAGGAAGCAAGGGTCCACCATGGAATTATTCAAAACCTCAAATCTTTCGCTTTCCACTCCAGCGTGATTTCTCGGTGTCTCGCAACGCGTCGCTGGCCATGGACCTTGCAAGATGGCGCTGGCCGTGTGGTGGCTTTCACATCTTGACATCTCTGGGGACAGACAGCAGGACAAGCTGGCTTGGTCCCGAGATGCATTAGGTCGTTAGAGCCAGTTGGATATTCGATATTGGAGCGGTCACAACCTAGCATCACATCACGCATGCGCCATGGCAGACTGTCGTTGCCAAGCCACAACGCTCCGACGCATCTGACCAACTGGCAGTCTCGAAACCTGCACGCCACCCAACATCACGAAGCGAGTGTGAAATGAACGGCCGGGTGTAGAAATGACTCGTTTCTTTGCGTCCCCTAGACAATCTGATGATCCCCCTTTCGCCAAAGCCGTGTGCCATGAAGAGAGAACTAAAATGAAAGCCAATACACTACATGCGTACACGATAATTCGTTCCACGTCCGTTGCCTCCGCTTGGAGACACCTTCTGATATTATCCTTTTCGTTGCTGACTATGTGCAACTAAAACTCCTTGCCAGAACCCACCCGCAAACCCGACGACGCCAACAAAGTCGTAGAGAGAAAGGTGGTGCGCGTGATCTCGTTCATGTTCGTCATGAGTCGTTCCGTTGTCGTCGAGCTAGCGGGCATAAAATGTATGCTGACTAGCCCTGTGTACACTCAGAAAACCAACCGAACAAGACATTTAGGAGGCGACCATGGGGGTCTTCTCCTCGGCCTCCGGGACAACCGGCTCGGACTGGAAGTCAGCCTTGGGAGGAGCCGGGAAGTCCTGCTCCTCGACGGAGGGGCGGACGTCGGCAGGAGCCTGAGACTGAGGAGCGGGGGAGCGAGCAGCCTCGGGGGAGGCGGAGCGGCGGCCGAGCAGCTGCTGGGCCTTGGCAGTGTAGTCACCCATGTACTGCTTGGTGATGTTGGTGGCCTCGGCGGTGTGCTTGCTGGCGACAGTGCGGAACTGGCTCGTCTGCTGGTTGATCACCTCGCCGGCGCGGTTGAGCTGGGCGTCGATGAGCTCCTGGTTGGAGGTGTACAGGAGGGGAACCATGAAGAGAGCAGTGGTGGCGATCAGGGAAAGACCCCAGAAGGGGACGATCTTGACAAGGTAGTAGGCGATGAAGGCACCGATGAAGGCCTGCGACGCAAAAGTTGTGTCAGCCGCGATGATGTCAATTATTGTGGAGATTGTCACGCGAGCAACTTACAGCAGCAGAAGCACCAACGTTCTCGGCGAAGACGATGCGCTGAGCCTCAATCACGAAGAAGTTGACAAGCTCGTGAACGTCTCCGATGGCGGCATCGAGCGTCTCTCTGGGGATGACGTAGTAACGTCTGGGGCGGAGCTGGGTAGCGAGGCCGTTGTTGAGGACGAGCTTGCCGGCGAGCTCGGCAAGGACGGTGGTGCCAAGCACCATCCAAGTGAGCTTCAAGCTGTATCGCAGAACATCGAGGTAACGGGCAGCAAAGATGAGGGTGACAATGGAGCTGTAGGCAATGGCCGAAGCACCTGTGGCTGGCTGTCAGTCGGGATTCGGGGAAGAGCGGGAATCCGAGCTATCACGTACGAGGGTTGTTCCACGAGATAAGCTCGAAGAAGAAGGAGTGGTAGTGAGTCAAGGGCTGGCCGGTGGCGGCGGGGGTAGAGGGCGTTCTGCGAGCGGCGGCGAGGTTGCCGAGCTCGTTGGTAGTCTTTGCAGACTGGTCCTTGACACTCTGGGCGACGGGTCCTGAAAGGAAGAAATCTGGTCAGTACGTGGTGATGCGCCACAAAGACGTCATACGGGGTCGGATAAAACAAAAACAACATACCGTTGGAAACCTGCTCGAAGGCAGCGGTAGCGTCTGGGAGGAAATTGTTAGCTCATCGTCGTTGCTCGAGGTGAGGATTGGAGCTTGAAACACTGTTCGCGCAAGTTAGCCGGAGGTTCCTGAGGGAGCGAGATCTGTGACGCGGGAGTCGCGGGATCTCTGGGCTGGCGGCGACTACGTACCTTACTCTCCTTGGTGGCCTGGATGTAGGTGTTGCCGTTGGCAGAGGGAGCCGTGGTGGGCGCGTCCGGGAAGTCAGACATTGTGAAAGATCGCGACGAGGATTTGCTGCGATGTGTGTTTGTGTGTGTGTGTGTGTGTGTGTGTGTGTCGGTGTTGTATTTGGGAGGAGAGAAAGAAGTTGCGGTCGGGGGAAGTGGTGTCGTGTGATACCGGGACCAGCTCGAAAGCTAGGGGTGTTTCAAGAAATCGGAGCTTGCGTGGGGTTGGAGAGATGTTTTGGTTTTTGGGGTAGGAAGCAGCAGGTAGCAGTGGCTGAAGCTGGGAGACGTTCTTAAGATAAAAGGACGGGAGGGATGTTGTAGGACGAGAGATGGCCAGGTGTTTGGATTTTGTGACGATAATGTTCAGGTCTGGAAGCTCAGGCAGAGAGGAGAGATAAAACCAAAAGAGGTGTGGGTGCGGGTAGAGGTTTTGGTAGCAGGTGGAAGGCAAGGGAAAAAAGGCAAGGGGAAAAAAAAGACTTTGTGTGTGTGTGTGTGTGTGGTGCGGCGGCGACGGCGGTACTTGCTTTGGGCGTCCGACTGGGAGCGCTGGGTGATGCAAATGAAGATCCAAAAGAAAGGAGCAGGAGCACCGCAGAGCCCACCGGGGGCCGTCCGTGCCAACGCCAGGCCGGGGCCAGGCCAGACCAGACCAGTAGAACAGAGCAGAGCAGAGCAGAGCAAAGCAAGGCAAAGCAAAACAACACCACAGTCCATTGCAGTCCCCGTCGTCCCCTCTGGGATGAAGCAGTGACGCTCTTGTCTCCCAAACAGGGCCTCCCAGCCGGCGATGGCTCCACGTAGTATCCGTACTGATGCCGTGACCATGGTGGCTTGCACCATTCAGGAGCTTGTCTCCCTTCGATATTTTCCCCCTTTCGTCAGTCAGTCTCCCTATCTCTCTCTCTCTCTCTCTTGCGCGCTCATTGCCTCATCGCATCCTTGCTACCTGATGGTCTGCCCTCACCTAACCCTTACCTCACCAGCCCAACAAGCCTGGCTAGACCTGGGCTGTCCTCACTCTTTGCTCTTGATCCCCATCCATATGCACGCCAATCTTACTGGGGTAGGTAGGTACTGCAGCAAACACCCACGCACCAATGACTGCAGTGGTGGAGCACACACTGGACAGAGGAACGCGAGGAAGAGAGAGAGAGAGGGGCCCCTGTTCGGGCTGTGGCTAGTGCGCGGGCCAGCTTGTTTGCGAACTGATGACGCAAAAGCTATGCCACAGCAACCAATCGCCTGGTACCCGTCGACTACCTCGACTGCCTCTGCCGCGAGGACGTCGCCTCGCCCAATGACGATGTATTGCGTCGGTCTAGCCAGACGGCCCCCCGTCTTTGGCGTCATCCCACCGTAGCTGCGTGCTAGGTATTCGTCGCCGCTAGCTATGCCGCCGGCATGTGACGTCCTTTGCATTTCATCCCCTCTCCCTCTCTCTCGGCCCAACAGGCGACCACGGCTGCGGCAAAAAAAAAAGGACCCAGAATCGTTATTCACCATATCATCATGGAAGTGGCTGAAGCGACAGGGGGGCACGCGGAGGAGCTCAGAATCCTGGAAATCCTGAAACCATGGCATTTCGCCGATAGGTATCTGATGCTGTCGTCTTCGTTGGTCTCCCCTTTCTTGCCTCCCCGTTCCAAACGGGCTCGCGTGTCCTCAAACACCCTTATCCATCCGGTAACCCAACGCATCATCCGTACGCAGTAGGCAGACGCCGCGACGCCACCGCATCCTCCTGCCAATGGCCATGCTGTCCCGTTCTGCTGCCTCCACCTGCTGTCGCGCCCGTGATACATTGCCCAAAGGGGTGGAAAGAGGGACAGCGCAGTGGTCGGAGAGACAGGGCTGGTCCTAGCTTTCCGAGCTACGCCGTAGGCCTAGCGCACACTGCAGATTATGGCCCGTCCACTTTAGCCCCTCCTCCTCCTTAGCAACGCGCCGTCACAACTCCCACGATATCACCCTGGCCTCGAAGCACCATTACGACCAGCGCTCGCCCTTATCCGTTGCCGGGCTTCTCATCTTCGAAACCCGGCATACCCCAAGAAGCTATATCCTTCAACTCACTGCCAGCGCATCACTCTACGCTTTAGCGCAGCTCGCCCATGGCGTCCCGGGCCCTAGGTAACCAACTCATCGGCCGTTGCGAGGGAGCTGCGGCCATCGGACGAACCATGCCAAGCATCTCTCTTCTGCCCACGGACACGCCAGTCATCGACAACATGGCGAGCTGTATAGTTCTGCCATTGTAGTCTCGTCCACGCCGCCAAACGCCGCCGCGTCCATCCGAGCATCCGGCCCGCCCATCAAAAGGCGGGCGCGGACCGGACGGAGGCCCCGGGGGCTCTCCCACTGTTCTCAACCCCGCGGGAGCACGTGCCCCAACCTCTCCCTCCTGCCACGGCGGCACGACACACACGTGCACAAGCGCCGTCCGCCCTCCGTGACATCTGACATCTCGGGATGGAAGCAGAGAGCATCAGGACGCCAGCTCCAACGGGACGGGGCGCGGTCCAGCCTGACTGACGGTGAAGTGTCATTTGCCATGCACACGTGCACCCCGGAGCGGTTGGTCATCATGGCCTTCTCAGACTTCAACCGAACCCCCCTTGACAGGGTTTCCAGAATCCTGCGACCATCTCGGCCACACGGCACCACCAACAGACTGGACTCCCCGTTTCCCTCCCGTTAATGTTACTCAAAACAAAAAAAAATCCCCATCTCGTGTGTGACACAGCAACCGCGTCAAGTGTCAAGAGGCGCAGATGGGAGAAGAGGCTCTTCAATTAAACACCTCTCACCAATATCGAAATATTTTTCTTTCATCTCGAAAAAACCCACTCTTACCATGGCAACGAGTCCAGCGACAACATCGCCAGACCGGCACCATCCCAGTTCTCGCGTGGAGATGCCTCCAGTAGGCGCCACACCTTTTTTTTCTTTTTTTTTTTTTGGTCCTCAGCTCTGCTCTGCTCTGCTCAGCTCAAACTTTCACATGCAAATAGCGAACCTTGACCCTTTTTGAGTTTAGCTCCCCCCACCCCGCCGCCGCGCACCCTCGTCCATTCTCGCAGGCCATTCACCTTTCGCATGGCACCGCCACAAGGAGGGGCGGGCGGGTTTGGGGGTCTAAACATGGGACGCAGAGGCCAGGGCGCCAAGCAGCTGGATGGGGTCCTCCTCGGCCCAAAACTGCACCGGATGTAACGTCAACGTTGATGAGAAAGAGTGATCCACGATGCTTCCCGAACGGGCGACCGAAAAAGGGGCTTACAGGCCGCACGCACTGGCAGCGGCCCATTGATGTCGTCAAAGGCTCTGGAAGCCATCTTGAATTAGTTCGTCACTAATTGCGGATGCGAACAAAAGTCAAGCACGTTCAAGCTCTGGAGCGTTCGTTCATTATCATATCGATGGGCCCGGTGTGACCAGCATGTCTTGTCATGTCTTCAATTCTTTCACGTCAAAAAAACCCCTACTCGTGGTGTTCTTGTAGTGTCTGTCTGTACTTCTACTTCGTCTGCCCCGAAGGGGTAAGAGCTCTGGTCCATCTGCCTACCAGACAGGAAACAACAAACAGAACCGACGGACATTAAATTCCTAGTCATCAAGGGTCGGGGACGGAGACCTTCCGTCTCGCTGGGGGGGTGGTGGGAGTCGTGTTTCATCAACTCCGACGCCATGTTGTATGTGTGAATGGAAGAATAAAAACGAGTAAACAGTCTAGAATGCCAATGCAAGGGGGGTCTGTGTTTGAAGAAAAAAGGAAGAGAAAAAGAATGCTCCCCCCAACGTGGTGAGCTTACCCAGCTTCCACGGATGCAAAATGACTCGGTCTACTCTCACTCAAATGGCGAATGAGAAGACAGTCTAGCGAGCAGACAGGCCTGGTACCCGTTGCCATAAGAAAAGAAGAAAAGAAAACCACAATGCAAGATGCTCTAGATGCTCCGAATGCTTCTCTAGTTATGTGTTGAAACGCCGATGTGGTCATGAGGTGGTCGATCTGATCCGGTCTATCTCCTCCAGCCCCAGAATCCTCCGGCCGCAGGCGCCGCAGCCGCAGCCGGAGTTGTCGCCGGTGAGGCGGGTTTGATGGGTTCTGTAGTTGCGCCGGTAAGACGGCCGAAAACGCCCATGGCGGCTGTGGCGGCCGAGGCGGCCGGTCCTACCGCTGGCGGTGTCTCTGCGGCCGCGAGACCATAGGCCTTGCGCAGGCTTTCCAGTTTCTGCTTGGTCTCTTCGGCCTCTTGCCTGGCGATAGCTTCGGCAGTCTTGGCCTGAACGAGCTCCAGCAACAACGCCTCGTGTTGGTCGTCCGTAGGTGGCATAGGTGGAGGGGCCTGGGTGGATGGTGGAGGGGTTGAGTCGTGAGGCTTGGGCAGAGACGAAGACCGCTTGTTAAACATCGATCCGGCTTGAGACGGTGTCGACTTGCTCCTACCAAGCTTGAGCTCTCTCAAGCCACTTGAGCCGCTCGCAGAGCTCTTCCGCGTGGGTCCATCGCTGTCGTGCTGAGTATTACTATCCGCTTCGGCGGCCGATGCCCGCGCCCTCATGCTATGTATCTGTTTCTCTAGTCGCTGTTTGTCTTGGTGCAGGAGGCGTGCGTGTGAGTGTGATTCACGCACTTGATCCTTCAGGGCGGATATCTCCTGGTCCAAGTCGTGGATCTTTCGGTTGTAGTCCTGGGATTGCGACACCGCACTGGCGAGCTGATCCTTGAGTTGCTGCAATTCCTGTTGCATCTGCGACTTTGACTCTCCTCGGGACATTCTACGATCGCTGCTGCCATGACGCCCAAACCGTTCCTCAACGGTGTCGAGGAGCTGCGATAGATCCTCTGGTGAGGGTCCGGCCTGCTCATCAGTCTTGGAAGTGGACACGTCTCCCTGGCCTCCCTCGCGTGCCTTAGCTGCGGGGTCATCGGCTGCTTTGAGAGTATCGACGCTCGCATCGGTACTAACAGAGTCGTTGCTGGCCTTCTTGCGCAGACCATCTAGCAGCGATCGGACGGCCTGTTTATCCTCCTCGCGCTGTTCTCTTTCTTTCTGTAGTTCGTTCGCGAGCTGGGCGTGGTTTCGTTGCAATTCGGTCAAGGCGGTGAGAAGGTCTTCGATCTGGGTATGCAGGGCATTTTCCTTGTTGTTCTTGCCGCCGTTGCCGTACAGTGCCTTGCCGCCAGGGATGGGCGTCGATTCGCGGAGGGATGAATTGTCGTCGGTGTTGGATGAGTCTCGGGATACGGTAGTGGCTTCGGTGGATGCAGAACTGAGGACGCTGACGGAGCTGGCTTCCATCGAATTGAGGGTGGAGGCCAGGCTCTGCTTAGAGGTGCTCCTGCGCAACATACTCAAAGGCCGTGACGGAGCGGTGAGGCCCGGGCTGAGGGTGGAGGAGGACTTCGGGGAGATGATGGTGGAGGAAGCCCAAATGCGGCCGAGGAATCGGGAGGCTGCAGTGGTCACGTCGGAGGAACGCGCCGCATTTGCGCTAGCGATCTGCGCGTCTCGGTACCCCTGTTCCAACTGGAGCAATTTCTCTCGAGTGACAACGCCCGATAAACTGACAAAATCCTGGACAAACTCGTCTGCGTTGTAATGGTAACAATCCCAGAGACCTCTCGAAAGGAGGAGTTGCATGACATCCTCGAGCTCGGTGCACGCTAATATCCGGGCCTGGTTCTTCTGCATCAGGGATAGGGCGACCCGCATCAGGGTCTCCGGGGCCCCCTCGGCAAAGATAACATCGTAGATGCGAAACAGCATTGGCAGGGGACATGTTACGGCAAAAAAGCTGAGGAACCACTGTGAAACGTACGCCGGATCGACTTGCAGGTCCTCTAGGTGGTTCGACACTGGCGTCATGTGTTCTCGAAGGAGCTCTCGGAATTGATGGATGCGCACATGCAGTCCTGACAGGTCGGGCAGGAAACAGCTGCGCAAATCGTATCGTTCCATCAATCTGCCCATCTGAATGTTAGCTTTGACGTCGCATTTGCCTCAAATCCATGTTTCTTTTTCGTCTTCAACCCCCTTTTTGGAGCTTTGCATTTCTTTTTCCTGGAGGACACTTACCGGACCAATACGCAAAACGCCTGCTTGTCAGGCATGTGCATCAATAGCGGACCAACAAGAAATGCGAGTCCCTGGCAATAACCAATCTTTGTATCGTAGAGACTGAAGCATTTCAACACTCTGCCGAGCATGCGCTGCCCGTCGCCTTCGGGGTCGCGAAACATGTCGACGCCTGGAAAACTTCGCCCAAGATCTTTACCAATAATGGGTTCGTAGGGGCTCGTCTCCCCGCTGAATCGCTCGAATTGCTCTTCTAGTGCCGAGTCGCGAGCGCCCGCCATGCTTTGCCACACAACTCCTCGTAGAGGAGGAGGGATGCCTTTGCGGATCTTGTTGGAGAGGAGAGTCGGCAATCGAGCAGCCGTCTGCTGGTAGTCCTTAACGAGTGCAGCGTAAAACTCTAGATCCGTCATCGGCGGCGGCGGGAGCATCGAGTATCGCAGGGCTGGGGGCGTTGGCCCGTGGACCATGTGTCGTAACTGTGCCATCGATGGCGGTCTGGGGCGATTGGAAGCGGCGACTTGCTCAACAGCCTGAACTTTGATGCTCTTGGGGTTCGTGGCTAGCTTGTCGTTTTCCTGCTCCAGCATAGCCAACAACATGGCTGTTGACTGTTGAGATTGTTAGCCCTGTCGCACTCGAGGCAGAAAGTAAACACGGCATGCTCTTACTCTGTCTGTGTCTGCGTCCCTAGGCTCTTGTGCTTCTGATTTTTGCAATTCGTCCCAATTGACCTCTTCGTCTTCTTCTTCGTCTTCTTCTTCTTCTTCTTCCTCCTCCTCCTCCTCGGGGATGCTCTGAGCTTGAGGCTCTCCAAGGCCTCCTTGAGCTCGACCCTCGTCTCCTTCTTCGTTGTCCTCCTCGCAGTCCACAAGCTCGTCCTGGAGGCTCTTCGTGGAGTTCGTGGCAGGTAGTGGCGTGGCTGGGTCACTAGGCGGCGAATCGTCGGTCTCGCTCTTACGCAGGTTCTCCGCCTCTGCCTTCTCAACAGAATACGGCACCTTTTCGATTCGAACGGTGCTGGGTCTCCTCATCGGAGGAGAGTCGGGGCTGATGCTGGTGTCGAGAGTCAGGACAGGCGGCTCGGATAGCCTGACGGTGACCATGGAGTCGTGAGCCAGCATCTTGGGCGTCTCCCGGTGGTCGTCGGCAGTAGCGGCGGGTCTCGGTTCGGGTTTGGCATGCGTTAGCTCAGTGTTGTTTTCGACTTCATGATCCCGTTGCTGCAGCGCCGGCTCCATGGCCAGGCCCCCCGACGGGTGTGTTGGTATTCTGGCAGAGAGGGAGCAGACGCAGCAGTGACTGGAATGTGGACTCGTCGAATGTGTCCAGTGGTAGGACGGTCAACGGCGAGTACGCGCAGCTGCGGTCCCGTTCCTAAGACTCATAAAACGCAGGGCAATCTCGCCTGGACCAGTTCGAGGTCGGGTCGTGATTTTTTTCTTCTTCTTAGGTATGGGCGGCGGTTCGCGAGTCGACGGGAATCGGTCGTGCCGAACGAATGCGTAGCTGTAGGGGGAGACACAACTACAATTAATGCGGATCCAGGATGTGCAACAAGGTTGTTGACGGTAGCACGGTAGCCAAAGGAGACAGAGGTAGATGTGAGCGTGACTTGAGTGAGGTGGACGAGTGTGGCTTTGGACCCGAAAGATCTCGTCCAACGGCTTCCTTGTAAAATAAAGCGCAGGTACCAAGGGGGTGATCAAGCAACGAGGCAAGAAGCAAGCCGGCAGCCGGTCTCCTTGTAGAATGCGACGCTCGGGAGGAGAAAGGGCGGCTTCAATTGGATCTGCTGGAGGGAGCGAGAGACAGAACGGGCCCAAGGTTGGGCGGCACAAGAGGGGATTGGCCTGGTTTGGCGCGTCGAGTGCTGCCTCTGGATTTGTCGTTTCATCGAGGGGCGAAGGACGCTGAAACGCTGGGGGGGCGGCCCAGGGTGGATTCTTGGCTTGGGATTACCCAGGCACTTTCGAGCAATTGCAGCCTGCAGCAGTACTGTATGTTCTGATTTGTGAATGGGGCCGCCTTCTCCTTCCTGATGCTGAAGCTGACGCTGATGCTGAAGCTTGCTGCAAGGCACCTTCGGTTGCGGGCCGGGGTGGCTCGGCGGGTTCGGGGAAGGGGGAGCCACAGCTGAGGACGGTCAGGGTTATTGCGCCTGTCGTCTGGTCAAACGATTTGGTGCAGGAGCCGGTCCAGACGTGACTAGACTCCGGTACGATGGCCCTCTAGCTCAGGTGGCACGGATCGTAGGTGGTTTTTCGAGCTCGAGTTGCTCAAGATCACCACCGCGCGTGCTACAGAGAGCTTCGTTCCTGCCCGGGCAATCCAAGGGCTTGCTCGGCGGAAGAGAAGAATGCGGGATGTGCAACAGGGGAAAGGGAGGGTTGGATGATCAGATGAGATTGGGTTGCGTTGGTGCTGGGGATTGGGCGAATCTCGACTGGTCTGGAATGAATCGAGCGGTCAAGGAATGCTCGTCGCCCAAGAGAAGAAGAAAAAGAAGGAGGAGGGGGTGGTAGAATGAGTCCAAGCCGTCTCCCTGATTCCAGGCTTCTTAGGCGGCGAGAACGGGAAAGCGAAAGGGCGCAGAGCGGACAAGCCAAGGTATTGTTCAAAGGACTGATCAGCACCATTCATCCGACGATCGATGAGGTGCGTGCAGCTGCTGCAACCTGCGTTCTTTTTGGGGGGGGCCCGGATGCAGCACACTAGAGTGGTAGGCTGGATAGATGGGACGGCGGGAATTGGCACATCAGCAACCTCGAAGTTTGATTGATGACAACTTTTTCGTATGAGCCGGACGGCAAGAGAGGGGAAACATAATTTCCCAGGGGGCTGCAAGCAAAAGACGCGACGCCCGGGGAATCGCACGCGCCCCATTCGCCCTTTCCTGTCTCCTGACGTGTTTGTGTGTGTATGTGCCTTGGAATTATTCACATCACCCCAGGATCGGTCACTTGACCCCCTCGACGCCCATCTTATCTCCTCGTCTTCCTTAGAGTCCACAATCGATATCGCCATCCAGCCCCATCCCCTATTTCTGGACATCAAATAACCCCGTTAGAACCCAACTGCAGCCCGTGGCTGATAGCGCCTCACACGGATCTTGGATACTTGCCAATCAATCCGTGGCGTGTCAAAGCTCGGACGAACGAAAGGAAACAGAGGGTAGGAGTGCATGAAAATGAAAATAAAAATAAAAAGACACGCGGATAATAAGTCAGCCACTTCTGCAAGGTACAGAAGCCCTGTTGGTGCCCGCCAACTGCCCAATCATGTCCTGCCGCCCCTGAACAAGCTTCCCACGCGTGCTGCACGAACGACAGGCATCGAACTCCATCCATCCAGCCTGACCCAACCCGAACGACAGACAGTGCGATTGTACATACACATCGGCGGGTCACTTCATCACTCTCTGGCTGCTGCCGTCTCCTCATCTCGATCCTCCTCTTATTTGCCGGGTATTACCGAGTACCCAACCGCATCCACAGAGCCCAGGCCCAATGGCGGGGGAAATGGGCCTTCAGTGTCTGGTTCTCGTCACCTTCATTCTTAGGTGAGGAAATGGTCTTCGGCCTTATGAATGAAGCAAAGAAGGATCACCACATCCAGCGTCTTGAGCCGTGCTTTGATTTCGCCACTTCGGCCTCCGCTATATCTTGAAATCCTAGGTCTTGTACCAACTCGCATGGTTTCGATGCGCTCCAATTTCGCAAAGATAGTCAGGGGAAGACAGCGACGCGAGAAAGGCTGCTCTCTGGCTGGGAACCCACAGACGTTATTCCCATCACGTCCGCTCTGGACCAGCAGTTCCACAGTTGGACGAGATGAGTCTGCCGCTGGGAGATGAGCTCACCATACGCCACCGGCGCGTGGCGACAGAGGTACCCATACCCGAGCGCGGCTTCGCAGTCCCCTCCAAGGGCGAGGCTGATCTTGGTGCTGTGGCATGCACAAGTTGAACAATTGCACCTCAACCCGAGGCCATGTGCACTTGCTTCCTACTCTTCCCCGCATGACGGACTGAACTTGTCAATTGTTGACGTTGTCTCCAGGATCACGGCCCTAGGGGACGCATGGCGTGGCACGGTCGTGGATGGAGCTGTCTTGGTATCGGTGTCTTCTGGCTCGGGCCCATGGCAATTACTCGGCAATACAAAGTGCACCATGTTGGGCCAATGCTTGGGCTGGAATTGTCCAATATTGCATTCCCTTTGTCCATCTTACAGGCATCGCGCCTCTCGCAGGTATATAACACAATATGCCGCAACTCCGACGGCTCCAACGAGACAGTCTATACGAACTCGAGGGGCTGCTAGCCCCCCTTTCAAACCCCCCGTCCCCGTCATAACTCGCACATCAGGCATGAACTGTTGTTCGCTGCGGCAGGCCAACATCCAGAATGCGGCCCCCGGGACAAAAAAGGGTTCGCCGCCTGCGCCAAACCAGTGGCCTCTTTTTTTCTTTTAATCATCCCGAGCTTACCTGAACGCCATGTCGTCCAACTTCCATGATCCACTCAATTACACTTGATTCGTTCTGCTTCCTCTATGACGGAACCATTCCTTGCGATTGATGTTGCCCGGGCATGTTCTGCATCTGCATCGGTCTCTGGGCCTGGGCCATGGCGGGGCTGGCGTGATGGCTCGGCGGCCGTTGGCCTTGTCCCACACCCTGCGGTCCTTGCTGACCCTGCGGGCGGGCCGGGGTCTGGAATGCCGGCTCTTTCTTTGGATCGGCATTAGGGAACAGCGCTTGGAGCTTCGTGTACAACTCGGTGAGATATTTGGATCGCTCCTCGCGGTCTGCTACCGGGTCCGGGTTGTTTTCGGGGATGTCACCGGGGGGTGTCGAGTTTCGTATTTTCAGCGTCATGTTCAATGGCGGGGAGGAGAGATACGCAGGAGACGGCGGGACTTGAACGTTGCCCTTCCTGTCGGCTAGGGCTGCCAAGTAGGCGAGGTTCGCTTGGAGACGTCGCATGCAACTGGGAAGACAAAAGTTAGTTATGCTACATGCCTGAAAGACTTCCGCTGTTGACTTACTGGTTGTAATCCTGTTGAACCGCCGACTCTTCTTGGGTCGGTTTTCTTGCTTGTTCTCCTTCGCCCGAAGGGGGCCCTTCTTTCTTCAACTCGCTGAGGGTATGTTGCAGCTGCATCGATTCGAATAGCAGCTCTTGGTTGATTTCCAGCAGCAAGGAGAACCGCTCCTGCTCTCGCGACTCGCTACCAGGGCTGAGAGGTGTGGACAATGACGATGCGCCATTCAGACTCCCGCTATGGTTATGTTGGGGAAACGTAGGAGTCTGAGGAGTTGTGACGGAGGCTGAATGCTGTTGAGTGGCAGTCGCAGGGGTTTGACTGTGAGAATGAGGCTGCGGCGTTGGAAATTGCGACTGTTGTTGCTGAGCCGCCTGCTGTTGATGCTGATGTTGTTGAGCTTGCTGCTGCTGATGCTGCTGCTGCGCTTGCTGCTGCTGCTGCTGCTGCTGCTGTTGTTGTTGTTGGTGCTGCTGCTGTTGCTGCTGCTGCTGATGTTGCTGATGTTGCTGATGTTGCTGCTGAGATTGATGTTGTTGCTGCTGGGGCTGTTGAGACTGAGGTTGTTGCGGCTGCTGTTGTTGGGGCTGTTGCTGTGGCTGGTGGTGCTGCGGCTGCTGTGGGTGTTGCTGCTGAGAATGTTGATGTTGTTGTTGCTGCGGATGTTGCATCGCGTTGTTCGGAGACCCGTGTCCGCCCTGTGCCGCGCTCATCGGCCTTTGGGGAGTCGAGCTCAACGGCATGCCGCCTTGGTTGCCTTGTCCCTGTGCCTGCTGCTGCTGCTGCTGCTGCTGTGCTTGTTGCGCTTGCATACGTTGATGTTGCTGCTGCATCATGATCTGCTGCTGTTGTTGGGGCGTCATGCCCGCGTTCATCGGGAAGCCCTGCATTCCGCCAAAGTTGGGTTGTTGGCCGCCCGGCGTGGGCATGTTGCCGCCGTAGGGGTTGCCCTGGTAGGGGTTTTGGAAGGCCACTGGTGAAGACATTGAGATTAGCAAACGCGTGTTTCCGTGGTTGAGGATTGAGGATTCTGCGGCGTCATATCTGGCGAGTGGCGATGTGGTAAACCCAGGACAGCCGCGTTTCGGTCGCACGATGATCTCTGTTTCGGTCGCTACGGGAAGACACATGCTGCCACGGGCAGCATCAGAGGGCGCAACGCAGACACGAGACTCCGCTGGCCGGCCTGGGGGGCACAGGGAGAAATAGGGCAAGGAAGGGGAGAGCTTACTTTGGCCATTGGCGGCCATGTGCGGCATGCCGGCGTTCTGCATCATGCCTGCAGGACCAGCACCCGACATCATGGCGGGATTGGGTCCGCCGACGAAGCCGGACTGGCCACCGGGCATGCCAGCGAATTGGTTTGGGTTGTACATCATCTGTTGCCCGGGTTGGTTTGGGACTGAGCCTGGCTGCATGTGAGGGTTCTGGTTTGAAGGTGGGGCGCCGGTGTTGAAGTTCGGAGGGACATTGGAGAAGCCGTAGCCGGGAGTGTACATGGCTGGGACGGGAGGGGATATGATGGGCGCGGAGCTGTTATTATTATTATGCTTTTTGTTTGGGGCGGGGGCAGACGCGACGGGTCCAGGGAACAGTTCGAACGGGGGGTCAGAGGGGCCTAGTCGAGAAGAGTAGCAATAGACTCTGGCTTTCAGACTCAGTCAGACACGGGCTGGCTGGCTGGGCTAAGCTGGGCGGAAGTGAGAGAGAGGCGCGGCGGCCGTAGCGGGCACCGTTTCGTCGAGTCGGACGCAACAAGGAAGAGAGCGACGGGCGGCGGGAGGAGTGTGTGGAGTGAGTCGAGGTGGTCCTGAGCCTGTCCGGGCCGCAGGTTGGCTAAGCTGGCGGGATGACTGGCTGGTTTGCTGGTGCTTGACGTGCGTGATGGGCGGTGGGGAGCAGGGGTGCCACCATCAACTGGCTGGGCTGTCTCTCAGATGGACAGAGGCTAGCAGCCAAACTCTTGGCCCAGTGAGGGAGCGATTCGACGTGACGGCGTAAAGGATGTACTTCGTGTTAAGGTACAACCATGCATCCGGTACGAACCCGGTCGTGCCTCTGCTCTCGGGGGTGCCTGGCTGGATAGTACGCCTGGGATAGGCAGGTAGAGCTGGCCTGTTTGTCTCGACCTCGTCCGTACTCGTCGACTGTATGTCTCGCTACGTGGGAGACGACAACAGACCGCACGGGGGTGTGAGATGGTTAAACTGGGGGAGCAAAGGGCTAGGAGATGGGTACGGTGAGGAAGGATAAAGGACTAATGGATGAGAATGACGTGTGGTGGGATGGGGCGCCAGAGTAAGGGTTGCCGGTAAGTGATGAGGCGGAAGGGGTTGTAAGATGCGTTATTGTCGGACGAGATGCCGAGCAAGTAATGGAGGCGCGTCCAGCAAGTGCCACAGGCGCGGGCCGGTGAGACAAGGCTAAGTCAGAGGAGTCAGTGTCAGTCTCTGGCCGGGCTGACACTTGATTCAGGGCCAACGCCGAGCTTGATAAGGCAGGCAGGCCAGGTGCCACGGAGTACCTCGACGAGAGCAAGAGGCGGCGTGGAGTGGAATGGGAGGGCAGGTGGCGGGCGCAAAGATGGCACGGTACGGTACGGTACGGTATGAAGCGAAGCGAAGCGAGCCGGCAGGAAAACCAAAACGAAAAGGCAGAGAGCAACGTTCTGCGTATCCGTGGAGAGGACCTCAGATGCGGCCGCGGTGTGAGTAACGGTGCGCGTGGAGCAACAAGCGGAGAGGGAGAGGCGTGGTATGGTGTGGTGTGGTGCGGTGTGTCGGTGTGTCGGTGTGCGGTGAGTGAGGACTGGAGTGGTCGAGGCGCTTCCAATGTCCCAGTGTGACAGTCCACGTCCGCGTCCAGTAATTATGTGAGCGAGGTAAGGGAACCGCGTGCGTGTGAGAGATTTCGGGGCGTCGGTGTGAGTGTTGTGTTGTGTGTGTGTGTGCGTGTGTGTGTGTGTGTGTCGACCAGGCATTAGGAGGCAGGAGGGAAAGGCAGAAACAGAATTTTTTCTGCATTGCTTTTCCCCTGCGACACTTTGAAAGCTTGAGACGGGGGGGCGTCTGGGTCTGGGGAGGGGCTACGGAGCCTGAGAGAGCGTGGAAACCTTGGTCGACATGGGCAGGATCCAAGGTGGGACCGCGCTCGAGGCTAACAAGGGAAGGACGCCGGCGGTGGAGGCTAATCAAGAGCCGAGGCGTTGTTATCACTGGTCGGGGCCCATGCATGAACACTCTTCCAGATCCCCATCGGGTCTGACAGGGGCCTGCCTGCAAGCCACCCAGGGCCACATCCCATCCCTCCATGTCCTCGACCTCTGCCTGTGAGCCGCGTTTGATGGACAGGAAGACAATCGTCGACCACGTTGATGAGTGGCATCCAATTGGTGATGTTGACAGCTAAGCTTGACCGTGTGTCGCTGCACCTGGCCGTTGCTGATGTCTGGGTAGCCCGCGGCACGACCTTGGCTACTCGTCGTGGCTCAAGCACAACTGCCTGATGCCCACGTTCCCCCTGGTCCTAACACACCAAATTGTCCTGCACGATGCTGGGAAACGAGGTTTGCATGGCAAGGAGTGGCTTCCTGGCTGGAGGCTACGCCGACCCCTACAGTTTCAAGATAAAAAAGTTGCTTGCTGAGCAGGGAGCCCTAGTAGCAAGCCTCCGATTGCTAGACGATTAGACATGAGTGGCCAATGTCTGCTGGAATGGCTGAAGCCTCTTTAAATTTAACATGCCTCAATCATCCTAAATCATACCTCTGTAATCAATGAGGTGCTCTGAAGCTGAACTTCGTCCCAGATTTTCCTCACTTAATACGACACCTCCAAGGCCTTTTGCACTTCTATTTAGCACCAGACCTCCGGATGCTGTGTCTCATGAGGACGCATAAGTCGTGCCGTACGTCGAGTTGCCGTACACCACATCGATAAAGTGCTGTGCCACAATCTCATCTGTAAAAGAACACCAGTCAGCCCGACAGTCACAAAAAGAATAAGGGCCAACGTGAGCACTTACCTGTACGCTCGGAAGGGTGCAAATCGTCGTACCAAAGGAAGCTCGACTTTGGCTGTGACGAGTCTACACACGCACTCGTCACCGGGTTGCATACACGGTAGGGCCCCGTCACGTTCGGCGGCGAGGACAGATACTTTGACGGCTCAGCGTGGATGTCACGCAGCAGACCGTGGACGTCGAAGATGGAGAAGCTCGCGCCGGGCCAGCGCTTCTTGACCAGCAGGTGGAAGGGCACGCCGTAGTCGAACATGGTGTTGACGCTAGTGCTGTACTCGAGCATCTTATACTGGTATTCGGTCGTGTTGTAGCTCGTCTTGTTAGGCCAGAACTGGCTGTCCCCGCTGCCGCCAAGCTCCGTGGCGGCGTAGAGCGGCGACTGCTCCAAAGGCGCTATGTTGAGGAGAACGAAGTGCCGCCCGCCCGTCGCGTAGATGTTGTCAAACACCTCCCAGATGCAGTCCACATAGGTTGAGATGGTCGTCCCGGGCGCATTGGAGTCGGTTAGGAAAGCACCGTATCCCAGGTCGTTCGTACCGATCCAGAGTGCGTAGACCGTATTGTTGGCCGCCCTGTTCGGGTAGAGCGCCTCGAAAGCTGTATCAGCCTTGTAAGCCGGGATCTCGTAGTCCAGGACCGACGGGAACGGTTGGTGGATGGCGGCGTAGTTGCGAGAGATAATCTTGTTTGAGCAAGTGGCACCGCTGACGGCGTAATCGTAGTACTTGGCACCGGTCGAGTTGGCGACGAACCGGCCCCAGGCGTATCCGCCGCTCGCGGTGGAGTTGCTTGGCGGCAGAAGGATGCCCGGGGGCGGGGCAGAGCCGTTGTTGTTGATGAAGTAGGCGAGCCGACTTTCGTCAGTGTAGCTGTCGCCGAACGTAACCAAGTTCTCGAGCTTCTTGAGGCCGCATTGGGAGGCCGCTGCCACCGAGGCCAAGGCTACAATTGGTAGGAACAGCATCGCGAGGACAGGAGGTGCGGGTAGAAACCGGTCACAAAGTAGCATCTTTGAAAGCGCCTAGGAGAGCAGCCGGAAACGGAAGAGGTAGCCACCAGATTACCATAGACTTTGGCAGGGAGATCGCCCTCATATAAGCGATTCCCAGGTCCTCAAGTCCAGTGTCATGTCGTTCAACTAGCCCTTTCGTCCGGGACATCAAAATTGCGGGGGCGGGGAAGAACTTCTGGTGATGGCGGGCCTAGAATGGCCGCCTATGAGACGGGCCCGATCATGAAAAGAGCCAGCCAGTCATCTCCGCGTATGGAGAGGGTGGTGACGAACTGTAACATGCAGACTCCGGGCAGGAAGGTGCTTGTTCCTGTGGGTTCCCCAGATCTCTCTCGACCAGGGGTATGAGGTGGTTGAATGAGGGGTAAATTGGGGAAGAGCTTGGAACGCTTTCTTCTGGGCTCCATTATCGTCACATCGACCAGGACTAGCTCCGCTCCGTTGAGCTGCCGGCGCAAGAGCGATAGCCGGCAGATTGATAACCTCGGGGCATTTGGGGACGGTTGGAAAGTTGTGGCTCGTCCCGTTGTGCGGGGTTCTATGGATAAAGACTACTGACGTACGGCCCCGGCTAGTCTGATCCCATTGAAAAGCTCGCAGGAAAGCTTGCTTAGACTATTACGCACCATTAGTGAGTTGATGTGAATGTAATCAGGCTGAATTGAATTGAGTCCATTTGATCCGCAACCCGGGTCAACCGGCAACAGTCCGGTGGCAAAGCGACGACATAGCATCTAACGGCCGAATTCAAGAAGACGCTGTTCCCCAGTGAGCTGTTTGGTGTCGCGGCAAGTAGCTTCCAACTCATGTTTCAGTGGAAAGAGAGACATGAAGCAAAGACGATTGATCGAACCCGAGAAAAGTCACATGTGCTGGTAGGCCTTGTAGAAGCACAGCGCAGTGCCCTGCTTGAAGTTGTCGAAATCAAGTTGCCTCCTCGCGGGACTAGAAGACTAGGCGACTTTGATGAGTCAGTAGACGCCAATCGACGGCCACGTGCGTAGTGACTGACGAAAGAAATGGCAGCCGAGTGCTTATGGTTGTTCGCAACTAAAACAGTTGCGAATTGTGTGCATCTAGTGAGATATTGCCTTGAACAATGACCCAAGAAGACGTTGCGGTCTAATCGTCAAGCCGACAACGGCGTGTCTCGGCTTCATCCGTTCACACCACGCAACGATGGCATTGAGCCGATGCCGAGCGCAACGGCGTCCGGAGCTGCCACTTTCGAGCCGGGCTACGAACGGGGCAAGTTCAGGATTTGTACCACAGCGCGTACAAAGCTAGCCCAATCGATCTTGCTACCTGTGAAAATCCCAAAGGTCAAATTTTCAGAGTGGGGGTTGGCCGTCGTTCAGAGGATATCATTGGCCAATGGCCAGCACCATTGTCCCACTTTGTTCCGGACAGGTGCCGATGTATGCCTCCGGGGTCGGCAGACCCAGATCCTGAATTGACGGGAGATCCATTTTGCATGGCCCATAGTTGTTGACTCAAACCGACGTCTACGATTGTACTCAAGTGAGATATTGATATAAGAAGACTGTCCGACTCATAATAAAGCCGGTATCTCATTATCAAACTTGAGCACAACAAATCAAAATGTCACCCTTCAACCTTGAAAAATGTGCGCGCCCGAACATATTGGCCCTTGAGCCTTATCGTTGCGCGAGAGAGTAAGTTCAGACTCCCAAAAGTATGACACCCTCGTCTCATAGGCGGGATGCTAACACGTCTCTTGCAGCGACTATAAGGATGACGGAACCAACGTCCTCCTTGACGCCAATGAAAACGCCTTCGGCCCGTCCCTGCAACCCAACTTCGAGGCCGGCAACCTAGGCATCGACTTCCTTGGCCTGAACCGGTACCCCGACCCGCACCAGCCAGAGCTCAAGCAGCTGCTCTGCGACCTGCGCAACACTCACACCCACACGACCAAGGACCTGAAGCCCGAGAACCTCTTCGTCGGCGTCGGCAGCGACGAGGCCATTGACGCCTTGCTGCGGTGCTTCTGCGCCCCGGGTAAGGACCGCATCCTCACCTGCCCGCCGACCTACGGCATGTACTCCGTCTCGGCGCAGATTAACGATGTGAGCATCGTCAAGGTGCCGCTGAAGCCCGCGCCCGGGTTCGGCATGGACACTGACGCCATCCTCGACACGCTAAGCAGGGAGGGCGACAGCATCAAGCTCGTCTACCTCTGCACGCCGGGCAACCCTACTGGCTCGGTGCTGGCCAAGGAGGACGTCCAGAAGGTCCTTGAGCACCCGACATGGAACGGCGTCGTGGTCCTCGACGAGGCCTACATCGACTTCGCGCCCGAGGGCAGCTCGATGGCCGAATGGGTACTCGAGTGGCCCAACCTCGTCGTGATGCAGACCCTCTCCAAGGCCTTTGGCATGGCGGGCATCCGCCTCGGAGCGGCCTTCACTTCGCCGCCCATCGCGCGCCTCCTGAACGCCATGAAGGCACCGTACAACATCTCCACGCCAACGAGCACGCTCGCACAATACGCAGTGTCTGAGAAGGGGCTTGCCGTCATGCGCGCCAACCGGGCCAAAATTCTGACGCAGCGAGACCGCATCATCGCCGAGCTGCCCAAGATCCCCGGCGTCGGCAGGCTGCGGGGAGGCAAGGAGAGCAACTTCCTGCTGTACGAGATGCTGGACGCTGCCGGAAATCCGGACAACGTCACGGCGCTGGCTGTGTACGAGCGGCTGGCGGAGAACAAGGGGGTTGTTGTGCGGTTCCGCGGCAAGGAGCACGGCTGCCTGGGATGTTTGAGAATCACAGTTGGCACTGAGGAAGAGGTCACGCGGTTCCTGGCATCGATCGAGAAGGTCTTGGGTGAAGTCCGCGGCGCTGGGCGGCAGCCGGACGAGGAGAGGAAGGAGGCGGCAGCAAGTGGCGTGGTTGCATAGATGATGCCGGATGACTTATGCATAAACGATAGAACAATAGAAGACACGTCAGAGACACGTTTGAATACCACTCAGCTAGGTACGTCAACTTGCCCGGGTGAATATGCCATGCAATATGGACCGATATGTCACGACCCTGTTATATCGGGTCATGCGCAGATGATCTCAACATCCCCTCCTGGCTCGTTTGGAGAGAATCCAAGCTCGCCATTTGGCCATCGCTGGAAGTTTCGAAATGGCCTCTTGTGTAGAATAGGCTACGGGCTTTTGGCTGACCACACTCTGTAACGATGCGATGTTTCGAGGAGGCTACTGTCCTCTTCATCATGGAAAAGGTAGGGCAGTATATCAATCACATTGAGGATGGCTCTTTACATTTCGGCAAGTTTGCATATACCTGGCATCACCTATGCCGTACCGTTGAGCCACTTTGGTTTCCAAATCTCTCTTCGCCGACAAAGTCATGTGGAAGGGGAAGCACCTTGCACCTTCATCCAACTCCAACCAGTCCCCCCATCCACGTGGTTGGTGAGACCTGGCTCTCAGCACGACGCTACCAAGTCTCCTTCCCCTATGCCCCTTTACTGCACAGTACAACTATACGGATACCAGGCGCCTATTGAGCAAAAACAAAAGGCCCGCAACGCAATGCCAGTAAAGTCGGGGTTGCAAAGGTCCCCAGTGTCCCCCATTAGGAATAGGGCTAAAATTGGGTGCGTCCTTGTTTCATGTGTCGAGTGCAAGGTAACGGTAACCCGAGCTAGCGGTTCTCAAGTAGATCATCTCACCCCCGAAGAACAAGCGCCTAATGAGTGGTTCCTCTTCAACACAGTAGTGTACCTGGATGTGCCGGTTGACCGACAACGGTGTTTGCCTGGCACAGTTTGTTAGTCAACCAGTCCATCGCCATCCAACCATCCCATGTTCTCTCTGCTTAACTCTTCCACGCCGCGCAGCAGTGTTCATCCTAGGTCCAGTCCCGCCTTGACACCTCTTCCGCTTTCCTGGTCTGCATCCCCCTTTGCGGCGGCCCTAGCCCCGTTGGTTCCCCTTTCTACCATCTGGGGGCCGTGCCGATCAGCCCCAGCGCGCGTGTATGCCTGACTAACGCAGCCGCCGCCGTTTCCTTCTCCCACCAACCGCCCCCTGCTTTCCCCTCCTATAGGCACATGGGTTCAGAGCCATTCAAACGCCCGACTTCCCTGTCCGACCGTCCTGGCTCAGGGATGGAGAGGGGGTCTGATGAACCACACAAGGACCTCCCGAGAAGCTTGTAGGCTTTCAGAGTCTGAAAGAGACGAGCAATGAGGGCTGAGTCGACGGCAATCCCGCCCATTCGCTGGCGGGGGCCGCCTGCTTTCCTTCTTGGTGCACCGACACCCCGGCGTACGGGAGTCCGGATGCATGTGCGACCTCACAAACCCGCCGGATCCCATGATTGCAAAGTCCTTGCCACTTGATATAGGCGCGCCTCAGCTGCTTTTATTGGGGGGCTGCCCCTACCAAACAAACTTCTGCCATCATGGGTTGCTGCTGCCCCTTGGTCCTCTCTCCCCAACATCCCTCGTGAACGGTGTTTCGCTGCCACGGCTCTCACTTTCGTTACTTCGACGCGTTTTCTCGCCCGTGTCCTTCATTAACCTGTCGTTCATTAACTGGAAAGTTCGTTTCCAAAGTACACTTGAGGAAAGCGTATTCCTTTACACGTTCTCTTGTGAACAGCTTCGCCTCCGACCCGCCAGAACCGCACAGTCGTATCGCAAGGCAGCCTCTCACGATGGTGTTCGTCAAGTCTGCTCTTGTTGCTTCCGTAGCGGCCGCTGGGGTGTCTGCCTTCACTGCGCCCAACACACTTGATGTGGCCAATCCAGGTTAGTATAGATGGACTTGAAGACGTTGCACGCGCATGATACTAATTCTTTCTAGATTCTGTCAAGGCAGTTGCTAGCAGTCTTGCTTTTGGTGCCATGTCATATTATAACGGCAATGTTTCCAGTGATCCAAAGGTAGGTGGTAATGAGTCCAGCAAAATATGACTAGAATCCTGGGAGAACCAGACAAGTGAGGGGCTAACACATGTCTAGATGGTTGGTGACTTGCCAGATCCATACTACTGGTGGGAAGCCGGTGCCCTCTGGGGTGTCATGATGGATTACTTCCACTATACCGGCGACGCAACTTACAATGACGTGGTCACGCAGGCCCTTACAGCCACCGTCAACACCGGCCCGAACTTTGACTTCGTGCCGCCGGAACACGCGTCCGAGGAGGGCAACGACGACCTCGGCTTCTGGGGCTTCGCCGTTATGGCCGCTGCGGAACGAGACTTCCCCCAGACCAACAGCAGCGTGCCCTCCTGGCTCACGATGGGCCAAAACATTTTCAACTCGCTTGCCACACGCTGGAACTCGACGCACTGCGGCGGCGGCCTGCTGTGGCAGATCTACGAAAGCAACCCCAATGGCCTCAACTACAAGAACTCCGTCAGCAACGGCGGCTTCTTCCAGCTCGGCGCGAGGCTGGCCGCCGCCACGGGCGACGCGACGTACGTCGCCTGGGCCAACCTCATCTGGGACTGGTCCGTCAACGTGGGCTTTATCGACAGCAACCTCAAAGTTTACGACGGCGCCGACTCCCGCGACAACTGTAGCAAGACGAACTATCTATCCTTTACCTACTCCACCGGCATCTACCTCTACGGCGCCGCGGTCATGGCCAACCACACCGGGGAAGAGGTCTGGAAGGAGCGTACCAAGAAGATGTTGGAGACTTCGCGGTCGAGCTTCTTCTCCCTCGCTGAGAACAGCACAAACATCATGTACGAGCCCGCTTGCGAGACGGTCAACACGTGCAACACGGATATGAAGTCGTTCAAGGGGTACCTGTCCCGTTTCCTCTGGAAGTCGGCCATCGTCATGCCCGAGCTCCTCCCCCAGGTCAAGGAGATCCTGGTGCCGTCCGCTCTTGCCGCGGCCAAGGTTTGCGAGGCCACCGCGACGAATGTGACGTGCGGTCAGAAGTGGTATGTGGGCGGGAACGACGGCAGCCTAGGCCTCGGCCAGACCATGAGCGCCCTCGAGATCATCCAGGGTCTCGTTGTCAGTCAGTAGTAGGTATTGGCTTTGTCCGTCCCTCCAAACCTCACGGCAGCCGAACTGTCCGGCGTTTGTCGCCCCTTTCTTGCGTCTTGCTGTTGTTGCACATGAAGAACAATATGGACGCTTCTCGTCCCATCGATGGCGGTTACAACCAGCCGGCCGTGTACCGACGGTTCGCGGAAACGAAACGAGACTAACAGCGGCGTTAGCCCCAAGGTCAACACATCAGCGCCTGTGGATAACTCAACGGCCACAAACCCACAGGACAACTCAACAGTCACAGATCCACAGGGTAACGGCGCCATTCACGTCGGTTGGATAGAGGCAAGCACCTCTGGTGCGGTTTTGCTGGTTTGGATACTTGGGTTGTTTTGACCGAGGACGCGTCGCTGAGACGAATTGCAAGGGGCATCAGAGAAAAAGATTAAATAAGTAAAAAAATCATAACGTTCATGAACTCCCCTTCAATACGCGGCGAGCCTTATGCAGCAGAGAATCGGACCAAGCCCTGGTTCCACCACGGACCTAGACCTCATCGAGGATGGCCTATGCGGTACATCGCGGCACAGCGGCCTTGGTGACCCCTTTTTGATATACACTTACTCATATTCACAGTCTGCTCCTCGACCAAGGGAAAACAAAGGAGGCAGAAACGCGTCGTGGATGCTGTGCAATATTGGACAGGGGAAAGGCGGCTGCCACATCTCTGTCCTGTTTGATGTATATTTGGTTTAACCGTCAATGTAACTCTTGATCGCAAACTGTACAACGCCGATACGGGGTATAACTCCAAAATGGGAGCACATCGTGAGAAACAACAAAGCTCTGAAACGGCGCGACTTGCGCCAACGGAAAGTCGTGGATGGGGAAAAAGATAACAGGCCTTGCCAAGAATCCGCCATATGCACCCTCTTGAAGACGAGGGCAAAACTCCAGTAATGTGTGACCTCCTATCCGCCGTTATTCCATCCGGGATTTCCCATCTTTTCTTGTTATGCTTCGTGTGCTGCCTTTCCATGAAAAAGACCATTTTGCGCTCCCTTTCCTTCTCCTCTTTCACTAGTTGAGTACCTCGGTTATTTCAGGGGTGTCGGAATATGCCTGGTCGCGCGACATCGTGTGCGTCACAGGTGCGTAGGATTCTGTTCTCATGTCATCAAAGTGACGGCAGCCATGCTACATAATGATGCGGCAAGAGCCCAGCCGAAACCGAGACGTGAGGCGGCGCTAGGATTGGTCTCGGCGGGTAGTGAGGAGGAAATGGTGTCCGTGTAGAGGAAGTCGTCGAAGTCCGGGTCGTCGGTCGCGGTGGTCGGCGCTGGAGTCGCCGCAGCACCCTCCTCAGCCAGTGTCAGGACACCCCATTGTACCTCCGAGCCGGTCATGGTCGAGGTCCACGATACTTCGGTCGGGCCCGTTAATTTGCCGTTAATGTATCCGCTCCTCAGGCTTGAGTAACCCGAGCATGTCGCAGCTGTCGTTCCGCTAAGTGTGCATCCCAGGTCGGCGATGCTGTTCCCAGTCACATGGCGGTTAGTTAAGAGTGCTTCTCGGAGGTAGCATCGAGGCGCGTGCAAGTAAGTGAACTTACAGCGTTGACGTTTTGGTGCCATGAAACTGCAGCGTGTTCTCGCCTTCAGCAAAGACGAAGGGAAACTCGACAGCGAGGTCGCAGTTAGGCGGGGTTTGCGGTGCGCAGAAGATGGTGTACGTCGTTTCTTTAGCATTCTGTAGTAAGGCCATTGTCAGATCACAGCGACAGCACCGAGGAAGGAGGGCCTGGGCAGCTCCAGAGGCCATCGTACACTTGAGATTACACTGCCCCGCAGCTGCGACCAGCTCTTAGCATCGTAGTGCGGCAGGTAGATCGGAACAGTAGTGGTGTCGTCGGCGCGGACGACATTTGAAGAGAACAGGCAGAGCGACAACACGGCCAGCAGAGGCTGTGGGCAGTGCATCGTGAGGGTGCGAGGACGGTGCCGAACGTGGGCCGGCGGGGAATCGAGGGAAAGCGGAGGGTGCAACAATGCTTGATGTCGAGTACTAGCTACCGGAGGTCGTTCATCGGGCGGCGGGCTTCCGGAGTGGACAAGACGAAGTAAGGCAATACAGCGAACCAGCCTGGCGGTACGGAAGCTGGAGCTGGACGGAAATGGCAACAGTCCGTCGGGATCACGATTAGAGTGGAAGAACAAGCCGGAGGAAAGGCGGTTGGTCGTATCTCGCGGCGCAGGTGGGTTCGGCGTATCTGGTGGCGGTAGTGATGAGAGACCCTTGTTGTCGCATGGGACAAGACCTAACGAGCCGTTCCACAGGTGCAACGAAAGCGAAACAGCAAGCTCCTGTAGGGTTACGGGGTTCGGGCAGAGCTGTCGGCAACGGTCAACCAGGGCGAGCGTCGTGGCTGCTGCTGGGTGCGGAGGGATCTCGTTTCCTTAAAAGAGGAAAACGGGCATGGGGCCAAGAGAATCGAGGAAGGATTCCGGGGAGCGGGTTCTTGGTGACAAGGCGGCGGAAACGCGACCGAGACGGGGAGTGACTTCAGGTGAGCAGCGATAATCAGAGACCAAGAGTATGAGAGAGAGGGAGAGAAAGGGCGCGCTCTACAACGTTTGCCAATGCGCCGTCCTTGCCGGCCAAGGCTGGGCAGGAGAGAAAGATGAGCAGCCAGTGTGCATTCTTTTTGGCAAAATGGGAGCCAAGACTTTTGGGAAAGGCTCAGCAGAGGGGAGGGTCATAGGTCGCCCCAAGGTCTCCACGCCAGACGAGAGTGCCATAGTGCACACAGGTGGCTTGGCACTTGACTATCTCCTGTGTCGGCGTTGGCACGGCTGACTGGTCAGGGAAAGGACTCGGCAGCGACACCCTTTGCGTAGTAGCAGCAAGCCTCCAGGTAATTCAATGCGCGCAAAGGGACCAACTGATGCTGATGCTGGCACTGGCACTGGCACTGGTCGGCAGCGGTGGCTTCCGCCCCCCCCCTCATCCCTTCTGTCTTTCCACCGCGGCGGTCGGCCGATGGCGGGTGCGTACTGAGGGTGTAGACATGATTGTGTGTGCTGGGCGGACAGGTGGGCGGGCTGGCGGCGAGTGGGAAACGAATTGGCTGAGTGAGAAACAAACGATGAGAGGATGGAAGGGAAGGAAGCCAAGAAATGCCAAGACCGCGAAATTCGAGAAAATATGATGAACGGGGTGGGCACGGACGCCCGAAATGGGGGGCTCGGGGAACCAGAGGCACCTGACTGGACGGAAATCGCCAGCAAGCAGGAACCGGCAGGGGTATGACAATGCCAAACCACCTAGGGTATCCCTTCGGCCCCCGCCCCGCTGCGCTTTCCCTTCCCAACTCGGGCAACTGCTTGGGAAACTCTGCAACGCTTAGGAATCTCGTCATTGTAAGATTGACACCACCAGCACCTTCCCTTCCCATCTAGACCATCCGTCCTTGACGAGAACCTCGGGAACCTCCAGCACACAACCGCCACGCAACAAACTCCCGCTCCAAGTCTTTCGGAAATACCATTGCGCATCGGAGGGGAGAAATCCCGTCGCCTACATCTTCCCCGGCTCGTCTTTCTGTATCCCTTCTCTTCATCCCTCATCTGAAAATCGGGCATCCGAACAAGGTCGCAACGTGGACGACGAGACGCCTTCAGTTGACCCCAGTGGGATCCTATCCCGTCCGCTTTCTGCCCTTTGATAGGCTCCGGCAATGATTGTCGGGGTCCTCTTTCCGCTCGCTGCACCGACGGAACCGAGGAAACCATTGTCCATGGGATCCAATGGTACTACCTAAACGATCCATGCAGCAGCGCAAGACGCGGTAGCGTAGTGTAGTGTACATGTCAATCCCTCCCTGCTGCAGCCGGAGGAAGTGCAGGAGCCATGGAAAAGCCGATCATTGCCTCGCCACGTTAAACCTACCAGCCATATCGGTTATCATGTCTCCGTCACATCCATCCCATGTTATCAACTACCGACGCTGGCATTGCTCTGTCACCAATGCACAGTTCGCGGTTCTCGTCCGTGTCTCTCATCGTCCCGTCATCTCCAGCCCCCAGGGACCGTTTGTGGATAATCATCCTCTGATCTCTTCCGCTCCGCCCGGAGCATCATGCAACCAGCGCGCCTCTCCGTCTCACCGTAGTTGCCTTGGCGAAGCTGGGCCTACGGCATTCGAATGACAACCGCTCTGCCGAGATGTGACGACGAGAATTAACAAGCCCGTAGTGTCACCAGCTCTGCATTTGCCATGGCAAAAGAAAAGACAAGGAGGCTGCCCTCGTTTGCTACTTTATTCGACGTCGTGAAAAGAAGCCTGACAACCATCTTTCGCTGCCAGAGTTACGAGGCACCGAGGCAGCCTCTCGCTCCGGAGTTTCTAAGACGATCGGCGTTGGGCCGCCCGTTTGGACAACAAAAGAAAGCTCAATCGCTTGCCAAGTGCTTGGTTATAGAAGCCCAGAAACACCGTCTATCCTGCATGCTTGACAATTTGTTGGAGCTATCTGTCAGGCGATGCCCCTTTCTCGTGCCTAGCAAACCCGACGCCGTCCCGAGAAAACCAAGACCTCATGTCAAAAGCCGTATGCAACAACCTACGAATGCCATGTCGAGCATCGAAGAATCGAGATGCGCTTCGGAGATCGGTATCCACCCTCCGGTCCTGTTAACCATGGCGTCCGGGCGTAAAATCAAACTCATCCCCATGCTACACAATCGAGATGCCATTCACGCATCCGTCCTCCTTGCTGCTTGATCATACGAAGAGAAAATATAAGTCAATATCTGCCCCGGAAAAGAGTCTCTCGCAGTAAATTGTACCTCTGCCAGTGTTTTCTCGTCCACCAATCAGAATGGCCTAGCATATTCAAAATAAGCTTAACTTCCGCTGGATCTAGGCCTTGGTCAACAACTTCAACAGCCTTATGAACATGTATCCAAGCCACCACAAAACAGAACTGTCACCGTAGAACATGCTGAAGCGACGGCCACCCTCACCTTGCTCCTATGGCGAGCACGCGAAATAAGACGCACCTGTTTAGTAGGAGGCCGTTTCTCACGTACATGGTAAATGGAACATTGGCCGAGGCAACGTGTGGGATCCAATCGGAAATTTACCGACTTATGGCAGCCTAGAGCCAACGGTGCAGGCTTGCGTTTCGCTTCCAAAGCAAAGGGGACGACACGAGCGCTTGGCCACAAGCGGCATGGACTCTTTTGGGCCCCGTATGCAAGACTGCGGCACAGCGGCATCCAAAGGAAATGATCTTTGACAAAGCGTAAGCCTATATCTAATTGCGAACCCCCGTGGATGGTCGCGAGAGAAGTTCCATTTTATTTACATTTACAAGGCGGGCGAATTGGGCATGTTTTACCATGAAGAGCTTCTCAAAGGTCCTCTTGGCTCTGTTGGGCAGCGCCGCGGCACAGACCACGACGGTGATTGAGGTCGTAAACCCCTTTTTCGGGAACAACCCTTATGACGCTTCTGTTGTGAATGTCAACCCTACCGCGACGACTTATGCCGTATACTGCCAAACGAACAGCACCAACTACCAATGCCGGAATGACCCCGCTGGCCTGGTCCTCACACTCGTGGGCGGCCCCTCGACCGTCGAGGTCCACGTCGAACGACCCAAAAGCGAACTGTATGATCTAGCCCATGGCGAGCTGTGCCTCATGGGTAGCGTCTTAATGGCTCGAGGGACGTGAATGGATGACTGACTGGCCGCGCTCTGTAGCTCGACCGCGTACATCGGCACCATCTCGGGTGACCAGCTGGATTACCACGTGGTCGCCACCCAGAGTGGACAGACTATCAAGATGGCCGACATGGTCTTGTCGCCCGTGACGAACTCGGATGCCCGCGTGCCCCTCACCATCACCGCCGGCATCGAGAAGCTGCAGGCCCAGGCCACCGCGGCCGCGACGACGACGACGACGACAGAGTCCAGCGGCGCGCAAACCGGCCCATCTGCCACAGGCACGCAGGCTTCCCCAACGTCCACGCCGAACGCCGCGGTGTCGCGGGCCGGTCAGGATGCTCTCTTGGCTGGACTCGCCGGCGCCGCTGCTGTGGCGGCAGTCATGCTGATCTAAAGCGCCAGAGAGACACCTTTGTGACTGAGCCGTCAGCGTGTGAAAGAAGAGGTGTTGTGGGGTTATGCAACAAGCTCGATTGTCCGCCGCGTAGGCTAGTATCTGCCGCTGCGTCTGAAAGACGTTTCTGCTCGCCCGCCAATCAAGGGCTCGTTGTTTTTTTTGTTTTTTGTCCTTTTGGGTCTTGTTTAGCATGTTCAAGGCTTTTGTTTGCCGAACAGCTAGAAAGTCACTCGTCTTCATGCCAAACGACGAGCGGCAAGACTCACGTAGCTGACAGTCACGGATGGAGCATAAATACCAGCATGATGGCAAATCATCAACAACCGGCTCCCACACTCCAACTCCAGCGCGCGCTTCTGGATATTTATCTGTGCACACCAACAGCCATCTCTTGATCCGAATCCAGCCAGAAAAATCCGTAAACACTGCGAAACCTTGTCTTTTCCCTCCTAACGATTCCAGCTACACCACATTCTCCCCAGTCGTATACGACATGGAGCTCAGCGAGCAGGTAGGCATCGCTCTCGGCTGCCTGGGCGGCGTGTTTCTTATTTGCTGTACGGCGTGGATAGTGTTCCGCCACATCATGTCGCCGCGCGCCCAGCAGGAGTACTTCCAGCGCAACGGCGGGATTCCCGCGGAGACGATGCCTGGCGTCTAAGGGCCAGCAAAGGTTTGACGTGGGATGAGAGAGCGACTCGAGTGGACTTGGGTTGGGACCCGGCTTTACTAGAAAGCCATTGGTTGCCGGATGATTTGATCGATAGCGGTTGATGGTGTTGGCTCTATATCATTCATTGGCATGCATATTACCTTGCTTGATGAGTGACGTTCCGTCGGCAAAGCATGGTAATTCTTACTCAATACAACCCCGTGTCTCAAATGATGCTTCAAATAACAATGCCAACAAACGCTCTTATACCCTCCCTAACTTCATGCCTGCAATGCCGAAACAATGGGTTTAGACGCGACTGCAAAACTAAACACCGTCCAATTCTTTCCGCTTCATCTCAGAAGTGACCCAAGCAGACTTCTCGCATGCTTGGACAAATGAAAGCCCTGGAATCAGTGAACCCGGTCCTCGCGGCCATCCTGCCAGCTGGTGCAGTTGACACAACGTTGCGCCTGTAGAGGCGAATCAGCCCTCGCTCTCTCATATACTTTGGGTCCGAATACGAGCATGGAATCCCGGGTGCAATATTTCGGACTCACCTTACTGCTAATCCGCTTGCGGCAGTACTTGCACTTAACGGTATGCTTAATAATTGGCTCTGGGGAGAAGAACTGAAAGACATGGGCCAGGCCGTAGAGGGAGACTCCAATGCAGAGGAAGGAGACGAGCTGGTTGAGAAAAGAGCTGTGGTCATGTGTTAGTCACGTCGTCGATCTTTTCATCGGTGTGTCATAGTTATAGAAAGAAATTCCAAGGGAAGCAGATGAAAAACCTACCCATAGGCCAGGACGACAGCGCCGTCATCCTTGGCGCGCTCGAGGGTTGTGTACGTGTTGTTGTGGGCGTAGTTGGGTCCGCCCCGAAGGACGGCGAACTTCTGCTCCATGTTGCGGTTGAGCGGGAGGATGACGGAGATGGGGGGCATGATGATGTTCTGCACGAAGCTGTTTACGAGGGTCGTGAAGGCGGCGGCGATGCTGCGGGGGGTCAGGTCAGTGAGCTCTCGGCGAAACGTGTGTCAACTGTGCCCCCAGAGATTATGAGAGACGTATAATCCAAACTCGGGGATCAGAAGTATTGCAAAGCCCTCGATACGTACACAGGATGCAGTAAGCTCAAGCAAAGTTGGAGGGGGGATACTCACATCAACCCAAAGGCTATCTCGAGGATGTTGCCCTGCAGAGCAAAATCAATGAATCCGTCCCAGAAGCGGCGTGCCTTCTCCCGGCCACGCCCGAGAAGCGACTCGGCCTCGCCAGCGTCGCTATTGCCTCGCATGTTGGCCGCCGAGGAGATGCGGTCTGCGAACGGAAGGGAGGGCATGTTAGATGTTGCTTCTCCGACTAGGATCTCGAACGAAGAAGAGAAGAGGAGAAGATCAGACGAACGGGATGCTAGACGACGAAACAGCTGGTCAGGACCAAAGGAGTGTGAGTTTGCCAATGTGTTGGAGGTTGTAAGGGGTGAGAGCAGTTGGGCCGAGCAAGATGTAGTTGAGGAGTGGAGCAACCGGAAGGACCAAGGTTGGGCTCGGTCGGAGGTTGAGGCTGGGCGGTGGCTGCCTGTTTAGGGAGGAATGACGTACCCCACATTCCGGGGTGCAGGATGCCGGCGCCGGCAGGCGGGTCCCGGGGTTCCTTGCGGAGCTTCTGTCGGTGGGATATGAAGGAACTCGGCAGGCTCATCGCTTACAGGTCAAAGGCATCGATGAGTATACAAGCCATTAGATGGATGAGTGTAGCGTGTTCACAAAGCTTCAGTCCGTTTGGCATGGGTTAATGAGCGATGAAGATGACAGGGGTGCTATCCCTCGGTAGCATCACTTGTTTGATTTAATTCTGAACATTCTACACACTAAAACGGTACATTCTATGACTTTGTGTGTCGCAACAATGGTATCTTGACAAAAAGGAAAAAGGTTTGGGGTGCCGGAAATGGCCGTGGTATGCCAGCTATCAGGCCAGACCCGACAAAGGTATCGTTGCAAAAAACAAAATCGCTTTCGTGTCGTGGTTTCTCAATCTGGAGTGAATCAAAACGCACTAGTTTGTTGTTTTACGGTGTGCTATCCAGAGATGAGATAGATCATCCCTTAGAAGCTGCCTTTTTGGTGACGCTTCTCGCTGAAACCCCGCCTGCGCGTCGACCGCCTCTCGACGCAGAACTGAGTAACCCAGTAGACGGCCGCCGCGAACATGACAGCGAAGGCGACCCACGAGATGATCATGAACTTCTGTCCGGCCTCCGCCGAGATGCCAATATCCTCGCCAATGTCTGTGATCTGCTTCGCGCCCTCCTTGGCGCCGATGGTTGTGATGAGACTGCCCGCAAAGAGGACGATGGCGGCAAGGATAGCGAAGACGAAGTTGCTCAGCGTCATGCGTTTCTTGAAGCCGAGGAAGAAGGCCGCCAGTGACCCGAGGATGGCGAGGCCGGAGAAGGCAATGGCCAGGACGTAGAGGACCCAGATGGCGAGGAGGAACTTGTTGACCTTGTCCATGGTGTCCTCGATGCTATCGGGCCAGTTGAGGTCGGCGAGGCTCAGGCGCAGGGGCCCGACTGAGAGTTCCTGGTCCAGCATCTTGGTGAGGTTCACGTTGGCTGTTCAAGGGTTAGCACTGCGTCACACGGATTAGGTACGTGTCGGTACTTACGACCAGGAGACGGCTGGGTGCAGTTCGTGACATTGAGCCAGACGTTGGGTGCCGTCACATTGGGGGCAAAGCCACCCTGGCAAACGTCCATCAAGTGCAGAGAGTACCACTCAGAGACACCCAGCTCGTCTGCGAGACGGTCGGCCACGTCATTGCCGATGTCGTTGAGAATATCAGATACGCGATCGCCGACGCCGTCGATGAATCTGTCGAGAAAGCCGTCTGTTGTCGAGGCCGGGTCGGCCTCCTCAGTTGCGGTGGCTATCAGGTTGTGGCCCAGGGTCGACATGTTGAGGCGGACGACGTCGTAGTCCTCCATGAAGCCCTCCTTGTGGCCGGCGAAGAGAGCCAGGAAGGACAGGACGAAAGCCGCTATGGACAGCACCAACGGTACTATCACGGTGAAATGCATGTTGCCGGTGCTGGGGTGTACGGCTATAGTTGGACAAATAGAAAGATGGTTGGATGATGGAGATGTTGTCGGGTAGACAAGCGGGCGCACAGCAGAGTATGTTACCTCAGACCCGCGATGGTGAAGGGTATTTAGTAGGTTCTGTTTGTTAATTGGTGAGGCAATGACTGGGAACAGGAGTTTCCAGAGTCAGGATCAAATGCGAGGCAGCAAAGGTTCCTGCCCTTAAAGAGGGAGAGCAGGTAGCCTGAAAGCCATGGGTGAATCACAGCGAACCAACCTTCCAAGACCCTGGAACGGCGATGATGCAACTAAGAAGACGCTTACTGGACGTGAAGGAATGCGGTGTTGGAGGGGATGGGCAGGAACAAGGCCGGCAACCCCATCGGCGTCACTCGACTGGACCGAAGCCATGTTTGCATGGCTTAGAGCTGGGCCCGAGGCATAAGGACACCATAAAAAGACCAAGGAACAAAGATCATCTTGCACGTCTGGGGCAGGAACAACACAGCAAGCCTTGCCGAGCCTGACGTGACCGGGAACTTCAGTCATTTGAGAAGGGGTGTGTTGCTGGTGTTGCTGGGTGTCGTCGTTGTTCAGGTCGTGCGTGGATGCAAAGACGTCTCTGTTTGCGTCATCGGTCTCGCTCTAGTGTACTTCCTGAGCCACAGCATTCTTTTCCCGGTTGGGCCTCCACCGCCGCCGTTGGCTTGGGACCCACCGCAGAAACCCCGGGTCTAGCCCGACTAGTCGTCCATTGGATGACGCCTAACAAAACCTGTTTGGACGAAAGACGGCCAGAACAGGAGGACGACAGGGGTGCGGCGGCAAGTTTTGGGGAGCTCACAGCCACTCGAGACCCTGAAGGGTTCTGCTTCTGAGGTTGTTTACCGCCGCGACTCGTCTCCAGTAGTGTACTGTGTGTAATAGTGGGCCGAGGTGTGGCCATGCCTCCCAAGTCGGATCGTCCCTTTCTTGGTTGGATGTTCTCTTGGTTCCGGCCAGAGAAAAAGATGGGTTTAGTTGGTCCCATCTTGACGTGTTCGTCCAAAGAGGAGAGCCAAATTCGGAAACACTCGCCTTCTTCGGCACAATTGCGAAAAGCTTCACTTCACTCATGTATTCTTCATGTATTCTACGTTGCTCTTTAATCCTTGCGCTCTCGGAAGCCAGCAGCCCAGTGAATGGTATCTGATTGTTTCTCGTATCGCTTCCCTTGATTGCTGCGCTTATGCACCTTCCTCAATCGGACAATGTCTCAGGGGAAGAACCCTCCAGCTACCGTGCCGCAATTGCCGTCGAACGTTCTTTAAAAAGTGACCCCTCCCGCCCGCCAGCTCGACGCTCGACCATTCCCTTTTTCATCCCCAATTGCCCATCGAGCTGTATTTCACCTCAACCATGGCTACCTCATCCTCCATCGGATGCTCCCCAACCGCCGACGACGCTTTCGGCCCAATCGTGCAAAACTGCCGTGAGGGTTTCGACTTCACTTTGACCTTTGAACAATGCCTCTTCACAATCCTCCCAGCCTCCCTCCTCCTTCTCATCGCACCTCTCCGCCTCCGTCACCTCGGCAAATTCCCCCACGCCGTGACCGGCAATGCCCTCCGACTAACCAAACAGGCCGCCATCGGCACCCTCGCCGTGCTTCAAATCGTGCTCGTCGCGTTGTGGGCAACCCATCGTGACGCGGGCCGCCTGCGCACCGTCTCGATTGCTGCATCCTGCGCGTCCTTTGCTGCCACGGTCATGTTTGGTGGTCTCTCGTACATAGAACACGCGAAGAGCCTTAAGCCTTCGTCCATCTTGAATATATACATCCTCGTGTCCCTGGTGCTGGATGTAGCAATCCTCCGCACCGTGTGGCTGTCGCACTTAAGCGTCGCCATCAGCGCCGTCTTCTCCGCGTCCTTCGCGCTGAAGGCGGCCATCGTGATCCTCGAGGCCCAGGGCAAGACGCGGCACCTCGCCAGCGGTGGTCGGTCGTACAGCCCCGAGGAGACCAGCGGCATCTACAGCCGTGGTCTCTTCTGGTGGCTCACGCCCCTGCTGCTGACGGGATTCCGTCGTCTCCTGAAGCCGCTGGACTTGTTCGCCTTGGACGAGTCCATGTCGGCTGCGGTGCTGAATGAGAGGTTCTGGCTCTACTGGAACAAGTCGTCGTCCCCGACGGCCATCCAGTCAGACGGATCATCTCGTTCACAGCGTTATCGGCTCATCAGGACTTGCATCGTCACGCTCAAGTGGCAGCTGCTAGCAGTCGTCCTGCCGAGGATCTTTCTATTAGCCTTCACCATCTGCCAGCCTCTGGTCTTGAACCGGTTTCTCGACTTCCTGCAGAACCCGTCCCAGGATGTCAACTACGGCTACGGGCTCATTGGGGCATACGGCCTTGTCTACCTCGGGATTTCCGTCTCGTCGAGCTTCTACTGGCACAAGGCTTTTCGGTCACTGGCTATGCTCCGGGGTGTCTTGGTTGCTGCCATTTACTCCAAGACAACAGAGCTGCGAGTCGCACCCGGAGATGACTCCGCAGCGGTCACTCTCATGTCGACTGATGTAAGTCTTGGGCTGTAACTTGATCTTGCTTCTATGCTAACAGAGGTGTAGGTCGAGGTCATCATCCGCGCATGGCGCGAGCTTCACGAGTTTTGGGCCAACATCATCCAGATCGCCATTGCAACATGGCTTCTCAGCATACAAATTGGTTATGCGGCTTCCGGTCCGATCATAGTCTCCATCTGTGCTTTGATTGCCACCATCTTCTTCGCTCCCGCCACCAAAAAGTATCAGGTCGTCTGGGTTCAGAAGGTCCAAAAGCGCATCGGTATTCATCCCCTCCCACTGTCTCACACACCATACTTACCCGTGCAAAGGCATCACCTCAGCCATGATCGGCCACGTCAAAAGCATCAAGATGTCGGGTCTGACGCAGAAGCTCTCCCAGACCTTGGCAGACCTCAGACTCGCTGAGATGAAGGCAGCAACCCCCTTCCGCATCATTGGCGCCATAACCTCAGCCATCGCGCAGGTGCCTCTGATGCTCTCACCGATAGTTGCGTTTGCCATGTACACAGCGATCGCCTCCAAGACTGGACAGACTCTTGATGCCACCAGGCTGTTTGCTGCTCTGTCCCTGATTATTCTGCTCGCGAGCCCCCTTTTTTGGATGTTCGAGGTTGTCCTCGACATGAGTGCGGCTCTTGGATGCTTCAGTCGCATTGAGACGTACTTGTCCGAGTCGCCCCGGGTCGAGTATCGGTCGTTTCCTTCCGTCTCACAGCCCGAAACGCAGTCAACGGACACAGAAGAGTCTTACCAGGGGGTCCAACTTCAAGGTTTGAAGAAAACCGAAAAGCTGGTCTTGGAAGAGAAACCGAGCACAGGACCTGCTGTTACTGCGAAGACCGCGTCAATGAGCTGGAAACCAGATTCTAGCCCCATTCTGAGCGGTCTGAACTTTGAAGTACAGAGGGGCCAGCTAGCGATGCTCGTGGGGCCAGTTGCGTCTGGCAAAAGCACGCTCCTGAAAGGCCTCCTTGGCGAGTTGCCTCACGTCACTGGAAGAATCGAGCTTTCCAGTCAACGGATCTCCTGGTGTGAGCAGAGTCCCTGGCTGATCGTACGTGCGCCCTCTGAGGTATTGCAAGATATACGAGCTGACCGACTGAATAGAATGGAACTGTTCGAAAGAACATAATCTGTTTCTCCGAATTCGACGCACATCTCTACTCGCAGGTTCTGAAGGCCTGTGACCTTGAGAAAGACCTTGCTCAATTCCCAGATGGGGATCAGGCAGTCATCGGCAGCAAGGGTCTTGCCTTGAGCGGTGGTCAAAAACAGCGTGTTGTAAGTGACCCTCCAAGCAGCTTCGAACTTCAAACTGACGACGCACAGGCACTTGCAAGAGCTATCTATTCACGTCCACAGATCGCCTTGTTTGATGACATCTTCAGCGGATTAGATAACCAAACTGCCAGTGTCGTGTTTCAGCGTGTCTTCAGTGCCGATAGAGGCATACTCAGGGCCTGGGGAACATCAATCATCCTTGCCACCCAGTCAGGTATAAACCCACCTCCCTCCTTTTCAATCAGCAAGTCTGAAGTAGGCGTATGACTAATGATGTTCGAAGTGAACTTTCTGTCCCGGGCAGACGTGATCATCACCCTTGGAAACGGCGTAATCGCAGAGATGGGAAGTTTTGAAGATTGCAAGAACACAGAAGGCTATGTCAGAAGCCTCCTTACATCTGTATCCGATGATAAAGCCGGAGACGAAATTCAGGCAGATGAGGCTGCTGATGAAACTGCTTATAAAGTCCCGGCAGAGAAGAAGGCCAAGGTGGTTCAAGAGCAGAAAGACAAGCGGCGACAGTTGGGCGACTGGAGCGTCTATGGCTACTATTTCGGCAGCGTTGGAAGTGTTTTCGTCGTCATCATGCTTTTCCTCGAGGTGACTTGGGCGTTCTTTTCGACTTTCCCGAGTAAGTCGATTTCATCGTCTGACCCTTTCGCGGCCTTACTGACAACAAGCACCAAGCTATTTGGCTGAAGTTCTGGACGGACGCCAATGCCGAGGCTCCAGGCCAACGCGACGCCTACTACCTCGGCATCTATGCTGCTTTACAGGTCGGGGGTGTCTTCAGCTTTGCCGTTCTTATATGGTAAGCCCGTTATGCCATTGATGCACGTAGCTTACCACCCATATTAATATTACACCGTTAGGTTCGTGCTTGTTCCGATCGCTGCGAAGTCCGGAGTCAACCTGCATCAGAGACTCCTCAAAGCCGTTATGCAGTAAGTTTTGCTCTCTATCTTGAGTAAACGGCGGCAGAACTGACTTCCTTCATAGTGCTCCTCTGTCCCTCTTTACGAGCACTGACATTGGGTCTATCACAACTCGGTAAGCAACGAAGAACTCACTTGGAACTCGTGCTAGCACTTCTAACACGTTTCAGCTTTTCGCAAGACATAGGCCTGATTGACCGAAACTTGCCCTTAGCATTGGTGGTATCCATCGCAAGTAAGACATCGTGGTACCTGTATCCTTCTGTGCCTTGATGAAGCTGACCTTGGTTATCCCAGGCTTCTTCACCTGTATCGGTAAGGCCTTCCTCATAGCATCGGCCTCGTGGTACATTGCCATCAGCTTCCCCGCCCTGATTCTCGTCTTCTACTACATCCAGCGAGCCTATCTCCGCACCTCCCGTCAACTCCGTCTCCTGGACCTCGAAGAGAAAGCCCCAGTCTAGTAAGCCACTAAACCGATCTCAAAAAGATACTCTTTCAACTAACACGAGCACCCAGCACACACTTTTTGGAAACACTCTCAGGCCTGCGGACCCTCCGCGCCCACGCCCTCACCAATCCCTCCATCAGGCACTCCTACACCCTCATCGACCGTTCCCAGCGGCCCTTCTACATCCTCCTCCTCACCCAGCAATGGCTAACCCTCGTCCTCGACCTCACGACCGCCGCCCTCGCCGTCCTGGTTGTCGGTCTCGCCGTCCGCCTGCGCGCCACGGTGTCCGTCGGCCTCACGGGCGTCTCTCTCGTCCAGCTCATCTCCTTCACCGAGACACTCAAAATGCTCATCCAGTTCTGGACCGCGCTCGAGACCTCCATCGGAGCCGTCGCGCGCATCAAAAACTTTTCCGAGGAGACGCCCGACGAGGTCGAGGACGATGCTCTGAGGAGGGGACTGGTGAGCCTTCCCGAAGGGCGGGAACGGGTGTCAGAGACAGACCTAAACGGTTGGCCTGACAGTGGCGCCATCGAGCTCCGTGATGTTTCTGCTTCATACGACGTGCCTGACCAGAACGACAACGACGACCAAGCCACGAAGATGAAAGCTCTGGACGGAATCTCCCTTTCCATCCGCCCCGGCGAGAAGATTGGCATCGTGGGCCGCACGGGAAGCGGCAAGTCCTCTCTCCTCCTCGCCCTCCTGCGCCTCCTGCCCTGTCTTCCGGCACAATCCTCATCGACAGGCTGCCCCTGCATTCTCTTCCGTTGCTGCCCCTGCGGTCGGCCCTCATCGCCATCACCCAGGACCAGTTCGTCCTCCCCGGGACGGTGCGCCAGAACCTTGACCCCCTCGGCACCGTCTCCGCGGACGACGCCGTCGTCGAGTCGGCGCTCGTGCGTCTCGGGCTTTGGGACGCAATCCGCGAGAACGGCGGGCTGGACACCGAGTTCAAGGAGGAGACGCTGAGCCACGGGCAGAGGCAGCTCTTCTTCCTCGCCAGGGCGATCCTGAGGAAGGACGTAGGACGGGTGGTCCTTCTGGACGAGGCGACGAGCAGGTACGTTTCCGTCCCCCCACCCCTTTCCAAAGACAGCAGTGTACCTAACGCAAAAACTAGCGTCGACGCACACACCGAGCGGACGGTCAAAGACCTCATTCGCAAGGAGTTCAAGGACCACACCGTCATCGCCATTGCTCATCGCCTGGAGACGGTCATCGACTTTGATCGCGTCGTGGTGCTGGACAAGGGCCGCGTTGTCGAGGTCGGGAACCCCAGGATCTCTTGCTACAGGCGGGCGGAAGGTTTAGGGATCTCTGGAACGCGAGCCAGCAAAGCGGAAGCCACGATGCTTAGTCCCAAAGGGAGAACCCTCGCTCATCTACGGAAGACTGTGCTCAGCTCGGATCGGGGTTTCAACTTGTTTTCCTTTGTGGCATACGTGACTATCTGTCATCTAGCTTATAAAGTGCAACCGCGCATTATCTACGGGATCGCTATCCACATTGATGAACCTGCCTTTCCCAGCTCTTTGCGCCACAATGTATTTTTCAACCGACTTGGCCATCTCGGCCGTCTCGCGATAACGCTCGGAATCCGCAATCGGCGTGTCCTCGCTCACGTCATACCCGTACCTCAGTTTCAGTGTCAAGACCTTGCCCCAAGGCCCCGTCCAGTCGACTTTATCGCCGTCGACATTGGCCATGAGCGCCTTGAACCACGCCCCGCAGCCCGTGAGATCGAGATACTCGAGCCCGTAGAGGCACTTGCTCAGCTTCCTCAGCAGGATGACGGCCTCGGACCAGTCATCGTCGAGGGTGTGCGCGTACGCCCCCGTGCCAGAGTACTGCTCCGTCCTACCCTCGGGCGAGACGATAGTGGAGAACTTGGCGTTGGGCGTCAACGACGGCTCGGGCCAGTACGCTAGACTCAGGTGCGTGAGCGTAGGTAGCTTAGCGGCGAGCGCGAGGAGGTGCTTCCACGACACGCCGGGCCCACCGCCCTGCTGGTAGACGCTCGGCGTGACGGCGAGGCAGAGGTGCGTAATGTTGGGGAGGAGCTTCGGGGGCAGCGACGGCGCTTCTGACGTGTCCCAGGAGTCTTGTACCGCCTCAGACGCGCGCGCCAGCTTCTGCGGGAAGAGAACATCCGACAGCTCCCTGACGGACATGGAGTGGCCCACCGAGCCCGTCAGGTCGAGGAAGTAGATGTTGCTGTTCAGGGACACGAGCGCATCGACCTCGACCTGGTGCTGCTGGTGCTCGCTGTCACCCTCGTGCTCCGAAGGAGGAGGAGGGGGAGGGACCAGGATGTTGCGCAGGTCCGCGGGGGACGCGCCGCCCTCGTACCAGACGCCAACGTACTTTGCCAACGAGGCCCTGACTCGGCTGGGCAACGTGTGCAGGTAGTACTGGTCATAATCGCTCTGGACCTCCCAGTTCAGGGCCATCCTGCGCAAGACAATGTCCATCAGGCTGCCTTTGTCCGGCTCGTACGTCCCCGGCAGGCCCTGGATGGCCTGGGCGCCGCGCAGGGCGGCGGTCGCGTGTGCGTGCTTGACATGGCTGGACGATCGCGACAGCCAGCTGCGTGGAGGGGGCGGGCCCGGTGGTACTCTCCTGCCTGAAGCGTCGAATCTCGGGACACGCCTGGGCGGCGGTGGGGGCGTCTCTGGAATCTGGAGGATCTGTCGGAGGGCCGGCGGGACGGTAGGAGCGGTGACAGCGGATGATGCTGTCGATGCTGTCGAGGTAGCACGAGGGGAGGATCGGCGGAGATCGGCCAAGAGTTCGTTGACGCCCTTACGTTGGCTCTCTGTTTGTGTTGCTTCGCTGTCAGTTACAAGAGCGCGACGTCACGCAGGGAACCTTCGGTGAAGGAGAAAGACGGGAGATGGGCAGGGAGAGGGGTGGGCGGGGGCCAGGGGCCGGGGTGTGTAGAATCGGAGTATGGACTGACGAGCAGAAGAAGAGGCTGAAGCTGAGGCACCCAATGATGATGGGGCAGTCGACTGCGGCTTCGAGTATAGCGCCTGGTGCCTTTTCTTAGGCATGCCCAGGAGGAGTCCAGGTACGAGGCGGGGGCGGGGGGGAGGCTGGAAGTAAAAGCTTCCAGGAGGAATAGAAAAGGGCTGAGAGAGGCCGAGAGAGGCCGAGAGAGGCCGAGAGACTCTGTGAGTAGGAGAGAGGGTGGAGGAGCAGTCGCAATTGCAGAGAGCAAACAAACTTTTGGCGGACTTTTGTCGCTATGTACTCCTCTCTGATGCTGCAACCAGTTTGTGTCTGCCCGAATTGTCAGCAACGAGATGAGTCGAAATGCGACTGTTAGTCACAGCCCCAGTCAGCATCGAGGCTCAGGTAGGGAGTGTGTGTTGGAGTCATACTTTCCAATGGAGTTTATTGCTTACTATGTACTTCCGAAAAAGGACTAGCATTTGAGGGGACCGGATCGTAGGGCGGTAGTAGCGAGCGTGGCTTGGAGGGGAACAACGTTACAAAACGTCATGCTGAAATGGGATAAGCCTCCGCCCTGTTTGTCAGCGTGCGCAGGAGCACGTTCAACGCGCTAAAACAGTCTGCCTTATCTACTGAATCCACTGAATGACTCTTCGCCCTTCCGCTTCCGAGCTTCGACAAACACATGGTCTAAGCGTTCGGATGCGGAAGAGGGTGCCTCGGTCCGGACACGGGAAAGGATCCACTCCGCCGGCCGACCTTCGGAAGGACAATGACGAGACCCACCTCAAGGCTAAAGAACCAGATGGACTCGGGCCTCCCTTGCAACAACAAGAACCTACCCGGCCCGACTGATGGGGCTTCCACAACCATTACCCCCCCCCCACCCGGGCTGTTCCTAGGCCATGTGTGAGCTGAAAGTTCCCGCAAGCCCGCGCAACATGCGGGTTAGGGGCTAGAGCTAAGAGTATCTTAAAGTTTCAGACTACACCCGCCAGCCCATGTGGTACGAACCTTGATGCTATGTTTCAGCGTCCGAAAGGGTCAGACGTGATCTCGCTGGCCCTGTCACGCCCATGCCCCATTCAGATATAGAGGTGCACAGTCGCCGGGTGAACTTTGAGCAAGCACTCGTGCAAAACATTTGGCCTGGCCCTGGGCGCTGACGCCTTGGCGAGCAGAGTTGGTGCGGCCCTCAGTGGAAGGGTAACGAGCCATTACTACATTCCATGAGATAATACGCCTCGTTGGAAACCCATCAAGAATAATATGTTGCGGTTGAATTACTGTCCAGTACATGTGAGCCTGAGTTGAGCATGACAGGTTCCCGGTGCTAAGGACGCCGGCCGCGCTGAACAACGCTGATAATCCGCCCTCTGCATTCCGGTTTGGCGCCCGTGTGGGATGATTTTTTTTCTCCTGCATCCGCCATGTTTGCCGAAGATCACTGTAGTTGTCCTGTTCGCCAACTCCAGCCTCGTGGCCAGGCAGTGTTTGTGTAGCACTTCAAAGCCTACCCCGGACTCAAAGCGGCTTGTCTTTCAGCTGCTCCTGCCAGAATTTGTCTTAAACCAGGCGTAACAATGGATATATGTAGTCTGAATACCATAAACATCGGGTGCCCGCAGTCATCGGCTTTGCCAATGTTGGCTTTCTCACGGCGCCATTGGCTTGCAGCAGCGATGAGTCAGTGACCCGTTGAAGATGGCGCTTGCGTTTTGCCCAATCGAGGGCCGTATGACCTCTGGTCAGTTGTCGACGTACAAGCAGTGACCGTTGTCTTATCCGAGCAGACCAGCCGCGGCTAAGAGATGCTGTGGCCTGCCTCGATGTAGAGAAGGTTGACAGCCGATGGATCCATCACGAAGATCCTGTTCAACGTTGCATCCACAAAAGCCCATGCGTGGCTCACCCCCGACAGGCGAGCCTGAAACTGGTCTGGTGAACAACGTGCGCAGAAGCTGCACACGGTGTTTGCTGTTGGTTAACCCGAGGTGCGCGCCATTTTGACTTTTCGTATGCCCGTCAAATCGAAAGACGGCGAACATGCTGCTAGCCTTGGAGAAAGGCTTTTGGCAGCCTGGGCTCTCGCCAAGGGTAGCTCATACCGACCCAGGGTTGGTGGCCATGGCGATTGACGGCTTTTGCTTCATGTCCGTCCAATCATTATCCCCTAGTCCAATGGGAGACGTTTGAGGGGAACTGGGATGTCTTGCAGAGCATGGTCAGGGGGTCAATCATGAAGAAGATACATGGCGCCCGATGGCAAGAAGTTTGGCGAGCGGAGCCTTGTACTATTAACCATCTAAGTTTGACGGTCCCAATGTGGAAAGAGAAAGCGAACAAATACGGAAGGTTGGGTCCCTAAAATGACCAGATCCGATACCAAAGCAGAAATAGGGCAACGTGGTAAGCTCCCTACCCTCAGGTGGCTACCAGGGAGAGGCTTTCGGTGAATGTTCAATCGAGACCCACGGATGCTGTGACGATCCCAGGGGGATGGCTCCGAAGAAGCCGTTCATCTGCTCCGTGTAGCGCCAAAAGTGGTGAAGACTATAGTACCTCCTACCGGCGCTGTAATACGTGAACCCCCGGTCCACATGTCTTTACAAATGACTAGGCAGGCTGAGTATCCAGAGCAGCACGGTGAGCATTTCTCGGAATGAGGGCCCGGCACTCCAAAGTAAAAGACAATGACTGACTCCTCTCCAAGTGCTACATCGCGAGCATGTTCACCGAGACAGCCGATCCCTTGGCTCTTCCTATGTAAGTGACATGAAATTCCAGGACGTGGATGTCATTTCAGCTAGCGCCCTTCTTCGTGTTACCTAGGCTTGCAAGTACCGCACCAGGGGGTATGTTGTTGCAAGTCAGTGGCGTAAGACCCGTAGCCACGATACCTGGATTCGAGCCTAGGGGGCTTTCCTGTCACTGGAATGACGCAGACGGGCCTAGACCGGCAGCTTGATCGAGAAATAGTCAATCCGCTTTTTTAGCCAGGGTTTCACGCTGGATGGGTTGCCCTTGCGTGAGAAACGAAGCTCGACAGAGAACGACCTTCGAGGGATGGAAGCTACCGGGGCGTGATCCGCCGTAGAGCCAGATCCAGGCACTCCCCATGCCCTCACCGCTTCTTTGAGAATTTCACAAGGCAACCAGCATATTGGGTCCTTCTGTTGTGAGCCGCATAGATACGGAGATGGGATCGTCGAAGGCCGAGGGCCCGAACACTGGAGTGGAAACAGATGAGACGCGACAAGCCGCTGTCAACTCGCTACCCCAGCCAGGTCTCGTCCGTACTGCCGTTTCCCGCCTTCGCCCGGGTTATGAAACGAATGCAAGCAAGTCAACCAGTTGTGAAAAAGGCCCTGTTGAGGCTTTACCCTCTCAAGGGTAGTATTCGGAGTCATCACAACATCTGCAAGATGAGCTTTGTAGGGCCAGAAACTTCGTAAACATACCTGAGTTGTTGCAGTCGACTATCCTACAAGGATTGAATTCTGCCAAGGTAGAGCTGGCAAAAGCCCAACGGATCCGTGGGCCATTCGTGGTTTGCCTTGCAAGGATGTAAGCCGGCATGCACGAGGGTCGATCCGTTTGGCTCCTGGATGTGGCCCTGCAAGAGTTTCGTTATCTGGCAGGCCAAGCAAGCAAATAGGGGATGCCAACGGCCAGATGCCTGAACCGGATAGTCAGCGATAGATTGATGTCTAGATGAGTGGTATGTCTCCGGTAACTTCGCAGCGAATTGGGCCAAAGAGAAAACATGTGGCAAGCCGCGGTAAGGTACCAGGGAGGCCCCAGGGGTACCTGGTAGTACACGGGACTGGTTGGGAACACCTTCCGGCCAAGACTCATGCTGAGTGGTCCTGTTTTAATCAGAAGTATAGCTGGAACAGGTCACGTAGAAGAAGCGTCTTTTGTTCGAGAATGAGTAGAGACCTGTCCGTCCAAGCAGCGGGCTTGCTCGCTATCAGACCGTGGTACCCTAGTTGTTGGTGTCAGAAGCTGGCTCGGGTTGGAGGGTTGTTGGGATAGACGGCCAAGGTGGATGACTCTGGTCATTGTGGCAGTGACTCGAAGGCTGATAGAGGAATGGAGTCGACATTTCGAAAGCTCATGGCGGCATTGTTGTCGTTTGCGTCCTCGCTGGGCCCGAGTGACTCTTGTTTGTCCAGCAAACCATTGTTTCCAGGCACAAGGGCCAGCGCAGCACCAATCCAGAGGGATGGTGTGAACAATATGGTAAGGTAAAGTGCGATGGAGACCAAACCTCCCTCGGTGGGGAGGCATGAAGCCTGAAGGCGGCGCGATGCGGCGGGGTCAAGAAATAAGATATCCTGGGAGCGGAGAGTCGGTGAATGCCTCGGAGCGGCAATGGCGGCGAGAAATGCAGCGAGCCAGGGAAACGAAAGCGTCGGGTGAGGTCCTAAGTGCGTTCGCCCAGCAGTCAATCCAAGAGGATATGTGATCGCGAGTCTGTGGTTTGAGGTGGAAGACGATGGATGTCCTGGAGCTTACCTTGGCAGCGAGTGCACAAGAGTCAGCAGAGATACACCCTCCGCCACCTTTTCATTCCTTACTTGAGCCATGCAAAGGCACCCCGCATGATCAGGCTGAAGGCATTGAAGAAGGAGAAGAAAGCACTCTACCTTGCGCTCCTTTCCGTTAAGATGGTGGAGGCAGAAGCGGTAGCTGGAAAGGAAAGCCTACACTGTGCCCATGGCCACTTACATTGTGAAGATGCAATGCAAGCTGGACCGTGCAGATGAGACATTCGCGTGCTAGCCAATGGGAGCCCGTACTTGTGCTCAACCAACTCACCTGGGTGTCTCCACTTCCTCACCGTACTGTGTTAAACCTCCAGGATACACTACACATACTGGTACCCACTTCCCTCTCTCCCGTCTTCCAAGACCGTTTTCCAACCACACCAGTCATTTACCCACGCCAATCTAGCCACCCCCCTCCCCCAGGCATGTTTGTTTCCTCCTTTCCCCGACATTGACACCTCCAGACAATCTACTGACCGCCGTCTTAGCAAGTCATCTACCGATATATGTACTTGGAAGGCACTAGTACGGTATGCACAAAAAACAAACACCCAGTGTTAACTGAGGATCTTCTGAAGAGCGCCCACATCGCCAACAGCTGTCATGCATAAGGGAGCTAGAGCTGCGCACCAAGCGAAGAAGCAAACAAACCCGGATGACAATGCAAGGTTTATGCCGCCCTCGGCTCATTCGACTCGTCATCTTCACCTCATTCGGTGCATTTGACCACCGACAATACATACAGACCTAATACCCCAGCCGCCGAAGCTCCGCTCGTACCGAGTACCTAGCATGTGGCTTTCCTGGCCTCGAGATACGAGGCCCTTATCCATGCACATCAGGCGCTTTGCAACGCGTCTGCGCCGTCGGTTCTGAACGCATCTTATTTCGATTTATGGAGCATATGGGCAATGCGGTCGACAGGCTGAGTCCGAAGCCAAACACTACGCACATCGCCCTCTCTAGCTAGCGAACCTACCGCAATTCTCCAAACCGCCCAGCAGGAACCTGTGTTACCACCCTCACTGGCCCCCTGCTGTGGCATTATGCAACAGTGACTTGCTTTCTGCACACCAGACCATCAGCAACAACAACGGCTGCCACTCGGGGCAACCCTACCACTATGTCTTCTCATACTGCCCACCTTATTCTCGCCTGTCGCCGAGAGGACCCTGACATCCGTGATACGTCACATCACACAAGATCTGGTCTTTGGAAGCAGGCAAAGAACAGCCATGGGGAATTGTGCCTTTTGCACTTTCATTTGGCAGACGACGGCGGAGAAACCGGAAGACGACGCTGGTAAATAAGCTACCTTCGCATCGAGCGGCGTCGTATGTATAGTATGCATATCGATGGCATGCTGCCGGACACAGCAGAGGGGTCATCGGACCCTCTCATAATATGCAGTTCCGTCGGTAGAGCAGCAGCATCGGCGTCGTCGTCGAAACCGGCTAGGGAAGCGAACTACTGCCGTCAGATACCAGCGGCCCGATCCGACTCGACTGGGCTATACTCGACTGTTCGCTTGCTGGCTTAGTATGCCTTCGTTCAAAATTTGTCCCACAGGTGCTGCGTAGGCTTGCTCTGTCAGGCGCAGCTCCATAACTCTACACATAGGCCCCTTAACGGCCCAATATGTGAACCCTGTCCTGCTCGACCGATTGCAATAGCCTTGGCTACGAGGTCCTCAATGGACCGGCCAGTCCGGTCTCTCAGATAGCTTCGATGGTCACCCTTCTGAAACAATTAAACTGACCTCAATCCTTGTATGGTGTTGCGCATCAAGTACTGCTGGCTGGATCTTTACGGCCTAGTCGACGGAAACTTGCACAAACGACCAATCCATATAACGTATCGGCCTATATTGAGACCGCACTACAGAACACGAAGTGCAGAAGCCATCTCGCCGGGCCGTAAATTGACGGCCTCGGGCTGGAGATTGGTTATTTTGCACCTTCTTTGGCGGGGCCGACTGTTTGGAGTTAGCACTGCCTGTCCTTTCTCCCCTTCTCGGGTAATGCGACGTCTCATTGGATCTCACGGGGAGTCACAGCTCAAGTTTGTTCTATTCCTGCATCATTACCTGCCGTAAGAATCGATTCGCCTTGCCCCCCTAAGCTTAGAGGGGGGTTGATACATCCTCCGATGACACTAATCAAACTAGTCGCGGGCAACCTGGAACCATGAATGTCGTGGATAGAAACGATCCGATGACACCTTGTCAACCAGGTTCAGCCAAAACCCTAATCTCATCGCACGTGGTGAATTAGTCTATGCCGGCCGAGACACGCCTTTAGACACCGAGTCTACTATGATCTACTAGGGCCGATTCGGGGGGGGGGGGGGGGGGGGGGGGGGGGGGGAGCTTGAACGTTGCGCTGTCCCCTATGAACAAGCCATCATACCTGTGAGGTTGCATGTCAGGTTTAGGTCCGAAGTCTACGTGGTGGGCCTCCAACACAATCACGACTGTTGCCAAACATGCCTTTTCGGTGTGGCGGTGGAGGGCACGAGGCTGCCCCGTCATCTTCGTCAGCCCAGGCTTGACGTTCTCTGGCCGCATACAATGGTCCCGATGGCACGAGGCCAAAGCTTTTTCGAAGTCCATCTTCGCGACCATGGTAGACCTTCAGCCAATCCGACGACACTTGCGTAGACTGTTGGTCGCAACCGAACGTCATGCAAAAACCTTCGATCTCAATGGCCGGGATGTCCGCTAAACGCCCATGGCCTGCTTTCGCGACTGCAAGCTGCCGTTGATAGCCCAATTTCCTACCAAGGCCAATCCCTTCCCTATTTGAAGGGGCTGCCTGTGGTGTTTCATCCAGACCCATGAAGGACGGGTAGTTGCAGATTTGATGCATAGAAGGGCAGGTCAGCGAGGCTTGGAAGTCGTCCTCTTCCGTTCATAGCGCAGGACCTCGGCACCCCCCCGGGCTACACGGCGGCGCAGGTGAGTAGATCCTCCATTCCTTAGCTTGGAGATGGATGCCTTGGATCTAAGCCCGAAATCATCCGCTGTATCGTCTACACACTAGAGAGATGGAAACGTTGCCTGGGCCATTTCCCGACCCTGGCGTAGGCCATGATGATTGCCAGTCAGCAGGCGGAATGGTATAGTGCTATCCCAACTGGATTACATTCTCGGACGCGACCACAAAGGCTTGCTTGCCTGAATAGCCCCATGGACTTGGGTCATTGAGAAGCTTGGCATATGAAGTCAAGTCGTACAGACTCTCACCCCCCTGCCCAGAATACGTCGCCTCTGGCCCTAGCCGATTCCCAGTACCTTTGCTCGACGGCTTGGCGATTGGAAAGTTTTGTTCCCTGCGCTCTCGCTTTACACGCCTGGGTATCGTATTCTCTGTGGAAAGGGACCGCCGAAGCAAAGCAAAGCAAAGGACGCCTGCTCGAGAAGCCGACTGGGGTTTCCTGGAGCTCCCCACACAATTCAATGTCCCTTTACTGTTGTCTCAGAGTCTGCACAACCCATTTGCTCACGCGTGGAGTCCCCGCCCAATCTCTTCCGACTTTGTCTTCCTTGCACCTTGGGATTTCTAGGCCATCGGCAGTGTACTTGTTAAATCCAGCTGCTCTGTTGTTGCTTGGTCTGTGCTACCTGTATTCACATGTTGAGCCTCCAACCCATCCTTTCTGCTTCTGTGCGATCTTGAACCAGCCACATCTGGGGTTCTGCTGGCAAGGTATATAGATACCGGGTTTCCAAGAACCTGCACTTCCTCGAGCTTCTCGCAAACTCAACAACTTGATCAACTGCATAGCAAGTGGATATAGTGCTCAGAGCATCGACTTTTACAACACCTAGCGGCTGGAACACATTATTGCTCTTTGCAACCACCACCTACACGCACCCACTGTCGGGAGCCGATTCAGTACTCGAAACAGCGCGGGTGTCGGCGAATCAAGCCAACTATTCGAACAAGTTGCGGACGCTGGCCAGCAAGAGAATCTTGAAAGAGTAAGTCGAGTTAGCAACTCTGTCCCACAACAACCATGTTTAGCTCCCTCGATGGGGGCTGTCTATTCCTGCCGGTTCGTGGGTGGCGGGCGCGAGGGGATTTACACCAGGGGTTGCTGGTCAGGATCCATCTCGCCTGTTTCCCCGCGCCATGATCCGATTCGCCTCTAGTATGAGCAGGGTCATCTTGCTTTCCAGGCGGGTCATTGTTGATGCAACGGCAGTGCCGTTCGTTGAGGAGAGACAGACGCTAACATACGTCCAGGTGTACAATTCCACGGCGCTCTTCTTCCTGCGAGTAAGTAAGCACGTGTTCTAGGATGCTCAGCATACAAAGAGGCGATTCAGCGAATCTTTGTCAACACGGAATGGGTGTCGGGCCATACACGTAAGGGACAGCTGGTCGATGCGTGTCGCTGCGGACCGTCGTCGAGTTTAGCTAGGAGAGTTTGTCATTTTGTACGGCGCCAAACACGACGACCATGAGCTTGTCGTGAGACTTGTCCGTGGATCAATGGCGGTGTCTCCAAGACGATCGACTATGCTGGGCTTGTGGGCCGAAGAAACGGCCACCTACCTACCAGACAGAGACGAAGTTGGGTTCGGTTCCGTTGCTGACGGCATAATCGCACCTGCTAGGTCGAGCAGGATAAAGAGCTGCAGACAACCCCTTGGCATGACTGGGGCACTTTTGGAGAGTCAACCGCCGGTGAGTGTTGAGAGCCCCGTATTTCCTCTCCCCGGTCAAGGTTGCAGTTGTTGGAAGAAAATAAGAGACGAAGAGAAGAAGGAGGAGGAGGCCGGTTTCTGGTCATCGCTCAAAGATGGGAAAGAAGGCAAAAAAAAAAGAAGAAGAGAAAGCCCAGAAGTTCAAGCTGGGGGAGGAGGGTTGAGAGCAGGGTCGATGACCGATGATGGGGCACATTGGCTAACATGGGCGTGTGTTGTGGGCAAAAAAGAGGATCGAGGAGTTGGGGCGTCAAGAACGCTGCTCCAGCGCCAGCACCAGCACCAGCACCAGCGCAAGCATCAGCACCCGATCACCGCCCCTCTACTACGGCGCGACACCCCTCGTCGCCGGGGACGACCGTCGTATGAATCCTCAACAGCTGGCCAAGGTACCGTAATCCCATCCCGTCTTATGCTATCGCCCTCCCAATCCATTCCCTTTCGCAATCCTCCCATGTCACTGCCCTCTCCGTTTCTTTGCCTTACCTGATCACACTCTCTCCCCTGCAATATTACTCAACTCGACGCCTCGTTTCTCCTCCTTTCCCTCATTTCTCCCATCCACTCCTCTCTGCAATTGCATCGCGACGCTGTGCCGGACCAACAAGACGACAAGAATTGCAACCGTTGCTGTTACCGCAGCTGCAACAAACCAACAATATGGGCCGAAATACCATTCAGTCTGATTGATCCAAGCGCCCGTTCATCGGTCAGTGGGCCTGGTCTGGATCTGCACAGCTCATCAGCAGCGGTACGATCCAGCACAAAACAACCACCATCAGAGAAAAAAAATAAAGAGCCCTCGAAGGGGTGCAAAAAGGCACGACGCCAACCAACACGCCTCCAACGGGTGGCGCAGACAAGGAAGGGCAGGCGAGTCGAGGACTGGTCTAGGCCACGTTCCGGCTGGCCTGATCCTGTCCACGTCCCGAAGGACGGACAGGCAAGGAAGCGGGCCGAGTGAGGCTTCGCCAAAGGTACGTACGCGATTCGACGCTCATTGCTTTTCCCATGTCTATCCCACCTTGTGCACATTCGTCGGCGGCAGTTCCGTGTTCACTTTTGTCTCATTGTTTTTTTCGCCATCTCAAATCAGTCTCCTTCCCCTTGGAAATGCATGCCAGAAGAAGCAAAAGCCGACGGCACCAGAGCATCTCCGGACGGGCAATCCAGACGGGCATTCAAGACAAGAACGCACCTGCGCATCCGCCAAAGGTCGCGTACTCCATCCGGCGTGCCCATGTCTGATCTCTCGGAATACCTCGAGCCTTCCTGGAGTCTGATGGGATGATGAACACAGGACTTGGGGACGCTCAGTACCACGCCAGTGCCTTGCTTCTGACACCCCAAGCGGTGTCTCTCACGCGCTCACATTCACTCCCCGGGATTGGCACGAGGCGTGTGTGTTGGGCGTGGGAGAAAAAAGAGAGAGAGAGGGAAAGAGAGACATGGAGAGAAAGCGTGTGTGTGTGTGCCTGTCTGTCTGCACTGCACGACTGGTCATCTTTCGCCCTTCGGCCGGCTCACTCACCTGCAAGTCATGCACGCAAAGTACACTGTGGTGCCCGGCAATATTGGCTTGTACCTTGTCTCTGATGTTGCCTCCTCTCTTCACCTATCTCTCCCTCTCTGTCTCTCCCTCCCCCCCGTCATCTGCTCTTCACACTGCTGGTGCTTATGCTGGTGCTGGTGCTGGTCGTACTCCTGCTGTCGCCGCCGATGCAGCAACTCCTCATCGGTCGGGCTTAACAAGACCTAGGCCCAGACCGGTCAACAACCGCCCCCCCCCCCCCCCCCCCCCCCCCCCCCCCCCCCCCCCCCCCCCCCCCCCCCTCTTTCGTCTATCTTCTCCTCGAGCTGCTTTTCACACATGTTGCCTCCTTCTGAATGCTGCCTCTCTTTGGCACCTCCTGCTAACTTACCACAGCCGTTGCGCCGCAAATCACTCGCTTGTCCTTTTTGTCTGCTTGTCTGGGCCGGCTCGCGCCTGAGGCGGATCGCACACCCCCCACAACAACCGTAGCTTCCTGGACACAACAACGGCACAGCCTCGAGATCATTTTGCGAGATCTCGTCCTCATTTCCACCATTTGTTTCTTGGGTGGGAGTCATGGTCTAACGAGTGTCACCGTGCAAACAGGAGTTCGAACCGTCCGCAGGGTATGACTACCTCGACATACAAGCTTCAAGCAATGACATGCGGTAAGTAGAAAACACGATTGATCTTGACGTCCGACCGAGGCTCGGTGTACTATCGTTACTGGTGTTTTCCGCCCCCCCCCTGCCAGAGCCGCAGTGTGTAGTCCTACTCGACTCTGGCTCTGTTCCAGAGCGTTCGGACACCTACAGCCCTGGACAGGACCCCCGAGCCCCTACCGCCTAGCAATTGCATTTTGACAAGCTTCGTGAAGAGACGGACCCTTTCGACTCGGCGCGCTCTTTTCTGCTCGGGCTTGGCCCAGCCTATCGGGTTGGTATGCTTCGAACACGGAAAGGACGTAAGTCGAAGCGAGAGGTCTGATCTTTGCAGCGGCAGCAAAAAGGATGGACAGGCGTGGGTAGCTGCCGTTTGGCAGCCACCGTCCAACTAGGAATCCGCAGGCGTTCCCGCCCATTGCCGCCACACGGCTGTGTGTCCTCGCATTTTCTGATCCTGTATCCGCTGGCCGTTGTGCAACACGCTGCTGGCAGTAGGACGAACCGGTAGCACTGACACTGTGTCTTGCATGCGGACGCGGTACAGCAGTTGTTGTGCCAGGCTTCCAACCCTCTGCTTTTTGCATGGCTTTCAAACTCGGAGGGGGTTACTATGGCTGACGGGAATATCAGATACGAACACAACACTAATGCTTCTCTGTCGACGATCGAAGGCCCTTCGCAACAGCCGACGCTCTTAAACCTGTTCAATCCACCTATAGCCAGCGCGACTCCGTACTCCGCCGACGGCGGCTTCTACCACCCAGCCGCCTCTCACGTCTTCCCCACTCTGGACGTCAGGCCTCGCCTGGGCTCAAAGTAGGTTGCACGCCATTTCCCCCTCCCTCCCCCTTTTCGATACTGCCAAGTAGAAAACACGATACTGTCCTGTCCCGTCAAAGATGGACCATGGCCAGACTCACAGACTTACCTGACAGTAGTACCTCTTCGACGGGCATGGCACATGCCCACCGCTCCACAGCATTACCGCATCCTGGCACACACATCACCACTCGAGACCAGTACTCTCCGGCGACGCCATCTTACAGGAGGGCGTCGGAGCACCAGCCCAGGTCTCCATCGTATCCAACTGCTCTACGACGCCATCCGATATCTCCAACTTCTAGCCCCATCACCGGTTTCACCGCACCCGCTGCCCTGAGAATGGATCCCGGCCATTACCCTTCGTCCTCCTCCAGGACACAGACGAGCGTGCCTCCGCTGAGCCCCATCACGAACCTCGGCATCCTTCAATACACGGACGGCATGCAAGTCAAGCTTGACATCCACGGCAACATCGACAAGGGCTTCTTCCAGTCCGATGGCGATTGGACGTGCTACAGGAGGAACTACTTCTCCTGCATTTGCTCCTTTGGACTGACCCCACACTATCCCGGCCAGGCTCTGCAATTCACGCAGCAAGGCTCAACGCAGCCATACTCGGTCTTGGGCTTTGCCATGTCCATCTCGGCAGTCGTCGCGGAGAACGATTCCCACACGATCGAACTGGTCCAGCACACGCCCAAGAGGGACAAGGGCCCGGTCGAGAAGCCTGGGAAGGTGCGCCTTCACCCGAAGCATCCTCAGATGTCACATCCAATGGGTCTCTACCATGGCGACAGTGTGCTTGGAGGGCCGTCAAGGATTGGGTTCCCAGACGGCGGGGGCTACGGCGGTCAGCAGAGCGGCGACTCTTACCAGACGGAGCACACGTTTGAGCGTATCCAATTCAAACAGGCGACAGCGAACAACGGAAAGAGACGGGCCGCACAGCAGTACTACCACCTGCTGATTGAGCTCTGGGCGGACGTCGGGTCACAGGGCCCGAACAACTTCATACGGATCGCGTACCGGAAGTCAGCCAAGATGATTGTGCGCGGCCGTTCCCCGGGGCACTACCAGAGCGAGAGGCGTGCCAGCACCAGTAGCGGGCCAGGGGGGTCTGGAGGCAGCTTCACGGGGTACCCGAACAGCTCCATCATCGGGTCCGACTTTGGGCCCGCGGGTGCCATGGTGGGAGGAGGCTACGCGGCCGGGTTCGATACCCGCGGAAGCGCTCATTATGGGTCAACTCGTCACCACCCCGAGCTGGAGCACATGCTACCTCCCGAAGACGCCAAAGCCATCGACACGACAAAGGAATACCAGTATTACCCCGGCACGATGTATGACGGGGCGGACTCGAGAGGAGTGGAAATGTTCGCCCACCACCGGCATGGGCAAGACAACATGGTGCCGCATGTCGGTTCAAACTACGATCCACTCCACAATAGAGTCAAGCGCGACCCCGAGATACTGCCAAGCATCTTTCAGCCTGGAGCGCTCATGTCGACTCAAAGATGTGGTCCTTTCGAGGGCAAGTCTACGTCTAGTGGATACTATCCAACCATGGTACCACAGTCCGGAGCCAACGTCTCGAATATGACGTGAGAAAGGGCGAAACCCCTCAGTTGGTCCTGGGGGCCGCCGCAACGCATTATAAGCCGGGCGAGCAAGATACCACGGCGGCACGCACCACATGTGGTAAGGGGGTGAGGAGAACACGCCATTAACGAGCGGTCATTCTTCTTTTTGGATAGTCTTTTTTCCGATTATGTTTCCCGAAGAAACATTGGAGCTTCAGCATACAGCTTTACGGCGAGATTTTTTGGCGTATGGAAACAAGGACACGCAAGCATCAGTACCGCACCTTGGATCGATACCCGAACAAGACTGAATGCATGTGGGGAAGAAGGGGATTTACAATAAAAAACCCGGGCGAAAAGAAAAACAGGGGTCAATGGCGAACCGGTGCGTGGACAAAAAGGGAAGAGATAATTTATGGCTTTGAACTGGGAGTGACGGGAACAGAAGGGAAATTGGCCCGGTATGCCCGACGTCAACACATCATGGGAGGGGAAAAGTTTGGATGAACACAGAGACACACGTCGGCCCGGGGCCAACTCGGAATACGGTGAATGACAGGCATTGTTAGGGATACCCGCCAAGCATTTCCTTGGCCTTTGGGTTCTTTCTTCTTCTATTTGTTTTTTCTTTTCTGTTCCATTTCCTCGGTTCATTTTCATCTTTTTGTTGGAAACCCCTACTCTTCGCTTCGATGGGCCATACGGTGTTTTGTTGTAATAACGTGAGGATACGGAACATTCGCTTCAACAAAGATAGCCCCCCTTTTTTTTTCTATTTTACCATTGATCGTATTACTTGTGGAAGATACCAGGGACTCGGGAAGTGTAGTGGAGAGATCATGAGTTGCGGGATGGGAGATCGGTCAGTTGATGGGCCCAGGAGGGGAGGGGGGCGATTCGGCAGCGGAGGAAGATACACGACAACATGACGACGGACCGGCTGCGCCCTGCCACGTTGAAGGGCCACGTACTGGGGAAGCAGCGGCAGGCGCCGATGCTAGGTACCTGGGTTGTTTATTATTTTATTTTATGTTATGGTGTCTTTGCTGTTGGGATCACAGCAGTTCTACTTCTTAAAAGTTGCCCAAACTACTAGGCCTTCCGAGCAACCCCTGTGTCCTCTGGGGGCGTAAAATTTTTTGACATGCCAATAATCCCACAAGCAATGCACTCCCTCCCCCCCCCCTCTTTCTTGCTCGTCGTCAACGTCCACCCAAGCATCTCGGTTCTGACCCGCATGACCACTCTTGTTTGTTTGCTTGTTTGTCCTTCTTCGACGGCACGGGTCCCACTGGGCGAAACGCGACGCCTTGGGGGGGAAGAAACAGAAAGAGACTTGGAGGGGAGCCGGCGACGGGTATGGCTGAAATGCCACGACGGGGAGCCGAAGAAGCAAAACGAGGCAGAGTGCGCGCGCTGGGTGGGGGGCGGGCTTCGTCCAGGCCCCTCTGTCCAGATCTTTTGCAATGCAAGCCCGAAAAAGAAAGAAGGAGGGAGGCAAACTTGTTGCAAGTCCCCTTGTACAGAGTGCGGCTTGTCCGATCCCTTCTCCTCCTCGTTCCATACCGGCCACCCCTGTAAACACATCTTGGCCTGGAGATCCCTACCTCGCCCATCGGGTGGATGATGGCCTGGGATTGGATGGGAACAAACGAGAGCTGGAGAGGCTTCACACCGGTTCGGGCTCTACCGGCAGTGGGTTAAGGGCGGCCCTCGATGAGTTCCATGGGAACGTACGCAGTAGTGTGTGGGTGGTTGGGGCTGGTGGGCGGCAGGGCTTGGTATTCTCTCTTTTCTCTTGTTTATCGGTGGGGGAGGGAGGGGGGCTCTCCCTCTGTATCTGTCACAAGGACATGCATGGGGGGACACAAAACAAAGGCACGCACATAGGTATGCCACCACAAGGCGGGTAGGGGACGCGGGGATGAGGTGATAAGGGGATGGCGAAAGGGGCTCCGATGATTAGCGAGCAGCGGTTACAAGGCGATTCCCGTTGGCATGGCACTGTACGAACCTTGTGGGGACACAACATGAACAACGGGAGGGAGGGACGAAGGAGGAGAGAGAGGAGGGGGCTTAGGGCGGCTTCCGTTCTTCAGACGTGGGTTTTGCGCGGTGCTGCGCAGGATTCTGATTAAAAATAATCAAAAAGAGAAGAAAAGAAGGAAAAAAAAAAGGGGGGGGGGGCTTCGAGTGTTGTAAAGGGGCGGGGGGCAAGTTGCCGTCGTGCCTCACGAGTGATTGTATCTTTGGAGGGTTGCATCCGGCTGATGGACAGTGCGAGCTGTAGAGTGTGCAGCTGCCCGTGGGAAGGGAGAAGAGGGAAGAGGGAGGGCGAGCTGATGACACCAACGAAGAGGAAAAAGCAAAGAGAGGGAGGGGGTGGAAGGTGGCTGCCTGTCGGGTAGCTATCGGGTGGTGGAAGGGGGCGCCTCCTGGTTGGAGTCGCACGGCGTCGACGGTCCTGTCCTGGCGGCGTACCATGTGACGAGGTTCCGTGTGGTGGTTTGGGGGTCCTGGTGGAAACTGGTTGGTTCTCGACTCGTAGAGACTGCATGACGGTTCCCGATTGCTTGGTTCGCCGAATTGCCTAGGCCATGTCATGTTTCAAGAGCCTTGTATTGTGTTATGTTATGTTGTGTGCGTGTTTGTGGCCCATGGGAACCGCATGATGTGATTCGAGGTAGACCACGAAGCCCTCGACGGGACGGGCTGGCCTCCTCCCTTTGCTTTCCCAGGCTTGCATTGTGGCCATGTCATTTTGCTGGATTCCAAGCTCCCTCCTAGCGCCGCGGTTGCGATGCAGGTGAGGGAGCGCTGTGTCATTGACAGGTCGATTAGCGCGGTGCGGGAGGCCGAGTTTGCTGCCAGACGCAGTCGCGTTGCATAAGCGGTTCCGGACACCAAGTGTGAAGGAATTTGAAAAAATAAAAACGCATGTCTTGGATCTCAGCTCCTTTTTTCTTGTTGTTATTTTCTGTCTCCCCTGCTCACTTTCCGCGTGTCTTGTCGAGGTGTCCCTTGGAGGGGGGGACTTCGTCAAGATCGCGTCACTGCTTACTGGGCGTCATGCAAGTGCCGGGTAGTCATGTAGGTTGAATTAAGCTGGCTCCACCTTTCGCCTGATGTCCAATTAAGGTTTTTGAGTGACAGTCCGTGAAGAGGAGGGAAAATGGCTCAGACTTGTGTTTTAGGCTCGAGCCTAACGGGATAACGGAGGGTTGTCGTTCTTTCATTGGTGAGGAGAAGGGGGGAGAGTCTGGGAGACGCGACTGGGCAGGAATAAGAAATGTACAGAGAGGCGGAGCGGCGTTAGGCCGGACCCAGGCCTAGGCTTTTGGCCGTGGGCTTGTCCCTGTTGGCTTAGCTTGAGAGGGCAAGGAGAAAACGCTCCGGACTTGGCCACACCGCGGAGATGCAGTTCAATACCGCAATGGTGGATAGAGGAATATAGACGACCGGTTCTTGGGGGCGTCTGAACCTATTCGAGATTGAGGATTGACACCGGAAAGGGTGAGAGATGGAATGCATCACACGGGATCCTCCACCACCTACGTCTAACCAGATCGGCGTGCTTGTCAGGTCGGGCGCTAGGACCTGGCAGCTCTACCCTTGTCTTGTGTAATCGTGATGAGATCGGCCTCGGGGGGCATTAGTGAATCGGGGCTCGGCTATGTCGAGCGCATCACACCGTCCCTGCGGCAAGGGTAATGTTGGGCTGGTCGGTGGGTTTCTGCTGGCAGCGGCGAGCAATCGGCAGACGATGCGAGTGCATGGTTCAGAGAGGAAGTGGATGTCGAGCGGGTGCGCTGCGGGCGACGCTGAACGGTGAACGATGGGCGGACGGAAATGTGTCGGCGATGTGGATGGGGGAACGGCCGAGAGGTAGGCGCAGAAGGTGCACAGTGCGTGCCGTTGGCTACGACACTTGACCGAGGCAGGGTGGGCCCACACGGCACGGGAAGTGACGGCCGATGTGGGACTATCACACGGACTGGTGATCGTCCGATCGATGCAATGCAATACCTAGCGCCTTTCTGCCCTGGGCAGAATTCCTCTCAAACTTTGACTTCATCCACCGCTTTTGCCCGTCGTCTTCCTCGGACCGGCAGGTTTTGAGCGTTTTCCCGTCGATAACACCCGCGCAATGATTGCAGGTATCATTCCTCCGAAGCCCTCTAGGCGTCATCCATTCCGGAACCCTGGTCTGGCGTCGACATTCCTCGCTTCACCAAGTCTCACCTGAACCACATGCCAAAGTAGATTTAGGGGCGGAACTGCCCACCCTTGTCTTGGAACCCTTCACCGAACGGCACTCCGGTCTTACACCGCGTCGCTCACCGATGGCGGTCCAGGAAAACCCACGAGGTGCGACAGTCAGCTGATACCCGAGCCATGTTTCAAGGGCCCATCTCTCGTCAGCATTATCCCCCTGGCCCAAATTCAAGAGCCGTGCTGATGTAACACAAAGAAGGCTCTATCACTCAGCCTTACCGGCCGCTCGTCATCCTCCCGTCTCACTCTCCCGCCCTCCCCTCTCGGCGCATCGGCATTCACTGCCTACCGGAGATTACGAAGTTGATCTGACTGTCCACTCTGCAGTCTCACCATATGTGTAAATCATCCCCCGAGAACCTATCATCATCTCGTCACCCGCTGACAGGCACGGCACCGCGTTGCAAGGTAGCGCCCCACGTTTCGTTCTTCATCGTTTCATCAGCGATAAGAACACGCACACCTCGAACCGCTAGCTCCTCACTTGACAACGAGGACCCCCCGGCTTTGTGACTCGCAACCACCGTGGCCCTCGCCAAAGGGCCTAGCCAACTCCCCCTGGCCGTCCGCCGCATCGCACTAGACACTTGTCAGGCTACTGCGCGATGCTGCCTCCTTGATTCCACTATCGTCGACTTCGGCTCGTATCAAGGGCTGACCGTGCTAGCCGCGTGTCACTCCCCCGCGCCACTCTTCAAGCGAGCCCCGCAGGATGACTAGCGGCTTGGATTTCGGTGATCAGTTCACTAATCTGCAGGAAAGCAGGGGCCAGATCCTTGCTTAGCGCAAGTGTAAGAGGTTTCTGAGGGAACGGCGGCGCTCTTCACGGCCGGCTAGTTCCTCAGCTTCTCCAGGCTGCGTCCGGGGCAACATTTCTACAATGAAGCGGGATAAGGGGTGTCACCTCAGTCGTTCCTCTCACTTGTCGCCGTCTGCAGATGCCATCTCGTCCCCAAGTGCCGGCCTTGCCATCTGCCAACTCGATGTTCGACTGCTTCCTGAAGCTCGCCGAACAAGATATGGGCCACGTCATGGTCAGCTCCGTCAGAGCTTGTTCCCTACTACAGGGGTCAGATGATACGATAAACAGGCAATGGTCAGCTTTTGAGAGGTCATCGGGCAGGTTGGGGCCGATGGTATATATCTTCATTGGCCCGGCGGTTCAAAGCAGCGGGCATTTGCGACGTGCGTTACGAGAAACTCTGCATACTTGTCCCATCTCACTGAACCAACAGCTCCCCTCCACCAATCTTTGATATAGAACAGCTCGAGAGGATGTGCTTAGTTGGGGGGGTTACCCACTCAGCAACATAACGCTCTTGTGGCTGGAACGATGATGACGAGGGCCAGCGCCATGCAGCACCTTGTAACCGATGTTCCGACCAAGCTATCGGTGGTTGAAGTCAAATGCTGCATGGGTCGGGAACCTGTTAGGCACTCTGATGCTGACAGCCTTTGACCTTGCCCTGGAACAAGACCACTCTCTCCATCCAGAGAGGGGGTGGCTGTTCACGTGAAGTGAATATAGCCATATGGGTTTGTATAGCAGCACGTGCTATTGGCTACAGAAGCATCTATACTTCATCAAGAGCAAGTAGATTGTTGTATCTTGGTTGTTTGATTTAATGCCACTGCCCGGAATACCTGAATCCAGAGCACGTTGTGGGAACACAAACCTGGTTGAACTCTTCGTACAATAACACCGTATCATGCCAGTGGCAGCCCGTTCCAGGACTTAGGATTCATGCAGTAGTTGACGGAGCACTGCAATTGTTCTAGGGGCGCGTATAAGCCCGAAATTTGAAGCCACCAACCTCATTCTTGTGTCGACAGTTTGATTTTAGCCCTCTGTTTATCTCAGTGGCCGTTGGAATTCATTGAGGCGTTGGGCCATAATGGAAAGCTCCAATGATCTTTTAAGGTTAAGACCTAGAAACCGTGTCGATCCGTTTCCAAGAATTCCATTCACTAAACTTTCATATAAGCCGCTGTGACAGAAGCCTAAGTGTAATTTCATATTCTCAAACCTCTCCTTTCAGGATCTGCCGAAATATTGCAGATAATAACCTTGAGATCGGCCCAAATGACTACCCTGATGCCTCTTGGCTTCTTATCCCATCGTGCATGAATGAACAAGCTTTCTGTCCAAGATACTCCAGAGAACCGTTGACGTATTGTGGCTTGCGTATTCATGCGCACTTTAAGCTTGTCCCACTTGACAAACGATAGAAGAAACCTACCGACCACGGTAGGATCATATCAACCATCGATTGAGGTTTGCGATGACCTCAGGCCATATGGTTCTCGGCTCAAATAACCCAAGAGACCGTCTTTCTCCTAGTATAACTAGAGCTGTCGCCAAGATTTTGACCACGTCTCTTCATCAAATCGCATCCAAAGGAACATCAAGTCACTTGCCAAAAACGAACAAAACACTTCGTCTCCCCATCCGCTCATCTTTCTGTTCACGAAAACACCCTAAAACCATCTCAACGAACGGCAGAAACGAAGAGCACAAGACCCAAGCAACATGCGCTGCTTCGCAATCTTCATACTATTCCCCGCCCTCCTCCTCACATTCGTGCAGGTCGTCCAGAGCGGCCCCTTGGGCGTGGCCATCATCAACACCATGCCAACTGTTCTCATCGATCACGGCCGCGACAAGATTGCTCAGAAACTGACAGAGATGATTGAAAGAGAGCGCAGAAAGAAGGCGGAAAGGGAGCAAGGCAAATGAGGGGCGAGACACGAGCTCAAGGAGGGACAAGCCAGGGGTATCGCTATCACTATCGCCGTGTCGTGATGAGGCTGCTTGTTTTTATAGATTGTTTCTGACTGTTGGCCGTTATCCATTATTGTCAAAACCGGGACTCTAACAAATGAGAAGTCAAAGCAAATATGTTCGTGTTGCCTTTGATCGATTGTAAAAACGACCATTGAAGCATAGAGTAACGCGACTTTCCAGGGTGTGAAGTGCTATCTCATAGAGAAAATTTGTAGCCCGGCGAGTTGAAAAAAACGAATGGGTAATATGCAAAGCGTAAATCTAAAGTATTCCAAAACCAGAATTTGATCAAAAGGTCTCTTCACAACTGTGACTATATCGCTCCTTTGTGAGTTGGCTAAGCCTAGTACAAAGTCCCATTTCTACATCATCGATCCACGAAGCAATGACCGCCACAGCCTCTGTCCATCCCGGTCCAATCGTCAGGGAGAAGTTACTATTCCGATGGTAAAAGTAGAAAATAGCTGCAGTCTACCTCTGTTACTTCGGTTTCTTGAAGTGTGACTAATGTTCATGACTTCAAGCTCGAGATAGGAGAGTTGGTCTGGCTAAAGAGGAGGTTCCTAGGACGAATTTATCCATACTCAGTCCTCAGATATATTTCAACCATTTGTGGAAATGGTTAAACGTGATATTGTGACAATTATGAACGGCATAGTGTGAGTAACCTCAAGGTTCACATAATGAAGTAATAGTACAAGAAATCGAGCTTAGGATTCGAAACATGGCAAAGTAGCGTTCGCAGTTACCCCCGGCATTCCACTATAACTGCCAAAGTAACCTTTTGAAATGGCGGAGGGGCAGTGGACAATATTTTGTAGATTCACCGATCGGTTTCCATTAATAGACAGGACGAATCAGTGAGAGAAGGAAGCCTGCGGTTGTTTCTATGCTCAAATTCAGGTGTTCCCGAATATCCTTGGGGTTATCTGAATCCTACCCCCGTCTTCCTTAACCATAGTATTTTTGTAAGTTACACCTCTTGAGATAAGAATAGATAAAAGATAGAGGGTAGGCGGTTGTCACTCGTTGCAGTGTGGTGGTTCGTGTAATTTGGCAGATGTGATCAATCGATATTAGATGGATGGAACAGAGCCACCCAACAGAGTTCAATAGCATGACGTGGGAAACGACTTAGCTTGCGAGGAGATTCCGATGTGGACGATGAGTACAGAGTTGGTATGGCGGCCCCCAACTTCGAAAACAAGCCAATGACGCTCTGTTTGCATTATATCGAACCTACACCCGAAACTCTATCAAGCTCGTTGAGTACAGGAGGGCTCCAGCCATCGTTTCGTTAGCATCAAGGTCCTAGATATGAGCACCACGTCAGAAAGGTTCATAGTGGGTTGAGCAGTGCCTGATTGAGACGAATGCTGTTCACCTTCTTTGGCCTGTTGCAAGATAGAGCCTCGCAGCACCATCTACAAACGTCCCGAAAGAACCTCCACTACACGCGATCACCCCTCTACTCCTAGTAAATCTCTATCCAAACCTCATTTCGGGCCCAGTTACATTCACCTCCAAGACCTTGGGCGTCTTCCGTCGCAACCTGGCTCCAGCAAACAAACGCGTCAAACAACGACTTTGACGATACATCCACAACCACGTATACAAGATGCAACACCGCACCGTGACGGCGGTGCTCCTATTCCTTCTCATTGCATACACTCATGCCGGCCCTCTCATAAATATTGCCAATATGTGGAGGAATATCGGCCGCGTCGAAACCTTTGAACAGGGCGGTAGAGAAATTGTGGAGTGGGAAGAGGCTTGGCTTGGGCCAATGGGCAAGCTTGAGGGAATAGGAGATACGGCCTGATGAGCACGGTTGAGCTGGTTAACAGAGGGTGTCATCAGGAAGTACGGAGAGATTCATGGGGGGAGAGGCAGCTTGAGATGAGACTGTGAGGACAATGGCGATTGCAGCCGAGGTTGTGTCTCGGAGAAGTTTTGGGCAAAACCTCAATGATAGCTGGAGTAAGGAATGCCGCAAAGCGACATGCCTCAGGGACGGTACGTCTCGAGCGACGCATTTGCCCTCCAAAATCTCAATGTTCATCGTATACTCAACTCCATGGTGCCGGGCGGTCTAAGGAAATCGAACAAAAAAGCCAGAAGTATCTGTTAGATTTATTGTTGCCGTCTCTTGTACGGAAATTCTATCCCCAAGACCATTCGCTAATGCATATATGTATTGTTATAAGTCTCTCCTTTTCGTCCGCTGCCCCAAATCTACTCAATGTCTGTAGATGGCATCCGCCATCTTGACGATCTGGCACATCTCAACGGCGTCGTGAACTCTCACGATATCAGCTCCGCCCTGCACGGCCGAGACAACGGTGGCTGCCGTGCCCCAGATGCGCTCCTGAGGCTTCGACACGCCGGTGATCTTGCCCACGAAGCTCTTCCTGCTGGAACCGATCAGCCAGGGGAACCCCTCCAAACCCGGCCAGGAGCGGAGCTCGTCCAAGTGACGCAGGATCTCAAGATTTTGAGCCCCCGTCTTGGCGAAGCCCAGCCCAGGGTCGAGAATGATGCGCCAGCGACGCACACCCGCCGCCTCTGCCTCCGCGACGCGGTCGAGCAGCTCTCGCGCAATGGTGGGGATCAGGCCGTCCGGATAGTCCGTCAGGGAGTTCATAGTCGCGGGCGTGCCGCGCATGTGCATGAGGCAGACGGTGCGGTTGCTGCGGGCCATGGTGCGGAACATGTCGGGGTCAAGCTGGCCGGCCGAGACGTCGTTGATGATGTCTGCGCCAGCGGCAACGGCAGCCTCGGCAACAGAGGCGCGGTAGGTGTCGATGCTGATGGCAAGGTTGGCGAGCTCCGGGAGACCGCGGACCAGCTTGATGACCGGGAGGACGCGGGCGAGCTCCTCGTCGGTGGGGACCTCGGGGCGGCCGGGAGCGGTGGAGCAGCCGCCGATGTCGACGATGGTAGCGCCGGCTGCGGCGAAGGATTTCAGGGTCGCGACGAGGTTTTGGGGGTTGTGGACGCCGCCGTCCGAGAAGGAGTCTGGTGTGGCGTTCACAATGGCCATGACGTGGGTTTGGCGGTTGGAGGAAAGAGAGGCCAAGGGAGATTGAGACGACGAAATAGGAGTTAGCGGTGAGAGCGGCGCAGCTGATGGGGGAAGCTCGTTGAGGTAATCCAAGGTGAGTTTCCAGGGGTTGGAGGCGTAGAGAGGCTTCTCCGGGATGAGTCTGATGCGTCTCAGCGGGTGATCGTAAGAAAAGGGTGAGGGACGTACTCAGCCAAGGGTCGGAGCACAAACTCCCTCTCAGGGATGCCAATGTGAGGGACAGTTAGGCGAGGATGCTCAACCTTCTCGTCATCATAGAGAAGGATGTCGAGATCAATGTTGCGAGGACCCTTGTTAATGACCTTCTGACGACCCATTGTACGCTCAATGTCTTGGAGCTCATCGAGGAGAGCCAAGGGTTCGAGCTCGGTCTCAACCTGCATCGCCCGATCAGTCCAACTCTATCGCAGGAGCTCGCATAACTTGTACAGAAAAATCACAAACGGACATGAGAGGGCAAATTAAGGCTCTCGTGAAGTAAAGGGATCACTAACCTCGCAAACTCCATTGACGAATCTATCCTGCTCTAGAACATACATGGGCTCCGTCTCCCACAGGCTGCTGGTGCGTTTCACCTTGATGCCGCGACGGTCCATTTCAGCGCAGGCCTGCTCGATCCAGGCAACTCGGTCGCCGAGGTTGCTGCCGAGGGCGATGTATGCGGTCCTCGGACCCTTGGGGCGGGCGGCGCCGCCGTCACGGGAGCCGCCGCATCCACCGCCGCCGCTGCAGGCGCACCCACACGCCGACCGGGTCTGGGCGGCGGCGGTCATGATCGGCGACGGGGTCCGGCGGGTTGTGGTGGTAGGGCGGGAAGGGGAGAAGCGGGCGAGCGCCGGGGCACTAGTGCTGCAGCGGTGCGTGAGCAAGGAGGTTGTGCAGGAAGCTGATGCTGCTGTCATGGCCTGGAACCGGACAAGTCGCGGCGTTAAGGCGTGGCGGCGCGCATTGTTGCTCCGTGCTAGGGCACAAGCTCGTGAAGAGAAGGAGGGACGGTGGCGTAGGGGGATCGGAGGTTTCATCATGAGAAAGTCGACGGTGGCTACGCGCGCCCACACCCCAATATGAGTTTGTGGTTGAGGGTCACTGAGGGATAGAGAATCTTTTTTTCATTTTACAGCCAATGAGGTTTGGGCGCTGCGGTCCTTTGCGGTCCAGTCGTGAAGGCTTAGGTAATTGGGGTAAGGAGGGAGCAGGGAAAGGCGCGTAAAGTGTGTGGGTTCTGCGCGCGTGGATATGGGACTGGTCGATTATTGATTGACACGAGGACCTGGAATGGATCTTGTCCACGGCCCGTTTCGTCAGTGTCCAAGCCGCTGCGTCGCTGGCCAGATGTTGTGGTTGCAATGAGCTTGAAGTTCGTTAGATCATAACATGATTCGAACAAAACTTTACGAGGTTATATACAACCGCTGTGGAACGGATACTACAGGTTGTTGACTCGGGGCCCAAGCATTGATTGACCCGCTGTCAAGTGCCCGTTGGGTTGTCTGTGGACGAAACAACCGTGTCCGACCGAAAAAGTCCCAAGTGAGATGCGCGAGCAAAGAAACTCTTTGCTGCACTACATGCTCACGTCGAGATTCCCCAGATCGAGGTCACCGGACCGAATCCGATGATGAATCACCAAAAGATGCATAAACATATTGTGCTTTCCTGGCACCTTGTGAAAATGTCCCGCCCCTCGCTGGCCTCTGGAACTGGTCCTCGGCATCTTTTCCCCAGATCCACCCCGCTGGAGTTGCCCGCCTTACCTGAATGGGCTTAGGCGCTGAGGTCACAGGCGAACCTCGGCCCAGCAGGGCGCATGGCAACGCTACTCCGCCCCTTCTTCCCCAGAAACCATGCTTCCTTTGATGCCGAGCGCTACCACCACCAGAGAGCCCTTTAAACTGCCGCTTGCCAGATCACTTCTCCCCTTCACGTAACCTTCTTCCATTCTTCTTCTTTCGTCCACAAAACCCTGTACCCATCCCCAGATCCCATTGTAACGCTTCGCGATTACAATATATCAAACCTACAAGCGTCAACACATTCAGTAAACCAGGCACAATGGCATCCCCTCGTAAGTCGAGTCGCACTCTCTGGACTCAGCTGTCACATGCGAGTCGCGGCGCCGATTGCTAGAAGGAAGCCGTAACTGACACGTTTCCGCAATGACAGAGCAGATCCGCACTCCCATTACCGATCTTTTCAAGATCAAGCACCCGATCCTCCTCGCCGGCATGAACGTCGCCGCTGGCCCCAGGCTGGCCGCTGCTGTTACTAACGCCGGCGGTCTCGGTGTCATCGGTGGTGTCGGCTACACACCCGACATGCTGAAGGAGCAGATTGCGGAGCTCAAGGAGTACCTCGACGACAAGAACGCTCCCTTCGGTGTCGACCTGCTCCTCCCCCAGGTCGGCGGCAGCGCCCGCAAGACCAAGTAAGCTTGCTCCTCCTTCCCGGATAAGCTGGCGCATGTGTCGCCTCTCTTGACTTGACCGAGGCTAACCACCCGCTGCGCCCAGCTACGATTACACCAAGGGCAAGCTCAATGAGCTCGTTGACATCATCATTGAGTCTGGCGCTAAGCTCTTCGTCTCCGCCGTCGGTGTCCCCCCCAAGCAGGTTGTCGACAAACTGCACTCTGCCGGCATCGTCTACATGAACATGATTGGTCACCCCAAGCACGTTCAGAAGTGCCTTGACCTCGGCGTCGACATCATTTGCGCCCAGGGTGGTGAGGGTGGTGGTCACACCGGTGACGTTCCCACCACTGTCCTCATCCCCGCCGTTGTCGACCTTTGCAAGAACCACCGAAGCCCTCTCCTCAAGGGTCCTGTCCAGGTTATCGCCGCCGGCGGTATCCACAACGGTCAGCTCCTGGCTGCTTCCCTGATGATGGGCGCTGGCGCTGTCTGGGTTGGTACCCGCTTCATTCTCACCGACGAGGCCGGCGCCCCTGAGGCGCACAAGGAGGCTGTCCGCACCGCCGGCCACGACGACAACATCAAGACCCTCATTTTCACCGGTCGTCCTCTGCGCGTCCGCAAGAACCCCTACATCGAGAACTGGGAGACTGAGCGCCAGCAGGAGATCAAGGAGCTCACTGCCAAGGGTGTTATCCCCTACGAGGCTGACCTTGAGAAGCTCATGAACTCTGGTGACAGCGAGGGCGGCAGCAGTGGTGACGACAATAACGCCTCCGAGGTTGACATCGACGACGCGCTCGACCAGTTCCGCCCCTTCCTTATGGGCAAGGCCGCCGCTGTCTGCAATGAGAAGAAGCCCGCGAAGGCCGTCGTCGATGAGTTTGTCAACGACGCCGTTGCATGGCTTCAGAAGGGCAACAAGATGATCGCCAAGCTGTAAATCTGTAAAAGCCTAGTGTTTCTTATTACGAGTCAGTCGCATTTCGGGGCAGCGTCAGGGCAATTCTGTACCTGGCGTCCCCCAGGGCCTGGAGTTATGAGGCTCTTGTTTTGTATATATCAAGGACGATGGATCTAGGACGGACGACTGCTAGCATATCATGAATGATCTACAACATTTTTTTTTTCTTTGCCCGCTACTGGTATTCCCATGGCCGTGCTTCAACTGAATTTTGTAGCTGTGACTAATCATTTGGTCGGATGGCAGTGCTACCGATCGTCTTTATTTATCAATTGTCGTCGCATTCTCTTGCGCTCATGTCTTGAGTTTCATGGAGCGTCCTCGTTTTCGGAAAATCGGTGGACCCTTGCAGAACCGGGAAGTGGATACTTCACATGCTTTCTGCTGTGGCGCCTGCAGTTACCTGGGGGAACCTCCACACGTCGAACAAAGCAAGCCATTACGAGTACCTCAGGCCATCATATCCAGTATGATGAAAACGAAGCTCAAATCTATTCATTCATATTTATGTATTACCTAAACCAACAAGCAGTTTCATCACTCCCCGTCGCCGGCTCTGTCTGTACGCCTCATATGCTGGGATGCATCAAACCAAAACCCCCAGCACGCGTCCTTCTCCCCTCATTGCCAAACCCGAGACTCACTTGATAGTCCGTGGCATAGCGCACATGGTATCGTTTCTCGCGTCCGCCTGGCATTTTGCAACGTTCCGGTTCATTCCTCTTGTGGCCTTGTATGAGACCCCAAGGACTGTTCTCCTTCGCAATAACGGGGTATGGGCCGCATGTATTGAGTCTTGATGGCGAAGTAAAATCAAAAGCGATATCGTTCCCGTCTATACAGCTTTACAGCTTTATTTTCGTCTTCGGCCCGCTCAGCTTCCGAGGTAAGCGCGGATAGCACCCTGCAGCTTCTGGCTGGCCTCGCCTGCCAGCTGAGTGAGGTTCTCGAGATCATCACCAGCCGTGATGCCGAATCTGCGAATGAAGTCCTTGGCTGCGCCCTCGAGGTCGCCGTACTCCTCCACGGGCTCGTCCTCGGGACGACCGAAGTATGCGTTAGACGAGATCGAGGTGGCACCCTCGAAACCTTGCAAACGCGTCTTCGCCTCAGCCTGGGCGTTGGGGTCGAATGAACCCTTGCCGAAGAACTCGTCGGAAGAGATGCCCTTCTGGGTACCGAACTTGCTGCGAGCGTAGTTTTCGCTGTCATCTACAACATCGTTAGTCGCACTTTCAGGCTATGGTCAAGTCAAATTCCTTACCCTCAGTCTTGGCCTTGATGGGACCAACAGAGCCGAAACCACCAGCGGCGGCCTTTTTAGGTGCTGCGGCACCCTTGGGCCCACCAACCTGACCGAAGCCCAGCCTGGCAACACCCATGCCCAAACGCTCCACCTCTGCGTTGGACTTCTGGCGGGTGTGGCTGGATGATCCGTAGCCTCCCTGGGGGCTGACAGGGGTAGGAGCCGCGATGGGGTCCGCCTTGGTAGAAGCCTTCTTCTCCTCCTCAGCGTCAGGATCGTAGCCCAACTTCGCGATGCGCTCGGCCTCCTCCTTGGCCTTCTTCTCGGCCTCGTCAAAGTCGATAACGTCGCTGGTAACCTTCTTGACTCCAAGCTTGGGCGCTTTTTTGGCACCAAGGATATTGGCCTTGCGCGGCGCGCCAGTGGCGGTTGTCTTGCGAAGGGCGGCGGATGTGGTTATACGGCTGGCAGCAGGCTTGTTGTCGGCTTCGGTCTTGGACAAAGGAGATGCAGACCGAGTAATGTCCTTGCCAGCACCATTGTTGGCGTTGAGGAAGGGAGAAGGGGTTCGGCCAACGGTCGGAGGGGTCGCTGTGCGAGAAATGGGAGGAGTAGGCTTCTTGATGGAGGGCTTGTCCCAGGATGAGAAGAAATCATCGTCGGGCTCGCCAGCAGGGGTCGAAGTGTCGGCATCGGCGGCATCATTGATAACAACCTCGCCGGGGTACCTGGATAATTAGCTGGTCGCGCATGTGAATGGGATATAGTTCTCCTACGTACTCTTGGGCATCTCTCGCTGCGCGACGCTTCAACTCGTCCTTGTACTTGGTCGCAGCGTTGGATTGGTACTTGGTCTTGGGGTCCTTGCTGTTGAGAGCGGCAGTTCCTCCGTTCTGCTGGAAGAACTTGGTTGCCGACTCATTACCGCCAACCTTCATCAAGCGGAGCTGATCCCATTGCCACTCTATCGCAGGGATTAGCCAAGGGAAAAGAAGAGCATCGCGGTCGGATACATACGGTCGAGGTTGGTGGATCGGACGAAGGAGATGTGAACACCAAGGTTTCGGTGGTTGGAGGAGCAGTCAAGGCAGAGGTAGATGCCAAAGGGGACTGATGTCCAGGTCGGGTACTTGGCGCCGCAATCGAAGCAGATCTGTCGCGCACAGTCTTGTCAGCACTTGACTGCAGTCGAAGCCATGAAAGGGAGGCACGGATGTTGGGCATACCTTGTTCGCAGGCTTGGTCTTCAACTTCTCAAAGATCTTCAGCGACTGCTGCTTAGAAGCGAGGGCAGCCATGGTGAAGGTGTGTGCAACAGATCAGTTATGTGTTTGTTGTCCTGAGGTTGAAAGCGCAACCGCTGCGAAGTTGTAGGTTCGAAGGGTGAGAAAGAGGTGCAGATTGCGGGTATATGGGGATGCGCAAGAGCGATGCAGGGAGCGGAGATAATTGAATTTCGTGTCCAAAAGTTCAGGAGGCAGTCGCCGCCTTCGGTGAAGTGGCATGTATTGGAAGAGCTAGGCCCGATCCGGTTAGTAAACTTTTCCCCACAGTGGATTGGCAGGTCCAATTCTGCCAAGGGCGGTCAAGAGGCTTTTGCAGAGCTCGCCCGGCCCAGCCAAGCTGGTATACGAGAGCTCCAGCATTCGACTGCCGAGCTCTTCGACAACCACCCTTTTTGCCCCTGCGGTTGTACGATGGCCGACGCCAAACCGCCATGATGAAGATGAATACACGTGCGATCGCGATTCGTGCGCCTACGGGATTGGGCCTTGCGCCTCGACTACACCCCTTGCTACTCCAGAGAAGCTATGCGACACAGACCGGTCTAGGAACAACTGCTGCGCCTGGGTCGAAACGAAAAACAGTCACGCCATTCAACGATAATGGATCCGTTCCTTGGTCGCAGCTTTCGATGGGAGAAAAGGCTGCCAGGGCAACGCAGCAGAGCTTCAATTTTGGGTTGATTCTGGCTGGTCTGGCAGTGACGGCAAGTCATACGACCTCCTACCCCGCGGCAAGCCTCAGCTAACGCTCGGTGCAATGGAACAGGGCGGAGTGGTATACGTTTTGTGGTCCGATGTGTTCTCCCCGGATAGCAAGGTCGCCCATTTCAACCGTGTCGTCGACAGAATCAAAAGCGATCCAAAATGCATTGAAATGCTAGGAGACCCAAAGAAAATTTCCGCGCATGGGGAGGAGACGAACAACAAGTGGCGGCGGGCTCGGCCGATCGCGTACGTTCCCGGTGTTTCGGAAGATGTTTGCATACAACTGACTGGATTAGCTCAACCATCAACACTGATTCGCGAGGACATGAGCACCTGCTGATGCACTTTCACGTATGTAACTAGAGACCTTCCAGCTTGATCCTTCGCTAAACCCTTCTAGGTCGAAGGGCCCCTCAACAAGGGCGTTGTTTACCTGCACATGATCAAGACGCCAAGCTCTGGCGAGTTTGAGTACAAATACCTTTACATTGATGTAAGGGGCCAACAAAGATATTACCTGGAGAACGCGGATACTGCGACAGGTTCCGGGAAGAAGGGTGTCAGGTTCCTCGGAATTAACTGGGGCTAATTGTACGATACAAACGGGAGGTTGGACGGGACATGGTTGAGGAGCATTTCTTCGTGTTGTAAGATAGCAACACCCACATTGGAGGGTGAAGAAGGTTCAGTACTTGGTTCTAGTACAGCAATCAGCGGTGGCATTCCATCTTAATCTTGATGTTGTCTCCTGGGCTTGTGTGGGGTTTTCGCATCGCAGAAGCAACTGTTTTGGGACAGTGCTCGTTCTCAAGACGATCTACCAGCTCGACCTTGCATTGCCGCAACTGTTATGATAGACCAAATACTGACTTGTCAACGAACGTGGCATCGAATATTACGTAGTGAAGTCAGCTCGAGCCATTGACTTGCTCTACAGTTAACGCACCACAGAAGCTCTTTGCGTGCCTTTTTGGTATACGGGTTTGCCCTTCAAGATGGTTTATCAGTGAGTTTTAACCTCAAACACTCACCTTCCATCACTTGGTCGATGTCCTCGTACTACTGAATTCCCTTATAGATCTGCAGCAGACCTTGTCATGCCTTTGCTCGGTTGACTTGAACAAACGACCGGAAGCCAATATTGCAACAATGATGGCTTTGTCGAGCGCGAGCCCAGCCCTATCATATCTGCATAAACCAGATCACTGCTTTCACTACCTTTCCTTTGGAGATGATTAACGATGAAATCATCGTTAGAATGGAAGGAATGAACAAAGACTTTTATGCTATACCAAGCTTCTTTCATCTGCTGTAGTCTATAATCCACAGCCCACAGTGAACGAACGCATGAGGAATGACAAAAGAACACAGGGGAACAAATTGATCAAATACAGACGGGCCAACTCGGCCGGTATTTCTCATGGCTGTTAGAAAGAGATATGGTGGTTATCTATGGTGAAAGGGGATCTGATTCCTTCAAAGTTGAGCCGAAAGGGCAGGGTTACCTAGACCAGACTAACAATTTGAAATGAGAAACTAGTCAAATGCCTTGAAGTAGTAAGCCATGATGTTTAGTCAGTAGGCCAGTATCTCCTTCGTCTGTTGTGTTCGTACCTCAACCTGCTTGGAATAGTGTACTTCCAGAGAAAAGTCGGCATCCACTACTCTGGAACTGAAGAGAGGCTTGAGCACACATTATGTCTACACCAACAAGGTTAGTCTTCGAAACGTGGTACTCTTGAGTCTTCGATCAAAAGTCTCTGTCTCCTCTAACTGTCTGTGTATCGGACAGATAAAGCAACCCAGGTGCCTTCGGCTAGGAGACTGATCAAAAACTTGAAGGTGTGCTTTTTGAAGGAGAAAACCATTCAGCGTGACTTCCAGGTGCAACCCCCCACAGCATAGTGTAAGAAACCAAAATTCCTCAAGCAGCAGGATGCTGGTGCGCGATGGTCACTATGTCTATGGGGGGTGATTCGATGCCGCGAGATGACTACTTGGCGCGTTTTGTTATTCTAGCCATATGTTCCCCTGACCAACTCCCACTTATGGACCATGTGGATATTGGCAGGTTTCGGCTGACGAAAGCCATAGGACAGAAACCGCGGCCCAAGTCTCCGATATGCCTGGTCTCGGAGGATGAGATGTAGATCAAGTCTAGCTTCCCATCAAGAGAGGCCTTCTCACATATCCAACAAAGAATTTCAGGGGCGTCAGGAAGATTATGGTTTCTGTGTCAGAGCCGACTACGGCTTCGTTGAACCCTGGAGTATACCACATTGTTACAACAAATGGAGAATTGCACATGACATGCAGAGGCCTGTTATTGTTGAAGATTTCATGAGACACTCAGAACGAAAACCTGGAGTACTGTGGCAAAACTTCACTTAAAAGGGCTCCGCCGTGCATTCAATTTGGTACTCGGTATATCCACTTGCTTGGAAGCTATGAATGAATCATTCAATAGAGAACCTTAGGCATGTGCCCTTCGGTTTATATCAGGGGAGATTTGAACTATGTATACATATAATGTGTGTACAGCACGGTCTATGATTGTCAGATCATGTCATAATAGTGTGATGTAGTGAACTTCCGGTCCCTCAGTCAATTTCAACGACTCATAACTGCAGAGAACATCTGAAATCGAGACAGGCGTGGTGGGAATACGTCGAAGCCCAAGCTAAAACTTTCTGTAAGAAGTTGGATTACAAACATCAGGCAAATCTGTCTCTATACCCCTCTTAAAGTAATCATCAATAGATAAGGTCGTTTCCAACACTGACTTGGCTAAGGGGCCGGTAGGAGCCAACACTTTTTAGCACTTGGAGACTTGCGTAAAGATCTATAGAAAGGACCTAATCGCAGTAAGGACGAGTTGACTGAACAAGCCAATGAACGTGTGGGCTGTTGAACTACATGTGTCAGCTCATTCGTTCCTTGCCGGTGATTTCATATACCGCCACCACAGTTTCTACTCATGCTTCATCCCGTCTCAATCCTCGATTGTCCCTCAGGCCGGGCTACAGTCGTGCAGTATAGCCACGTGAAGAAATTAATTAGTGAATTCGCCAGGTCTTCACCTTAGATTCATCCAAGTTCAGCCAGGGGTCCGCGGTTGGAGCAAGAATCTTTGAAGATTTATGGTCAATGTAGTAGGCGAATTCCTGAAACGTGCTGTAACTGATACATGATCTCTTACATACAAAACCCTCTGTGTACAATCCTGATTAGGTGCCAAGCCGGATATATTCGATCTAGCCTCAAGCCGACGTTGTGGCCGACGGTAGCTGGACGTTGAGGCTCCGAGTGACCAGTATGGTGACCATGCAGGATATAGATCTCTGTCCATGTCGTAGCCCTCATTGTATTAGCACACTTGGTATCGATCGGCGCATTTTCTATGGCAGGTTCTTAGGTTTGCATGTCTTGAAATAAGCACCGAAAGAATCTAAAGGCACTAGCCCTTATCAGCTCCGGAAGGAGATTATCATATCCGTCAGTCATCATGTACCGTAACAGAGTTCATGGTGGTAACTATCAGATGAAGAGGGCGAGTGAGACAGATTGAGCAAACGTAGATCTATGTAGCTGCGTACAACTCCCGGATCACTTATCCGGAACGAAGTTCGGGTTCACAAATCACAGTGTCGCGCACAGAGAAAAACAACCCCAGACAGGACACCGGAAGGGAAAAATACGATCACTAGACCAATGCGTCTTCTCGGTGACTAGAATGTGTTACAGATGGGGATCTCATTCAGCGAGACTGCGAATGGGTGTGTGATTGACTTCCTTCCTCGGCCCGGGATCCCGCAAAGCCGCCATTTTCACCTTTCAGGAGGCACAAAACGCCCCCGCGCGAATATGCAACAGGCTGCGGGACGGAGGGCCCCAGAGATCCAAGATCGTGGAGAGGGGTGCAGATGCGGCTCTTGACCGACGTGCCAGTGGGCGCTGTGGTGTTGTGGTGCAGAAGGACCGGTGAGGTTGTCGACGGGAGCATGTGGGGAAACCTGGGGAAAGTAGACGTAGTAGATGGGACGAACTCCTGTTGAGGGTGTGATGCTGTATCCTCTATCCTATAGATGCGCCAAGGCACAATCGAACCGCTTGGCTCTCTGGGGAAACCGATCCGGGAATGCAACCGATTGATTGGGGGAGTATGCAATCTGCAAGGAAAGGAAGCAGTTTCGGGCAGCTCCAAACCAGTCTGTCTGTTGCGGCTTCTCTCATTCTCATCCGGCTTACGTTCGCATTCGATGAGTTCCAAGTCTCGCCAGTGCAGCACACATACACACACACACACACACACACACCGGCACCTCCCAAACATGAAGCGATGACAATTCGAGTTAACGAGCCGAGTAGCCGTTAGTGTGTAGTCGCAAATGTCTCCAAATGGGGAGATATCCTGAGCAGTGAGTCGCTGGCCGGGCTGGGCGGAAGACAAATCATGTCGAAAATGCTTTCAATTGGTCCTCGCATCGAGGGCATTATGCCCACGCAAGTCGGGCTCGTATCGACGCAAGTCCAGTTACCTAGTGTATGTATAATAAGGTGAAGGGCTGGGTACTAAATGCACACCGAGGCGCCGATGGTGAGCAGAGGCTTCTGATTGAGGCGGCAAATAGGTAGGAAGGCATTGATACAGGGGAGTTTCTCAAGCTTTCCAGGCATCGAACCCAAGCAGGTAAGCCGAGACTCCTAGTGCTGCTCTTTGTCTGGGGAAGGGGACGAGTTGTGAGCCTGGTCGAGGGCACCACCACGCCACTCGGTGACAGCCGCTGCAGGTTCCAGGATCTTTGGCAGGCGTCTCTTGTGCAATGGGCCTTTTGGCCAAGCTAGGGAGCAAGAACGGCCGAGAAGGCTGTGAGAATCTCAATCAATTTAGGCAAGAGGAAGGACCGAGGGGACCATGGGCGAGGGACAAGGTGGAGTGTATCGGCGGGTATTCCCTACAGTACTGTGTGCCCCTACCATTTTGCCATCCTGGATACCCATGCCACGATTTCGGAACACCTGATAGGCAACGGAAGCCGGGGGGCGATTGGGGAGACAAGAGTTGGGTTTGGGGATCGTTTGGAGGGCTTTGGAGAGCCGGGGGGTGGGCCGGGACGAGGAGGACGATGATCAGGATGAGAGGAAACGAAGAGGAGGGATTGAGGTGACAATCGGAGGCCAAAGGGGTGTTGTGTCGTGTCGTGTCGACACGGGGCCGGGGTTCGGTTTGAAATGCGAACCAAACCAGGCCGGAAGTCAAGAGTGCAGATGGAACGGGAAAAGCCACCAGCTCGTTTCCATTCTCACCACCCCGACCGCAGGCCAGGACCCTCCGCTTGGCCCGCTTGGGGAGCAACTTTCGATGTTTTCCCCACAGATAAGGTCAGAGCCTCTCAGATCCTGCTGTCCCGACAGCTGCACCTCCTCCGAGTCCCGCCTCCTCTGCGCCGCTTTCCCTTGCAAGTTGCAAGCTAGGTACCATGTCCCCCCCTTCCTTGCTTCCCCAGGCCTACCCACCCAGAAACGATGGTGCCTTACCCCGGCGCTTTTCGCCGTTGCTGATTGACGGAAATTGCCCTCCGTTTCTCTTGAATCGGCTTCCCGAACCTGCGCTATAGGGAGAGATGGCGGCGGCAGGTGTTACGCCTATCTGCGAGCCCCGAACCTCGCTCAACCAACTCGTCGACGGCTTCCCCAGATGAATGGGGGTTACCGAGAGTAGGACCAGTCCGATAGTGGCGTCTGCCTTTGCCGCGAATGCATTGTCTTTCCGACCTCAGGTTGAGAGTTCCTTTCAGGGTCTCAATAGTCTCTCCCGCAGTGGGATGGACGGAATCATGCACGCACGGGAAGCAGAAATTCCCCTGAACAGAATGAAACGCAAACTGCTTGTGCAGCTCGGCAGCCTCGACGGTCCTGCAAGGGGTTTAATCTGGAATCGCAAGCCGCTTCGACTATTCGGATACCGTTCCGGCTCTTCCACTGTGCCTCACCAGTCGATTCCCGACCCGTCATTTCTATCCTATCCCGCTTCGCCCTGTACCAGTACCGGCTGGTGTACAACCCCTATGCCCTATTCAGCCGCCACCGAGCCCGAGTTCGTACCGGCTATCCGATCGCTGCACATTTATCCGCCGTCCACGTTCCTCTTCGGGAACTGCCTACCACTAGTATCACTCTACAGCCAAACTCTCGTCAATGGTGTCGCCTCGGCAGAGAGCCGGCTCGCGCAACCGAGCAGAGCGCGGGGGGGGGGGTGCTGTGGCCTGGAACGGTCGATTCGCGTGTTTGAGCTGGAGCAAGCTTGATACAGCAGCAGGCAAATCGAACCACGGCCTGCTTCTTTTCTTTATCATCCGCCAAAAGACTGGCGCGCCAATCAACGCCGTCCGCCTCTCCTCACAAGACAGCCCTGTCGTTTGCGTGTGGCTCAATGAGAAGGAGAGGCTGCAACATGGCGACATCAGTAGTCAGACCAGATGCTGTCTGATGTCAGCAACGGCTTGCTTACAGCCAGTGACAGAGTCGCATCCAGTCCTTCCCTTACGGAGGAGGAGGGTTGATCTTGTGTAAAACTGTCGTGATTGGGCGATGGCGACAGTTTGGACATTGTTGATGCCACTCCTCGTTGCGGAGGACCACGTCCCTGGTGTCAACCACAGCTTCCAGCAAGCTGGCATCTGCATGGCGCACGCCATTCTGTCATCTTTGCTAGGAACATGATTTACATGGACAGTCAGCCGAACGCCGACCTCTATTGGACTTGATAATACCAGGGACCTAGATGAGATCCGGACATGTATTCGGACCCCGGTGCCCGCCTTGGGGGTTCAATTCTCCACTACGCATCCGTTCGAAAGACGACGACTCTCCACGACTTCTTTGGGCTATCACTGCCATTCGCCGTGTGCAAACATCCTTGCCAGCGGGTAAATACTCGCAGACGACCCGGTCTACAGAGCCAGGACTACAAACCATCAACAGCTATGCGTCTTGGCGGACCTACCGCATCCAGGAGGTCCTTGAATCCCATCTTCCCCAGACTTGTGTTTCCTCAATCAATATCAAACGCGCGATGATGTGTGCTCTCCCCCGCACTCTGGCAATTTGCAGACCGCCCGCAGGGTCGCGTCGATCGGCTGAATTCTGCATCGGGTACGATGATCTGTTCAACTTGCAGCTACAGCACAATGGATCATGGTGCCTGGTGATGTCGACTAGTTACAGTTGACATGACTTTGCAGAGTTTGTGAACTCCACAGCGCGGCAGTAATAACGCAAGCGGGCCCATATTGACGATCTATCTCATCATGAAGTCACCCAGGGCGCCGTCCTGCGCCGAGCTCACCTTGCACAACCGGTTGGCTGGCGGGCGAGCGATGTCGAGGTGCAACCAGGCCCCCGCGGGGTCGCAAATAGTCCCGTTACCACGCCGACGACGGGGAAGGCCTTATGCCGGTTCTTGAGCCGGCTGATCAGCTAGAGACACGGGCCTGAGATGCCGTTGCTCGATGAAGCTGGCTGGTGTTGCGGATGACACATTTCTAGGCCCTTGAGCATCATAAACACAGCTCTAAACGACGCGAGGATAACGACTGGTTGGTTTCCAGTCCTGCGGATTTCCAGCACGGAACATAATCGGATGGAACGGACAGCCTTCAGCTTCGCCTCAATCCAGGGATGGTCCAATCTTACTCTTGGCCCATCATGGTTATACCGAGCCCTTGGCTCGCTGACACGCCTCGGGATCGGGATGGGTTGCTTTGACACGGAGCATACCGGTCTGTTATTTTGCCCGAGTGCACGGTACGAAACGGATACTTGGCCTGTCCGAGAGAAAGGAGATCACAGAAGACATTCGCTCGCAGGTGCCCTCGTTTTCTGGCCGATATAAGCGGACTTCATGAGATACTTGTTTGTTGTATGCGCCTGTTGCGTCATCGGAGAGACGGATACGGCGACTAGGCTTATCGCTCACTCTGGCTCAAAATTCCGACTATCCCAACAAGGTTGCATGAAAACACACCTTTCCCCCACAACCCCATAAAACGACGTCAAAACGCACTTAAGATACCGGGGTGAACTTCGTGGGGCAGCTCGTGGGGGCTCACACAACGACAACGCACCATCCTGCCCAAACTGCCTGAAGAGGGTGTGGAAGGGGATGACTTGTACCGAAATAGGCGATCTAGAGCCGGCTGCATGTGGCTCGGAGCTACGATAAGGCAACTTGTTAGTCTCGGGCGCAACCGGAGCAGGCTTTCCAGCGGTTAACCCCCCTGGTTTCGGGGAGTACGGCGCACATGGCGTAGGCCGTGGTAGACCTTGCGCATCACTACGATGTGCGTGTTGGAAGAGAGCCTTCTCTTGCTTGCCGCGCAGGGTAACGCACCAAACGCGAGCCGATGACCACGTTACCTATTTGTCCCACGCTTTCGCGCTATATCGATCAAAGTAATCATCATCGGGAACTGGTGATCAGTTCTCCCTCTCCTACACCTCCATCGCCACCTGATACTCGTCTCCTACCGACCGTACCAGAATGCGATAGCCTCGCATCCCACGCCGGGGCTTTCGCCAAGTTCACAAAAAAGGGAACACACCAACTTGCCGCCTCAGCTGGCTTTCGTATCTACCAAGTTAGCGCCTGTGCTCTGATGGACGCGCAACCTAGCGCCATCACACCATGTCCCCAGTCCTTGGGTCAGCATCAGGCGGAACGGTCAAGTGAATGAGTATCACTGCCCTTTCGCCTAAGCGCCCGCGAATATGTCTCAATTCTGAGATCATGTTTCAACGGGCCCATCAAGAAAGAGACCTTGGTTCAACCCCCTTTCGCCCCGAGAGCGCGACACTCGCTTGCCCAGCCCAGGCATCCGGACTCTCTAGGCCACGGACAAAGTATCAAGCAGAAGAGAAAAGAAAGCAACCCGTTTGACAACAGGCATTGTTACAGGCCCGTCCGCCCAGGGAATTCCCAAAAGATTTGGCAGAAATCCTATCGACTGTCTTACAAGTCAGCCAGATGTCCGCGTCATGTCTCGTCTCGTTTCCCGCATCCGCACTTCCCCGGGAGCATTGGCCGCCTCGACCAGCATGGCAAAAGACAATGCACAACCCTTCTCAGGCGGCCTCGCCCGCGTGCCCTGTCTCGAAAAGCAATTCGTCTCAAGCCTCTTCGAATCGGAACGCATTCCAAGTGTGCCAAAGACGCCATGCCGCTCTACCCCAGACTCCCCGGGCTCCGTACCCCATGGGCTTGCTTCCGTGGCTTTGGCGATCGGCTGGCCAAACCACTACGCCCTTCCCCTTGAAGTGTACGTACCGCATCACCCGTCTGCCATAGGAAAAGAAGTATGCATCTACCACACCCTCCCGAGAGGACAGTGTGCGCCCCCATTCGACCTGTCGTGGCGGAACGTTATGGCGGTGAGCAGGTAAGTGTAATCAGGCAAACTGTGCACGCATGGCCTTGTTTTGCCTGTTGAGGGAGGCAGACGGAACGAACTCGTGCGCATCGAGGCGACCCATGCCGAGGTGAGCAAGAAGAAACGTACAGCAGATGCTGTTTTGTCTTGCTTGGGGATACCCATCATTCAGCATGGGAAGCGATGGCAGTGAGTAGCAGAGAACAGGGGGGAGGCGTTCGCTAATGCCATCCTCATCGCTCCGTTTCGCTCCGCGCTCGGTGTGCGCCTTCTCCGAGGGCGCTCAATAGGGAAGCATTGCAGCGACCTTACGCCAGCGTTGCACCGCGTCCGAAACCAGACCTGTCGATCTGCCCTACGGCGTCAGCGGTGATGATGTGGTCCTCCCTTCTAGCTCGGCCTCATCAAGAAAAGACTGGCATGCCAGCGCCCGACGAGCAAGCCACTATTGGCGCTCTTGCATGTGACGGGCCGTTCGTACCTGCGGGCCCACGACTGGAACTTTTCGAAAAATCACAGGCCGACGATATGGTTCGCGCGCGGCCTCAGCGGCGACAGGGAGAACATTGGCAGTGACATGTGCCTTGACTCACCTCCTGAAGCTAACAGCATCCCGCCGCGCATTCAACGATCCAGCCCAAGGGAAAGCTTGGATCCCGTCCGAAGCCCTGACGGAAGGGATGAGAAGGGCGCGGAACCAGAAGCAAATCAGGTCTGAGTTGCGCGGAAAGCCAGTGGCTTGCTCTTCTTCTCAAGTGACGCCCCAAAGGAACTCGACGAGTCGGTTAAGCACGCAGTTGGGCCGTTCGTTCCTGGCCCAACAGCGACGCTCGCCACCCAACTACCGAGCCCACCATCCCTCCAAAGACGAAAGTGGAAGACAGCAAGGGCGAAAAAGCAACTATCCCCAGAAAGCTAACCCACACCCATTCAACCCCGCCATACACAACACGGGGAAAATGGGCAGTAACATTTTCTGAGTCATCATCGACAGACCTCCGTTTGAGACTGGGGAATCCGCATGTCACTTAGCCCCCCCCTTGAGTTGCCGTTGCGCAAAAGGGACATCCGCAAGTTCCGGGGCCCTGCAAACTATTCTTGGGTTGCCTGGTGTAGCCGTAACGACCAAGACGTGCTAGGGGCCACAAGAAGGAAGGAGAAAGAAAGGGAAAGGGGGAGAAAAAGGTTCTTTCGCCTGTTCCCTATGAAGATCATATGGGGTTGACAATCAACTTTTTCCCATCGTTTCCCTTACCCCACGGAAGAAGACAAGTTTCTGCCAACAATCATATGTCAGGGACTGTGGGGCAGGATGTGATATCATCCCCCAGAGAAATACGTAATGCCGCTCGTTCCAGACCTTTTGGTTTTTATTTTTATTTTTTTGGTACTCCCCAGACTTGGAGGAGGGACGTGAGGGAGGGCTGGAAGTGTGTTTGAAGGGTATCGGTGAGGGTCCCAGAGGAACTGACTCTTGCACACTCACTTGGCATCCGCCGGAAATCCACATCCTACATCATTCCATCAGGTTATCGAAATGTCATCGCCTTTTTCGAGATATGGCATGATCCGTTGGGTGGGCTCCCTTTGACGTAGGTGACGGGCAGGACGGGGACTCGTCCCTAAGAGGACAAGAGGGTATCCCCCTCCCCGCGCCCCGTCCCCATAGGTCGATCAGGTTCATGAGTCGAGGCATGAGAAGCTGGTGATGAGCATTCTGGGGGTTTCGGGGAACGTGAGACCGCCCCGGCAGGCAAGGAAAAAAAAACATAGATACCAAGATACCACGCACATACGTCGTGAAGGTCGATCACCAGGGGGGAGGGTCGCCTGGGGGTGTGCGTGTGTATGAGTTGCCGCCCAGCAGCTCATATCCACCCGAACCCAACCCCCCAGCCCTGGAACGAGATGGGGCTAGAAGGTGTCATGAAAGATAGGGCCGAGATGGGATAAGAGGGGGGAGGGCCGTGGTGGGAGAGCAAAACTACAGAATCCCTAGAATGGAGCTGCTTGTGCTTGTGCCTTGGTTTGCGCCAGCCCGCAAGGACCAACAAAAAAAAAAACAAAAAAAGAAGGAAAAAAAGGGCACTGCCCATGTTGTTCCAAACCACCCCCTGGGACGACTTTCAGCAGCGGGACAGGCGGATCAAGATTGGGGGGGGGGGGGGGGGGGGCGATTGGCCGCCATGGAACTGACGAGTAAGAAATTCCAGACGCTGTCCTTCTGGCAACTGTGACGAAGACCCCTTATCCGAGCATCCAAGCATCCAGAGGAGGACCCCAAGGGCACACTCCCCCCCCCCCGGTTCCTCCCTATGGAAGTGTATACACCCGGGAAAGAGAGAGAGAGAGAGTGTGAGAGAGATAGACAGAGAAAACGAGAAAGCAGCACCCCTGCCTCATGACGAGCGTGTGTTACAAACGAGAGAACCGTCTGTCCTGCGTGTCGTGTCGTGTCGATGGCTTCCCACGCGCCGAGAGGCCTGCCCTGGCAACCTTTGGAACCAGTCAGTGATCAACAGGTCATAGACGACTGGCTGAGCGAGCGCGTGAAGGAGACGGAGAGGGAGAGAGACAAGAGTTGCGCAGATTACGTACGGTAGTAGGAAAGTGTGGGGGGAGAGAGAGAGAGAGAGAAAGGGAAACGCCCGCCCGCCCGCGCACCCCCGACACTGCTCTCTGCGCCCCCTTCCCATCCCATCCCATCCCGCGCTCTCCATCCCCCCCCAAACAAACGGCCGCCTGGGCACGGGTCCGATCATCGGGTCTGTACGGGGGAGAAAGAAGGGGGAAGCTCGTTTGGCTTGTGTGTGTGGGCGGTCTTGTCACACACGGCACACGCACCCCACAGCCGCACCACCTCACACACGGTTTTTGAACACGAGGGACCATTGGTAGGCGTCACAGGCACAACTGTCAAGATAGCAAACGCATGGTATGAGTGCAAAGTGAGTGAAGTAGGGATCTCTTTGGATTCTCTTGCTCGAAAAAGGTCATGTTTCGAGGCATCGAGTTTCTCTTTCTAAGAACAGTCAAGAAAACAAAACGTTCGTCAAGCCAGCCTAGGCGGCGACGTAGTCGTAAAAAAAAAAGAAACCGAGTAACATGAACACCAAATCAGCGCTTTTCTCTGCGCTTGAGAAACCCGCCGCCCGAATGGCTCTCTTCCTGTGAAAGAGGCTCATCATGTACACCGAAAACCAGCCAAGAATTCCCTGCCGCCCCGTCTATAGGTTGATAGATTGAGAAAATCGCCCGTTTACAAACAGACCGTGACACATTTGAGGAAAGACGGGTTTGACGACCCGTTGGCGTTCTCATACACACACACTCTCCCTCCCGAAATCCATAAGCCTTCACGCAAGAGAAAACCCCATCGAGGAGAAATGAGACAGAGAAAAGAAAGTTTGCTTTTTGTTGGTAGGGAGAGGAGTCGCGAATCCAATCTCTGGTTGTTCATCCATCGAGGGAGGAGTCTATAAGTTTCGAGTGTGGCCGCCGCCGTGATAGGGCAGGGGCACCATCGACTTCTTTGGGTTGGTTGGTTTTTTTGTGTATAATTAGGCAAAGAAGTCGTGGTCGGCCAACTCTTAAAAAAATTCGAAATACCCGAAAACGCCGTCCGTTCTACCATCTCGTCTATTGCCCAGGTCGTAAAGTCGTAGCCACTTTAGAGTCCGTTGCGTTTACATGCGGTCCATGAGGTCACCGCCGGCGATGCTGCCGCTGGTGGAGCTCCTGCCGCTCTGAAAGCCGTCGTTTCCATCGAGGAGCTGGTGGACGCCAATCTTGGGGACAGGCAGTTTCCTGCTGGCGTCGGGCCGGCTGATGATGTCCGTCAAGGAGGTACCGTTGCGGGTGGGGGTTCCAGCGCTGGTAGGAGCCGGGGGCGGCGGCAGGTAAGGGGTCTCCAGATGAGGCTCGAGGGGAGCCAGAGCGGGAGGGGCCGCGTGCTGCAGAGAAAGGTTGCGAAGAGAAGGCAGCTCGTAGCCCATGGGCCGAAGTCTCGGGGAGTGAGCAGGAGTGGCAATAGGGGTGTGGTCCGGAGTAGGCGACAGAGAGTCGTGGGAGAAGGTGGGAGAAGAGGGCGCCGTGGAGTTGGGCGAGTTGGGACGAGACCGCTTCGCGTGACGAGAGCCAGAGTAGTGGTCATCGTTGTGCTCGTCGTTGGAGTGCGATCTCGACATGTGGTAGGCAGAGAGAGAGGGAAGGTGGCCGCGCGAGTTGTGCAGGCTGTGGGAGTAGTAAGGGTGATGCCTGGCAGAAGATCCGTGGAAAGGCGGCGCGGTGAGGGTCTCACGCTCGACCTGGTTGGCGGCCTTTGCGAGGATGGAGATGTCCATGTTGGAGTTACCCTGGAACTGGCGTCCAAAGGGGCTGCCGTGGCCCTGCTGGGCGGGCAGGACGTAGGTAGAGAAGGAGTGCGGGGGCGAGACATTGGGAGACGACAAGCTCGAGGTCGGGGCAGATCGAATCGTCTTGGGCGCCGGGGGAGGGGCCATCATTCCATCCTGGGGCATGTGCGACTGAGGACCCGAGTTGTACTGGTTCTTGCCTCGCCTCGAGTTGGGGTTGCTGTGTATTCTCGAGTGACGGGTGAGCTCGTCGGAGCGGGAGAACTTCTTACTGCACCCAGGATACTGGCAAGCGTGAGGCTTCTCTCCAGTGTGGGTGCGGATGTGCCTCGTCTGGTGCTCAAGGCGGTGGAAGGCCTTGTCGCACAAGGGGCACTTGTAGGGACGAGGCAGCTCGTTGGGGTTCTCGGCGGTCTGGCCGGGCAGAGGGCCCTTGGGCTTCAGCTCGTTGAGCTGACCGAGTCTCGTGGTTTCCATGGCGTCGCCCGACAACATGTTCTCGTTCTTATCGGGGTTGAGCAAACTTGAAAAGTTGAAAGGAGACGATTGTGTCTGTTGCATGTGATCACCCATTGGCCCTGATGATCCAGAGCTGGGCGCCTTGGTACGCAGTAGGGAGATGCTTCTTTTCTTCCTTTGCAGTAGTGGTCGACTTGAATGTCGTCGAGGGTAAGAACCGGCTCAAGTATCGTGAGTGCGGTTCCGAGTAGTGGTTGGCGTTGTTGCTGCGAAGAGTGGGCGTGGAAGAGTCGAGAGAGCGTGGGTGAGGTGGGTGTGTGGGTGGTTGGCGGGATATATAAGTTATGCGAGTCGAGTTCGGTGCTGTGAGAGTGTGGGTGGGTGGGTGGTGTGAAAAAGCTTTGGCTTTTTGGGGGGGTTACTGAGGGGTGTGTCCCGGGGTAAGGTTGCTGGTCCGCGAGGGATGACAGAAGGTTGGCGTAACAATTTCTTTTCTTTCCAAAAGAAGGAACAGAGCAAAGTTGGGGGAGGAAAGGACGGGGCGGTAGTTTTAAATGGCAAGAGGGAGGGTAGAGAGAGCAAGCGGTATCAGAAGAAAAAAAAAAAAAAAGGACGTGGGAGTGAGCCAAGAACAAGGTGGGAAGAGAGCCGGCGGACGAGGAGGGTGTGGATGTGTGGACGGTGTGGATGATGGGTGGTGGGTGGTGAATGTGGATTGTGGATGAGGTGGATGAGGTGGATGGGGGAAAGGAAAAAGGCAAGGCAAGGGAAGGAAAGGAAGCCCAGGGAAGGGTGTGGGCAGCTTCTCACTCGGCCTGGTCTCCGTCACACAGTCCTAGTGTATGTATGAATGTAAAGTCATGGTCTCTGGGTCGGGTCCCCGTCCCTGACTCCTTCGCAGCTCCTGCTATGTACATACCTGGTGTAGACCCGGTCCTGGCTTCTTCTCCCAGAGGTGCTGCGCTGCTGGTCTTCCATGTGTGAGACTCGTCTGGGTAGGTAGTGCAGTTTGCGTGCGCTCTTCTTTGCCCGATTCCCACCGACCGCCTTGCTGTTCTACGTTCCCGGAGTGGTTTAGGGCCTCGTTATTCTTCGCTCTTTATTTTCCTCGCAGGCGCTTCTGGGGGCTCTTCGGGCGGAGAGAAAGAGGAGAGAGACTGGGGGCTCCTCAAACAAATCTGGCACCCCTAGTTACCTAACGGAAGGTAAGTTCAGGGTAGTGGATGAGGAGAATGAGGGAGCGGGAGCCTCTGAGCCTCCAACCACGATGCCGATACGGACAGTACCTGTGCAATGTACATCAAAAGTGGAGGGTACCTGGCAACGACGACGAAGACGAAGACGACGACCCCCATGGCTCTCCCACCCCCATATGCCACTTCCAGCGTCAAATCCGCCAACACAAGCACAAGCGCAGCACACCCGCAGCAGAGGCGGCGGCAGTACGGTACTTCTGGGCCGGTCCTCTGCCAAGGCAGCGCACAAGGTCGCGCGAGATTCCCACCCGCCCCCCGCGGCGGGCGACTACTCGGACAGGGCTGGGGGAGGCTCGGTATGTAAGGTACTGGTTGCGCGCTCTCTGCTTTGGCACGGACCAAAAAAGACGGGGTAGAGAGAGGCCTCGCTGCTGTCCCGTCACGACTGGGGGAGATGCGTCGTTTGACGGACGATATCCGTTATGGAGCAGGCAGTAAGGACCAGGCGAGTCACAGTAGCAGGTTAGGGATAGTTGTTTTTACCGTGGTAGGAGGCGGCAGCGCCTGTGAAAGAAAAAGGACCGGGTGGGAGAGTTGGTCCAGGCACACACACACCCATACCTGTACACACACACACACACACACGCTGGAGTTGCTGGGCTCTGTCTGGGCTTTCTGTCTGGTGCTGGTGCTGGCTCTGACAGTGAAGACGACGATGTCCAGTAGCAGGAAACATGTGGGCGGGATAGGATAAGAAGGGGGGCGTGTGGCAGACGACTTGCTCTGGAGAGCGCGGGTGAAAGGGGAAAGGGAAGGGGGGCGTGTGCCTCGGAAGCAGAGTGAGAGGGAGCGAGAGAGAGAGAGACGTGGGAAAAGGGGGGGCGTGTCGCAGCCGGGTGTTTAGCCTCCACTCTCCACATTTTCCGACCCACCCTGAGAAAAGCCAAGAGAGACGTGCTCTGCTCTCCCGGAGAGATCGGTACGTACCTCCCTGCTCGAGATGCTGCCTTTTTCCCTCCTTGGACGGCCATGTACCCAAGTACCTCGCAACTCCAGGCAAGGTACGCGCGCCATCAGATACCGACCTGCCCTGGTTTGGGTTTTGCGACAGGTTGGGGAAGGGAACTGGGGGAGAGAGAGAGAGAGAGAGAGAGAGAGAGAGAGAGAGAGACGGTACGTACCCCTCTTCTTGTCTTCCTCGACCCTCTCTGCTCTGTGCCTCAGCATTTTCACCTGCCAATTTGTACGCTTAGGACCCCGTACAGATATGCTAATCATTAGCTTTTTCTTTTCATGCTCGTGCTATGCCCGGCTCTGCTGGCATCATCGGAAGCAAGCATCTCCAAAGTAAACTTGGAAGCCCAACCGGCCAGTGGCATCATCATCGTCGTCGTCGTCGCCATCGCCATCGCCGCCGTTGGTAGCAACGGAACGATCCCGCCGTGTTCGGTCGGCAAATGCGCAAGCCCGCGCCCGTCGTGGGTTCCGTTTCTTCACACCCTCCATCCTGTCCGCTGCTCTGCCCAGCCCGGAGCTGTCGTGCACTATTACACCATCGGCCCATGCCGTGAGGCATAAGGATCCTTATCCTCATCCAGCAAATTTTCTCTTCTCGTCATGCTGATACGTGGGTGGTCCGCTGCTGTCTTGGTGGGCAACAAAAAAAATAAAATGCCTGCCTGACTTGTTAGCCTGGTCGTGGTGAATCCTCGGCCTCATTCGCAATATTGCTATCCACCCAGCGTATCCGTAGTAGTTAGTCAACCTGCCCTCCCGTATCGTATCGGCGCCGCTATTCCCGCTCTTCTCTCATTTTTATTTTATTTTTATTTCTTTTCCCCTTTCGTCCCCAACACCAATTTCCCAACCGTGAACCACTTCTCGGTCGAATGCCGACACGTGCCTACCATTTGCGGCCAAGTCGACTTTTCGCACGAGCGGTACGCATCCCCTTGCACCCAGATGATGGGACAGGGCCCTGGTACAACGTGGGCATTCCTTCATCAATAACCTTGCCAGTCCTCCACGCCTCCCATTCCATCCCATGCTCATCCCGCTTTCCCTTCCCCAGGGCCACCGAGATTACCCCCAAGCCCGGTCCTGGCGCCTGCCCTCTCAATGTGTGTGATTGTGTGCGTGCGGGCGGACGCGGGGGGGGGGCGGTGAGGCGATGGAAGAGGTGGCTTAGTCGTGATAACCCCTAGCTTGTGCCACCGTCTCGTTGTCTGATTGGCTCGTATGACCCTGGGGAAGCTATTCGGGGAAGTCAAGACGGACAATGGGCAGACAAAGCATAAGGAAATACTGGAGAGGAGGCACAATCTGAGAGAGAAAAAGGGTACCCCTCGTCACGCAATTTCGCCTCGCCGATGGCACAATCCCCTCTGGTCCTACCCTCATCGCCAGATTCTTACCCCGTGGCATGGGGGCTGGACCTTGGCCCGCGGGAGCCTGCATTTATTGACAAAAGCGAGATCTGGGGGAGTAGCGCCGCCCAACAACAGATGGCCGTTCCGTCTCCACGGGGAACCCCCCCCCCCTCCAAATCATGCCTTTATCTCACGAGCATCAGCTGAGTGAGAGTCTGGCGCCGATGCCAGTGCTCATTCGCTTCAACCCGACTCCGGGATCGTCATGCCAGTCAGTTGCCGGCGTGCCAATCCAACCCGCGTCGTGACATGGCCGCCGTCTGGCATGGGCAAGGCGAAGCGCATACAGAAACAACCCAATAAGCTTGTCTATGCCGTCCCCAGTCGCCCAAGCCGCTACTCGTGCATCTTTGCCGGAGCTCACGGTTGGTTGCCAGGCGAGGGGGACCTATATTTGTGCCGGTCGTATCACAGCACACAAGCCAGCTTGTCCGAGCTGATACGGCGCCGCGATCCGGCTTTCTCAGCTCACGGTGAGATGTGGTCAGGGCTGTTGGGGGTGGCTATCCGCCTCGTTCGTCGCCTGTCTCTGTTCGAAGCAACAGGGCGGCCAACATTTGTTGGCCAAACGGCGTGTTAGAGGTCACCATATGGGATCCCAGATGACTGTGTCGGCCTCACTTGTCACTTTGTGACACAATTCGAGACCGCCTCCTTTCTTCCTTGCCATCATACCAATTCTTGGGCCCCCCCAACTTTCCGCCGTGTCAGTCCAAGGACCGAGCAAAGCTCCATTGCATGTAGCTGTTTCCGAAAGGCCGACTCTCTGGCTCGTCTTTACGGGCGCCCATGGAACACTCTTCTGGGCACTTATCCCTTCTACGTCCGGTCCCCGGCGGGGGTGTGGGGGCCGCCGCTCTGTCAGGCGCCTTTAGCTCCTCTTCCTTCGAGATAAGAGTGTTGGAGCGGTACCGGATCCCAACCATCAAACGTGTGGCGAAGGGTTCCTAGGAGAGCCGTCGAGAGCAAGTCATATACATCACCAGACACCCCCTCGAGGCAGGACCCTTTACGCATACCTATCAACTCTGCAGCCAGCTTCACCGCAACATCACCAGGGGACCATGGTCATCGGGGCTGCCCAGCCTCACTCAACTCCTCAGCCGACCCGGTCTAAGAAACGAGGCCAGCAACGATATATGCGCTGTTTGGTAAGGTCTTCGACCGTATGTGTGTCTTGGTGTCTCTGATGTCTGTCTTGGCTGGTCTTGCCACTGCTCCACTGCGCGGTAAGCGCGAGAGCAAAAAAAGAAAAGAAGGTTAGAGCCTCCAGGAGAACAAGAGCCTTACCGCAGATGACTCAAATTTCCGCATCGTGACTTCTTCAGTGCTCGCCAGTGTGCGAGGCAGACCTACCTGTGTGATCGGCAATAGATAAGCTGCAAAAGCCGCCTGAGCTGAATCCCGGGGCGCCCCTCTGTCTCCCCCCCCCCTGGACGGATTCGCACACGTCTACCCTGTGCGTTCTCTGCCACAACAAGTATCTGAGCGGACTGTTGGACTGCTGGACACAGGGTTGGGCGCTTCTGCGACTCGGCGTTTCTCGGTAGTCTCTCGCCGAGGGCAACATATTCGCTTGACCCTCGGCTCGCCTCTCGGTCTGCGAACACACGACGAGATAAAATTCTACAAACTGCTTGGGCTTGACCATGAATACCCATACTCACCGAGCCGCCGGTTCGATTGGCCCAGGCTCGGAGGCTTGTCGGGATTTTGAGAAATCTTTCGTATGCTAACTTCCCCCCCCCCATCCGCCTCTGCGGTCTCTCCGTATGTTTCGAACATCGTGGGCACCTGGTCTCGCTTCACCAGCGGCGGTGGTTCTGTTCTTGCTGTTGGCGGATAGACGGGAACACATCCTCTCGGGCAACTGTAGGGGGCGCCGCCCCAAGACTTCAGTTTCACACAGCAGTCCGGTGCTGATGCTTGTGGATGCAAGGATCCTTCATTCAGCCAAAGGAGAAGCGCCCCCATGATCCAAGATGGACAGAACGTGGGGGTATCACTTCCTTTCACCACCATTCACGGCTCTATCCTGGCATATCGCCATCGAGCCCTCCTCTCGCTCACGATTCTCATTGGCGTTGGGAGACCTATGATCTCCAGGCGGCGCCACCTCCTCTATTGCTTCGCTAGCGCCAGGTCCGCGGTCCTCTATGGTGCTCCCGCATTGCCAGACAACTCTTCCTCCAACTGCCATTTCCAGATGACCTTCCTTCCAGGTGCAGTCGATCCCCCGTGCTGTCCCAGGCGCTAAGCTTTATTAAGGAATTCCGGGGAGGCTCCAAAAGACCCTGTCCCAAGATTTGGGGTACCGTGAGATCTCGTCATCCCCGGACTTTCTTCTTCACGCCACTTGGCCTCTCGGACGATGAGCTCCGGGCTTGAGAATCTGCGCAACTCATCTTCTGTTCGGGAGCATACCGACCCTAGATTTCATGCCAAAGAGCCCAAGCTGTGGTATATTGATCGAGTCAGCCTTTCTGTACATGCGACGCTCGGGGCGTTTGGAAATTGCGATGGCATGCGGCGACAGAATGTGGTGATTCACCAGCCGAACTTCCACGTACTCCGTCTGGCCAAGGGCGGAAACAGATGTGTCTGATAGGACGTCTGCTGTGTCGACATGTAGTGGGAAGATTTGGCAAGTGACTTCAACAGCTCGTCCTGACCTGTAAGGGACGTTATCTCCAGAGTCCAGAAGTGTCGCCAAGTCCTTATCCCGCCACACACACCTTATTCCGCCCCCAGGTTTCTCCACGTCCCGATCTGGCTGACCGGCCGGCAACGTATGCATGCTACTTCAGTCATTTTCTCGGAGATAGTACGATGCCCGATGGGCGGCCATGTTATTTTATTTTATAACCGATCCGAACTCCCATAGGGGACTCGTTCGAAGTGACCAGAGTGTCGTTCTGTCCAAATTCATTTTTCAACGAGAATCCGACACGGAGCCAACAAGTAGCAGCTTTGCCATGAGACCAGCTTGATGCGTTCAATCGTTTCTTATGGGTCGTATCGCCAGAGCAAAGCCGCCGGTTTGCTGTCTGTTGGCGCCAGTCTTGAGTCTTGAGTCGTGTATCAGGTTCTGTACCGCACGCAAGACGCCGTTCGCGAAGCTAAGCATTGCACGGGTGGTTTCCATCCTCTTTCATGCGGAGGCCGAGACCATGGCTTGATTAAGTAATTGTCATCCTCGGCCGTGAGTTTTCTGCTTCTGGCGTATCGCCGAGAGTTGGCCGTAGCCAAACAGGGAACCCCGTCTATGTACAATGGAGGGAGAGCCGCTCCTACCTGGAACGCTCTCAGTCGACGGTGACCAGTGCGTTCTGTGCACTCTGTGCCCATGTCGTATAGCTGGTCATAAAGTTGTGAACTGCGGAGATTCGTACGCTCATCATACGATGGTGGGAATGGGCGAGCCACAGCTGTCGTCGAGTACGCTCAAGATTTCCAACGGAATTCGCGGGGCACAACGATGATCTTGCATAACGCGTACCTGCGTGCGGGGGCCGACATGCCACAGCGCTTCCAGTAGCGACAACAATGGCAACAATGCATGGTCCTGACTTCGTGCTTTGTAAGAGTCGCGGTTGGTGATTTGCTGTCTTGCTCAACAAGACAAGCCATCCATTGTCCTGCCGGAGAGAACCCCGCAGTGATGCACGCCCTTTACACCATGGTCGACGTTCTGCCCCTGAAGCGTTCCTGTTGTCTCGAATATCTGTGAACCTGTCTTGGACCTATCAAGGTCAATGACGGCTGAATGATAAGAACCGGGGGCTCTAGAGTCCGAGGCTCTGATCTCCAAGGGCGTCTCGAGTAGCAAGCGTCGGAGCGACTGGCTCTTGTACGACTTCCCAATGCCATCATTGGGCACACCACCGCTCAGTTGCTCGCGTTAACTGCGGGTGGCTACGGCTGTCCTTCCAGTCGATTGCGAAACGTGCCGGGCATGACTCAGTTCCTGCGTCTGGCTTCGACGGCCCAACGGAAATGAACCGAGCTGGGCCTGCCATGCTTCCCCAGACTTCCCTTGCCTTTCAACTTATCCCCGCAAAGCCCCTCGAAAGGCCCAGGCGGTAGCTCTGTGAGCTCGAGTCCAGAAAGGTTGCGGCGGTATCATGTCGTTTGCTGGCTTGGGTGAAGATTGACCCGAGTTTCCTTGCCGGGACACGCCTGTGTTTGAAACCAGCTTTCTCAAAAAGGCGATGTCTGGGGGGCGTGAAAATCAACCGGGGATAGCGTGTTACGGGGGGCACGATACATGGAACGCAGATAGTTGTGGGGAGAGTCAGAGCCACGCCCGGAGGTGTCAAAGTCGACAGTGGTGTGGTGTTATGGATTTGAGTCCCCAGTTTTCTGAGGGTGGTTGTCGAGATCCCGAGATTCTCCGACAAGCACAAGCAAACAACCAAGCCAGCCTGCTCAGTGCATCCGTTTGGTCATGGCTGGCGGTATGTGAGTGGCGCCCGTAAAATCTCTGTCGTATTTTGGTTGCCTCAGGTGAACCGCAAACAGATGAATTTGGCAGCGCTTGAGAGCATCCCTCGAGGAGACATTGCTCCATTTGCTGGAATTTGTGCCGTCGAGAGCTTTGAGTTCTGGGACACATGCCCCTCTTCCCTATCACATGTGAAAAGATAAGAAAAAGGGGGGATACCCCAGGAGAAATCGGTCCCTTTGCCTAAAAGAAGCAGTCAAGGATGAGGTAAGCGCGAAAGCTTGGGGAATCGCAAATGAGGAGTTGAGAAATGGCACAGAGTAACATTCTTCCACATGAAAATGCTGGGGAAGCGCGTACCTTGCATTTGCACATGGATACAGAGGCTAAAAGGTCTTGCCAGAACAGCAAACAACCTTCATAGTTCTCGCTCGTGTCTTGAACTTCTGGTTAGCCGCACCTGTGAGCGAGCGGCATCGGGCAGTTTGAAGCGCCGCAAATTGCTGGCCCGAGCCCCGATATCAGCTCTCCACACAAACTGTGGAACGAAAACGCGGATAAGGAAAACTCCGCTTGTCCTCCGCGTTATCAACCCCAGGTCGGTGGCACCCGAGCCCCCAGGGGACTTTATTGGCAATCTACCCCAGCTTGTGAGATGAACGACATCTGCCCAGTGCCCAGACCAGAGCAATCAGGATTCGTCGCCGATGGGCCACCAGAAGAAAACGTGATCCGTCGACCCGAGCTCGGATCCTCGGCATAGAGAAGGCAGCTGGTTCCAAATGTGGACACGCCCTATCTTCAAGAAAAGGCATGTAAGCGTGGCATGTTGTCTCCGAACCATTTCGCTCGATAACAACGCAATCGTCAGGGAGACCCTTGGTAGCGCTTACATTGAGAAGGCGAGGCTCAGCACTCTTAGGGCGACTGTTGGCCGTTAAGGTGCGTGGAGGGCGACTCGGGTCCTCGCTGTCAGGTAGGATACGTCTCTGATCTTCGCAAGGGTCTTGCCGTACACTTACGCCAAAGACTTTCTGCCGTCTGTGGAGTGGATAACCATAGTCCCGGTTTCCGACCCGACGAGTCGCCCTCTTGGAAGAGTCATGCTGGCTTCCGATGCTCGTCGCTCTACCGCCAAAGCTGAAGATGATTGCGCTCCCACTGAGGAGAAGCCCTGGGTCTCATGGGGAGGCCCCAAGATCAAGAACTTGCTCAATATAGGCATTCCGAGCACCCCGCAGCCCCACGCGGGATCATGCCGTAAGTGTCTGAAGACTAATTGGCGTTGACGGGCATGATCAAAGCAACAGCGGTGATCTATCATTGGAGGTAATTCTCGGCGGAATTTTGGTCTGCAAATGCAAACTATCCATAGATTGCTCATCAACCGTGTGTAGCCCCAGACACGGTGCCTGCTGACAACAGGGATGATTGATTTGCTGTACAGGGCATCAAGGACATGTGTAGCTGCCGATAGATGAAACCGCGGATGAGGAGGTTCAGGAGTGTGCCATTGTACGAGTAATATCTGCTGTTGCAAGGTCTGAAAGCTCGAAGCTCTGAGGTTCGCTGTAGAGTTACATAGGCAGTGAAACCGGAGAGGCCTTAGAATGTTCCGACTCGATAGGGAGATGGTAGATTGATAGACTGGTCGCTGGTTCGGGGGATGCGAATGCAATGTTGGAGACGGTCGAGGAAACGATTCCGACGACCACGTTCCATCCGTTCGGCCGGGGATGTTGCCGCGATGCTATTATTTCTTGCCGTCCAATGTGAATCGTTACGCCTGAAGATCCTCCCAGACGTTCCGGGGGCTCGGTACCAGGATGGCTCAATTGCCGAGACGGCTCCCAGATAGCCGTGTTGTCTGGCGTAGCATCGACAGCAGGCTCCGGCCAAGTGGACTGTATCGACAGACGGACACAGAAGGCCAAACGTCTCGCAGCACGTGTGAGAGTTGAAGAGAATGAGAGAAGAAATAAAAGACAACTTCAAGAGGCTGTCAAAAAGCGCTACCATAAGGCCACGGGTATCTCGAAGCAGTTCAAGCTCCGGTTCAAGGTGGAGTGTTATTTCTTTTAAGACGCACGGCCACTCGCACTTGACTGCCGCTTGAGCAGTGTTTGCATTGAAGATGCACTCGACAGTATCGTATACAGTGGTCTATAGGGAGGGAACGCATACTGTTGTTCGTCAGCGACCATGTTGAGAAGGATGGGGGCTGGATATACACATGTTTTTTATTATCAAAAAAACCTACTTTTTGAAAATATTGCATTGAGGGCTCTTGTCCGTCAGGAAGCAGCTCCTGTTCGTGCAGTTGCCTGTCTAAGCCACACCCTCTTCAGTGAATCTGTGGCTAGTGGCATCATGTGGGGCACGTGTGAGGATGGGGTCCGGCGTACTGTGCGCACTCCTCAACTTCACGACGTCCGTCTTTGGGGCAGAACAAACTAGTGGCGAGCTCAACAAGCTGGCAAACAGCAACCCAGCAATGGAAAGGTATCACTCCGTTCACGAGGAAGATATCTCCAGCTTCGACCTATCGTCAACCCGTACGTTTACCACCACCAATTAGCAGTGATACCGACTGACGGAAACAGATCGACTGCCCACTGTGTCCGCCGCGGAGGCACTGGAAGATCTGGATGGTGACGTCGCCAGGCGCATCTCTACAGGTCTCGATCGACTAGACGAGACGCTCGTATCTTCTTCATCTTACCAAGACACTGGCTCAGCGCGTGGAGGTCTTCAGAGAGGCCAAGTCACCGAGATATGGGGACCGCCTGGCTCAGGCAAGACGGCTCTGGGGTAAGGAGCCGCTGTACAGTTCTAGTGTTCTGCAAAGGAAGTGTGTGGCTAACATTCCTTTGAAGTATCCAACTTGTCGCCAATGCGTTACATGAGGGGCATGGTGCCGTGTGGGTAGGTCGGTTCATCTTAGACTGCGACAGGCTGGAAGAGAGAATGACAAGGCTGATGCGATTTCCAAAGACTGCGCCTATTCTGTCTGCGGCCAGCGACTTATTGCCGTGATCGAGGCAGTGGAACAAGCCCGGCCATCTACGGACGAGGGACCGGCGGGAGCATCCGGCGATAACCTCGCTCACTATAGCTGCCCGAGCTTACCTCACTTGGTTGCACTGCTATGCCGTCCCACCGCGGCGACGGTGCCAGCGAAGACGGCTCTGGTCGTCATAGATTCGCTGTCAGCCCTAGTGAATCACGCTTTCCCCAAGGCGCCCGACGGTCGAAGAGGACCGCCGCAGGGCAAAGGTTCGTACGCCCGTCCCAGATAAGAAGCATCTGCTAATGGCAAGCCAGGTCCAGGATTGTCGGCGAAGCGGCTGCAGGCTCTGCAGTATATCACCAGCGCACTGCAGAAACTAGCGGCAACGCGAGACTGCGCAGTGGTGGTCTTGTCGCAATGCGCAACAAAGATGCAGCTGGAGCGGAGCGCGACTTTGATCCCATCCGTTAATGCTGGAATCTGGGAGCAGGGGATGTCGACACGGGTGGTGCTGTTCAGAGATTGGGTCTGGAAGGAAGGGCGGCCATCGACCGTATGCTTCGCGGGCGTGCAGAAGCTAGACGGCAAGGCTGGGCCGGACATGATGCAGAATGCAGCGGCGTTTAGAGTTGAAGCGGTCAGTACTTCTCCCCTGGGCAGTCACGGATCCGACATAATATCGCAAAAGCGGAGTCTCTAAGAAGGAAGACAAGGTGATTTGCTGACTTGACACGTTGTCGTGGACAGACGGGCGTGGTCGGCGTGCGTTACGACACCAGCCAGCCATCGGTGCTGCTGTCGACTAGTACTCCACGGGCGAAACGCAAGCTGGCAGAGGCTGGTCTCGAAGTGCCAGACAGCGAGGAGGACGATGAGGAATACGGGTGGGTTCAGGAAGACGACGCGGCACTTCCCGGCCCGCCGCCACAATGGCAAGGCAGCGAAGACCTCCTCTTGGGAACGCAGGCGGCCGAAAGCGAAGAGGACGGGGACGGCGGCGACCATGATGACACGGGGGACGAGGCAGGACAAGTGGAGGAGACAGCGGTTAGCGGCCGAGATAACGACGAATTGGCCGAGTAGCAAAGGGCAGGGCGGAGGCAGGGCCCAGTGGGATATTTCCGGGCCAAAGGCCGGAGCTTGGCCGACAGATAGGACGAGCATGAATCGATAATACATACGGTCATGGCCCTCCCCCATCGGCCCCCTTTTGTGGCCCCGGCAAGCGCAGCCCCAGACTTTGACGAGATTCGCAGATGGGCAGAAATTTCTCGCCAGAAGCCGACTCCGAGGCTTGACACCGTGTGTGTCATGTTACGGAGCCTCACGGGCTTTGGAGGCGTGAGGATGAGGCGGAAGAAGGGGAGAAGGCAAAGGAGGAGGAAAAAACTAGAGCAACTCCACCAAGAGTCAGAGATGCCCCGCCACAGGCAGAGATTCAGCGGTTAAGGACCGATAAGAAGCAGCGGTCGGTCAAGGCCCGGCTCCACCGAGAGCATGAAATTTCATCGTCACCATTCGGCCAAATGTCGGCTTGACGCGGACCGCCTGGGGAGCCAGCCTCAGAGACACCACCACGGACCGCAGGAAAGACTGTGGGAGAGAGAGAGGCCGTGGCTCGCCCGGGCCCCGACCCCAGAGAGCCCAGTTCTTTTTTACATTCGTGGGGTCCCACATGTTGGGTAAGCCGCAGTGGCTGACGCTGGAACTCTCTTGGCCGAGAGCGACCGAGTGGGCTGGTTGGCTGGCTGGCTGGTGTGAGGGATGAGAGCGAAAATGAGAGCAGGGTGGTTCTGTCATCGTCTTTTTTGTGCGCCGGGGACAAGTCCGAATGCGACTGGATGCTCCTCTACGGCGAAAAGAGGACCATGATGGCTGAGGTGAGAGAGAGTGGAGGAAGCGCCATTTGACTTGTCTGTTGGGTCGGCCAGCAGGGAGAAAGGCGCAAGGTGCGGCGGCGGCGCGCTTGACTAGGGGGGGTCGAGGAATAATTTGCGCTTGGAGGGGGGAGAGAAGGTCGGGAGCGGGTTTTCGTGGGGAAATCTCTCTACTGTACATACTACGTAGTAGGTATCCTCCTCCCTCGCCGCTCGCGCCGCCTTCGGTCGGCCCCGTTTTGTTCTCGAAGGAAAAGATGGCGTCAGATCGAGGGTGCCCCACGGCCCAGCGCAGGAGGTGCGGTAGCCCAGCTTGTCTAGGGCGGAACGATGCGCTGTATTTGGGGCGCCCCGGGGGGCGCTTCTGCCAGCAGCCAGGCTCACCGGCGCGCCAAGCTGGTCCCCCAAGGGCACCGAGGGCACTAGATGGGCGGGGGGGATCCTCTACACTACTCACATAGATAGTACATACATAGTAGTCTGTCTTCCACTTCCATGTCAGGGCAGAGAACGGGGGGGACCGCCAAAGCGCTGGGATTGGCATTGGCACCTTCAATTCCAGCTTCTAGGGCAGGTGGCATACACACAGGCCGTGGTTGGCTATTTACACATATCCAATGCTCAATGGCGCCGGCTGTGATCTCCACAAATAGTGGGTCCCGACGTTGTCTCCTTCCCTGTTGGATGCGCGGTATCGTGCAAGAGAGAGAGACAGGAAGGAAGCAGCGCTGCGGCGGCGCAAGTATTTCTGGAGAAAAAGTGACTTTGCGGTACTTTCTTCCCAGAGTGCCGCCTGTTGCGATTTTCATTGGTTTTTTTTTTTAAGGCTGTTCCCCTGTCACATCCCGCCTTCGCGACTACCTCGCCCTCCGTCACAGGCTTTGGCTCTTCAGCCTCTCTTTCCCTCCTCCCTCTCCCCCAGATCTTTTCGAGCACGTTTTGCTAGGCGCACGCCCCCAAGCCTTGCAGCCCTGCGACCGGGGGGTGCTCGCGGTCCCTCTTCTTCAGGACAGTCCCAAGGGTCGTGTAGAGGCTATCGACACTCTGAATTCTCGCCGGCGCACGACAGCTCATCCTTTTAATGCCGCGACGGATACGGACTACCTGCAGTATCCCTTCATCTTGGCTGATTGGTGACATAATCCCGCCCCATCCGCTCGCTGGCATTGGTCCCTTGCCTGAAGTTATCTATTCCCACATGCTCTGTAACTCACGTAGAAATAAGTCCATTGTGCGTACGGCTCCCTCACGTTATTCTCCGGCCCCAGCGGGGTCTTGATCGCAACCGGACCGGCTCTATGTAACATGACTCTCTCAAATCTGGAGGGCCTAGACCGGCGCATCCTCAGGACGAATGATGCCATTCCGCTTGGCCCTTGCGCAGCGGTTCCCAGCTTTCCGCCGCGCGGGCTCGGGGTTCCCCCAGGACAGGACGGGCAACTCTGAGTTGAGGGTCTCGTGTGCAAGAGGCGAAGGCCATGGTATCTAGTGTATAGTATAGGACACGACATTGCGCCTGATTTCGTTTCCCCAGGCCGTGTTGCATCGACGCTGGATCAACCACGCCTAACCGAAACGAAGTAGGGGAAACTAGTGTACGGAGTCGGTGGCCCAACAGCCTCAACTCCCTCATTCCCGCCCTCTCCGCTCTTTTCACGCACAGTACCGTGGTAGCCGTACATACAACTGAACCCCATCCCATCTTACGATCGTACCTAGTAATCGAGGGACCACCTTGGCCCGCCAGATCACGGCCACACGTACCAGACGCAGGCTCCACGGCCTAGTGTGCCCAAAGGCAAGACAAGGCCGAGTAGTAGGTGCGCCTACAGAGAGTCGGTCCCGATGGCTGCTGCTGCGTACCGCCGTCATGCCGTCGGGCCAGCCAAGCCGAGGTCGTCGCCTCATTCGGCTGAAGAAATTGAGAAGGACGCCCTTCTCCCATCAGCCGATGCAGCCTCTCTCTCTCTCCCTCGGAGTTTGCCAGCTGCACCAAGATGAGGCCTCGCAGCACAGCGCATCCCACAACGGCAACCGGCCAAGGTTTCCCAGAAAAGGTATGGATTGAGTCCGGTCTGGGGAGCCAGATCAACCGAACCGCTGGCGCGCCCAAACCCGCTTGTCTTCTCCGCATCGAGTAGAGTCAAATATACGACAATGACATCTTCGAAACAACGACACCACCACCACCACCTGCAACCGACTACCACCGTACATCTCGATGTTTCTGCTGCCACAGCTTGTCCCGCTGCAAGGATGGACGGAACCCGCCTCCGACCCGGGACCTGCTTGAAACGGTACGTGTGCCTACGTGTTCATCACGGCTAAAAACTCTTCTTTCTCTCCGGGCCTCTAGAACTGCGGGCATCGCCCGTACTACTGCACAGATCGACCATTCGCCGCGGGTCGCATACCGATGCGACCACGGGGAGGTACCGCACAGTAGCAGAACGGGAGCAACAGAATACTGTGGGCGGGCGGTGCGGTTCCTCCAGGCTGTATGTGATGCGGAGTATTTTACAGTGTACAAGACACTCACTCACACGCACTTACAGCCGCAGCCGCGCAGAAAGGGAGGGGGAAACATCAGATCCCACCGCCAAGTTGAGACGATTTCGCTGCAGACCTTGGGCGCCTCCCGCTCCTCATCAGCCCACAATGCTGCTTGATCGTGCGCAGATCGGCCAACCCTGGCTCCATCTTTTTGTTCCTTTTCCCGTTCCCTTCCTCTGCCGGATCGTTTCGCGCGAGAGGTAGATATGTGCTTGTCTGTTGAAGCTCAATGAAACCACTCCACATACAATATACCCCAGCTTCTGTTCATTCATTGGTGACGGCCGTAATGCGCGCGTCCTGCTCGACCCAGCCAAGACTCCTTCTTACTCGCTGTGCCTTATGCACTGAAACGATACAGCATCCGTCTCTCTCTCCCTCTCTGCCTTCGCCGTATGTGGGCTGGCTCGTCCCCTGTCTCATTCGCAACTTTTTGCTCGTTTTGTTTCGCGGTTTGATGTCGATGTTGTCTCTACCGTTGCCGTTTCCTTGCGCCCCGCCTGCCCGCCCTACATCGTTCGATGTCTGAGGACCCGTGTGCCCCAATGCCGTTCCCGTTGGCCCGCGTTGCCGTCACCACTGCCGGCTGGCCGCCCGTGGGGGGGGGGGTTGTCTTTGCTCACCTTGAGAACATGCACATCGTTTTGGAGGTTCCCGGCTCGGCGAGGCGTAGGGGCACGATTCGGCAGTGGGCTTGATACGGCGGAGGGTCAACATAGGGACACTCTAGGAGGACGAGCAGAGTCGGGCTTGCAGCGGGTAACTCGCAGCGATCATGCACATTTCCCGCGTTTCCCCGCGCCTGCCCATCGACGCAAGACGCCCCCATTCCTGCATTCCCCCCCCCTCATCCGTGCTTGAAGCGGTGCTCTATTTCTGGGGAAGCACTCCGCTGCACCAATGTCTGGTTACCTCTTGCTGTTGTCCATCCTGGCTCTTTGTGGTTTTGCTCGCATGTCTCGATTGCCGTCTTGCATATGCGAGGTCCTAGACCGCCTCTATGATGCTGGCCGGATCGGCAGGCATGGCCATCGTCGCAGCAGACGTCCCCAGGCCCCTCCATCAAACGTTGGCGTTATTGAAAGTGTAACCGCAAGCTTTGCTCACTGCGGACGGCGCTGACGGGATAATGTGGTTCAGGAAGTTCACGCCTGTAGCCTCGGAAGGTTTCGTACAGGAGGACTTGCCCGTCTCCGTCGGGACAGGGCGCTGGGTCGCTCCCGGACCGGCCCAGTAATTGCGCCGAGAAGGTCGTCGGCCAGAGCGTATAGCCGAGGGACGACGGCGGAACCAAAAGTTTTGTTGAGCATGTTTGACGGCGCCATTCACGGCACCATTCACGGCACCATTCACGGCACTTCTCCTCTGACCGCATGTGTCGCCGGCTTTTTCCTCAACTCTCTGCGAGGCGGGTTGAGAGGGTGGTGTGTGCTTAGAAGCACTTTGGTTTTTTTTTTTGTAGTTTGTCTTTTTTTGGGACAAACTCTCAGAGAGTTCGTCGGGACAGGTTTGTCAGTGTTTCGCCTCGGGAAGTCTACGGCAAGTTGGGGAGGGGGATCCGTGGTTGCTGCGGCTCTGTATGCATACCTTCCGCAACACCCGTGCCCTACGTCAGATCTTTGCTATCTCCCTTACCACGCGGCACGCCATGCTGAGTTGCCATCACATGCCAACTCAACAATGGGGCCCCGCATTATTAGAACTGGCTCATGCTCGATTACTCAATGCTCTTGGAGGGGGTCGCTCATGCCGCATGAAGAGCAGATACAATAGACTTCCCGAGAAATGGTCGAGACCTCTTCTCTGATCCCTTGGTATACCTCAACCGGGCATTAGGTAACGACGGTATCATGCCCCTTGAGGAGAAGCTTTCGGGGGCATGACGGCATCTCTTGGATTCGACCTTGGGGTCCCGGCCGACGACGACTCTGAAGCTATCATGTGAGATTCGGAAACAGGCCGCAACGTAGGCCCGGGCACTTCCCTCTGCTCGGTCTCGCTCGAAATCTCCTCCTACCACTGCAAACCCCCCCCCCTCCCGAAGCAGGAACGGCGCGTCGTCTGGGTGCCCGTGCAAGCGGGCAATCCTTCGATTCGAGCTCGGAGCTGTGGCCGGAGCCCAAAACTCAATCGTGAGGATGTTCCCGAAACCCCGCCAACTTGTGAGGACCCCTCGCCCTCCCATCCCCTCGAGACCGCCAGGCTTGGCATCTTTACCCCAGGGCTGGGATAGCGTTGCAGCCCAGACCCGAGCGACGACTCCCTGTCCCCTTGGATGAGGGCGTCCATTCGATTCGAGCTCGGCAGTAAGTCCGAGAAACTCTAATTGAAGATCCGCGGGGGTGGCCGCTCTTCACGAATACGTTACGGGACCATGACGCGTCTCTTGTGTGACCTCTTGTTCTTCAACGACGAGATGTATTCCGTAGATCTGATCTGTCCATGACTGCCCATGACGAACCCGAAGACGAGGGAGGTGGACTGGCGGTTGGCCGACGACTCCCTGGAACAGATGCGCTTTCGCGAGCTATACGATACATACAAGACAAGTAAAAGGAGAAAAAAAAATCATTGACAGCGCCGTAGCCATGCATTGGAGAGACCCTTTTGCTCCCATGTTTTTACAAGTGACTCCGACTCCCAGAACATTCAACGACGGGGACAAGACGGAAGAAGGGGAAAGAAAGAAAGAAAAACAAGTACATCTTTTCATGCAGAGTAACTGGGCGGGTTGGGGTCCGCGTACACCATGGTCGCCTTGAGGAAGACGAGCACCTCATACGCGGCCTTTGCGATGTCGAGCCCCCTCTTCTTCCACTCGGACTCGGACCACAGGTTCTGCAGCATGTTGTCGGCGACGAGCGTCACGATGAAGCGCGCGTAGTGGTCCTCGGCCGCCCAGCCCGTCTTGTCCGGGTGGTGGACGAGGAACTTTGCTTTCCGGACGTTGAGCGCCTCGCGCGCCGTCTGCGCCGTGCGGGTCTTGTCCGGCTCCGGGACCGAGCTGGGCCCGGCGCCGGTCGCCACCGCCCGAGAGAGGTAGTCGGCGTAGAACTCGTTCCAGGACCCGCGCACAAAGTGGCTGCCGAGCCAGGCGTGGAACGCTGCGGCGTCTTTGAAGGGGAGGAGCTCGAGGAGGAGGCGCTCGTGCTGCGAGGACACGCGGGAGGCCGACGGGTGTGGGAGCGGTGCGGCTGCGCCGGCAGCAGCGGCGACGACGGGCACCGGGGCGGGGATGGGTCGCGGTGCCATCCGGGGCGTTGGGGGCGGGGAGGCGAGGCGTTGGTAGGGGATGTTCTTCAAGGGGGAGGTGTAGGTCTGGGCTCGGTGTCTGCGCGGGCGGGGGATGCACATTTGAAGAGGACGAGGCTGGATGTCACAAGGCGGGAAGGGGCAGAGTGACCAAGGCAGCTGATGGGGATCAGATTGCGACGGGCTGGGTAGAGCGTGGCTGTACAGAGACATCGCGAGAGTCTGCCTGGTCGGCTCGGGAAGCTGACGCATATATGCCCCCCTCGAGTAGTGCCGGAACGGTCGCCGCCCGCCGAGTATGCCCACCGAGCACGCCCTGCATTCGGGGCGTCTCTTTGCTTTGACGTCGGTTCAGGCCCTCCCTCCCTCTACTCCCCTCCCCTTTTCTTTTCGGTGCTGCCTGTGGTGTTCTTTACGAAGTGACTGCGCATTTGGAGGGGGTGGCTTTCCAGGCAACAGAGCTGAAGGCCGGAGCCGGCGAATCACGGGCCTCTGCCCCGGGCCTCTGCTTACGGCGCTTACGCGGCTTGGGAGGGAGCCAAGAACGGGACGCGCAGCAGACGTCTTGTCGTCAGGATCAAAGCTGAGGGGTTTTTTTTTAAGTGGAAGAAACCCCTGTGGGAGCGCTAGTTGCATCCATATTGTACTTCGGAAACCCGTGCCGGGGTTTTCAATCGCGCGGTTTCGGGCTCGGAGTTGAGGCGATAATGTTCTACTTGCTCTTGGCCATCCCCGACTCGGACATTTGTTTGAGACGTTTACTTCCCTCCATCTAAGACGTACTGGTAGATTGTTGAAAGTCCCGGGGTGTAGATGGATGTTGCCCAGTTCTTGGCCGAGTCGTCTGCATCATGTCTGCACGGTCTTGTGTCGTTGCCTACGAGGCACTGGTATGCGATCAAGTCGCCACGTCTTTCCCCATCAACGGCCAATTATAGGCGATGATAGGGCAGCTCATCAAGAGGCTCCTTCGGACTCGCTCAAAATTGGGCCAGATCTTCAAAGAAGTCGTCGATGGACGGCTGTTCCTATAAGTTCTGCGGCGAAAAAGTATTGCTCATGTTCTGGCCAAGCGAATGTATTGTAGCGTCACCTCATTATGTTCCCCTTTGATGACCAAGTCTCTGAATACTATAAGTATCTACTTCACGGAAAGGATTATGTTCTGGCGGAGATGACTATCTCTAGCTTGGATGTGATGAACGCTTTGGACTTCTTGTGCCGCGTTGATTAAACCCCACTCTATTTCTTCTCCAGATCGTATAAGATCCGATTCCAAACCCGATACACTTTGTTCGAGTGAATTGCTTCTGGTCTGGGAGACGTTTCTTTAGTTCTGATGAAAAGCGTATACCGGCGTCTGAGTTGGTATATATATGTGCTGAATTGGGTTCTGCTCCACAGCGTAGAGGGCAAGGAGTATCATTAGCATGTGTGTACGGATGCTCCTAAGGACGCAACACTCCCCAGAACACCTGAATCCCTCCAGGGTCAACTTTAAGTGAACCAATAGGTCTAAATGCGTCGTTAAAGCATGAAAGGCGGCAAAAGGGGCCGATCCGCGGTTTGAACGCGGGACTCTTGCTGAACTTCGAGTGAACCCAAAGCAAGGATCTTACCACTTGACCAATCGGCCTGATTGTTCTTGTGTGTTTGTTAAAAGCTTCTGCCTCCGAATGCTTCAGGAAGGAACGGTTTGTGGCCGAAATGAACGGAAATGTGCAAGCTGGAAGGGGCGGGTGGCTGTGTGTTGATGTTGAGTCACCGGGCAAGAGGCCGTGGATGGGCCGGGCTCTGCTCACGATGCAAAGGGAACGCAGTCACGGAATGGGGTTTACACTTCTGGGTTTCCGATCAGAAAGCGAAAGTTCTTTGGAAAGTAGCAAGTAAAAATTTGGGCAAGATCAATTGCATAGCCAGTGTTTGCGTTCCCTTGATGAAGGCCAGTTTGCAGGATCGAACCTACGATGAGGACGACCTGCCAACTTCCCCTGTCTGAGTGCGCTGCACCTGTTCTTGAGAGACAAAGAGGGTACACATTCAACCATCCCAGTATGTTGCTGCCGTATCATACTTCATGGTCAAATGGGGTTTCCTTTCTCCAAGCAACCCAGAAGCACTTGAAGCTGGCCTCGTCATTCTTGCTTGCCTTGTTATGCCGTCGAAAATGTCCAGGAAGTATCAGATGTCAGTTGATACCAAGCATCGCAATGGCAGCTCCCGCCTGCTTTATGGGACTTTGGGCTTGGTTTCTCCCTGGTCCCATTCTCTCTTCATCCTCAATTGCTCCTCTCAAGCTTCGGTAGCCGTGTTACAATCTTCGAAGCAGCATCTCGCAACCGGTTGACGCTTCTGACAAAGTTCCAAGTGTGTATTTCGCTGCCCATCTGATCTTGAGTCCCCGCTGACTTTGATTAAACCAGGCACTTGCGGCTGCTTCAGATCATCAGCCTGCTCTGCTTCAAACTGCTTGATCCCGAATTCCAGCCATGCGGGAGCTTCCCCCCTTGCAACTGGACGGCATCGAGGCTGAGATGGCGCCCGACAACGCGCAGGCTGATGCTTCAAAGCAGTCGGACGAAGAGCCGAGTCAGTCCACGTTGCAGCCGCGCTCCAAGAGACAGAAGCAACGCCGCCGAATCAGATACCGCTTCCTCACTCCATCGGAATGGGCCATCGTCGCTCATGGTATTGGCGGCGTCAACGATACCGAAGGCCACATTGCACTCCATCCAACTTGCTGGTACTACCCACCCAAGGGCATTCCCAACGGTCTTTACCGAGACGTCGTATGGCACCGAACCAAGTACTTCTACATGTACCATGGCATGAGCTCTATTCGATGGGTCTCGTACATTCTGCAGATCATTTTTGGGGCCATCCTCACCGCAATCGGCTCCATGTCGTACAATAACGGCACTCCCATCACCATCATTGCGGCTGCAAACACTATAAATGCTGGCATTCTCGCACTCTTGCACAACAGCGGTTTGCCCGACCGCTACCGCTCCGACCAGGCGGAGTTCGACGAAGTTGAAGACCACCTCAAGAAGATCCTCGACACCGGAATCGTTCCTGAGGATATGTCTGTCGATCAAGCTCTTATCCATTGTTTTGATCTGTACCAGGAGGCCAAAAAGACCGTCTCTGCAAATATCCCAGCAACTTACACGCCTAGTTCAGTTCTGTCAGGTGGCCAGCAAGGCGGCGAGCCGCAGAAGCCGGGCACACCCGGACCAGCGACACCCAATGCAACCAACTCGGTCATCGCTACCAGGCTTTCAGTGGCTGCTCCCCAGACTGCTACCGAAGAGAAGTAGCATGAATAACAGCGCATCGAGTTGAGATCAGGAAGTCATTGGAGGCTTGTTTACTCTTGTTAAATTGCATTACATTTGGGCCAAGACGGGAATCGCTGGCGGTAATTCAGACGGGGGCTTGGGGTTATATCAGGCGTAGTAGATGATAGGGAACGTGTTTTAGTTAGACCAACATGAGCTACGAGATCAAAAGAAATCTCCACATGCATTGCGCCGAATTGGATTGCAGACGTGAAGTTGTGATGCCTGGGGAGAAAAGGGTCCATGGTGTAGCAAGCCTGGCATGGAAGAGCATGTCACCAGTGACTCACCGCCTTTGGCAGAATATTGGGACCCACTGAAATTTCTCTCGTGGACCAGCGGCAACCTTTGACTTCAGTGAGCCACATTGAAGTCGACCCAAATTTTTGTGACCCATTCACATGAAGTGACTTTATGTTGAAGCCGAACTTTCGGGGAGCATTTCGCCTGGCCACACGCCCTGCGAGCCGGCAGTTTCACAAACAGCTTCCATTGTCCAACTTCAAGTCACTCCGGTTAAGCGGCTTCTCAGTCATCCCTAGTCACCAGACTGTCTCAAGACCCAGTGCGCCTTTCATCAGATTCTGCAGCAATTCATCTGCTCAACCCAATAACACCGTCACCATGAGCGGAGAAGAGGCGGTCATCACCTACGATGGCAAGAACTACAAGGGAATAACGGAGGGCAAGGCCACCATCCTGGTCCCCGCCGAAGTCGAGCAGAAGGGTCAGCAGGTTTTTTACAACCCGATTCAGCAATTCAACCGAGACCTCTCTGTTCTCGCCATCAGAGCGTACGGTCAGGGGTTGTCGAGAGGAAGGCTGCGCAGGCCGCGCAGGTCGCCTCCAGGCGCAAGGACAAGAAGAGACGGAGGGGCGCTGCGGACGAGGGCGGCAACCGGCCAGCCAAGGTTCAGATCACGGACGACGGCAAGGCGGCTGAGACTACCAACGGCGACGCTCAGGCGGCAGAGCCCGAGAACGGTGCCAATGGCACCAGTGCGGCGGCCTCAGAGAAGGCTGCGGCTTCGACGACCGAGGCGCCCGCGACGTCTGCAGAGGCCAAGGACGGAAAGGCCGAAGGCGCGGGAAAGCCTGCCGCCGAGAAGTCGCCCCCTCGCTTTACCGTTTTGGACGCTTTGTCGGCCTCTGGTCTTCGTGCGCTGCGTTACTCGCACGAACTGCCCTTTGTCACTTCAGTGACGGCCAACGATCTCACCAAGAGCGCCATTGAATCAATCAAGCTGAACACGAAGCACAACGGCCTGGAAGACAAGATCCAGATGAGCCACGACGATGCCATCGCCCACATGTACCGGCGCATCGCGGACGATCTGACGAACCGGGACCGCTTTGGCAACCCCAGCAAGGAGAACAAGTACGACGCCATCGACCTGGACCCTTACGGAACCGCTGCGCCCTTCCTGGATGCCGCCGTCCAGGCCGTCAGGGATGACGGTGGTCTGCTTGCCGTTACTTGCACGGACGGTAGCCACTGGGCCGGCCACTGCTACGCCGAAAAGTGTTTCTCGCTGTACGGCGGTGCTCCCGTGAAGGGCCTGCATTCCCACGAAGTCGGCATCCGCCTCATCCTCCACGCCCTGACGAGCACCGCGGCGAAGTACGGTCTGACGATTGAGCCGCAGCTGTCCCTTTCGATTGACTTTTACTGCCGCGTCTTCGTCAAGGTGCGCAAGTCCAAGGACGCGGTCAACTACCAGGGCGGCAAAACGATGATCATGTACAACTGCCCGGGATGCTCGGCGTGGGAGACGCAGCCCATGGTCCGGACGCGGCCTGCCCCCAAGAAGAAGGAGGGCTACTTTTACAAGCACGGTCTGTCGCAGGGCCCCCCGACCGACTCACACTGCAGGCACTGCGGCTCGAGCATGCACATCGCGGGCCCGATGTACAGCGGCCCGCTGCACAACCCCGAGTTCATCCAAAGCATCCTTGATCTCCTGCCGACCGTCGACAAGAGCGTTTACCAGACGACCTCGAGAATAGAGGGCATGCTGCAGACGGCCCTGGAGGAGCACCTCCCCGGCCCGGAACCCGAGGAGGACCTCGACCCCAAGGACAAGGAGCTGGCGAGGGTGGACCATTACCCCTTCTTCGTCATGCCGTCCAGGCTGGCCGGCACGCTCAGCACGCAGCAGCCGCCGGACGACCTGTTCCGCGGCGCGCTCAAGCATCTCGGCTACCGCGTCACCCGCAGCCACTGCCGGCCCGGAAGCGTCAAGACGGACGCGCCTTGGGAGGCGATCTGGTTCGTCATGCGGGAGTGGGTGCGCCAGAAGGCGCCCGTCCGCACGGACCGCATCAACCCGCAGATGCCGGCGTACAAACTGCTCGGTCTCGACAAGGCGGCGAGCAACGGCGAGGCCAAGGAGGCCAAGGAGACCAACGCCGAGGCCCAAGAGGAGGCCGAGTCCAAGGAGGAGGCGGCGGCGGCTGTTCCGCAGGAGAAGCAGGCCCCCGCGGACGTTGAAATGAAGGAGGGGTCGGCGGAGGCCGAGATGACGGACAAGAGCGAGGAGGGCAAGCCGGCGTCTCAGGAGGAGCTGCGCAAGACGCTCGTGTTCGACGATAAGCTCGCGAAGCTCGGCAAGCGCAAGGAGCAGAGGAAGCTGGTCAGATACCAGATGAACCCGCGGGAGAACTGGGGCCCGATGACGAGGGCGAAGGGAGCGTGAGGGGGCAGGCGGAGAGGCATGGAAGGGGAAACAAGAGGCAAGGAAGCATGTCGAATTTAGTCGAGACGAGGGACCACAGAATACCAGAGATGAAAAATGTGCATTTGCGAGGTGCCTGTTCCTGTCGATCTGTCTGTTCGTTCTCGAGCTCAGACGCTGACCTGGTGCAGCCCAGTCCGGCCTCTCGAGACCCATCCATCCCTTGGCGGGCGTGTCTCCGTTGCGTCCCTTGCCGGAAAAATCACAGGCGTCAATGACGACATCCGCCCCCCCCCCCCCCCCCGCGGCCAAACCGTCTTCTTTTCGCTTGTCTCGTCGGGGCGCGGGCAGCTCTCAACCCCCTCCCCCCACCAAACGCACGAGGGTGGATGTCGCAGCCCGGATCCGCCGTCCGACAGGATACAAGATGCGATGCAGTGCCGTATAATCCACAATCGTGACCAAGATTATCCCAAATTAGGAAGTGGGTGGGATGGCCGAGTGGTCTAAGGCGACAGATTTAAGCTCTGTTACTCGTGAGAGTGCGCGGGTTCGAACCCCGCTCCCATCATTTTATGCTTTTGCTGTTGGTGTTGCGTGTGTTTGTTTGTCTTTGCTGGAAGAGGTTGGGTGATGCGACATGTTCTTTCTGGTTTGTCGTTCTTGTCGACTCCCGGGTCGTGTTTTGTGCTGGCTGGAAGGAAGTCTTGGGGGGGTGGTTCGTTGCTGCCAATTCCAAGTGCGGCCGGGGCGGGCCCCTGCGAGACATGATGCGCGGTGCGGACGTTCCGGCGGCGATTGGCCAGGTCGGTCCCCCGGGGTGGCAGCGGATGGGAGGCCACTGGGTTGCTGAGTTAGGGGTCCTGTGGTATCTCCCAGCGGCCAAGGGTCCTCCCTAAACTGCCGTGAGATGCCATATCTCTCTGCCCCGCAGCCGCGAAATAACGCAATCGCTGGGCGGATGACATACATACCTGGCACCCGGGACACGCCAATCTCACCCACACCTACCTACACCCACAGCACATGCACGACACGCAGTTTGTCTGGCAACAGCATGTCTGCTTACAATTTCCTCGTGAGGCAGCAGTACGACACCGCCGGCGCTTCCAGTGCATCCGGTTTTACTTCTCACCAAGCCAGCCAGGGACTGCAATAACGAACGGCCACCTGCCTGAAGCGGTCTCGCCTCGTTTCCCTCTGTCCCGCCCGTATCTCGACCCCAGAGGAGCGGCCTGGTTGGCTGTACCTTGGACCTTCCCGTCTTTCCGTAAGCGTCAGCTCGGCTGATTAACCGCTGGCTGACATCTACTCATACATCAACACCGCGCTGGAGTCGACAGAAGAGGCCCATGAGATACGATACTAGAAGGACCAGTCTGCGTGTTTGCATCAGCCCGTGATTCATCTCTTGCGACACCAATCGCCCGCCCAACATGGCGATCCTAGACGTCGCCGAGCCGCTGGGCTTTGAGCCCCGCGACCACGGCCTCGTGCCCCGCCGCGCCCACGACGCCGCCTTTGTCGACGGCAAGCTGACCTTCACCTCCCAGCGCGGCACCGAGTCCGTCCGCCCGGAGGAGGTTGTCTTCGTCATCCCCGCCCACAGAGACCTCGCCTCGAGCCCCATCATCTGCGCTCTCAGAGAGGACCCCGAGGCCAAGGAGTTCCCTTATCAGCTCGATATCCTCTTCGTCGAGGGCGACTTGCCCGCCGAGCTCACCGACGGCCTCTTGCTCTCGCAGTTCCCGGGGCACCTCAGCCCGAAGCCGGGCAGCCATGAGGTGCACTTTGTTGTGTCTACCAAGTCGGGCCTGGGCCACGCACCAAAGTTTTGGGAGGGCGTCGTCCAGCCCTTGGTCCTCCTTGCTGGTCAGAAAACGTCCGGCGGCCAGTCTTTGACTTTTACTTCAGAACCACCCACCCGGCATGGAGATGATGGCAAGCCCAGATACAACCTCCTGGTGACCACGGATGCAGACAGCGTCCGCACCTTTGCGAAAGAGAGGTGGGCCGCGAGACAGCAAATCTCGTCGAGCGAGGCCTCCCCTGCCAGGACAGAGACCATTATTCTCCTGAGCGGCGACGGAGGCGTCGTCGATCTCCTCAACGGATGCGAGGAGACGGACTCCACAACCGCGCTGCCGACCCTCGCCCTCCTGCCGCTGGGCACCGGCAACGCCGCCTTCCACTCCCTTCACAAGCCGCTGTACACCGAGACGGGCCCCTCGCACATGGTCCTCGGCCTCCGCACCCTCTTCTTCGGCGTCCCGGCCCCGCTCCCGGCCTTCCGCGCCTCCTTCTCTCCGGGTTCCAGGCTGGTCTCCTACACGGCGGACCCGGGCGCCCACGCCCCCGAGGACGTGTCCCGCCACGACACGAGCGTGGACCACCTCTTTGGCGCCATCGTCGCCAGCTACGGCTTCCACGCGCAGCTCGTCTGGGAGAGCGACACGCCCGAGTACCGCAAGCACGGCGACAAGCGGTTCGGCATGGTGGCCCAGGAGCTGCTAAAGGAAAGCCACGCCTACGCCGCCAAGGTGGAGGTGCGCGGGCCGGACGGCGTCACGCGGGCCGTCGAGAGGGAAAAGTTCGCCTACGCGCTCGCGGCGCTCGTGTCGAACCTGGAGAAGACGTTCACCATCTCCCCCGGCAGCGGGCCGCTGCAGGGCCGGCTGAAGCTGGTGCATTTCGGCGCCGTCGGCGGGGAGAAGACGATGGAGATCATGATGGCGGCGTACAAGCAGGGCTCGCACGTCGGCATGCGCTGGACGGACGCCGAGGGCAAGGAGGACTACCTCGGGTACGAGGACGCCGAGGAGGTGCGGGTGACGACCGGGGAGAGCGATCCGCGGTGGAGGAAGGTCTGCATCGACGGGACGATTGTCGAGATTCCCGAGGGCGGGTGGATGGCTGTGTCCAAGCTGGAGAGGCCGCTGTTCAGGGTCCTTGCTGAGCGGTCGATATTGTAGACGAGGGGGGTTTGCGAAACTGCTGGCGCCTGCGAGGCGCGGGTCGTAACGAATGATGATGGGGGTGCTGGGCAGTACATCTCGGCGGCGATGACTTGACGCTTTTCTCTTTCCCACGGATAATAGACTATGACAGGTTGAAGACTGGTTCGATTATTAACGGCCTCGCTAGAAAACGACCTTGTTAGCGATGATTTGTTTGTTGTTTTTCATCATTGTCATTGGGAGTTGCAATCGATCGGGTCTGCTCTTGGTGAAACTGAACACTGCGACGTAGAGACGGGGAAATCGTAATTTCGGTTTGGGAGGGGTTTCGTTTGACTGTGTCGCAGGTAAATAGTGATCGTGCTTTGGGTATCTTTCCTGGTGGTAATCTTTACTAGAGGAAGAGCGTCAAAGGACGTCAAAGCGGCATGTATATATAGTCCTCAGCAAAGCACTGATTCAATCTCATGTCTAAGGCCAGTACGACAACGGCAGAGCGTATTTGGGGATGAGACAACGGGATAAAAGACGACTTGGCATGTTTGGCACGATGAAAGGCAGCAAGGCATTGTGTGATGGTGTTTGATTGATTATTACACATTATCAAGCAATCGATTCCCACTTGGTCCTCAACGCCTCCATCGTTGGACCAACACTCAACCGCACTCTATCCACTCATCTCAATCTCTATACCAACCTTGCGACTGTTCCTCAGCTCTCTGGCTGAAGCCATCACCAGTTTTAGTACACGGAAACAGTCAATCTCATTGCAATCCCAAGCCAGTTTCCGTTCATCTCAACGCCCTGAGACGCGTTTGAATGCGTAGTACGTAGCTCCTGATTCTCATGCTCCTATTTGTGTTGGTTGTGTTGTCGGCTTGTATTGATAACCACAGCCGTAGTTGCATGTTCCCATAGTTCGCTGTACGGCCCGTTTGGCAGCCACACAGCCCCGGTGCCTGCGCAGATCATGAGTCTACCGCAGCACGGTCGAGGGCCTGCCTCCTCTACGAGAAGGACAGCTCGTTGACGTTGGCGCAGGCGAGCTGGCCAAACTCGTTGTGCGTCGCCTCCCACCACGCGGAGCCGACCATGCCAACGTTGCAAAACGACGAGGCGGTGAAGTGCCACACGAGGACGCCCTTCATGTCGTCGTGCTCGCGGCACGTCGCCCCCGAGGACGCGGCGCAGCCCGAGTGGCGGCGCAGGCTGCTCCATAGGTCGCCGCACGTCTTGGCGATGTCCGGGACGGACTCGAGGCCGGGGTTGGTCATGACCGAGTAGGTGTGGGCGACGTCCAGGGGGAGCGCGCGGTGCTGGCAGATGGCCTTGTGGTCGTGCTGGGTGAAGGGGATCCTTTCCGCGTCCTTTTCGTCCGTGTTTGGGACTGGGGCGCGGACGGAGAGGGTGGATGTGGCGTTGAGGTCCTCGGGGAAGGGGACGGGCACCATATTCTTGGGGATGGGTGCCGGGGCGGCGTTGCCGCCAGAGGCGAGGCCGAGGACGGCGATGAAGATGCTGGTTGTGAACTTCATTGTGATGTTTGAAGTTGAAAGGATTGTATGTTTGTTTGTTTGTTTATTGTGGGAAGGTATTGGGTAGTTGTGTGATGGATTAGATTGGGATCTGTGTGTGTATGTTTGTATGGGTTTATGGGGCAGTAGAATTTGAAGTGATGAATGTGTATTGTCAGAGTATGATGATGATGAAAGAAAGAGAAATGGACTTTCATGGGAGAAGAGGTACTTTCTTGTACTGTAATCGTCAACCTTTCTCCGAAAGAGACTGATCTTGGGCCCTAGGGCTCATCACGGAGCTGGAAAATTTTCATGGTTCGCCAAGTGGCTTGGTCATTGTCCAAATGGTGTGCTCAAAATCCTTTCCATGGGATGTTAGACCGGAGAAAGGGGGCTGGCGCAAGTCTACCGCGGCCGTTGGGAAGGTTTCCGGCATCGAACCAACGGAAGCATGGCTGTCGACTTTAAACTCGAGGGCTCAACTGGAGATAACCGTGGCCAGGCATTGGTTTACCGGGTGTACTTGGATGCAAGACGTGTAAGGCGGTTGGAACTGGATATCATTTGTGAACCAAATCTGAAGCATACATGGTTCAACGTCAAGTCCGGAAGGCCTTTCGCAGGAAAACAGCTGTCAGAGACTAATTAATCCTCAGATGTTGAGGACTATCGAATCAATCCGTTGCTCACCACCTGGGTTCCGACTTTGGCAAAATCTCATTTCAGATTGTACACAGATAACCAGAAAGTAAGAGGGAAAACTCAATCTTCTCATAGCACTCCAAGTCGAGGATAGTATGGGCAATGATGGCTTCGTGATTTAAATCCCAGCAGGCTTCCGAGCCTCGTACCCTATAAACGGACCCAAGAGTAGTATTTGGTAGAAGAAAAGTCTGCTATTCAAGAGAAAGCATGATGCCTAGGTTGATGTGAGTAGACACGTTACCAGGATGTATCTGACAAAAACGATTGCATGCCCTACTCGCGCGCCTCAGCTGGCTCCCAAGTCATCATCGTACGTCTCGAAACTGGTGCCTTTCCGCTTCTTTTCCTGTGTTCTGGGCTTCTTATCTCACGAGTACATAAAATTTAAACAACAGGCGCGTGAGGAGACTTACATAAGCTTAGTGTTATAAAAAAAGACCACCGATTAGAGGCGAAACCAAGCCGTAGAATAAACAATTGCAGTGTATGAAGGGTTGATGCAGCATCCACATCTGGTCTCGACTAATAGATCTTTCACTGGTTGACTTCTTGCTCTCCATAAATGTGCAAACACACCTGTATAGTGTGCCCGATGATCGAATATACTGTGTCTCCTCGATCAGCTTTGAAGTTGTAGTATGGTGCACCTAATTGTGGGAATGAAGACATGAACTACGCATCTTGTTTCTAGCTTATCCATTTCACGAAAACCACCGTTGATCGATTCTGGTGCCACTTCGATTCTGCAGAGTACATTGGTTCACAGCTGTGAAAAGGTGCGAAATTGCAGAGGCTTTGACATGCAATTGCAGTCTTATGTGTTGTAAGTCATGGCCGACTACCGTCAAACTGGCTGTGTGCTATGGTAGTGCAGCCTCACAACGTCACACCCTCTGATAACAACGTCTAGAGCGACAGGACAGACAGGCTCTCGGTCAGTCAACCAAAAACTGGCCACTTCCTTAGAAGCCGTCAGCAAAGCGAACCATAACCAAACACCAAAGCAGATATCAGTCCCTAGAGTTGGTGTTGAAACCCTTGTCCCAATTGCAGCCGTCATCAACCAGCAATGACGAACCAAGAAATCCTACGCCTCAGCCCAGGTGTTGAACGTGCCGGCGAGGCCACTTTCCAGGCCCAAAGACCCATATCTTAAGCCTCGGGCCGGTTCTTCTTCATCAACATCGTCATGGCGGCGACAATGACAGGTATCACGCTGACCATCTCACCCAAGCCCGCGTAAGCAGGGGGATGCTAAACTTGACGGGGACAAACGCCCCTCCTGCAAGCAAAATCGCGAGCACGTTGTACACGGCTGACCAGACAAAGTTGAAGACCATGCGGTGGAAACTGGCACGGCTCACATCGAGCACGAAAGGGATGCCTTCGAGACCTGCAAGAAGAATCACGTCGGCGGCTCCACGAGTAACATCGCTGGCTGAAGCTGCGCTGCCTAGTTGCACGCCCACGTCGGCTTGTGTAACAGCCACCGCGTCGTTGGTACCGTCACCGACGAACATGACAAGCCTACCCTCAGACATAAGCGAGGCGACATATTCTCGCTTCTGAGCCGGGGTTCGCTGAGACGCCACATTGTGAATTCCGACCTGAGCGGCAACGGACTCGACTGCACGCTTTTGATCGCCAGAGACGAGATGTACAGCAATGTTGCGACGAGCAAGCTGCGCAATAATTCTAGTTGCCTCCGGACGGAGATGGGTACGCAACCCGAACAGAGCGATGGGGCTACCGTCGCGAGTGACCACCAGGATAGTCATGCCTGCATCTTGGAAACGGGTAACGGAGGGTAAGGAGTTGGTCTTGGTCCAAGATGGGTTTCCAGCGCAGACGATGTGACCACCTAGAGTGGCTTCGACCCCGGCACCTGGAATAACGCGAGGGTCGGAGACCTTAACTTCGGGGGTTGCGCGTGAAGCAAGGTGCTTGGCAATGGCGACAGATACCGGATGCTTGTTGCCTGCGACCAAAGCCTTGGTAATGGCACGAGCTTCGTCCTGGTCCAGGAGTAGAATTTCTTCTTCTAGAACGTCCAGGTCTCCTTCTGTGATGGTACCAGTCTTGTCAAATACAACGTCGCTGACTTTACGAGCCATTTCCGTGCACTCGGCCGATTTGATGATTACGCCTCCTCTAGCAGCGATACCGCCAGCGACAACCAACACCATCGGAACCGCAAGACCGAGAGCACAAGGACAAGAGACGGCGAGAACAGCAATTGCGTAGGTAATTGCCTGGGCAACTGCCTTTCCAGCCGGTTGTTGGCGAATCTTGACGCCGATTATGACCCATGTAACAATGACAACAATAGCGACGGAGGTAACGACGGGAACAAACCAGCTGGCCACACGATCGGCAATGTTCTGTATTCTTGGCTTCGAGTTGGCCGCTTCCTCGACGAGCTCCGCGATGTCAGTGACGGTGTTCTTACCAGGAAGACGTGTCAGTTGTGCCACCAGTGTTCCTGAGCCGTTGATGGTTCCCGCAATGACGGTATCGCGCTGCTTCTTGAAGACAGGGATGCTCTCGCCCGTCAACATAGACTCATCGACCTCGCTAGAACCGTTCACGACCAAACCGTCGGTAGGCACAGTCGAGTGTGGGAGGATCTTGAACTTGTCGCCATACTGGAGGAGACGAGCATCAATCTCAACATCCTTTCCGTTTTCCACAATGACAGCATTGGCAGCCTGGAGTGAGCGAAGTGAAACAGCTGCAACGGCACGGATACGTGCGAAAGCAGCAGTAAGGCGACCAAGAAGTACAAGAGTGATGAGTAGAGTGCTTGTCTCAAAGAACTCTCGGGGATCCAGAGGCCGATCCATCATGTGGAAACAGAATCCCACGACCGAGTAGACATAGGCGGCAGTAATGCTGATGACGACCAGCATGTCCATTTCGACAGCACCACTGTGCACGAGTGAAGAAATGGCTGGTTTGTAAAAGTCCGGGACAGCAATGAGTTGGACAAGTGTCGCAAGAACAATTGAAACAGTCGAGCGCGTCTTCGGTTCAAGCTTTTCGCCCCAAGCGAGAACAATGACAGGAATAGTGAGAGCTGCGGAGAGAGCCGTTTTGATCAGTTGATCGTACATCCTCTTTCTTCCGCTCGCGATGGCGGGGTCGTCACAGGGTGGAGCTAGTCCTGCTGTGAGCGGTCCGACCTTGTCAAGGAGAGTTCGAGCTCCAATGACAGCCGGGTCGTAAGTGATCCTGACCATCTTCTTGTCAACGATGCTAACCTCATTGACACCCACAATCGCCAGATCGGTCAAGTTCTTAGCTGCCGCACCTGAAGCGAGAATATCGAGCGTCTGATTATCGCTAGACATTCGGGTGCAATGAAAGCCAGTGGCTCGTTCCGTGTTGCGGATAATATCCTCAGCTTTGCCTGCAGCGCCGTCGAACATAAATTCGGCGTTGCCCATGACGAAGTTGACGCGTACGCCAGACACACCAAGAGCCGCCTTGAGCGTTCGTTCAAGCTTGTTCCCGCATCCAGAACAAGTCATGCCATCGACGACGAGAGCGACGTGCTCCAGCTCGGCATTTTTCTCAATATCCTTCTCCGTAGCTCGTGACAGGGCTGCTGATCTTTTCGCAATCGTGGAGGGAAGGTTGAGGTCGTGTCCGCTGCAGCAGTCAGACTGGTCGTCTCGAACGAGCTTGATAGCCATGTCATGATCGTGCGTGGAGTCCGATTTTTTGCCGCGCCGCTTAACGCCGTGGTGATGGTGATGCTTATGTTGATTGTGAGCATGGGCGGTCGTTTGCGCCTCAACACGCGCACGGCGGGGCTTCTCGGCGGCAAAAGGAGTCACGAGCGCAGCAGCGGTAGCGGGTTGCCGCTCGCTGCAACAAGTGGTCGGCAAGCCGTGATCGAGAATGCTACGACAGATGCAACGAGCCGACTCAAGATAGGCGCTGTACTGCTCAAACGCCTTGGAGAGGTGGGTGCTGCAAGCTGAGGCCGGGTGATGACCGTCCTTGTCGTGGACATGTTGGTGGTCGGCGGCACCTAGGAGCGTAAGTCTCAAGACGGACTGACTGGGTTTAGGATGTTGCGTACCGTCATGTGCGGCATCGTTGTCGCAAGTTTTCTCACACTCGACGGCGGCAGCGGCGATGATGCACTTTTCTATGACATAGCGTCAGCCAAAGAGCACATGTTATTTGCATTTATCACATACCGTCACAGTGCTCTTCCTTGGATGTACAGCACTCGAGCTTGATAGCGCGGCTTGTAGAGTCATCTTCGGAGTCGCAGTAGGTTTCTTCGTTACAGTTCTCGTCAAGGCAGGGCAGGACTTCAGCACCATCGCAATCCTCGTCACCAGCGCAACAGTCATCAATTGCGGAGTCGTGGCCGTGTCCGTGAGCATGTCCATGATTAACCTCGGTTGCAGGGCCAGCACACCCTTGGTCCTTGACAGGCTCATCGGAGCAACATCCGGAGCCCATCTTGTCGCGATAAAACTGATTTCTTTGATAATTCTGTTGAGCAGAGGCGAGTAACGAAAGGAAAAGGAACGATGTTGGATATGTTGGGTGGAAGTGAGTTGTTTGCTTCCAAACTGGCAGCGACGTTACTCTTGCATAGACGTCAGAGGCAGACGCGTTTCGACGCCGATGGGGTACCTGCTGCAGAGGTTACAGCAGGAGATGTGACTGTTTCGGCAGTTATCGTCCCGCGTCGGATACCCCCTTGCCAGCAATTTTGCAACCGTGGCTGCCATTCGTTCTTTGCTTCTTCTGTATCCATTCTGCTTACTTTGGCGTTCCGGGAGCACTATGATGCGAATCGCCAAATGAGAAGTACGCAAGACGGTCACTTGCGCAATTCTCACATTTCCGTCGAGTAATCATCATCTCTAAAGAATATACCTAACAAAGAAAGAGGAAGAACAAAAGTAAAATATGAAAAGATAGATATAGTCAGAGCCCCCCACTTTCATTAACTCCGGGGACAAACGATCTACGGGCTCGTGGCCAAGGACGGGATGTGCCACTTCGGATGGACCTTACCAAAAGCTGAACCAAGCTGCCGGGGTTTGACAAAGACTTCAAATGAAGCTTCAACGTGGCAATTGAGTGTGGAGTTCTGCCAAGATGTTCTTTCGGCCCCATCCGATCTGAACGTTGGAAACTTTGCGTACACTAGCGATGAGGGAATTAACGAAGCGATCAAGATCGTCTGCAGCTTGTCTGATCTACTTGACTGACGTTTCAGCCGGAAATTGATCGGCGAAAGCAGTTCTACGGGGGGATGTGATCGGTTAGGTAGCTGCATGTAGTAACCCCTAAAGAGTCACAGCAAGATAGGCTGAGAGGACTCTAAATGCAACGTTGCTAACAATTCGGCAGGGAAACCAGATATAGATTTTCCTTCTAATAAATCTCTGAGTCCTGCCAGAATCCTAATCCTCTAGGCGCCACTATCATTAGGTATGCAAAACGTCAAAGACTGCCGCCCTCCTCTATTGCCTATTAATCACAACATGGTATCTTGTCCCCGAGTACACAATGGTATCATATACAAAGAAAAGACAGCAGAACCGCCCGCTCAAAACGCCACCGCGTAGTTAGTCCTTCCAGAACCACTGGCATCATTTTCCTTCCCAAACATAGTGACGCGCTCCAGCGGCGGCTCATCCGCTCTGGTGGCGAGAGTGCTGCCTGGCGACCATGTTGTCGGGACTGTCTGACCTCCGTCTTCCGACTCCCATGTCGACACAGTCGACTTTGTGTCGCAGCTCATGCGCTCGCCCCGCGGCACATGAACACATTGGTAGAAACCCTCGCGGCCCTTGACGGGTCGTGGAAGATTAGTGATGGAGTCGTGGCTGATGCTCCGTTGATGGTGCGGTCCTGCTGCACCGCTGGGGAACAACCAGCTGGAGACGCGCGAAAAAGATTTCTTCTTTCGCAACGGAGGGCGTAGAACGAGTGGCAGGGGCGGGGGTGGGGGCCGGATCTCCCTGCCGCGGCTTGGTGGTGGTGTGAGGAATGCCCCGGAGGCGTCCGTGAAAGCCATACCGCCGTGGGATATGTATACCGGTGGCCGGGGTGGTGCTGTGTGAGGCCGCTCGGCCCCGGGGTTCAGGCGTTCGGCGAACGATGGCGCACTAGGCGGCAAGGCGGGGACCGTGGGTATGGGTTCCTCGTCTACACTTGTCAGCACCCTCTAGGCTGCTAATTTTGGATCTTCGTATAAGCTTACCGTGCACCGTCTTTGCCATCGAATGAGCTGTCGAAGGTCGACTGCTGATGTAAATGCTCTGACGTTCCATGACTAAGTCAATCTCGCGCTGGAGCTTATCGACCTCCAGCATGGCGCTAGCAATCCGCTCCTTCATCCTCTCCGTGCTGGCAGATGTCTGGGACCGAGCCCTTGACTTTGGTGGGATTTTTGGCGGTGTGTCGCTCGCCGTGGTTGATGGTGACGCCGACATCTTTCGGGGTAGGTGAAACGACATGGGCGAGTATTTGGGTTCATGTGAAGGCCCGAAGACATCGTCATCCGGGTTCGGCTGGATTTGAGCAGGCGGCGGCGGCGTCATCATATCGAAGTGCGGTAAGATCGGCGACAGCGACCTTTTAGACACGTATATGCTGAGTTCGAGCGGTCTGAATGATGAAGGGCGAGACCGTGGCAGAGGACGTGGTGGAGGAGTCCTACCAACGTGCTGGAGGTTCGTATATTGGGGGAATTGAAAAGACTCGGAATGAAGATGGCGGAAGTTAGTGGGAGCCGATATTTGTAGCCGTCGCGATGACATGTCTGAGCGAGATCGCTTTCTCACAGAGAATCGCTCCCGGAGCGATGCGAAAGTCCGCTTTACTCCCTTGGGCTTCTCCTGCACATGAGGACGAGTTCCGGCTGGCTTCTGCATCGTTCCAGCGAAAGGCGGCGGCACGGGCACGGGCTGTGTGCGGGTTACGGTGCTTGGCGGTTTCTCAGAAATGGCGAGGTTGTCTGAGCGGCCTGGTTAGTGTCCGGTGTATGATATGGGTTCGACGGACCTGACGACTCACTTTGACGCGGCTTCTCGTCCAGAAAGGTAGACAACGGAGCGCAGCAGTTGGTGAGGGGCGAAAGCCATGTCGCATAGGCGTCTGCAAGCATGCCACTCAAGCCCTTCATACCTGCTTTAGAAGATGCTTCATGCCGGACAAATGTTGGAGACGAGGGGGAAAAGGATCAAAACGAGGGACGGCCAGCGATTTGACAGAACGAAAGAAAAGAGAAGATGCAGGGTGGGCGGGCGACAAAGCATATAGATCGAGCGACCCGATTAAGTTATAAGAGTTGGTAGCGGATGGCGAACGTCTAGTAGTAAGGTAGGCAATATGATGTGAGAAGAGCGAGCCCACTTAGGCGTGGCCGGGCTTCTTTTTTCGTTGCTTGCGTCTTGAATCCCAATTCCCACTTTGGGCCAGAGATTTCACTCAAGTACTTTGCTTAATAGGTCCAGCTGAGAGAAAGAGAGGACATGGAGGGACAAGGGCATGTCCATTGTCGGCGAGGTGTGCAGTCAAGATGCAGAAGGGCGGTTCTGATAGGCCGGGGCTGCAAACGGGGCCAGACACGGCCGGCCAACCGGCGCTTAGGAAGCTGGGGTGTAGTCGGATTCGGATGGCTGGCGCTACACCCACATCCTGCACCAGATTGCAGGAGCTCCACCAGTCGTGTAAGATGAAAACGATGGCTCAGCGAGTCGATGTCTCACCTCTGCCTTGCTCTGGTTACTCGAAGCCGGCTTGACCAGCAGCTGCTTGCCACAAGTGCCCTCCAGAGGGAGGGCCTCGTGCCAGTCATGAGCCATCATGTTGTGGTGTCCGTCACCGCCCCTTGTCATCTCTTATTTCCGCGAACCCTTTATCGAAGAATGTTGACAAACGGAGCCACTGCTGAACGATATTTCGAAACTCTGCGTGCGTGTTTCTAGTCGGGCAACAATAACAGATGGAATAGCCAATCACTGCGACGTTGCCGTTTGTCTGCCCAAAAGGAATCCCGCAATCCCGGCCACCCGGTGACATGTCCAAACATGAGCGGACGGGAAGCAATGAGAAGTCATTGGGATATGCATGCAAGGCACCGCAGGTGGCATGGGGGGAAACGCGGGAAGCCTACTTGCGGATGGGGATGCATTGTGCCGTCACAAAATCCAACGTAGCCCTGCTTGTCTGCTATTGCGGGCCACCATCACCGTTGAATGGTCGTACGGCGAGGGCGAAGCCGATGGACTACAAATGATAGATGGTGCCGTGTGTGGGTAGACAAGAAAGAGGGTGGTGTGCACCACTCCGCTCCGCGCTGTTTTTCTTTGGTTCGAAGCAAAGCCCCTGGGCAATCAGCGTCACTTGATGTCGGCTGCGATGATTATCACCGTGGTGGTTGCAGCCGCCCGGAAGATGAAAAGGAAGAGGTCTCCGACGGTGATGATGACTCGCGACGAACAAAATTAGTGTCCATGAATCGTTGCTGATTTTTGTGGCGGAGTTCTCGTCATCATCTGGTGTGAAGAAAACTAATGGACGAGAGACTTCGGCAGAGTTTCTCATGTTACTCTAGCGCAGTCAAAATGTCTCGGACAAACCGCCACAATGCTGAGGAAGAGAGCGCCGAGGAGGGGCTGCATGCGGTTGAGGGGGGCAGCCGCTTACATAAGAGAAGGGTGTCCTTCGCTTACATCATCGTGTATGGTCATGTGACAGAGCCAGTGACTGGCTGACCTCATCGCCGTTGGACGGAAGTGGAATGGATTTGAGTGTGGTCTTAGCGTCCGTAGTCACTTTATCGATAAGAAGGACGGATGTCGGAGAAAGAGGGTGCCGAATGTAACAAGATACAGTTAAGGCGGCGGAAGCACCTGTACCCCTGCACGGATTTTTTGGACCAGAAGTGAACACCTGGCTTGCTTGCTGGTCACTTTTGTTCAAAGACCCAGAGGCCCACGACCACTGCAGCTCTGACGACCAAACTCACGTTCACCCAACAAAACCAGATCCCTCCTTCCGGGCTATTGTTGTCGCTGTCGTCGTTGGACTCCTTCAAACCGCCCGACATCTTGACAAGGACAAACAGAGTTCCTCCCTACGTCTTTCTAAAACACTGGTTGCCTTCGGCACTAGCTCACATCCAAGATGTCGATGCCAATGCCCGGCCCCATGCAGATGGGCCCCAACGGGCAGCCCATGCCCTCGCCTGAGCAGATCGCGGCCATGCGCAGACAAATAGAGGCCGATGCCGCGAAGGCTGGCATGAGTGTCCCCGACTTCCTCAACCATCTCCGACAGCAAGCTATGCAGCAGCAGCAGCAGCAGGCGCGTCTCGCGCAGCAGCAGCAGGGCGGCGAGGTCGGTGGAGAGGCCGAGCATGGTCACGATCATGAGCATGGCCCTGGCCACCAGCACCCTCACCCTCAACAGCAGCAGCAGGCGCAAGGCCAGCCTCAGCCCATCCGGCCTGGTCCCCCAAACCCCGTTGCGCTGGCACTCGCTAGCTTCCTGCGCAGCCAGGACCTGAAGCCGCGTACTTGTATCCTTAACGGGGAGCGTAAAGACATGTTCAAGGGTGAGTACCCTGCAATCGCTTTACAGGTGTCGATAGCGACATGCTAATGATCGGGCCATAGTCAAGCGAGCGCTGCGCGCTCTCCAGTCCCCCGCCTACGAGAAGGCGCGCAAGAAGAACCCCGCCCTTCCCGAGATCACCGACCGTGCCTCTCTCGAGAATACCTTCAAGCTGCTCCCCATGTCGATGCTTGCTCTGCGCGTAACCAAGGCCGACCCCCACGAAGGCCACGACCACGGTCCGAAGAAGACGAAGCGCATCAAGGGTCTTTGGACCGTTCGCATCGAACCTCAGCAAGAAGCCAAGGAGGAGATGTACTACGCGTGGTTTTGGGAGGGAAGCCAGGTCAAGCGCAAGCTTTACTCAATTCTCGCCCTGGTCCTGATCTTCATCGTCGTCTGCTACCCTCTCTGGCCCCTCAAGCTCCGTCTTGGTGTCTACTACCTTAGTTGGGGGTTCCTTGGCCTGCTTGGTCTGTTCTTCCTCATGGCCATCTTCCGTGTTATTCTCTTTTGCATCACCTACTTTGTCGCATCGCCCGGTCTCTGGCTGTTCCCCAATCTTTGGGAGGATGTTTCCTTCGTCGACAGCTTCAAGCCCGTTTGGGCCTGGCACGATGTAAGTTCACCCAACGCGCCCGGGGATCATATTTCGAATATCGCTGACAAACAACAGACTGCTCCTAAGAAGGGCAAGAAGAAGAAGTCCGCGTCCTCTGGTGCTGCGAACGCTAGTGGCACTTTCGCTGCTTCCACCGGTCAACCTCTCCCAGCTTCTGCGACTACGACCGCGACAGAGACTCAGATTGCGTCCCAGCCATCGCAGCGCCCCGGCTACGTCGCGCCAGCCGTGGAGGAGCTGGGTGATGAGGAGTAGATGAATTTCTTTTGGAGGTGGAAATCCGCATCACACAGGCGTTGGGGGCTTTATCGGTTGAAGGGCTGTTCTAGTAGATACATACAGCGTCCAGCATGCTGCTAGCTGGGTTCGGGAGGTAAAAATTTCCCACCTTGGTACATGGCATTGGTCAAGTTGGTTCTTTATTTAAAGTACTTGATGGAACCAGAAAAAGTTATGGTGCCTCTCCTCATGATGGAGATGACTTGGAGCGAATGTGACCTGGACAAGTGTGGCAACTACCATCGTAGATGAACCTGGCTATCTAGGCGCAGTACATATTACTCTCATATTACTCGTTTATACTACCTAGTTTCTTGTCTACTGCACTGATCCCTCGGCACGCTCGTAGTACCAAACAGCGCCCTCTGTCGTCGCGCAGTTCGACACGCGGCCACCATTGATATCAGCAGCGACAGGGACACTGTCACCTCGCTGGGGCTTGCCGTAGACATGGAAGTAGTACCAGGCCTCGCTGAGCTGAGTGTACCCGTTGTCGAGTGAACCCTTACCAGCCTCAGTGGCGTTGTACCGGGGGCCGGAGCACCCAATGTACGGGACCGCGCCGTGGCCCGCCTTGAGAGCGGCCTGGAGGTCGGTAAGGGAGTAGGCGGTCGCGTTGGAAGGTGTGATGGCCTTGTCAGCAAGCCATTTCCAGGTCGGGGTCTCCTGGTAGTAGTGGACGGCGGTCTCAAGGAAGTCGACAATCTCCTCGTGCTCCTGGTACTTCGGGCCGTAACACTCAACATCGAAGGTGCTGAAGCAGGTGGCGTGCTTGGAGAACTCGTGGGCCCAGAGGAACCAATTGGGGGTGTACTGAGCGATCCAGAACCTGAAAACGTTAACATTTGGCTTAGTAATTGAAGTTCGAAAAAGGGGGCTTACTTGTTCATGTATTCCAACAGATCGAACCTCTCAAACGGCTTGACGAATGCGTCGAAAGACGAGCCGTTCCATGCCGGCACCGGGGTGCCGTTTGCCGTCCCGGTCGTGGTGTTCGGGGAGGGAACTGGGTCATACTGGCGACTCAGATCGCAGTACTGCGTGTAGGAGCCGTTGCAGAAGTCGGGCCACAAGCCGTGGATGCCCCATGCATCTTGAGGAAGCTTCTGGCCCTGGGACTCAAGACCGGTGTGTGTGTTCCAGAACTGGGTTGCGAGCTATGAAGATGAACCGTTATTTTCAGGTTCGCTCATGACTTAAAAGATCACATACAACAAGACCGCCGTACGTCTCCACGCAGCAGGTGTCGACCTTGTCAGGGTTCGCTCCACAAGAGCAGGACAGAACCGGCTCGACTGGAGATGGGAATGTTAGCAAAGTCCACAATTCTCAGTAAACTACTCTATTCGTACCAAGAGTGCAAGTATGGTTGGCGGTAGTCAACCCCGGGTAGAGACCGGCAGCAGCGGTGCGCAGGAGGCCGGCGGCCGCAAGGAGACCAATCGTCCGAGACATTTGGATTGACGTATCTGGAACTTCTGACGAGGACGGCGGGATCAGAGGCAAGGACGACAACAAATCGCCGTGCTGTCAAGCAGAGCAGCGTCGGGACGCTTTATATGACCTCGGCCCTACATGTTGCAAGCTAAAAAAAAATGTTGCCCTGCATCATCATCCAATCTCCACACGGGAAACGACGTAAACACTGTTGGAAATGCTCTTGGCTTGAAGAGGAAGCTGGCCAAATTGGTGAACAGTAGAAATCGGCCATTCATGCCGTCGGACAGGGCTTTGTGGGGCTAAGATACCACCTGCTCGAGATACGGGACGTGAGAGGTCAATTGGGCGCGGGGCGATAGTCGGGTGTGGTTCGCAGAGTCCAAAGGCTCAGGTCCAGAGGAGCGGGTGCAGTAGCGCAATGCCACTTGCAAGCATCCGCTAGGCAAGGGACGGGTCCTGCGGTGAACTCATTAGGAAATATTACCGTTAACTACGGCGAGCTCCGAGGACAAGGCCTTGGAATTGCCTGCGAACATGACAGTGTTTCTGGGGTTTAGTTCCGCTTTCAATCGAGCGTCGAGCTCGGTCAGAGCATCAGTAGGTATGAAAAGGAAAAGATGGGAATCCTAGTCGCCAACTGTTGATGGAAGATGACAGGTGGGGCTTTCGGAGAACCTTAAAATCCTAGGTCTCTTTGGTGAGAGGCAAGTGGCTGTGCAGGCCGAACCTTAACGGCAGCTGTGGCGGAAGCTGCCCCTCCTTGAACACGTGAACAATGGGCCTGAGGAAGCTCCTGCACAGGCCACATCAGTCACGCGGAGCCACAGCAGATGCAGTCGTTTCATACCTTACCTGCTTCATTCTCAAGGTTGAGCGTGTTGGGCAAGAGTGTCCCAGGGAGATATTTTCAGCCACGCACTTTGTCTTCATCCATCAGTGTCTGCCGAGGGTACCATCTCATTCTCCTTCGTCCCCATTTGTCGTTTGTATTGTATTGTTCTCAACTGTTCCTTCAAGGCGCCGACATTGTAAGACGATTCTCGGATCACCTGTCCGGGCGCGTGGACCTCATTCATCAAGCTCCCCACCTCACCACTCACTTGTTGGATCCTGCGCACCACGGTAAGCTGCTTTTCACTTCCTCATTGCTCCTTTGCGTAACACCAGATCATCGTCATGTCTTCATCCCAGGAGCGCAGTAATTGGCATCGGGCGGTCGTCACGACATGGCTCATGTCATGATACACTCATATGGGTTCATGTTCGCTTTCCCCGTGATTCACCGCACCTAGCAGCATTCCTGGCTTATAGCAAGGAAACACTCTTTGCTCAAGTCTCCTTCGGCATATTCCACATGCGTTCTTTCTCAGCCACGATTCGAAATTTCAACCGTTGATTTTTACAGGTCAACTAACACCGCCCAATAGCTATCTATAGCCAATCAGCCCGACATGTCGGAAGAGCTGCCGGTGCTGGTCCCTGCCGTCAATGGCAATCCCGAGCCCGCTCCTGAGATCAGAGACGAGCCTCAGGACGACGTCCCTTTCTCGTGGCTGTAAGTCGAACACTTCTTTTTTCCCTCCTCATGTCTAACAATACTAGACAACCCCACCCAACCTTCCTCATTGTGCTTGTCGGACCCGATGAGAAACCCTTCGGCATCCATAAGGATTTTTTGTGCGCCAGGTCAACACATTACCGAGAGTATTTCAAGAAGGCGAATGCTACATCGGACACTGTGGAGCATGTCGTGAAGCTTCCTCACACCACGCCTGAGGTGTTCGGCTTGACGCAGCTCTTCCTGTTCACTGGACAGGTTTCAGAGGAGGTTGACACGTTCCCTTCCTATGAGGCACTTATTGGGGTCTGGAAACTAGGCCACGAGCTTGGTATCGACGGTCTCTGCGACAAGACTCTTGAGGCAATGAAAGAGTGCAGGCGGCTTACTCGGCAGATTCCCGCCACTCCACTCCTCGTTCAAGTATGGAGGGACACACCAGAGGGCTCAACCATTCGCAAACTCCTCCTCTCGTGGGCAGCCGAGTACATGCGGTCGTCCGATGCTAGAGCCGAGTTCGCCAAGTCGCTCCCTCAGGAGGTTCTTAGCGAGCTGGTCGTGGCCATGAGCTCTCTCGAGAAGCAGCCATCCCCACCCGCAGCTCCGGCCGATACAGCCTCCGCCGAACCGACTCCTCGCAAGAGTGTGCACTATCTGGAAGAGGATAGCGATGACGAGCGAGAACACCTTTCCAAGAAGAACCGACGCGCTTCTGCGCCGTTACCGGTCTCTCAGAACGGCAACTCCAAGTCGTTCAGTCGTGCCCCCCCTCCACCAGTCCGCAAGGCTGCGGCTGTGGCTGCGGCTGCGGCGGCACCGCGTCCGAAGCCTGTGGTCCAGAAGCGCCGCAGCATCGCCTCGGTTCCGAGCGGCGAAATCAGCACCGAGAAGAAGGTTGAATTCTGCGCCGATCTCCTTGACAGGATGCTTTCAGGACCTGGTATGCATTTCCTAATCCGTCGAGTGACCCATCATGCGAAACTTCCCTAGATGCTGACTTATCAGGTTTCTGGACCAGACTGGTGGGTCCTTTCAAGGAACCCGTCGACCCCGTTGAGGATGGCGTTCCCGATTACTTCGACAAGGTCAAGAAGCCTATGGACCTCAACACCGTCAAGGCCAAGATGTCGCGTCGCGAGTATCAGACCGAGGACGAGTTCGCAGCCGACGTGCGCCAAATCTTTGACAACTGTTACACGTACTGGTCCAAGGGTGACCCGATGTGGGCCGCTTGCGAGAAGTTCCAGAAAACATTTGAGGAGAAGTATGCCCAAATGCACAAGAACATCTCCAAGATGATGCGCGAGCCCGTCGACTGAAGCATGGTTTTCGACATTTACGAGTCGCCGATCGATCGAGCAGAGGATATGGGTTGGAGCTCTGTGTGTACAACATTCTATGGAGGGACAAACTGGCAGTTTTTCCTCTCTCAATTCTTAGGGCGCGTTGCTAATCTTAATGGGAGTGAGATGAGGACTTGTTATATAGCACTAGGAGCGTGTATGTGGGAGGAGCGAGACGGGACAAAAGTTGCTTTGGTGGAGGATAATACCCAGACTGGCCACGGAGCATCGCAAGACCTACCTCATCATAAGTATTCGACCATAACGAAAGCCAGTCAGGACGGAATGCTAGAGTTATCGAAACCTTGCCTTGCTACCACATTTTATGTGCCAAATGCTATATGCCGGGCCAGAATTGCTACCTTCTCCAGTCCCGCTCACTGCATCTTCCGTGACGGTCAAAAGCGAGACGGGCATCGGGCACCAGTCTACTCCGTTACTTCCCAGCGTCAAACCTGCTACCAGCCCCGACTATTAGGGCAGTCTGCGACGATGGTGGTGTAGTAGGTTAACAATGAAGGGCCCCAGCGAGGCAGAGAGGCTGGCTATGAAGCGGCGCGCCGTTTAGATCCAGGGCAAAGAGGCTGGGTCAAGTGCGACCCAGCATTGCTTGCTGGGTTTTTCGTCGCTGAATTACTGACATGTTCTTCGGCACTTGACACCTATTGTGCGAAAACCGCTGTCCTAAATGGGACGGTGTCTTGCATCCCTCTTCCGTGTGAGGCTCTTGTGAAGAAGCATAGATACTAACGCGAGGGGGGCCGGCATACGTTAGCTCTTCGAACATCGGTCCGATATCTACGGCGCCGGCACGTTTCCATTTCGCGTGGAGAGGGAGTACTAGTCTCGGCGTCGCCACACGTCAGGTGCCAGACCAGAGTGTTCCCCTCTGCCGTTAGTTCGGATCCAAAATGCATCGAATCCAAGTCCATGGAGAAAACTAGTCCAGGTCTGCTTTAGCTCTCTGGCCCCCAGCCGTCTCGCCACCGTTCCCCCTCAACGTCGCCCTCCACGATCCCCAATGCACAAAAGCACTCTCGCGGTCTGTTGTTTTCTCCTTGGCGGCGGGGCGAGGAAGGAGGATTAAGCTCCTGCCAAGGGGATCGTCACGCGGAATCGAAAGCTTGGTCTCAAGTGAGGAATGCTAAGGTTTGCGGGAAACCATCCGACGCAAGGAGCGACGGATGATCTACGTTGGTTTTCCATTTGCATGCATCTTAAAGATATGTCGATCAGGATCCGACGCCGCAAACCATGCAAGACGCTGTGCATGCGTCGTCGGGGCAGAACACAACTCGGCCGAGACCAGCCGTCTCTACTCAACGCCCAATCATTGTAAGAACGACCATGAACACAACTCCAGAAACACACATCACATCACAATGAGCAAATTTTTTTCTTCTCGACATGCCCACTCACACAAATCGCTCTCCCTGCGCAACACTTGCTGGAACTAGACCGTATTCCGCAGGTAGCGCCATGGTAGACCCGGACAAAGCGAACCAATGGCTTCCCCCTTCCCCAACCTCTTTCTCCTCCCCGCATCACACGTCGTTATCCTCGCTGAAAACCCCATGTTCAATCCCCACGAACATTCCCCCACAGGTCCCCGGCTTCCCCAACGCTACTGTGTACCATGGGTCGCGTGGGTGAGCTATTCCGCCTGGGGACTCGCTAGCGCGGACTCGCCCGCCCACATACCGCGGGGTTCTGCCCGTCAAGCTTATGTTTGTCTCGGCGGGTCCTCCTTAGCACCCTTCGAAGCGAATGCTAGCATGCCCAACATGCCCGGACAGGACGAGTCCAGACAAGATGTCCTAGACGATCGGTAGCTCGTCTGTCACGCTAGACCTTAGCTTTGCTTAAACCGCCGAGTGAACATGACGCCTCCATCGGAAGCTGTTCTGCTGTTCCCTCCTCCCGCGGCGGGAGAGCAACGACGGGGAGACGTGGGAGGGCGGGCAGCCATCGTCACTCGCCTGCTCGCCCCGGGGTCTTGGGCATGCGTGCCCCGGTTTGGCGATTAGCCCGATCCACTCCGACTGCGCGGTGAGATGGAAACATCACAACTCGCCTGCGAGGTTTTGAGTTCGAGCGAGACCTGTGTAGGCCCCCCGCCTTGGGAGGTGGGTGTGGATATGCCCATGCCTGCCTGTCTCTAACTTTTACCTTGAAGTTTGTCCGTAAGCTTGTTGAGTTCGAGACCGGGCTGGATCCCGACGTCGTGGTTAAGGTGGGGGCCGTTAACGAATGGTCCGAACCTCGCTCTGCTGGAGAACCTGAGGTTTGGTTTACCTTATGCACGTATGGGTGGTGGCGTCGACAATGGAACGACGGTTTCGCCGAGCTTGAGATCTCCTCTAGTCTCTTCCCCACATCGTTGTCGTAGGTAGTTGTCGTGGGGTGGGAACACATATCGCAAACATATATATATCGCAGGCCCGGCGGCCAGAGGAAGGCAGAACTTTTCTCATCAGCCAGCAGGACCCTGAGCAACACACTCGCCAACGGCCTTTCTCTCACGTTTTCCATTCAAATACCCAGTCTTCCCCCACTTCTCATCATGTTCGGCAAGAACCAGGAGCCAGAGGTGGCCGAGGTGCTCGAGCAGCACCGGCCCAGCGCGGTCGAGGCGACCCAGAACCAGCATCGCATGTCCGTTTCCAACAGAGGCCTCACGGGCGCTTCAGCCTTGACTGTCAGACAGTCCATCGTGCCCATTACTCTGGTCACCGTCCTCTTCTTCCTTTGGGGCTTCGCTGTAAGTCGCCCCCCCGTGACTGCTGTCGCTTCCTCTTCCAAGCCCCTCCTGTCCCGCTTCTTTCCAATGGCACGAAGACTAACACATCTCAGTACGGCCTCCTCGACGTCCTCAACTCCAAGTTCCAGATCGCCCTCAACATTACCGCCGCTAAGGCTGGCGGTCTCCAGGGCGCCTACTTTGGCGCCTACTTCATCGGCCCCCTGACCTACTCGGGCTGGATCGTGCGCAAGTTCGGCTACCGGTGGACCTTCATCACGGGCCTGTGCATCTACGGCGTCGGCGCCCTCATGTTCTGGCCCTCGGCCGTCTACCGCTCGTTCCCCGGCTTCTGCGGCTCCCTCTTCATCGTCGGCTCCGGTCTGTCGACGCTCGAGACCTCGGCCAACCCCTTCATCGCCACCTGCGGACCCCCGCGCCTCTCCGAGTTCCGTCTCGAGCTCAGCCAGTCGTTCCAGGCCGTCGGCTCCGTCATCGCCCCGCTCCTCGCCGCCCGCGTCTTCTTCTCCCACACGGAGCCGAACGACTTGTCCAAGGTGCAGTGGACCTACCTCGGCATCGCGGGATTTGTCTTCCTGCTCGGTACGCTCAGCCCCTCCCCCTCCCTTTTGGTCTTTCGTGATGATACGAGCAGCGTGCTGACCGAATCTAGCCCTCGTCTTCTTCTTCGCCAACATCCCCGAGGTCACTGACGCCGATATGGCCCTGCAGGCCGAGATGAGCGCCGGCCTCACCGGCTTCGTCGACAAGCCGCTGAGGAAGCAGTACAAGCTCTTCTTCGGCGTCGCCGCCCAGTTCTGCTACGTCGGCGCCCAGGTCGCCGTCGCCTCGCAGTTCATCTCGTACGCGGTCGAGTCCGCCGGCCTGTCGCACTCCCAGGCCAGTGACCGGTACGCCATCGGCCAGGGCCTCTTCGCCATCGGGCGTTTCGCGGCCGCCGGCCTGATGATGGTCGTCAAGCCCCGTCTCGTGCTCATGGTCTTCATGACGGGCATCATGGTCTTCATCGCGCTCGCCATCGGCGTCAAGGGAGAGGCCGGCGTCGCCATGCTGTCGCTGGTGCTCTTCTTCGAGTCGTGCATCTTCCCGACCATCTTCACGACGGCGATCCGTGGCCTGGGCAGGCACACGAAGCGGGGTAGCTCCTGGATAGTTGCATCGGGTAAGTCTCTTGTCGTCGCCACACGAAATGCTGTCAGCGGTGCTAATGCGTCTCCATAGTCTGCGGTGGTGCCCTTTTCCCCAGTCTCACTGGACTTCTCGCCGACTCCAAGGACTACCACATTGCCATGGTCGTGCCTCTCTGCGGCTTCATCGTGGCCTTTGCCTACCCCGTCTTCCTGAACACTGTCTGGAAGGCGGAGCTGGACGGCTTCAGTGCCAGCAAGATTGGCTACACCGACGAGCATGGCATCATCGGCGACGCCGGACGAGAGGAAATCATTTCTGAGAAGTCGACTTCCAAGCACTTGGAGGCATAATTTTGTCCATGGATGACTGCGCGGGGCGGCGACTAGGAGGTCGTGAAAGGTGCATTGCTTATAGAAGAGAATTCGTATATACCATTTACCTCTGTTACTCATTCATTCATCATGTTGCCACCATTCTCTCTGTCACTGACCGAATCCCCGTCTTTCTTTTCACGTAAACTCTGCTGGGGCACGTTTCCGCAGAGCTACAGGAATAGCAGCCGACGGTCCATGTCAAGGAAGGGCTGCTGGCGGCATGTGAAGTCTCAGACACCTGCCTCAGCTTTGCGCCTGCTTCTTCGCAAGTCGAGATAGCCGTCGAGGGAGACGACTGTCGAAATGATGAGGCTTGAAACAGCCTCGCGCTCACCAACTGTGCAGTGTTTCTTGCCGTTAGCATCAACCGTTGTGGGCGCGGCCCCGCCCTCGGACCGAGTCTGCTGCGACTGTGCATCTACTCTATCGCCAGGATATCTTTACACACGTTGTGGAGCGTCGTCCGATGTCCTCCAGAGTCTGAGCCATCGCGTTGGAACCCTTCTCTGAGGAACAATACGACCTTGGGATTCAGGTGGACGGCACGGGGGACCAGGCGGGCTCGTTTCTGGTGGCCTTGCCGGGCGCTAGTAAGGCGCGAAAAGGGATAAGGCGTTTGGAATGCTGTGCAAAGAATGCCGTTGTCCGGTAGCTTTGCCTCTCGAAACAAATGGGTGAGCTGGGACACGGTGAGACATCTCACAGGTCTAGTGCCATGATAGACCGGCAATGGAACGCAGCCGGCAGTTGGCCTGGAACGGACTCGTGCAGCGGTCATTGGTCCCTTGGACGTGGTGGTGGTTCGTGGGTGGATGTCATCTGGGTTCGAGATTGGATGTGATGATAGTCGTGCGCGCTTACCTCATCCGAGGCCAGGACGAAGAGAGGCCTTGATAGGTCCTGGGTGGATATCTGGAAGCGAACGTCATGTTCAATTTCCAGACCCCTTCGGTGCATTGAGCTATCGGAGCAAGGTGGACGAGATGCTATTTGGCTATTTCATTTGCCCTTTTTGCCGCCATTGTTTAAACACTGGAACCGGGGGGGACGAAAGACGCTCAAGCGGACGGGCGAATCAGCGTTGGAAAGCCACCTGAAACGGCGTTCGATGGTTCGTCAGATGGCCGAGCTGGTGGGGGGCCTTACCTTTGGTACGGAATCTTCCTCGCCCAAGCGATTGGCGGACGCTGCGCACACCTGGGCTTCTGGCGCTGCAAGGTACCCGTTGATAGCGTTAGCCTCTTTCGGACTAAGCTGCATCTCCACCTCCAAGGGGACGGTCCAGTCAAAAGCCAGGGTATACTACTCTCTTTCTGGGGGGCTCGTCGCCATGCGCCGAGCACGGCCTAAATCTCCTGAGATTTGGGCGAGAGGGAAAGATTGGCTCAGATTGGCTAGGGCCGGGCATGTCTCATTTCCCAGGAACCAAATGCAACAGGCTGCAGATTTCCCGCCGTTTGTCTTTCCTCTTACGTCGTGGATGCTTGACCGTGATGCGCGGCGATGTCCCCCCAAACCAACAGGCCTCCCTGCCCTTCTCTCTTGTTGCCCGGGGCGGTCAGCTGTCACGTTCGTGGTCTTGTCCTACCCACCATTCTCAGCCACCCCCAGTACGGTAAGCCCGCGGTGGGATCGTGGAGGCATCGGAAAAGAGCCGCTGCCACCAAGGTAGGACGTGATGTTGCTCTATCTGTTGGAAATGACGGTCAGCGAAGCCAGGCCACCGCTGCGGTGCCACGAAGCCGGCGACAAACGTGGACTGCTGCTGCTGCTGTGCGACCTGCTTGCCTCGGATCACGAGAAAACAGACTCGTGGGTGCGCATAAAGATCGACCGGCTCATCCCCTGCTTCCTTTTTATCCTCAACCACTTGAGACGCCGCCAACGGGTCTCAGTGCCACCCTCTCCAAACACTCCCAAACAGGAGCAGGAGTTGATCCAACTTGCTCAGCCATCGTCCGGCGTCCCTCCCATTCTTGAAGACGCTGGGGAGGCGGTCTGTCCACTGCCCTCTGCACCGCTAGCAAGTCTGGAAAGGTTCCGACCCGGAGCGTCACTAAGCCCGGGGTATCGTGGCTGGCCCTGTCGGACCAAGGCGCTGCAAGTGGTCGGTGTCCAGGCAAATGAAATTAAAAGGAGGATCCTTCCAAATCGGTGCTGAGCGCGCACCGCAAACCCATCGTGCCCATCCTCTAGACAGCCCAGGACCTCCTTGCCCTCGCCCCCCAGAGGCTGAACCGTGCTATCCTTTGCCTGTCGTTCCCCCCGACTCTGACAGTCCCCTCCCATGTCCGCTGCCTTTCTCGCGACCTTTCTTCCCACTCTTTCTCTCCACTTCATCCCCAGTCTTTTTCGCTGTCCCTCGTTCTGCCTCTGCGTTTCTCCCGCAACCCCCTTCGCATCGTCGCGCGCCTTTTAGGTCAGGCCCCTCCAGCCCAGTCGTTCTTTTCACAACCTCTCCGTCGTCGTCGTCGTCGTCGTCTTCTTCTTCACAAGTCTACACCAGAGTACTCGTACTTCCCTCGTTTGTCGATACTCTACGTCGTCCCGTCGTCGACCCACACTCGTTCTTTAGACTTGCGATCGCTCAGCAACACGCGACTGTCCAGTCATTCGCCTTTCTGGTTCTTAACGCTCAACTGACCAACCGAACCGTTCCGATCACTATCCAGCAAACCACGTATTCGCAATGCATATCCGCTCGCTCGCCTCTGTGGCCTTTGTGGCCTTCGCCGCCCAGGCATTCGCCCAACAGACCAAGGTCTTCAAGCGCAGCATCACCTCCGGAAGGGATTTGGGTTTCATGCGCCGCGCCGACGGTGGCTACCAGCCGGCCGATGAGGTCTGCAACAAGGGCGGTAACACCTGCGCCGAGGCGTGCGGTGGTGGCTACCAGCAGTGCAAGTCTACGGATCAGGCCGTCCACTGCTACGACCCGACCGCCGGCGAGACTTGCTGCTCTACCACAACCGGAAGTGAGTCGCTCTCGCACGCGTGGCATTGCCTCTCGTCGTTGCTAACATGAATGCGCAGACTCGTGCCTGACGTCGTTTTACTGCACGCACGACACTCAGACCGACACCTTCTGCTGCCCCAACGGCATGGATCTTGGCGAGTGCGCAACCAAGCACGGTGTCACCGGCGCTCTTACCTCCGACGTCCCCGTCCCCACCACCACCTCCGTCCCGTCTACCAGCAAGAGCAGCACCGTGCCCCCCACCACCTCCACCACCACCTCCACCACCACCACCTCGACGCCGCCGTCCACGACCTCGTCCTCGGTCGTCGTTCTCACCACGTCCTCGCCCACCTCCTCGTCCGAGGTCCCTAGCAGCACCGTCGTCACCGCCGAAGTTGCTCCCAGCGTTGGCACCAGCACCGCCTTCTCAGCAAGCAACGGCACTACCCTTGCCACGGCGTCGACTCGTTCCGGCGCGAGAAGCACCCTCTTCCCCTCGGCGGCCGCCACAACCACGGCAGCCTCCGACACGAGCGCCGGAAACAGCAACGGGCCGGCCGGCATGGCCGTTATCCTCGGCGCTGCTTTCGTCGCTGCCCTTGTCTGATAGTCCACGACTGACCTACCTGGAAGCGCTGGACGGCCATTGGCACTAATTTTCCACACCCGTCAGTGCCCGGCCCGCGTGCCACGCGTCACGAGTGTAATGAAACAAAACAGCAAGCGGCGTTGGAAACGGAGGGTTCCCGTGCTCTGTTGGGATGTTGATGTTGGCCGGACTTTTTTAATTTTGAGAAGCTTATGATTCCCCTGATCACTTGAATGTACGGAGCGGTTTGATGACGCCATTTGTTTTTTATTTTTGCAATGGTGTTCCCGGAAACGAAGATGCGCGAGGAGAGATGAAGACAAAAGATGGGCGGCTTGGAGACACTTTGCCTTCGAAACAGCGTTATATCCCTGTTGTAAACATACATTTGTTGTTTACCTACTGTACTTAAGATCCCCCCCCCCTCGTCGGGCGAGGCTGCGAGACCTATTACTCCCAGCCTCGAGCCCGCGAGTATCATAAACCCTAATATCTTTCTTGGAAACAATAACATCACGACATTGCACGCGCCTCACTTGCCGATACGATATGTTTTCTTGATGCGATCGCCGAGTCGCTACCCATTTGAACTGTTGACCGGCCACTCACGCCTGCCAATGTCGGAAAAAGGCCCGATCTCGGTGATGAAGTCGGACGTTGGCGCCGAGGCGGAGGGGCCCAACGAAGCGTGCGCCGCAAGTGCCCGGAGAGCGGGGCAGCGGGCCGCGTGCGACATAGGTTGGAAAGCGCCGAGTGCGGGGCCGAATGCACGAACCCCGGACCGGACGGGGGGAGGGGGGTGGATGACGGGATATCTGTCTCTGCCCTACGCCCGGCCTTTTTTTTTGTTTGTTTTTGCCGCCTCTGGTGCGTGTGCTCTGCGCGCCAAGCGGGTTCCGTCCCGCATGCAACGCCATTCCACATTTTCATGACACTGGGCGCGGCTTCTGTCGATCGACGAGCCTGGTCGCTTGCCCTGGCCGTTTTTGTCATTGGCACCCGCTTTCGCGACGCGGGACGCTGGATGCGGCCGGCCGGCGGGCGTCCGGGGGCCAAGGTTTGTTCGGGTCCGGAGCACATCGCGACTAGCAAACTCAACGGCAGAGCTTTTTGAAAACGAACGATATTATTGAATATAGCGAAAAAGAGATAGTGACTGCGTGGGCCTGCTAGCCATGTTCAAACCAACACGCGACCGGGTATCATGGGTAATGCTCTCTAGAATGCCAATACCGACCTCTAAAACAAGGTACCTGCCTTTGCCTTTTCTTTCCTTCTTTCTTTCTTTCTTTCTTTCTTTCTTCTTCCTTCCTCCCCATGCTACAGCCCCTCGTTCCAAGGCCGCCAGAACTGATTCCTAAACGTCGGCATGCACTTGACCATTTCGGGCGGCTCCGTCTGCCAGTTGATCTTGGGCGGCGACCCCGAGTTCTCTATCACCGTCCACGACGAAGCGAACCCCCTCTCCTCCTTGATCTGCCTTCCGTCCTTGACGTTGTACGCCAAGCTGACGCTCGGCACGACGGCGATCTTGCCGTGGCCGAGATTCCACAGGTCTTTGCACAGCAGCGTCGGCTCGCCCGTGTGGCATTCGCCCGGGTACGACCTCCTGAAGTCGAGCTTCTTGTTGAGGAAGGGCTCGCCAGTCATCGCAACGCCTCCGTTCCAACAAGCAAACACCTGCAGCGGCTTCCGGCTGAGATAGCGATCTTGGGAGTACGGGTGGTTCCAGAACATGTTGGCGACGTCGCTCCACTGCTCTCCCTTAGGCGTCCTGTCGGGAATCGGGAGGAACGTGTCGCCGTTGATGGCTCGGGAAATCCACGAGTCATAGAACGAGGGCTCTCCGTTGTGCGGGGCGAACCGGAGGAAGTGGTAGTCCATCGCGCAGGTCATATCCGCCCCTTGAACCTGCTTCTGGTACGCCAGTTCGAGTATGTCTTCGGTGCACGCGGCAACGTCGTTCAAAAAGACAATTGTCGCCTTCGGGTCGTAGGCATCAGCCTCTGCCATCATCGGCTCCAGCGCTAGGTTCCGGAGCTTGGCGAGTTTGCCGATGCGATCGCCACTGTGTGAGTCGATGTTGCTCGTCTGCAGGTAATACGCGATTCCCATCTTTTCCATGTGCGCTTGGAGGCGGTAGAGGGTCTCGTAGGTGCCGTCGGTCGAGATGCCCTCGACGACGGAAAGGGCGCAGTTCTCGGGGCCGATGATGTTCATGGCTTCCAGCACCGCGCCGATGAGCTGGGGTAGGAGCTCTCTGACTTGTCGCAAGTCGAGAGCGAAGAAGTAGTGCCGCTTGTCCATGTTCTCGGTTGGACGCAGGACCCCGTAGCGTGTGACGTTGGGTGAGGGGCAGTTGACAATGGGGAAGCCGCCGTTCTTGGGATCCAGGATGGCTTGCACATACTGGCTTGCCTCACCGGTCTTGTCTGGACGGCCCTCGTAGAGTGTTGGCTGGACCCAGTTGGGTGCTGAATCGTTCATCCAGCTGCCGCCATATTCTGCATCCCAAATCAGCACGCAGTGATGCTAGAAAAAGGTGGATTCTACTCACGTTCCGAGGTCCAGGGCACTACAAAGTACTGAACCAATGGCTGGTGGAAAAGCAGGAAGAAACCGGTGATTAAGATGAAGACGACGATGGCGATGAAGGGCGTGCGAAGCCGTCTCGGATTATGGAAGTTGGCGATCATGATGTATGTACGGGGCACTCTGCGGAATTCTGTATATACCGATTTGATGTCGAAGAGAAGAGGAAGGTGCAGAGGCAGCAAGTTTCTTTCAATGCCCGGTCAAGAGAGCTTGGCCGCGTCGCAAAAAGTTGCCACGCGAAGATGCAAAGGCAAAGCAACGAGGTCGATTCCGAATATGCGGGTTGCCAGCTCTTGTGCGACAGAAGAGAAGATGCCAAGACGAGAACACGCAAAGAAACAATGACTGAGAGTTTGCTGAAGGAGAGGGGGGGAGGGGGATTACAAGCTCATATCAGCTCCCGACAGGGAGGAGCACTGATGCAAAGCTACGGTAGGGCGAAACCAAACAAAACCTCGTGGCTCGTGGACTGTCTCCGAATTCGGTCGGAACTGTCGGCGGCTCTGCAGAGAAGGGGAGAAAAGAAAAGGTTATGGTACGAGGTAAAACAAAAATGGATGGGGGTAGATTATAGTTCCGCGGGGCGACGTTGAACGCAGGCAAGTTAGCTCGCAGGTAGCCGAGAACAGCATTTGTAGATGCGAGAAAATGGGCTTCCCGCCGACTATCCGTAAGGAAATGTTTGGGAGACGGGACGATTAGCCCGAGCGATGCGAGGCGCAGCGGTCCAAGGGTAAAAAGGAGGAAACGACAATTACTGGGAAGTTAGGCAGGCAAGGGAAAAGGAACCAGAAGGAAAAGGAGTACGGTGCGGTGCGGTGCGGTGCGGTAGAAACTGCAGGAGGAGCCGGGTAGGTAGAAAGAAGTAAACTCAGCTCGTCCCGCTGTCTGGGTTGCACCTGCTCTAGTTGTGCTCGAAACGCACAGTTCCCGCTCCCCGTCCGTCAGCCTGGCCAAGTCCTGTCTCTGATATGTGTCAAGACTTGGCCAAATGCGCCTCAACACGCACGCGTTCTTGGGTATCATGTAGGGTAGGGGCCGGGAGACAATCCCACTGGGCTGGCCATCCCCGGATGCACATCGCACTCTACGAACCCCAGAGGCATCTCCACGAACAGAGGGAACGGGCCCAGTTCCGGCGTCAGCATTTTGATAATGGGCCACCGGTGCGTGCCCACATGGTACCCCTCTACCCACTTGCTTCCAGATGCCGCGTACGCAACAGCGGCAGCAGCAGCAGAGCCCTCTCTGCTTCGTGGCGCCTTGTGATGCCTCCTCCCGGGAGCCTGCCCTCTGGCCTGCTCTGGTCTGGTCTGCTCTGTCTTGGGCTGGAGACATGTGGGAGGAATGCAGCCTCTGAGTGCGGACGAGAACACACGGTTCCTTGAGTTCCACGTCCCCGGCATGTTTCAGCGTCCTGGCCTTCTGGCTCAGGCGACAACATTCCCAGAAACGTCTAATTTGCGGACTGCACTCGATGCCAATCATTTCCGCACACTTTCCAAAGAGATGTCAGGGGTCCTGGAGTCCTAGTGTAACCATGGAAGACCACGATGCTAGTCTGCATAGTGGCTAGCCTGGCCTAGCTGCCGCCTTCGCCCAGCCCATGCCCCTGAGATTTGGACCGGCGTCAATAAGAGACTACTTTCGACAAGTTCTGCAAACAGGCGCTGGCACGATCTCAGACACGCTGTGCATGCAAACTCAAGCCAGTCCAAGATCGTGCCACTACCAAAAAGGGGGGCACCGGTCCAGTCAAACACAAATGTTTCCATGCGTCTGTGCCAATCCCGCATGGGCCAAGCCCGGAGTCTCTCCGCTAATGCACGAGACGATCTGGAGAGAAAAGGAGAGAGAGAGAGAGAGAGAGACAGAGAGACAGCGAACTGGCTCCTGCGAGTCGAATGCACGTTCCTTTTCCGCCGCCTTCATCTTAGTCCAGATCCGAGGCTGCGAGAGGACGTGAGGAAACACGCACACTGCGATGCCGATCTTCCCGTTGACTGTTGGTCGCAATCCAAATGCGGCCTTCAAGCCTGCAAATAGATCCTGGCTTTCTTTGACCAAACCCCCCCCCCCCCCAAGGCCCTCCAATCCACTAGCAGCGGCTGCTGCTTGGCCCTAGCGGCAGTTGTGTGTTCCCTGTCCTTCCTCCGAGATCTTCTCTCGATGCTACCCTACCCAACCCATGCCCCCCGCCTATCCGACAGCAGCCACAGACGACGCAACGACGATCGGGCGTCCATCCTGGCTCTTGTGATGAACCAGCTGTCATTCAAGGTTCCTCCGGCTTTGTCCACGTCTCGCCCGGCTCTGCTTGCTACAAATCGCAGCCCCCCCAGGGCCAAGGACGGGCCTTGGTCTGTCTCAAGTGGATGAAAAAGTCCGAGCCTCATCACTGGACCATGGGTCTTGAGGGGCATGTTGAGAGCGACATCTGACTTCCTCCCAACTCGCGGCAGCCAACCCGACCCGACCACGGCCCGGCGCAGCGGCATACCTAGTTGATTAATCGACGCACCCGAACAGCGTCGTATCATGCCAAGCCAATAGGCAGCATTTGTTTAGCTGATGTTTGCTCTCTGGGTCTTGGACACACCACCGTCCTGATCGTACGCCTTTTTTATTTCTTTTTTTTATTTGTAGGAGCGGGGTTTCTGCCCCAGCCTGCTCTGATAGTTGGCCGAAATCGTCGAGTCTTCGGTCCTGCGAATCTCTTGACAAAATTTCGCAAACAATCAATGCAAAATGATGCAACGGGGACAAAAATTGGAGTCGACGCGCGGATTCCGGAACGTCCCCCCACATCCAAGACGGACTGCCTACGTGTGCTGGACGACCAAGGCCTGACTCGTCAGCCCAATCAGTTCAATATGCAATCCTTCCGCCTAGAAGTATGAGACCCACGACGGTCCATTGTTGCAGAACTAACTGAACTCAATCACAAATCGGCCGGGCAGACGCATCGCCGCCACACTGGAAGACGTAATGGTTGGAGATGGATCTTGATCGTCTCTACATGGGGAGCAGCTTGGCCACTCTCTTCGCAACCCCCTCCTCAAACTCGGTCACGCCGCCCTCCAAGCGCGTTAGGATCCCCGCCCTCAGTCTGTACACAAGCCGTCGTCTAGGCACCGAATCCTCCTCGGTCTCCTCTTCACTGTCAGAGTCCTCCATCAGGCCTTCAACCGCACCGCGCATGAACCACCGGTCGTGGCTGACGAGGACCACTGCCCCTTCCCAGTCACTGAGAGATTCCCGCATCGCCGTGACGGTCTCGTAGTCGAGATGAGTGGTCACTTCGTCGAGAATGAGGCAGTGTGGTCTCCGCCACAGGAGGCGCGCAAGCTCGCATCGCACGAGCTGGCCGCCAGACAGCTTTCCGAGGGGTATGTCGGATGCAGTACGGCCCGGCAGGCCAAGACTGCCCAGGACGCCACGAAGCTGACCTTCATCTAGCTCCCCGGCCACCTCTTCCGTAAGCAGAGACAAAGCCGTCACGGAAAGATCAGCCCGGCCCTTTTCTTGCAGAGCTTCGACGGCATGTTGGGAATAGTATCCCAGCTTCAACCGGGGATGAGTTGTTACCGTACCGGATGTGGGCTTCGTCTCGTCCACGAGAAGCTTCACAAGAGTCGACTTGCCTGCGCCGTTCAAACCGAGGATGCCAACGCGGTCGCCCATGTGGATGGAGAGGTTGATGTCCTGCAGCACGGTTGGTGCCGCCGTCTTTGCCTTGGTCTTGACAGGGTAGCGAAACGTCGCGTTCTCTACCGATATGAGAGGCCCGGGGAATCGGAGGTCTGGTGGCTCCGGCAATACGAAACTCACCGGTCGCTCATCCTGAGGAATGTCGATCTCGTCCCTGGCAGTCAAGTGGAATCCGACGAGATCGCGGTTCAGCTTGAACCGGCCGCCCTTGGCGCTGACCTGAAGACCCCACCGGTCGTCGAGCTTCTTTTGGCGGGATTTAGCTTGCCGGAGCTTGTTCTGGTCATCGTTGGCCTTTCCTGCCTTGATGTTGTTGGAAATGCTCTGCTGGATGTGCGCTTTCTGCTTGTCCTGGGCGTCCTTCATCTTGGTCAGCCAGAGCTTGCGCTCCGACTGCGATGCCTCGTAGGTCGGCAAGTCGCCATGGAAGTAAGTCAGCCCCTTGTCCTTGAGGATGAGAAGGTCGGTGCAGAGAGTGATGAAGTCTCTGTCGTGGGACACGAGGATCAGCGTCGGAGCGTCATCCACGTCTTGGAGGGATTCAAGATAGCGCTGAAGCCAGATGATGCCCAGCAGGTCGAGGAAGTTGGTAGGTTCGTCCAGGATGAGAACGTCGGTTTCTTGGAGCAACGATATGGATAGTGCGGTCCGCATCCTCCAACCACCAGAGAGACTTGAAACCGGCTTTGACATGTAGGCCTCAGAGAACCCCAGACCAGTCAAGATGCGCTTGGCTTTGGCCTCGGTCTCGGCCACCTTGGAAGGCTCGATCTGTAGTTGTAGATCTGCCAGCATGTCCAATGCCTCCTGCGTCTCGTTTTTGAGAGTCTCGGCCGAAACCTCATCCTGTGGTTGCTCCAATCTGATTCTAGATTAGCAAGCTTCGCTCAGGGTTGGCAGGGTGGGCTTACAGTTTCTGTGACTCGGCCACCGTCTTCTCGAAAGCCTTGAGAGCCTTTCTCGCCGCCAGGCCTCGGTCTCCGCTGCGCAATCTTGCATTCTTGTCCTCTCGGAAGAGCCGCTTTTGGTTCCTATCATGGCGAAGAACGCGGACCGCGCGCACGGGACCGTACGGGTCTGTGCTGTTGATGCCATCGGACAGAACTAAGAACAGTCAGTCGCGTTTGGTTAGAAACGCACATGAGACCGTACCTCTGATTTCTTGCTCGACGTCCGATTTAGCAGTCGCTTGCTCAATGACATGCTCCAGTACACTGCGACCCTGACCAGATTCGCCTGCCTCAACTGAGCCATCATTGGGGCGCAGGTCTGAGTTGGCATCGGTGACATTGGTCTGCTGAAGAAGAGATATCCGAGTTTCCTCGGGGATGCCTGGAATCAACTTCTCGGCGATGGCCTTGAGAAGCGCTTGACACATGTCAATATACCATCAAAGTGTCTTGGACGCTTTGTTCTTACTCGACTTTCCGGAGCCATTTCTTCCGACGAGTGCGTACCGCTGGCCGGCCTTCAGACGCAGCTTGGCGTCGACAAGGATTTCGGTCCCGTCACTTCGGGCCTTGGACTTGCCTTTTGCGCCGGGCTTCCCAGCTGAAGTGACGGTGATGTTAAGGCCGTCAATATCCAACTACGTGAGAGCTGTTCAGCCGTCTGCGACGTCGGGACGAATCACACAAGCTGGGCATATACCTCGCGATGGTCTGCGGTCTGGATATTGAAACGCGTCTGCTTGCTGGTGCAGAGGATCGTGGCCACGGATTCGGAAGCAATTGACGTCATCGCTACAGCGGATCGATCACGAGCGACGGAATTGCAATCGCCAATGGAATGAAGTGGCTTTACTTTACAAGGAATGATGTCAAGGCTGGAAAAAAGGAAGTTGAATTTAACTTCGGATTGGTGTATTGATAGTGCCTTGCCTCAGTCCCTTGGTGTTACAACTCCGAGAGGACCTCGCTAAATATTATATGGCTCGTGAAGCTGGGCCCGGCCAAGACTGCCGGGCTTCCTATCTTCATCTTTCCCTCAGGAACAGAGACAAGAGCCGGCTGGCGCCCAGTTTGGTGGCGTTGCACCTTCTTGCTGTAGCGTGCTTGCTGCAGGGTACGTACCTATGTATCTCCCTCTAACTAGGGATAGGTATTTGGGTGGAAATGGGATTGGCTCAGCCCTGACCTCCGCAGAGTGACTCACGCCGAACACTGGACGGAGCCTCCAAGACACGCCGGTCAGGGACGGGACTCCGCTCATTAATGGCCTTCCCGAGGCCCAGTCCACGCGGCAATCCCCTTCCCCCCCCCCCCCCCCATCCCGGCGGCGTCACAACGGCCGGGATGACTCAAACTTCCTAACCGCTGGCCGCTCGGCTTCATCGTCCCGACCGCGCCGCGAGTCGTGCGGGCTCTAGATGGACAATGCAAAAAGAATCTGCTTTCTCCGGGTCTTTCCCATCACAACAGCGGAAGCGACTCCAGGAACGCCCTGGTTTCCATCGCATACCGTGACTGCGCATCCGCAACTTCGTGCGTCGCCAGCTCCTTCTTTGCCCACTTCCTCGCCGCGCCAAACTTGCCGGACCGCGACGCTGCGTACGCCGCGTACTTGTACGCCTTGCCGAGGTAGTCCACCAACCCGACCTCCTCGACGAGCTTCACCAGCTTCTCCGCGTCCGGCAGCACGTCCCCTCCAAAGTCGTCCCTCCCGAGCTCCATCTCGATCAGGCCCGTCAGCCGCTTCATCTCCACCCGCTGCTTGTCGTCGTCCCGCGCCGTGCACGCCGCGCAGTTGCACGTGAACCCCCACTGCGCGAGCCGGGCCCGTCTTTCGTCCGTCGTCTGCACCAACGGCGCGTAGGTGATTGTCACCTCCTCGCCGGCGTCGATGTCTCGCGCCGCATAGATGACCCTCCTCGCGCTCCCCTCGCTGGTGCTGCCGCCGACGGACGCGGTCCCGGCGTTGGGCCGACACGAGTGGTTCAGCTTCGCGATGCGCGGGAAGATCCCCAAGGTGCCGCCTGCCATGGTGAACGCGTTGGTGCGGAAGATGAGCGCCTCCTGGCTCCATGCGGCCTCGTCCTCGTCGTTCAGGTCGCGGTGCTCGGGGCACGACAGGAACGCGGCACGCGCCGTGGTGTTGAGGGCCGCATAGGCTTCGTCGACGGCCGCGGCGATGGCGGCGAAGGCGAAGCCCTGGCCACTGACAAGGCGGCCCGGATTGACTGTGAAGAGCGGGCTCTCATCGATGATGCGGGTGCCTGCCGGGATTCTTTGCAGGGCGAAGACGCCAAGGCCTTTCCCGGGCGAGGGGCGAACTTCCCAGAGGCCATCGTCTGATCTTAGGTCTGTGATGAAGTGTGAGCCTTGGTGGCGGATGAGTGACAAACGACATTATGATTCGTGGGGATGGGTGAGGTTCGTACTAGTTCCGTAGCGTATGCGGGCTTCCTCCGAGTCGCCCAGGCCGTCCGGTATGCTCCCATCCGCGAGAGGGAAGCCTTCTCCAACGGCTCCGAGATAGGTTTTGTTGTTCTCTGTGGACGACGGGTCCGAGGCGCAGAGGGGTTCGCGAAGCTGTGAGTCATCGTCCCTCGTCGAGTCGACGTCGAGGACGCTCTTGCCGTCGTCACAGGCAAGGGCGACGGCGAGGCACGTCCATACGAGGACACCGGATGATCGCATGGCCAATGTACTTTGCTGCCGGTGATACTCGAGAGCTCACCGTACTTCAGATGAAATTCGGGTTCTAGTCGTCCGGCGATGTGAGCAGCGAACGTATCTCCACGGGAAAATGGTGTTGAAGTGTTTTGGAGAAGAGACGAAGACATGGCCATCCACCCATCACGGGCTTTTCGCACCGTGCCGTGCATTTTGACAATGGTGGAATGTCTGCTTCGGGAAGGGGGCTAGCTGGTTGGTCCCAGGAGACGCAGCGCTCGAAACGGATCTGTTGTCACAGGATCGTATCAACGGGAGCATGGCGTTGCAGGGGGTGGTAGAGGCGCGGTGAAACATGTCACCCCTTTTGCCATCTGGGGTTTGATGCACTTCCAGTCGCCCAGCGCAATGACATGGAGACGGGATAAACTTCGTAAACATTTCGATGATTTTGGACACTGCATCGGTTCGGTCGATTCTTTGATCATCGCACCTGGATCAAAAAAGCTTTGCTGATCAATACTTCCTGCCAGTATTCTTCACGGCTAAGGGGAGATCGGCCAAGTCTTGAACAGGGGTATCGTGTTTCGGGATTCACGGGTTTGCATCCCTCCATTAGGCCTTCTCCTTTGCGCCGGAAAGCTTTTGTTGCACTGGTTCATCTGTGTATGGTGTAACTACTGGAATGCTGTCAAGCTGAGTCTATCTTCAATTGCTAATGAGAAGAAGCAGTCGTATGACTGCCTTCGTCGGGCGACAAGCAATCCATGTATTACCGTTACCCGAAGGCGTGTCTCCACAGACGAGTTAAAGGCAAAAACGCAACACATCCCATTCTTCTTCCTCCCGCCGAATTAAAATGTCCTCTGTGATGACGTGTAAAGGGCAACGAGGTTCCCTTCCGGCGCCTGTCCACCCCATATTTCAAAACCGGGGCCGGCCTGCGCCGCATCGGGTCCGAATCCGCATCCCACCCATCCCAGCAAGCGACGTCAGTCTCGACGTCTCCTTCAACTACTATGATCTCAATCGCCTGCCCTCGGTCTTTTCCAGCATTTTTTTGTTCCTCCTGTACTTTCTTTAGCGCGTACTGCTGTTTTCCCTCTACCAGACGTCGACCACGCCTCCAGATATGATTGCGCTGTTACAGAAGTCTCTATTTTCAGAATTTGGAGGTCTTGAAGGCGTGACTGGCGATGTTAATGGTGATGCAGGCACTAGCGTTGCCGTTGTCACTATTGGCTGTGTGCAACCGCTTGCGACGCTGTGTGCCTGTGATTGCATTCTCCTTTCGCTGCGCCGTGGTTGTAGACGGATCTATGAGTGCGCAGATGGAACCTCAAACTCGGCCATCTGCCTGTATGATACAGCTTCGATGTGAGTGTCGAGACGACCCAATACCTGTATTGTTTGATGTATGTAGAGGTATGTACGAGGCGACTTGACTGAGGAGGATCGTGATTGCTATAAGGTGGCTAAAAGTACAGCTCCTTGAGAAAAGTTAATGGGTTTATCGAGATGCTGTAAGTCCTAAGATGTTGCTCCAAAATATCAGTGTGATTAAATGCACTTCGGAAGAAGTCACTGATAGGATTGAAACGTCAGAGGATTGACATCTAGAAAACGATATGAATATGATTCCAATGAACCAATACTCCCATTTCTGCTTGAACTTGGACTTTATATCAGATATATCGAAGTTCAGATCATCCATGTCCTAACTGACAAATCGAACGTTACACGTTCATCTTTGACGAGCAAGGGTTTCAGAAATCCCGAGATCAGTATTGACGATTTGCTAGGCAACAATCATTTCCGATAACAATGAAAGAGAAGGTCAAATAACAGAAAGAATCATTGCCTCAATACAACATCTCGGGCAGTATGAAGGGTTATGATGCGAACAATAAGTATGAACCTGATAATGGCCAGTCAAATGCATCCGGTGCAGAGCCAAAGCCATAACGAGTAAGACACGTAATGCCGCCATTTTGATTAATTGTTCACCAACCCCAAGTATCGAAACACGCACGCTATGAGCTCTAAATAGCTGGTGCGGGAGCGGCCTAAAAGAATCAAATGCCCTTGGCATAACATCTTGTTTACCGACAGGCAACCCAATGTGACGATCCAGGGTCTGACAGCATATACATCAGATGCTGTTCCCCTGAAAGTAGGGCAAAAGATATAATGATACAGAGTAATAATCAAAGCAACTCGCAGTGCCATCATTCCAAGATTTATGGGATTTTGTACTATAGTATAAGTTGTGGAATTTCACTGAAATATATTTATATGACGCTGAAACCGCCATAATCACCGCTCATCAGGTGTCATGAGAGGATTGGGGATGTCATGACCCGAAAAGCGCTAAAGACAACACTGAAAGAGCGAGCCAAGAGAGCAGATTGGCGATATCCCGGTATGTTGCTCGATGATTTGCTCATTCTAGTGAAACATGAGAAAGTCTCATGCTGCAATTCACCATTATCGAAGGAGAGCCAGATTAGCCAGATCATTCAGACTTACATGTCGGCGGACATCATCAGCAGACTCTGTTCGATTGGAGCGTCCGGTTTGAGAAGAAGCCTGGGTTCAACCGTGCCGATGGCATACCGATAAGGTACAACACAGACATGCAACTCTGTGTTCTTCATAGACTAGTGACGAATTTCTATTTGACAGAGTTCAGTGTTTCCTTTGCTGTATTGTTATTGTCCTCTGCTTAACATTCCTATGGGTATGGAAGATAAGCGACTCAAGGACCAAGATGACGACGTGTCACCACCTGGTAAGGTGGTTATGTGTTGTTTGATATGTTCTATGTCAAAACACTTGCAGCGTGTAGTAAGAAAGAATATGTCATCGCTATTCGTCACTATTATCGTCATGCATTGTCAATGTATTTCGTGCGAGTTTTGGTGAATAGGCACAGACAGCATATTCCGCGAGGAGCAATAACAATACACTCCGTCTCAAGTCAACGCAATGGATTCCTTGGGAGTGCAAGACAAGAGAGAAACGTTACGACTCTGGCTTGCGAGGTCATCCTCGGTGTGCTCATTGGTGCCTGATGTTTGCCTGCCACAGAACCCAGTACGAGTAGGTTTAGGGTTAACAGTGATGTAGCGACACGCTTCACCAGTTATGTCTCCTCTTACGTGTCTTGATGTTAGGCCACCTAAACTTAATGAGCGAAGACGGCTGTACTCGAGAGACCACAGAGAGTTGGTCCGTATTGGAAGCCGGAAATCCTTTCACGTCAAGTAGCTTGGCTCCCGCATGAGGATTCACTATCCCATCTCCGACCCGGCGCGGGTGTGTGACTGCTTGATGTGTTTCTTTATTAAACCGAAAACGCTTGTACTCGGATGAATTGATAACTCGGTGTTGTATCTCATACCGCAATGGCTTGTACGCTGGCATAACGACGTTGAACACCCAGGATGTAAACTAACAACCACTGAGAAAAGAGTTGGAGAAAGGACGCAAGTACTTGGTCCCAAATTAACTTTACCATACATTTCAGGGTCACGATTGGGCTTGAAGCGTGCGTATAGGCATGTATGTAGGATTAATTCACAGCGTAGTCTCTAGTGTTCCATAAGCGGAATGGGGCAAGACGTCTCATCTCCCAAAGAAGACGCTCAAGACTGGAGCAACATCCCTCATACCCTATCAGATCCTTAAATGCAGGCAGGGCGAGAAAAATCACCCAAAAAAAGCCCAGATGGACAGCCAGAGCCAAGGGTCTTTCGCATTGTCTTAGGCCTACAGTGTGTCCAAGAGAGTGGTTGCCTCTGGGTGACCACACGACCACTGGCAATCCTCAGACGGAGCATTTCTTTACTAGTCAGGTGGTGTAACAGTGAGTAAACACACACAATATGGTGATCAGTAGAGTCTAATCTTCAACCTGTAGAAGAGAAGAGCAGGGCAGGAAGGTCGTCTCCAGCGCGAAAGCGAGTTGAGAGACACATTACATGAAGGCATCTGACGCCGGAAACAGCCTTGAACAGAACTCATCTCACCTGCACGGCTTCTCAGAACCGAATGCCTAAGTCTTCATTATTTCGAAAGTATCCCAAGTGGGTATCACAAGCACAGCAGTCTCGCGCCCGAAAGCTCAAAATTACGACAAACCTATGCATGACCAAAAGCGGCAGACAGCAGCGGACCATACATGGAGCTCGGATTGTTCTCACCGCGGGATGACGTCCTGCAAGAATGATCCCCGTCGCACAATTTATGTTTCCAGCGATTGGATCGTCCGTCGCCCAATCCGGAGGTCGGCATTACCAACATTTCTACAGACCCGCCGAAAGACGGGGCTCCGTCGACGGTGGACGGCCCCACATGGCCCTGCCATCATGCCAGCGAAGTACTATCCCCAGTCACGCGGACCCCGAGATATCGGCAAAACTTCCGTACTCTGACGGTGAAGTCCTGGCTCTGTTACAGACAGACACGGAAGTGCAGCACTCTTACTACCAGTTTTCAGCTGTGCCAACCAAAAGAGACTGCGCGACCAATGACACATCGAACATGACATCTTGCACAGCTGGACTGCGGGGCAATAGCACAGGCTGGTCGTCACGTACACAGTGACCGCAGACTTCATGTGCTGAGCGGTGTGCGGAAGGTTGAGGTCTGGTGTAAGTATCGAGGCTTGGTGACAACACGCAACTACCCGGTGTGTCGAAGTCGGCACTGGAAGCGGTCAAGGTATGAATCTGCAGTAAGCGGGTGATATTGATCGAGATGACGATTGCAGTCTAAGCGTATTTCGAGGCTGGCTTGCGGTGGTTGGCCATGTTCCACTGGGATGGTGGTTGAGAAGCCATTGACCAGTCACCGCCGGATGGGATTGGTGTGTAAGCCGGAAAACCTTTGGATTCTGTTGGTCCGGCCGAGCTTCTGTAGACGAAGACGAAAAAGAAACGAGCGGGAAAGCGGGTAGGGTTCATGGTTCGAGGTGTGGGCATTGAGATGGCAGATTTGGACAACAAATTGGATACCCGCTCCAAGCGCATGTGGCCGGGTGTGTTTTTATTTTGGATGGCAGTGAAAGTTGGAGGTTCAAAGAAAGCGCACAGGGACCCAGGACAGGGCGGCGAGCCCGACATGTCAAGCAAGCAAACGCAGGAATTGAGGTATATTTGGCAGAGGCTGCAAAGTGACAGTTTAGCCCGCCAGCCCCATAAGCAGTCTAGCAATCGGGCTGGGGGAAAACCCAGCGCAGGGAAATAGGGTTCATGCGTGCAGCGACTTGCACCGTCATGCGCAGCGGGGACAGATCGTGTTGAGGCGCACAAGTCGTGGCTGGCGGCGGGTGTGTGACCTATTCCTGTCGGCTTTGGCGTCCGCTCGCCTCTGTGGGTTGGACTGGGATTGCGAGATGCGCTGGCTCTGGTCTGGCCCCGGGATCCCACACTTGAAGGAGAAACGACAGACGTCGGGAAGATGGTAGACTGCGGGTAGTTCAATAAGGCAGGTAGGCACCGAGACCGTCCGTTGTTGGTGGTCGGTGGTCGGCCTTCTGATAGCTAAGATAGCGAGGAGCACTCAAGCTGACAGACGCCCCTCCCCCTCCAAAGGTCGAACGTCGTTCTCGGGGTGGGTTACGAGGTTGCTGCAAGAGTGCGGCGAAGGATGGATGTCAGAAGCGTCTCTGCGAACGCCCCCAAGTGTGATGTTCAATCCCCGCCCGAAGCAGAGAAGTGGATCTCTCCGCACACCAGCCGGTAAAGATTTCCCTCAACCCGTGGAAGAAGCAGAAGAAGGAAGCCGCAGACTGCAAGTCGATGCCTGTCGTGCCTGCCGTGCCTGCACTGAAGCAACACGAGCAGCAGGAAGGAGCTTGGCACGGCCCTTTCTTGTTTGATCTGCGCATCCAATCGAATGGACGACGTGGACCGGCACGCACCAGAATGCAACAAGCATATCTAATCAGATGTCGGCTGCCCATGCTCTTTGTCCCGTTGTCCCTGCCCTTTTTTTTTCTTTCTTTCTGGCTTTTATTCTCGTCTTCGCGAGGCGTTGCGCTTTTCTCCTCTCCTCTAGGCTCAAACGGGAGGTGCCTCGGCTTTCCACTTCACTACCTACCCAGGTCAACAGTCGTACGCAACTGCCCGCACCTTTACCCGCTGGTGACGCCGGCGCAGTCCACGTCTCTTGACTTCCGGATCGCGCACGGCCTTTGCGGGTTCCATCAACTGACAGGGCTGCTCGGGACGACTATTCGGAAACGGCTTAGCCAGATGCTCGCTGTCTAATGGCATGGCAGATGGATAGGGAGCGTGCCCGCGGCCATGAGTGGTTTGTCTCTGTGTCTTGACACTAAATAATACCCTGGCTTGTAGTGGTGTCATCCCGCTCTGCCCGCTTGAGCTGAGGCCCCGTTCTGAACCCCCGGGCAGAGCTCCACGGGCTGCTAATGAAATCAAGTTCGCCATCCAGCCATGGTGCCCATCGGTAGGGACATGGGTTACCGCTACCCGCCTCAGCCGTCAGTAGCTTCGACCATCTCCAACCTTGAACTGGCCTTGGCAGTCCGTGGTGTATCTGCTCGACAGTCGAATTGTCGTAAGCGCGGCTTCATCGTATCGTCAGGCCATAGCCTGCACTTTGCGACCGTGACCCCTCGAGTCCCTGACATGTCCTGCGTATCATCACCAATAACGGCCGGGACCGGGCAAGGGCCCTGGCAGCGATAATCTCTCGATTGCCTTCGAGGGCAACAAGCATCCGATCCTGCAGCGCTAGACGCGGCCGCTTCTTTACGACATCCATCAATCAACACCCCGGCTGCTGGAGCTTCCCCTGGCATCACATACCTGTACGCTGCTGGGCCGCACTGGACCCAAGGTGCGGCGTCTTTCCTTCGGCCTCTTTACGCCTTTGTCGAAAAAAGGCATCCATCGCAACGCATTTCTGCTGCAGCCGCCACGAGTCAAGTTCCCCGTCGTTCGGCTTACTGTGATCGGTGAGCATACATGTTGTCTGCAATCTCCGACCTCCGAGGCTCTGGGGCTGCATGCTGTGCCGCTGGGCCAAGGCACTTTGGGATCGTCCTGCATGCTGCAGTGCGAGGCAAGCTGCAACTCGCAACAGCCTAGAGATCGCCGCGTCGATATCGACCACACCCTTTGAAACACTGTTCCCAATCAGGTCTCACCGGGAGGTACTCCTGCTGTGCCTTGCTTTAGCTGCAACTGGATCTCGCCATGGACCACTCATTGCGTTCCGATTTGTAATAGACCCATCTATCACAATCCGCCGCGAAACAAACAATGCAAAGGACTGTTTACATGGTTTGCAGCAAGTTATGGGATACGGTATGCCTCGTGACTGTCGAGTGCTTCCAATTTTGGGGGGCAAACAACACAGAGCCAATCTATATTCATGGCCAAAACAAACCGCGATGGGCCCGAGTCAGGAACGTTGGCCCCAACTTGTCCGACCTAGCCTCAAGGTAGAAACGGAAAAGGAAAAAGAAGGACTAACTGGACGGGAATCCCTAACCAATCTCACAGATATCACATGGGCACGGGCAAGCCTTCCTGGAAGACCCTGACAAGCACGGCATCCGAGCACTGGCATCCTGTCCCCAAATCCCAAGAACAGGGTCAAGGGAGGCTGTCCGGCTCACAGGCCCTTCTGGGAAAGGCTAAACCCTTACTGCTATCTGCTGCTATCCACCGGCCAGTCTATTCGGCTCAGCCATCCGTGGGGTTTTTTTTCTTTCTTCCCGCTTCCAGAGCACCAAGGAATCCCAACTGCACTCTGTCTCCTGCACCTGCACCCTCTGGCGTTGCACTCTCAGCCCAGCCGCGTCCGTCATCATCCGCCGCCGTTCGACAACGGTTTGGTTCCCGCTCCTTGGAGTTTCCACCGATCCGATTCCCACCCAAATCCACTAGCGTCTCTGAGCAGTTCAGCATCTTTCCCGCCCCCTAAGCGAGACAAGCGGCCAGACAGACCCACGTTCACCTACTTGAGAGAAAGAGAGAAGAAGAGAGCAGCGTCAAAGCAAGGCAGGCGAGCCCAACCCGGACGAAGAACCATACCTCTGTCCAACGCCAGAGCTGCGCCAAACCGGGCCTGGCAAGGTTCCGTGCAGTACCGACAAGGCAGGCGGCCACATCACACACACTGAACCACACTTCTCGCTCACACCCTTGACGGTAGCCACCCCCACCAAGCTGCCACTCCCACGCCCACGTCCACTCCCTCCTCCTCCAGACCAGACCGCACCAGTCCTGTCAGTCGTGGTGTATGTCCCCCTCCATCCAAGAGAGTCCGCAGTCAAGGTCCACGGTCCACAGTCCACTCACACTACTCGCGCTTCCCTGTCGCCTCTTGTTTCTGACCCGTCGATTCCTTCTTACTGCCTGTCTGGGCCGCTGCCACTGGCACTCGACTAGTGAACAGCCATGAGCCTAAGAAAGGCAACTGGCCACAAAAGCAAGCCTGCGGCGCCTTTCCCTCCCGACCCTGACGCCGATACGGTTGCTTTGGCCCTAGAACCTCTGCCTCTTCTTACACCTCCAGCCGGTTCCACAAACGACAGCCCTGCCGCTGCTGAAGCGGATGTTGCGAATCCTTCGACTCCCTCGTCATCCGTCCAAACCACCTTCGACCCATATAACACGACACACCACCCTCGATCCGTCCCATCCACTCTGCGAAGTCGTCCCTCTACCCTCTCCTACACTTCGAGCGCCGGCGAACATGGTGACGATACGACCGATCAGATCCCAACATCTCCCGCCCCGCAACTAGACGACGGCGCCATGCCCTCGAAACCTTCCCTCTTGCGTTCCGCGGGCAACGACGCCCCATCCTACGGCGCTGTCTCCCAAGACCCGAGTCGCAATGTCTCGCCCACAGGCAGCGACTCGAGGACCGGCAACGCACACCCGCTCCGATACGTCTCCGACACCTCCAAATCGACCTCTTCGAGGTTCTCCGGCGGCTCGAGAAGAGAGAGCTCGCGTCTCTCTGAAGAGCTCGATGCCGCTGCCTTGGCTACCGGCTTGGAGGGGCGCTTCGGAGTGACCCAAGCTCCCGTGACGACCAATATGCTCGAGGATGCCAAATCTGACGCAGCCGGGGACGAGATAGAATACGACGACTACACGGGGAGCGAGCCCGAGGAGGACCCCGTTGACAATTCGCCTCACGAAGTCGTCCGCGCGTCAGTGCCGCCGACGGACAATGTCACCTTGTCCATTAACACCCCGAGAATGTGGATACTGTCGTTTTTGTTTTCGGTCCTAGGTTCTTCTACCAACTTGTTCTTTTCGTTACGATACCCTAGCGTTGCTATTACGCCCGTCATCGCATTGTTGCTCGTTCACCCGCTTGGCCTCATGTGGGACTATGCCCTCAAATACCCGACCGACCCTCCCGAGGAGTTCTTAGACGGCGTCCTGGTGCCTGGAGGCGCCAATGGCCGTCCGCCTCCGAAACGGTCCTTGACTCGGCTGCGCAGATGGCTTGCGCAAGGTCGGTGGAATGAGAAGGAGCACACTTGCGTCTACGTGAGCAGCAATGTGTCGTTCGGCTTTGCTTTCGCAACCGACGTCATTGTTGAACAGTCCAAGTTTTACCACCAGGAAGCCACCATCACCTACCAGATCCTCCTCACTCTGTCGACACAGATTCTGGGCTACGCCTTTGCAGGCTTGACGCGCCGGTTTCTGGTGCGGCCCAGCGGCATGATTTGGCCCGGTACTCTAATGTCAGCCGCCATGTTCGGGACGCTCCACAAGGAAGAAAACAAGATCGCAGACGGTTGGAGGATTTCGAGGTGGAAGTTTTTCTACCTAGTCTGGTTTGGCGGATTCGCCTTCTACTTCCTCCCTGGTCTTTTGATGCCCTGCCTCAGCTACTTCAACGCCATCACGTGGTTTGCGCCGAAGAACGTTGTGGTTGCCAACCTCTTTGGGGTTGTTTCCGGGCTCGGGCTTTTCCCGTTGACCTTCGACTGGGCGCAGGTCACCTACATTGGCTCGCCTCTGCTGGTGCCGTTCTGGGCAGCAATGAACGTCGTTGGCGGCCTCGTGATCGTAATGTGGCTCGTTGCGCCCATTGCCTACTACGCCAACGTCTTTTACTCGTCGTACATGCCCATTCTGTCGTCTGCCGTCTTTGACAACAAGGGCCAGGTCTACGACGTAAGCAAGATCTTGACCTCGGATTTCCTGTTCGACAGAGAGGCATACAGCAAGTACAGTCGTGTGTTTCTTCCCATCACCTACGTCTTGAGTTACGGCGTGCAGTTTGCTGCTTTGGCAGCACTTCTGACGCACACAGCCTGCTGGCATGGCAAGGATATGTGGCAGACATGGAAGACGGCTCTGGCAGAAGCTCGCAACGAAGGCCAAGCAGTCTACCAGCCTGTGTCTAGCGGCTCTGAGCATATTTCGCCCCAACGATCATTCAGCGCTACCAGAGGTATATCGAGGTCTTCATCCAACCTCGAAGGTATGATGTTCCGCGAGGACGTGCACTGTCGACTTATGAAGCGATACAAGGACGCCCCGCTGTCCTGGTACTTGACGACGTTTGTAACGATGCTCGCGGTGGGCATCTTCGTCGTCGAATAGTAAGTGAACCCTTCTGCCAATATGTCGAAATCCAAGGCTGACGGTACAGCTACCCGATTCACCTCCCGTGGTACGGCCTGCTTATGTCGCTGGGCATCTGTGCCATCTTCTTCATCCCGAACGGCATCATCATGGCGGTCACGAACCAGCACAGTAGCATTTACTTGATCTGTCAGCTCATTTGCGGCGCCGTGTTCCCTGGCCGTCCGATCGCAAACATGGTGTTTGTGACCTACGGCTACATCTCGTCGGCGCAGGGTATCAAGTTCGCCTCGGATCTCAAACTTGGTCACTACATGAAGATCCCTCCGCGGATCATGTTTTCGGTCCAGATGGTGGCCACAATCGTGTCCTCTCTCACGCAGATCGGGGTGCTCAACTGGATGTTTGCCAACGTTAAAGGTATATGTACGTCAGAGGCCGTCAACGGTTTTACGTGCCCCATCGCGCGGGTACACTTCAACGGCTCCATCCTGTGGGGTGTGGTTGGACCAGGCGAATTCTTCGGGCCGAACGCGACGTACCGCGGGCTTGTGTGGTGTTTCCTCATCGGCGCCATCATGCCAATTCCCTTGTGGCTCTACGCCCGCAAGAAAAAGCACAGTGTCGTCAGGAAGATCAACCTTCCGGTCGTTTTCGGATCCATGGCCTGGATCCCGCCGGCGACAGGACTCAACTTCTCGGTGTGGGCGGTCGTGTGCTACGTGTTTAATTACCTGATCAAGAGGAGGAAGAGCGCGTGGTGGGCAAAGTACACCATGACGATGAGCGCGGCATTAGACTCGAGCCTGGCGTTTGGCATTGTTGTTGTCTTCTTCGGTTTCATCTACCCAGGGCATATGAAGGGCTTCAAGTGGTGGGGGACAGAGGTGTATAAGCAGGGCTGCGACTGGCAGGCTTGCCCATACAACACGGTGCCGGAAGGGGGGCATTTTGGCCCCGATTCGTGGTGATGTTTTGACGAAAAGAAACGAGACGAAACGAAACGATTTTCACGGCATGTGTGCACAACATTTGATACGACTTTTTTTGGGGCATGGGAAGCAAGTATTGAAAAGGCACATCTTGGTTTAGATTACGGGATTCAGATAGGCGGAGTTATTTGCCATTTACTAGCGACCCTGTCGGGCGCGCCTGGACCAGTTATTCGCGCGCATATAGAGCAGATCATAGAGAGACGCTGCATTGCGAACTTGAAATGAGGCCGATTTTGGTCGTAATCCGATCCATCTGACTCGAGCTGGCTGCGACGTCGTACGGAGACAAGGGGTGTGAGTCTTGATGTGAGTCACAAGAAGATTGGTGACTCTGACAGTAGTAGAAAAGTTAAGAACAGGGAATTTGGCCTCAGTTGTGACCCCCGCACAAGTCGATTGTTTGCCAGGGGAGGTGGTTGTTGGTGTGCGTGGTGCTGGTCCGGGGTACGACTGACCTTCTTAAACGGATACGAGTGACGGGCGGCATCAAAATCCTCTCGTGAGGTGTGCGGGTTCCTGGCTTTGCGAAGAGAAGTTGGCCGAGCAGATTGGCCATGAAGAATTGCAGAAGATCTGACACCACGAACAAGAAGGGACCAATGAGTCAAAGTCGCATCTGGCTGTATGAGCGGCATCCTAGTCTAGGGTCCTGACTTAGAGTGAATAGGACAGGAGATCCGGAGGCCTAAGCTTTTTGTCTATCTGTATATGTCGTTTGTCAGGGATATGCAGTGAGATTTTGAGTGTTGTCGAGTTCGAGGCGGGATTACCGTGTTTCTGTAAGAGTGGGTTCGGCTGGTTGTGCAGGGAGCGATGCCGTTTGGGACGTCGGACGATGGAAGAGACTGCTAGATATAAGATGTCTGGACGACCTGCGATTCGAGATTGTTGAAAGGCACAGGTTGAACCATCATCTCTTTTAACTTACATTCGACGGTTTGGAACGATCTCGACGAGAAACTTTGTCAGTTGTCAAGTTGGCTTTGATCGGCATTTCCCTTTTAACCTTGGAAACCCCAACCGCTCCTATCCAACCTTCAACCTTCACTGCCCGGGACATCCGACAGCTTCCCGGTCAAGGCGCCTTCGAAACTTTGGAGAGAAGAAGAAGCGAAAGAACAAAGACCCAAACCGCAATCATGGCGACAAAACAAGCAACCCACCTCCCGACGCTCCTCCGCTCGCCGACCCACCCGATCCTGCTCCGCACCATGGAGCCCCGCGACGCCGCCGCCTTGTCGGCCGTGCTCTCGGACCCGGAGAACAACAAATACGACCCGAACGCCTCGGCCATCTCGCCCGAGGTCGCCGAGAAGGCCATTGGCCGGATGCGCGAGAGCGCGGCGGTGCCGACGGTCCTGGACGAGGCGAGCGGCCGGGTCGTTAGCGGGCCGGGGCGGGTGAACATGGTGCTCGTGCATGTCGAGGGCACGGAGAACACGATGGGGGCTCGCGGGGATGAGGGGACCGTCGTCGGGCTCGCGGGGTTCGGCGGCATCAACGAGCACGAGGAGGTGGGCAAGGGCAAGGTGCGGGTCGGCGACGTGGGCGCCATGGTCAACCCGGGGTTCCGGGGGCGCGGGTTCGCGACCGAAGCGATCCGGCTGGCGGTCGACTGGGCGTTTACGGGCGTCGAGGACGGGGGCCCGCAGCTCGACCGGGTCACGGCGACGATGAGCGAGGCGAACAGGCCGATGGTTGCGCTCGTCGAGAAGAAGTTTGGGTGGACCGGGGTCGTGAAGCCGGGTAAGGAGGGGGAGGCTGGGGAGGTTCTCTTCGAGGTTGAGCCTGAGAACTGGAGGAAGTGAGTTGGGTTCGCGAGGCTGTTGGCCAGACGAAGGATTAGTGCTGAGGAGGCTACCGCGGAGAAAGGTTGCTAGGTGGTTTATAAGTATTTCATATTGCTCTTCCTCAGACTGCGTCCATTGAGTTGCTTGGCTTGTGGGCAGTCTCCCTAACGCGTATTGTCAATGGTGACGGAGAAAACGGCATCATCCAGGACATTTTACGAATAGCATCCCAAGGCTTTTGCGGCTATATCCATTGAAGTTGCTCTGCAACACCTCATGTCTGACAGTATTTGTCTCCACTCGAGAGGCCGTGTTCGATACTACACGGACGGGCCGCCGAGGCAAAGGCGCAATATCACTTATAGGTTTGGCGTAGTGATGCTTCGGTGTTCGCATTCTGGAATATTAACACTAGTGCGCCGGAGGCTGCACTACATCAAACCACCCGCCAGCGAGTGGGCTCGTTGTCGCATCTTTTCATGAAAGGGCTTACAAGAGATCTATCACGTACCTCGGGCCTTGAGCCTGAAACACATATTTTACCAGTATTAGATGATCTATGGTTCCCACACCAACACAATGACAGAATCAAGATGGTCTCCATCGCCGTCCTCATCCTCAACCTCCCCGTTCATGAACCCCGACCGGCCTCTTCTCTTGACATACGCCTGCCAAACCTCACCCCTTTCCCCGACAACGGCATCCAGGAAGTTCCACACGTTCCTCGTACCGCTCCACGTCACAACCTCCTTCGTCTCCCTCACCTCACTCAGGACGATTCCTTCACCGAGCGGCATCTCCGCCTCCTGACCATACTGCATCGACCCTAGAAGCTTCGCGTCGCTTTCCATGGGAACGACGTTGAAGCCGCCGCAGTAGTGCGTGATGGAGTTTCCGTTCGCGAGGACCCAGTTGCCACCGAAGTGGAAGCGCTGCAGAAAGCAAGCCTCTCCGCAAATGGACGTCACAAGGTGCGCTAGGCTTGGACTGAAGCCATGGCGGGATCTGTAGTGGCGCAGGGTTAACGGGGAGACACCGAGGTCATAGGTCGCGGCCTGCATGTTGTAAAGGGCGTCGGTGGGCGAGTAGAAGCTCGGGAGGATGTGGAAGGGAATGTCGGTATGGTCCCTCACACAGTCGTGGAGAACGTTGTCCCATCTCGTATGGTTTCCGGTGAAGCCCATGGTTGGGCGACATGGGAGGTGGGAGATGATGAGCGCCGCTGGAGGGGTGAGAAAGATTGCGCTACCCCCGTGGGTGACTGCTGTGTCATTTTCAACAGACCAATCCGGGCGCTCGCTGGGAAGTCCGATGTAGTAAGGGCTTGAAGTGTCAAACTTTGACAGTCTCGAGATGAGCTGCCCCGGAGTCGGAAAGAAAATATCATCGTCGATGAGACCCAGGTACTGCTTCGGACGTCCCTGCTCGGCCAGCGCTTCGCTGGTATCCAAGAGAATGGCGATCATGTCTAGGTATCTCGAGGTTTTCTCCACGCTTTTGCCAAGCGGTACCACTGTGGCATCTATTCCAACCTCGTGCAGCTTTTCGTATATCTCCCACGCCTCCTCGCTGGTGGTCTGGTGGAGTGTCACAACGACAGTGGCTCCATTGGAGGACCCCCGACCGTTTGTGAGCCATCGCTTCCAGTCGCCGATGAGAGAGTCGTTGTCGTACGTGAGGCGATTGTAGGATGTTGAGACCCCAAAGAGCAAGTTGGAGGCATCAACAGTAGCTGGCTTGGGACTCTTCGTTACAGGAAGCACCTTGACAGCTCCTCCGGTTTCCCGACTGGAGTCATCGTCATCCCAGCGAATGTTTTGAAACCCGTTTTCCGCAAACCCCTGCTTGATGTTTGTCATTGGAAACCTCCGAGGGGCCTCTGGTACCACCTTGATTCTCTGGGAGAACCATGAGATCCTGTCTGTGATGTTGTTTCTCTCCGCCAGTATCCGCAGATAGTTGGTGTCGTGTTGAGTCATCTTGTTGCCTCCCAAATTGAGCAAAGGAACAAGAGGGTCGGTATCGATAACTTGGTAGGCATCCTGACGGCCCCGTACTACTTGAATCAGGATAAACATAAGCACCAGGAGAAAGGTCGCTGCATGCAAGGCCCTGGCATGGTTGTGGTACCCGTGGAGGGGCTGCATCTTGGGGGTGGGAAAATGAACGTCTGCGGTCCCCATTGTTCGCTACCGGGTTTGCAATGAAGCCTCACTTGAAGTGGACGATAGAGTTTCCGCCATGGGGAACATCCCGTCTTTTTGAGGGGATTTTGGGGAATGTTGCCTTCGATAAAGGGATGTTGTGCGGAATCCAGTTGGCCTCGGAAGTGAGACACCGTACACGCCCATCTGGCGACACGCGATTACTATGGCATCTACATGCCAAGTGGTGAGTAACAAAGAGATTCACCTCCCAAAATAATTCGTGGAGCATGCTAGAGCTGTAGTCTGGTTTGAGGGCCTTCGAGTGTCTTGAGGATTAAACGCCTGGAATCTATATATTGAGATGCGCCTTCGCGGGTGAATCGCCACCGCAGACCCCTCACGTCATCCTCCCTGATATTGATACGCAACATTCCAAGCTAAAGTAATAGAACGCCGCAAGGAAAGGCTTTGTGATCAACTGAAGATAGGAAAAGTCGAAGAGTCAACAGCGATCTCGGCGCAGTTGTGGTCGAGGAGGCTCTTTGCGGGTTCCTCGAGTAACACACGTCGGTGGCCGATGCTGTTGGGGATGGACATCTCCACGGCAATGGAAGTAATCAAACTCGGCCCGACGGAGGTGTACGAACGGGCCATCTCAACGGACGGGCTTGAGGGAGGAGAGGGTGTGCAACCAGGAAACTGGCTTTTTTGGTCGGTTGGGGGATGAAGACGGGGACGGGAGTCTCGTTCTAGGTGACTAGCTATGGCCTCTGCTTGTTTCTCGACTTCGAAGGGAGGCCGAACCATTCACGTTGAAGAATTCACTTTTGAAACCCTGCATCCAAGTGTTTTTGGCTTCTTCACTGTGTCCTCGACGGAAACATATTGCGTTCGTGTCACACAGCCCCTCGTCCAGCACACCTCACTCCCCATCACTTGAAAGCCATCCTTTGGCCCCCATCTTGCCAGTCTTACGTAGAACCTCTCGGAGATATTATCAAGCATCGCACAAGGTGCTGCTTCTCCACAAATTGAGTATTTCTCCTTCCGATGCGGTGCCACGAGGCAGTGGTGCAGCGCCGGCCACGACGAATTTGCGTCGAGGGCGAGCGGTAAAACCATGAAGTATTCGGGTCACACCCAGTGAGGCAACTGCCGTCGCCTCCTCAGGTCAGTACCACAAAGCACAGTTTATTTCTCCGCAATTCGTGACTCAATCTTTAAGGCCACTTCCGTACTGTCGTTTGGTGTTGTTCGCACTCCATGGTGGTCACTCACTACGCTGGGAACAGCTGTTAAAGACACCGAACCAGGTTGCCCTGTTTCAAAATACCGAGAGTCTTTGGTATATCAAGAGAACGGGCCCAGCCATCTCTTCAACTCCAAAGCGCGAAGGATGCTTGCCGACATCGCTTGGCAGCTTCGTGGCCTGATGGACTGTGGATGGCCTTGTTCATGGCCGCCGCAGACGTGAAGCCGCCCGTCCGCCCTCGAGCTACACAACCACGCTTCGCATCCACGCTATGTACAACCGGCACCCGATTTCTGCATGGCCAAAGAGGAAAGCAACCCGGAGTCGATGCGTACAACCGTTTCTGCATCCATCTTTGCGTCGCACCGCGCATGGCGACCTCGCCACTTCTCTCTCCTGTCACTCGCTGCGGTGTGACCGAGACTGTGTGTGGTCATCTGAAACCATGATGGTATCTTCATCAATGGTTCATTCAGGAGCCGCAGGCCTTTTTGGTATGGGACCATCTCTGGATCTTACAAGCCTAAGTCTGGAGACCCTAGCTCGAAAGACCTGATATAGTATCCAAACATGGCGGCGTAGTCACGATCTGGTGGGGTTAACGTTCACTCTCTCGGCATCGCCTATGACGGGCGAAACATCTGACAAACGCCCAGATAATAGTTCTTCCGCCTGTAGCAAGGGTCTGAAAAACAGCTGTCGCCCCTGTTTACTTCCCCCTTGCAAAGAGCCTGGGCTCTCTTTCTGGCTCGTCTGTCTAGCTCACCAGTTTTTCCGTTTGCAAGAGTCTCAGCCAGGGGCCCGCGGCCACGATGGACTCAATGCCTGTCGAAAGTAGCGGTGCGCGGGAGGCCGCAGAAACCCAATGTCTAGCCACCATTTTAACGAAGCGCTAAGCAAGGGGTCGTTGACTCGACCGCGTCCAATGCCGTTCTCTGTATTTAGGCATGTAATGGGTTTGAGACTTGACGCTATTCCCAGGTCACTTTAGCAACATGACCACGAAGCACTGAGATTCCATGAAGTTTGATTCCACAAGAATGGTCAAGATTGGCCCGCGATGGGTTCGAAAATACTATCCGCATTCTGGTTATGTGAGTGCAGGAGGAAGATACTAATGCTTGAAACCTCTTGAGGGGCGTATACACCAGCGTACGGGTCGCTCTTCAAGATAGAGAGGCTTCTCGTGCTTCCCGCCGGACATTTTTCTCTTGTGCTTGTACGCAGGCAAGCCTGTTGGGGCACAAAAGAAGCTATGGTGACAGCTGCACCCACCCCTCCAGGAGAGCCAGATAGGGGTACGACCAGGACTGGACTTCTCGAAGAGCCCAAGAATATCTCCGGCAGGCATTGGATTGCCTACGGATATGCACATAAGCCAGCCACAAAGAAAGTGGCCCGGCTTTAGCGGTCTGACGAAAGACTGGCCGCCATCTTCACCCATAGCAGAGTAAGCCGATAATCGAAATGGGTTCAGCACCCATGACGCGTTGATGTGGTCAAGTTCTTCAGTCGTCGCAAAACGCAGGCCAACACCGCCAGCATCAACTCTATCGCCTCTCAGCTCAAAGCCACGGTCATGTGTGCCGAGTCAACGTGACGTTGCCCTGAGATCCTCAACGTAGCAGGAGGACCAGCTCTGTTCCACCATCTCAACCATGCTGCTAGAGTCAACGGCCAGATGGTACTTCATGCGGCTATCCGCGAACCCACTCTGCAAATCCCACCCCCGTGCGCATCCAAACAAAGCGCCCTTCCCTGTTTGGCTTTTGCGGGAGTCTCTGCTGTATTTGCTCTTGCAGACTTGTCCAACGACTGCGATGTTCAGGGGACGCGCTCCGCAGTCCCCTGTGAATCCCTCTTGCGGAATAATGCGTGCTCTCGTGGAATCTGATGAAACTTGCCTAGCCTCGATCTCTGGCCTCTGAGTCGGCTGCGGGGCGTGAAGTGAATACCTTGGAAGCCTCCAGCCCTCGCATACGACTGGACGACGGCCTGGCCTCTTCTGTGAGCCCTGACAAATTCGTCAGAGGTGCGGATACGTCTGTATGGAAGCTTTTCCGGAGCCGTTTGGCTTAGCCGGTCTCTCAAGACCGAAACGATATACACAGTGACTTACGATCACCCCACAACCCCTGGCCGTGGCCTCATCCCAGTACACCCGACCTCGTGGATCCTTTCTGGAGGAAACATATTAGATCACACCGTCAGTCCAAGGTCTCGTTGCCTCCTTTGCTGTTCTTCATACCAGTCATCTCTCACTTCGTGGCTTCACCTCGATACGGCAAAAGAAAGAGCGGTGGCCGGGCACAAACGGAAACCTTACCGCCGAGAGGTCGATTCCAAGACACTCGCAACAAAGAAGGCTGCACCGAGAGCGCCGAAATCCAAGAAGGAGTCCCCGAACCCGACACTGGGACTGCAGGCTCCGTTGCAGGACCGGGAGCCTCTTCAAGAAAGACGACGATCTCGAACCCCCTTGTCCTTGGGCAGCTTTGCCAGCGTGCTGCGTGCCAGCTGGTTTTGAGGCGCCAACCCCCGGAACGAAGACATCAGGTGTTTGTCGGCTGCCAAAGAAAGCCAGGTCCTCTGCTGGCCGTTCCCCTCTGGCACCTAGTCTCTGTGTTCCTGCAGGACTTGTCTTAAGTCCTCCCCATCTTCCCTTCTTTTAGGGACAAGTTCGCTGCACCGGTTCATCAGGTCTTTTCCGCATCGCAGCATTACACCGCTTCCAAGACACACCTTCGTCCTCTCCCCTACAAACAGCCCGGCAAGATGCTTTCCGTCTCGTCTCTTCTTAACCCATCGCCTCCTGGGCCGCTTCCTGCCCCTCGGTTCCTCCCAAGTCCTGCCATGTCCTCGCCGGGAACCTGCTACTCCGACAGAGCCCCGTCACCCTACCTGGACCGACCCGTCACCCCGAAGCTCAAGATGGCGAAGGAACCGGTTCCAATCTCCAAGTATAGGCCTCGCGGCGTCATCAAGTACTATCCCTTTGAGAACGTAGACGAAATGACCCGTCACGAGGTCCACCGGTTCCGCGTCACGCCTTTTGGAAGGATCCAGGAGTCCTGCGCCCATATTCCCTACAACAGCGGGAAGAAGGACTTTTTTGAAAAGACGGGCCGGGAGAGCTTTGAAGGTGTGTGTCCCAGACGACTCAGGGGGACGCCAATTTGCTGATGAGCTTGATGCAGTATTCAAGTATGAGTTCAAGAACCCGGGCGATGACAACGAGTACACCGTCATGTGGGATTACAACGTCGGGCTCGTCCGTATGACTCCGTTTTTCAAGTGCTGCAAGTATTCCAAGGTAGGCCCTCCCGACTCGTTGCAAGGGGTTTGCTCACACTTTGCAGACGGTGCCAGCGAAGATGTTGAGCTTGAACCCGGGCTTGAAAGACATCACTCACAGTATCACGGGGGGCGCAATAGCAGCTCAAGGTTTGTTGACCTGGTTCTTGTGCTCGAACACAAAAGCTTACAATGCCAGGATATTGGATGCCGTACGAATGTGCCAAGGCGGTATGCGCCACTTTCTGCTATAACATTGCCGGGGCCCTCATCCCGATCTTTGGGCCGTCGTTCCCGGCCTTGTGTGTTCCTCCAGGCTCTCCAGACTACCAGCGCATGGTGATCGATCACCGCATCGTCGAAGACGCCGTCAGAGACGCCGATCTCTCACGAAAGGTCCAACAGCATGCTCTGCCACCCATCGACCTTGGTCTCGTTCCCAGCATTGGACGCCGGCCCACGCGTCACATTCGGGATGACAGGAGGCTGCGACTCAACACTCGGCTGATGAGCCCATACAGCGACACTGACGTGGAGAGCCACCGCTCATGCCCCGACTCCGCCTCAAGCAACGGCTCGGACAGCGTCGGCTACAGCTACGGATACATCCCGGCTCCACCACGACACTCCCAACCGCCGCCGACCTCTGGCTGGACAGCCGCAAATCGACCGCCGCAGCCGTACCGCCTCGTCGGCGAAAGCTACCGCCCAGCCGATCCGCACCTCAGCGCCGTCCCCCGTTGGACCCCGGTGAACAGACACGCCGTCACACCTCCTCGACCAGTCTGGGCGCAGAAGCGCCCCGTTGACGACGACGAACATGACAAGACTAGCTGTGACACCGGGGGAAGTTCGCACGATAGCAGCTCCACCCTGAGCTGCGTACCAGAGCTGCGGCGGGAGGACGAGTCCGACGCCGAGCTGGCCGAGCAGAACGCCGCGCTCAGCCTCGTGACGCTCAAGACGGCGCCCCGTAAGGAGGCTGGATACATCAGCGACGTGGACAGCCCCGACTCGCACCGCAGCAAGCGGCGGAGGGCCACGTCTGCGTGAGTGACGGTCCGGTTCAGGGAGGGGAAAAGGAAGACGACTTGAGCGGCTCTAAAACATATTCTAGATTCCTACGTTTGCTCGCGCACTTTGCTGGATTTCCTTTGGAAGGGTTAACGGTGTCGGAATCGGGGAATGATTGCGGCTAGACTAGGAAAGACTCGGTGTCCTTGTGATGGAGAAACCGGAGGCGGACGGGGGAAGGGGGGACGTGGTGTTTGGCGGAATGTAGAACAAACAGTTTTTATCTATGATGGAAAAAAAAAACCCAACGCCCGAGTTTTCGGCATTCGTAGCAATCATGAAAGTCTTTTTCCTTTTCCTCTATCCGATGTGGCAAACCCAATGTTTTCGAGAAACCCCCCTTCCTCTAGCTGCTGCCCTTCTCCGCGGCCTTCTTGATCTTGAACTCCTCGATCCACCCCTTGGCCTTGGCCGCAGGCACGACGTAGACCCTCACGATGCCGTCCACGACCTCGACGTTGCCCCCGCTCAGGATCTTCAGTAGCGTCGCCTTCTTGCCCACCTTGACCAGGCCGCCCTTGGTCGTCTCCATGTAGCACTCGACGCCGTCGGGCGAGTACTCCCTCTTGTCGTCCCACGGTACGGGCAGGATGTAGGCCAGGTGGTCCGCCAGGCACTCGGTCTCGTTGAAGGCCTTGATGAAGTCGCTCTCGAGCTGCAGCGGGTACAGGAAGACGGCCGGGAAGCTCAGGCTGCTCGACGGGTCGTCCTCGTCCGGCACGAGCTTCATGCGCGCGTCCTCCATCTCGGGCGGCTGGGCCGTCGTGCGCGTCTTGATGCCGCGCGCCGCGAGCGCCGCCTTGAGCAGCATCTCGCGCCGCCTCTCCTTGGCCATCCTCTCGGCCTCGCGCCGGGTCTTGGCGTCGGCCCGCTCCGCCGCCTTGATGATGTCCTGCGCCACGGCCTTGAGCGGCTTGTTGTCAGGGTCGAGCGCCAGGCCCCGCGCGCAGGCGTCGTCGGCCTCGGCGATACGGTCGACCTTGAGCAGCGCGCGCGCCGAGCGGTAGTACGCCTTGAGGTTCTTGGGGTTCAGCCGCAGCGCGAGGCCGCAGTCGGTCCAGCACGACCGGTAGTTGCCCAGCTCGAGGTGGCACGCCGCGCGGTTGACGTACAGGCTCTCGAGCACGGCCCTCTGCTTGGCAATCTCGTCGTCGTCGTCCTCGACCTCGACGTCCCGCTCCTCGGCGTCATCCCCGTCGCCGCTCTGCGCCTTCTCCGTGTGGAACGTCTTCTCGCCCTTGGCCCGCCTCCGCTCCTCGAGCGCGAGGATGTCGATGCCCTTGGTGTAGAACTCCTTGGCGTCGGCGTACATCTTGGCCTTGAAGCACTCGTTGCCGCGCTCCTTGAACTCCTCGCCGTTCTCGCGCGCCGTGCCCTCGTACGCGAGCGCCTGCAGCGCCGCGACGTCGTCGTTCTCCTCGAGCTCCGTCATGAAGAGCGGCGACTTGTTGAGGTCCGCGAGCACCTCGTCGGCCGTCTTACCGCTGAGCAGGGCGTGGCCGGGGGGCAGCGCGGCGCCCTTCGCGGCGCCGGGGGCCGCCTGGCCCGACGCTTCTGCCGCCGCCGCTGCCGCAATGGCGTCGCGGCGCTGCGTCTCGGCAATCATGGCGTCGGCCATTTGGTCTGTAATCTCGTCGAGCTGCATGTTTGCGACTGGACCCGCTTTTTCTGTCTTCAGGCCTGTATGTGTGTGTCTCTCCCTGTGACGCAGTTTGGCAGGCGAGCTTCACTCCCTCATAACCTGGATGAGTCTGTCGCTGTTTCCGGTGGTAGTAGTCGGTTTTTGCGGTGTAAGCTCTATGGCTTACATGTGATGTTGAGTGTGACTGTGTGAATGAATGAATTTTTTGGAGATGAGTGAGTTTGTGTGTGGTTTTTGCGGTGGCGATTTTCATTGGGCAGATGACCTAAATTCTGGAGTTCATGGAGGAGCTACGAACCTCATGGAACTAATAAACGTTCAACCTCACTTGAAATGGTGATGAGCGGTCCGAAGCTTGATAAGCGCGCCCTGCTCATTCTTTAAAGAAAGTGTGCTTGTTTTCTTCATGAATTGCATTCTGTCCATGAATTCCACTGCTATTAACTTGGCCTTTCAAACTGCATCATCAAATCGCCCTAGAGCATTGCAAATTGATCATGATAACTTCAGTTCTATTAGGGCGCCAATCTACGTCAAAAAATTAAGTGACGACCGCTCTCAGCGCCTCATCAATGCAACCAAACTCCATTTCAGCCGTGCTCGCCTACAGGCTGACAAGGGATATCTCTGGGCTACCCGACGCCCGCAGCACTTATCCCGACTCCAAAATCAAAATCCAGATCCGTAACGCCATCTCCTGTTTCAGTCCGAAACAGACAAACAAACAACTCCCCGTCTATTACCCTTTCTCATGTTTTTGTTGGATCGTAAAATCTTTTTGAACTCCGTTCCTCGATGTACTTGTTGTCTTGCACTCGAACTTATCTAGTCGTATTCGTGACAATCATTTCATGGCACATTTACTCATCGTCTGAGAACGTCTCCGTGATAGTGACCCGGGACTCCTTCTTGCGCAGGCAGGGCTGAGCGTCCTCCTCGCTCGCCTCATACTTGCGCTCACGCTTCACGGAGAAGCACTGGACAGCACCGATGATGGCGACGACGGCACTGCCGTACCATGCCAGCGCGGTGCAGTCGACCCTGCTTCCATAAGTGTACAGCCAGCCGGCGACGGGAGGGGCAATCATGCGGAATCCAGCAGCGGCGCTAGCGGCCAAGCCATTGACCTTGCCGAGAGCCTTGGGAGTGGGAGTAGCCTCCTTGATCAAGATCAAGAGCAGCGGGTAGAGGATGATCGACAGGACGTTGCGGACGGCTAAGCAGAAGTAGATGCCGGCGTACAACAATGACTCGGGGAGGAAGAGCAGGCTCGGGACCATGACGTAGGCGACCGGGTGCAACACGGTGACAATGATGAACAGGCGGTAGACACCCAGTCTCTCGGCGGCGAATGGGAAAATGACGGCCTGAACAAACAGCGCAATGACACCGTTGACGGCCATGATCATGCCCACAGCACGGAGCGAGAGACCAAGACCACCAGGCGTGTAGAAGGGGCTCGTCGGGGAGGTGAGAATGGACATCGGGTTGGCGATGGCGCGGTCATCCTCGAAGAAGATGGGCAGGAGGTGGTCGTAGGTCATCGAGTGGTAGGTGAAGATGCAAAGGGCGAGGATCAAGGACACGATGGGCTTGGTGTAGATGTTGTATGGCTGATCCGCCTTCTTCTCGGAAGCCCTCTGGCTGCGGCCGCGGACCGTTCCGTAGTTGTCATCTCTCAGGTCAACGGCGGGTCTCTTCATGGCATCCGACGTCTCCAGCAAGGGAGTCTCCTCGGAGGCGTAGGTGTCATCCGGGAGGAAGACACGGGGCTGCATGTCAGGGTGGGTTTCCTCCAGCAGGAAGTAGCCCAGAATGATGCTGACAAGCAGGAGAGCAGCGCAAACGAGGTTGGGCAGAAGGTACGGGTAGCGGTAGAACAAGCCATCGGCGGGGAACAACGCGGGGAACGCATCGTGGGGGTCGGCAAAGGTGCCGCCAATGAAGGGGCCAATGATGGTGCCAATGGACCACACGAAGGGCATGACGGAGAAAGCACGGGCTACGAAATTAGCATGAGACATGATGGAGAGCGAGGAAGGGAAATTCTTACGCTCATGCTCAGGCTTGGTCACCAATTCACCAACCATGGTCTGGATGACACCGATGTTGCCGTTGAGGAGACCGCCGATGGCTCTGCCGACGAGGGCGATCCAGATATTGGAGGCGAAGCCGACCATAACCATGCTGAACATGGTGCCGATGCAGCCCAGGAGCAGTACGGGTTTCCTTCCGACGCGGTCAGAGAGACCGCCCCAGTACATGCCCATCAGGGCCTCCGCGAGGGAGAAGGAGGAGATGAGGAGGCCGGCGTAGAACGAGGCATCTTCAGCGTTGCCGATTTCGAATCTCTTGACGAGCGCCCAGGCATAGGGAAAGATGGATGTGAGGGCGATGGGCTCTGCCAGACGGACAATGGCTGAAAATGGGTGTTAGTATGGGCGGCTCAAGAGAGGAACGTGGTGAGCGTGGGATGATGCCCCGGGGGGGCGAGACATGGAATGCCAGCAAAAGGAATGTGGTATGTGTAACTCACCCAGGAGAAAGAGCTGTGTGGTGGGGAAGTCGTCCGGGTTGCGAGGGCTTTTCTGCGTGGTTAGGGCCATTGTCTCTCGACTTGGTTCAAGTCTTACGATGCGACAGATACAATCGACGAGAATTCTACTGGAACGTAGGAAACTTGAAGAATGAAATGTCGGGATGCGTGTGTGCTTATACACGATTCTCGTCTCGTGGCCGGCGGCGTGTGACGTATTGCACGAGGAAGAGAGACAGGGAGAGTGTTCGTCCGTCTTCGGATGGCTGATGGCGAGAGAAAAGAAGAGGAATGCAGCAACGAGCGGAAGCAGGAGGGGGGACGAGGTAAATAATGCTTCTTGGACGTGGATCCGTGGACGATAACGGCGTTCGGAGCGGGTAACCAAGCGCTTGCAGAGGTCCGGGGTCCCAGATGGAGCTAGAAGTAAAGAAGGACGGCGGATGCAAGCGGGAAACAAAGCCGGCGAGTACGGTGGTATGGGAGAGCTGCGTCGGTGGTGTCTTGCTTGGGCTTTGCTGGTTGTGGTGGGAGGAATGCATATGACGGGCGGCGTGAGAGCGAGATGTGTTTTTTTTTTTGTCTCCCCGTCCTGCTTCTGATACGACTTACACCGTCAGGTGTCCCAACACCACCCCTCCAGCGCACAGTCGGCACAGTGTGGCGGGGCTCTGCTGGTAGCGTGAAGGCACCTGCACCTGCAAAAGCCTGCAGCGACAGGTGGGGCGTCCAGGGAAGTGCGGTTTCCAGACCGACGGCGTCCAAGGAAAGGAGCGAGTCTGGCCGCACGGCGACAGGGAGGAGGGGAGCAGAGAGCGCTTCGATTGTTGTCTGCGGCTGCACGGAGCAGCTCATGCGCAGGCACTGGAAGGGCTAGGGTATGTAGCTACCGAGGTCGCGACCGTGGTTGGGCCAGGGATATATGCATAGAGTAAGTGGCGCCGTGGACCATGCGGGTGACGGGGGAGGGATCTTACGCTAGTTTAGCGCTCTTTTTCTTCTCGCAGTGGTGTCGAGAGGAGCGCACGGGCTCTAAAGGAATATCCGCTTGCAAGCTGCGCTACGGTTCCCTGTTGATGCAGTAGCGCATCTCGACGGTGGACTTGTCGTCGTGTGTGAGGTGTCGTGTGTGGTGGGCTTGTTTTTCTCTCGTTTCTCTCTCTCTCTCTCTCTCTCTCTCTCTCTCTCGCTCCTCTCTGTCTCTTCCTTCCTCCTGCTCGCTCTCCCCGCCGTGTGTACCCTCCCTCTTCTCGGTGGGGGGGATGGGGGGATGGGAAGCCGGCTGTCGGTCGTCGGCTGCTCGGATGAACTGCACTAGACACTAGACACCCGCGACGGACTCCAGCTTCTTTTCCTTCTTGCCTTCTTGCCTCCCACCCTAATGGCAACTGACCATATCACACGCACGCCCATCCAAGGATCTCCCGGAGCTATGGCTGCACTCAGGAGCGTTCCGTGCCTGTCAACAGACTGCACACGATCGTCGGCCGCCTGTCGCCCTCCCAACATTGGACGATGAGCTGTTCCTCGAACCTACTGGCAACTCCCAAACAGGCAATCCAACCTACCTCACCGAAAAAAGAGGCCGGTTCTCCTATTGCCGGCCACCCTAAGGCAAAAGCGCCTCGGTCGGTGTCGGCTCGTACTCGTCATTCATCGTCGTCAGTCAGTAGCCATCGCGGATCTTGGTTGATGTCGCCCTCCCAACGTTGGACGGCAACGGATGACTGCCGACTGTTCCACGCGAGTGCCGAGTCTGGCCTCCTTTTTTCTTCTTTCCCTGGCCGGGTGTCACGATCTCACCGCAAGGATTACGAGCTGGAAACTGAGATGCCGCATAGCATTGCAACGCAACACGGCCAACGTCGGTCGGGAAGTCTGACGAAAGCTCCACGGATCATCAGGTTTTGGGCCGGTCCAGAGTGTCGGTCGAGCGCGTCTCGTCTGCGCAGCGAAATTGCTTGCCCTGCCCGCCGTTGCCCACTTTCCCAAGTCTTCCCTGCTGCCCTGTCCAATTCATGGCCCAATTCTGCCATGGTGGATGATGCTATTGGCTGGCGGCTCCGACACACTTGGGACGGCGGATTGGGTTGCGTTGCACGCACTGTGCTACGCTCCAGTTTCTCGCCGGGCTAGCGTGCGCCGCATCCTTATATCCGAGTTCGTTAGTCATTGACACCTCTGATTGGCCTAATCATCGCGCATCTCCATCCTGACTCTGCCTGTTCCAGTCCTCTCTCTCTCTCTCTTTCTCTTTCTCTCTGCCGCCACCCAACAACGTCCGCACCACCCAGCAACGTCGACTCGAGAATTGTCTTTCTATGCGCTACTGCGACTCAGCATGCGCGCACCTCGGACGACACGGGACGGTTGTTGCGAACCCAATTGGAGGGTGGAAGGAGCATACGTCGCCTGACGTTAGACAAATCCATTTTCGTCGCATTTGACGAGTTCAGTGCGCTTGGTTACTTTGTCCGCTGCCGCTCGACGTTGCGACGGGTGAAGAAGCAAAACAGCCCCTTCGTACACAATCAATCTCCCGTGCCAAGGACTCTCAGCCTTGGACGTCCTCCAGCAAGATGCGGTGTGCGAGGGTCAGAGGCATGACGATGCTGTGGAACCAAAAAGCAAGCTTCAGGTCGCCCCGAGGCGAATGGCCCAAAAGTGAAGCGATCAGTTCAGACTGTAGCAGATCTCGAACCCGTCGTCGGCCAAAGCCTGGACCCGGCTCAACAATCGGGACGCGACCACGGCCCAGCACGCAGGAGAGAGTGGGCAGGCGGCAGTCGACCAGGACAAGGACAAGGCCGCCCATCCATCCACTTTTGCTAGTGTAGTGCAACCGACCCCAGCGCCGACGTCGGTCGTCCCCAGTCCTGGTCGACTGCATTTGTTGACAGGACAGCCGGCGCACCACGCACGCATACTGCCCTCTGCTTGCCCTGCCCTGCCCTCCGCATCCCTCTGGGTCTGGACACCGCACACAGTTTCGACGTCGACGCACCGCGTCGCTCGTCGAATCTTCCGGCTCGCAGTCTGCAGCTTGGGCATTCATCAATGGCAGGTGCAGCGCGCCCTGCATTTATCCTGTCTGCAGTAAGACCCGCCAAAGGCCCCAATATCATCCGTTGGTGGTGGCATGTCGGCTATCCAGTAGGATATGGCTGTCGTTCCATCCGCCTGCGAGATAACGCTGATGACTTCGCGCCATGCTGCGCTTGGGCCGCTGGGGAGGGGGGCCTTATCTCACCTATCAATCATTTCGAAGCCCAGCATGAAATTATGCTTTTCGCAACGCACCTCACCTCGAATGACACGCACCACCACGGTTGCTAGCGTCGCCCGCAAGCCTGTACCCACCACTGCGCTCCGTGTTTAGGTAGGTCTCCACCGCCCACATGCAACGCCGCCAGGTAACGCATCCCGGAATACCGCTTACTTGCATTTACCGCCTATCCCCCTCCGTCCCCTCCTCGGTAACGTGCTCTCCGAACCTCCATTCTATTCCCAACACGAGTGCTGGGCCGTCCATCCCACTCCACCGACTTTTCGGCCAACCTGTCCTCCCACCAAGTACGCCCTCACACCCTGATGGTGGGTTGACTGCGTTTCCGTGCCTCTTCTTCTTCTTCTTCTTCTTCTTGGCTTCCAACGATTCTTCGTCTCGAAATGTCGTCAAAAGGCCCCCCTTTCATCGACGTTGAATCTATTCCTCGCCGCCCCGCATCTCCATCTGCAGGCATCACCTTCCGGTCCGCCCCATGACAGGGTTCTTTATGGGAACTTGCGCTAGTTCCCGTTTGGAATCCTTGAAGGGGTGTGAAGCCCGTGGCGAGTGGGGTGGGTGGCACTCGCTCACTAACGGCGCTCTTTGACTTCGTCTCCTTTTACACGTGTCGAAGATCAACACTTTTTGAGTCACAAGCCGCCTGCCTGGTGCTAAAGGCCTGAGACGGCCGCTAAGAGTCAGCCACCGGGTTGTTTTTGTTTTTCTCGTAGCCTCTAGAAGTCTGCCTTTCCGGGAAGCCTGACGCTCATCGTTGCTGATCGTCGCCAATCACCAGGCACGTTCGCAACCTCCACCGCCCAAAATGGACAGCCAGGGAACAGATTGCGTTGCGTCAAAATGACATCGCCACCACGAAAACACCCATGCCGACCTTAAAGGCCAATGCCATTTGGGAGCCGGTTAGCTTTGACATCCCCCTTCGACATTGAATCCTTAATTCCCGAACCGGTCGTCCTTCAACGGCCTGAGACAAGGGTGTGCCATGGGGCCCGACGTCGTGCTCCACTCACCCCGCGCACGCCATCCTATAGGGCTCTGACGTTGTCGCCAACCCCCACGCTGTCGATGTCTTACAAAGAGCCGCCTTCAACGTCGTCTGTCGATTCTTCGCGTCGAGACGCTTGAGAGGTTTTTTGCTTGAACTAATACCCGCTGCCGATTCCTGTCGTGCTCATGTGTTGTGATGCCCTGTCGCGATTCTGTCGCTTGGCAGCGGATGACTTACAGGTCGGCCTCGCGCCAAGGAGTTGATAATGCTTGAGTTCAGCACGTTTACTCCTGATCTTCACATGTCATTGGACCATCCTAATGTAATCGGACTGTTCAATATACAAGTTGGCGACTCAAGTGTCGCCGCCCGGTTTCATGCCACTGTCTTAGCAACGCCGCCGGCTGCAGGCATCGGTCCATCTGGATCTGTGTAACCTGGTTCAACATCAAGACAGGGCGTGTATACTTCAAGATCCCTTTCGCCTGTGTTAGAACATTTATTTTCGTATCTTTGCCACTTGGGTTGGCATCAACCAGACAGGTTCTCGTTGGCCTTTGCCGAGTGCAGGCAGCTTCTATCCATTGTTGTCTCGAATATACTCCGAGGGAGCCGAGTGGCAACACGAAAGAAGCAAGCTCGTTTGCGAGAGGGGCATCTGTAAGGAAAATCACACTTCTTCACTCTAGAGCTGTCGCCCTAAAACGCATCATACGGCGAGTTTGTTGTGCAATCGTAACACGGCTGTCGAAAGCGACGTTGGGCTATTCATGCCGAAGCTGCCGAAGGGTACGCGCAAAAAGAACACACGAATCGGGAGACGATACCGCAGCGAAATTTCCAAACCCTCGTCTGCGACCCAAGCCGCGGATGAGATACCCGGTCTCCACACCCCACTACCATACTTGCCGAAGAAGTCATTGGCGAACGAATTCTTGAGTTTCCAGTGCCACATGGAAACAGTACGGAGCCGGCATGTGATGGCGTTCACGCGCATGAGAACCTGGGGCATCGTTCAGGCAATTTCGCCGCCAGTACCCAAGTTACCAACATCTCTACCCCCGAGACTGAGTACGCCACCATCCATACTACGCAACCCGAGTCACCATCTCTACCTTGTGTAAGAGGGCTGGGCTAGCCTACTCTCGAGGTGAAGCAAAATGACGGGAGTCGTACTTTGGCCATGTCGGCCATACCCCTGGTCTCTGGCCATTGTACCCGTCGCCGTAGTACTCCAGGCTCCATGCGAACAGTTCAGAGATGGATGAAGGGGGTAGCCTGTAGACCGTGGGAGCAGCGTCTCCGGCGACCGCATAGCGGAAAGCAGGGAATAACTGTGACGAAGCCCCGCACAACCAAGACCATTGTTGCCGCTGGCATTGGGGTTCCATACCTCATGCGTCTGAAGTAGCTGTTCCGCCTGGCAGCCTGGAAGTGCGATGTCTGTCGTCCCCTTTACTGAAACCGCAGTTATGGCATGAGCCTCAGCATGCAGCTCTGCCGTGGTCTAATCCGGAATGTCTAACATACGTTTGCTTGGATACTGTGATGTCAAGACTTCATTGCCATATGCCTTAAGAGGACCCCGCACTGGCTTAGAACCGGGATCATCTATACTTTCTTTCAAGGACGCGGCGGATGAACCCTTCCGGTCTGGAAAGGCCTGTGAGTCAGGAGGAGCGGTGGCTGGCCGGTTGGGGACGTGTGTTGTCACTAAGAAGGCAGTAAGTCAAGCCGGCGATCTTTAGTCACGGTGATCCTGATGAACAAACACAGATGTTCTCTTCACTGCCCGACTGCCCCCTTACAAATGTGACAAAGCTGAGCGGGACAGATGATGACCCTCAGAGCTTCGCAGATGGTTTGCTTGGCCGAGAACACAGGCGGCACCAGCCACGCATCAAACTGGGTAAGTGGAGTGAGTGCTCTCCTTCCCAACTGTTAATCACTAACCGCCTGGCCCCTCACTCGAACGTGTGCCTTGACGAATGCATCACACATGATCAGACTGTCGGGCACTGTAGACGGACTCGAGATAGTCGTTCATTCCACGCCTAGGGTTGGTTGTCAGGTTCTCGTATAGAGCGCAAATCGCAGCCTTTCCAGTTCTGTAAGGCCCGCCCCTCTCTATGCCCCTCCTGCGATCAATGGAGGCTGATGGGCAACCCAGGCAAAGAAACAGTGCATCAATCCAATCCCCCTTTTGTTCGAGGTGTTGTCCGCTATTAGAACTCCGTCTGTCGGCTGGTTCGCATTTTATGCCGCCGTGATATTCATGTCCACCTGCACTATTGAGATGTTTCATCTTTGATGAGATCTTGACATCAAGATAGCATGAACGTCTCAGAGCAATTCAACTAGAACACGATACTTTGAATACTGGACCCAGCCTTCGTTGTCCTTGCATTTTGAGTGTCACACAGAGAGTCTGGCAACTGCTAGCAGTCTATCAACCGTAGGCATCTATACTTTTCTAGAACACCCTTTTGACCAGCCGGCGTCTTGGCCTTTCGGTCCTCGTCTATCCAACCCCTATTGTCATTTTATCGTCAAATCGTATCCCAAGCACCGCCTCGCCGCGTCGCTGACCAAGGAAGCCTGTCTAGACGGAGTAGTCCAGCTTCTTCCCGTCAAGCACCTTCCAAAACTCCTCCACAATCTCCTTCTGCCCGGCGGGCGCCCCTCTCACGGCGAGATACACCCTCTCGTCCACAGCAGGCTTCCAGACGCCCGGGTTTCCGCCGACCATGATCCCGCCCGCCTCGGCCAGGATGCACCAGCCGGCGCACACATCCCACGCCCAGCACCCGCCCTCCCAGTACATGTCCAACTGGCCCGCCGCCACAGCCGCGAGATTCAGCGCCGCGGACCCCAGCGCGCGCATCGAGTGCACCATCGCGCCGCCCGTCTCCTTGGTCGCGGCCAGCTTCTTGAACGTCTCGGCCTTGAGGTCAAAGTTTGGCCCGTCGCGCGTGGAGCCCCACTCGCACGCCAACAGCGCGCCGTCCAGCCCCTTGAGCGGGATCGGGCTCTTGGCCAGAGGCAAGCGCTGCGGCGCTCCGCCCGCACGGCGCATGTAGCTGCCCTTGCCCTTGATGCCCGTGAACAAGAGGTCCTGGAAGGGGTTGTAGATGACGCCGACGACGGGGACGCAGTCGACGGACAGACCGAGGGAGATACAGGCGTCGGGGAAGGAGTGGACAAAGTTCGTGGTGCCGTCGATGGGGTCCACGACGAAGGTCGGTTCCGGGCCGAGGCGGGTGCCCTTTGTGTACGTCTCCTCCCCCATGAAGGAGATATTCGGGTAGGTGGACTGCAGGCGGGTCGAGACCATCTTCTCGACGGCTTGGTCTGTTTCGGTGACGATGTCGACGGCTGTCGGGGGTTTGGTTGTTAGCTAGGCCGCTCATAGGGCAAGATGCGACGGTATGTTGGATGTGGAGGATGAGTAGGGGGGACTACACACAGTTGAGCTTGATGCCTTGGTCAATCGAAGACGGGTTCGCGGCCAAGATCATCTTGCCCGCCTCGCTCGCGATGTCGAGGAGGGTGTCGTGGATCTCTTGGAGATTAAGGTCTGCCATCTTTGCTGGTAACTGTTGGTGCTTCGTTGTACACTGCCTAGGCCGGTTGCGATCACGAAAGGAGAATCAATTGATCGAATTGCCAGAACCGTGTCGCGACTCTTCAATTAACAGAGCTGTTAAAGCGGTAGGTAGGCAGGTCGTCTCCGTCGATCAATGTTGGGGTCGGAGCTCGCTTTTTTGGAGGGGTAGAAATTCGAGGGGAAGAGTTGGGACGTGGAATGACGGCGGGGTTTTGGGGGAGGGAGCAATGAGGTCACAACTGGCGGGCGGGCAGAGGGCACTGTGGGGAAGGCGGGAGATTCCCACCCTCCCACCGCGACTTCCAGTGTAATCGAGTACAAGCCGGCCCCAGTCGCTACGAAAGCTCGGGGTGTGTGGTTTAGCGGGCCCGGGTCAGGCAGGCGGACAGGGAATGTTGGTAGTGAACCGGAGGGGAGGGCGGACCAATGGGGAGCTGTGGATGCAGCATGCGACGCCGAAACGAGGTCCTCTTCGCTCATCACGGCGCTCGCAACGAGGAAACGTGTCTTCGGAGCTTCATAGGTTACCCCAAAAAGGCAACGAGCCGACAATACTAAAATACCAGAAGTGGCTGGCTGGCATTGCTCACCACCGAGAAAAAGATTGTTCCCACACCGAGGTTCGAACTCGGGTCTCTCCGGAACGCTTCCAAGGGATTGAAAGCGGAGTATCCTAACCACTGGACTATATGGGACTGCTTGTACCCAATTGGTTGAGACAGCTGGAGAAAATCTATCCTATCAACTGATAGCAACAGATGGCCCAAAACTGTTTATACAAGGCTCCGTTCCTCGCTAGACTGACTGTCTAGCGGAACAGTGAAAACACTCGGCATCTACTTCTCCGAGTTGACGACTTTCACTGTGGACTTTTTCGTTCATTATGCTTACAGGACGAATACACTCCACCGCCCATCTAGGGATTCATTTGTTTTTGGGCAAGCAGCTCATCGGACTGTGATTGGGGAAGAGGGAACTCTCCGGCGGTTTATTGTGTTTATATATAGGCCGCTCAAAATAGTTTGGAAAGCGAGAAACAACAGAATTCCCAACGCCTTTGGAATCGCGTAACACATTTCCTGCAATCGTGACATGTTCCCGTAAACCCTCCACCTTCCGGGGCCCGCTTTCCTTACTCGTTACTGACCCTCGTCGCATTGCCCCCCAAAGACATACCACTCTTCCCCATATTCCGCCAGGGATATAATTCCGCCCTCCTGACCCGACAGGAACCCTTATGCTGGAAACGAGCCAAGCATTTATCCAGGCCCTCTGTCTTCACCAGTAACGGGCTGGTGGCCCAAACTTCAAGATAGCCCGCGTTCCTATACGTTCTCCCGGAAAATCGACCTCCGCTCCGTCGGGCTCTCTCCGTTGTCCTTGTGCTGCTGCTGTTGCGACCCCGTCTCGACGATCGGCCGAGGACTAACACCGCGCAAGCTGATATTGCTCGGCTCCGCATCATCCTCAAACGGATTCCTAGTGCCCGACTTGGGCACGCCCAGCCCAACATCGTCATCGCCAGGTCGGCTGAGGCTCCGACCCCGCGCCGGCTCGTCGTGGTGCACGCCTGGCGTCGCGGCGAGGTTCATGCTGTAGCTGTTGCTGCCGTCCGCACCACTGCCACCGCGGTACCCGAGCTCCTGCTCCTCGTAGTTGCCGTAGGGGCCGTATGTCTCGGCCTCGTGGCCGACGCGCGCATCCCATGCCTCGTCCGGGTCGAGCGGGCCGAAGCCGCGGCGGGGTGCGCCGGCGCCTGAGGGCTGCTCGTAGGCGCCGGCGGCGGAGCGGTTGTTGCGGTTCTTGAAAGAGGTGATCTTGTCATTGAACCAGCCTGCGATGCCGCTCGGCGCCGGACGCGGGGGCCCGTACGAGGGCGGAGGGTCGGATTTTCGGAATGGGATGTATGAGGACAGCGACGGGGGCGGTAGCTGTTTGTTCATCGGTCAGTAAGGATCACCCGCGTAATAGCTTGACGGTGGATGGGAGACTGTGACGTACGCCTAGTCTGCGGGCCCGGAGTTGGGTGAAGATAACCCAACCGACGACGCCGATGAGGGCGAGGACCAGGATGGCAATGACGATGCCTCCGGCGGCTGACACCATGTTCGCGATTCAATTGCGGCGATGCAAGTCTATCGGCTTTTGTTGGTGGAGGAAGAGAGTGAACAAAGGTTCTCAGCGCGACGTCGACGATGCGGCGGCAGCGACTGTGGTGGTGGTGAGTATGGCGGTGGTTTAGGATGCGAGGCGGCGGACGATGGAGGTCCGGTTCATGAGAGGTGGTCGAATGTGCGTGGTGTGCGTCGTCCTCTGCTACTGCGTGGTTCGGTTCGTTGGTGCGTCCCGGAGCCTTGGCTTGGTGGGCTGTGTGCGTGGATTGTGCGACGTACACGGACACGGGTACGCAGTTGGGAGCAGCAGTGCGCCTAGTAGCTGGGTGAGAGGCCGTCCGAGAGAAGCGAAGACGGAAAAAAGTAGCCGTAAGCTTGACGAGGTGACGCGGATTGGGAGAAAAAGATAGAGAGGGAAAGAGCTGAGAGACAGAGGTAGACGTAAGGTAAAGGCAAACCAGGCCCGTTGAAACCTTGTTTGATGAAAGGCAGTGCGGTGTGTCGCGCAAGGCCAGGTCAGCACCCAAGCTTTGGTTTACATGCACCTAAGGCAAGCCGTTTCTGTTTCCTACACCGGGTCGGCCGAGATGAGGTGAGAAGTTAACGCAAGGCAAGAAGGCAGTGAGGATTGCAAAGTCGCCCGGCGCAGAACCAAGAAGGCGGACGGGGTGAGCTTGCTGCACCCCAATCCCCCCGGCTGCCAGTTACAGACGGCCCCCAATTCTTTAGCCCCCTGCGGGCTCCGTCAGCGTTCCTTCATTGTGGTCCAGAGGCCGCCTCTTCCCTTATTCATCCAGGTTTTCCTCCACTCCGTTGTTCCAGTGGAAATAACAAGAGCTCAATGACGTGCAGAACACTGTTGCGCTTTTTCTTGAGCAGTGCCCGAGGAGCTTTAATCCCTCTTTGATCGGCGAGGAGCCGGGGAGCGAAACCAGCTTTGAACCCCTGCCTGTCGTGATCCAAACTTGGCGGCGGGATGGGACCTTGCGCTATTCATAGCGGAGAAACGAACCGAACCCCCTGCAGTCAGTCGAGACGAAACATCTCAACCAAATCCTTGCTTCGGCCGTTGGTAGAGGCGGTTCGCGCCTTGGATGACATTCTGCAGCTTGCATGCATCATGGACCCAGGCATCTTATCAGATGCAGCCTTCACGATCTTTGCATCTTTGACAGCTGAATGCCACCCAACTCGGGCGAGGGACGACATCTCCATGAGCCAAAGGGACCCGCCTCCGCTGCCATCTGCCATCCGTCAGACCCGGGCGGGCTTCTAGACCCCTGTCAACTGAAACTTTGGTGCCGCCAGCAACGACCTTCTCACACTTGACACTGACACTCGGCGCGTTTTGTTTGTGAGCCTACAAGCTCGGGGTGCACGTCTGCACAAGTCATGTCCTCTCAACTCTATCGGGGGAAGATATAACCATTCCTCTTCTAGCTCTACTCTAAAAGGGCAAGAAAGAAGACAAGCCTGATCTGGGTATCACACGAAACACTGGTCCCAGCGCCCTCCGCTCCTCGCGAACCCCATGCTCTCCACAAACGACCCCAGCTTGCACCGCCCAAACTCGTCGGCGCCGCACCCGACGAGCGGCACCACCCGGTCGTTGACTAGAATCCGGACCAGCTCCTCGTCCGCCCCGCCGCACTTCATCTTCTCCACGTACATGCGCGCCGCGAACGGCACCGTCCAGCTGGCCGTGAACCCCTTGGTCTCCGCCACCGACGTCCGGTTCGTCTTGGACAGCGGCTGCGTGTTGTTATACAGCCCCAGCGCGCCGTAGATGGTCATCATGTCGTTGTCGTGGCTGAAGTCGGCGTACAGCTTCTTGCCGAGGGGGAACGTCGCCGGGTCCGCGTCGAGCGTCGAGTTGGTCGACGTATGGTCCACGACGGGCTGCTGCGTCAGGCGCGCGATGAGCTCGTTTGTGAAGCCCACGCCCTGCGTCGGCCCGAGCGGGTTGCCCGCGTTGAAGCCGTAGTACTTGCCCAGCGTCTCGTAGTACTCGAGGCTCTTCCACTCGTCCAGCGTGAAGAGGTCGCAAAACTGCGACTGGGTGCCATTGACCACCGTGTTGAACGGGCACAGCTGCATGAAGCTGACGGTGTCCGAGGCCGTCAAGTTCGCGCCGGGCAGGTTCTTGTTGAGGCGGGCCGTGATCGGGGGTGTAAAGATGTCGCGCCACGGGGCCTGCGCATCGTCGCCGACCTTGGAGAATGCGCCGTCCTCAAAAGCGGTGCACAGGCCGTGGTCCAGGGTGTTGTTGACGCCGTCCGCCTCAGGGATGATGGTGACGAGTCCAACGATACCACCATCAGGCCCGTTGTGGCCATCGGCAATCTTGGAGCCGTAGAAACCCTGGGTCCAGTTCAAACCGGACTCGACCACGCGTTCCTGGCCGGAAGATCTGATGAAGGGGTCATTGTTGGCGGCGAGCGCCTGGTAGCGTCTGTAGAATGCCTCGCCAGAGTCGACAAGCTCCTTCTGGCCGAAGGACGTAAGCTGATCAGCGCCGAGGGTGTACTCGTAGTTCTTGATGAACTCGAAGCCTTTGCCGTAGTTGGTGACGCTGGCGTGGATGCGGTCGACGAGCGCCTTGTAATTCGCCGTTTTGCTGGCGGTGGGGTCCCGAGCACCGTGCCGTGACAGGATTTGTACGAAGGTGACCTCGCAGCCCGGGGGCGTGGCAGCGTTGATCTCGGACGGCACCGAGAAGAACGGGGAATACTGGCCCCAGAACTGCGAGATGGACTCGGATTTGTTACGCGGTGCCTGGCCACTGACAAAACTGTTTGCGTCGTGAGTTTCACGGTTCTCATACGTGAGGGTTGAGAGCGATGAAGACGAGACTTACCTGAAGCACAGAGCCAACGCGAGGATAATAGCAAAAGTCATGGCGGCGATTGTGAGTCTGAGAAGTCGGCGTTTGGAGTCTGGTAAGCGAGTCTCACGAGGCTCGTTTCTCTCGTCTCTCTCGTCCTCTTGATCCGGGATGGCGTTGTATTTATGCGCCCTCCCTGCGAGTATGTCCTTGAGGGACTCATAGGCCGAAGTAGCGACGTCGGAGACACCCATCGCGGCAGTTGAGCGGACGGGCTAATGAGTGGGAAAGAAGAGATGCAATGTCGCCAAGTGGTCCTCTGGGTCAGTGAGCTTGCGTGTGCCAAAGGGTCTGCCCGATAGGGAATCCCTGTGCCCCTCCTTCCAGGGGTCTGGTTGCGTATGGGATGTTATGTCGATGTGAGGTATCGGCAAGCTAAACGGTAAACGAGGGGGGGCAAATGAGCTTCGTCCCGTATGCGTGGGCAGCAGTAGCTTGGAAAAATGACCGTCAAAATTGCGCTTCTTCTTCAGGGGCGATGGTCTAAGAGAACCCCTTATTTCAACAGACCTTTTGGAGTTGTTTGCAGCTTGTTGTATAAGTTGCGACGCTGTGTAGCCGTGGCTATTCTTTCCCTCTTTTCTCTCTTGGCGAAGACGGGAGGGATGTTTCAATATGCCCAGTCAGTGCCACTCTTTGGTATTTTCCTGTCAGGGTGGTGGCGGTAGTGATGTCGGGCGGACATTAGCTCCAAACGAGGAACGCGCTACGGCGTGTGCCCGCCCCTCTAGCCGAGTCACGTGGGCTGATGCGACGTCGGAATTGGAACAAGCTTTCACAAGCTTTTCTGATCTGCTCTCGCTGTCCCTGTCCAGATCCACCTCTAAAATACCTCACAGCGGAACCCTTCATTCACTTGCTTGGATCGCCTTACTCGCTGTAAACATGCTGCACCTGCCAGCCCGGAAGATGAGGGGTCATTCCGAGCATCCGGTTGTTTCCCTGAATCAACATAGTTCGTTTTGACTGAATGTCGGAAGCTTGCTTGGCAGCCGAGCTTGGAGGCCAAGGTCAGAGAGTCAGGTTTTATGAACAGACTTGATTTACTAGTTGCTCCAATCTACCCATGCCGAACCCGCAGGTGAAAAGGGGATTCTTGAGCGCACTGATGAATTCCCCTTTTTTTTGATTTTATAGTTACGCATCATGTCTTGTCTCATGGCAGGGGCAGACTATTCATAGACCTCCCTGCACTGCTCTCTGATACTGTTGGATGGTCGTGTGGGCTTCTAATCTCAGATACAACACCTCAACCGACAGTTTGAAAAACGTATATGAGACGACTGGCCATCGCATCAGTGATCGCCACAGATGGGGTTGTCCGATGTTGGCACCTGCGGAACAGCCCGCCCGTCACTCCACCATTGCTTAATCTGCAACGCCACTGCAGGAGGGCAAACAACGCTCATCAGACAGGAGCGGGGCCAACTGCAATCGTCTCATCGTTGTCATCGTTCCGTATTTCCAACCTGACAGGTCAGAGTCTGTTCCTTCCTGCATTTGTAAGACTTGGAAACCACGATCAAGCTGTCCTGTCTTTTGCTACCTGTGCTTCTTATGCAGTGCCCTTCTACGTCAACTCTTTCGAGCTGGCACCCTGAATGCAGCCGACATAACGTGTCACATTTGAACTTAAAGTAATTATGCCTTCAAAAAGCGAGCCATGATTTCATAATACATCCAGAGGCCAAACAACAAGACTCAAGGTCCCTCGAGGGGGACAGGTCCAGGCCATAGGTTTAGCTATTGCTTTCTTGATCCAGACGGGCTCACCAGACAGGTTCGGGCCGGATGTTGCATTTTCAGGAAACAAAATGCAAAGTTTCATCTCTATTAATCTATCTGCAGACTACGACTGAGCCAGTTTTCATCTTTGATATACGGGCCACCAAATCGAGACGAACATCGCCCAAAACACACGGGACAAACTCGGCCGTGATCCAAGCTCAAGTCGCGGCAACGCGCCCCTGAAGAGCTAGGTGCGAAGAACCTTTCTGCCCTCCTCGAAGAGCTTGATGTCGTTCTTCAGCATCTCACGCGTGGCCCTGCTCACGGCGTCCTCGCCTGCCACCATGTCCAGTTGTTCAGCCGTCATCTTGTAGATGCGGTTCGAAGATAGAACGTTCAAGGGACTGTCTTCAGCGCCGAGAAGGAAGTAGTCAATTACCTGGGTGCATATCATGTCGGAGAAACGGGCGCTTGCGATGTCGTAGTAGCTCTGCAAGACGTCGTGGATGATGTTGCACGTCTCGCTCATTCCCTCGGCATTGGTCGGTTCCTTCTCCAAGTCGCTGCACTTGACGTACTCGACATCTCCTTCGTAATCCACAGTGATCTTGTCCTTGTACTTTTTGGCAAACCTCTTGGCCTTGACTTGTCCAAGCACTCTGTCGAATGCTGGATTGTACGTGATAGAGCGACCCTCCCGCTCCACATGGATGAGCAACTTCGCCTGCTGTATGGCCATCTGGTAGCGCTTGACGAGGTCCTCGAGAACCGAGGACCAGAGCGCTTCAAGAACCGCTCCATCACCGCAGGCCTCCTTGACCACCCCGTAGATGAAATGGTGCACCACAAGGATGACGTTGCTGACATGGGCCAAGGTGATGGACTCCCACTTCTTCGACTGCTCTTTGAATGCTGTTGGAAGCATGTGATTGTTAAACTGGACATCAGTTAGTCTTGTGGATCACGAATCATACAGATCAACTGAAGTTGCTTACAGTGCCCATCTCAAAACCACGAGATGCCAGGTACAATTGTTCAAGATGCTTCATGATGCTGTCGTTTCGAGGCGCTGCACACTTGCAAGGCTCTGACAAGACTCCATACAAGTCACCAAACTCGTCCGATGGCATCTTGAATGTTACTGCGTACAGGTCGTCCCTGCTAAGCTCTTCATCTTCGTACTCGGTGTCAAGCTCATCGCCTCCAACCTTAGCCTTTTCATCATCATTCAGGTCATCGAAGCTGCGGGTATGGGCGCTCTTGAAGAACATCGAAGAGAATGCCGAGTTCATCTCGCGGATCCGGGTCGCCAGGCGATATTCAGGGTTGTTCTCAAAGAGAGGATCACCAGTGTAGTAGGCGTTCAGGCTGAAGTCCCTGAGCTGAATGTACCGACTCACAATATTGCCGAGATACGCTCTCTGCTCATCGGAAGTGCTCCGAGGCTGACCTAGAGCCTTGATTTGGGCTTTGGCGTCGGCAAAACGCTCGTTGATCTCCCGGCGCACTTTGGGAAACTCGCTCTTGGTCCGGTCCATAAGAAGCTCGCGCAAGCGATTGCGTAGGGCTGGGATTCCTAGACGCGAATTGTCAAGCTTGGACCAAGGTTCTTCGCTGAAGAAAGCCTTCTCCTGAGAATCCCGCTCCTCCTTGCTGGAGGATGTGTCGTCGGCGCCGCGGTTCTTGACCACGTAGTATCCCAGCTGGATGTCGCGCCTCTTTCCCCTTATCAGATCCATTGCTGCCTCACGAGTGGCGTTCTCGCTGACGAGATCTGGCTTTGTAAGGACACCCAAGGTGCGCTTGCCTTCGGGGTCCGCTTCGGCGGCGTAGGTGAGGATGGTTTGGGTTGCAACATCCACGTTGCAAGGAATGACAGCAAGAATACTGGGCAGATCTAGTTAGCCACTGAGACCTGTCGAGTTGCGAAGTAACTGACATTGTCCGGGGGTCTTTAATGTAGTCCTTGACCATGGACTTGACCAAGGCAACATCTGTGGCAGTCGAGACGCCTGTGTTTATTGATCAGTATTCGAACTGAGAACTTTTCACGGGAAACTTCTACCATTCTGAGCATTCTCGAATATGCCTTTATGATGAACTAGTCAGCGGCTGTCGAAATCTCAAGGCACTAATAGACTCACCGGGCACATCGATGATGGTCAGGTGCTCCTCGTCAGGGCCGCATATCTCAACGCGCAGAACGTCTTTGCTGAAAGCAGCTCCCTTGGAGTGACCATCGCTGGAGGTCTTCAAGCCCATCACATCCGCAGCCTATAAAAGTGGTCAGAAGGTGACATCTCCACAAACAGATCTCAGCGGTAGGCGGACACCACGTGAGTGATGACAAGTCTTGAATGAAGCGACGGCAGGGAGGGGACTAAACAAATCATTGACTTACTTCCTTGAGTACATCTGCAAACTCTTCACCTTTCAAGTCATGGAGCTCGCGCCGAAACGACCTGGCACGCTCGGCTCTCTCGGGGGTGGCGTCGAACGGTTGAATTGTGACAATAATGCTCGTCATAGCTTCTCGACGGCACACAATCTCGGTGGCATGGCGAGTGCAGAGACCCACAGAACGAGGGAAGTAATATCCCGTGAGGGACTCCAGGACACTGGACTTGCCTGAAGACTGATCTCCTACGACGACAAGCTGGGGGCCAAAGTCAGTAAGTGATACCGCGTATACCAAGCCAAGGCTGCTTACCTGTGGAAGAGCAACCTGCTTGGAGATTCCAAGCTCTCTCAACTTGTCAATCTTATCAAGAAGGTTCCGGTTACCCAAGCCGGGAGTCTGGATCTTGGATTGTACCGGTGCCATGATTGAGTCAGTGGGTAGTGGCTCTGCGATGTGATACTGCTGGGGGTGCGAATACAGAATTTTTCGAGGGGATCTGAGAGAAGGTTGAGAGGTTGATGGAATAGGCAAAAAAGGGAAGGAAGGAGAAGGCGGGGCGCTATATAAGTGGTTTCCTCTGGCCTGGGACTGCCGCCTAGATCTTGCTGCAAGTGTTGTTGTAAGGATCAGGTAGTCAATGAACAAAGCCGAAAGATGTGCGGACAAACGACAGTGAAGATAGCGCCAGGAAAAGCCTTGGCGGCAAGAGCAAACGACATTCAGGAAATCTGCAGCAAAGCGGTCTTTAGGACTAGTCTTAAGGCAACCAACGACCTTGTGTCTCTCACGCATGGTTGGCTTCGCGAACAAACAACACAAACGCTACCCAAGGTGGACATTATCAAACGCGACACACTCTATAACATCAAGTATGATATTTGAAATCAAGCTGCAGGATATAGTCGAGATCCGAAGGGAATAGGTAGAACGGTCTCTAACATCACATCCTGTCCCGCCGTGGAAAGATGGAAGAACGCGCGCCAGTTACAATGCCCAGCTAGGTAGCGGTCAACATAAACGAAGATATGGTGCACTAATAGAAGACGCAGTAATTGTATATTCTCCTTGAATAATTTCAATTTTGTTTATACTCCTGGTATTTTAGACATGAGTTTTCGATAGTTCATAGCCATCAACAAGGCATGTCGTCTGAACTGGGGGGGAAAATTGTTAGTGCAACCCACACCACACCCGCATCCACCACAACTCACCCACTCACTCACTCGCAGCCTCTCACACCTACATCTCATCCTTACCACCGACCTCACACTCTCTCGGATACTCTCACAACTGAATCCAGTAGAGCAACATCTATAACCCCGTTCGATTCACCTTCTCAACCTTGCCGCAGCTGGGTCTCAGATCCTCAAATCGCAATGGCCGTAAAAGGCCTCATCTCAAGCCTGGAGGACGAAATCCTCGACCCGGAAGAGGGTAAGCCATCCCAAGCCCCCATCTCATCAACAAGACCAGCGACTTACATGATCTCTTAGAAACGTTCTTCCTCTTCTCGCACGAGATCCCCTCCTCGAATCTAGGCTTCATCGACCCGAAGGCCACGGAACTTTCGCTGACCCTCGCCGGCCGCGATTTCACAATCCATCAGTCCCCCACAGTCCTCTCGTCAACCCGCGCAGGCGGCACGACTGGAGCCGGTGAGTCTCGTCATACACCACTTACACCACTTCCAAATCCAATCCCGTTACTTCTTCACTTCTCACCGCATCATGCTCATCCCATTTCTCCCCATACAGGCTAACACATTACAAACAGTCCTCTGGAAAATAACACCCCTCTTCGCAACCTACCTCTCCTCCCCCTCCTCCCCCTTCACCCCAATCTTCCACCCCTCCTCCACGATCCTCGAACTAGGCTGCGGCATCTCCCCCTCACGGCCCTCCTCCTCGCCCCACGTGTGTCCCGCTACGTCCTCACAGACCAGCCCTACGTCGCGCGCATGATCCACCAGAACCTCGAGGCGAACCCCCTCCCAAAGTCCACCTCGTCGTCCTCAAAACCGTCGTCCTCCCGCCGAAAGAAGGCCGGCGGGGCAGCCCCGTCATCGGCCCCCGGCCAAGACGCACGAGCAGACGGCCCCGGCGTCATCACGTTCCACCCCCTCGACTGGGAACTCGATACCCCGGACCCCTCCCTCACGGGCTCCCCCACGGCCCGCAGCTTCGACGCCGTCGTCTGCTGCGACTGCATCTACAACGAGGCCCTCGTGGGGCCCCTCGTCTCCGCCACCGCCGACCTCGCTCGCCTCCGCCTCCGCGAGCAGGAAGACGAGGCCGACGCCCGGGACTCCGCCGGCGCCTCTGGGGATCAACACCGCCACCACTTGTCGTCCTCCACAACGACGACGACGACGGACCGGTCCGAGCCGTGCGTCTGCATCGTGGCGCAGCAGCTTCGCAGCCCCGACGTCTTCGAAGAATGGGCCAAGGCCTTCCACCGCGACTTCCGCGTCTGGCGCGTCCCAGACGCCCTGCTGCCCGAGGGGTTGAGGATCGAATCCGGGTTCGTGGTCCATGTTGGTATCCTGAGAGAAGCCAAAGTCGATTTCTAGTTCCGTCTTAAACATATTCACAACAAGGGCTGGGCAGGTCACCAAAAACCGAAAACATCACCAATGCCAAAAAGGAGGTCCCCAAGTCTTTGCGGAAGCTCTGTTTGTGGCTACGCATCTAGCTAAACTTTGTAAAACTTTTTCGGCAAAAGCTTTTTGTTACGAAAAGCCGCCTTTATACCATTTCCCTTGACCTTTGAAATTTCCCGAATCGCCGCCGGCATGGTGAGGACGCATGCCCGGACAGATGAACACGCCCCAAAAAAGCCGTAACCCAAAATCGCATCGTAGACACGTCACATGATAACAATAACTCCTTTGAAAAAACCAGTCCGTTTGTTTTTTTGCATGAGCTTACCACTCAAGGGGCTCCGTCTTGGGTTCGCCCCGGTTCGTCTTGGGGACGGGGACAGCCTTGGCGAGGAGACGGCCCGTCTTGGGATCTCTCTTGAGGTAGCCGGTGCCGTCGAGCCAGGGGGTGAGCTGGGACATGCGGCGCTCGTAGTCGGCGATCTTGTCGTTCTGCTGCATGGTCAGGCCAATGTCGTCGAAGCCGTTGATGAGGCAGTGTTTCCGGAACTCCTCGACGTCAAAGTCGGAGAGGGTGTTGCCTTCCGAGTCCTTAATGAGCTGGTTGGGCAGGTCAATCTCAACCTCCTTGCCGGAGCGTGCCACGGCGGCAATCTTCTCGAGCTTCTCCTTGTCGGAGATGATGATGGGCAGCATGCCGTTCTTGAACGTGTTGTTGAAGAAGATGTCGGCGTACGAGGGTGCAATAACACAACGGATGCCAAAGTCGTTCAGGGCCCAGGGGGCGTGCTCTCTTGAGGAACCGCAGCCAAAGTTGGGTCCGGTGACGACGAGGATCTTGGAGCTGCGGTAAGGATCCTTGTTCAGGACGAAGTTGGGGTTCTCGGAACCGTCCTCGTTGAACCGTAGGGCGTAGAAGAGGGCCTGGCCAAGACCAGTGCGCTTGATGGTCTTGAGGAACTGCTTGGGGATGATGGCGTCGGTATCGACGTTGGACATCTCGAGAGGGGCGGCGATACCCTTCAGGTTGGTGAACTTGGGGAGACCGGCAGAGGTACCGGCCGAGACAGAGGTGTTGGTGTGGGGCTCGTTGTCCTGTGGCTGGTCGCCGATAGCTTCCTTCTCCGAGTCGCTCTCCTGTACCCGCTCGTCGACGTGGGGCTCGCTGGCGGGGGTAATTGCGGCCTCGATGTGCGGGCTGACCTTGTACCCCGCAAGCTTTCTGACATCGGCAAGCTTGCCGACAATGGCGGCGGCAGCAGCCATGACCGGGGACATGAGATGCGTTCGGGATCCGGCACCCTGGCGACCCTCGAAGTTTCTGTTGCTGGTGGATGCACATCGCTCCTTGGCAGCAAGGATGTCAGGGTTCATGCCCAAGCACATACTGCAGCCCGCCTCACGCCACTCAAAGCCGGCGCTCTCGAAAATCTTGTCCAGACCCTCCTTCTCGGCCTGGGACTTGACGAGACCGGAGCCGGGGACGACCATGGCGCGCTTGATGTTGTCCGCAATCTTCTTGCCCTTGACGACCTGGGCAGCGGCGCGCAAATCCTCGATGCGGGAATTTGTGCAGGATCCGATGAAGACCTTGTCGACGACGATGTCCTCCATGGGCGTTCCGGGGGTCAGACCCATGTACTCGAGCATTCTGCGGCCGGCGGCCTTCTTGCTCTCAGTGGAAAAGGTCTCGGGGTCGGGGACCCGGCCGGTGATGGGGACAACATCCTCGGGGCTGGTACCCCAGGTGATTGTGGGGATGATGTCCTTGGCATCGATGAAGACGTCAATGTCGTACTTGGCGTCGGCGTCGGACTGCAAGGACTTCCAGTACTTGACGGCCCGGTGCCACTCGTCCGAGTTGTACTTGGGAGCCAGGGGGCGGTTCTTGAGGTACTCAAAGGTGATGTCGTCGGGGGCGACCATGCCGGCTCTCGCACCACCCTCGATGGACATGTTGCAGATGGACATGCGGGCCTCCATGCTGAGACTGCGGATGACGGAACCGCAGAACTCGATAACGGCACCGGTACCGCCGGCGGTGCCGATCTTGCCAATGGCGTGCAGGACAACGTCCTTGGAGCTGACACCGGGAGCCAGCTCTCCGTCGACCTGTATCCGCATGTTCTTGCTCCTCTTCGTGATCAAGCACTGGGTGGCCAGGACGTGCTCGACCTCGCTGGTACCAATACCGAACGCCAGGGCACCGAAGGCGCCGTGGGTCGAGGTGTGACTGTCACCACACACGACGGTGGTACCGGGGAGGGTGAAGCCCTGCTCGGGGCCAATGACATGTACAATGCCCTGTCGCTTGTCGCCAAGACCAAAGTATGTGAGGCCGAAGTCCTTGACGTTCTCCTCAAGGGTCATGCACTGGATTCGGGAGTCATCTTCGGCGATGAAGGAGCCAATGTCCTTCATGCCTTTCCGCGACGAAGTGGGGACATTCTGGCGATTAGGTGTTAGCGATTGGGGCTCCCAAGGAGGGGCGGACTCCGTTGCATGATGCAGTCAACTTACGTGGTCGGTAGTCGCGAGAGTGCAGTCGGGTCGGCGCACTTTGCGGCCGGCATTCTTCAGACCCTCGAATGCTTGCTGCAGGTCCTTTGTTAGCGAGCCGTCATGGTGGGGTCCCTCAACCGACGTCATCCGAGTCGGAGGGGGAGGGAGAAAAAAAAGAGGCGACAACATACAGGAGAGGTGACCTCGTGCACGAGATGTCTGTCTGCAATTCGACCATTGTCAGCGGTCTATTCCCTGGTGCATGTAGCCGAAAGCAATTCGACTCTCGTCGGGGACAGGCAGACTTACCAATGTACAAGAGAATAGTGCCGTCCAGCTTCTCGTCTACAACGTGGGCCTGGAGGACCTTGTCGTAGAGAGTCTGCGGGGTACCTTCGGCAACAGGCATTGTGTGCGACTCGAACGGGGGTTTTGACGAAGTTCAAAAGGCGAATAAGTCGTCCTCACACGTTTGGCGTGGTGGTTTCCCAAGCTCCTTCTCAAATGGGTTGTGAATAAGTTGGCGGGGGGGTTGAGACAGAGAGTGAGGTAGAGTTCGTGAGAAGAGGCGTGAAAGGGAAGAAATGGGGGAGAGGGTAGAAAGAGTAAGAGAAAATCCTGAGTCGCAGGAGAGAAGTGGCAGGATGTGGGGGAAGAGCAGCTCAATATGTATCTGCCGGACCGGGAGGCCTTCGTCCAACTCTGGGATTGAGTGTCAAGTGCTTAGAGTTGGGGGAACGCTGAATCAACGAGGATACGAGCTCGGAGCGTCGAAAGCGAGCGGCAACAAGGAAGAGGCATACACGCCCCTCTGCAAAAGTGCCCGCCAGCACAAGTACCTCCCTCCTGTCTAGTGTACCTTTCGAAGCCGAAAAAACGAGGCTTTGGGCAAAGTCGGCCAGTGCTGGCCTCGACCTGTCTCCGATCATCGGAGGCGCCAGCTCCAGCCAGAGGCGGGTCCGGTCGCCGGAACGCGGGGTACAGCGCCCTGATTTGCAAATGAGGCCCGCGGATTGGCCCGCCGCCGCCAGGTGCCCTGGCCCGGGTGGCCCGCTTCACAGCAGTTGAGGTCTTGAGAACCTTCCAAACCCTGCCATGTTGCCATGAAAACCGACGATTCTCGCCCATGATCCGGCGCGTTTAGTGGACGAAACGGCCAAAACTGGGACAAGAAGGGGGGATGAACCCGCCAGTCCCGTTGGTTTTGGACCTTGGGCCCTTTTTGCTGTGTGTGACGAGTGTGACTCTTACTTGGTACTATTGTGTGTGTAAGAGGGACCATTTCTGAAATTTTTTTTGAGGAAATAATGAAATCAACATCCACATGCTTGAATACACCGGCCGCACGTGCTAAACAGAGAGCCCGCAATCTGACGAGTAATATGGGCTCCAAGGGGCTCAGCGCCGCCCAATACAGCAAGTCATTGAGTTCTGATGTGTCCACGTTGTACCTTTGGCACTAGGTGCCCCAGCGACGTCTCCGTTCTGTTCCGTTGTTTGCCGTTCTAGTTTTTATTTTATTTTCTTGCCCTTGCTGCTGCTGTTACACAACACATCGGTGGTTGACGAACGACCGGCCGCACGGCGCTGGTCTCATTCATGCCCTCATGTACGTGATCGATGCGATGCCGGTGCTGCATCGCAGCTACATACCCTCGATCTCTTTTGCCTCCCAACGGTCCCAATCTTAGTTCTCCCCAAAACTTTCCGGCACTTTTGGTGCACCATAAACCCCATCCTGGGCGAGAGGGTACGTACCTCATTGCGGAGTATCGCCCGTCTAGTGAGGCGGTGGTGTGAACAATCCCTGAATCCCATCCAAGGGCTGGATGCAACATCCGCCCGCCGCCGAGGCTTACTTGATGATGACGCTGCAGAACGACATGTTAACCTGAAAGAGCCCGGATCGGTGTTTTCACAGCCTCCATTGCTGCGAAGCAAACAAGCAGACTCCCAACTGGCGGCAACTTCACCACCTTGGCCGTGACTTCTGCGGTCACCTAAACCGGAGCCCATTGAGAAGCCGACTCGGCCATGCATACAAAGCACTCCACAAACCATGACGGGCGCCCGCTCTAACCATGCAACTTTGATTGATAAAGGCGTAGCCATACCAAACCATACCGATGTATTGATATTGTGTCAACCAGAGGCCTATCTCAACCCCACTCCCAAGGCTCAAACAGCGCCCGTCAATCTCGTATCATTTGACACTGCGCTTTCGGCCTCCGTTCTTATCAAACATCCCTCTCCCCTACCGAGCCGATGTACGGCGGCGTCTGTAGCGCCTCACCCAATCGACCCCATCCCTACAGCGCCGATCGGCGGTTGGTCGGGCTCGAACGCCAAGCTTTCCTCCACAACCTCCCCTTTTCGTCACCACCGGCTGTCAGGAACCGAGTATCGCAATCAAACCCCCCAGCATTCCCTGCAATGTCTGCATCAACAATGCGATTCCTTGGGCGACCCGGACCGCGACCGCCAATAACATGAAACCGCTGCTCAGCGCAAACAGGAACAATCCAAAATCCGCCCATGTTGACTGGTTGCCATCAAGTCGCTTCCTGGTGGGCGATGTCGGATCAAAGCATGGCGAGATCACCATCCAGTACCAGCGAGCAAAGATCCCCGCGATCTGCTTGCCGTCAGTGGCGCACTTTAGCACATGCTTATGGAATATCTCTCTTCTCAAACGACTTTCGACGTCGCCGCCTTCGGAACCCTTGTCCAGTGGGGTACCCGACATGCTGCAGCCAGTTTTCAACATGGTCTGGCTGGTCAATGATAGTGCGTTGCTCGTTGTGCGTGTAGTCTGCTCGTTGGGATTGCTCCCTGTTCTGGCAAACAACAGCTTCGAGCTCTGGTCGCTGTTTACCTCCGAGACTTCCGTACTTCTGCTGTTTGACTTCTGTTGGCTCTTGCGCAAACGTCTCACCAAGTTGAAGCTGCTCCGCAACCTCCTAAAGGGAACATAATCGGTGTGAGGTTTTCTGAGGCTGAGAGGTAGCGCTCGGAAGCCTTCGCTCGCCGGAAGACCCCTTTTCTGAGTAGGCGCCATCTTGCTGCTCGAGTCGGCCACTGCGGCCCGCGCCGCTCCCAACGGAGCCGCCTCGCTTTGATCCTTCTGGGCGACTTCCTCCCATGCGGCTAGGGGTAATGTAGACGTGGACGTGTGTGACGTGACAGAGGTCTCCGTCTGGTTCTCCTCGAGCTCCTTGACGGGCAAACTCCTTACAGAGGACTTCCCGGCCCCCGTTTGGATCGCAGCCTTTTGGCGCTGAGTTGGCGCCATAAGGTTGCCTTTCAGCACCAAAGTCTCGGTCCGTTGTTTGACGTTGGCCAACTGATGGGCTGATTCGGTCGAGATGTCCTCTGTCGACGTCGACATTTGTTCGTCGCGTTGTCGACTGATATGTCGATTCTGCAACATGCTCCAACTTTCGCTGACTTTCCTCTCTGGTAGACTTTGACATGGGCTCAATGGAAAACGACCTTGGTCGAAGCCAGTAGTGGTGGTGATGAGTGTGGTAGCAGGTCCTGCTGGTGGACCCTCCATTTCTCCTTGAGCTTGAGAGTTGGTTAGGTTCTCCTGGCTCTCTGCCGCTTCTGGGTTTATCAGCTTGTCCATGAGACACTTGTTTGACAGGTTCGAAGGTTCTTTTGTTCCCTTGAAGGGGTGTTTGGTCATCGACCCTTCGTTCCATACGTCCAGAGCTACCGGAGGGCGCTGGAATATCAACAATGACTCGGATGGGGATGTGGTCACTGTAGTTTGTGGGCCACGAATCTCGACTGCCTGCCGGTTCTCGGATTCTAGTGGGCGCTCTCCCATGAATCGGGAAGCCACTCCTAACGGCCGGACCTCTGGAGCTTCGTTGAAGGCTAGAACTTCGAACTCCTGACGTGCTCGCCTTGTCTGCTTCATGGCCCGTGGGTGATCTGTTCTCAATGATTGAGGGGCCTGGAGTAGTGACTGATAAGTTTCCGGAGGGTGATAACCGCTCGAAGGCTCCTGTTGAATTGGCCTGGCGTTCACTGACATCGCCCTTAACGGGCAGGTAGGGGCTTTGCTCTGGTTTGGGAAGGGTATCCTTGAGAATACCCCGATGTTGTGCTCTCGCCGGTTCGTCTTGGCGCACAATGGAATCATCGGGCTGGAAACGGCCTGGAGTGCTGGCCGGCCTCCCGGCTCTGTCTCCTCCAGGCATCGCTGACCTAAAAAAGAAACCGTCTTTTGAGAGTTTCCTGGAATTGAGGGCAACGATTTTTCCAGAGTGTTGGCCCCCGTTGTCTCCTGCCTAGCGATGGGCGTGGGAGGTGTGATATGAACATGCGGGCTGGCCGCACTTGCACCCTGTGCCGGGTTCACATCACCAGCTGGAACCCGGCCTATGACTGGATTTCTGTCATGACTGAAAGCAGTGCCACTTCCAAATATGTTTTCAATCTCAGGGGTGACGAAGGATGATTGTCTTCGTTGAGGTGTTCGAATTACTGTGTCAGAAGAATCTGCACCGTCGTCCTCTGAGATCAGGTGCTTTGGTAAGTGGGACTTGGGATTTGTGTGACTCATTTCCGCTCGATGGAAATGCTGTAGTTCTTGCGCTTTTGGCGAATCCCAACCTTTTTCTTTGGCTTCAGAGTCTAGCACGTCTGTCAGCATAGGATTCTTAAAGCAACGGCCAATCCAGTCTAGATCCCAGAAGGAGACCTCTGGATGGTCAAATAAGGGCCGTCAACGCTGACTTAACGGAGACATCAATCTCAACGTACCACGAGTAGAAATGCTCTTGATGGACTGCGCGATAGGGCTTAGAATTGTCTCCTTCGCGGAAGACCACTGCTGCCGATGGCGTTGCCACCGGACGTTGCGCTGCGCTTGTCGGATAGCCTCCTTCTCTCGATCTTTCCGAGCGAATCGCTGTTCCTCCCGCTGCTGAAGCTTTTGCGTCAACTCTTCCGTCAGTAATGCGGCCCCTCTGCGGTTGTTTATTGTGTCTATCTTCTTGCGTGAGTCGAGCGTTTGGTCAAAGGCCAAGGAGGCGGAGCTGAAACTTGTGGTTGAGGGCGTTAAGACGTCCAGCTCTCCGGTAGTAGGGTTGATTCCTGTGACACCAAGGTAATCACCGCTCTCCTTCAGGGTTCTTCTCTCCAACTGAACCAAGCGTCGCTCTTCCAGAGTCTTCTCCTCTCTCAAGGCTGCGGCGTTAGGGAGGTGTGCTATGGTCTTGGCCCTCTGCCGGCGAGGCTTACGTTCAGAAGAACGGCCCCTTCGAGAACGAGATAATTCTCTTGCCGTATTCCAGCGAATGATCCGGTCAGAGCTTCTTCCTATTCGAGGCGGACTGGTGGGAGAGTGTCCTGATCTGGAACGATCTTTCTCGGTAGTCTCCTAGTACCCCTCGTTACGACGGGTGCTACCCTTCTCGGCGCGGCGGCTTGGGAAAACAGCCTTCAAGCGAGAGCTTAGTGTCGTCTTCCGACCAAACTCCTCGTGTCTTCGCTGTCCAGGAGGCTTCGGGATGACTCGAAACGATGGAGCTTCGGGTTGTTGGTCGGTGGCTGGAGCGGAGTAGGTTGACATTGTCCGAATCAAGCATCTGAGAAGATAGAAATGCTACGACGTAACATACCTTAGGTAGAAAGTAAACAAACAGTTTTGATGTCAAAAAGGCCCACGAAATCGTTGCCAGGGATCCCGCTCGACGATGTGAGAGATTGCGAATGATGGGTTGTTGTTGGGGAAGGTTCATCCTTGCCGGTGAAGGGACGACAGTTTGGGATAGCCAATCTCGCTCAAGCGCAACGACTCAAACGAGTTGCTGCTGCCATCAACCCCCGACTCGCTTCGACAAGGCAATTGGTTGCACTTTCGCAACGCTATCTCTCCGGATTCAAACCACGTCGACAGAATTTCTCTTGTTCTTTCCCCTTTCCATTTTGGATCCATATTCTTCCTCTTCCGTCAGATACCCTTCCTGGTTTCACTCTTTGCACAAAGGCAATGGAATTTCACCTTTTTGGCGACCTGCCTCCCGAGATTCGGGCATTCATTTGGAACTTCTCACTCCCCGAGGACGAGCCAGAAGTTTGCATTGCGTCGCCCACATGCGACACGCCCCAGTCTCTGGTGGTATATACCGCCTTTCCAGTGCTCATGCACGTTTGTCACGAGTCTCGCCAGTTCGTGCAAAATTCCCGACTGAGTGGAATCAACTTCTCGTCGCCGGAATCGGGCCATCCTACTGCTGGATATCCTGTCCCTTTCCGCCCCTTCCGGCCAGAACTAGACACCCTCTTTTGCCAAAACCAGGGCCCTGGGGCACTGGAAGATATTTCCAGTGAAGACGAACTCGAACCAGTCCTCCAAGAAACACGTCACTTGGCCATCTCGGGCGAAAAGGAGTATATAAACCTAGTGGCTTGGATCTTGCTGTTCTATTTTCCCAAGCTGGAGACGTTATCGGTGGTTATCGGCGACCCCTCTCTTGACTCTTGCTTCGAGTCCTACTTTGACGCACCAAAAACTAGATGCAAGCTACGCAGGATATCAGACGGACATGCGAGTTCGATGATTTGGGGAGCAAAAAAGCCCATTGACGTTGGTACCTGGGAGCCAGTTCGCCTCTCAGATTGCATGAGGGAGTACACTCGGGAGCTTGAGAAACTCATGGCGGAATGTTTGGAGGACATGGATAGGACCATACGAAAATCACATCAGTGGTGGGATAACGAAGCAAACACTGTCAGGAAGGTTGAATACTCGATACAAACCTTTGTGGAACATGAGGCCGATGGTGTTTTCAGGCTCAGCGAGTTTGTAGAACAAGACGATACATGGAGGAGGTGACTTACGAGAGCCAAAGAAGCACGTTGTAGCACACGGTAGGATTTCAAGTCACGCAGTACGGGTTCGCAAATATATTGATACTTCTTCTTCATATGAACGGCGCGCATCAAGTTCGTGGGCACCTTCTTTCCGCGATTTCAACTCGACAGCTCCCAATTGACTCCTTCCACCCGTAGCTCAATCAATCTCTGGTAACTACCTAATGTAGACAACCTCCACTTGCCTCTTTCCTCTTTCCTTCCGAGTCTAGTTTCTCTTCCTATCTCTTCTTTCGCTACTCATTTCTATTTCCTCTGCCTTTTCTCTTGTTCTACCAGCACCATCACCACCATTGCCCTCTACCTCACCTTACGCTTCTACCATCTCTTCCACTGATTTTCGGTAAACACACTTCGCCTTGTTAATCTTTCAACATTGGGAACCCCGAGCCAATCACTTTGCCATCCACAACGAGTTTCAGTCCTGTACTCGTGTGCAGCATCCGACGCTACCGCGCCAAATCCACCAGCTTCGAACACGGCCATGGTATTTTCAAAGTTCGCTTGGCTTCCTACCGAACTCCGACAAGCCATTTGGAAGCTCGCATTACTTGAAGATGAGCCAGAAGTCTGCATCGCCACGCCTCTGTTGAAAGAAATCTTCGCATACACCGCGTACCCGGCACTCATTCACGTCTGCCGCGAATCTCGTCTCTTCGTCCAGAAATCCTTGCTGAGCGGCGTCTCGTTTCGTCTTTCCGAAGAAGCCAACTGCCTTGTGCCCATTCGTCCTTTCCGACTCGACCTTGACACCTTATATTGTCACGATGAAGACACCCTCCAAAACGTGTTGACCCACGACACGGTTTCCGGTCTACGCCGGCTCGCGATACCGCCTAGTGGACCTGTCATACCATACGTGGATGAGATAATTAACAATATGGGCTGGGAAGATATCAGGAGCTTGTCTGTTGTTTTTCGATCTCACGAACTGAGAACATCATCCATGATGATACCCAGCGGCCTAAGCGAAGATGTAAGCTGAGAAGGCTTGACAGAAACCTCGCGGAAAGCTTCAGCTTCAAGCTTTGCAGGCTTCACCTTGACAACACGTCGGAAACATTGGATGATTTTATGTCGAATCATCGCGTATGCCTCGACGCGGCAGGCAAAGAATGCTGGAAGGAATATTTAGACATGTTGAACGATCAGTCTTTTGAAGATCAAAATGTGTATTTGGGAGGTGCCTGGGATGGAGAGTGCATGATATTCTCGGGTTTAGTAACCCCAACGCAGCGCTTCGTCGAGTACAGCTCTGGAAGATGGATCGAAGCATGACATAATCAGCAACACCTTACTATCACAGCGAACATTGGGAGGCGCGTACATGAATTTTAAAGGAAATGGCATTTTGGGGAGGGAAAAGAGAAAAACCATGGCAATGATGAAGATAAGATGCTAGCATGCTGGTAATAGACAATAAAGTAGCTAGCACCGCACTCTTCGATTGCCAACGTCGCCGATTCTTGTCAAGTCGCCTCACTTCAAGGTACAGAGAACAAGGATGGGTTAAAAAGCTACGAGCAGCGGCGCTTAGCCCTCTCGTCCTCCATAATTTCCACCAATGCCAACTCAGCACCCCAGGCAGGCCAGCGTTACAGACCTTCTGGTGAAGGCTTGAACGCTATGAGCAAACGAACAAGGAGTTCTGCGGGGCGCACTTGTGGCGATTGTCAAGAAAGCATGGGCAAAACACATGCCACGACCATCCTGGGGTTTCAATACTGGAAGACAGGCCCCAAGCACCGGAACATGTCACTGGTCATCCATAAAGTACAGAACCAGGTTTGAAAAATCCATTCTGAGACTTGTATTATCGTGTCGACAAAGAAGAACGCCAGCCCAGAGTTGACCACCCGCCCGAATCAGCCTAACGCCTTCATATGCTGCTGTGAATAAATCTTGGAGCCACCAAGCAAAAAAAAAAAAAAAAAAAATCCACCCTACCCGACTGCCAATATGCTATGTGTGTTGCTCCTTCCTTAGTGAAACCCCGACCATCTTGAAGGGTAACGTTCCTGCTGTTGTACAACTCTGTTCCTCTTCGCACTGGCAAAGGGATTGTAGTTAGGAGCACTCGTGATATCCAGCGCGTCCGAACCGGTTGATCTCCTAGTCTCCGATTGCTTGAGCGGACTGCCACCACGGCGCTGTTCAAGGGCGGCCATTTCTCTCGAGTTGCGAGGGGACATGAAGCCTTGGTTCATCTCGTTGAGGCTGCTCGTCTTCTTGAGCGGCGAGTTCGCGTGGCTGAACACACCAAGGCTGCCGCCAAAGTTTGTCGATCCCGCATTCGCCGCGGCATTGCTCGTGGAAGTTGCAGCAGATTGGTACGCTGGGGCGGGAGGAAGACTTTGGCGGACTGGTCGAGAGCTGGGTACGGGGGTGAAAGATTCGGATCTCCGGTTCGAGGTCGGCGTGAAGAGGCGAGAAGCGAAGCTGCTGATTGGAGGGGTATGGACTGGCTCCTCCTGCTTCACGTGCGGGTTGGGCGTGACGACGAACTCCTTCTTGATGACGGTGGTAGGGGTACCCAGCTCAACAAAGGACTCTTCATCCTTCGCTTCTTCAGGGGAGCACTGCGTGCCAACATCACGAACAACCGGGTGAAGACGTGGGCGTACGAACTTCGTATCGTATTCGTGGAGCACCTCCTTGTGGATAATAGCCGTATCCTTGATTTGCTGGCCGTATCGGGTCTGAACCAACATCAGCTGAGCGGTAAGAATCAGCTGCAGGACAATGCAGTTGAAGATCGTAACGCTCGGGCGAGGGTCCAAAGGCACCAGCGGGAGGAACATCATGTATACGAGAACGTGGCCGGGGCTGAACAGACAGAAGAGTTGCAGAGAAACCGGGAGAGGGTCCCAAACACTCAACTCCCACACATCGTGTGTCCTGTCGGGGTGGGCTCGCGATTCGGCGGTCTCGGGTACCAGAATACTGTTCAGCAATCGGAGAGGGGATGAAGCAGCCGGGTCGGACCTGGCCTTGACTCTTTGGGCGGAAGGGGTGTGCGGTTTGTCTTCGACGTTGACCTGGAACAATCGGTATTGTCTCGTCCGCGTCATGGCGTAGAAAGCGTTGGCAAAGGAGAGGACGCCGAGAATCCAGACAAGCGGTCGCACCTGAGGTGTGTCAGTCCCACAAATCGCAAATCGTATGCCGAGCGGTACTTACGACAAATGTAATGATGTTGCCGGAACTTCCATCGCTGAACACATCATCCTCAGCCTCCGTCGCCACGCAGTTAGCCCTGGCAAGAAGGAAGGCGAAGTTGAAGCCGAGTCCAAGTTGTGTGCCGAGTGCCTTTGAATCCCAGTCTCTTGTCTCAAGTTCTTCCGACAGCCAGAGCAAGAAGTCCATGGGGTTGAGCAGGGCCTTCAGACGCTCCGAGAGCGGCTTCTTTCGCACGAGACGCGGCATATTGTCGATCTGCGCTTCTTCTCTTCGACCTCGTCTCGGGAAATTGAAAGTGCGACGGCCTTGACGGCGTCAGAGTGATTGTCGACGGGTCCGAAATGGATGCTGAGTCGGTCGTGATTGAAGCCGTGGTTGTCGTTGCTGGGTGAAATTGTTTACAAAGAAAACGGGGCTATTGATTTTTGGAGGTTGCGTCCCGGACAGGTGACAGGGTGAGCTGTCGAGGTCAAAAGTGGCTAGCGTCCCCTCCGCTTTGGCGTCTGTCTGCAGGGTGGGTCTTCGTATCCTTCCGTTGGAAGCTCCTACCTACCTAACATGTTGAGCTTAAACCCTTCATACGTTATGGTAAATCATAAAATCTAACTACATTGTACAGAGATCTGAAGTTCGGTACTGGCAAGGGAGAGAGGCAATATATGTATGTCAAGTGCAATTTAGTGTATACTTTATTGAACCACTTGAAAGCTATTAGCCTCTCTGCGCAACGCCCGTCTGTTTCCCTGCCTTACTATAGGCCTTTCTCCTTCCCCATGCCTCGCAACTGATTAACGAGACGGCCACCTACACACAGAAACACAGAGCCAAGTAGAGTCAACACTCAGTGATCGTTGTGTTCCTGTTTCATTGTGCAATTGTCGCATGCGAAATCGATAACGAAGGGCGCGTCCCTCGCATCGTTGATACCAATGTAACGGTGTGGGTGGAGAGTCCAGTACGGAGATGGGAGGCGCTTGCGGCAACCCGGTGGCAGGTGAAGCATTTTTCGACCATTCTGCCATATCCAAAATTCCTCGTTCTCTTGAGCATTGAAAACGTGGCAAGTACTTGGAAACTTCGGCTTTCCCTTGTGTTGACCACCCATAACTGCCTCATGATTTTGTCCAGTCGGATGTGGCAGGCTAATCAAAAACTGGTCTCCGTTTAGATTTTCGAGAGAGAACCCTTCGAGAGCCATTTCCGTCTCAGCTTCTTCCAGTGTCCTTCCATTCTCTACATCCAGAACGTACAGATGAGTTGTAACACCGGGACTCTGAGCTATGGCTATTCGAGATCCTTCAGCGTTGAACGCGACTGATAAGTCGAAGGGATCACTGAAAGGCGTCACAGTCCAAACCATGACGCCCGATGCTGAGTCGAGTAGTGTCACTGCGCAAAAGCGGCCAGCCTCAAAATTGCATGTAACGATTGCTAAATGAGAACCACTGGGTGAAAATGCATGCAAGAGTCTCGGGAGGTTTTGCCCGGTTTTCCATTGCGGAGATTGCTGGGTCCAACGAATACGGAGTGATGGGATGTCTACCACACAGACTCTGCCATCAATTCCTGCCATGCTGAGCTCAACCTTGGCAAGATAACGCCCACAGGGCGAAAAGAGAAGGCTCGGAAGAACCGCTGGATAGTTTTCGTCATCATCAATAAGTTTGGGGTATTGACAGTTGGAAATCATCTCCATAGAAGCTGAAGCCGGTTCGTTTTTGTAGATGGCAATCTCATCTCCAAATGCCACGGCCAAGTATGCATTGTCGGGGCTCCAACAAAGTGCAATGTCTGAAGGCTCAGAGGGCGACTCCTGTGATATGGGAGAAACTCCAAGCATGACAGGCGTCAACGTAGGTTTCTTATCCGTACTGCTGGCGCAGATGGTGACTTTCCCATATGACGAGACAAGCGCGAATCGCGAACCATCGGGCGAACAAGCTGCCCTCGACCACAAAACCCAATCATCGGGTTTGCCAGGGGCGAAACTCGACATATCGGATGCTAAGATGGCATTCCGATCCAAGAGGCTAGTGTCGATGATATTTATATTTTCATAACCAGGCACCGCAACATATCTCCCATTCGGAGAAAAACAGACGCTTTTGCTGGACTTGTCAAAGCTAGCAACTTTTCGAAGTGAACCGCGCAGGTCACCCATATCTCAATACTTCTCGGGCCTGATAATGCTACCAAACCATGCTGGTTGAAGCTTGGCGTGCCCAAGTATCTCAGTCCAGTATTCAGACTACGTGGTGGGGTGCCATCAGGTGCCATCAGATCCCAAAAGAGGGCAGATTCACAAGATTCTGATGGAACTTTTCTGTCGAAACCGATATCCATAATCGCCAAGAGCGACCCGTCCGGTGATATTACTACGCGTTTGAAGGTGCGTCCATCAGGTGCCAGTAAGGTTCGGAAATGTCGTCCAGATTCAGCGTCGTGCACAATGATTCGGTCGTTGCTTTCACTTGAGAATCCGATAAACCTTCCGTCCTGTGAACATGCGACTTCGTTGGAATAATGAAAACGAAAGTTCCCCACCCATTCATAAACGACACATAAAGCGGCGTTCAAGACAAAGACACGTCCACTAGCGAAGCAACATGTTATCCGCTCGTTGCCACTCGCAGCAATGCATAGCACACCGCCGCGATCCATTATGGCGCCCAAGCATGGTTCTCCTTCGAGCGTAGCATCCCAGATCGCGATTGACCCTGATCGTAAGCCAGCAGCAAGCCGGCTAGTCTGAGTAAACGTAATGCAGTTGATCAGACCATGCGAGCCTGACAAAACTCGCAGTAAGGTCCCTGAAGTTGTATCCCATAGATAGATGTCCTTGCCGGCGACTACTGCCAGTGTACTTCCATCAGGTGAATAAGCCATTTCCCTGTTCCTATCGGATAGCTGACCCATATTCAAGGTTTGTATAACCGGGCCCCAGTCGCTCCCTGTCTCGGGAGTTTTCAGTAACCACTTCGGTATCTCTGAATAAAACAACTGACGAATGGCAGAGTTTTCGGGAGAGAGAATGATTGCCGAAGAGTAGATCTGGCATGGGGCGATGTCAATAACGTGGCTGTGCTTGAGTACAAATCGTCTCGCATCTTCCAGAAAGGCCACCAGCTTTGTGTTGGACTCTGGGTTAACGACAAGGTCTTGTAGCAGAAGAACTGCCTCAACGCTCTGTTTCAATCTTCCCAGTCAGCTCATCGCTTCGAGCCAATGAACGAGGTAACGAGCCAAGAAAGTATGGACTTTATCTCCATCCTGTATTGGATTCTGACTACTGCGTAAATGATGAACCCAGTAAGTGCAAGCGTATTCTAGGTGTCGAGGAATGCGCTCTTTGATCAGACTGGCCTTGACTTCTTTGCGAAGAACACCGGGGATCTTGAGCTGGCAAATGTCGTTTTTCAACTGAAACCCTTGGCCAGGGTCCCGTTCGCCAGACATGAGCTGGAGGCAACAGTCGAGAAGATCGACGTGCTTGGACTTTTCCTCGACATAGAACTTATTCTTGCCGCCTGGGTTACTGACTAGGTGATCTTGAAACGAGAGATGGTATAGTTTGACAGGCCGACTAGAGCCCGCTTCCTTGGGAATTTCCAACACAGAATGAAGGCCGTTGAGCAAGTAATAAATGTCGCCTTGGTCGAGATGAAGAAGTTGACTCAGGGAAAAAACCGAATGTGGATCGGCTAGCAATACATTTGAGCCAACGATTTTGCGAAAATTCTCAAGCACCTGGCTTTGTTGCGTGTCGTTCAAGTCTACTAGAAGCTGCTCTAGAACTGGTTGATAAGTGGACTCGATGCTGGCCAAAGACGTCTGGTCTAAGAATTTCCTTAGTTGAGATTGAGGACTGAAGCGTTGCCGTGGATCATCGACAAATCTGCAGATAGTCGAAGCGTAAATGAACAGAGGAACCGCCATGTTGACGAGTATTTGGATGGTGTTCTGATCGGGCCAATCAAGAGAAGCTGTCATGCCGTGGGCCTTCCGGATCTCCTCGAACTGGCTGTTTATAAATACCCGGATGTCGTGCTCGGTGGCAGCGTGGGGGATATTCTGTAGTAGGACGTCTTGGTGGGACTCCTCCGGGATGTCACGAAACCCCAGCGTAACCGGTAGTTCTGGTCTGCTTGTCAGGAAAACGCGAACCACGACGCCCGTTATGGCAGCTGTGCGTGCGAGGAGTTTGACTATGAGTCGGCTCCTGTCCACCTGCGTCCTGGAGTTGGTGTGAGTCTCAGTACCACACTCGTCTAAGGCGTCGACTACCAAAATTAGAATCGGTCTCGAAACCCCGTCAAATTTGATTTGCTGCAAAGGCTTTATGATAAGCTTCTCGAACTGTAGTTGCAGGCCCTTGTCAGGTAAGGTAGGGTCTTCATGGATAGCCGTTACAATCGGTCCTCTGAGACTGGGAAGTCGAGCAAGCTGCTTCGCAATTGTGGTAACAAAAAGCCTTGCCCCACTCCGGCCGTCTCTGGTACGGTTGAAGAAAAAGCTAGCTGCTAGCTGCCTCCTCTTGGCGAAGGTATGGGCAACTGTCCGTGAGATCGTGGACTTCCCTGTCCCTGCTGGGCCTTGTAGCCAGTAGATACAGCTGCCATTAGGGTCATCGACCCAGTCCTCTATCTGTCGAAGCAGTTCTTTCCTTGTATCCGGATGACATAATGGCTCTGGTTCGTCGTCATAGCTGTTAAAGAATGCTCTTGTAGCAGCTGAGAGATTTGCGAGCTCGTCCAATTTGCCGTCAATTCGCATTGCAATGTTTCTGAGGACATAGCATCAGCCAATCAGCAATAAAGGAACTCCAGCTCAAATCGAAACTCGGCGTCTAGATAGGAAAAGGGCAAAGATCTGGCACAGCCAAGCCGCGTGAGTTAACTTACAGTTGATCAATCTGCATTGCAACTGAAAACAACGCACGCCACTGCCGAATATCTTCGATAGCTTGAATGATCTCTTTGCTCGTAAAGGGCCATTTCAGAGAGGTTCTGAAGCCCTTAAACCAGGAAGATTTCTGGCCGAAATCGAGTTGAGTTGTAACGGCCTCGAGTCTTTCTTTGCAGTTTCTCAGATTCTCGCAGAAGTCCCGAGACGTTGCGAGTCGGTGTTTATAATGCTCGTCCGCGCCTTCATCTTGAAGAAGACTTTTTATATGCCCAAAACCTTCATCAGAGCCTCGCTCTCACTTCCAAGCCTTCGAGCATCATCTTTGGCGTTTCGGGCTTTGCTGACATGGTTACCGCAGAGGACACCAAGCTTGGCTGCTAAGTCGACCACGGCGATGACATTGGCGATGACCCCCAATACCTCCATATCTACTTTTCAGCGTATGTTATGAGTATAGCGAAGTATCGAAAATGCTTCCAAGATGGTAAACCACGAAGTTTGTCACGACGCCGACTACGCGGGGAGCGTGGGGTCTAGAGGCAACAAAATACGACTCGCCGGCCTCAGGGCGCGCGCCTCCAGGTGCGTTCACTGAACAGTAGATACGAACAATAATGCGTGCTGTACCGAAGATTCCACAAAGCAGCGTGCGTGCGACAATTGCCGATATACCTTGGAGAGAGGAGGCGTTGGAAATGCCTCGGGTTGTTGTAAAGTCAGCGTCTGCCCCCAACAGGAATAAGGCAGCCATGCGGCGAAATGCAGCCTGTAAGTACTATGTAGAATCCGAAGCCTCGCTGCAGACGAATAGCCAGTCGTTGTCTCTCAGTAACCATACATTATCTCGTGTCGAGCCTTGCGTGACATTCACTTACCCTGAAGTTATTCATAGGTACGCATATATGAAAGAGCAAGTTCTCGTCAGAGCTTCGACAACCTTCACACTGCGTTCTCCTAGTCCAGCCATAGATTATTATGATGATGATAATAAACATCCTGGATCGGCTTTGAGGCGGACACATTTAGTTGAGCCATGTTGTTTGAATAACAGCCTAATAGAAGCTTGATAGCCAGATAACTGTTGCTCATCCATTCACTAGATTTCCCGTCTTTACTTACGATTGCATTCCATGCTGGTAGTGGCATGGATGGCACCAGCGAAGATACGTACCCACCTAAGGTGGGGTCTGTCTTGCTCGCCGTCACAGCATCCGTGCCCGTTAGCAGTTTGGTTGCAGCAGGCAGTGGCCTGGCGCCGGAACGCTAACACACTCTCCAGCCACAGCCGTGAGGTGCTGAAGTGGAGCGCCGGGCTGTGGTAATCAAGGCACCTCAGTACGTCAATCGCTCGCCGACCTCCTGGGGTATCGCAAGCTCTCCTACAACCACAAAAGCCACCCAGGATGGCTTCGCAAGCAGATATGAAGGACCGCCAGTTCCTCGCCGTCATCGGCGACGAGGTGAGAGCACCACCCGAACAACATGGACGCAGCGAATGCAGCCGCTGACAACAAAACAGGACTCGGTTACCGGCCTCCTCCTCGCGGGCATTGGGGTGCGCACCTTTTCATGAACGACGATGCGGCTCAGGTTCGAGATGACTGACTGGTGTACAGCACGTCAGCACGGGTGCCGACCAGGAGAAGAACTTCCTAGTGGTAGACAGCAAGACCGACACTTCTGCAATTGAATCCGCGTTCGAGTCGTTCACGACGAGGAAGGACATTGGCATCGTCCTCATCAACCAGCACGTCAGTCGCCGCCGCGAGGGAGGGGAACTACATCGGGATGGATACTGACAGGAGGACAGATTGCCGACCGCATAAGACATCGCGTCGATACCTACACGGCCGCTTTCCCGACGGTTCTCGAGATTCCGAGCAAGGATCACCCGTACGACCCCGAGAAGGACAGTGTTCTTCGTAGAGTACGTCGGTTGTTTGGCGAGTAAACGTCTTGCCAGACACATGAACATGGTGGAATTGGGAAGGGACAATAAGCACGAGATGGCCTGCTGGTAGTGAATTCAGGTTGAGGATGGACCATGCCGGCCTTTCTTGAAATAAATCGCAAGCAACATATCTAGCACCGCTTCCCTATGTACGTACGCATCATCATGCCGATACTCCTACGCAAAACAAGCACTTGGAAAAGAAAGAGCCCCGGAACGAAACCATCTCGTGAAAGTAAAATGAAGCGCGGTGTTCCAAGGTCCAGATGCTAAGCCTTGCTATGAGATATGTGAAGCCCCCAACAATTTGGATGTATCGCTAAGTGCAACTGTAACCTATGCCCGTCATCGTAAACCTTCGTCATAGCGTGTAATTACTTAAAGATCCAAGCTGAAGAAGCTCTGCTTGTTGCTGCGGGAGAAGACAACCTGGGCGGTCAAGCAGGTGATGGGGACGTCATCGCCGGTGTAGACATCGGCGAAGACAGTGTACTTGCCCTGCACACAAGTTGTCAGTCGTTTTGACCAATACAAACGGAACAGAGCCAACTTACGGAAGGGATCTCGGCGGGGAGCTCGACAGACTTGGTGATGCTCAGGGTACCCTTCTCGATGGGGCACTCGAGGTCGACGTTCTCGATCTGTTCGCACAGGTCCGCCTTGGTGCTGATAAGACGAATGAGGCCGTACTTGACCTGCAGCAAAACGTAGGCGCCCTTCTCGATGGGCTGCTTGACAGTACCGGAGGCCTTGATGACAAGCTCCTTGCCACTGAAACCAAAATATTAGCTACCTGCTTGCTTCACGATGCTGTGTATATGCGTCGACCGAGGCTCGAGGGGCAAACGTACGCCTGAGGGGGGTTCGGGGCCAGGTCGACACTCTCAATCTTGACGATATCGTCGTCGTGGGACTTGGGGCAAAGCTCCAAAGGCGAGTCGCCGGGGACCTTGAGGTCGTCATTTACGATGACGGACTGGTCTCTCTGGACCAGGACGCTGGCACCGACCGGCGCGAGGCCGGCAGAGAGGAAGGCGATGACGGCCGTAGCGAACCTCATCGCGAGAAGAGGTCTGGGTGGTTTGGTGGGATTAGGTGGATGGAGGTTGAAGGGTTCAGAGGGCGGCGAATTTCGACGTCGCTGATGATCGGGTTAGAGTCGTCGATGTCCGAGGTTCGAAGTCTAGCGTGAGGATGGCTGGAAGGTGACGGAGAAGTGGTTCCTGCGAGTGGCTTTGGTTGGCAGGTGGTGAGCAATGAGGCTGGGTCTGGAGAGAGAACGTCATGGGGCCGGCAAAGGTCAGCTGTGATTGGACGAAGCTGGGTGGACCTTGGTTGGGACAAGCGCCGTTTCCCTCCGCAGCGACCATGGCGACATTCAAGTACGAATACATGGTTTGCTTGGAATGAGAGCACGCCTTTATCGTAGGAATACGGACGCCTAAAACACGGGGGAAAAAACTCACACTTCTTTCGAGTCTTAAAAGTGAAAATACCAGCAAGAAAGGCGTATTCTGCGATGAACAGCTGGAAACATCGTACGAACCTCTTTATGTTGGCCTACCTTGTTCGGTACAAATACGTACCTTTTTGTTGTGATTGGTGCACGGGCCATCTTGAATTCCACTTTTGGCGTCCTCCTCTCCAGAAATCCCACGTTCGTTATCAACTTCCCAGCACCAGATTGTCTTTCATTGAAACGACCAATGTCATTGCAACCCGTGATCAACGAGCGGCATTTCCATCTTTCTTCGCATTGAAGAGAATGTCTATGCGCGACCAAGGCGGCGCGCCACACAAACACCCCTCGTCGAGATTCCAGCCACAATGATGAGCCTGACATTTCGCCTCCGCTCGTGCTCGCCCTTGAGACGGCTGGGGCCAATGTCACGGAAGCGCAGCTGGGCCTGTTTCGACTGCGCAGTTCTTGCTGGAAGATCCCTGAACGTCCCGATCCCGTGGACAGGCTCGAAGCGGCGACTTTCAGCATGAATGACTGGGCAGCCCTCAAGTCCTTCAGGGTCTTCCGTCGTCACAAGCCTCTGGCCCTTCTCAAGCTTCCCCAGGTATTGAGACCGGGACCGCGTGGTGCGTTCTCCGATCTGAGTGTATCCAAGTCTCGATTCTGCGCAGGTTTCGTGATTGGCCCGAATCCCCACGACTCAAGAAGTCGTGCTTCGGCATGGATGATGAATGGGAAGGAAGGGTAGCCACAACAGCAGGAGCCACACCCCATCATGCATCTCCCACGGCGGGAAAGCTCATGGTGTACAGGTTGGCCGGCTCGGTCCAATCAGAGAGGCGTCAAGTGCAGGGGACCGGTGCCAAAAGCGCGAGAGTGAGCGAGAGTCGAAGAGTAAGGCCGACCTGCTTGGACTACGATTGGGGGAACCCGTGGCAAAGTATCTGACACCTCATCTGCAGCCCTGGCTATCAGTGTCGCAAAACTTTGTTAGGCCTCACAAACGCGATTGTAGCACAGGGAGATCCTAGCCAGTAGGATACCGGCCGCGAATCATGCCGGGCCCCTGACGGCGCCAGCTGGAGACGGATGGGAATCCCAAGGTCGCCGGCTATTTTGTTTTGTTTGTATATATCCAGTTGAGGCGAGGATGAGGGGCGGGTGGGGGACGGCGAGCGATGGCAAAGGTAGCGGCTTTCCTACCCATTGATCTGATCAAGCCGTATGGGGAGAGGTAAAGGCCTCTAGGCTCAATAAATCCCATACTCGGGGCCGACGTGCGTACCAAACGTCTACTTACGTCGTACTGTACTTGCTTGGATCACCACCCGGGGGCTCTCTGGGCAACCCGTCGGCTCAGGGGCAGCAACAGAGCATCAGCAAGCTCTAAGGGCGCCCGCGCGTGGTCGCATTTCGAAGTGTGCGCAAGTGCGCTAGATATGGGAGGAGCATTGACTGGAGGAGGTCAAAGTACCGATACTTCTGCAACTATGACTTGGTGAGGCAGACAGATGACACCTCAGCAGCCCAAGAGGCCGACCCCATGTCGCCGTGTCCGCGTAGAGTTCAGCACAGCGTGGTATCTGCCGAGCTTTTGGAGGCCAACCTAGTCTCTCCTGGTGAGGGGTCGAGTACATCTTTGTGAGGAGAGGGTATGAAGGGCGGCGTCGACTGATGGCGCAGGGTTTCGGAGAGGCAGACAGAACATTTGGAGGCGGAAGTCTGTCTGTCTGACGAGGGAGGGTGGTTTAAGGTCGCAGCAGGGAGAGGGGGGCGAATTGCAGTTCAGTGCCGAGAGCACGCAGCGCATTGAGCCTGCAGCGATGATGACTTCAAGCTGCATACCTGTGTCGCTGGATTGGATGGTGAACAAGAAGGGTGATGGGGAAGAGCCGTTGCTGCAGTCATCAGTGTTGGCTTTGCAGGCGATTACGACGAAGGTCGGTTTGCGACCACCAATTGCTGACCCCGAGAGACTCTGTCGTGATGGGGCAAGGCCGGCAGCCTACCTAATTGTCCATCGCAGTCCTCGAGCTGGCTTGTCACCTCCAAAACTGGCCCGCAAGATCGCACGCGAAAAGCTGCGGGTCCCCAGTCGGACTGTTACAGGGAGCGATAAGACTAACCCCATGCACGATAATTTTAGGCCCTGGCAGCAAGACCCATTGTCCATTCTCGAGAAGGCCACGTCGGCCAATGAGGAGGCGACCGCGGGAGGTTGAGTTGGGACTCGAGACAGATGGGGAGTCAGCAAATATGGCACGAAGCGACGCTGCGCCGCGGGACTGTGGGAGTTTTCGTCCTGGACGCTCGCTGACAACGATGGCAACAACAACAACAACAATAACAACAACGCTGGACAAGGAGCCCCACATGTCCAATGGTTATCCGATCCAATCCCTCCACAGCCGAAAGCCACCTGCTATGGAACTCGGCCAGGCACATAGTCAGAGGTACTATTTCTTTCTTTTCCTCTTGAAAGTGCCCAAAGTGCCAAGGTACCTCGGCCCTGAAGGTTGGATGCCTGACCCCGAGGTAGCGCCCTCTCTGGTATGAACCTTAGGGGCGCCATGCCGAACTAAGCCCTTTCAGCCGACGAGTCGACAAACTCTAGACTATCTTACCTTCGGCCGGGCAGGCAATCAAGGGCAAAAAAGACTCTCGGTCACGGTGTGTTCTGACGGATGAGAATTGGGGGCGAAGGTGGAAAGTTGGCGTTGGCGGGCTCCATGCAGTGGAGGCGAGAGCGGACGCCTCGCAGGCCAGTCCAGCATCTCCTATTGGTCGCTTCCCCCTTTGTGTCCTCTTTCCCGACGACTTGGAGGATCCACCGAGTGTCTCTCTCCCTATCTCTCTCGTTGGCTCTCTCCACCCCTGGCGCCCGAGGCTTGGATTGCCCCCAACCGGAAACTGTCCATTCCCACCCGCCCAGCCATCCAGCACAAATCAGAAGGGACGGCGAATGCCATGGGCGGGTTCCGCACGAGGGGACCGAGGTACATCCATCACCGCAGGTGCGACGCGGCAGAGCAAGGTCACTGACCACTCTTCCTATTTATAAAAGTTTTCGCATAACTGGCCCGGCCTCATGTTCGCCGCTGGGATGGGATGAAAGTCATGGACATCCCCGAGTCTCAGTCAAAGGTTTTCGCTGGTCTTTTCCAAGGACGACGCTACGGATTCACAACCATCGACTTTCTCTCAACAACTGGAACTCTACATACAACCAGCGATCAACACGACGCCCGGCATGCTCCCGCCCGCGGTGCTTGCACGCATACGAACGAACGCAGCCATTTGCTCCATGTTTTTATCCAGCAGAGAGAGGGCCGGATAAGCATGCTCTACCCCCTGTGTCTTGCCGACCGTCTCCTTACTTGCTTGCTTATGGCAGTCCGTCCTAGCACGCGGCACATGGTCGTATTCGTTATACGCCCTTTTGTGGGCAGAAAGCAGCCCAGCTCAGCCAAGGCAGGCAGGCAGGCATCCATGGACAGTGCATTCGTACGCAAAATCGGTCCGTCGCGCGGGTCGCCATCCACCCCCATCGTCCTGAGTCTCTCTCTCCCTCCAGTCTCCTCTTTTGATACCCCCTTCCGCCGTTCCATTTCCAAGTTACCCGCTCCCGTCGCATCCGCCGTTCTGCTAGGGCCAGAGAGAGGGTCACCACGCGCAGCGGCGCACCACAACACCAACACCAACTCTGCCCGCCCATTTCTTCTCTCTTATTACTCATTAAATCTTTGCATGCCGCCTCTCGTCCCTCCACTCCCGCCCGTCAAATCTGCCTCTTGTTTCTGTTCACACCTATCAGCTCGACAATGACCGCCAGCTGCTATTGCTCTCATCCAGACGATCAGAGCGTGTCCAACGGCAATTTCTTGTTTGTTTGGGGTTTCTTGCCTTCATCTCCATGATGGGCTTCGTGGTTGGTGAAAGTATCATCAACCTACAATCGATGCCCAACTTTTTGCTTGTTTCCCCCCCTTCCCCCAGTTTCGATTTTTCACTCTCCTTCTCCTCTCCTAGCTGACCTTCCAGGCCCTCTGTGCGGAAGGCTAACGAGGCAGTCGTTAGTCCTTCATCAGACGGGGGCCATTTCGTGTCTGGTTGCGGCCTGAAACCTGGAATGCCTGAGGCATTCGAGTTTCTGCGCTAGACGTCTGATTGGACTGCCGTGGCCACTCATATCAGAGTGTCCACCGCCTTTCTGGTCTAGCCTGAAGTAAGTACAGGTACCTGGGTACCCTGTTTTTTCTACCCACGGGCTTTGGCTTTTCTGCCCTCGTCTCCCGTCTCCCTCTACTCTCTCTTCTCTCGTCTCTCTACCGTCGCCGCCGCCGCCGCCGCCGCCCTCTTGCCTCCAGTATGCGTCCGGCCTGTACCAGGCTGTGTCGACTGGTAGGACGGCTGGCCTGGCCTGGCCGCGCTGGCTGGCTGGCCGGCTGGCTGGTGGTACCCAGTGCTCCCAGCAGCACAGCGACAAGCCGCCGCGGGCTCCCCCTACAGCAAAAACAGCACCCAGGGCAACTCGAGCTGAGTTGCACCAAGCATCCCAGCTCCCCCATCCTTACCCTCCTCCCCTCCCCCCCGAAATCCCATCCTGCCTGTCGGTCTTCGACGACCCCCCCCTCTCCCTCAGTCCCCCATCCAGTCCGCAGCCCGCGCACCAAAGCACAAGGTGCCAGTCAGTCCCAGTCTAAGTCCCAACCAAGACCGAGACCAGACCCAGCCCAGCAGTGCAGTCACTGTTCCTTACCCGTTCACCCTCTCTTCTCTTTTGGCTTGGCCTGGTCTCTGGGCTGCACGCACCTGCACTGGGGGGGACTGGGACGTGTCTCGCTCAACTCGCACCGCACCGCACTGCTGCTGCGCTTTCTGCTACTCTCCTTCGGGGGACCCATCCATCCATCCTTCTCCTTCGTGTCGTGCCCCCTCTCTTCCTCTCTTTCAATCTCTTTTCCACCCTCACCCTCTCGACACAAACCACCCTCTCCTCCCTCAATTTCGGTCGAAACACTCGGATTCCTCCTCATCCCACGTCTTCTCGACTCGCCTGAACCACCCGAACCGTCCTATCCCTCTCCTCCGACGAGGCGCAACCGTTCAGCCCTTCTCTCGACTCTGTCTGCCTTTTGCTTCGGTTTCGTGGACACGCACTTCGCGATCACTCGAAAACTTTTCCACCGCACGACCACAACACGGACTCGTGACGTGTCGACAACGTCTATCTGGACCAAGGCGACTGCTGGCGACTCGGCGAACAAATCTGTTTTGCCGTTCTTCGCATTTTCGACCCTCTGTCCTTTGAGCCAGCCGTAACGCTCCCGTCGAGTCTTGTCCTCGACCTCGCTGAGATTTCCCGACCCGACCACCCGGTGTCCGCCGACGGATGACCACAACGCCACGTCTCGCTGTTTCTGCGGTTCTCTCGACGGCTTGTTCCTGTGCGTCTAGACAGGCGTCGTCATGCTACCCAGGCCGCAACAGTAATCAGCTCACGCATACCTCGACTTCAATCCCCATTACGAGGCGAATTTAGATTATGACCGAAAAGCTGCAGCCACTGTCGACGCAGACCGCGACTCCTAGTCAGACCCTCTTCGCTCCGAGCGTGCCCGTCTCCACCCATAATGTTCCGCGAAAGGTTGAGACGGTAGAGGAAGAAGAGCCGTACACGATCAAGTGTATCTGCAACTTCTCTGATGATGATGGAAACACGATCTACTGCGACACGTGCGACACATGGCAGCACATCGACTGCTTCTACCCGGACAGTCGCGAGGAGGCTCTCCGCGAGGATTTCGCCCACTCTTGCGCTGACTGCAAACCGCGCCCGCTGGATCGTCAAAAGGCCATTGAGCGTACCCGTCGACTCAAGAATGGCGGCACTACGGAAGGTGCCCCCGATAAGAAGGTCAAACGCCCGCCATCCAAGAGCCACAAGAAGAAACCAAAACCAACGGATTTACAATTGAATGGCCATCCTATGGGCCAAGAGAACGCAAAGCATGGGAGTCCGAGCGATCATCCTCACCCGGCCAAAAAGGCGAAAACATCTCACCGGCCGTCCCACTCGATAAGTTCACAGAGTGCGAAGAGGAGCCCTTCCTACGGGAACGGCCGCTCTCAGCCAAACGGGCACCCTCCAAGCCCTGCCACGACTCCTCCGGACCTTCCGAGCGATTTCCAAATACACAACTACTCTGACGGCTTCCTCTCTATGAGCAAGGAAGCAGACGTGCCCATCACACAAATCAATTCATTTGCCAGTCTTTTGGTCTCAAACACCCTTTCTGTTTGGGTCCGCGAACCACTTCGTCTGAGGAAAGACACTGGCGGAGAACTCAATGATGTGTTTGCCAAACTTCCCAAAGATATCGACGCTCAGAAGCGCCAGCTGCACGTCGAAAGCAAGAAACTACCCCTTACTTCTGACACAGTGCTTCGGTGGCAGTACCTTGCAACCCCCACTGCCATTGAGAAAGACGTGCCTCTGATTGAGCTCAACGGCGTCATTGGCTTTCAGAAGGACTACTGCGACGACCCCGACAACCTATGGGAAGAACTCTCATCGCCGCTCCCTTTCGTTTTCTTCCACCCGATGCTGCCGCTATACATCGACACGAGGAAAGAAGGTTCTCTCGCCCGCTTCGCCCGGAGGAGTTGCAAGCCCAATGCCGTTCTCGACACCTATCTCTCTGGCCAATCCGAATACCATTTTTGGCTTGTGAGCGATCGGCACATTGCTGCAAATGAGCAGATTACGCTTCCATGGGAGTTTAGGCTACCCAAGAAGTTCCAGGCCCGTATGCATCACCTCCTAGGGGTGGCCGACGACGATTCTCAAGCCCAGAACGAGTCTGAAATGGACGACGCAGAATACCAAACGCTATCCGGCTGGATTCATCGGATATTATCCGAACATGGCGGCTGCGCGTGCGACTTGGGTGCCAACTGTGCCTTCGCTCGTTTCCACAGACAATACCAAGCGAAGATGCAGTCTCGTCCTGCCGTCAAGAAGAAGCCGCGGAAACCCAAAACCCACACCATTTCTCCCACCAGCACCGGCCAGGCCACCAACAGCCGGGCAGCTAGCGAAGGCCACCATGATGACCCCGACAATGATGCTCGATCGGTATCGGAACGCAGCAAGCCCCCCAGTCGCGATCGCACGCCGTTACGTCAAGGTTCCCTTGACCGACCCGGCATTCTTACTGAACCTACAGACAGGGACAAACGAAAAGTTCAAATGGTCGAAGACTCTTTTCGACGCATGGAGCAGCAACAGCCGCCGCGCAAGAAGAAACGCACTTCCGACGGTACCGGGTCCAAGACGAAGCAACGAAACTCGACCAGCAACGCGTCTACTGGCACTTCCAATTACGTTGACGCGAGCACATCAAGAAGCAAGTCGAATTCTCCCTCCAACGGCGTCTCGCCAACAGGGCAGAATCCCTTCAAGGCCCCGACGCATCAGAATGGCTCTGTTGCAACGCAGTCTAGACGGGACTCCTCTGGACCTCGTCCTGTGTACTGCGATGCTTCTGTGCAAACCGACCCAGTCGAGGGTGAATGGTATAGCGAGCCTGTTCAGACCCCGAGGCCACGTCGTCGGATCATCTCCCTGTCTCAACGACTCCTCAACAACCGTCATCGACTACGCTGCGACGAGGTTGAGAGGCGCAAGTCACTTCCATCGCCTTCAGCACAGGAACCGACGCCTATGGACGTGGACCTTCCGGCTGATCACAAACCTGTGATGGGCTCCCCGACGCCATCCAAGGAATTGACTAACGGACAAATCACATCGCCCGTTGTGGTAGCAGTCGAAGACGTGGCTATGGCAGACGCCCCAACGAGTTCACCAAGCACTCTCAAGTCCCCCGTGCAGACTGATACTCCCATGGACACGCAGCTCAACAGTGCCAAGAGTCCTTCGAAGACTAAATCACCAGAACTGCGGGTACAGATGCCTCCCGTCCCCACTTTCAACGGCCCCGTCTTTGGAACCCCAAACACGACAACGCCATCCCCCTTGTCGACAGGCAATCTTCCTAGTCCGTTCGCACCATCTGCCGTCAATGGCGTCGCAGCGCATCCGAGTCCTGTCAAGAAGAAGCTGAGCCTCAGCGACTATACCAAAAGCAGGATGAACAAGGCCAAGAGCACTGGCGGACTCAAGACACCGCTTTCAGGTACTGAGGAGTCGAAGCCGGCACTCGATGTGATTATGGATTCACCGGTCGTGGAGAAGAGCACAGATGTCTTGACACCCGTCACGGGCAATACGGGCAACTCGATTCCCGCTGCCGCGGCAACAAACACTTCCTTGTAACATATGTAGAGATCGGGGTTCGCGGTTGTTTACGGGATGACACGGCTGCTTCTTATCTTTCCCCTCTAAATATTTCCAAAACGTACCAGTGGTCTGGTATTTGGTTTCGGCGTTATGGCAGCGACGGACAATTGGAACTGGAAATGGGGATCTCAAAGGGGGTTTTGTCAGCGCTTTTCGGAATTGTCTTCATTCGAGATGTGTTTTGTTCATGTCTGGAGGAACTGCAAAAATGGACGTCTGACGAAAAAAAAACTCTCACCCGTCGCAGCACCTAGTCCATTGGCAAAGCGCGACATTTTTTTTCAGGGGTCACTGGCGTAAAGGAGGCAAGAGGGTAGCGATGCCTGGATTGGGCTGATATTGGGATGGGAGAAAAGGGGTTTCTATCACTGCCAGGAGCGGCATATTTTCATGTGTATTTCTACGCTTAGCTGAGCCGGAGAGAGAGGAGGGAGTGACTTGGCACCGGGCAACGCCCCTCCCATGACGATGAAAGGATTCAAATGGATATTCTTCGCAGCTCTTGCGCTGCTTTATTTCTCGGCTCACAGAATGGTTTACTTCGCCATCGCTATGCGTGGTTGATTTGGAATGCTTTTGATTCGTCCGGGGGTTGACCAACTCTATCAAGTTCCCTTTTTGCCAATCTTCGGTATATACTCTAACAGGGTATCTCAATTTTTGGTATCATACAAACGGCCACTATTGAAAACCGCCTCGGTGTGACTCAAAGACAGAAGAAGCAAAAAAGAAAAGAAAAACGCAATACAAGCCCGACGGTTGGAAAACGTGTGAAAAGAGACATGAGACGAGGCGGGTACCAATGACACACCTCTTCGTCCTTCACGCGCCAACGAAGAACATCATCAGTATGTCTTGGTCGTCATGCCCCAGTTGTCCTCCTTAAAGATGAGCAGGGCGAGGCGGTGCCGGGCGAAGAGGCCGAACAGGCCGACGAAGAGCTGGAGGAAGGTGACCTCCCAGGCGAGGCGGTCCTCCCGCAGGGGGCCGCGCCAGACGAGCCAGAGGTTGAGGAGGGTGAAGTTGCTCGTCTCGACGAAGCGGCCCTTGTCGTCGGTCGTGACCTTGAGCAGGCGCAGCCTCGCGAGGAGGTGCAGTGCGCGGGCGACGAGCGGGCGCGGCTGGCGCTCGGGGCTCCAGGGGGTGACGCTGGGCTCGAGGAGGCCGGTGCGGGCGACGAAGCGTGGCAGGCGGTGGCGCGGGCAGGGGACGAGGCCAAAGATTTGCGGCGTGGAGTAGAGGAAGTTGAAGAGCTGAGGGACGAGGAGGAGGCCGAGCGTCTTGGAAAAGTGGCCGAGGATGCCGACGGTTGCGAAGACCATGCCGGAGAAGTAGCAGTAGGTGTCGCCGACGAAGACTTTGGCCGGGTACCAGTTGTGGAGGACGAGGGCGAAGGAGACGCCGAGCCAGGGGAGGAGGAGGTAGAGGGAGAAGAGGTGGGAGTCGGTGGCCGGGTGCGGGTAGGGGGTGAGGAGGTAGAGGCAGTCGTTGAGGACCAGGAGCAGGGAGACGACGATGCACTGGGAGACCTCGATGCCGTTGATGCCGGCGAGCATGTTGATGGACTGTGGGCAGAACATGGCAATGCAGGCCATGTAGATGTAGTAGAGGACGCCGAGGTCGAACAGCTCGCCGAGGTAGGGCTGGAGGGGAATCGGGATGACGATGGAGGTGACGCCGAAGTCGACGAAGTAGATGACGAGAATCGGGACGGAGGCCAGGCCGGGGATCCACCACTTGTGGCGCCAGCGGATGTCGAAGAGGTCGTCACCGATGCCGAGGAGGGCGGTGGTCTGGAGGGCGATAATGGCTGAGAGGTACGAGGCGAGCTGTTTTTCAAGTCGGGTCAGTATAATGCCGAGCAGAAGTCACCATGTCAAGAAAGCTGGTCGTAGAGAGAACACTGACCTTGCTATGAGGGAACCGGTGCAAGAAGCGGCCCTGCTGGACATGCTCGACGTGGTAGACGACGTCCCTGTTCCCACCACCGCTGGTGGCAGCGACGATGTCCTTGTAGAAGGGAAAGGGAATGAAGACGATGACGACCAGCAGGTAGACGGCGGCGCAAACGGCGCCCATGCACTCAGGCAGCTCGGGGCGGTGGTGCTTGGAGAGGTCGCGACCCCGGAAGCCGGCGCGCTTGAAGACGGGGCCGAGCCAGCGGATCATGGCGTAGGCAAGGGAAAAGGCCAGGGCGGACAGGGCCAGGGACGCTATCAGGGGCTCGCCATCGCCCTGAAAGGCGTTAAGGAGGACGGCAACGGCCGCGAGGGAGAGGGAGCTCAGGCTCAGGGTCTCGGTGCGGGTGAGGGCCGTCGCGGCGGAGGAGGAGGTGGAGGAGGCCATTTCGATGGTGTTTGCGCGATGATGCGCGCACAGGGGGGGAAGATCCCAACTTGTACGTTGATTCCGTGTTGTCAGATTCCCTTTTGCAGCTGGGTCGCTTTCATCGTGTGGTTTTCGTGCGCAAAGTGAATTGGCAGGTGCGCGCCGCGATTGTTGCCGGTGTTTGGGAAAGGGTGAAGCTTTTCACGATGGTGAAAGGATGCCCGGAGTTTCGCGACGGGACACAGTTGTCAATTTGGAGAAGGAAGGCAAGGTCCCCACCGGGCCGCGTTATCGATGGTGGCTTTTTTGGGGGTCGAGGAAATGGGTAACGCTCCCATGTGCTTCAGCCTTCAGTGGAGGTTCCCATGTGGGTGTTCCGGGAGAGAAAGGGAAGACTGCGGGGCAGTAATGCAAGTCAGGTCAGTGTTGGCAGGCACCGAGGTGGAGCCGGGGGAGCTGTGCCGGTGCTGTTCCAGCTGCTGGTCTGTGCAGAGGAGAGTGAGTCCTTGTTTTCAAAGTCGGTACATTGGTACATGGTCCATTGAATCAGGTTGTTGCATAGGATTACATTGAAGGATTAAGAAACTCTATCTCTGAAGTTGGTTGTTACAAACTCTAAGACTCTTGTTTCCTTTCTTCGTGTTAAGAGAACCTCAATTCCCTTGGACAACACAGCTCCAATTCATCATAAGCATAGCCTTGGCCTTTCTCTAGGAGCTCCAATGTCTCCCCCAAATACTACAAAACATAGTCCACATTCCCCCACGAAGAATGTCCAGACCAGGAAATAAGAACGACGGATTTAAGCATGCCGCGGCATGAGCCTGCCAACCACCTCCAACATTGCCGTGTCCCCGTATGGGTGGCCAGCCCCAACGGCGTCCCTTATTGATCTCGACTGTTGCACTTAGGTAACTTGTCCATCTCCGATAACCTCGCGGCTCGCCTCTTCCCGTCACCGCCTGCCTGCCTTTGAGCAACAAGATCCGACCGAGGTCGGCCTAGTAAGGCCCACCACACCCCCAACTCCAAGTACATCTCTCTCCGATCGCTTTCATCCCTCCAAATCCCCCCTCGAATCCACACGGGTTCCGGATATAAAAGTTGGAGTTTTCAGACCCGGGAGAAGCTAGCCGGCTCTTCCTGCAGCTAGCCTGCCTGCTTGCCGTCGGCAAAGTACCTCCCCTCAGTAGGGGGTGCTGGGGTGGTTGAAATGTAGAACTTTTGGACACTGTCCGTCGAATCACGTTACACCTCTTTACCTTGATGATCGTCGCCTTTCCTAGGGTAGTTGCGGCATAAGTAATTAGAGGGAGGGGTAACCGGGTTGAATTACTCACACGGCTTTCCTAGCAGGCAAATACCGTGGACTTTGGCAGCCATGCCTGTGAGAGCGGGAGGCGTAGAGATTGAAATACGGCAAGCACGCAAGTGCTGCTTGCCCTCGGCTGTGGAGTCCGGCAAAGTGCCTAGTCCATTGCACTCTCTTCATTCGAATCCCCCCCTTACCAATCTCATCAATGCATTTCTAATTGCTTCTTCCAAACCGTGCTTCCGCTAGCTTGGACACCCACAACCCCGTCGTTGAAAACTGGAAAGAACAAAGACTCCACGTTTCTCTCACCAGCCATGGGTTCTGAAAAGGACCTAGAGGCGGAGGCGGAAGCGGGAGTGACGACATCCATGGCCGGCGACGGCGCCCACGGCCTCCGAGGAGGATCCTCGGACCAAGCGACGATGACGGAAAAGGAGAGTGAACATCAACGACGGCACCTCTTTACCTCTTCAGATGACCCGGAAAAGGCAAAGGAAAGCCAGATGGAGGAAAGAAAGAGTTTTGACGTTGAGGACGCGACGGATGGCGAGCAGCGGTCCCAGGAGGTGAGCGTGGCTTCTTTTCCTGTGAGAGAGAGAGTCTTGGCGGCTGTTTATGCCAAGCAAAACTTTGATGATGAGCCTCCCAAAAGAAGTTTTGTCTGTGAACATACCTTTATTTCTTTTCTACTCCGAGCTTCGTCCAAAGACGATCGGAGCTAGATACCATGGTGTCTGAAGACACCGACACATACGGCCGTCGCTGACAAACACTATAGGACATCCTCGTCGAGCCTATCCAAACAACCCGCTCTCATGCAAGCGCACGAAGTCGCCTCTCCCGAATCGCAAGTCTCGTATCCCGCCGCGAGGATGACAATGACACCCTCCCCGTCACGGTTCACCCCCTCACCGACCTCCAGGCCGGTCTGGTCGGCTGGGACTCTCAGTCCGACCCCACCATGCCCATGAACTTCCCCCGGTCCCGCAAGTGGCTCATCATCTGTTTTCTCGCGGGTATCACCTTCATGACGCCCTTCGCCTCCTCGATCCTAGCCCCGGCCATCAGCAACTTCGACGAGGACTTTGGAAATGACGACATCACCCTCGGCACCCTCCCTGTGAGCATCTATCTGCTCGGCTACGCCGTCGGCCCGCTGTTTCTCGCGCCCCTGTCTGAGATGTACGGCCGCCGCCCCGTCCTGAACGCCGCGAACCTCTTCTTCTGCGCCTGGCTCATCGGCTGCGCCCTCGCGCCCTCGCTTAATTCGCTCATCGTCTTTCGTTTCCTTACGGGTATTGGTGGCTCAGGGTGCCTAGCAATTGGTGGAGGAGTGGTAGCTGATATGTTCCCTGTTGCAGAGCGAGGGATCGCCTTGGCTGGGGTTATGGGGGGGACTTTGATATCTCCGACTATTGCGCCGATCGCGGGTGCCTACATCGCGCAGGACCTCAACTGGCGCTGGTGCTCCTGGATCGCCTTTATCGCCGCCACGCCCATGGCCCTCATCATAGTCATCTTCAACCAGGAAACCAACCCGCGCGTCCTCATTGACCGGAAGGTCGCTCGCCTCAGCGTGGAACTCGGCCGTACCGACCTCCGCAGCGTCTACGACGACCCCCCCTCGGCGGGAGTACCCAAACCCACCTCCTCCCAACTCCTCCGGCGGGGGCTCAGCCGCCCCTTGAAGTTGCTCTTCCTCTCCCCGATCCTCTTCAGCGTGAGTCTGTACTGCGCTTTCGCCTACGGAGTCCTGTACCTCCTCTTCAGCACCATCCCCCTCGTCTTTACCTCCACCTATGGGTTCTCTGTCGGCAACGCGGGGCTCGTCTACATCCCCCTCGGCCTCGGCTTCATCATCGGCATGGCCTTCTTCACCACCCTATCGGACCGCACCGTCGTCCGCATGACAAAGGCGAACAACGGCGTCTACGAGCCCGAGATGCGCCTCCCGGACTGCATCTACTTCGCCGCTCTGCTGCCCGTCACGTTCTTTTGGTACGGCTGGACCGCCGAGTTCAAGACCCACTGGGTCGCGCCCGTAATCGGGCTGTTGCCGTTCGGCGTCGCGATCCTGGGCATCTGGCAGCCCATACAGGCCTACGTCATTGACGCGTATCCGCTATATGCCGCCTCGGCGATAGGGGCTTTCACCGTCTTCCGCAGCGTCGTCGCGGCGTTTCTGCCGATGGCGGGACCGGCAATGTACGACGCCCTGGGGCTCGGTTGGGGGAACAGCGTCCTGGGCTTCATTGCGATTGCGCTCATACCCGTGCCGGCGCTGATATACAAGTACGGAGGGCGGTTGCGGAAGTGGCAGAAGCTGGAGCTTTGAGGTGGCTAGCTAAGCTTTGATTTATAGAATCCCAGATTGCGATATACCCATAGAAGTAGAACGCTTACCAATGAATAGAAAGAGTGGCTTGCATACCTGGGGCCAATAGGGTTTGGCAGATGTTGGTAACCATCATCTGTCCTGTCCAGAACTCACCATGGCCGCTCCCTCATGAACCAGGAGGAGCATAGAGCACAGTGTCGTCAATCAGATGTCGAGGGGGGATTCATGCAGAACCAAAAAAACACCAGAACCACGAACCGAGGTCCGAGGGTTCCCATTACTATTATCTATAACAATACAGTATCCGGCCGTTGCAGTCGTCAGTAAGGAAATCCGTCCGCCTTTTGCAAGCCCCTCCCTCTCAAATGAGTTCCCACTTCATAAGGAATGTCCAGCTCATGCCGCACTTGCCCTTCTTTGCAAAGTACTCCTTGGCTGTCATGCCTCTCGCGTCCTGTCCATCGATGGTCGTGATCATGGCCACGCTGACGCTCTGGCCCGGCGCGCCCAGATCGATCGCGTTCACGTCGGCCCAATGCCAAAAGCCGTCCGTCTCGATGGGGACCATGTCCTCCTTGCGACCGTCACGCCCCTTGATGCTGAGGAATAGTAGCGGAGGCTTTCCCTTGCCGTGCTTCTCTGACGTCCAGTGCTCGCATTTGTTGGACCACTGGAAACGCACGACTTGGCCGCTGTAGACTGGGATCTGGAGCTCCTTGGGGCTGACCGTGTGATCCCATACACCCTCCTCGTACGCGAGGGTGTAGATGGTGGGCTTATCACCGTGGACCGGACCAATGTAATATTCCTCCCAGCTCGGCACTCTGCCGTCGGGCCGGAAGAAGTGCCTGTCATCGGATGGGTAGTGAGAGAGTCCGAAGATGTCGTTTCTCCGGGTGAACTCATGTGGCTTGAAGTCGGCTGTGTACTCCTTGGTCACGTCCGACACGTTACCGGCGCCCCAACAGGCATCGAGGAGCTTCCACTCCCCACCGTCAATTCGCACTGCGTTCCAAGCATGCCCGTCGGCCTTCTTGGGCGGCGGACGCTCCCCCTTTTTCAGAGCAGTGTACCCATAACCCTTTCCGTGGCCAACGACCGTGATACACTCGAGGCCTGCACGAAGGGCAATTTCCTTGTACGTATCCGCATAACCCGAGCAGACGGCCTTGCCCAGTAAAATGGTCTCGGCTCCGGAGCGACCTCTGATGTTGTTACCGAAGAAGGCGGCGCAGTCATAGGCGATGTTATGATGAAACCAAGTAAAGATGGCTCGCGCCTTGTCTGTGTGAGACGCAAATGGTCCGCAAAGCACTTGTGCCAGGTATCCTACGGGGTCGTTCCTGGGGAGTGACTGTCTGGGGTACTGAGCAGCGACGCCATCCGGACCGGAAAAGTCGCGACAGATTAGACAGTCGTTGGTGCGGGCCACTGCTTTGGCGGAGACGGCCTCAATCTGCGCGACACTAGGACGGGAACTGAGGGGGACGGGCGGAGGAGCATCATCGCCAGCGCCTGGCCGTCTTACGGGCAACGGTGGGCGATCGTTTGCTTGCTGTTCCTGGGCGGTGCAAGCATTTGTCTGCGGCTGCGACTTGGTGTATGACGTTGGGGGCGGGGGTAGCCGTCTCGGCTTTGCTGGTGCTTCTTCTTCCAGAGATGGCTTCTGAACTTGCTGGTTCGTTGACCTCGATGTCAGTCGCGGGGGGAGCACCGGTCTCTGAGGGGGCTCAATTTGCCGAACGGCAGGCGATGAGTGGGTCGACACAAGGGCATGTTTGGGTTGCTGCGGCTGTTGAGCAGTAGCCTCTTTTGCTTGAGCTTCCCGCTCTCTCCTCGTTGGTGGCAGCGGCGGCAAGTTTGCTTGGTCCAAAGTGGGCGGCAGCTTGCGCGTGGGACCGTCGATTGAATGGATGCTGGTAGCAGATGACACGGTATGATTCAATGAAAGGGACGACAGGTTGGAAATCTCGGAAGCATTCGAGTTACGGCGCACCGCCAATTGCTGGGTGGAGGGCCTCCGGGGGGGTAAAGCTGGTGAGATTTGCTGCGTCGACGTGCGCGTAGGGAGAGGCGGAGGGGCAATGCGGTCCCTGGGAGGTGGCGTCTCGACCGAGACTTGGGATGAATCGGTCGTTCGCCGGGGTAGCGGTGGTGGGCTGGGCTTTGCCGGTGTGGACTTGGTGGGCCGGGGAGGAATCGTGGGACTGATTTGAGGCGTAGGAAGTCCGTTTGTCTGGACGACAGGAAGTGTCTGGCTGCGCGGCACAGGGCGATTGGTGGGAGGAGGCGGAGGCGGGGGTCGCTTTGCCTTGACCTCAGGGGCCTGGAAGTTCTTTTGCTGGTTCAAGGCGGCGATTCTCTCAGCCAGGCTGTTGAACTTGGGCTCCTCGACATCAGCCATGGCTGGCTCTCGGTATGGGATATTTGAAGACGGTCGGGTAGGTGTCGAGAAGGAGTGTGTCGCAGCTCAATGGGAGGTGCGAACAGGCGGGCTGTATATACGATGGATGAAACGAACGGATGTTGGTCGCTAGCTGATCCCTCACCAATCCAGACCGTGTTGGTCGCGGCGCGATGTCCCAATTGGGCAATAGGCAGCAGGCAGGTTTTTTGGCGACTGAGTCACGACACCTTCCACGGCCGAGAGCTGAAGCGGTTGATTTACCGCTGAGGGGGAAAGGGTTTGTAGAGACTGAATGGACGTGACCGCGTACAACGTCCCCAATGTGAAGAGGAGTTGAATATGATGAGCGAGAGACGGACGGTTTGCACAAGAAAAAGAAAAGGGGGGGGGGGGGGGGGGGGGGGGGGGTATCGAAGCTGATGGTGGTATTAATGTGTTTGTCCGTTGCGGCAGCGAGAGAAGAAAGCACACGGGTTTGTGGCTGTTTGTCTGGCCCAGGGTACAGAAACGAACGCTGGTCGAGCGAAGGATTGGTTGATGAACGGCACGGCCAACAGCAGCTGAGGTCTTGGTGGTGCTACAAAAAAAGATGGAGCGAGGAAGAGGTTGGGTCGAGGCGATGCTCGTAGCTTTCGTGTTGAGTGCCGTCGTTACTTGCAGACCTTGAGGAAAGGAATCTTGTCTATCAGGCAGGCAGCAACGGCAGCAGCAGCAACAGGCGGAACAGGGTCTTCTGGTTGGCCGCCCAGTGTCGGAGCTGGCAGCGGCGGGACGCAAGAAGCTTAAGCTGTGGCAGGGAAACAGGGCGTGTGGGATACGAGATGGGAACGACAGTTTGCTGGTGTTTGGAGGGGAGGGGAGGGGGGAGAAAGAGGGAGGCGGCAGTCCAACAAGGTCCCGGGGCAGGATGAAGACGATAGGATTGGGGGCCAAACTCGGACTCGGGGATTGGGCTGGCTGGTTACGTGCACAAAGTGCCTCCGATGCAGTCTTTGCATAGAGCCAAGAGGTCAAACATAGACTCAATAACGGGCAAAGTAAGGATGAGAGAGAGAGAGTAACGAGAACACGGAACACAGAGGGGCTGCCCCCCACCTCCCTCTCCATCTGATATCTGTACCTTTCACTGTTTAAAAAAAAAAAAAAAAAAAAAAGTCTGTCGAGTTCGTAGCCACAGCTCGTCTTGTCTTCTCTTGTCTTAGTGGGGGGCCCTTGGGATCCCCTTGTTCCTCCCCGTCCCGGTCTGGATCAGTCGGCACAGCCCAGCCTTGCTGGTGGGGGAACTGTGGGGTTTCCCCTTGGGAGCGGATGCGCTAAGGCCGATCGTTGCCTCACGCCTGCGCCATGTCTGGCGCTCGAGATGTCTTGGTGAGTGGCTGCCTGTGCTGCTGGGTCCCTTTGTGACAGACAGTTCTTCCAGAAAACACAACGGACCTTCCACCATGGTTGCGGTGCCTACAACTGCGGCGTTGGAGACTCATTTCGGATTTCGAGTCTAGGCGAAAACAGCGACGCCGACACCTTATCGGGACCACCGATACCACCGGCTCTTCCCCAATCTCTGGGTTGTCATCCATCCACTTTCACGCACTTCTCCACAGCGGCGTCATTGCGCTTCGTATATGAAGCATGTCCACCTTGGAATTTCGACACTAGCACACGGCAAACGTAAGCTACCGGACGCATTTACCGTGGCCAAGCCCAAATTCCCATTGTCTCTCTCAGCCTCTGCCAGGATAGGATGTCTTGACCAGCAAGTCCCACGATTGACAGCCAATCGAAACGGCAATCTTTGGGAAACAAGAACTCAAGGTCTTTGCCGTGCCTCTTGGGTCCTGTCATGACATCGTCCAGAGATTGGACTTTACTGCTGACAACAACCCGCAGTCCCGCTAGTGGTGATGAGAGTCGATGCCGACGCAAAGGTTTCGGTTGGAATGCCCGTCTGTATTGGATACGGACCATGGGTTATACTCATTGAGCAGGGATGTGCCATACAGTCATAGCGGGGCAGCACTCAACAGCCTCTTTCGACTGCATCCGGGTTACTCTTTTTTCGAAGCTGTCATGTGAGGGAGACAGGAGACGCGACCTAAAACATGTCGTGTGGAGGAGAGGCCCGTTGTACGGACAGGCGAGGCATGTAGCGGTATTTATTTATACACATGCAGTGGGGATTTCTCAAAGAACCCGGAGAAGAAAGGGCGACGACGGACGGCAGGTGGAGCCGGGATGAATAGAGTGGTGCTGGTGCTGGTGCGCGGGCTGCGAGCCATGCATGCATGTCTGAGCGCTAGACCCCTTCTTCCCTGCGCAGACGGACTGCGATGCGCCTCAGGACGATGCGAAGCTCGCCCGTCAGTGGCTGCCCTGCAATCCGTCGCTCCGTGCACGATGAGAAGGGCTCCCCCTTCCGCCCCCCAGGGGAGCGAGGGGAGACACAGTGACACACGCCCCAGTGGCAGGGTGGAGGCGGTCATGGGCGTCGTCGTGGTCGTGCGTTGCGCTGACAGTGGACCGCGGGCGGCGGCGGCGCATCGGTCGCTGGCTGGCTGGCTCGCTGGCCTGCCCTCACGGTGCTGTCCCTCTCCCTCTAAGAGGCCGAGGCCATGCATCCCACCCCCCTCCAGAGAAGGCGCGCCCCTCCTGCAACTGGCCCTTCCCGCCCGCCCACGTCGCCCTTGTCGGTTGTCTCTGGGTGTGCCTCCCGGGGTGCCTTGGTTGGATTGTTGTATCCGTATCTTGCTTTCCTGCCTGGCCTACCTACCCCAACCCATGGTAGGCGGAATACTCTCACTCAACAAGAGACGACGCAAGAGGTAGAGTCAGGACCCTCCGCTTCGTCGCTTCTATCCGCATCCTCCGATCCGTACTGAGAACCTCGCATTTCCCTTTTGGCCAGGCGTCCAGTGTGCTCCTCCAACAACTGCCGTCGACATTCCTCTCATTGCATAGGCGGACGGCGTATTCCACCTCTGCGCCACAGACTTTTGCCCACGATGGCCTCCGCCGCCGAGTCTTGCGACAAGGCTGCTACCGCCCCCGAAAGCGCAACCAAACCGCTCAACTTCCTCGACCTCCCTCTCGAAACCCAGAAAGATATTCTCAGCCATGTGAGATCTCGTGCTTCCGCGCCTGCATGCGACCCAGAAAGACTGACCGTTCCCAGTGCTGCCAGAGCGACCTCATCTGCCTCGCCCTCGTCTCGAAACACTTCCGCGAACTCGCTGCCGCCCAGCTCTACCGCAACTTCCACATTGTCTTCCCCGACGAAGATGACCCGTCCTTTGACTCTCCCATCGACAGTCTGGCCGGTGGCCTCGAGACCTTTGTGTCGAGCGACTACAACTATGCCCAACATCTGAGAGACATCTCCCTCGACACGTTGAGTGCTGGCGACAAGGCTGAGGCCGCTTACAAACCCTACTTATACAGCGCAAGCTGCGGCAAGTTCATGAATACCTTGCTGCTGCTGACTCTCAAGAATGCAAAGTCGCTCGAGACCTTTAGGTACGTCGGACAGGTCGCCATCTGCCTGCCCTTGCTGACCCTCGCAATACTAGGTGGAACATCCGAGTCGAACTCAGCCGTCCAGTCTACAAGGCGTTGCACCAGATTGCGCCTCTAAGAAATCTCCATGTTCGAATGCAGGCTGGCCCGTCCCTCTTCGAGATACCTCCACCACTGCCCTACACTTCGAGCCTGCAGCCTCAGCCTACCTCGACCCAAGGCCATTGGGATCCTCTGCCGGCTTTCTCTGCAGTCCCGCCGCCGCCTCCTCCATTCGCAAGCATGTCCTTGTCCGTCCCGCCTCCGTACAACCCTTCCCTGGGCCCGCCGCCTCAGTTACCGCCAGCGTTGAGGCCCGCGCCTAGGAGTAGACGAAGGATATCGGCGAACGAGCCTGCGACCTTGTCGGGCTTCCGCAAACTCAACTCGCTTGCCGTCCTTGACATCGACTCTCTAGACACCGTTACCGAGATCAAGTCTTGCGTGCGTAACTCAGCTTCCACTCTCACGAAACTGAAGCTCTCCTTCTCGACATACCTTGCTTTACAATCTCGAAAGCCTCCCCCCGAAGCCGACCCCGACGATTCTGATCAGGATGATGAGTTCCAAGTCGTTCCCATGCCGTCAGCGCCTGGCTGGGATGAGGCGAGTGGGCCAGCAAAGGCATTCCGTGCGCAAGAAGAGCGCAAGAGCCAAGAGTCGGTACTGGGTAGGATATTCGACGTGGAGCCCTTCCTCGTCAAGAGGACACAGCGTAAGACTCTGAAGGGCAAGGAGAAGATCGACACGGCCGTGAACACAAAGGAGGCTGGATCGCCTGCCGAGGCCTTTATGGAGAGACTCCGGGAGGTATCGACAAAACTCATGGCGAGCGTAACGGACGGCGACGCCGATGATGGCTCGAAGCAAGAGATCCTGGAGATGATAGAAAAGGCCAGCAGGAAGTACTTGGAAGAAGAGGAAGCAAAGGCAGCGGCGACAAAGGCGGAAACCAAGACGGAAGCCGGGCTTGGAACCTCTGACGAAGGTCCTTCGACCGACCCCGCTCCAAGCACAGCGGATGCCAGCACTCAGCCAGCCCCTGTTATCGAAGTCTCCGAGCCTTCCACAATTGCGGCAGAAACCAACGCGAAGCCAAAAGCGAACTTTGGAACAGATGCCAACCCTGAGGACATCAATGTGGAGGAGCCCATCGCGACTGAGGAGACGGAAGAACCATTGGAGGTCAAGAACGACCAGAACAAGGAGGAACCTATTGCTGCCTCTGGCACCGCTGCGTCTCAAGCCCAAGATGCCGTCTTTGAATCGCCTACGACGGCGCGAGCCGCAGCCACCTTGGCAACACAAAAGGCAAACTTCGAGACGCTAGTCCTTCGTCTGCAATATCTCCTTTCTGAGGCCGCCAGCGTACACGAGAAACTTGATGTCTTGCGCAACGCGCACCCTCAAGACAGGGACCGCATTCGCTCGGGAGAAAACCAATTACAAGGTTGCTATCGGGATATCAACAACGTACGCACCGAGCTGAATGCGACTGAGGCCGAGATCCGGGATGTGGAGAAGCAAGTCAATGGTATAGCCACTACGGCCCATGGCGATGACGAAGTGATGAGCGAGTACATCCGGTCGACGAGGGGCGTAGCACTGAAGTCATTCAGTGTTCACCTGATCCCAGTCAAGGCCTCCGTACTCAGGGCAGCCATTGACGTACGAGTTCTCAAGAGACTGACACTGCTGAATGTTGGCAACCAAGCCCCGATCTGGACAATGCTGGCCAAGGAAAACAAGGTTCAGCCGCTCCCTCTGCGAAAGATATTCACAGACAATGTATCCATCACCTTTCTCACGTTTGCGGGCCAGCTGGAGCAGATCACCGAACTTTTCATGCTGGAGCGATCGGCCAAGTACAAGCCAGAGAGCTTCGCGCCAAAAACCAACGTTGTCATGGATCAGATTCGTCGTCTTGTTCTCAAAAAGCACATGCCCACTCTCACCAAGCTGATGATCAAGAATGACTCTGGGCCGAGCTGGGACGTGGACGAGAAGGCCATGCTACTGATTTGCAACCGCGGAAAGCTCCTCGAAGAGTTGGCGGCGGCGCTTGGAATCCGCGCTATCGTAAGTTACCCGAGGGACCTTTGACCACTTGGTCACTTTCTAATCACTTTCACAGCATACCTTCATGCAGCATATCTCGGGACTAGTTAGCCTCCGCGCTTTGAACGTCACGCAGTTCAGAAATGACGACACTTGCGTCTGGGTTATGCGCGAGACTCGGAGGTTCATCGTTGACAACCTCTGCCACTATCCAGACTTGAAACTCGAGTGGATCTCTATTGATGACGACCGGGTTGAGCGCATCATCCGTCCACCACCTCAGACGCCTGCTGCCAAGGCAGAGGAGAAGAAGAACAAAAAGAGCAAGAACAAGGCCGGCGCAGGCTCGACGTTTGGGACTTTCGGCGGCCCAGGAACTGCCACTGGCACTGGTGGTCCCGGTGTGTTCCCACCTTTGCCTCTGCCGGGATGGGAGACGGATAGTGATAGTGACGACGAGGACACCGATATAGTGGCCAACACAAAGCTAGAAACGGTCGAAGGCGTCCACTTCTACGATGTCTGGGATGTCCGGATCTTCAAGAAGGAAGTCATGGCGGGGCGGCTGTAATCGCTCAGTAAAGGACTCGCCAGAGCCACACAACATGGCTGTGCGTTGTGCTTTGGCTATTGCAGGCCGTCTGTCTTGCGCGCGATGGGTATTTCCCACTTGGGGAACATATGACAGGATTGAAATGGAGAGTGGTGACAGGACGTACTAAAGGACCGGAGTTGATTGGTTTTCTAGGCAATATCTCTTGGATGGGATCATCTGGACAATACCCGGCACTAACGGATGAGGGTCTGGCGCACATGGTATGGAAACGAGCTTTTTCACAGGGAAGACGCTCTCATTAAGCTGTATCAATTCGCCACGGAGCAAAGCAGCCATTTATTCGTGAATTTAAGCGGGCCTACGCCCTTTCTCACATACTTGCCTCATTATCAGAGGCTTCTCATCGTATCTGCGGTTGCTTTCCCCGCTCTCAAGAATTCCTCCCCAGTCCCATTGGCCAGTGTCCTGTTAAACACACGTCACTATCGAGAGTCGAGAATGTTGACGTCGACGTGGCTTAGACAAACAACTTGCCGTCCTCCTCATCGTCGAAGGTGGGAACGAAGCCTTCTTCTCTAGGCTGCTGAGACACGTTTACTCCTCGTCCTCATCACCTGTGTGGTCATCGTCATCCTCGTCGCCTTCGTCCTCAAGCTCAGACTCGGCCTCAAGCTTAGCCAGTTTGGCAAACATACCCTCGCGGTCGGCACAGCTGGCGTCGGAAGCGACGATCTGGGAAACGGCGTCATCAAAACCATGCTCGGTGAGCTCGTGGAGGGCTTTGCGGGCATAGGCGATGATGGCGATGCACTCCTCAGCATGCTGCATGAAGTTCTTAGGGGTGGAGGAGAGTGTCCTGAAGGGAGTGGCGGTGATATCGTTGTTGTCCTTGCGAGCGACGGCGTCAATGTTGGGTATCAACCTTTTGAGATGGGCGAGGTTGACGGGGATCTCTCCGTTGTGAAGGGGGACGGTGAAGGCGTCGGCGTCGGCGAGAAGGCGCTCAGCGTGAATGGTGACATGCTCTGAAGGGGGTTCGGTGTCAGCTTTATCTCCTTGAAGTTGAACGGTACTGTGATCTCGGGTGATTTATGCGAAACATGTGGTTGTTTTTTTTCTTTTTTTCAAAACGCGAGAGAATGTCAAAGGGAACACTAAGACCAGTAAAAGTGTTCAAGGGTGAGAGATATAGAACCGAGATGGGACAGAGAGGTGAGAAGAAAGACAACAAGGGTGTACAGAGGGAAAACACTTACTGAACTTGGCGATGAGCTCTGTCAACTTGCTCTCACTCTTGAACATCTTTTGCATCATCTTCGAGCGCAGTTTGTTGAGGAAGAAGACTTGGATCACGGCATAAGCGAGGCTGAAACCGGTAACGAGTTGCCAGAAGCAGACGAGAAGAAACCGCTCGTTGCAGGTAGGCGACTGCTTGCAGGCGAGGTAGACGTCGGCAAGAGTGTTGTTAGACATGCTGTGCTTCGTGAGGTTCCGTTGCGGGGATATTCTGGGGTGAGCTGAGGGTAGAAGTGAGAATGAGTGAGTGAAGAGGAGAAAAGTAAGGCTTTTCAGAGCGCGGTGATGAGATTTGCCGGTGTTTTTCTCAGGCGTGAAGGGGAAAGAGGGAGTTCCGGGTCCTTGGGTGAGTGAAAGTGTGCGGTAAGAGACGCTAACTTGGGTCTGTGGAGTTCATAGTTGTGAAGAAGCAGGCGCGATAGGAGGTCGGTGGGTGAGAACTGGGAGAAATCTGGGTATTGAGAGGTGCTTCGTTCCTTCCTATAAAGAGCGCTAATGTGCTGGCCTACATACTTCTTTACTTATTGAAAGGCATATTTGAGATTGCCAAGGCCCTGGCTCTTCGTATTCTATCTACCTAAGGTAGGCCGTTGATATAATGTTGGGTCACCGGGTACAGGTCCCTCTCTGAGACCGAACGACTTGATATGGTGCATTCTGGTTTAGGGCGATCACAAGGTGTTCTTGCTTCACTCTCCGAGAAGCCCCTTGGATTGATGGAGTGTAGAAAGTCTACCAATCTGTACAAAGACATCAAGATCTTGTTCGACTTTTTGATATCGTCTTGTTTCTTTGAACTTGGACAAGTGGTTCCCCCATAAATGTCTCGTATATGTCGATATGAATGTCTTTTCTCAATCAATATCCTAGACATCTTAGATGCACCATTTCGAGGAACAGTTAGCATAGTGGACGAACATTACGACGTCCCCCTTGGCTATCGGTGCGAGAATCAGTAGAAGGATCAGGAGGGCATCTGTGTGGATGCTGTACCTCAAACGCCGGATGATGAACAGTTGAAAACATGTGACGAGATGAACTGTTCACCCCCTTTAGGCGAGCAGGTGTCCTGTCTTGTGAATTGGTGCCTTATCGTAAGAGCAAATCTCGAGCATTACATCGTGACATATGCCATGAATGTATCCACCAATTATGTTCCCATCGCATGACCTAATGGTTCAGAAAGGGTAATAGAGGCATTATGTGTTCCGGTAACTCTTATGCCTGGTAATAGAACCACATTGAACCCAATTCGCGGATGCACGAATTCGTGCCACTCTTTTCAATATCGGGCAGGCAACCCTTCCTACGAGGTGATGGTGTGTGTGCTGTACTGTCAATGGGTATCAAACTTCTATTCCTCCTAGGCTCATCAGCGGCTGAGCGTTGCATATCTCACCCAGCATCATGAATCATGCCGTCTTCTGGTCCATCAGGGCCATAAGCTCATCCTCCTCGTCGCCCTCCCCAGCTCGTCTCCTCGCTTCCCTCTCAATGCCACTCCTCGTAATCATCCCGCCAGCCAGCAGGCCCGTCTCCTTCACTCCTCTCACCCAGCCCTCGAGGCTCCTCATTCCCACGACGAGGAACCCAAGTTCCTCTCTCTCGACATCGAAAACCTCCCACCACGCCACCTCGGGCATCTTCGCTCCTGCCTCCCTGGCGGCGATGTACACTGCCGCCGTCGCCAGTGCGTGGGGCTGGTGTGTAAGATACATCATCTGCGGACTCAGCAGCGCCGTATTCAGGTGTGCGACCACCCGCCCAGCCATCTCGCCCTTGGGCTTCCCCACGAAGTCCAGCGCCTGAAGGTACGTCACGGCCAGCGCGTGCGGCAGCGCCACTGCCGTATCGAATCCCAGAGCCCATAAAATCCGTGCCTCGGCTGCCAACATCCGAGTCTGGAAAGCAGCGTACTCTCCGTCCGTCTGGTAGTACGTCGCCGGGTCCGGGCGGCGCTTGGTAGGGTCTGGGGCCTCGCCACGGAAGAGGGGCGATGCAGGCGAGAGGAGGTAGGCGTAGACGTTTGACAGATCGCGAGTCGTGCGCGGAAGGGGTCCCATCTTGGAGACTAGGTAGAGGGCTGCAGCAGATACGTCCTAGGGACTCTTGTCAGTGGTGTGCCGTGGGCGTCTCGTGAAAGTATGGGAGGGGCATTTACGCTGAATTCCCCGGCCATTGGCGACTCGACAAGCCAGTACCGTGCCAGTAGGACATTTGCTTGCGCTGTCGTCGACTGTGGCAGGTCGAGCAGCACGCCGGCCGCCTGGGTTAGGCACTGCGTCGCGTAGAAGATGACATCCTGCAGGTCGGCCGGGAGGGAACTGAAGGAATTGCGCTTGTAGAGCTGGTCAGCCGTCGCCAGCGGATTCGTCATATGCGCCATCGTGTGCGCCTCGATTTGTCGTCACCAAGGTTGCTCTGAAAACCTCCCACCAACCGTCGAAGGCTGAACAATTGTTGTCGCAAGGCTGAATGTCGATGTCGATGTCGCCGTCGTCCGGAATCCTCATTGGTCGAAGCTGAGAGCTGTCAAGACAAGTTAGGCGCGATGCCGCGCGTGTCGTCACTTTCCCAAGGCGAGAAATGCGGCCGGAAGCAACTGAAGAGAGGCCCGAGCTCCTCTTGTTAGCGATCCAACCCGCCTCCACTTTTCCTCCGCTTTGGCTTAGCGTCCCCAGGCCCTGCTTCACAGAGTCACAGATGTGCTTAGGCTCTCGGAGCGGTACCTGAGGTTTTGGCTGGGTACGAAAGGGCACTGGGCCAATTCAAGGCAACTGCGTGGAGAAAAGCTACCCGGCTCCTCGACATCACGCTTCGCAATCCCGCTCAGCTTGCGAACCACACGAGAGCGATTAATACGGAACACAGCATCTGCCAACCAACACATTTCATCCGAAAAACCTCGAATTGTTCGCTGCCGAATCGGTCAATGGATGGCCTGACATCTCGAACCCCCAACTGACCCGTCTATACCCTTCTCTCTTCCCCGCATCGGCTTAGTCGGCCAGTGGTGACCCGTCCAACCGACCAAGCGACACCACCGAACGCATCGCACGCAGACGACAACGACGATCGACGACGAACGACAAGGACACTGCCACAACCATGGATTACAGCGCCTCCATCAACGACGAGGCTGCCGCATCGCCTTGGGGCAACTCACCGGGCTCCTCGCCTCGGCCCAACCAGTCCAACTTCGGATCCCTAGGTGCTGCTGACCTGAGCGGCGACCCGCCCGGCTCTCCCTTCCACTACACACCGAGCCCCGGCAACGCAACCCCGCATGACCAGGAGAACTTCGGCGGCGAGCAGTACAGACGACCGGACACCGCGAGCACTCAGTCGGCGACCGAGGTGGAAACACAAGAGTCGAGGACCGAAGTCGGCTCAGAAGCCCGGGCCAGCGCCGATAGCCCTGGACCTGAGCTGCCGCAGAAATCGCATGAGCAAGGAGGCCCGCCGAACGCAGGCGGACAGGCCCGTCAAGATCAACAGCCTCGCAAACCTCAGCAGCCTCAATTCAGGCTTCAGGCTAAGATCACCGGCCTCGAGCGGACCGGAAAGAAGGACCCAATCTTGCGGTTCGACGTTCATGTAAGGAGTATTCCCGCTTTGGGATGCGGTGGAGCAACAAGATGTCTAACAGACCGCAGACAAACCTCCCGAGGTTCCGCACCACACAATACCGCGATGTGCGCCGCTTCCACTCGGAGTTCGTCAAGCTGGCGGAGCACCTCATCTCCGCGAACCCCGAATGCCTGGTACCAACGGTACCTCCCGCCGTGACATCGGCTGGCGCTGGTACGGACGAGGACGAAGCCCGCGTCAAGGCCTTGCTACAACGGTGGTTCAACTACGTGTGCAGCAACGAAATCCTTATGAGAGATGATGAGATGGTCCTCTTCGTGGAGAGCGATTTCGGTTACAGCCCCATGGTCAAGATGAAGCAGCCGGCGACGGGCGTGCGCAGAAAGATTCTGAAGCAGTTTGCGCCTCCGCCGGATGACACCCCGGAGCTTCAGGAGGCTCGCCCGATTGTAAAGCTCTTCTACTTGGGAACCATGGATGCCGGCCACAAGGTCGATAAGCTTGTCAAGTCTCGTCGAGGTAAGTCCACGTCAACCCAACCCCGATAACGCACCGCCTTCACCGGTCTGATATCATACAGGTCTCGGATTGGCCGAGTCCGACTTTGGCGTCAAGCTTGGCTCAATGCACATCCAAGAGCCCCATCAAGGTCTTGCCAACGCCTACCGAAAGCTAGGTAAGATTGTGCAGACGGTTGGCGACTATCATGCTGCCCAAGCGACTGCAGAAGCCACCACGATCGGTGATCCCTTCCAGTATCACTCGCAGGATTCCTTTGTCGTCAAGGAGTCACTCACAAACCGCCAAATCCTCATCCGCGAGTTCCTCCAGGCGCAAGAGAACACGCGCAGCAAGCTCAACGCTGCCGATCGTCTCAAGGCGAGCTCCAATGTCAGACGGGAAAAGGTCGATGAGGCCATCACCGCCCTCGATGATGCGCGTCAAAACGAGACCTACCTGTACCAGAAGACGACCCGCGTTACCCAGAACCTCGTACAGGAGCGTCGAAAGTGGTTTGCGAGAACCGCGGCGGACCTGCGGCTCAGCATCAGAGAGTATGTCATTCGCGAGATCGAGGCGGAACGACGTGCTCTTGCCGTTTTGGAGAGCGTGAGACCGGACATTCGCGCCATCGATGCATCTGGCGGTCTGAGTCGACTCGGACGCGAGTCTCACCCTCCCATCAGAAGGGCCAACGTGGCAGCCAGCCAAGGACCCAAGGGCGATGCATGGAGCGGTGTTCCACGACGCACCGACACGATGAACCGTAGCGTTTCCGGTAGTCTTATGGCTGGCCTCTCCGACGAGGGAGACGGCGACGACGGACAAGGTACAGGGCAAAACCAGGGCCTCGGTGCAGCGGGCGGGCGGGCGAGTCTGGCCGGTGTGGCAGAAGAAGACGACGAGGACCGAGTGGATGCGAGAAACGCGGCAAGCCGATTGGCGACCAGCACCTTCTAATGAGTCGGCGCGCAAGGTTATTTGCGAGGGACGACGGGCGACGGAAAAGACGTCCGAAGGTAGGGGGGAACCTTTTGACCAAGACCTTTACAGTTTTGGTACAGGCGCTTGTCAAAAGCCCTCGCATGATGTGTAATGTTGTTTCCGTCCTGTATGTGCTCCCCTACACATAGATTCCCAAAGTATGAGCCTTTGTTTTTTTCCCCTCTCTTCCTCTCTCTATCTCACTCTGCAATCTCGTTCGTGCTGCATGCAGCTTGTGCTGTGCGAAAACCTGGGCATAATGGCCGCCTTGAACTGCGGAATCGTAACCTTTCACAAGCATCAAAGGGACGGCTCGGCGCCTAGAAGCCGGTGGTGGCGGCGGCGGCGCATCCTCCAGATGTCCCAGATTGTGACGCTGGAGGTAAACATGATTGGTCACCTCTACCTTTGCCTTGGACTTGCAGCAGCGGCGGCATATACCATGCGCATGTACCTGCTGTCTCTGTTTGCCTGTGCTGCTGCCGTCTCCTCTCTCACTACTGCACCGATGGCACCCACCTGCAGCGCTTTGCAGCCTGAGGTGTCTCGTCTGTCGCTGCACCGCATCGCACGACTGCTGTGCTTCCCAAAAAGCACCGTTTCGGCCCTTGGCCGCCTGTCGTTAGAGGGGCTTTGCCTGATCGGATCGATTGGCGGTGAGGGAGGACAGGTGCAGAGTCGCACTGCGGTTCGTGACGCCGGGATGTTGGCTGGCTTTGTCGGCCTGCCTCCCCCCTGCCTGCTCGAACGATGCCTGCCTGCCGGCTGCTGGATGCACATGTCAAATTACCCTGATGCAACGGGACAAGATTCACATGCCTCCAGGGAGACAAGTGGGACAATGGAGAGGCTCAGAGGAGACGCCATGCGAGAAGATTGGTGCGCGGCTGCGGGCGAGACCTAACCAAGATGACAGTTCCATGCTTCTAGTGGCGGTGTCGAAGGCTGCGTTACTTGGCCTCTTGCCTGGCCATTGTTTGATACGTTTTCTCCATGCCCCCTTGCTCTCGTATGATATGTCATTATAGAATTATGACTTGATCAGTTCTAATGTTAGATTCCGGCTGTGTTCCGTATTGCCCGGTGAGGGGTAGTATGTGCTTGTCTGGGAAGCTATCATCAGGCACAGGCAGACTGACTTGCCGTCGTTCCCAGGACCGAGACGTCTTCGACTCATTGTGCAGACTCCATCAAGATGGTTAATACCGATGCACCAGGTCGTCTAATGCAAGTAACCCAGCAGTTGGATCACCTCCTGAGTGCCATATTGCGCCGGTAGTTCTCTTAGGCGAACGTGCTGTCAGCTTGTGGCTTTTCCCTTGAGGTCACTCAGTATGTGGCAAAATGATTCCTGTCAGCATGCGAGTAATCCGATTCCTCCACTCAATTTATCTGGCGTCTGTGTGAGCGATGCGAACATGTTTCAGTCGATTCCAGAGACTCGGTAGACCCCTCGCTGACGGCCACGTACCAGCGGAGCAGCGAGGGCTTAGTGAGGTCGCATTGGGCTTCCCATTCACCTCACCCTTCCTTGTTAACAACAAAATGATAAAGGTTATTTGACACTAGCATCTGCCACCGGGATCTTGTTGGCAAAACTGTCGGCGAGAGCTGGTGTTGGAGAACAGGATCGCATTTTGCCCGGATAAGTCGGTGAACCGGTCTGACCGTCTGCTGTTCAACATAGCAGAGACACCATACTGGTATAGAATGTTCCATGTGCCACTTTGTCTTTGTCTGCTGCTCAACCTGTTCCTTGATGACTCTCGTCTTAATTGTTTGAGTTGCTGAGCATGCTGATCTTTCTTCTTCTGGGACACCAGACTCGGCGGCAGAATTAGCTTCCTCGTCGTTGACGAGGTACGGGTTGTTTTCAACGAAGCTAGCCCTACTCTTACCGATTGAGCATAGTATCAGTTGGACAGACAGCATTGCTGAAGCTGCGCATCGTGGCGTTTCTTTCCGGGCAAAGCAATTTACCGGTCGTCCGACACGTTGAAATAATCTAAAGGTCGTTCCGGTCTAATGGAATGAGGAAAAGGACCTCGTGGGCTAGTTCTGTGCATCTCGATGAGCGGATGAGACGCCTACAACGGAGGAAAGGGTTACGACGAGCGTTTTGGAAACGGCGTCTTGAGGCAAATGAGCATACGTCTTTCTCTCCTCCCAAGAGGCTCCACCTCATCTTCCAGGGACCCTGGACAGACATGGTGCTGAGCGACCCGATTGCGTGAGGATGCAGGGCTTCTCCAAATTTGACATTCATCTCCAAATTCATCCAGGATCGTGCTTCCGAGCGGCCGTTGCAGGTGATGACCAGGCAGCTTATGCAGTTGTAATTGCTTAATTGCTTCAATGAGAGCCGCCGAGGCACTCACTCAACCAGTCGCTTTGTACTTCATCTCGCATCTGGTGACGCCAAAAAAGTCGATCTTGCCACATCGAGGGACTACTCGCCGGGCTTAGGTTCTCCAAGCGACACGCCAAAGAGATCATCTGTTTAGAATAAAGAATCTTGCGTACCCTCCCACAGGGGGGGCTCAAGCGCCTGCGTCTGCCTTCTTGGACAGTATTGCCCTTCTTAAAGGACCAGACATTTGCCAGTCCGGGTATTGTAGCAACTGAAAGCGAGGTCGCGCATGACGCTACTGCATAGCACAAAACGATGTCATGGCAGTCCCCCAATCCCCCAAGCCCTTGGACCGAGGAACCCTTCGTCTGCAGCAGCAAGAGACCAGGGGCACCGCTTGTTTGTACCGTCCTTTCAGAACGGCTTGACGAAAGGTGGCGATCTTCAGAGATACCAATACGTCGTAGAAGGCGGCTCAGAATCAGCAACCCTGTTCGACTGCTCTTCGGCACTCCCCAAACGCAAATCCGACCAACTTCGTCTCTGGATGGGCGGGAAGCGTACTCGCTGCGTCTCCAGGTAATCGCTTTAGTCTCTCGCTTGCCACTCTTCTACTCGGTAGACGACGCAACAACATTGTGCGCGGCTGTCCCAGCATAAGAAAAAGGATCGATCCATCTCGTGTACATATGGTTGATATTTGGCAACCCTTTGCAACAACAGCTTGGGAGAGCTTTATACGCGGGAAGGGTCCAAGTGAATTTGAGTTTGGAATGGCCATGTGGAGTTGTATTGTCATAGGGCCGGTAAGACGGAGTTGCAGATGCGGTATATCCGCAATTTGTTCACCATTGGTCGGCTGGAGGAAGCCAGCCCCCCCAGACAGGGTCGAGTTGAGTGCCGTCCTGGTAGAAGACGATAACAGCAACGGCATGTTGCCTCAACACGCCTGTTGTGATGCTGCATCGGTCCACAGTTTCGTTAGTCATATGCGAAAATAGGCGGGGTTTGCTTCTGTATCCGGGCCGGCTTAACGAAGGTCGAAGTTGGTGAAGGAGGCACAGCTTCCGCCATGTCCAACATTCGAAGGAGGTCATCCTTGGCTGCTGGGTCCAAGCTCTTACTGGGGAACTGGCATGGGGTCGAGCTTGTGGATTCGAGTGGTGGACAGGGGCAGTCCTCTTCCCCTCTGAGGGTCTCGAGGAGCTTCTGCCGCCGCGACGCAGGACCTTCAGGGAAGGTCGTCACAGCGGGGCCAAGCATGCAGCAAGAGTATCGAAGGCGTATATGTACTGCAGTAAAGTTGAAAGGAGTAGGAGAAGCGGTACTGGACACTGCGCGCATCGATATTGGGCGCCACACTGGACGTATTGCAAAGAGCCATGCCTGTTGACGAAATCTTTCATACATTCGACGGGGCGTAATGTCGCTACCGCATTGAAGATCTCGCAGCTCTGGCACCAGGTTCGAAGTGATCGACTAGCACAATCGTTCGATGTTGCTGACCGAGACGGGCGATGAGGATGGAACGGACGAACACCAACAACGGCTGGCAGCATGCAATCGCTCAGCGAAGAGCACGGAAAGTGCGCCACCAGCGGTCAAGATAGGGTAGATTGTGCCCAGGCCTGCCATACCACGCAGTTTCGAGACCAAAGCTAGGCGATGACGATGTACATGATAGGTACCTGAGATGGCGCAGGGGGCGGCGTCTCCAATTCTAGAACGCCAACAGCCGGTTGGCAGGGTCGGCAGGGAAGAGGCAAAGCAGGCGGCAAAAGCCATGCAGCTTGGTGTGCAGAGGCGAGAGAGGGAAGGGCGTCCAACCTGCCTTAGCCGCCGGCTCGTTCCATCTCAGGACGAAGAGCGAATTGGGGAGTTCATCCAGGCCCGTGGCAAGTTGGCAGATTGCTATCCCATATCTGTGAGGAAGGGAAATGGACGGTGAGAAGTCTGCCTTGAGAGAGAGGTCCGAAAAGGTCTGCAAGATTTGGTGGACAAAAGCTGTTGTATGCAGAATGACGGGAAGTGGCAGGTGGACCTAGTCCCCCATCTCTGGACTCAGGGTTGGTTATGTAATATGGGGTGATTGACTGTACGGAACAGCTTCCGCAACACTGGCCAGGGCTGCCGAAAAAGTAAAATACAACGAGATTAAAAATGGCAGGCATCACAGAGAATGCGATTAGCGGCTCTTTCTTCAACAATAGAAATGACAGAAGCATCTCCGTAAACAAGCAAGCACGCAATGAAGCCGCAGAGACGACAAGAGTTTGATTGCACCAGAGAAACCTTGCCTCTTCTCATCCATCCAAGCCTCGTCCCTCTTTTCCCATCTCGTCTCCAACAAGACGCATTGGACGGCACGCATCCTTCGGCGGTTCGAATTCAGACATTGTTCCGCCTCTGGTTTGTGACAACGGGCGCAGCGTCACAGCACACGATGGAGCCCCTCTGTTTCTTTCAACATACCCATACCATACCACCCGTCTGCTTACACATGATTTTTGACATTGTTCTTATGGAATTACAGTCTTAGCGGCTAGGTAGCTGTTAAGGGCCTGGTCTGCCCTTGCAATGTCGGAGCACCCGGCAAGCGGAGCGGAACTGTATTACTGGGTAGTCTTGTTGATTGAGGAGAAGATCGATGCGCCTAACGATGGCCACGACTCCTTGCGCCATCGCGAGCATTCTGTGGCATCTTAGCTAGCTGCATCGTCCTTCCTACCTAGTCGCCAGCCCACCTTTGATCTCCTCTTGACCGTCCATCTACCTCATACCCATCCACAGACTAAATCTCCCCCTCTGTTCTGCATTTTGGCCGGTTCAATGCATTGCCTCATTATGGGTTGCTTGCCCATCATCTCTCGCAACTCACCAACGATTGTCCCATCTCTGTCCCGTCGACTACCCTTGGCAGATCCAAGGTGCTACCCACGGCATCTACCTTGTTCACCACACCTCCTCATTTCCTCCCGTGTTGCCCTCCACCCCAACTCTTGAGCCATGTATCCTCGCTGCAGCGACCTCCCCCTCCTCCTCTCTACCCCTCCCCTCTATCCCTGTCGTTTCCATTCCATTCCGGGCCCTCGCTCCCGGGTACCTCACTGACCACCCTTAGCTCAGCTAGCTGTCTACCTTGCCCATCATCCTGGCTCGCGCATGTGGCCCTGTCGCCATTGGGACGAGAGAGAATAATTTTTCCTGCGGTTCACCATCGTCAACACCTGCTCTCTCTCCACCGGCTAGTGGCCCGAGACAGGTATAGTTTGTCACCGCAGCCTGCACCAGATGCATCCGAGGCAACGAGACTGTGGCTATCAAGTTGGAGCCCATGCATGGCCGATACCTGTCACCGCACTGATGCCATCCGCTCCATCTTATCACCAGCCGCTAGTCCTCAATCTGTAGCCGGTCCTCCCATGCCATGCCATGCCATGTCGCGAGAGTTTCGGAACTTGCTCAACAGGGCCCAGCCCAGTCACCGCAAAGAGCCAAAAGTTACTTCTATCCGACCTCCTTTTCACCAGCCCATCATCGACCGTCAACCAATGCCCTCACGTCTGTCTGCCCAGTCCTACATATGCTGCCCAAATGCGGGCACCTCGTAGCCCGACATGCCTCCTCAAGTCTCGTTCCCTGCCGAGCCACGTACCGCCCGATGTCCCTTTCATCTCTTCCTCCGTCATGAGCCAGTCTGGTACCAGCCAAGGGTTGTCCTGCCGGGCTCTGAGGTGGCTACGTCGCTAGATGTCTCTTGCATATGATTTCCCGAGATTACACGTACGAAGAAGCTCCTAGCTTGGCTCCGATAACTGGTCGATGTTTGGTTGGGCGAGCTTGGCCAACGCTGCTCCTCATGGTCCCCTTCGATAGGTATGCTCAAGGCCCGCCGCGACTGTCCGTCTCTCCGTTCACCCAAGAAGGCCCTTGCAAGTTGCTAATCACTGATTGACACCACCATGGGCATCATTCACCAAGAAGGGAGTCCGGAGTCGGGCAAGCAACCAAGCTACTTAAGGGGTGGGGGGCTACGGCACCTGGAGCCAAAGCTCTTTTGATTCTCTATCACAATTATCTACTCCTCCTACGGTTATCATTCCATCTCCCAAGTTCTCAAGTGATAAATTTCAGTTGCCCACTTCCGTCACCCCACGACTACCGTCTTAGCTTTAGCCATAACATCCTCATCCCACGAGAAACCCTGTCCTCCCTCCTCGTGGCCCTGTTACCCCCAAACTCCAACACTCCAAAGCGAACCTATCAATCCTCGAGCCACCCCGCGCCGGTCCCCTCTTCATTCCTAGGACCCTCGCCTCGCTATTCTCATCACATTTCGCTGCTGGCACCCCCTCATCCGGCATTTGGCCAATCCTACTGAACGAGCCCTCCCTATTAGGAAGTTCGGCCAAGCCCCTTCACCACCCTGACCCGTCACCAGCCCTACATCCCACGCTTCACCCCACGCCGCCAGCGTCATTTACCTTCGATATGGCCCCAGTTGCAACGGGAGAGATGGCACCAATGCATCTACCCGTCTACAAGTCAAAGTATTCCTCGGTCACTGCTTCTGTCTTGCATGGTCCACGAGATTTGCGATTGGTAAGTGCCGCTTCTTGGTATGGGTTGTGACGTGGAGAATGTGGGCTTCGTTACACAATCCCCCACGTTGATCCTGTCACATCCCGATGCCTCGAGTCACCCCGCCCCGCTTGCAATATGTTAAATCTAACGACGTTTATAGGAAACAAGAACGATCGATGAGCCAAGTGTCGGAGAGCTGCAGATTGCTGTCAAGCGGACCGGCATCTGCGGGTCCGACGTCAGCTATTACAAGAAGTTCGCCAACGGAGACCTCTGCGCGTGCCATCCCCTTTCCCTAGGCCATGAGTCCTCGGGCGAGGTCGTTGCCATTGGACCTCAGGTCACTGGGTTCAAGCTTGGGGACAGGGTCGCTCTCGAGGTTGGCGTCCCTTGCGGCCAGTGCACCATCTGCCGCAAGGGCAGATACAACCTTTGCAAGCAGATGAGGTTCAGGTCCAGCGCCAAAAGCGTTCCTCATTATCAAGGCACCCTCCAAGAACGGATCAACCACCCGGCAGCATGGTGCCACAAGATCCCGGATCATGTGTCTTACGAAGCTGCCGCTCTTCTTGAGCCCCTGTCTGTAGCAATTCATGCTGTCAACAGGGCCGCACCCGAACCTGGGTCCACGGCATTGGTCATCGGTGCAGGGACAGTTGGCCTTTTGACCGCAGCGATGGCTCGCCAGGCTGGCTGCGCACAAGTCACCATCACCGATGTTGATGCCGGCCGAGTCAACTACGCAGTTGAGAAGGGCTTCGCCACCCACGGCCACGTCGTCAACAGCAACTCGGGCACTTCAACACCAGCAGACCCAGGAGTAATGACCCCGCTAGCATTTTCTCCGTCCAGAGTGTTGCGAGCAAATTTGAGGGTGCCAAGTCGTTGGCCGCAGAGATCCTTGCTCTGACCAAGGTCCCAGAAGAGGTCGAAATGGACGGCGAGGACGACGGTGTCGATGTCACTTTCGAGTGCACCGGAAAGGAGGTCTGCATGCAGACCAGCCTGTACGCCACGAGGCCTGGTGGCAAAGTCATCATGGTTGGCATGGGCACTCCTGTTCAGACGCTCCCGTTGTCCGTCGCACATCTACGAGAAATCGACATCCTTGGCATCTTCAGATATGCCAACACATACCCGACGGGTGTCCGTCTCCTCTGCGCCAAGGGCAACGGCGGCCTCCCCTGTTTGGATGACATGGTCACCCACCGATTCAAGGGCCTCCACAACGCGTCAAAAGCCTTTGAGCTGGCAAGCCGGACGTGTGATGACGAGGGAAAATTGGTTCTCAAGGTCGTCATCGAGGCTTGAGTGGGAGAGGTGCAGTTCTTCAAAGTCCACTCTCTTTGGTGTGCCTCCAAGAACCTGATGATTGATACCAAACTAGACTTTTCTTTCTCTCCTCGTTTCCGATCTGTCGCTTGTAGCGCTTCTTCATGGGGGAGTCTTCTTTCATTTTATTTATTCACAAACTTTTGATGTGGTGCCAAAAGCAGTGGCAGGATGCGTCAGTTTAGCAGGCGGTTTGATACTCGTTTGGCCGAGCTGGTTACTGCGACAGTGGTCTAGGCAGGATTTACAAGTGCTTATAGATTTTCTCCTCTTTGAACATGGGATATTGGGACACAAAAGAAAGTTCATCGTTATGGTGTAGGGATGGCCTGGAAATTGAACGTAGTACAGGGAAATAAAAAAATAAGACACAATTTTTTTTTTTTTTGCGTCCGTTCCCATGTAAAGAATCAATAAGGCAACGAATACTGAAGAATTGGTCACTTTTGATGGATTGAAGGTGATTTGATTCGTTGGAGCCTTTTCATTGGCCCCTCCTTTGTATAGTCATGTCTACATTACCCCCCGAACGCCTCTCCATGGTTCCCAAATAGGTTGATGATGCGCGCAGACGCTTCGATTGCAATCACTATTCCAACGCCGTACTCTACATCATGATGTCGCCTGCGCCGGGGAGATTGAAGCTAGAAGGCCCGTATCCCGGGAATTCAGTCGGCGCTCCCCCGCGATTCCGACCTCGGGCGGTCTCGGCAATGCCGAACTTCTTGCCCAGGTCCCGCATACCACTGATGCTCTGCATGAGGTCATTGAGACGCGAGGTAATAGCCACGTCGTTCTCCTCACAGAGAACCTCCTTCTCGAAAGCGTCCACGTCGGAGGGGACGACGAGGTCTAGCCGGTTGACTAGGGCCTGGATCTGGCGAAGAATCGTGTGCGAGGGCGTCGTCTGCGCGCCACTGGCGGAGGCGGCGGCGGCGGACTGCTCCAAACCGTGGAGGTATTCGGGCGGCAGGCGCTCGAGGTAGGTCGTGATGAGGCGGATACGGCCCTGCAGCATCTTGACGGCGTTCGCCTTGGCCGTCAAGGCGGCGACCATCTCCTCCTCCTCCGGCGACAGCTGAGCCTCGGCGAGGTTACTGCCATCTGAATCGTCCGCCACGACGACGCGGCGTTTGCCTCCCGACTCGACAAACTGGACCTTGGGCTTGGCGGTCTCCTTGGGTGCCTCGACGGCGGTGGCGTTGCCGGCGCCGCGGGCGACATGGTCCATGCTGATCATCTCGGCCTCGCCCGTCTCGACCGTGTAGGGAAGCTCACGGAAGCGGAGCTTGAGCTTGGACTCGCCGTCGTCCATCTTCTTATCCTCGCCATCGGCCTCGGCGGCGCGCGGGTCGTCCACCTCGTAGTTTGACTCATATATGGACATGGGCAGCTTGCCACCGACAGAATGGGTAAAGACTTCCTCTGGGTGAAAGCCGAGGAGCAAGGCGGACTCGTTGAACTCGGAGAGAAGCTGGTGGTGGATCGGGAGGATGGTAGGCGTCGGGCCGGCGGCGGCGAGGAGGGTGTACCAGCCGACGAGGTCGAGGCTGCGGTCCTTGTGAACCGTCTTCACTTTAGGGGTTGTCAGTGTCTCTATACGAACGTCCGTCCAAGATTCATGCACATACTCTGTTCTAATCTTGCCGCGAATCGCTCAGGGTCCAGCAGATAGCCGCCTTCTACCTCTGGTGCTTGTTTCGTGTGGCAGTCAAACGCATGCTCGATGGTAATCTCTCGGCCATTCTGCTGGCCTAAGAGGGCGCCAACGATGGGTCCCGGCTGCGACCGAAGGGTGTGGCGCGTGATATAGTCAGAGATGGTGAGGAGGACGAGAGGGTGGAGAATAGCCTGGAGCTCCGAGGACTTCTGGCTCGAGATGAGCGGGTTGACACTGGAGGTGGCCATGGTCGGCGTTGCTCTGGCCGTCGCCGGAACTGTCGAATGGTCTATCTAAGTATCGAGACCATGTGAGACGGAGAATAACTATTCGGAACAGAGATACGTTGTCGTTTTCATGGGCATCTATCGTCGTTTGCTTGTCGATATCATGACAGGTTGGAGTTGGAAATGGGGTGAAGCTGCCTGAAGGCTGCCCCGCGATGTGGGGATGTCAATGGGGTCAACGGACGGGTAGGAGCTACCGGGGCCAGCCTGGAAATAAAAGTGAGGCTGATGAAGAGGCTGAGACAACCGACAAGCCACCTTTCCAGCCATTGGCTACGTGTCCTGACCAATTGTGTCTGCTTGAAGCTATTGTGGGCCCAAGCTCTCCAACCTCTATTCGATCGAGATGCAACATGCCTTCTTTCACTGTGCTTTTATCAGCGGTGCTATTGTCGCTGTTCTACTTGTGGTAGTTGGCTCTCGGTCGCAAATGGCAACACACATCTGCATCGTTCTTGTCTTTCCCCGATTTGGCCTACGAAATCGTTGACAGTATGCTGAGATGGGGTTACAGCTTCTTTCCATTCTAACACTATCGTCGGGGTTCCTTTCTATAGATGGCAATCAATCCCGTTGAGACCCAAGGTTTAGTGAGCCAAGATGGTTCGAGCGTATCCACCACTGCACAGTAACTGCTTCTGTTCAGAGGCCCCCTCAAGACTGGCAGATGGTTGCAGACAATTAACAGGCCCATATGGTGCCTTTCAACACCGGCCTAAATTTATGGGTAAGTGAGTGGGTGGCTGCACGACTGGGGCGTTCACCCCCGGTACCTAATGCGGCTTCCCTGCCAAGTGGCAATCAGCATCTTGGGAAAGAGGAGAAGTGGCATTCAGAGCGCTTGTTACAGTGGGCAAGACGTTGTGAATTCGGTCTTTTCCGCCAGCTTGGTGTCCTTTAGGCCAAAGAAGCTGGTTGAAAGACAAACTGTGCAACATATTTACACCCTTCTCTCGGCTTCTCTCTTTGCTGTTCGTGACTTGCTACCGTTGCCGTGCCCAGCTTCTGCGTCATTCCAACATGTACGCTGCGTACTCAGCGAAGCTATGCTATTGTTGGTCAGGACAAGGTTCAAATACGGATGCTTGGCCATCCTTATCAGCTCGCGGTGTCTCTCTGTCAGATGTTGCATCCGCTCCCGCTCCCGCATCCTAAAGACACCGCCTCATTCTCTACCTGTCTCATCGACATGGAGAGCTCGCATCACAACTTTGGCATGTTTCCTCCAGCATTTCCAACAGCGCCCGCATCATACCCACAGCCTGTCACACCGGCCAAACGTGAGGACGATGACGTTCAATTTGTATCTTCCAATCCTGTCAAGAAGAGGAGAATCGACTGTCATCAGACCACTCCACGGTCGATCGCAAGCTCACAACACATGAGGCAGCCTGCACCCTGTAGCCATCGGCCACCTGAACCCGCCAAGCCGATTGTTCAGCCGGAAAGACGGGGGAGCACCGGCATGGTTGCCCCGACCCCAGCAACTCATATGCCGGACGTGGACCCGATGCGAGGATGTTCCGTGCCGACTCCGGAAATGTCTGGTTACCGAGAGTCATTTTGGACCGCACCGTGCACCGGCCCCCAAAGCTCACCGCCGGTGTCACCCAAGTCACTCCCAGGTCACGTCACGCCCTCGATGCTTCGGATGGATGAGCCCCGCGAACCTTTAAATGAGCAACCAGGAACGAACCGTGCGGTAGTCACTGGATGGCCCGGACCGGCTCAGCCGGCCAACACCCCAAGTCATGCGCTTCAACCGCTGGCAACGAGAGATCAAGGTACGCCAAGTCAAGTACAGCCAGAGAACCAGAACCACACTGAGACCACAAAGAACACGGCGCCGGCCCATACGTCTCCAGAGCCGACGGGCATCCCTGAATCGGGGATGGTCACGTCTGCTATCAACGTGGCACGGGCAGCCGATACAATGATGAAGTCTCAGCAACAAGCCGCCCCGGAGGCGATCTCAGATCATTCCGGCACTGGCGCAAAGCCGGAGCATGGCCTGCCCAGTCCTTCGCACCAGTATACAAAGAGCACATGTTCGAAGACCGCCATCACTCAATTCCAACCCCACACTCATCATTCTACTCCTTCTTCAAGCCCTTTGATTTCGGCTGCCCAAGTCGGATCTTATGGTGTGTCCGAGACCCAGGCCGGCTCTTGTGGCGGGCGTCCTGCCTCGAGGGCAAAAGCTCCATGCCGGCAGTGCATAGAAGCGAAGATGCGACAGCAAGCTGCCAACATAGCTGCTGCCACTAGCCTCCCACCCGTTCCGATGACCCAGGCGCCGAACCAGACCTCTGTTCCATCATCCACCATTCAGCAACCCTGGGCAAACCTCCTCGGACTCAATCCTTACCATAATGCAATGGCTGGATCCATGTACGGCCCATTCCTCCAGCAGCCTTTGATGGCTGGTGCTTCCAGTCCGTTTGCTATCCCTTCGCAACAGTCACATCTGACTTCCGGACTTTCTCCACAACAGTCAGGTGGAAGCATGTTTCATTTCGGATCTGTGTCGCCCATGCCGCAAACACAGACATTTGTCACGCAGCAGCCGATTAGCAAACCGATTAAAGCAGCGAACGGAAACCCAAAGGCACAGATTACAAGGATCCCCGACACGCAGTCAACCACGAAACACATCATTGTCGACATTGCCGACACGTGTCTCAACGTATTTCCCTTTGCCGAGCTGGCAAAGCGACATAACCAGCCGGAGCAAAAAGTCAGAGACATATTCTCCGCCGTAATACAGGTGCCTCTGCTCCGCTGTCCCACAGACAAGAGACGAGCCGGCAAGCTGGGCACTGCTCGGGTCAAGGAGTTCAACCAGGCGAAGAAGGAGATGCAGGCGCAGCAGGACAACGTGGGTCAACCTCGTCAGGGCTCTCCGAACCAGATTGTGTTTATGCCGTCTGCCTGGGATGTCGCGCAGTTCATGGGTCCAAGCGATGTGCGGCACGGTGGGCTTCCTCAGTATTCGGGGGCGTGGTGATGATTAGGAAGTTGCATTTTCAGAGATAGAGACATCCACGGCACTGGCTCTTCTGGTAATGTAGGGAGGCATTCTTAAGTTGTATCTATACCCCAGATCAAAAATCATTCAAGCTTTACCATTTGATTCTGGCCCTCTTCCCTCGTCATTTGAAGCGTAACCACCGCCTCCCCTGCTTGTCTCAGGCCATTGCACACCGCCGTACTTTTCCTCCCGTACCAGACTCACTGCAAAATTCCTCTGCCGCGATGACCGCGTGTGCTCGAGCATGGCGCGCCGGAGACGGCGCATGCCCTCCTCGTCTCCGTCAGTTTCGGCGCGTCTGTAGTCAGCCATAAGGACGGCGTGCTCGGCTTCGTGCAGCGCGCGGTTTTGGCTGTACTTCAGAGGCCGGTGGCACGCCGCGCAGCTATCGTTGATGAAGGCCGGCTGCCAGTGCTCGCCTTTGCACTCGGCGCCTGCGCCGCAGTCCCGGAGGCGGGAGCGCAAGATGTGGCCGCAGGACATTGTGGTTTCTGTACCTTGACACATGTTGGATTCTGGCTGTTGCGCTGCCTGTATTTGGCCATGGCTATTTGCTGCATTCAGCAGATGTATATCTATTAGTAACTGTCCTTCATATCGAACCCATTGTTCTGGTATAATGGTGAGGTTATCGAAACTGTTCGCAACCGCTGCCTTTGCTCCAAAACAAGACTTTCGGAAGAGTTCATCGTGGCCTTTGTGTGATTTCGTTCGATTGTCTTTGTGAGACTCACTTGATCCACGATCGCCACCCATCTTTGTGTAGGATCGCAGCGGTCTATGGTTCCGTATCGGGTTACGGGATTCTACACTCCATCTCGCCCGAAACAGCGGCATGTTCTATCTACACTATAGATTACACTGACTCACACTTTCACTGACACGCATTATACGCTATATATATCTTTGGAATTAATCACGACATTGAGCTTTCCCAGAGCCACTGTCTCTCTTATCCGCTTCCGCAGCGCATCATCACCCGAACATTAAGGAAAGGGAGGGGCTGATAAGTCGTTGCCCGTCAGCGAATGGGATAAAATACCGGGGGCCGCCAGTTCAGAAGGCGTGAGATGCCCCCACCAATGACGCCAGCGCGGGTAGAGAGACAAACCGATGCCGGATAGATAGAGCCGCCGGCCCGTCAAGACGGTGAGAGTAGACATGTGTGCGAAAGAGCTTATCTACCATGCACGCTGGATGACACCCTCTGCTTTCAACCAACACATCTTCACACGTGGCCCATAATCACAGAGATGAATAGGGAAGGATTCCGTATTGAGACTAGTGATAAGTATCTCGCTTACTTTTAGGTTTTTAGGATGGAAGGGCGTGAGAGGAGGCTGTTGGTATTTGACGGGAACACCTCCTGTGCGTGGGGAAGATTGACTTGCATTCGAGACGGGATGGATAAAGGGAATGAATGCAAGCCTCTATTTCCTCAGACGACATTGAGATGATGTATGGTAGTCTTTCCAAGGTGCAGATAAAATGACCTGATAATAGGTGTTACTGGTGTAAGTAACATTGTTTGTGTGCGAGGAAGTCGAAACGTAGAGTCTTTAGAGAAAACCCGTGGTGTGGCACTCATCGGGCTGGCCAGGCTTAAGGCGAGCGTCGGGGATGGTATTCGGAGAAGCGGAGGTTGTCGGAATTTGGAGTTCTCCAGAGTCCGGCGATGCCGCATCGGGGATCGTCCGCCTCCGGGAGGCTTACGACAGGTCGGTATCCCGGAAATGCATTGGTACAACCCATTCCATAAGGGAGTATGACGTAATAACTTCTTCCCGCAGCTTTCTAGAAAACTGCTTTACTCCTTTGCTTGGCTTATACGACCTTACCTTACTCACGGGTCGGTCAGGAGCTATCGGTTGTGGGGGTTACCACTAGGTAAGTGCGACGTTGTCGTCCCCACGGGGAGAGACGGAGAGTCATGAAATTTAAATTCGACTTTGGGAACGTGCTCGCGTGAGTTCCCACTCATGTTTCTCCTAGACTCCAAAGTAACGTTCCAACAGCTGCGGTTCTCTTAAGAGCTCACTCGAACATTCGCTTGAGGCACGTTTCCTCCAAGACTTTTGATGGGGTTCTCGAGACTCGCGTCTTCTTTCCCGTAACAGCACATTGGTCCCCCCGCTGAGCCGTTGAGGCTTGTTAACTTCAGCATTAGACACTGAGAACTACGAGCGAACCGAAAGCGCACTCAGAAATGCGCTGAGACGAATAGTCATTTCATCATCTGCCTTCCCCATTCGCTGCTGCTTTGAACTCATGTTGAGTCATTACGACAAAGAGGCGAATACACAATATTCTATAGCCTAGGCGGGCAGGCCTTTTCAACCCAAAGAGGCCCTAAATGTCGAGAAAAAATCACGAACCTTTAACCTGACTTAACGCGTCTTGGGAACTCCAGTCTCCGAATAGTTACTGGAGTTTGGATGCACACCTAGTCCATCATTACCAATGTTTCGCGTTTGTCGCAGTCGTTCAAAGTGCTTCTTCCAGAAATTCTCCCCGAGATCCAATGTGACGTTCCATCGGAGAGATCGGCATGCAACACCATAAACCAGGCGGAGCCTCAAGGGAGAACCCTCTCATTCGTCTGCAAGGAGAATCGTCTTCGCGGGTGGCGCCGGCTTGCGAAGCGCGGAAAGCTGGGGCTGACCCAGTTTCCTGTATCAACGCACAAGCATCGTGAGCGAATCAGCGCACGATGTTCACCCTCAGCTCGAGCCTCGTTCCCGCACAGAGCACGAAATTTCCCCAGAAAAAATGTGGGAGGAGCAACAGCGGCACTCCCAGCTGGCCAATGTTCCACCCTCCATCTTAAGAGAAAGATTGGATACTGCGGAGAAGAAGACCAGGAAATGACCCTCACCTTATCTTTGTATATCGTTTCCCCGCTTTGTCACTACGTTGTTACCATGTTGTATGTAGTAAAAGGAAGTGGAAAAGGGGGCGAAGATTGCAGGAAGCTTTTGTTGAGAGATATGGGGTGGAGTTTCCGTACTTTGCGTTGAACCGACTTCAACGTTGCCATGTCTTATGCCTTAGTCTCGTGAACCCTTTTCGCCGAACGATGAGTGTAGGACTTGCCGCGGTGAACCGGGAAACGCAACTTTCTTTTAATCCAAGCACTGGCTATCTGTGGACGGAGAAACAAGTTGTAGGTACCGAACTTTCACGACAAACATCATCGACAAACAGAGGTTGAACCTACCATCATGAGCACCGAGGAAACCCGTCAAGCGCCTAATGACGCGCCGCTTGAGGCTGTTGGTGACGAGGATGCCGAGAGCGGACGGGGCTCAAAGCTCTTGGGGCTGTATTCCCATCCTTGGACGCAGTGAGTTCAGTGGCAAATCTCGATGCACCGCAACCGCTGACTTTTGTCAAAGAATCATTCTCATTAGCTTCATTTGCTTCTGTCTCCCGGGAGTGAGTGGCCCTTGATACGGGGCGGTATAAAATACAGGACTGACAGACCAAGATGTACAACGCCCTGACCGGCCTCGGCGGTTCTGGCCAAGTCGACTCGACCGTCGCAGCGAACGCTACCGTCGCTCTCCTCTCCACCACAGCTGTCGCGGCTCTGTTCTTCGTCGGTCCGGTCCTCGCCCTTGTCGGGCCCAAAATAGCCTTCCTCATCGGCGGCTGGACTTACGCGCTCTACAGTGGAAGTCTCCTCAACTTCAACCGTGAGTTGCCTTCCTCGTGCCTTCATACCTAGCACCAGGTTTTCGCCACCCCGAGCAAACCCTCCAGGAAGACTGACCAAACCAATATAAAGACAGTGCAAACGGCACCTTCGTGATCGCAGCCGGCGCGATCCTCGGTATCGGCTCCTCCTTCATATGGATTGTCCAGGGCGCCATCATGACGACCTACGTTCACGAGTCGCAAAAGGGTCGTGCCATCGCCGTCTTCTGGATCATCTTCAACCTCGGCGGCGGCGTCGGCTCTCTTGCGGCCTTTGGCCTCAACTTCTCCTCGACCACAGGCACCGTCAACGACGCGACCTACATCGCCCTCATGGCCATTATGCTCTTTGGCTGGGCACTGGGCCTTTTCATCTGCTCGCCGAAGCGCATCCGTCTTGCACAGCTGCACGCAGCCACCGAAACTGAGAACCACTCGATGCGAGGCCTATTCGATATGACCGTCGCAACACTGTGCAACTGGCGCGTTATCTGCATGCTGCCACTCTTCTTCTGCGCCAACGTATTCTACTCATACCAACAAAATGACGTCAACGGTATGACGTTCAACATTCGAACCCGCTCTCTCAACGGCGCGCTGTACTGGATGGCCCAGATGTTCGGCGGCCTCCTCATCGGCCTGCTCCTCGACCTTCCCATGCTAGAGCGGCCCGGCCGTGCCCGCCTCGGCTGGGTCCTCCTCTTCGTCACCGGGATGGCCATATGGGGCGGCGGGTACCAGTTCCAGAAGTGGCAGGACGCACGGCACGCACAGGGTCTTGTACAAGACGTCGACTATACCCAAGGGTCCATCTCGACGGGACCCATTTTCTTGTACATTTTCTACGGCGCCTATGATTCGTTATGGCAGTCATACTGCTACTGGCTCATGGGAACGCAGTCAAACTCAACAGGGAGGGCGGCGGTGCTCGTTGGCGCTTACAAAGCCTTTCAGGCAGCGGGCGGCGCCATGGCGTGGAGGATCAACGCCCAGCATACGAGTGCTATGACGCAGCTCGCCATGAATTGGGGCCTCAGCATGGGATCATTGATTCTTGCGTTGCCAACGGTGTTCGCAGTGACCAAGAGCACCAGCGTCCTGGAGGAGGCTGGCGCTGAGACACCTTGTGCAAAGGCCGAGGAGAAGACGGTCGAGGACTCGTAGGTCTTGCTAGATTTGCTGGAGTGAAGTCAGCTGCGTCTGTGGATCTGTCTTTGCGTATACAACGAGTTGTTGATAAGTCTGTAACACTTATCAAGGAACCGACCGCTATGGCAACAAGAGACCTAAGCTTGGATGAACTGGTTGATGAGATCGAGAGTGTCTGGTAGAGATTCGGCTTTCATGTCGTGGTGATCTGTTGAGTCTCCAGCTCTGCTATGATAGAGCTGTTGAGAAAACACCTCTCTGCCTTGGTAGATCACTCACATAGATACCCTTGTCATGTTGAGCTTCGACGTTGCTGTGTGACACGAGGACAGGATGGTTACTTGTCTTTTGGCGGAAACCAAGACAATATCAGTGCAACCAGGTGTACTACTAATCTCCAAAAGACCGACTCCCTTTCTATGTCTAACAATCATAGCGGTAGTCTTGATGATTTACTGGTGTGCGAGGACCTTTGAATCAAGCATAAACGATCCATGGTCGAAGTCGATGAGTTTGCTGGCAGAGAGGGCTTACGCACCGAAAGGGAAGGAGGTTGCGCTGCGCGCTGCTGAGTTGTCTTGTTGAAGTTTGGTAGCTGTGCAACCTATTATGATGTATAATATGGGCCTTTCTTGGCCCTTTACCCTAAAAGAAAGTGCTAGTCATTGGGGTTCAATGCTGGCAGACCATCAGAGGCCGAGACAGACGTTGCAGAGGAGCGAGAGCTGATCTGCTCATTACTGCCGGCTTTAAGACCATTTGAAAGAACCTATGGCTAAAATTCCTTTCCAGCAAGCGAGGCTAAGCTTTGCCCAGGCAGTACATACGTTGATGCAGTGGGTTGTAAGAATTAAGGAGGGAGCCGGGAGACGAGAGACGGGAGACGAGAGACGGGAGACGGAAGTTGGAGACCCACTTGAGAACCGGGCGCGGAGGCCATCTTATCGATAAACCCATGCCGTTTTCTTGTCCCAAAAGAGTTTAGTGAGGGGCACCCCCACCAAAAATTTCCTCTTCACCGATGGGGTCTGGTAGGCGGCACTGGCAGTGACCGTCTCATATTCGATGAGATTGTTTGTGAAGATATCACGCTTTTCAACCCTCTGAACCCACAGAATCAGTCCTATCACTCACCAACACATTTTAAAAGTCTCAACATGGGCAAGAAGAGAGAAAGAGATGAGGCCAAGCCGGCCGAGGATGTGAAGATGGCCGATGACAGCTCTGACGACGAGGTAAGATGGGTTGCGAGATGCTCATCTTCAATCACACTCCACTCACACGGTACAGGACTTTGATGTCGTCAACGTCGACTTTGAGTGGTTCAACTTTGATCCCGAGATCGACTTTCAGGGCACCAAGACGCTTCTGCGCCAGCTGCTGGACGTCGACTCTACGCTCTTCAATATCTCAGGCCTCGCAGACCTCATCCTGTCGCAGCCTACGATCGGATCGACCGTCAAGGTCGACGGCAAGGAGAACGATGCTTACGCCCTCATGACGGCGCTTAACATTAAGGAGCACAGCCAGAAGCCTGAAATGGCCGAACTCGTCAAGTACATCATTGACAAGGCCCAGACCAACAACGCCCTTGCCCCGGTTCCCCAGGTTATCAACAGCGGCGCCCAGGTCGGCCTGGTCATCTCTGAGAGGCTCATCAACATGCCCTCTGAGATTGCGCCGCCCATGTACCGCATGCTGATCGACGAGATCGAGGCAGCCGTTGAGGACAAGGAGCCCTACGAGTTCTCGCACTACCTGATCCTCTCCAAGACGTACCAGGAGATTGAATCGACGCTTACCGAGACGGAGAGGAAGGGCAAGAAGGCCAAGGCCGACACCGCCATGTGGCACTTCCACCCCGAGGACGAGGTGTTTGTGAAGCACGCGACGGCCCACGGCTCGTTCCAGTTCACAAACGAGGAGAAGGCGGTGGCAGACAGCAAGCGTGCCTTCCAAGAGATGGGTGTCAAGTCGCACGGTTACCTGATCTTGATTGAGGCCGGCAAGTGGGAGGGCGCGGTCAAGGCGGTAGAGCAGTACCTGAGCCCGCCTCAATAGAACAAATAACGAGAAATCATTTTGAGCCATTCTGTGTCTTCTAAGTCTACTCTACCGGCTCTAGTCTTTGCATGAGGTACTCAACCTCGACTTCCTTGGTGAGGGGTATCACGAAGTCTTTGTACATGGCGACCACGGCGTCGGCGTCAATCTTGGCCTGGTTCTCGGGGCCGGCTCCGATGGAGGGGTCGGTGCCGTAGGTGAGAACCTTGAGCCGTAGGCGCTCGAGAACCTTCTTCTCGACGGCGGCGTTGGTGATGGCGTCGGCGATACCCTCGCGGTCCTCGGCCTTGATGAGCTTGGTGTACTTTTCCGGGTCCGACTGGAACTTGGACTCGGCAACGAACTTTCCAAAGTGTATCCTACGCGAAAGGGACTGCAGGCAGGCGATGTCGCAGGTGGCGGAGGAGCCGTAGTTCTCCTGGGACTCGCCGCGGTCCTCGCGGCCGAAATCGGGGCAGAGTGCGGGGAGGAACTTGTCGACGTAGAAGTCTTTAATCTTGTTGTTGACGTTGACGTCGTTAGGATGCAGGATGCGCGGATAGTGCAGCGGCTTAAGAATCTGCTTCTGCACGGCCTCGGGGAAGAAGGGATACTCGTCGGGCGAGTCGTAGCGGCGGATGATGGACTGCAACTTCTCCTGTTCGCGGAGGTACCAGTCCATAAAGCTCAGGTCGCTGTTCGGTATGTTCAGTGCGCCGGGGACGTAAATTGTTTTGTTGTGCGCAAACTGGGCTCGCTCGATCAGATGGAAGGTAATTGTATCCTCCAGACGGCTATTTGCGTCCTATTGTCAGTGGATTGTCGGATGTAGAAATTCGGATGGTATGGAGGGGAGGGACTAACATCAACTGGTACCGAATGCGGGACAGATCCAAGGCCTTGGAGGGGTCCGATAAGTCGATGAGAGAGTCCATTTCGTCGTCAATTGATTGGAAACCTGATGGATAATCGTAGACCAGTCCTTGGGAGTTAATCTGGTGCGAAGCAGGGGTTTGGACCTCGTGTTGGAGTGAGAAACGCATTCGGGCAGTGTATCGTCGAGTCACGAAAAACCTTGGGTGAGATGCTGTAGCCGAGGCCGATGACGCTCCAGTCAGAGGAGTAAAAGGGGAAAAGTCCCAAAAAATCCGTCCCGACTGTTGCGGCGCAAGGCTGCCAGTCTCACGCGCTGGACCTGCATGGACCGCAGTAGGTACACAGTCCAGCGGCCCCCGAAGGGGCGCCTTAAGCGGGCACCAATCAGTGGCCCTTACCATCATTTGCAGACGGACGCAGTGCAGCACAGCAGCCTTGCACGTTGTTAGCGTGCTCAGGTCACACGTCCATGACCTGTATTCCGTGAGTGCGGCGTGCGGCGTGCGGGCGTGCAGGGGGCTCTCGGGTTTTTAGCGCGTCATCCATACAGGAGTTCAGGACCGACCCCAACCATGCCCCTGCCAGGGTCAGTGAGGTGTGGATACGTATCTGATTCCCGACCGAGACAAACAAAACTTGACCTTGTCGAAGCACAACCCGGAGCTGTTCCCACCACTGCAAGCTTCGACTTCTCCTTTTCCCCGTCCCTCTCCCCCTTGTGCCACCCATCGTCGCGCGTATCGAACGAAGAACGCATACGTACGTACGCATGGCCGCCTCGAATAACGACCAGTATGGCTTCCACGACGATGCCGGAGACGACCAATCGGTCCTGTCAGTAAGTCACGCTCGCCACTCGCGTGACCTGCTGTTGCTTCGCATCGTGACTTGAGGACTGACCAGAGTGCGCTATTCGCAGACGCGTGGCATAGAGGCCTTCGGGCGCAAGGTCACCACGACGGCGAGCCATTTGATGGGGCCTCTTTCCGAGCCAGGGAACAACAGTCACCACTATCATGGCGCCCTGGCCGAAGTCCACAAGCAGCTCCGCCGGCCGACTATCCAGCGCAGCATGTTCTCCATGGCAAAGACGACGCCCACAGACATGGTTCGCTCCAAGCTGTCCACGACTGAGATCCAGCATCGCGCCCTGACCTACTTGCCCGACGAGTTGCTGGCCAACATCCCCGAGGGCGACAACTCCTACTCTCTTTTCCAGGGCTTCAAGGCGAGCTTCCCCGACCTGACCGAAGAGGGTAGGAAGCATCGGCGGCGGATATCGAGAGGCAGGAAGCTGCTGGAAGACACCGAACACACTCCCGGCACACCACAGGCGCTGCATAACCTCAAGAAAGACAAGGCTTCGATGATGCACGAGCTGGAAATGCTGGGCGTCCGCAAGAACATGGCAAGCAGCGAGATTCGCGACATTGACAACAAGATCGCCAATCTGCATGGCATGCGACGCATCATCCTAGACAGACTTGCAAATCTGGAGCAGGAGGAGACGCTATTGGAACATGACCGTGAGCGCAGAATCATACGGGATCGTCCTGTGGTCTGTTTGGTGCTAACACGTGCTAGTTATGGACGTCGAAACACGGCTGGAAGAGGCGCAGGACCTCGTTGACGAAGCCGAGTCTATCGCGATAAACACACCCACCAAGACCGAGGAAGACCTAGCCGGGGACCAGGACGAAGCTGGATTCATGTCACAGTCGGTCTACGAGAAACTGCCAACAGGAGCCGGCTCACCGGCGTCGAAGGCCAAAAAGAGGGTGGTCCGCCGGAAATCAATGCCGATATTGCACGAGCATTTTGAGGCTGGCACCGCTATCAGGGAAATTCGCGCACACCAGGATACGATTACGGCTCTCGATTTTGACGCACCTTTCGGGACAATGGTGACTTCGGCTATGGACGACTCGATCAGAGTATGGGATCTTAATGCTGGACGATGCATCGGTTTGTTAGATGGGCACACGGCTTCGGTTCGCACACTCCAAGTAGACGACAACTTCCTTGCCACCGGAGGCATGGATGCAACGATCCGCCTCTGGGATCTGAGCAAGGCGCACTACGACCCACACGGCAGCCAGTACGGAAGGGACGAGGACGAAGATGGCATCGCTTTTGAAAACCCCGACGACGGCCCTGTTGAGCCTCCCGAAGGAAGCATGAGAGATTGCCACCTCTACACCCTGCAATCCCACGTCGACGAAATCACGGCCCTCCACTTCAGGAATGACACGCTCGTCTCCGGCTCAGCAGACAAGACCCTGCGACAGTGGGATCTCGAGAAGGGCCGCTGCGTCCAGACTCTGGATGTCATGTGGGCGGCGGCACAGGCCTCCGCATCCCTTGGCAGCGAGAGCTCCTGGAGGCAGACAAACCGAGCGCCCGCGCAGCAGGCTGATTTCATCGGGGCTCTCCAAGTGTTTGAGACTGCTCTTGCTTGCGGTACTGCCGACGGCATGGTACGCTTGTGGGATTTGCGAAGCGGACAGGTTCATCGAAGCCTAGTGGGACACACAGGGCCTGTGACGTGTCTGCAATTCGATGACGTCCATCTCGTGACCGGCAGCATGGACAGAAGTATTAGAGTGAGTTTGAAGTGTTTGGCTGTATTCTCGGCATTTGCTAACCGTTGACAGATTTGGGATCTCCGTACAGGATCCATCTATGATGCCTACGCGTATGACAACGCCATTACAAGCATGATGTTTGACGAGCGAAGAATCGTAAGCGCCGCTGGTGAGGACGTAGTGAAAGTGTACGATAAGGTGGAGGGCCGCCAGTGGGACTGCGGCGCGGGTATCTCTGAGGCCGAAGAGGGCAAGACGCCCGCCATCGTCGAGCGTGTACGTGTAAAGGACGGCTACCTAGTCGAGGGACGACAGGATGGCATTGTAGGAGTATGGACATGTTAGAGTATACGGATCCCCTATCAGCACAGAGCGAATCAACGCGATTATGACAGCCAATTGGTGTTTGTGAGAAGGATCGAGTCTGTGATGAGTCTATCAACAACGCCTCTGGACGTGTCTCTCAACGCGCCATCGATGTAGTAAACAATCCTACGGTCATAGTTCTTTCCCGTCTCAACTGATTGGCAGACGGTTGCTTCTCCGACCGTTCATCCGATTTCCAGATCAGCGGCAGTCATCAGACGGAGCGGCCCCACCTAGCGACTCCAACTTTTTGCCGTCCGGCCGCTCGAACAAGACTACTTTGCCTCACCACTTACAAAAATCTAATCTCACCGTCCCCAAACACACAAAATCAAGGAAACGACGGTGCCTTACAACGGCAGGCTGGCACATCAAAGGTGACACCCCGGGTTTCAGCACCGCTGTCAAAGAGAATGCCCTTCTTAGATGACCCCGCGTTCATCGAAGAATGCGTAAGAACGACAGCTTCGATCCACACAGACGCCCACCACCTCAACGTCGCCTCCGCCTCGGGGAACCTTTTGCAACAGCAGTCTGCGGATGATGAACAGTATAGTCTGAAGCCTCTGGGCCCAGAGGTTCTTACATCGCTTGAGGACCTGGCGCTCGACGTCTTGACGATACACGCGTCAGACGACGCACCCTTGTCACAGGACGGTGCCCGCCTTCTCCGCCGCCTCGACGAGGAGATTGAAAGGACGTACCGCCGGTTCTACGACTTCGTGTACGCGGACCTGCCGTACTGCTGGAGGCAGCTGTATACCGACCTGAGTTTGCTAAAGTTCTCGTGTCTTGTGTTTCTGAGAGGATGGGAGAGGATGGCCGGGGGAGTCGAGGTCGATGGCGATGAGAAGCTGCTGGACGAGTTGGTCTCGGTCCTCGATAGAGCTCTAATACTCGCCGGCGGCGCGGGCGTCGCTCGCGGGAGGAATGCAATCTCTAGACTCCTTGCCCGCCTCGATGATGGCTACGCACCCGCGCCCAAGCCCCGTCTGCCGGCAACGTTCCCGATGTCTCGCCCCTTCACGCCGCCCGTCACACACCCGATCCGCGTCATCGACGGCATGTCCATGCCGGCGTTTCAGTCCTACTTGGACAACCCGACGTCCGCGGGCTTAGGCCCGGAGCCGCTGGTCCTCACGTCGTTGCTGACGGACTGGCCGGCGCTCTCGACGAGACCGTGGAGCTCGCCGGGATATCTTCTCTCGAGGACGCATGCCGGCAGAAGGCTTGTTCCGGTGGAGGTGGGCAGGAGCTATGTCGATGAGGGATGGACGCAGGAGCTCATCCCATTTCGGGAGCTGCTGTCCCGCATCACGGCGTCCTCCTCCGCCCCACCTGCGCGAGCCGGCTCGCGAAAACCACCCTCTCCCTCCAAAGCTGAAACGGGGGAGGACGAAAAAGAAATGACGACGACGTACCTCGCCCAGCACGAACTCTTCTCCCAGCTACCCCACCTGCAGAACGACATCCTCACCCCGGACCACTGCTTCACCTCGCCGCCGCCGCACCCGCTCGATCCCTCCGCGGACAAGCCAGAGCTCGAGCTGCCGCTGGTGAACGCCTGGTTCGGGCCCGCGGGGACCATCACCCCGCTCCACACGGATGGATACCACAACCTGCTGTGCCAGGTCGTCGGCGCAAAGTACGTGAGGCTGTACGCGCCGCACGACTCCGAGGCGTTGTGTCCGCGAGGGGTCGACGGCGACGAGGACGACGACCTCGCCGAGAAAGGTGGCGAAGAAGGAGCAGATGAAGACGAGGAGAAGGGCGCGAGGAGCAAGGTTGACATGAGCAATACGAGCGCATTCGACGTCGGCGCCGTGGAGGGCTGGGACCCGGACCCGGAGGGCCGCGACGCCATCGAGCTCGAGGAGTTCCGCGGGCTGCGGTACTGGGACTGCGTGCTCGAGGCCGGCGACGTGCTGTACATCCCCATCGGGTGGTGGCACTACGTCCGCAGCCTGAGCGTGAGCTTCAGCGTGAGCTTCTGGTGGAACGGGGATCACTACGCCGGACCAGACGGACGGCCCTCTGCGTGACGAAAACTCACGGCGCTCGCTTGCTTCACTTCCATTGTTCATCGTGCTAGACTAGATACCCCAGCGTAGGTGGCCAGGCCACAATCGTATTTCATGTATTGTTCATCACGTAAAAAGGTCATAAAAGGAGGGACGCAATCAGCTCCCGCTCGCTGCTGCCGCCGCCACCGCCTCGTCCGCCTCGGCACTCTCCGCCGTCCCCTGGGCCTGACGCCGCGCCTTGGCGCCGGCCTTGAGCTTCTCCCACTTCTCGCGGTACTTCTCCAGCGTCCGCGCCATGCTCTTGTTCTCCTTCTCCAGGGCCTCCATGCGCTGTATTGCCATGGCCATCTGTTCCTCCAGCTCTTTGTTCCGCACCCGCAGCACTGCGTCCCCGCCTGCCGCGACTGACACACCGACTGCGGCAGAGGAAGGCGACCCTGGCCGCCTCAGCCGAATGCTCTCCGCCAGCGCGAGACTCGAGTTCTGCGCGGTAGCCTCAAAGGCGTGGAGCCGTTTGCTCAGCTTGTCCAGCATGTCCTTGAGCCCCTTGTTCTCGAGGTACAGCTCCTCGACGGTGTTGGACAGATTCTGCTCGGAACGGGACGGCTTACCGCCGACACGACGTCTGGCACCGGGCGACAGGGGTGCGGACGGCGACTCACGGGCGTCGACGAAGTCATCGTCGTCGTCCTCGACGAAGCTGTCTCCGCCGTGGAGCGAGGCCTCGAGGCGGCGCTTCTCCTTGTCCGCGAAGTTGAGGATGTTGGCGTACGAGACGGTGTGCCCACTCGTGGGGACAACGTAGAATGAGTCGTTGGGGTTGTGGGCTGAGATGGCGCGGAGGGTCGCGCGGGAGTAGATCTTGGATAGGTCCGGCTCAGCGGGAGCCGCGGGGGATTTGTGCCGGTTGCGCTTTATCGGTGCCGGTTCCGGTGTCTCGGAGGGTTCTGGGGTGGAGGGGGTTTCTTCTGCAATGAGAGGTAGACCGGCGAAGGCCAGGGGAGCAGAGAGGCGGTTGATAATGCTGCCAAAGGTGCTGTAGAAACGGGAGTATCCGTCGTCGCTAGGCGGTGAAGCAGCTTCTTCCGCCTTCCTATATTCGGCTTCTCGTCGCGAGGATTCGGGGTTGCCCGTTGGCGGGATCCATCCCGGCTTGCCGGATTGGTCGAGGACGTTTTGCATCTTAGTCCTGGATCCGTCGCGCCGCGCCTGAACCTCCATGTTCCCTGGTGCTTGGTCGTTTGTAACGCTCGGTGGAATGGGCTGGCTGCGGTTCCTGCTCGATCGGATGCCGCGCGCTGATGCGAGGTTGCTCGCGATCGACGAAGTCATCTCGCGGCTGGGATACCGGCGCTGCTGCGTAAGGGATGGTACAGTTTTCCCGGTAGCAACCGGGCTGCCGGCAGACTGACCTGAACCTGCTTTCGATCTGGCATCGTCGGGAGAGGAGGCGTCGCTTGCGTCGGAGGCCTGGGATTCCTGCTTCTCGTCGATGGTCTCGGTGTTCTGGCTCGCGCGGCGGTCGAGGGCAGCTTGAGAAGTTCGGAGAGGCGCTGGTGGTGCTCCTCAAGGAGTTTCAGGGTGCGAAGTGCTTCGATGCTCGTGGTCACGCGGGCAGCGTTGGCGAACTCGCCGGCGGCAAGGGCATGTTCGTTGATGGCGACTGTGGTTTCCGACTGGTGTTGTGCGTTGGAGGCGGCTCTGGCGTGATCGTGCGCCTGGCGGAAGATGTTAGGATCATGCATAGATGCGACGTGCACTCGGGAAGAGGTACCTTGATCAGCGACGACTCGTCCATGCTTGGGGCCGTAGCAGGAGTGCTGCCGATAACGGTTCAAGGGACGTCAGGTCCCGATAGGCGTGTGATGTTTTCGCGCAGATCTGAATGCAGCCTTTCTTCTCGGATCACGCGTCAGCCACAGACTAGATTCAGAATGATGGCAGGAAGGTGGGAGGCAGGTCCCGATGTAGGTACGGAGGCGGTTCAACGAATCGGCCTGGGATGTTTGGTGGCCGGTGATCGGTGGTTGGTGGTTGGTGGTTGCAGGCACGGAGGTTTCCCCAGAGTCGCTAAAAGCTCCCCCGCTGGCTCTCTGTCCCGGGTGGCAGGTAGGAGCGGCGCACGACCACGCGGCAAAAACGCTTAGAGGTGCTTGTTGGATGGGGCCTGGGTTGGCTTGTTGGAGTACGTAAGCTCAGTCAAAGCGACTGTTACTGTCACTGGTTGGAAGAAGACCTAGCCCACGTCATTAAATTAACATGTCGAAGCTAGCTTCGACTCAATTCCGGTGGGTGACTTGATTATGATGCAGCCAGAGTGGAAAGAGGACCAACGTTTGGCCAAGGCCAGGCTGCCTTCGCAGATTGTACAAAGGGCTCTAGGCAATGCATGGTGGACAAAAAAAAGCATCTCTTGAGTTTTCGCTCTGAGCAGCAAACGTGGTCCATTGTGTCAATTGTTTCTCGGTTCCGACGGACAGGCAAACGTCAGAAGCCGACAGGGCAAGCGTAGAGACGAGTTATTGGGTCACATTGCAACAATGCCAGCAAGTGGCAGAGCTCAAGACACTCGGGTTTCGGGAAGAATGCCCCGAATGACGGGGATGCATGCCAGAGGCCCCCGAGAACTGGTGCCTCATCCTCCCCAAACCCTCCGCCGTGTCGGGCGAACGAGCGGGTTGCCCGGGACTCAGCTGCGTGTGGTTTCGTTGTTCGAGAGACTGGCCTATCACGGCGTACAGAAGGCCGTTCCCAAGACACCAATCGCTCTTGCAGAACCCCCTGACGTAGGTATGGATTCCCCGAGCCAGCAGTCGATCCAAACGGGAAACACAACGGCCACAACAGCCCGGATCGGGGTTTCCATCTGCAAATATGCGAGACGTGCATGCATCGCCGCGAGAGAAAGATGGGATGAAAGGCTCGCTCCTCGCCAGCCGTTGGGGGCCTCTCTGAGAGTGTGCTGGTCTCCTGGTTGAACCACACTTGCGGTGCCACTTGGGTGACCTGACTGGGATAGAGTTGCCTGTCTACTGGCCATTGGCGAGAAGTAAGCCGAGCCAGGATGGATTATACTTGATCGTGTTAGAGGACCCGTCAGCCACAACCTCATTTCGGTATCTACCTAGCCCAGAAGACCAGACTATCTGACGGATTCGTCCCAATGCAGGCCAAAGGGGGCGCGGGATGGAATATTGGGGTTGCGCAGGTGCGACAGATCCACCGTAAGGAGACGTGCCATTAAACAAAAATAGCAGCGTCGTTTCCTGGTCACAGGTGGCGGGTTGCACTCCGTTGGGGCTGGCCAGGAAAGCCCCAGGTTCCCGATTGTTCAGAATTCCAGGCCGCTCGTAATAATGGGACACGGTTGGGGGCTGCGAGCTTCGCTGTGAAGAATTACATCTAATTGGCGAGTGCAACAACGTGGCTGTGATCGACCTTGTCTTTCCGAGGGCATTGTTGTGATGCGAACAAACATTTGGCTGGCGCCTACGTACCTACCGATGGATGTCTGGCATGGTGTTGGGGTTCCATTTCACGCGGTGGCTCACTAACGAACATAGGTACCTCTTCCCCATTCGGGCCAAGGAGAATTCGCCCTCGTGGCCGTTTGTCCCGGCCCGGCCAGGCCCAGGTATTTGCCTCGCCCTCCGTAAAAGTGACAGTGACGATGACGCTCACCATGCCCCATGGGAAGAAGCGCGGGTCGGCCAAGCTGGTTAAATCTAGGCGGATCTACTAGCAAACTGGGCAGTCCGTCACTGGCGAAGTGGGTGTCGTGTATTATTCGGTCATCGTTCGTACCTTCCTTTCGAAAGTCGACGAAGGAAGGCGATCTGGAGCTCTTGCCCACCCAGAAATTCACTTAGGTCCCCGGCTCCGGCTGTCATGCCAAACCATTGCATCCTTTCCTAACATTGAACTCCCTCGCAAGCACGAAACAACGTCAAACCGAGGCCTATTCGCACTGCGATCCATCCCGACGACAAGAGAACACGCGCGGATTTTGTTCCCAATCACAAACAGGACGCCCCCTTCCCTGCCGCACTTAGAGGACGTTACTACCTACGGATTCCTGTCACTTCGACCTTTAATTTCCAAAAACTCAGTTCCCTGCACCCGCGGTATATGATCATCGTGCCCACTATTCGCATCCAATGCGCGTATCCCCTCGGAACGCTCGAACCAGCCAAACAGACAGTACGGACACCGCCCGCTCGTAAAGAGTACGACTTTTGCGATTCACGACCCGCGGAACCGGAGCCATGGACGCCGCCAGTGAAAGCGGGGGAGGCCTGAGCAAGCTGCTACCCAAAGCTATCGCAGCCAAGCGACGCCGCAGAAAGCAAGAAGCCCGGGAAGACGACGCCGCAGCAGCGACGGCCGCAATGCTATTGGGGGTCAAGGGGGAAGATGTCACGGCTCCAGCTGACACGCCCGCGCCACTCAGAGACGACAGCGCCAGTTATATGTCTGCGAGGCGCGACAGCGGCTCCTATGTCCACGACACGGACAGCTTCTCCAACAAGGACAGCTCGACTGGGTTTCCCGACTACGACTACGACCACTACCGCGAGCACGGCCACGAAGCCGGCGACGAAGTCAGCACCGAAGCCACCAGCATGGTGACTCTCGACGATTCCGACGCGGAACAGTAAGTTTCTCTGGTTTCTTGTTCGTCTGCTTCTGTTTGCTCCATGCGCATCTGCACACAAGATCCAGCTCCATGCCAAGTCTTGATCTCTTGGCTTGCCTTGCTTATACCTCCTCCCAACACGTGCATGCATCGTCTCATTCCCTTGATGTTCGACAGGTGTCGGCCTCTCTGCACAATCCTTCTGCCCGTATGCATCCGAGCGTCCCTGTTCTGTGCTTTTGCGTTTTCACCACCTCACATGGCCACGTCTTCGCCGTGGCGCATACCTGAGAATTCGTCACTGGCGTCTCCATCGAATGACGAGGCGAGCTTCGAGTAGCTACGGAACTGGGTCTCGATCTGTTGGACAGCCGGCAAAGACGCCGTCCTTTTTTCTTCTTTTTTTCCCTTGTCTCCAAGGACGCCGTCATCCGTCGTCAGCGGAGGGAAGGGGGCAGCAAGAGCCAGAGAGAAAACAGCATGCGGGCTTAGTGTCTTCAGTAGGCTACTCTAGCCATCCTTGGTCTGACAGTCTCCCCTCCGTTTGGGGGTGTTGGGGCTGGCAGCCTAGCACTGGATGGAACTCGTTTCTGGGTCTCAGCTCCCCCTCATCCACTCTGCGGCAATCGCCGTATGACAGCTGCCGGGGGTCCCTTCAGCGCACATTTCCCCTCTGGCCCGCTGGTTCAGTGTCCCTGACGACAGGAGTGTTCCACTTCAAGCGAGTGCGAACACAGGGTCGAGAAACAGGGTCGTCCATGTCGTCCCGGCCACCTCTCTCCCGCTTCGTTTCGTCTACTCTTTATGTAACCTGTGCTGGACCGCCTCTAACCTCGACGATTTCCCCCTCTCTCTAGATCTTCCCTTCGACCAAGTGCCATTTCTACCCATCCTTCGCAAATAGGTTACTTGACCACTTCCTCTCCGATCGTTCAGGCAACTCATTTGCCTGAACCCCAACCGCAGATACTGGACAACCAACTCCCCGAGATCGCCTCGGCGCGATCCACCTCCAAGAACTCGCCCAAGAGGACGCAGTCAGTCGAGTCAACAGATTCGTCCCTGCGCTCCAAGCGCAGTTTTACCAGCCTTGTCCCACCCAAGAAAAACACCGCGAGGTCGCCCTCCCCCGTTGGTCGTCTGAAGGGTGTTTTCACAAAGTCCAAAAAGACCCCCAGTGCCGCCACGAGCCCTGAGCGGAGTGTGGGCGGTGACGACACTACCGACGACGGACGAGACACGCGCAGGACTAGAGACCGAGGCAGAGCTTCTGCGTCTGCTTCCACCTCTGACCTCACTTCCACCTCGACCCCAATCACAAAGCAGCCGTCTTTAGACAACCCGCCTACGCCACAACCGAATGCAACAAACGATGTCGGTGCATCCCGCGTAAATCCATCAACTCACTCCCCTGAGCGACGTCGCTCAAGAGCTTCAACAACCACCTCCCGAATCGACACCTCCTTCGTACCCCAAACCCCGCCCAACCCCGACAAGTCCACACCGGTTATCGTCAATACACCCCCGACACCGACCGACCACAACGCACCCTTTTCCCAATCTCCGCCGGGGCCACCTCTGCAACCTACCGTCGAGGCTCCCACTGCCTCGGGCAACACGAATGGTGGTTCTGCCACGGGTAACATGATTGCTCATCGCAGGGGTAGATCAGGATCTGGCAGTATAGGGCCTAGCAAGCTTTCTAACATCACCCTCGCACCCCTGACCCCCACCCCGGAGAACGGCACCGCGAGCAACCCAGGCACTCCATCTGGCGGCGGCTTCTTTTCCTCTGTCTTTTCGGCTGCCCAAAACGCCGCGACCTCGCTCACGAGCACCATCCAGAACACCAGCATTGGGCCGCCTCCTTCCAAGAACAAAAACTTTACAAAACCCCCGGACATTAGGATCGACGAGCAACCCAACGTCGAGCCCCCACCTCCATCCGCGACAGGCTCGACCATGGAGAAGGAACCTGCCGTCAAGACCATCGGGTCCGGCGAGCTCAGCCTCAGCCAGCTGGGAATAACAGATACAGGTAGCATCTCTGGGACTCCCACCACCGCCAAGTTCCCCGAGTCGGCCGAGGCGCGGCTTAGAAGTGAGTCGGCCCCGACTGATGCTGCGTACGCGGCTGCCACTCGCGATCTTGGGGTAGACGACGGTAGACAGGCCACAAGACCACAATCGCTATACGAGCCGGGAAGCGGAGGAGATCATACGCCCCCTCAAGGCAGCATCCACGAAGATAGGATCTCTGGCGTGCAGCGCAGCGGAAGCATTCGCAGCGCTATCGGACGCCATCGTAAGCGAGGAAGTTCAGCTGTGTCGGGAGGTACGGCTACTACTATTGGCGCTGCCATTGCTGCGGCTAACGCATCAGTCGCTCACCCTCAAGCAAACGCGAGCGTACCGAAACTTACTGGCTTTGCGGTTGCGAGCAAGAAGCGCAACCGTGATTTCCACACATTGTTCAAGAGCGTGCCCGACGACGATTACCTCATCGAGGACTACAGCTGTGCGTTGCAGCGCGAGATTCTGGCGCACGGCCGTCTGTACGTATCCGAAGGCCATCTGTGCTTCAGCAGCAACATTCTCGGTTGGTCGACTACACTTGTTATGAGCTTTGACGAGATAGTGAGCGTCGAAAAGCGAAGTACGGCCCTAGTCTTCAAGAATGGACTCATGATCTCGACTCTGCATGCCAAGCACATCTTTGCCAGTTTTACGAGCCGAGACTCGACCTATGACCTGATCGTCAACATCTGGAAACTTGGACACCCCACTCTACGAAGCTCGCTGAACGGAGTGCAGCTTGAGGGTACAGGTGGTGACAAGACGGAAAAGGTTGACGCAAATGACGCTGTGGCACCTGAGGTTGATGATGGCAGTTTGTCCGGCACCGATGAAGACAGCGAGTCTGGCGACGACGATGACGTTTATGACGAAGACGACGATGCCGATGACCTTCAAGATGTCGCGCAAATGTCAGAGGTGAACGCCGAACCGGAAGGAGGTAAGACTGTGTCTCGCAAAGTCTCTGGTGCGGGAGCCAACGGCGCCGTGGCCGACGTTGTTAAGGACGCTGTCGGTGTTCCCTCTGGCGGCGATGACTTTCCCGGCCCGGCGACCCACGCTCCGACAGACTGTGGTGATTCGGACACGCACTACGAAAGAATTGTGGGAGACGATGTCGTCCCAGCGCCTCTAGGCAAGGTTTACAACCTACTCTTTGGTCCCGCCTCGGTCACTTGGATGACGAAATGGTTGACCGTCGAGGCCAAATGCACAGAGTTGCAAATGGAAGACAAAAAGGGACTGACCCTCGAGAATAAGTCGCGCTATTTCACTTACATCAAGCCTCTTAACGGTGCTATCGGCCCCAAGCAGACAAAGTGTCTCGTGACAGAGACCCTGGACCATCTCGACTTCGAAAAGGCCATCAACTTCAGTGTTACCACTCAGACCCCCGACGTGCCAAGTGGCAATATCTTCAGTGTCAAGACGAAATACTGTCTGACGTGGGCGGAAAACAACTCGACTAGAGTACAGTCCAACTGTACCATAGAGTGGACGGGCAAGAGTTGGCTGAAAGGTATGTGCTGAGTATCCAATCTTAAGAAAGGGGATATCCTAACTCCACGAAGGTCCTATCGAAAAAGGTGCAAACGACGGTCAGACCCAGTACTGCAAAGATCTTTTTGCCAGTCTCAAGTTGGCCGTTTCATCGAAAGCCCGCACTAGTGGAAATGGTGCAGGTCCTGGCACAAAGGGCAAAAAGAAGAGCAAGAAGAGCAAGGCAGCGGGCTCATCGACAGACGCTGAAGACGAGCAAGTCCGGCCTAGAAACATTCCCAAGAAGGACTGGGGTCCATTGGAGCCCGTTCGGGGTATTCTGGAGCCAATTCTTGACATCGCCAAGCCGCTCATGACAGGCAACATGATGTACGGCCTCTTAGTTGGCTTGCTTGTTGCAACCTGGTTCGGGTTTGGGCTTCCGGGCAGATATCCAACCGGAGACATGCGCATGTACGGCTACCCGGACCGTCTTGCTGCATACGACGAGATGTGGAGACGCGAAGAGAGTGAGCTCTGGGAGTGGCTGGAAGAACGAGTCGGGTTGGAGAGACTACACGAGGGCAGCTTGCCTACTCGCAAGAGGGCAATTGAGCCAAGCACGGTGGAAGAGAGGGTCAGAGAAGACCGTATGGATGAGCGGGAGATTGAGGAGGCGATCAAGGTGACGGAGGAGAAGCTGAAGGTACTGAAGGGCGTCATGGATAAAAAGAAGCCCTTGGCCGGTTGAGGAAATACCCCAAGAACGGGAGGTCGGCGGGAAAAATGCAGCAAGCAAGTCAGGTACGACACCACACAACGTGTCTTTTTGTTATTCTTGTTTTCTTTATTATCGTGTAGCATATTCGGTAGCGATGCCAACGAGCAATCAGGGCTTGGATGGATTAGCATCAGCAAATTCAGTTTACGTCGACGGGTTAACCTACTTTCAAGTCCCCTAGATTGAGCATGTGATTCAAGTGGAAGTTGCTTAACAATTCTGTCCAATCGCTAAAGCATTCTTGGGTGTCTCGTTGGAAGGGCCATATGGCGGGAAACTGATAAACCATCACTGCTCACTCGACCCCCGGGACAGCCCCCTCAGGATCTTCTATCTGAGTCTAGTGACGGGACCAAGCGGACGAGTTGACATTTTGGGTTCAACTAGACTGAACACTGGTCGGCGGCAAAGGGGCACCAAAGTTGATTCAAGGTTAAGGGGTATGGACGCGTTCCATCGGAAATAGCATGCCCATATCCTGACCCGGAGAAGGAAATTGAAGGCAAATCACCTCGTCCATGTTGAGGTGGCCAATGCTCGCTGGTAAACTAGGCGGTTTGTCCCGAAATGCCATGCACATTTTCGAAATCGAGATGATTTACTACTACAGAATATCTTGTACTACTATACATGTATCATGCAACTCTGGTCTCCCTTCTGAGGAAGATGTGAAGCGCAACATACGACACCACACCAGTGAAGCAAAGGCCACTAATAGCACCGAAACCCATTAAATATTTAGGGGCGTCGCTAGAAGGGAAAAGGTAGGCACCGTAGATCTGTGCTAGATTTCCCATGGCATTGACAAAAGCCAAGGAGATGGCCTTTGTTTCATTGGGCATCGAGCCAAAGCTGACCGAGGCGTATGACAAAGCTAAACCGTTCGAAGCCCATAATCCAGAAGCCATGATAACCAGGAGAGCGTACCTGGCCTTGAAGTCGTAGACGACGCAAGTGATAATAGAGCAGAGCATGGCAACGGTCATCCAAGCACCAAGGATCAGACCGCGCCACTGGGAGTGCTTGTCGGCGAAGTAGCCAGTTATTGCTGTAGAGACGAAGGCAATGCCGAAGATGGGGATCGTCATGTACTGTGCGGCTGTCGCTTGGTAGCCCAAGCCGCTGACCAAGGTTGGGTAGAAGTAGGACAAGGTCGAAGACCCAACGATTGCCTGTGACAAAAGTGTTAGCAACGATCACCCAAGTATACATGGCGATCACCGCTCAACGTACCATGTAACCAACAACAAACAACCAAGTCCTCCAGCTGACCATGCTGAGTTTGAAGCCTGCCCAGTGGCCCAAGCGAGGCTCTTCCTCAGTCTGAACACGCTGAGCTGCGGTCTGGAGCCTCTTGATTGCCAACTCCCTCTCTTTCTCGCTAAACTTCTTCAAAGACGTGTTTGCTGGGAAATCCGGAAGGGCCCAAAAGGCAATGAGTGCAGCACCGACAGTGGCAGCGCCTTCGACAATAAACAACCACCGCCAACCGGCTATACCATGCACGCCATCAAGGCCGCTTGTGATGGAGCCAGCCAAGAGACCACCAAAGGCCCCGGACAAGATGGCGGCGGAAATGTACACGGCGAACCGTTTGCTCTGCTCCTCCTTCTTGTACCAGGACGACAAGAGCAGCAGCACACCGGGTGCGAATCCTGATTCGAGGATACCCATGACCACACGGAAACCAATGAGACTCTTGTAGTTTGGCGTAAAGGCCATGCCGATGGTGACGGATCCCCATAGACTCATGATACCTGGGAGGTATACACTAGGCCGCGTCCTGGCGAGGACCATGTTGGAGGGAACTTCGAAGATGACGTATCCGACGAAGAAGACGACAAGGGCGATCGAATACCGGCCAGAGTCAAGGTCGAGGTCTTTATCCATGCCAGCAATCTTGGCGTTGCCGATGCTGTGATGATGAAGTATTAGTGCTGGGAGTCAACATTGTGGTGCCATCTGCTGTAACTCACTTGGTTCTGTCCATATAGGATAGCAGGTACTTGAGGAACCATCGTTAATAACAAATACTGCACTCGCGACGAGGAGTTACCAACCATGAGAAAGATGAGAGGCAATAGATATGTGTCTATCTTGCGCACCAACTTCTTCTCTTCGTCGCTATCCGCCACATAGGTGTCAACATCCTCGAGCTCTGCCCCCTTGGGTAGGGCATACTCATGCTCGTTGCTGGTGGTTTCGTTCTTGTCCATGGTTGTTGCCGGCGATGGAGGAAATCTGCTAGTCAAGGAAACTTGGCTCGAGAGCCGGGTCGTTTATCTACGGAAGAAAGGGGTATAGTTTGCCAATGAAAAGCTCAGCGTTGCTTATCGAGTGTCAATAAAGATCAACAGGTCAATGCAAGTGTCTTAAGTATCCAAAGGAATCTACGTAAAATTGTCTCTTCCAAGGGTCGAACTGCTGCTGCCGGTGGCTGACAGACCAAGTCATGAAGGGCCTTGACCAAGAATATTTCACTGAACCGGTCACACATAGGTCCCGTAAAGTTGCTTGGAGCCTTTGAGAGCAGCCTAGTCAGTAGGCACCATGTCGTACCACCGACGAAGCCTCATGTCATGGGTCATCCGAACCAACAATTGGTCTGGGGCTATCCCCAAACCCCAGTCTGGGGAACTGGGGCTCCAGAGCAATCGCTCCGAACATTGCGGGGTCTGGGGAGGGTGTCCCGGAAAAGCATCTAGTAGCGCATCTGGGGATGTGTGGCCGCGTCTCGGGGGCGTAGAAAATTGGGTCCGGGCATAATCCGAAGACAGAACAGGTTTGCCAGCTGCAAAGGAGAGAAAGGCAAGGGCAAACTTGCAAAAAGGAATGCATGCTTCTATTTCCTTTGTGGTGTTATATCCAATCCTTTTATCTCTTCTTTGTACCCATTAGGCCCGTCACGACTTACACCGCGTTGTTTTCAATCGTTATAAGTACTAGGATACTACAATGGGTGGAGGGTGTAGCGAGCATAAGAGAAAGGTTTGAAGTCCGTGTGGCTTCGTTTGGCACTGGCATGCGCGGCTCGGGGGCTGAACAGTTCCATAGAAAGAGCTGTTGCCTCGAGCCGCGGTCGCTTTGCCGCATGAGTGTAATAGGTTGACAGCGGCACGACAACGTCGATCCCGGGTCTCTACATGGTGCCGACATCAGCCGATTCAGCAGGTGGACGGTGGCGGCACCGACACGCGTGTTAACACTTGCGGTTGAGTTCCTCGGAGGCCCCGCAAGTCGGCCGCGAAATACGGACAGCGGCCACCAAGAGAAGGCTCTACGGTTTACTTAAGGCGCCTTTGGGTTTCCCGAGATCCTAGCGTTTTTTGTTATATACGTGAATCAAGTCATATTCTGCTTCCTCATCTCAAGCCTACATTCTACATCCAGACTGCCGCCAAGTGTTGCAAAGCTAGAAGAAGCCATCATCCGACTCTGAAGTTATCACAATTCACAATGACGGGGTCTTCTGAACAAAACGGCAACAGCGCCGCCAACATCCCCACAAACGGCAACAACGGCGCACCAGCATATCTCAGCACACTTCCCCCCGACGGACATGACTGGAAGATTTCTCTGAAGGACAAGGTCATTGCTAGTGAGGTTCTCCGCGGGTACGATGATTCTGCTCATCACACTAACGCTGTTTGCAGTTTCGGGCGCGAACCAGGGCATTGGTTTGGGCATCGCAGAGGTCTGTCTTGCCAATGACGCGGCGTGTGTCTACAGCCTGGACATCACTGAGCCAGCGGAGCCCTTTGCCGGCTTGCTCAAGCGTTTCCCCGGAAAGCTCGAGTTCCAGCACTGTGATGTGACGGACTACAACAGCGTCGCCGCAGCAGTGGACGCTATTGTTGCTGCCAAGGGCCGTTTCGACGGTATGGTTGCCAACGCTGGCGCCACAAAACACCAGCCTGCCCTGGAGTTCACTCCTGAGCAATTTGACAGGTTATTTAAGTTGAACGTTAACGGATCGTGGAACTGCGCGACCGCAGCAGCAAGGGCGTTCATTAAGCTTGGCTGCAAGGGGAGCATCGTCTTTACTGCTAGCATGACGTCTTACAGGCCCAACCGAGTAAGTGTATCTGCATTAAGCCTGATTCAACTTTCACTGACGAAGACTGCAGGCTGCGCCGTCTGCGCCATATGGTGCTACTAAAGGCGCAATTCGCAACATGACACACACACTGGCAATGGAGTGGGCTGAGCACGGCATCCGTGTGAACTCCATCTCGCCCGGCTTTGTCAAGACCGCGTTGACGTACTACGTCGAGACTTCACCTGACTGGGATACCAAAATGAAGTACTACGGTGGCATGCCTCGCCTGGCTCTGCCTCAAGAGCTTGGTGGTGCGTATGTGTACTTGTTGAGTGAGACGGCCACATATACGACAGGTATCGATATTCCAATTGCCGGCATTGTTGGCGCTTGGTAAAGAAATAGAATTCCGGATTGGTAGCGGGCAAGGTAGCATATTGTAGAAAGCAAGTTATACTCCAATTTTCTTCATGGAACCCTCGAAAAAGAAACTCAAGCTTTGTTCGTACATGGCCATTTCCCTCTTAGCGCACAGCAAAGTGTCAAGTCATGCGCGTTAAAGTTACATAGGTAAAGAAACAATAGTCATGTATTCGCATTGTATGACTAGGCGCGTTTGGATAAAGTGTACAAAGAGCACTACTATAGTGAGAGTTCTCCGCATGGATAGACGTAGACCACTGCAAAGGTAAGAAACGTAAACATGTCTTGGCATTTAAGACATGGATGAACTAAGTAGTTACTTACATCAGGTCATACGGCAGAAGGCAGTTTGGATTTGGTTGCACAACGCAATTCATTGGGGTCGTGGATGGTTCCGGGTTTAATGCTTGGGATTGTTTTGACAAATATTGTTAGATTAGAGGGTTGGCGCAACTAATTACAATGGAGCAAACGGACGAGAACTGGAATTAAATTTAGCTTCTAAACTTGCTGAGCGATTCCATTTCCTCCAAAGCTGACCCCCTTAAGACCGCTGGACTGCTTCAGGTCATAGTCGTCAATTACTTTTACTTTTGCCGCCGAGGCAGAGTTCTGAGCAGAAAATGTCAGCGAAACCGGACTCACCGTCTAGGAAACGCTGGATGCAGGAGGGCAGCGACGAATGTCAACTCACAGGGTCGAACTGATATCCCAACCACTCACCCACCAAGCGCCTCGCAAGCTCAATGCCAATAACGCGCTGGCCAAGACACAGCACTTGGGCATTGTTGCTCATGACCGCTCTCTCCACGGAAAAGCTGTCGTGCGCCGTCACGGCACGCACACCAGGGACCTTATTGGCGGAGATGGCGACGCCGAGTCCCGTGCCGCAGATGAGGACTGCCCGGTCGACCTTGCCGCTCGCGACGGCCTCGGCTGCCGCGAGAGCAAAGTGCGCGTATGCCGTCTTGTCGGTTTCTGAGTTGGGCCCGAAGTCCACAACGGCGCTTACGCGCGGGTCGGCTTCGAGGTCCTTGGAAGTGATGGACTTGTAGTTGAAGCCGGCGTCATCGCCGCCGACGGCAATGCGGAGGCCATTGGATACAGTCATTGTAACAGTAAAAGATGAAATGGGTAATGTAAGGTTATGCAGAGCCCGCCGTGACACTCCCAGGCAGTATAGGACTTGATACTATGGATGAGTTTCAAGCAGTTGGTTTGCAATGGACCTCAACAAGTGTAAGTGACCAGAGGCTGGCAGCCCTCTTTTGACAGCTCATCCTGTTTTTCCATCTTCCAAATGAGGTCAAACTTGATTTCGAGCACCCTAAATACAGCACTCGTCACGAAGCGCCTTTGATGCACACGGTTTCCATACCACCATGCTATTGCATGGATCATCAGCCCGCGCTTCGTGGCCAGTGGGGCAAACGACCGCGTGTCGTGCACCAAGCACACTCCTGCAAGTTGGGTTCTCCATCCAGAAACCACACACTAGACGCGCTATGTGACCCATCGCAGGCACTGGCATGTAAGTATCACGTCAGAGGGCCAACTATTGAAATGTCACCGAGTTGTTAAGGTATCAAAGCAAACATACACGACCCTACTAAATCCTCTCAAACCACTTACAAGCGTCGATTCTGCGCATAACCACCTCATCACTCATCCGTAGTTCAAAAGTAAACCTATTCATCATGAAGTCCTGGGATTCCTCAAAGAACAAGACTTACCAAATCCTCAAAGCCGCAGAGGAAGGCCAGTACGGCATCGTCGCCCCAATAGCGTACAACATCGAACACATTCTCGCTTTCATCCGCGCAGCAGAAGCCAAGAGGAGCCCGCTGATAATACAAGTCTTCCCCTGGGCCATCACATTCTCGGATGGGCTCCTCGTACATGCCGCAGCGCACGCGGCCCGCGCCGCCTCGGTCCCCGTCGCCATCCATCTGGACCACGCGCAAGATGCGGCCATGATTCGGCGCGCAGCGGATACGCTGCCCTTTGACAGCATCATGGTGGACATGAGCCACTACGAGATGGAGGAGAATCTGACCGAGACGAAGGAGCTGGTGGCCTATTGCCATGAGCGGGGCATCGCGACGGAGGCGGAGCCGGGACGGATTGAAGGAGGGGAGGATGGTATTGCGGACACGGCAGATCTCGAAGGAGCATTGACGACGGAGGAGCAGGTGGAAGATTTCATTGCAACTGGGATCGATTTTCTGGCGCCGGCTTTTGGAAACGTCCATGGCGAGTATGGTACTAGGGGTCCTGTGTTGGGGTTTGACCGGTGAGACCACCTCATCAGCATGTTTTTGATGCATTTACTAATCTGAAATACTGCACAGCCTGCAAAAGATCCGCGAAAAGGTTGCTGGAAGAGTCCGTTTGGTCCTCCATGGGACCAACGACTTCCCTGAAGATTTGATGCGACAGTGTATTGCCGGTGGTGTTTCCAAAGTCAACGTGAACAAGCTGGTCCTCGATGATTATCTAGTCCATCTGAAGGAAAACGCCTCGAGCTTGAGCTTAACGACGTTGATGGAACAGGGTGTTAAGGAGGCGCAGAAGCTGATGGAATGGCAGATGGATGTCTGCAAATCCGCTGGCAAAGCGTAATACCTCGTCTACAGACTTCTTAATAATACAGGAAAATAGACGTCAGATAAGATGTCAGACTTCTCTTCGCTCTTGGGGTATATAATTGTTCTAGAACTTCATCGCATGGTGTCAGGGCTCTGGCAGTCAGCGTTAGTCCACGCCTGCCTCAAGTCGTTCCGCCACGTTGCCATTGGCGTCCAACCCACTATGTCTTCACTCTTCTCCATCAGAGAAAGAATCTTCTCTCTCTTTGAGGAGTCCTGAACACATAATCCGGCACCGTAAAGACATTGTGCAGAGAGTATCTGGCACCCCTCGTCCGTTAACTCCATCGCAATGCCACATATCGTGTCGACTGCCTCCGAGAGCGTTCGCTGCATCTTGAGATAACCATCAAACCCAGATGAAACTGGTTTGTGTAGAAGCACAAGGATTTTAGCAAAAGAATACGCTTGAAGAGCGACTCCAAATTGAGGTGGATGAACCCAGAGAGGGGTAAAGACATCGGACGGAGTTGTTGGGGTCGGAAGAGGCTTGAACTCATCGCCCAAGAACGACTTCCACCTCTCCATCTCAGCCAACATCTCATGGCCCGCGCGAGCTCTATTGCTTGAGGCTGAGGCGTCAGGCGAAGCCTCCATCATGCGGGAGTAGGCGCAGTAGTTCACTGCGCGCGACAGTAAGTATATGGCCCTGTTTGCCAAACCATGCTGATCAAGCTCGTGGAAATCTCTGTCCGCTGCCCAGAAGCTCAAGCAACGCCTTTTTTCTCGGAAGGCGGCCCAGATGTCTTGTCGGAGCCAAGACCACCAGACTGTCTGCCGGAGTCCACCGGAGGCTCCGTTGACATCTTGAGATCTCTGAATCCAAAAGACGCCTTTGAGGTGCCGCTGCCAGTTCCCTCTACCATCTGATTCATCCAACATCTCGTAAGCAGAGATGACAATAGCGGTGGCGTTGAGCTCTTCTGAAGCAGTGTAGCTGGTGTAAGCTAATGCTTCCTGAACATAGCGGAGGGTTTCGTAGTAATACCGAACCCACTCGCCGCCAGAATCACGACTGCCGGGCGCGATGCCAGGTTCCGATTCTGGATGCTCCCCTTCTAACTTGGAGAGATGTTTGGCTGACAATGCTAAAATGGCATTCATGAGTCCTGCGTTCCTCAATGCCAACCGCACTGCATAAGTGGAGAAGAGCTTCTGGTGATCAAGCAGATCCAGCCAACGGGCCGATCGCTCTGTAAAGTGGCGGAAGAGAACAGCTTCCCGACTTGACAAGACAATATCCTTGTCCGCCTGCCATGTCTTCCGCTCCGGGTCCGAGACATTGTTGAGCCGATACTCAAGGTTCGTCGCATCGGGCGGACCATGGTGTACCGCCGCGCGCCTCTGCTCATCATCCTCCGGGGCGGGACTCGGAGCTAGAGAGAACCCACTGTCGGCCTGCGCCGCGTCGGTGGCGAGCAGACCGAGCCATCGCGTCGAGGCGAGGTCTGTTGTCCAGAGCTCGGATGCGACAGTCTCAGGGGAGTAGCTGTACACATCGCCGAGCGCCAATCCTGCAGACACGGATGACTGGTTCACATACGACACGTGGGAAGTGTCGTAGTCACCGGGGGACTGGGTGACCGGCAGTGCGGTTGACTGCAAGTCAAGGCCGATGGACCCTGCAGAGCCGATCGACTGGGAAAGTTGCTCATCGACGCGCGACTGATCTTCATCGTCTCGGAGATGCGTGGCCATGGGCTCCGTGTTGGACACGACCGGGCTTGGCCATCTACCCGCATCCCGGGAAACCTGTGGAAAGACACATTGGCGAGACGAGATGCTGCATGGCCCGCAAACAGGCTGTTTCTCGTCACATTTCTTATGCCGCTCGCGGCAGGTCAAGCTGTGTGCTCCAAATCAGTGGCCGCGCTTCGTGGCCATTCTTGTGGAGGCAAGGTCAGCTTACCAACCGGTCTTGGTACGCAAGCCTCGGCCTCGTGGCTTTCTGACGCGCTTCTTTGGCAGCGCCGTTGCAGCTCGTCTTCCATCCATAAGGACATGGCAGGCTTTGTTTGATCTCCTGCGGCTCTGTGCATGCAGAACTGCGAGACGCGGTTCTGGCAGGGTTGACTTGAGAAATGTCCTACTCGGTAAGCGGGGTGGTATCCATGGAACTGGTTACTTGTGGCATAACTACGCGATCTAATTACAACCTATGCCCCTTATTTCCGAGACATGCGCGGAAGATGGCCGACCCTCGCTCTCGGCTGTAAGTCGATGGTCGGGAGTCGTTTGTAGGATTTCAAGTTGCTGTCGAGCTTGATTGCCGAACTAGGGGAGCTCCGTCGGACCAAGTGCGGGGAGACGCGGGGAAAACGAACCATCCCGCAGCAAAGCTCCTGGGGAGCAGGGATGAATCGGCTAGAGTCCGGTCAATTTCCAGTTCAGGCTCTGACCCGCGTCTCGCGGTCACTAACTGACTCGCTTGTGACTGCCTAACGGGAAGCCTAGAGACTCGCAAGAGGATTGCGAGGTCGTGAGGGCAATCAATATCGAGACGAGTGTGTGGCTCGAAGCGCGCTGGTCTCAGTCAAAGACTTCTTTATGATGCAACAAGGCGAACAACAATAATAACAGACATGACATTGACACGCCACAACATGCATTTGCCATATATGCGGGAGTTGTGTCCGACCCAACTGTGGCCAGCGTACTACAGATTTGCACGGTCGTGATTTTAGCAACATGGCGACGACAAAGCATTACTTTCCTGAAACTGCTGCCAATACACTGGTTCCGAGAGCTCTCCGAGCTCTGGTTTCGGCAAACCCCCACCTTACACTAAATGAAGCGGAACGTGTCGTTGCAAATTCCTGTAATGACCGTTCGGCAGTGAGCATCATCGGCGGCGGCGGCTCCGGTCATGAGCCGGCATGGAGTGGATTTGTTGGCGAAGGCCTCCTTTCCGCAGTGGCATGCGGCGACATCTTTGCCTCGCCCAGCACCAAACAAGTTCTTGAAGCGATGAGGTTAGCCCCTTCCGACTCTGGAACTATCCTCCTCATCACCAACTACACTGGTGATAGACTTCATTTCGGTCTTGCTGCGGAAAGGGCCAAGGCTTCAGGGCTTTCCAACAACGTCGCCGTTCTTCCCGCAACGGACGATGTGTCTATTGGTAGAAGCAAAAGCAGCAGAGTAGGAAGACGAGGGATGCCTGGTCATGTCTTCAGTCAGTCGTATCCTGGAGCTGTGTTGCCATCACGTTTGCTTACCAGTGTTAGCCATGAAAATTCTCTCAGCTGCATCAGCGGAAAAGCACTCCTTCGACCAGTGTGTGGATATTGGCAAAGCAGTCAACGATCAAACTGTGTCAATAGGCTCGGCTTTGGACCACTGCCATGTGCCTGGAAGACAATACCACTCCATTGCAGAAGACGTCTGCGTCCTTGGCGCAGGAATTCACAACGAGCCCGGGCAGCAGTTACTATCCCCCTTTCCGTCAGTCCAAGACCTCGTTGGTCGGATGTTGAATCTCTTGTGCGATCCAAATGATACTGAAAGAGCCTTTGTCACTTTCATGGCCGGCGATGAGATTGCACTCCTCATCAACAACTATGGCGGCCTCTCGGTTTTGGAATTGGGAGCGCTCACGGATGAGGTGCAGACGCAGTTGGCGTCAACTTGGCACATCATTCCCTGTCGTACGCTGGCTGGCACTTTCGAAACTTCTTTGAACGCTCCCGGGTTTTCTATTTCCCTGTGTAACATATCGGCCGCCGCAAGACAATCGAACACTACCGGTGCCAAGTTGCTGCAGCTCCTCGATCGTCCGACAACAGCAGTATCCTGGCCGACCACCGTTCGCCCAGCAACCGACGAGAAGGCCAACGGCTTCATCAAAAATGGCCATGCGGATGTAAATGGCAATGGAATCAAGTCTGACCTCATCAAAGTCGATCCAGCGATTCTAGAAAAGACTGTAAGATCAGGGTGCGAGAGCGCAATTGCGGCCGAGCCGCGATTGACGAAATGGGACATGGTAATGGGCGACGGCGACTGCGGTGAAGCCGTCAAAGATCTTTGCGAATCCCTTATTCAAAACTTGGACAAAGGCGTTGCGTCAAGCGGTTCCGTCTTCTCCTTCCTCGAGTCGACAATCGAGTCTGTGGATGACATGGGAGGCACTCTCGGAGCCATCTTGGGCATCCTGCTCTCGGCGTTTTCTTCTGCTCTTTGGTCCAAAGTACAAACAGACCCTGATTCAGCTGAAAGCCTCTCTCCTATGCTGTATGCGTCATCACTCGCTTCTGCTGTCGAGTCCCTGAAGGCTCATACGCCCGCGAGAGAAGGCGACCGTACCGTCATGGACGTCCTACTCCCGTTCTCGAACAGTTTTGCTAAGTCAGGAGACTTCGGCGAGGCTGTCAAAGTCGCTGCGGAGAAGGCTGAGGCCACTCGTTATTTGCGGGCAAGGTTCGGACGAGCGACATACGTTGGCGAGGCGGCCGGCCAAGAGCTGCCGGATCCTGGAGCATGGGCTTTATATGAGATGGTGTCTGGAATGGCCAAAGGGCTAGGAATTGTAGCTTAGTCCGTACTTTTCGGAAATCAAGATGCAAGACGTTTCGTGAAATAGCATCATCAATTTCTGTGACTACCTCACTTCTTTCCCTATAGGCTCTCAAGTAAGTGCTTGCTGTGTTCAATTAACGTTGTCTTCTTCGGGAAGGGGCAAGAAGAAGATGGGTCTTATAGAGTGTTATGTGTCTCTTTCCAGATCGATGCATGCAAGTCGAGGCAGGTTGGCTCTCTTTATTTTTCACTAATGGCAGGAACCAAGTCTCGTTGCCGTTTCCATTGCAAGCATGTACTGTCGTTCATTAGTTCAACCCTCCTAGTCAAAATGCTCGAGTGACGTTGTTAATCCGAGGGAGATCCCTCGCTGTACTCATCATCACCTCCACGCTTCTCGGAACGAAGTTCCGTATGTTTTCTGCATACGCATCAGGGTATGTAGAAATGCTTCACTTCGGTATATTGTTGACCGAGTTGCTCAAGTAAATTATTAGCAATTTACCAGGATGCCCCCCAACAGCCATAACTTACCCAATGGAGACCATGCCTTCACCCAGCCGCATTACGTGATTTCCAGCTACGGCAACGACGACGACGACGTTTTCTATATTCTCCAGGCCGTCTTACACACCCTAAACGAGCATAACGTTAGATGTCCCCGAGGCACCAAGACCATGGTTCGGATTTTCGCCAGTCGCGTCTTCCATGACTGGAACACCGATAAACCCATTCCTGTTCCCGCCGATAGCCCGCGTCTGCTCACCCGCGATCGATCTTCACTGAGGCTTAGTACCATCAGCATCGATTCGCCTCCTTTCGTCCTCAACGGTGATACCGACTTGACAGAATATCTGATTTCCTTCCCCGCGCCAGGCCCTGCCCACCGCCGCCAGGGTCAGCCCGCGTTTCTCGAGCCTATCATTGAAATTGATAATCATTGCTGCGGCCTCGGATTTTTATGCACCGACTCGCAAGGCGACAGGCTTCCGCTCAATGCTGTTAACTTTGACCACGGCGTCAACCTCTCGATTGCCTGCCATCTGGTCCAAATGCATTACGACAGGAACGAACACAAGCGTATCATGGAGTGGAATACCGACCGCGCGATCTACTGGGCCCGTCAGCGCCTACTGAACTTTGCCCGTAACCTCAACAACATTTTCATTTACGATAACGGCAACCGGTATCGATGCGCTGACGAGTATGTTCATCCTCTACATGGGGCTCTGCTCTGTCGCGATGTCATCGAGCAGCTGCGTGACACCGCCGAACGCAATGGTGTAGAACTGCATTTGAGAGCAGCGAGCTGGGGGTGGATGGAGCCAAGCAACTCATGAAAGTTGAATTCTGAAGTATCAAACAAGAGGCTTGATTCTGCAGATGCACATCATTGGCAAATGATGGGCCTTGTATCGGGATTTAGCGATGTTCCACGGTTGGGCTTAGCATGCGTCTGTTAGTTGCAAGCGATGGCACAACAGCATACAATGATACTTGATATATTTTCCATTCGAAATTATGGGACAGGTTTGCAAGTGCAGTTATACATGGCGACGTGAGTGACTTGTGTCAAGCACCGTTCATGTATGGCAGCCAAACCATTTGATTGGCTGTTCATTGGGCATACAGAACACTGCCCCTTTTACTCTCAGCTGCAGTTTGTAATTCAAGTGGTGCTAGGAAAGGGTTGATCTAGCAGTGAAGAAAGAAGCAAAAAACATCCCTATAGCGTCAAACATCATCGGGGTATTGATCAACGAATTCTGTCCCCCCCTCCAATAGTGCATCTGCGTTCAGTCTTACACTCCACCTTACCATATCGGTCATACTCGTATCTCTAAAACCATCATGGGTACCAATGTCGCTCATGGAACTCATGGGACCAGCTGCCCGATGGTGGTGGAAGAGGGCAGGCTGCGACGTCAGACAGTTATGTGGTTTCCGTCCCTTACCACCCTCGCAAAAGAACCTCAAGAGGATGTCAACAGCATCACTGACATCCTTCAGTGCAACCTCTTGTAGTAGCTTTCTAGCCCCCTTCTGACTCACGGCGTAACCCAGCGTACAAACACCCTCTTGGACACGATGGACGGCGCGGGTGTGCTCAGGATACTGCTCCTTTAGAGTAAAGGGAATGTTGAAAGTCCATAGATTCTTTTTCGGGGCGACAGTAACGTCGTTATAATGAATAACGCGAGCCTTGGGCACACCCTTCCTATCGAGGAAGGGGAAATGCATGCCGCAGTGGCCGATCCACAGGAGGTCCCAGTCGTCGCCATAAGGCGAGAAAGTCGGCGCAACAGTAGAAGGAAGGTTGTCAAGCGGGATGTCTAGTACTGTTTCAAGGTTGGAGACCCCACCAGGTAAGGGTGCATTGATGAGAGGCTGAGAAAGTGCTTGAGTTGAGAGGGCGAAGTCGTGAAGCTGCGACCTAAGCCTGATGTCCCAGTCGACGTCATCCTCAAGGATCAGGGCTGAAGATAGGTTTCGACGAACGATTCTTGAAAGAGGTGTTACTAAGTAGAAAGAAAAGCTTCAGCGGAGGAGACTTACTCCCCAAGCGCATTCATATGTCCGCGCCAGCATCCTATGGCGCCATCGTTTAGGCGATCATGCTCGGTTGTCTTCGGAATCGCCTTGTTGGAGACAGTGTTGCCAGGAACACCGTCAACAAACTCGATATCCATGTCGCTGAGTGCCGTCTGGAGGAGCATTCCATCTCGACGATCAGTTCGGCTGGGTAGGCCAATGACGAAAATCTTCTCAAACTAGAGGGTAAGGCATTGTAAGAAGACACTCCAGCCCGTGGTGGACAAAAAGGACTCACGCCTAGTGTACTGTTGTTAATACTACCCATTAATCTTGGTAAATCTGTACCACTTTGCTGCTGAATGTGGCCAAGGAACGGCCTGTACAAGAAGAGCGCAATCGTGATAAAGACCGCTCCAAGGAAGCATACGCTTCTCTTGGCTGGTGGCCTAACGGGTAGAAAATGCATCTTGTCGGGTTTGGCCATGGATGAATAGTCAAGAGAAGCAAGCTTGTCAACATCAGATTTGATCCAGACGACCCGCCAGAGGCCGACCCTTATTAAAAAGGGAGGAAAAATCCCAGAGACAACAGCACAAATGGCAACACCACAATCCGCATAGGGGCCGCTTATCTAGGCGAGCGCAAACAACTTGGAGAGTTGACACGTCCGTTTCTGGGACCAATGAGATGGCCTCGTGGAATAAGTTCCGTATGAGCATCGGCCTCAGGATGAAGAACGGTACGATGCAACAGACCGTTGGTTGCATCCTGCGTTGTAACTGTGTTGGAACTGCGTTGGATTTGAGGCACCCTTGACAATGACCAATCAGCAATACGGGTCGGTTGGCGCATTCAATTTCGAACTGCAGGTAGCAGCGCAAATTTGCACAGCATGACTGGACGGGGCTCAACAACCCTTGGCAGAACTGTTGGAAGCACCTAGCCAACACACAATGCCAAGCCAGAGACGATGAATAGGAAAGTACCTGCTTCCAACGCACGATGTCTGTAACTGAATGGTGACTCTTTTGAATCTGACCTTCCAATGTTAGTCTTCTCTTTGCCGCTCAAAAACTATTTTGTAACTCTATGCGAACGTTTGTGGAAAACATTGATATCTGTTGAGGAAGTCCTCGTTTTTCGAGGCCCGGTCAAGGAACTATCGTGAGGACTGGCCACATAATGAGAGCCACCACTGCTTTGATTCCCATCAGTCATCGTTGGTTGGAAATTAAAAATTTCAAAAGGAGTTGCCATCGCTTGGAATGGAATGGTCAAACAAGCAGGCCCAGCGACCCAGACTGTCGGGTCAGACTCAGCCAGACCGCCGTTCAGACAGAGCATATCAATAGAGAACACACCACAGTCTCCGCCGTACCTTCAGGCAACTGCGTACCGAAAACAATTCCAACATGCTTCTTCTGGCGGTGCTTCTCTTTTCTGTTATTCCTTTGACTTCATCTCAATTCTTTACTCCCAGGCAGAGTAGGGAGACATGGAGCATTGGCGAGACGAAGAAGATCAGCTACAATACTAAGTTCACCAAGTATACCATTGCAATATGGCAACAAGCTTTGGCCGGTGGTGCAGCGAATCTGGGACCCGTTGTATTTTGTAGGTTTGCAAAGACGTTTTGTGATGTTTCGAAAAGCTGACCAAGGGCATAGAGACTGATGAAGGTCCTGTGAAGGACTTTAAGTGGAATGTTCAGACGTACGATTTTGAACTGGCCTCCTCAAATGTTTTCTTTCTCTGGCTTTTCGAAGGAGATCCCTCTATTCAAGGCAATCAGTCGGCACCTCAGATGTCTTCCGCCTTCTTCAACATCACTGATCAGCCTGTCCCAAGCAACTCAGCCATTCCGACGCCGACGACGACGACCGAGTTTTCGCAAACCACACAGACTTCAGCGGCGCAACCCTCTCTCGAAACATCTGCGGGGTCGCAATACACGCTAGGAACGACAGGAGGAGAAGGATCTACTGACACCAACCCAACAACCCGACCTAGTGGGAGTATCAACTCCAACAACTCTGGGTCCTCTGAGGGCTTATCAGTTGGTGCCCAGGCTTGGATTGGTGTTGGAATCGGTATCGTTGCGATAACTAGCGTTGTTTGCGGTATAATGTGGTGTAGGTATCTGAGGAAGAAGCAAAGGGCGCTGGAGGAGTGGCAGAGTATGGCCTTGTCACAACAGCACGGATCTTCTGCATACCATCACGATCGTATTTCAACGCATGATATACCGCAGCCATACCTGGAGATCTAGGGAAACTACGGACAATCTGGCCCGGTGGAGATTGGGTGAAGTGATGTTGGTCTAGATCGCGACTACTAATGACTAATAATGGGGATTTTTTTTAATAGATGATGTGTCTTTTTTTCTTCTGGAAATCAGTCGGGGATCAACCCTCTTTATCACTTTAAGATTATTCAGTCTTGATCTTGTGGCCATCCTCCGTTCAAGGCTCCGCGTATCGGTTGTCGCACCCTCGAGCTACATCCCAATCAAATGCCCCTTTACTGTCGGGTCAGCGACCCGCAACTCCTGTTGACACAACACCACCCTTGCATACATAACTAATTGGCTTTTTTCTTCGATAACTAGACAAGTTTGGTCTGAAATTTTTGTAAGGTTTCGTTCGGCTCATTGCAAATCCCACTTATAAGCTCTCGAGCTAAGCGAAAAGAGATGTCGGCCGTGTATTAGGTTGCATCCTTGAGTTGTTTCCTGTGGATCAAGCTATCATGCTGATAACCTATGAAAATCTAGTCTAAAAATTTAGCTCAGATTTTAGTTCATTTCACTTATTTTCCATGATCCCTTTGGGCACCTTGTTCTGGGTCCGGTGCATCCTGCTGTTTTATACACTCACCATACCACAACTATAGTCCAGGAAGAACGAAACGCCTAGTACACGGAGTAGAGCGAGTGTATGGACGTCAAGTATGTTTCTCGGCAGAATCTTTTATTGGCTCTGAAGTAATGTCGACGACACTATTTACAACAGGATAGTATCCCATCAGTGACTGTCACGCTGCATTCATTATTCCAATGATGAACTGATATTGAGACGCTGTAATAGCTGTCGAAGAACTCCGCGACTGTAGCGAGTCTAAATCGGAAGAACGGCATTGAAAACTCCCAGTCCGATTTTTATACATGAGCTGACACTATGTTAGTGTAGAACTCTTAGTAGGTAGATCTATCTCCATTGGGGTTACGGGCATGACTCAGCCGGAGCTTCACGCAACACTGCTGAAGTCGTGACGTCTTTTGATGAAATGATTTATGTGAGAATGAACAGGAAAGCACTTTAGCAATGCTAAGAGAACTCCAAGTGCGCGCGGCTGCAATTCACCGCTTTCAGCTTTTTTTTGTGTTGAGCTCCAATCCGTCGCAACAAGGAAAACTGTTCCACTCGATTATCTATGATAGCTCTATATATCTCAAAGAGGGCTAGACCAAAGCAAAAAATGTCTTTCCATAAATGCGGTGGTGAAAAAGGAAAGAACAGGTGCCACCTTTGCGCGGGATGAAAAGAAGAAGACCCGCGCCTTCCCGAAGTCTAAAATTAGTAATCACAAGTGGTCATGAAGTTGAGAAGAGCGGCACATTTTTACTTTTAACTTTAGAGTGACATTCTCACGCAGTCTGAGAGACAGAATTATTGTATCTTATCACAGCATAGCATATCACTGTTCTTCTGAAACAACTTCCTTTCTACCTTTAGTTCACGAGGTACTCAAGTGTTATAGCTTGTTTACCAGTAGTGCGGGTGCTTCAACGTGAACCTATTCAGCAAAGTACTGTCCTAGCTACAGGCCAAAGAAAGAGCTATGCTATTCGAGTCTCTTTCTCCCAGCTACGTCGTCAAAGCCTTACTCATGCTGGGCGTCTTCAGTTTGCTTTGTGGTTGTGTGGTGTGTGATCTAAACCTCGACAACACCATCTTGAGCTCTATCCTGGCTTGGAGAGTTTTGATCATCCTCCTCCGTGTGCATCCAATGCTCCTGGACCAAGCGCACCGGCTTGAGCTCCTCTACATCCTCTCCGGCAAGAGTGGTGTTGCCCTGAGCCAGGTTGATTAGTCGCGCGCGACCCCAGTGGGTAATCTTGGACCAATTCCAGTTGCCAATACGGTCTTTCTCGTTCATATCGTAGTGCAAGCCGACCTCGATCTTGGCCTCGGCGAGGGTGAGATCTCCCTCGATGTCAATGGAGGCGTTGGAAAGCTCGGATCCGCGGTGGCCCTGCTGGTCGACCCAGAAGAAGCTGGCCACGGCCACGTCCAAGTGAGGGTCGATTTTCATGCTGACCTTGAGTAGCACAGGCTGGCCGGCGCGGCGGTACCCCGGGATGTTGCCGTTCTTGGGGACGTTCTGGTTGAGGGTGCCGATGATGAGGGCGCTTTCGTCGTTGGTGCGCTTGCGGAGCTGGGCAGGGGCAATGTTGGGATCGCTGGTGGTCCAGTTGGACGTGAACACTCTGGTCCAGAACTCATCACGAACCTCGTCTAAGGTAGGGGAGTCGATGGGATGATTGCGGTGGATGAGGACAGCAAGGAGGTCGTCGCACATGCGCTTTTGGTCCGCCGTGAGCTGACTGAGACGCGAAATGACCGCCATGATGTTTTGGTTGTACCGTACTGTTCGTGATCTGTGAACAAAGTTGTCAGTTAACCAAACTAGCATTGACAATAGAAACTCCAGGGGGTTCCAAACCAGAAGGGATGGTTTTGCTTGTGTTCCGGTGCGTTGTCGTGAGGATAAAGTTGTGAAGACGGGAAATTTGCCGAAGTATCAAAACAGCCAAGACGAAGAGGTACGTAAACCGAGATGGCTACAGCAGTAACAAGGGCTCTCGGCGTTTCTGGTGATGGAAAGCTAGGGAAGCTTGGTAAGTAGTCTGCAAGGTGAAGGAGATGTGAAGGTGAGTAGTGATTTAACCGCGTCCAAAAATTTATTATCTATCCTCGACGCGCGCTCGACTGCTACAAAGGGAAACAGCCAAGTGGTGTTGAAGGGCGCGACTTCCAGAACAGAGATATTATTCTAGGGCCAAAGGCTATGTTACCTTGTTCAAATTTCAGTCAGGGCTGAACATACCCAAGCACCTCCTTTTCTCAACCTCACACACGATGTCACAGCAAACAATACTAGATGTTCGCCTTAACTTTAAAATATATTCTTTGATTCTAGCACAGAATGCTATTCCAGTTCTTGACGTAACTAAGAGAAAGCATGCCTTTCTTGACGAGTTGTCCTACTGTTCCCACAAATACCAGATACGTAGAGCATGGACCCATTCGCAGGCTCCATGGGATACGGCGTCTAAGCAAAGGAGACTTGGGTCCTTATACTTCCTAAAGGGTTCATCCAGAACTCTTCCTTATTCTTCGTATAACAACTCGTAATCATTTTCAGTTCCTCAGGGACGTCCTTGGTACGCCCCTCGGCGTCGATTTTAACGCACTCGCCAGTGAGCCTTGCCAATGTGATGAGACACTTGCGGACCCAGGAGACTACCAGGCTATCACCCAACCGGCAGTTGTAATTAGCATCGTACATTTCGCAATAGGCACTGGCATACTCGAGGGAAGTCTGGGTCGGCAGCTTAAAGAAGTGGAGTTGTTTCCCTTTGTATTAGACAACCAAGAAAAGTAAAACGCTGTCAACGGACCAGGGACCTCGATGCTGATACAGATGAGGTTTCCAGCAGGGCGGTGGGTTATCATAGAGAAAGCGACTTCTTCGTACCCTTCTTTCTGCTGGAAATTTGCATACTATCGTGGTGTTACTATGTCTCTTATTGGGAAAGCCGGGCGTGTCAGCCGGACTCTTTGGTCCAAATTAAACTTGATTGTAAACAGCCATGTTGGGGTTTTCCATAGCCTTCATTCACATTCCTTTTTCCCAATCCAAATTATAAGCTGTTATACTCGCTTTTGTGCTAGAGATAGGTTTCATGCTTAGAGGTCGCTGTTATCTGTTTAGCCTAGTTAAGTACGAAGCCAGCCGAAGAAGCCGAAAAGTATGGTGGATGTGTTTAGTAGTCGTCCAGCTGTCTGTGAAGACTTTGATGGAAAAGTGGTTCAACATGGCGTCATTGCCGGAGTAAGCGATGTATACGACTTCGAGTATGGCTAAACAGGATACGATCTTGGCCGAGGTAACTGTGACAAAACGCTTGGCTTGATTGTCGTTGTGTATGGAGACTTGACATTCAGAAAGTAAAGCTGCTAACGCAGACAAAGCATGCTCTAAGTTATCTAGCATACGCTATATTGCTTCTTAGAGAAATTAGACAAGAATATGAAAGATTACATTATCTCTTCAGATCAAAACTGCATGCCTGAAGTGAAAAGCATTCACCTTGACAACTATACCCTTACATGTTATTTCCTTCGCAAGACCCTTCGTGGCTTTACCTGAACTTCTGCTTATGAGACTCAACGTAATGGTCTTCAAGACAACTAACTAATGAACCTTTAAACTAGGACTGCTTTTAAATAGTACACGAGATCTGAAGATCCGGTCCCAGTACTGTCTTCTACTCTTTTTCATCAGACATATCAGACAACCAAGCATCAACGTATCCCCTCGCATTCAAGAATTTGCGTTCTCCACAATCGTGGGAATGTTGGTTTACAACATTTAATCGGACCAGAAAGTTGCGCATCCCTCAAGTTGAAACTGTGAATGGGAACAGCTCGGACAATTTTGATGACAAGGCAAATTGTCTGGCTAAATATAGACAAGAAGATACATGGTACTCATGTAGAAGTACACATATGAGCACCAAGGATTCATAGCCCTTGAACGACGAGCGGTCAGCACTCGAACCATTTTGCTTCTGGTACGTTGATTACCCTCCGGTAAGCTTGATTGTTTTTGTATTGCAATGCTTCTGCTTTGGAATGACACGAACAGCCAGGCAACATTCACGTACTCATCATCACCAATGTCAATGTAAGTCATAGCTACTGCTCACTCGCATCAACGCTTGTCACATCACCAACCACGATTCCAAGCTTCAGCAATGATATGAAAGTATTATTGTCTATCAGAGTTAGCAAATAACGCCCCCCATTCCCTTGTCCATACAAACAACAAAGTCTATGTGTTGTGACCTCTATTGCCATCTCAATTGGAAAATGAGAGGTTCTGAAGCTACGTGTGACCTGACGTCAACATCAGATACCTGTCCCGTTGTTCAAACATCCGTATCCAAGATTCCCTACCCGAATACTTTCCCATGTGTCCCCGACTTCCCACTATGGGCGCTAGAACTAGCACCAGACTGACCTTCCGAGCCTCCGACGCTAACAAACAAGTAATTTTTTTTCTTTCAGCGAGAGCTCTCCCACACTCGGGTATCGCACGAGACACCTGGCTCGATCTCACAATCCAAGGCTGAGCTGGAAGCTTGGAAGAGTACCCGGCAAGTAGGTCTGCAAGACGTAACCGGCGACGATCGGGGCTCCGCTCAGGTCCAGAGCGAATTACCCGTGCCCAGCCCGCCCATCCTCTGATCCTGCGGGAAAATAAAACGGGTGGGAACAACGCGACTTGTTCACCCGGGTAACATTGATGAAGATCGCTTGGCTCCATTGTGATGCGCGTACCCGTTCCTGAAGATCTTTTGCACAAGCGAAGGAGGGGGGGAAAAGGAACACCAATGAACGACATGGCAATCTATGAACGAATCCCATCCCTCGTTCGTGGACCCGACGCAGGCAGTGCATGTTTGGCAGCTCGCGGGAAACAAAACCCTGACTGAAACCGCCACTTGCGTAGTTGGCGTCAAGTCAGGCCCGGCAAGCGGAGGACGGGATTGGGCCGGACGGTGGTGCGAGTGGGGGGGGAGCAAGCGGGAAAGTGCGACAGGACAAGAAAACGGCGTCAAACGGAAAGGTCGCTTGCGTCTACGATCGAGATCGCGGAGAGTTTGACACAGATCATCAAGCGACCGCGACGAGTGCGGCGCCGGACTCGAGGCCATTGGGCGGATGACACCGCCAACTAGGCAAGCCGAAACAGCAGATGAACGCGTGCTGTTTGCCTCAACGGCCCGAATGGACGTGATACCAAGAAAAACCTCTAAAGCCGCGCTTCGTGGCTTGGCGGCTGGGGCCCAGCATCGAAAGACGACTCAGCGTCTGGACGAGTTAGAGCTCCGGAAAAAAAGCGCAATGCAAAAGGTCTTGGGAAAAAAACCCGCAGCACCCAGGCGCCGGCGCCGTTTCGGGCTGTGCGGATCAGCCGGCTTCCGACGCTAGCGCACCCGGCGAAGATCCTCATCTCGGGGGCGGAGACGGGGCCCGGACGGACCAGGAAGCTCCCACACTCCTCTCCCCCTTCCTGCCGCAACGACGAGGCGTGCGCAGGCCGCGTTGGCACGGGTGTGACGGACCTTTTGCATCCGTAATGAATGATGGAGACGGTGCTGAGCGGTATGGAGCTGTAGTCACGTTCAGAACTGCCTAATGCGGTCAAGTTCCTGACGTCTCCAGCCTCGATATGTCGGATCATGAGTCGTAAAGAGCCAAAGGGCGCCAATTCTCAGAAGAAAAGAAATCCCACACTCCCTGCGGTAGGATATCATGATGCGTAATGACGTGACGCACGACGAAGCAAGACGATTACAATGATGGTATTACTGGACCTAGAACAAACCCGCTCGGAACTCCACTCCCCCCCTCATCTCATAGCTCGGCACTCCGGTCCGTCAACAGCCGGTTCCGCGCCAGCACCTGGTCCACCAGCTCCTTGCCGGGGAAGTCGATGATGACGACGCCAGTCTTGCCGCTGTCGCCGCGGTCGGCCGTCGCGGCGAGCCAGTCGCCGGTGCGGTCGTTCATGCCGGCCACGGTGCGGTTGAGGTTCCCGGCGGCGGCCTCGATGGGCAGCACGCCGACGGAGGCGCTCAGGTGGGCGAGGTACAGCACGCGGTTGGCGTGCGGCTTGGCGGTGGCGGCGCGGCGCAGGGCGTTCTCGATGGCCTCCCACTTCATGTAGAGGTGGTCGACGCTGGGGATGATCCAGAGGTCCTCGAGGACCATGTCGGCGGACTCCCAGACGACGCCGTAGGGGCTGTCGGGGCCCTTGGAGGGGAAGTTCTGCAGGAGGAAGATCTTGCCGCGCAGGGCGCCCAGCGTCGGGTAGGGCTTGCGCGGGTTGTGCTTGCGGAAGTGGGCTTTGGCGCCGGCCGAGGTGACGGTGGAGTTGTGCAGGTAGAAGTTGAAGGCGTCCTCAAAGGTCATGGTGTTGGCGCCGAGGGGCCGGCCCTCCTCCTTGAGCCGCATGACGACGGTCTCGCTGGGGTGGTCGTCCAGGAAGTCGAACACGGTGAGAAGAACCTCGGTGTAGGAGTAGCCCGTGGGCATAGAGGCGTGGTAGATGTCGATGGTGTCGTTGACCAGGCGGCCGCGGATGTCGAGGTACCGCATGCCGGCGTGCAGCTGGGCCGACAGGTTGTGGTTCTGGCATTGGAAGACCTGGTTCTTGAGGTCAAAGGTCATGGTGTCGTGGGTGCCCGGGATGGACAGGCTGGTGAGGTTGGTGCTGTCCGGGATGGCGCGCATCCACTCGGCGTGGTCGGCGCGGTCGACGTCGAAGGAGTAGTGGGATTCATAGCCGCGGTAGCAGTGGTTCTTGGACTTGACGAAGCACGGCGCCAGGGACAGCAGGACGGAGAAGAGGCCCGAGATGAGGACGAAGAAGGTGAGGACGTAGAGGAGGGGCATGCAGTGGAAACGCATCTTGACCACGGTGAGTATACGGGGGGCCGGGCAGGCGAGTGAATGAGTGAATGAGCGAACGGGCTAGGGTGGTACGTAAGTGAGTGAGTGACACTTGTTTGCAGTGAGTGAGCGAGGCTGTGGTGAGCTGCGCGGGCGGGAAGAGATCCGAGAGGTCCGCGATGCACGGATGAGGCTCCCCCCACGGGTGAGACGCGGATGACGGAGGTCTCCAAGGACGTTCGCGGTCTCCAGGCAGTCTCCGGCACGGAAGCCCACCCCGTAGCGACTGCAAGTCGGGGGAAAGCGCTTAGAGGAAAGGAGACGGGGAAAAAAGGGACGGCGCTTGGCTCGCGGGGAAAACGTGAGACTCGAAAACGTGCACCAAGAGAACCAAACTTCTCGCTCTTGCAATCTGTCGACACTGTTCAATGAAGTCAGGGGGATGATGTTCAGTCAGATGCTTTCCCAGAGCCTCCGACGCACTCCGTGGCTTTCCTTTGCCCACGTGCACGCGTATCAAGGCCGCACCAATGTTGTTCCGGGATTCGGGTCGCCTCTGGTCGGGACGCGGGAGGCTCAAAGCGTCAATCTCTGTTTCGCCCCTGAAATCATAAGCACCGTCGGCGACTTTGGGATGGCGAGGCCCAAAGGTGAGATGGGCAAACTCGACTCGCCTCGCCGCACTGATGGAGATGATCCCGTGTAGCACACACACACACACACACACACACACACACACACTGGCCCATCAAACATTCCCGAAAGAAGCTTGGCTTTGGTGTCCGAGTTTAAAAAGGGAGGAGCGTGGATAAGGTGCAAAAAGGGCCAGATAAGCCCTCGAGAGCGCAGAGCTTGGGCCCCCTTCCCGGCGGGGAAGCAGAGACAACGCGGCGGTCGGTACAGGGCACTACCCCGCGCGGCTTCGGCGGCATACAGCACGCGGCCGATCTGGGCCACCGCAAAACAACGACACTTCGGCCGCCAATTCGGGGTCGCACGATGGATGGATGTGAAACCCACGGGAACATGCGGTGAGCCGCGCGCTGCGTGCAACATCACGCTTCGAGCGACCACCGCACAACAGGCATTAGGAACAGGTTATTGGAACCTCGGAAACGCACTCGGCATGCCGGGCACCCTGGCTGGTCACGTCTCTCGTCACCCCCACGCTTTGGATAGCGAGGTGGTTTCAAATCTGTGCTATGCCTGACGGTCGGTCGCTGTCAAGATTTCCAGAGGCTTCGGCCGGTATTCCCTGGGCGTCGTCTCCGAGGACACCCAGTCTGCCTGCAGTTTGGCAGAATGTTCCAAACACACCTCGCGCCACGATGGGCTGCCAAAGGTGCCATGCAGTCCGTCCTGCAAAGCCCCGCCGCTTCCTAATGCGCCCGGGAACTCTGAGCAACCATCGCCCAAGAAAACCTTCCAGCCTCCCCATTTCCTCGCGGCTTTTCCCCGCCGACAACAAGCAGAACCTCCAGTCCCCCTCCCCATCTGTCAACGTACATATCCCCACCATGGAAGCCCAACCCACCGAAAGCGGCGTCGCCTGCACCTCGGCGGCGCGGGTGCGTACATGGCATGACGCCCCCGCTTCCTCAGGAATATGTCGTGGAGCCCTGCTCCGCTGCGAGCGAGTTCGCAGAGGTCGCCGACGAGACACGGCTCTCTCGCTCGGTAGCAAGGGTGTCTAGATACCACACGGGGACGCGGTGTGCTGTGACGGCCGCGGTGCAGACGTACCCCTCAACTTTTCTGCTGACCTACGGATGCTCGGGGTGGCAAGAGGCATGAGGCGGTGGACCACTTCTGTGCCGTTCCTTGAATCCATTGTGTTGCCGAGTTGACATTGGCGAGCGGGTGCCGGAACGGAGGGCCCAGTAGGATGTGGCGCGGGGCCCACGGAGTTCAAGTGTTTGCCACGGCGCGCCTAAAAATGTTTAATGTTTGAATTAACTCCAGGCCGGCGGGCGACAAGATGGGTTGCAGTTTTGAGGCTGAAAGCGACACTCGCAAGCCGACATGGACGGACGGCTCGCCCGCCCCGGTTGGTCAGTGGCACTCTGAGAGTTGTATCTACCGTCGGGCTGGATCACTTTCGGCGACGTGAGGCGAAGTCAGGCTTTTGACTACTCTGGTAAGGGTTTTTGACGTCGAGTGTCTTCGTTTGATAATACGAAGTCCCTCTTGTTAGCCTCTCTAGATCTGTATCTAGCTCGCTGGAGGCACACTGACAGTCATTTACACGAGGTTCACACTGCTGACTAAGACGCGCACCGTGCCCGCCTTTACTACATAGTATAGTACCATCAGTCGGCACCCGCCAAACGAACAAGACTACTCGGTACTATGTACATAGCCGGGCCTCGTAGCGAACACAACATCAGACCCACGACGAGCAGGTGCCATTGCCCTCTGCAACCCACCGCGGTTCGGGCGTGCCGTCAAGAGGCCCGCAAGTCGAGGACGTCAGCAGTCCTCTCGCCCACTCTCAAGGTTTCCACAAACCAGCGCATTCATCATCGCGTATCTCTGGCCCGTGTTGCACTTTGCATCACTAGCCTCCGCGAGGTGGGTGGTTTAGTGCCGTGAACGACCGGATTAAAAGGGTTCCATCTTTTGGAGAGTGGCCCAGTGGAAAAGAGTTCCCGAACTGCCTCTCTCTCTCTCTCTTCTCATCGTTCGCTCTCTAACCCCGCCGCCACAAGATTGCATCACGGGTACCGCATGGCCGGATTCCTCGTCCAAGAGACAATCTCACGAACGCCTCGCCCGTTGCTCTGGTTGCCCGTACCTACTCTTACCGCCGTGCTGAGAATGACTGAGGACTTTTTACCAACCGCCGTAGCCCTCGAGGGCGGCTCCAGGTGATCGCTCGCGCCTCGTATCCCCCCAATCTCTTCCCTACACCATCCCATCCATCCCTTTCGTATGCATGCATGCATTACCACCCACACACCACTTTCCTCACGCAGGCCCGCCCAACCCTCCCTCGGCTGGGGGGAACCGTTCATCGGTTTCCATCAAATCCATTCGCCAATCGCGCGCGCGCGCCGTCCTCGAGCTGTGTTATTCTTTTCAACAACAAGAGCCTCCCCTGGGCCGAACGCCGTCCCAATCAGCGTCCCGCTTGGCGGGGCAACGTCTTTCGCGCGCGCCGCGCGGGGGGGAACTGCTGGCCAAGGAAACCGACGAGTCGAACCTAGCCGTCGGCACATTGCGCCTCCGGGACGTTAGTGCGTGTGCCGAGTCCTCTTTCGCGCTACGATCGTCTGTTGCAGATGCCATTTATCAAACGTCGTGGATGGCGCGAGAACAAACCCTCGGTAGGGGCAGGGTTTCCTCGACGACTGGCTGGACGAGAGTGCAAAAGTGGGAGAGGCGGGAGATACAGTAGAACAGAGAAAGAAAAAAAAAAAAGAAGAAAAAGGTTAACTGAGCACGCCTAGGCGACGGTCCTGGGTACGACCTTGCTCCTGGTGGCCCCTCCCTTCCTTCGGAGGGGACGCCGTGGGAATTCCTTTGGCTATCGGGCCTTTGCGAGGCCACAATCTTGTTTTCCTGCCCGGCGCCAGTCGAAGAGCGGTAGAGGCCTTGCTCTGCATGCCGCTTTCGCTGCTGCGTTGCCCCGCATTGGGTGCCGCAGACGATGAATTGACTTTTTTGGGGAAAGAATTCCTTTTTATTTCTTCATTTTTTATTTCTTTTCCTTTCCAAGCGGGAGCGGTTCGGCCTTGCATGACATGAGATGACCACCAGTTCGGCCGCCGCGCACCGAGTGGTGAGAACGTAGCCAAGCTGCACCAGCATCATGGGTGAATGCGAACGAAGCCTGCGCAAGAAACCTGGTATTTGCTAGCGCGTGGGGGGGGGGGTTTACCTCTCTCTCGCGCACCTGGTGCACCATGTAAGCGTGGTGAGCCCTCGAGACAAGAGGGGACCAGCTGGATCCCGGCGCAGCATCGCGCATGCGTTGTTGCGGCGGGCGGCCCAATCGGTGCCGAGGTTGCGCGTTCTCTGCAAGCAGGAGACGCCTCGTTTACGGGTACGAGAACCCATGTGCACACGCGAGGCTGGCGATACGAACCACAGGTCCGTCATGTGGTGTGTCTGGCATGCTGACCGTGCCGGCGCTGAGTAAAGCGGAAGGCGAACCATCACCACACTGGGTGACGAGCACCTCCCGGCATGGCGTGCTGGAATGCCAATCTGGCTGCAGCCGACGATGTGACGAGTTCGGTGCAGCTGGGATTGTTCACGGGTCTTCATAGGGGTCCCACGGTAGCTGAGTAGAGTGTCTACTATGGGTAGGTACAGTAGGAATCAGATGAGCCTCTGCCGAAGGTCGGCGCAGCGCGTAGACTGTCTCCGTCTTCTTCGGAAGCTTCTCTCGCGTGGGACTCGAGCGTTTCGGCGTCTGGGGTTGAGCAACGGGGAATATCGCGGCACGCGCCCCCATCCATGCTTCTGTCAAGAAGCCAGAAGCGAGTGTTTATTTCTCCGGGAACTGCCCCCTAACCCAGGAATGATGCCTGCCTTAAGCGGGTTGACAAATGCCGCCGCAATGTTCCGCCTTGGATGGCGGCGGCACATGTTGGAATGGGCGTCGAGAATTGGAGATGCTCTCCCGAGTCTCTACCTCCTTGCGGCCCCGAACGATGGACACATGCGGCCATTGCCACACAAGCGTGCCCGAAACGGGGTTAGACCGCCGGCATGCCGTGATGTTGGGCGCCATGTTGGGAGCATGGGAGAAGAGTCAATCGCCCGGTCTTTTGCTTGCGACGGGCGGACGACGGCCTTGGGTTTTGGCGTTTGCAGCAAGGATCACGACCGGGAGGCCGACTCAAAGGGTGGCAGTGGCAGGCACAAAAGCGACCCAAGAGCCAAGACCAGTACCAAGTCGGTAAGGTCTGCCGCGTGTCGGGCGCTGGCCCCCCTGGTCCTGGGGAGAGGAAACTCCTCTTGACCGTAGCTCACAAATCAATTCAATGGTTCCAACGGGCGAAGGGGCAATGCCCATTTGCGGCGAGAGAAGGAGCGTTGAGGGTGTAACCTGATGCGGCGCCTTTAGTTACGATGGAGGTATAGGCAGAGTCACAGGCGGAGGGGATCCTGTTCGATGGCATCGGTAGTGGCAGGCCAGGATGTGAACCCGCAGTGGTGCAGCGGTGCTATCGACACCGGTGTTCCTGTTGCTCCGTTGATGTGAGTGCGAGTGGGACGCGGAAAGGGAGCGAAGTACGACGGTTCATGACGAGAGAACGATGGTCGCGACCCTGGTGCCGGGTTGCAGATGGCCCGTCGGCAGCATGGGGCGAGATGAATCATGGAATCTGAACCGAGAGAACCGGCAGAATGGAGGGTAATGGAAGAGAGATGACCCGGCATGCCAGCGGTCTGGGGGCTGGCGAAGAGCTCCGCGCCCATCTGGACGGGCATCGAGAGAATCGCAAGCCCGCCAGTGGCCAGAAAGGTTTGGTAGATGAGAAAAGGGTTTGGTCGCCGACGACAGTGAGACCCCCGGGGCGCCAGGCCAACGACCCAGGCAAGGTAAAGTATCAGATAATGTAGGATATATTGCTGCTTGTTTGTGCGCGCCCGAAGCAGCCGGCAACCCCGGGCTACGCTCTCGTATCGCTGCTCTCACTGTGAACAATAGGTAGAGCCCCCGAACGGGATGCTCGTAAACTATAGCAAGGAGGCGGCGCAGAGTAGACCAGGCAGGACCTGAGGCCATACAGCGAGCGAGTGCAAGCTTGGCCTTATGGGGGCGTCCGGAGGCGACGCCAGTACCAAATAATGGTATTTCAGGAGCGACAAGACGCATCGCTCAGTCAGCGAGAACACTGGCACGACAGGCTCAAGGGACAGAAGGGGAAAACGTGGCCGCCCTGCGGCGAAACAAGCAAGGCGGAATAAAGCAAGTCGTATGGGGTTGGTGACGGTGGATGCACCACGACTCAGACATCTCCTGGAAGCAATCAGCCGAGTGGGCGTGTTAAGATAAGCAACAAGATGAAGGGGCTGATTCAAATATGAAGATCCAACCGAAGGCGGTTTCCCCGGAGCGCCTGCAGCTGGAATTCAGCCCAAGCATCAAACGCGCACACTGCAGCGAGCATTTCTGCATGTTGTCGTTGCCACCTCGCTCAAGCTTGTGTCTACTGTGGTACCATGCAGAGAAGTAATCGCAGCAAACCGCCTTTGAATGGCCAGCGAGGGCGAGGTGCGGGTTTGTTCCAAAATTGGCAGGCTGGATGGGCGGTAGGGTAATCCCCTGCGGGCTCGTGAATCCTGGGCGTCTTTTTTGGCGTCCAAAGATCATCGCTGTGGGGGAGAACTCAGTCGGTATCACAGCGCTTCAGCCTCCAGTTGGCGGCGCCGGCGGTGCTTGGGTTGCGCGCCAGTGTCACCACATCTGGCGCCGGAGTTTGGGCGGAAGAGGGTTTGTGGTCTGGGAGGGGTGAGAAACATTGGAAGAACCGTCGTTCGCAGCTGGTGGACGCTTGGTACTCTGTACTCTGCACTGGGAGCGGCTACGGCACGGAATGCAGGCATCATGCCTCGTGGATAAACATCATTTTGGCCAGGCACGGCACAAGCGCAGCACGGCGCGCACGCATCTTTGGTGTTGTTGATGTGATTTTTGTGCCAGATCCACCCAGCAGCGGATGTCGAGAAGAATGGCAAGATGAACTGGTCCGTGCGTCCTGGATGCTTGGCAGTGGAGAGTGACGACATTCGGCATGGTGTTGAGATGACAGGGGAGGAAGGAGGAGAGAGAGGGACGGAGGGGAGGGAAGGCGGTGGTGGGTCGCGGTTCTTGCCCCATCACGGCCGGCAGCGCAGAGCAGTGACAATGGCCCACCATCACCATTCGGCCTCTTCACGTAAAAGCGAATGGGGGAGGAGGGCTATCGAAGGCGGTACGATAAATATCAACTAGCGCCTGCATCAATGCAAACGCTGGCAGGATCGTGCAGCGGTTCACCAACCGCGGATGACTGGAGGAGGAGGACGCAAGGGACCAGACGAGAAACATAACATAAGGAGACGCTGTAATTGAGATTGACCGACGCCGCGTCTGCTCATCCACTCAGACGGCGTCGCTGCTCTCGGCCACTTCTGTCGGTCCGTCCGCGCAGCGTTTGATTTCGATATTCATCGAGACCCTGCAAGCCTGACAAGTGCTAAGCTGCATCAGGCCCCAAACTCGGGATGGATGCGCCGGGTACGCGGGCGGGCTCTTCAATGGCTAGCCTCTGGGCCGGGGTGCTGTGTCGAGAGGTTCGTGCTGCTGACCCCCCCCCCCTCTCTCTCTCTCTGGGTCATCGGTCGGTGGTGCGTCTGTTGGCCATGATGCTGGAGATTCCCCTGTTCGCAGGGCAGCTCTAGAATGCCAGGGAAACCAGGTTGGGCAGACTGCGAGTGGGCTGGTAATGAGTCGGGGCTTGTCCACTACCTACCTACCTGTGTGAGAGCAATATGAGCAAGGCAAAAGGATCCTCGGACCACGATGGTGGTATTCCAGTCGTGTTATGAAGGAAGTCGACATAACGATCCAGAGCCGTGCCGTCCGAGTCCACAAGATGAGCCAGGAGGACGAGGCGATTACCCTTTACCCTGATTCTCCGAGCATTGCTAGCTCATCCCCGTCTGGCCGTCCATTGGTCCCGATTGGGTGTGGATGCAACGGCGAACGGCAACATCGCGCACGTCTTGGTCCTTTTCTTCTTCTTGCGAGGCCGGCGCGAGAGATGGCGTCCTGCTGTGCGAGCTTCACACGTATCATGATGTGTCGTGTCGTGTCGACTTGGGTTGCTGAGATGTTCCATCCACCACCACCACCACCACCACCGCCACCGCCATCGTCCAGCGTCCTGCGACCGCCGGCCATTGAGACGCTCGCACGCACGCACAACATGTCCCAATGATGCGTGATCCACTCGCCCATTTCTCAGCTCTGTGTCCCACGCCGACACTGCGGTCTCTCCAGTCTCACAGGCACTGGCATTGGCACGTTCACTCGGACTGGCATTTGTGATTGAGAGACGGCTTGGCAGCGGGAAGACTCCAGACGGACTAGAGGCAGACCACTCAGACCAAGATAGGCAGTCGACCAGGGTTACCACGGGCGGGTCGTGCTGTTACCGGCCTGGTCCTGGTCATTGGCCTGTCCCCCCGTCACGTCAAATCCACTCTTTTCTGCAGAGTTCCAACCACCCAGGGTCCCACCAGCAATTACTGCCAATCTGTGTGCATCTTGGCCTTAGCTGTTGCTGGCTTGCTTGCTGCTGCTGCTGCTGTTGTTGCTACTCGTGCTTGCCAACAACGCCTGGTCGCCTCGTTCCGCCGCGCCAAACTCCACTTGTTACCATCGCCCTCTAGCGTCCTTTTTGGATATCCCATTTTCCCAGTGTCTCCCCATCATCATCATCACCATCATCCTCGTTCATCCTGGGGCGTGCCCGTACGTCCCTGGTCACCCTCCCTCCTCACCTGGCTCTGCCAGCCAGCCAGCTGCAGCCGTGACCCGGCTTCTGCCTCTTTACCTGTAACCTCCCTCGCCCGATCCACCACCTTTCTTCCTCGACGCTCGACTTCCCTCCTTCTCCTTCTTCCCTGCTTGGCCCTGGCGTTTCTCTTTCCGCCTCCCTCCGTCCCCTAGCCTCTGCGGGTACCTTTTAGCCTAGCCACATTCGTTTTTTCTTCACTAGTTTTTATTTTATTTTTGTTTTCGACGCTGCGGGTAGCTCTTCAAGTACTCCGCCTTTGCGCCTTTGACTGCCCAGCACCCCCCGGCAAAGACAGAGCGAAAAACACCACCAGCACCACCAGCACCACCACCACAATCGCTTCGCTTGGCTGCAGTGTCTCTGCCATTCTCTCGTTTCCCGGCCCTTGCTTTCGTCGGGGTCTTACTCCTTGTCGCTGCTAGCTGGTTGCTGCATCTCCCCCACGCATCTACTGCTGCCGTTGCCGTTGTAGCTGCAGATACCAGATCGGACCAGATACCACTCGTCGGTTGACGCCCTCGTTCTGCTCGCCACCACCTCCTCACTCGCTTGTTGTCTTCCTTGCCTGCCTCTTTCGCTTCCCTCTCCTTGGCACCTGCTACTTTTCTACCCAAGGCTGCCATACCATCACCACTTTTCCAACCTCACCCCCTCCCTCATCTCCTCTCTCTCCCTTCCCCAAACTCATCGCCTACGCCAAGGACGCCGTCGACGACAAGGCATAGCCCTGGCTGTCTGATCTTGCCTATCGACGGCTTTACCCACAGGCCACTCCTTAATCGACTGTCCCTCTCCTAGAGGAGGAAGAAGAAAACGGACGCTCGTCCACTAGAAAGAGGGAGTACCATAATTATACTCGGCTTTGTTGCGCACCCGGCGGTCTTGCATCTGTCTCACAGGTCTCCGATTCTTATTCCCAAATCCGCGCGCTAGTTGTCCCTAGGGGCAATCAACTCGGTCGCTGGTGGATGCGCTTGGCTGCGCTGCTAGTATTATTCGCCGGGTTCACTTTGGATTTCACATCTGAACCCATTAACCCTTTTGCCCTCTCCGTCCATACTTGGCGCCAACAAATCTTGTGCGAACGCCACGACCAAGCCGTCTCACTCTGCCAATTCTCTTCCAGTTCTCTCTCCCAGCCTCATCGTCGTTTGAGTCGGCACCTTCCCTCGAGGCCTTTCTCGCTTCTCAAAAAGACCAGACACACAAGAACCCTCCTCCCCCCGCCTGCTTTGGAGTACATCTCGACGACAATCGACGCCTTTGTCGCCGTCCCGTCCTCGCGTTTGCGTCGACTGCCCTGCGGTTTCCCGATCGCTTGCGTGGTTGTGTAGGACAGGTACAGCGCCTTGGCTTTGGAAGCACCTTTTAACCTTTCCTCCCGCCGGCCACCGACCCATCCAGACGTCAGATGTCCGTTTTGTGAGGCCCTGACTACAGGAAGCGTGAGTGCAAAGCTTCCTGGCGTGCCCTGCTATTGGATCCGAGGTTATCCTCTGAACCTAAAACACCTACATCCCCTCAGTCCTGGATACGAACGCTGAACGAGATTCTCCTCATAGATCCGCCCACCGAGATAGAGCCATTATGACATTCACCGAACGAACCACGAGGTGCCTGGGCATCATCGCCCTTGTCCTCGTATCATGGTCGACGCTGGCCCAAGCCGCACCCGAGCCCGATTTCCTTCTGCCTCGACAATTGACGCAGACGCTTTGTTCTAGCCAAAATACGGCTTCCATGAGCGCAAGTATGTTGACACCACTTTGAGAAGCAGGGGTGGCTTTTGGCACCTGCCGGGATTCACATGGCAGCCTTCACGTTCTTCCCGATCTCCATTGCCAGTTGCAAATCGATATGGATGCTAACACGCCGTTCTAGATCTCAGTATATGGCAAACCAACGGACTGTGCCAGGACTTCTGCACCGCCAAAAACTACGCCTTTGCCATTGTGCAATGGCAGTCTTGTTGGTGTTCAGATGTTGCCCCAGCAGCCTCGACCGAAGCGGAAGTTAGCGACAAATGTAACGATATCTGTCCCGGCTACGATATTGAGCACTGCGGCTCGAGACCCAACTACTACGGTTATCTGGCCCTTGCCAAGAACCCTACCAGCACCGCGGGCAGCGGAGGCGACAGCACGTCGTCCCAAGCACCCTCTACAACAGCAGTGAGTATTCCCATCCCGCCCCATTTATGTGAACTCCGTGCGTGACTGGGCGTGATTCCCTTCCCCCGATCCCGATCCCGCTCTCAGACTCCATCATCTCACCTCCACAACGTGCGATGCCTTGGCTTAATCGTCTGGAATCCAGGCCCCTCCGGCCCCGCCTGTAACATCCGTTCAAGTTGTCACAAAAACTGAGATTATTCAGAATCCAACAACGTCTGAATCGGAAACGTCGACCACGTCTTCAACAACATCAGTATGCCCTCACAGTCCCAACAAGCTTGCCGTGGCCCATTACCAACATTTGATAAAATGACGGGGTGTATCGCTAAGGGACGATTGCTGACCTCATTTTAGGATGTTCAAACATCGACATCAAGCAGGCCTAGAACGACTGTCCAGACGGTAACCGCCGATGGAACCGTACGAACTGTCACCGTCACGCCGACTGCTACTGGAACCGATGGAGCAACGGGCGCCTCAGAATTGAGCCCCTCCAGCCAATCGTCATCAAATGGACCGAGCACGGGTACCGTGGTGGGAATCGTAGTGGGTGTTATTGGCGCTGTTGTGGCCCTAGCAGGTCTAGGACTCTTCTTGTTCTTCAGACGACGGAAACAACGCCAGAACGAGAACGACAAGTACGATGAGCCCAGCCATCGGGGCAGTTCAGCTGGTATGACCGGATCGCCACGCAACCCTGAAATGGTTGTCAACGTGGATGGAGGACGATGGGACCCCGACGCAACCAGCGAACAACGGAGAAGCCGACTGCTCGCGCACGACCCTCGCCTAGATCCTCTCCCGAGGGGCTTGTACGTACGTAACAAGAGCGCCGAGAGCATCAACACCCTACGCGACGACCAAGATTATTCCCGTAAGGTTCATCAGCCGGTCCTGCGGGCGACCAACCCGGACCCCGAATGAACAGCGAAGACGGCATCGGGCGGACCAAGATGACGAGATATAACATCATCGTTTACGACGTACACGAAATCGACCCCGGTACAAATTTCGGTCTTTGCATTGCGCTTTTGAGATACCAGGACGGCGTTTCGAATTCCACTTCACACGACACTCCATTGGAGGGCATTGGATGAGGGACACTCGCGGCAATACCGGATTTACGAGAGCCCCTATTGGAGAAGGACATCTGCATTAGTACACACGATGGGCATGAGGCCTCAGACTACGAACACGAACAAATCACTCGAGCAATACAAGAGCTCCGGCCGGCGGCCGCCATAATTTCAATTCTGCATCTCCCATTTTCGATTCGCGGTTTGGGGATTGCAACAGAACGAGAGAAGATTGCAGCCAGGGGATGAGCGACACCAAACTGCCGAGCCGAGCGGTCACGGAGGAGATAGAGAGAGGAAGCTCTGTATCTCGATTTGAGACCTGATCACGAGTTCGCAGGTATAATGTTAAACGGCAAGTGCACATACACAAATGAGACGTGGACCAGGTAGATACCAATGACGGGAAGCACGAGCTTGGTTACAAATGGTAGCAATCCGACTCGGCACCTTGTTTACAGGGCACAGTTTGTGGTTGAAGAGGTTCCTACGACACGTAATAGGGTAACCAAGGACGGTGGAGGTAGCACCAAGTTGGCCCAGCTGAGTCTGGCAAACAGTTCTGTTGGGCACAGGCGGTATAGCCTACCGACAGATAGGTGTCTTGGGGCATCCGAACAGCTGGACCATGTTCGCTGCTGGAGCACGTCAGAAAAGTTTTTCTAGCTACGTAGTTGCGAGAATCATAATTACAAATCGACGCGTACAAATGTTTCACCACCTCCATATCAGGTGCAGCGGGCGATGGGGATCAGCTCTGCTGTAAACAAGACCGCTCGCTGTCTTGGATATTTCTTGCTTATTCCTGGTTCGAGCCAGGGCCCTTGGAACCACGGCAAGTAGCGGCGCGTATTCGATACGGAAGTACGAGTAACTGACACGCAATGGACGAAATGGCACAGGGGTCATGGCATTTCTGCCTGATAATTGTTCGTTTTAACGGGGACCACTCGGGCTGAGGTCGTCCTCGGCCGTGGCTCACGGACCGATGACTGATGAAGGTGGGAAAAGGACGAAGATGGAGGGTCGGAAGCGGCACGGATAGGCCGCGGTCGGGGGAGAGTGTGCACGCAGAGTGGGCGATCGCAACTTTTTGCTATGGAGCGCTGGGAGACGGAGGCCCGGAGGCCGCGGAATTGGCGTGCAGAGAGCGTGTAGGTGCGCGCGCGCGCGCGCGCGTGTTGTTGCGTGGTTGATGTCATCTCGCAGCGTTGGTTAATTTTGCAGAGATTTCCTCCCCCCATCTGCGTTAGATTAGGGGTTGGATGGGCGAGAGAGAGAGAGGGTGGACTGCATGGGAAAGCTTAGCGTAATGGATGGAGATGATCTGATGGATACGGGGGGGGGGGGGGTGTGCGTGCTGGAAATGCGGGTTTGTTGGTTTCCCTGGGTGGTTTCACGGTCTGCTTAAGTAAGGATGGTGGATTGCACAAGCAGAGCGGTTTGGCATCGCGAAATGGTTGTGCCAACGACGGTCCAGAGAATGCGGTTTAGGGGCTTGATTCTGCTGGTCTCTGTGCGAACGGGGAGGTAGTGAAATGAGGCTCAGCCCAACCGGCGTCATGGACCGGACGCGATCGGGCGAGCAAGGTGAATCACACTAGGCCGGTAGCCCACGGCGCCGTCTGCGTGATGGAAGGTGTTGGATCCAACCGGTATAAGCGCGGGTTCGCTGGCCGCCCTCGGAGAGGAGGCGTCGATAGTCGGGGGCCTCCCCTATTCCATTGCGATGGACACAGACCCGACGGCTCACTTGCGGTCTTGAACTAATAGGTGGCGTCAGTCAGGCGAGATAAGCATAGATCGGAGCGCGGGAGCGAGGGAGGTAGAGAAGAAAAGTTGCATGTTTCGAAACGAGCTGGACTGGGGAGGGGGTTGAGATGCTCATAATCTAATGGACGCGAGACCTGGCGTCATGTTGGCCGTACAGTTGTGTTTCAGCAAGAAGACAATTGCCCAGAGGCGAGAGACACTGTTTTAGATTCACTCGGGAATGCCAAGACATGACGGCAAGCCGCTCCGGTTGTCGTTCACTTTGGGGGTCGTAGGTAGGTAGGGGACGGCGGAATTGCGCTTCGCAGTACGACCGGGTACGAGGAGGAGGCGGGTTGACTCGTGTCCCGCCATGCGTGGCCCGTAAAGGGGCTGTGTCCCGCCGGCGCCTCACGCCCGTGGCTGAGGAGGTGGGAATAGCTTCAGCTCAGCTCCGGTAGAAGTTGAGACGACGACATGCGGCGCGCTGTGGCGGAAAGTGGGAGGGCGCGTCGCGTGGCCCGGGAGCTAGATCGATGCACACGACCTTGGCTGAACGTGCTCCGTGGAAAATCGGCCTGTGACGTCGTCTCCTGTCAATCACCAGCACGTCCGATGTGATCGTCTCGTCAAAGTGGCCTTGCGTTTGATCAGCGTTGATGCTCTGACGGCGTAGCACGCACTGCAAGAGACAAGGGGGGGGGGGGGGGAAGCCAGCAAAAAAAAAAAAAAAAAAGAAAACCCTCGGACGAATGACGGTTCTGGGCGTCCAAAGGTTTTTGCGCCCCAAGGAACCGAGGGAGTCAAGGAGCTCAAGTCCCTGCATGGGGAGGGAAGGGGACGGACGGCGCATCTATGCATCTCTTCGGAGATTTTGTTTGAGCCTAGCTTTTTTTCCTCACTCCTTCTCTGCTCTCTCACTCCTGTGTTTCCGAATTCTCAAACCTCGCGCGGGAAGCATGTGGGAGGGAGGGAACCGTTTGTCGTGGATCCCACCCTTGCCCATAGCCGGGCTTGGATATCGAAATAGCAAAGGCAATGAGATGCCCCCCGTAAGAGTACGCGTTCACTTCGGGGACGCTTGTGGCTTCACGATGCGCTGGCTAGCCGGTGCGGCTCCTCCCCCCCCTCTTTCCCTCCAAAGTCAGCGGGAAATGGCAGTGACGAATGACCGAGAGCACGCTAACGGCGAGGCACTTTACAGAGTACATGGAAGCTCGCAGCAAAAGGCCAGACGAAGACGCGACGAGGAGGGAACCCCCCTCCACTCGGCCGCTGACTGGACGTCGCCGTCGACAGCGGCCCTGTAATTTTACTGGCGTCTGCTTTAGCGAGCCCTTGGCACAGCCACTCGTCAAACGAGGGAGGTACCGGACCTGGGCCCTGAGATTTCATTCAGCTCCTGGGCTGGGTACCACGGTAGGAGAGACTGGGCGCGAGATGGGCGAACCCCGGATGCTGATGCTCTGGCTGCTCCTTCCCTGCTCCTTGCTCCTGGGTTTAGTCCTGTTGCCATCTGCGTCGTGTGAGTGAATGAGTGTACCTACGTCGCTATGTGTGTGTGTGTGTGTGGTGCATCCGTACGTCTGTGTCTTCTCCCCCTCCGTTTTCGCATTCCATCGTCATTTCTCTCCTTTCCATACCCACGACCCCCCGACTCTGCCTCTATCTCTTCTCTCGTCTCCTTTGGTGTGTGTATCCTGTTCGATTCTTTCCCTCGCGCGGGACACGCCCACGCCCGCTGTTCATCACACCGCCAATTTTGTCGCGAGACCCCCCCAAGACCCGAAACGACGACGATACCCGAAGGCGACCACGACTACGACCACGACCCGGGCTGTGCTTGCGTGAGACGGACGGGTTTAATCTTTTTTGTGGAATCTTGCAAGAGAAGGATCGGCCTGGGCAATATTGCTGGCGGACTGGGGAGGGATCATCGACTGGAGGCACCCGACACCACGATCCCGAATACAGGTACTCGACGCGGAAACATAGGTAGCGAGCATCGCATCGCATTCCATCGAAAAACGAACCGGAAACGAAAGCCGCTCGATCCATACTCGGCCGTCTTGCTGCTTTCCTCACCCGCTTCTCCGTCCAACATTGCGAGCACGCGACACCCTCGAAAGAAACATTCGAAAGCCACGAGGCGATCAAGCTCCGCCAAGACCGACACCCGCTCTGTTCCTGCAGCTGGCGAGTCTTGGCGATCGTCCAATCCGCCCAACCCACCTCTCGTCGTCTGCACCGAGCGAGGCCGGGCCTTCCGACGACAATACCGACTCTTCTTTGCTTCTTCCGGCCGTCACCCGCTCCGAGCTCTCCGCTCCGCCTCCGACCACCGACCGACCACAAGACCCTTCTCGGCAGGGCCGTGAGCCGTCATCATGAACCTGACATGCAATTCGACGCTCGAAGAGCTGAGGAGTATGTCGCCCTGCCCGACCACCCAAACACAGCCCATCGCCCCGAAAGCACGCAACAAAGCAAGCTAACATGCTCACCCCGTCGCAGTTCTCCCCGGCTCCGAGATCCTCATCGCCGGCCCTCTGACCTTCCATGACCTCGCTCTCATCATCGCCGGCTCCTGCACCATCATCGCCGTCTGCCTGTCCCTCTACCTCGTCTTCATGCACTCCATCAACTACACCAAGCCCCGCGAGCAGCGCCAGATCATCCGCATCCTCTTCATGGTCCCCATCTACGCCGCCTCGTCCTTCCTGCAGCTCTACTACTACTGGCACGCCGTCTACTTCCAGCTCATGAGCGACTGCTACGAGGCCTTCGCCATCGCCTCCTTCTTCTCGCTCCTGTGCCACTACCTCGCCCCGGACGTGCACACCCAAAAGGACTACTTCCGCAACCTGTACCCGATCAAGCCCTGGGTCTGGCCCCTCAACTGGTTCGCAAAGTGCTGCGGAGGCCAGAGGGGCCCGTGGCGCACCCCCAAGAGTGGCCTGACGTGGTTCAATGTCGTTTGGATCGGTGTCTACCACTACGTCTTTATCCGCGTTGCCATGACCGTCACCGCTGTCGTGACCCAGTACTACCAACGCTACTGCGAGAGTTCAAACAACCCCGTCTTCGCTCACATTTGGGTACGTTTGCCTCCTTTTTTCTTTCCTTCTTCCCCCTCGTGAGCTTGAGGATCCCGGCTAACATCCACAGGTCATCTCCATCAACTGCGTGGCCGTCTCCATCGCCATGTACTGCGTCATCCAATTCTACGTTCAGATGCGGGAGCCCCTCAAGGAGCACTCGCCCTTCCTCAAGGTTCTCGCCATCAAGCTTGTCGTCTTCTTCTCCTTCTGGCAGGTCACCTGCATCTCCCTGGCCACATCCACTCTCGACCTCGTCCACCCCAACCGAGTCCTCGCCTATCCCGACATCAAAGTCGGCATTCCCGCCCTTCTCCTCTGTTTTGAGATGGCTCTATTCGCCCTGCTCCACCTCTGGGCTTTCCCCTATGCCCCCTACGTACCCGGCGCCAAAACGACCTTTTACCCGTCCCCCGACGCCCGCGACATCAACGCGCACCTGCGCGAAAACGTGCACTCCGCCCCCAGCGGTGGCTGGATGGGTCTCCGTGCCATTGGAGACGCCCTCAACCTCTGGGACTTTGTCAAGGCGTTCGGCCGCGGCATGCGCTGGCTCTTCTGCGGCGTGAAGCGCCGTAAGGAGGACCCCAGCTACAAGACCGCCGCCAGCCTGGACATGGACGACCTCGACAAGGCTGGCGACACTGCGTACCACTCCGCCGGTCTCAAGAGCACAGATCACCTCCCCATCGCCCACGAGTTCCGCCGCAGCACGTACCTGCAGCCCTCGCGACCTCCCCGGCCCGCGCGCCCGCACAACGAGAGTGATAGCCTCATCCTCAACGCGCAGCCGAACCCCTCCCAGATGTCTCCGCCGCGCCGCCCACAGCGCCCACCACACTCTCCGCTGTCGCCCATGTCGCCGATCTCGCCGTACCAGGACCACGGCCTCCAGGAGACGGGCATGGCGCCTGTTCACCACACCCACCAGGGCTCGAACGCCGACCGGGAGAGGGAGAGGACGTCGCCCCCGTCGACAAGCCCGACGGCGGGACCACGCGATCTGACCCAGCAACGGATCGGAGAAGCGCTCTGGGGCCACCGCAAAGCCCCGCCAACGCTGCCATAATGCCCGAAAGCCCCGTCCTCGGGATGCCTGCAAATGGCGCTCATGCGTACGAGCACCCAGCACAGGGAAGCCAACCAGATGAGCACCATAGGCCCGGGACGGCCATCTAAATGGCCGGTTCGCACGTTGGTACATACATATACTGCAGCGCTTTTTGGATCGAACCTGCGGCGGGAGGACACATCCTATCTATGGAGGAAGAAGGAAGGTTCTCGCACCACGGGTGCTGGATGATTTTGGCTTCAGAAAGTTTTTTTTTTTGGGCATGCATGGGAAACGGCGTTTTGATTTCTCACGAGATACCACATCATTTAGCTGATTGGGAATGAAACAATCGATTCTTATATATACACATGAATTGGAACAGATTGTCAATCCAAGGCGGACCCATTCATACCTGTCACCCGTGGTGTGATTCTGTGAGCATTCGTGAGCATCACTGGCGGAGTCACGCCGTCTTTCATTCGGAGCGAGCGTCGGGGCGAAGGGGTTGCCACCGGCGGCCACCCGTGTCCCCCCCCCCCCTGTCCGCAACCTGGGTGGGTCGGCATCCCTTCCTGAATCTTGACCCGGACTTTTGCGCTGGAGAGACGGCACGTAGCCGGTCTGACCGAGGACCGGACCCTTTGGCCAACGTCCATCGTCACGTATAAGCCACGGCTTACTTGCAGGCCCCGAGGACAGTGATGCCGGGCTTACTGAGTACACGCCAACGGCCGTTGGCAGCAAAGGGCCCGGAAAGAGCCGCGCGTTATACCCGCCCAGCCCAGGCCTCCGACGTTGCAGTGTCCGTGCCATTGCGATCGGGTTGCCCGTCGTCTCGAGTGTGCCGGGTGTCGTGGGTAAACATCCATCTCCAAGTGTGGACTTCTTAAGCGGCCTGGGACATCTTGAGTACCTCGCGATCTCCCTCCCTTTCTTGGATAACCTAGTGGGACGTCGCGGACCTGCTCCATCGCCGGTGCCGGCGTGGATGGCCGGCCTCTTTCCACGCGTACAGCCATCGCCAAAAGGACCAACACAAGATTGACTTCACACATTCATTACCAAAAAAACGTCTTGGTTCCAACGTCAATGTCACCACGTTGACTAAGGCCTGATACATCAGCGTAGACTGGACTGTGCCCCCCCCCTCGGCGTGTCCCCGTTTTCCATGCCCCGTCGCCTCCAGCTGGAAAGATGCTATCGCTCGCTTTTACTCTGCCAGTTCGTACAAATCATACACTGCGTTGCCGCTCTCTCTGTTGTATCTTTTCGATGGTCCTTCCTTTTTGTTTATTTTACCAGTGCTCGAGCTGTAATGCACGCTTCCGCTTGTACATTGGGGGTTGTTTTACAAGTTGACGTCTACTTATCTGGGCGATGGGGCTCTCTCACTCGTTTACTTGGAAGGCCCCGTGGTCTTGTTGTAGACAAGAAAATGTGTTTTTGGGTATCATAGAATAGTAATCGCTTCGCTTTGTCGAAGGATGGGTCATTATGAATGCGGGCTGTGTGCCATGCAATGTCTAGGAGGAGTCGAGGCGAACTGGGGGTCGAGTCATCATTCGGTCCCTGTCTTGCTAAGTGCCGACCGCCTCTTCCTGGCATTCTTGTTGGGCGTGAACGAGGTTGGTTTTTTTTTGTGACACTGAGTGGATTGGTTTGTGAGTGTATCTGAATTTGAATTCGGTCTCCCCCCCTGGTGACCTGTGTAGTCGTGCAACCCCCCCAAAAGAAAACTGTACTCGTAGATAACAGAAGCAAATGTAAAAAAGCGATAATGAGTGTTTCTTCTGTCGTTGAGGAATGCGGTCTCTTTCTCGTCCATTCTATGCGCACGTCGTCGTGTCGACCAATGGCATCTTCCTTTCTTTCGCGTAGCAACATCACTTTCTCTAGTCGGAATCATCCCCCCTTCATGTCGACTTTAGTCCGCTCCTGCTTGTGCTTCACGTTTGAGACCTTTAACGTCTCTGCCTCTTCTCGCGATCGTTCGAAAGACCGACAGCGTCTTCGCTCCTCCGCTTTCGGCCTCGGTCTTCGCGCGGCTCGCGTCGATCGTCGGTCGGCCTCGATCCACCCTCACGCGGTCCTGTTCTAGATGCGCCACGCGCACTTCCACCCCATTCTTCGACCCTTCCGGCCGAACCTCCCTCTCCACGTCCACCTTCTCCGCGGTCGCCGCGATGACGCGGCTCGCGGCTGCTACCCATGCTCTCTCGGCTGCTACCATGGGGAACGTTGACATGGGGGTCCCTGGTGCTGCTAGATGGCTCACGGCCAGGGCGCCGGGGCTCGCGCTCTTCGCGCGTGCTAGACTGGCTTTGTGCTGCAGGCCTTCTGTCCCTGTGTTCACGCGGTTCCTTAACCTCTCTCTCACGGTCAGGGCTGCGCTCTCGCTCGCGACTGCCCCTTCTTGAGTGTCTGCCGCGTTCTGAACGATGTTCACGCCGGCTGCGGTCATGCTCGCTTCGCGGATGATCATCCCCGTTGGTTTGAACTCTTTCTTGGCGAACAGGATCCGGACGTTCCTGGGTCGGTGTAGAAACCGGGGATGTACCCGTCAGAACTTGAGCGTCAGACCCAGCGATACTACCTCTGACGGCTCCACGCCCGCGAATGCTGGTGCTCCGGTTGCTATCCGGCATGTTGGCTTGTGCCTGTTGCAACGTGCTATTAATACCCGCAAGTTGTCTCCGGCTGCCGCCACTACGGCCTCGGTCGTTCGAAGATGGTCCAGAAGGGGCGCCGTCTGCCGAACCTGGGTAGTTTCCTGTTGGTGTTCGGCTGTTACTGCCTTGAACTCCGGAAGGACGGTCGGGCGTGTTGATAGGTGGGAGGGATGGCCGGGAGTGGCCGAGTGGCTGGCCTGGAAGTGGGGGCGGTGGTGGTGCGATCTGCGCCAATCGATCAGGATGAATTCCGGGAGCCAACGTAGGACCACCAGAAGACGGTGTGGGCGAGCCCGTTGGACCCTGGTTCATAGTACGTGTACGCTCCGGGTAAGTAGCTGGCGTCGGGGTCATCGTAGACGGCGAGTTGACGGATGTATTGGATTCATACTGGTTCCGACGTCCCCTACCAGAGGCCGGCCCTGTAGGTGGGTGTCTCTCTTCGGTCGCCAGGTTGTCGTTTGGAGGGAAGCGTGGGTCGGACCGTGAGTTAGGTGTGCCCATAGGACCACCTCGGGATGCTCCTCGGCCGCGACCACGAGGTCCCAGAGGAACTTCATTTGATGTGACAACCGACTGAATGGGGTTCAGTCGTCCGTAATTCTGATCCTGGTGAGCAGTCCGGCTGTGATCGGGCTCCGAGCTTCGATTGGGACCAAGGAAAGCCTCTCTGCCTTTATCCGGACCGAAACGGTCGCCTTCTCTCTCTGCTGTACGGTCTACTCTCGGGTTGGAGGCGAGGGGGTCGCCGTGTGAATCTCTTCCAAGGGGGCGATGATCTGAGTGGTGAGAACGGCCATGTCTGTCATCTCTACCGGTGTCAGCTGGCCCCTCGGGGTTGAATCGCCCGCTTCTTCGTGGAGAATGCGTTCGCGGCGCGCCTCGATCCCTGGCTTCATCTCGCGCCGGACGTACGGGTGGCTCTGGCCGTGGCTCCCCGATCAAAGCAGCACGCTCTGGGTTGATGATGTCGGCGCGATCTTGATCGAGCCCACGTGGCTCTTGAGCACGAGGGCCCCTACCACTGCGTCGGTCTGTTTCTGAGGACCGAGGTGGTCGCTCCGAACGGCTCGGTCGGTCTGGCTGATCTCCTTGAATAAGGGCCAGTCTGGCAGGATTTACTGGCGGGTCCTCAGGTGGCTTCTGAGTTGACTGTGGCGGCGGTGTAACGGCAACAGGTTCTCGAGAAAGTCTGCCAGGCTCGGCATTGCGTCCATTCGTCGGCGCCGGCCTGTCGCGAGGGGGCCGACTGTCACGCTCGTGGGCTCCGTGGTCGCGGCGGGGAGGAAGCGTGTCTTGCCTAGGTGGCCAATCTTTCTCTGACAGCCGGCCGGGTTCTCTAGATGGAGCATCTGGCCCACGTCTGTCTTGGTTGGCAAAGTCACGACCGCGTTCAGGTCGAGAAGGCTCAGGGAATCTAGGATCCCTCGAAGATTCCCGCGGGTCTCGGTTTTCTCTAAGGTCCCGAGGTTCTCTTGTGTCTCTGGGACCGCGGGGTTCTCGCGGTTCTCTCTGGTCTCGACGGTCTGGCAGCGCGTCTGGGGTGAAGTGGGTCCGTCCGTAATGGCCTGGGATAGGAACGTCTGGTCGCTTAGGAAGGCTATGTGCGCTTCGGTCGGGGCCCGTGGGTGTGGGGGTAGTCTTGGGTACATCTCGGTGGTTCGCATTACTCTGTGTCGGGGTGGCGGCAACTGGCTTGGGCGTCGATGGCTTGCTTGAGCCAGCAGAACCGAAGTCCACACGTCCGAATCCGACCTTGGCAGGCTCTACGGGGGAAGCCGATGGCTTTGGAGGCAAATTGGCATCTTTCTGTGTGATTGAGCCTGGGGCAGGTGAGGCTGCAGGCCGAGACTCGGCGTCTTTACCGTCCTTGACCTCTCCGTCTTCCTGCTCTGCCGCAGTTCTGTAGACAAAATATTAGTTAAGATAGGCGACATTGTTCTCGGGATAACATACTTGGCTAAAGCTGGCTTGAACTCAGCCGCAGTAGGGCGCAGGTTGTTGACGCCGCTAGCTTCACCATCCTTGGCTTTCCCTTGAGCTTGACCATTCTGCAAAGATGTTAGCATATCCCTGATTGAACAATCGCTCGCTTCACTTACCATGTTCGGCCGGAAGCCAGCTGGCAACACCCATTTCGCCTTTCTCCTTTGTAACTCGGATAGAGCACCTTGGGCAGCGACAGAAAGGTCCACTCGGTGGCCCTCCCCTCCAGCAGATGCAGTCTTCGAAGCCGCTTCGCGCTCGGTGATTGTTTTGAGCTGCTCGATGAATTGGTTGCCCATAAAGGTAACCGCCGGGAAGAAGTCGAGAACAGCCTTGAGCACTGTCATGGCATTGCGAATGTGCATCCATTCCATCCCCCCCAGGCAGGACTTCAACGCCAAGTTGAGCTTGTTGTGCCATCCGTACAGGATGTCTCGGAATTGCGCATGATCATAATAAGATGTCGGCTTTCCATTGTCATCAAACTCGGAGGCAAAGCCAAGAAGGAAGCTACGCTTGCCGACAGCCTCCCTCTCGTAAACGTTCGTGTCGCGATGCCATTTGGCTAGGTCTTTGAGGATGCAGTTGAGAAACCTGCCGAGGTGCTCCGCCTCGCGGACGGTGCAGGTGAAAATCATCGCCCGCAGCCTATTGACGTTGAAGAGTCTATCATACAACGCCTTCAGTCGGAAGTTTGGTGCACCGAATGTGTGAAGCTTTCTAATAAGCACAGAGCAGTACTCTGCATCACTAGCCGAGAGCACGAGACGCGGAAGCAAGCATTGCTCGAGGATTGCATCCGAGATACCATTCAATTTGGTCGCCGAGCCAGGAAACCATGTTGCCATGTGCTCCGACATGTAGTCTCGGACAACTCGCGCTCGCTTCATCTGGGAGTCTGCTTCTTTGGGCAGCTCGTTGCTGATCTTGAGAAGCTCGGCTTTCTTGGTCTCCTTCTTGTTGATCCCACTGCGGCTCATGTCTGAGCGATCTCTGTTGAGGTCTCTTTGCATGTTCGAAAGCCTTTTATGAGCACTATTGTAACTTGCAGCAGGTACCTCAATGTCACCGAGTTGCAATGCCCAAAACAGAACATAGAACTCGGGGCTGAGCTTGCTCCAAGAGGACGCTGGTGTGATTGACCGCATCGATTCGACAATAGGTTCAAGAGCCTCGTGGATCTGGCGCAGGGAGTCCTGCTTTGCCTTTTCTCGAATCTCGGCTGGCGTCATTGTCTTGTCCTCCGTCTCAATCGGCTCCCCGGTCGTCTCTCCAGTCGTCTCTCCAGTCGTCTCTTTTGCCTCAACGGCATTCTGAGCCATAGAGACATCTCCGTCCGAGTCGGTCGGGTTTGTCGACGATTCGGGCTTCGTGGCAAACATGTTATGAGAAACGCCCTCTCGGCCAATAAGAAATGCCAGGCTTGCGTCGAGGCCGAACTCGTCCATGAGACGGGTGATGGCAGGCACCAGCGAATCGAATTCATGGGGCTCCAAGTTGGTCCGCAGGAGATCCAGGTATTGGACCAGAATCTGATGGCTATCGTCAATGACAGAGCCAATATACTTTATGTGCGCCTCGTCGTCTGGAAGTTTGTAGATGGCAGATTGTCGGTATTGTGCGACATTGATGAGCACACGCCCGGCAAGATTCGAGTCAACGAGGGACTGCATCAAGCGCTTGGCGCTGCGAGTCGACTCAAACCGCTTGTCTTGAAGACTGAGAAGCGTCTGACGCCGCAACACCTCACCTCCCGACATAGCCAGAATTTGGTCATCAGTGAAGTCAAGGACTTGGACCACACCGCCCATGGAGGCCACGAGCTCCTTGAGAATGATCAGGTCAGTCGAGTTGCCCTGAAAGAGCTGATCGTTGACATATTTGAGGATCGGAGTCGGGTCCAGGATGGAATACCGCTTAAAGACTTTGCCAGCAAACTTGGAAAGCGCCTGGAGCCACTTGCTGGTCAGCAGGATAGAAGACTCTTGTGTGCGGCTTCGCTTGCCGCCCAAAGAGCTCATCAAGGACCATATCAAAACGTCGTATGCCAAGTCGGTGAAATATTTGGCACATTCGACGAAAGCTTCGATGAGATTGGCATAAGACTCGATCTGGCCTAGGGCTTCCTTGAAGACAATGCCGGGTGAGGAGTAACTGGTCTTGGCCAGTGATTTGGCCATCTCGCTAAGGTTGGTGAGAGAAATGCGCTTCATCACTCCTCTGGTTTCTACACGAGTCCGGGTGAACGCAGCCTTCATTGCCGGCAGTCGGGAGATTTGACCCTCAAACCACTCGGCGTAAATGGAGTATCGGCTCGCGACGGGATAGAGCTTGAGCAAATCCCAAACGGAGTTGACAACGGCGGCATTAGCTGTAGTCATGCTGAGTGCGGGGACCAGGATACGCCGCAAGAGTTCCTGCCATCGGTCCATGTTTTGTTGAGAGCGGTCCTCCGCCAGACTCTTGGCTCCGATACTGACAAACTTAGCGAGCAACGCAGGATCTTTGCCAATGTTCACGCCAGAGAGGTTCAGGAACGTGTCACACAGTGTGAAGACATCGTCAACTGTCTGACAAACTGGGACATTGTCGGCCCATTCGTCCCAGTAAAATCTGTAGTGCTGGTCTCTGCCGTCGAACCCGTCCGGGAATGGCCATCTCATGGACTTCTTGATTGGCGTGGTGCTAAGCTTGATAGTGCCTTTAGCGACACCTGTTTGGTCGACGTCAGCAATGGGCTTTGAAGGGCATTCGGCTGAGCCAACCGCACTGGGCTTGCTTTCTTTGTAGACCTTCTCGATGCTGTGGTTTAGGATGCGATGAATTCGATCCAAGATTTCGGGGTAGGCCTCCGGGAGCCAAGGGAAACGGCCAAGGATAAAGAGCGACTCGGGGATGGCGCCGATTGTTAACAGGCACGTGAGTAATGCTGCCTTCTGCTCCATAGGTTCCGGTAGCTTATCCTTCTCCTCAGATCCGGCCTCGGCTTTGGAGTCGGCATCGGACTTTCCAGCGGCGTCTCGAGTGCGCGTTGCGGGCGGCGGTGCCGTGTCGTCAGGCAACGCACCAGCCATGAGAAGGGCGTTTTGTGAGGCGCCAGGTCGGCTTTGTCTTTCCTTTTCCTCGAGCTCCTTCATCTTCTTTTCCCTCATCGAATCCATCTCCTCGTCGAGAGGCCACAGATGAGGATAGATGTCCACTAGGGACATGAACCCAACCTTGACGAGTAGCGCGACAAGGTAGAGAAGGTTTGCCGGCAAGACATCATCAGGATCTCTGGCATCAGAGGCGTAGAATCGCAACTTGAAGCCAAGGAGCTGGGCGGCGGTTCGGTTTCCTTGAGGGGGAAGTGTCTTTGTCACCTTCATCCATGCAGAGGCGGCGTTGACTTCAGCCTCGGATGCAGACTCTGATGCCTCCAACAGCTTGAGATGCTCATCTGTGACTTGCCTTCCTCCAAGCTGGAAGAATGCATCGATATGAACTTCGCGCGCACGATCCCAGAACTCAACATCTCGTTGACGTCTCAATTCAGCAGTCGTCAATTCGACTTCGTCGCTAGTCATCCAATGGGAATGATCGGGCAGGGCCCAGGGTGGTAAACCACCGGTATAAATAGTTGCAGCAGGGCTTTGGTTGCGAGGCCACCAAGAACTGACGCGGAGGAGTTTGATGAAGAATCGAAATTGCTTGATGAGCACGGCAGCAAAGACGTCCAGCGTAACGTCGAGTACTCTTCCGACGTCAAGGTCGAAAGTCCCAATAAGTCCCTTCAGGCGTTCGAATGCTGCATGTGCCGTTTCTGCGGAAGGGGGCTCTGCGCTGCTTGTTGTAAAGAGTTCGGTCATTAATTTGGAGTAGCCTTCGCTTTCTTCGCGCAGTAGGTTGTAGTTGGCTTGTCGGTACAAGAGATTGGTTGCGTGTCTAATTCCAAGCTTCACAAAGGTTTCCCTGATGAGACCGAGATCCTGGAGTAGCTGCGCATCAAGGGTTTGGCGAACAAGTTCGGGCGAAACGCCAGTTGCTTGGATAAAATCGCGAAGCTGGGGTTTGAAGAGATTTCGATCATTGTCGAAGATGATTGACAAAGTGTCGAGGAAGAGAGTGTGCGGCTCAAACGAGAAGGAGTCCTTAATCATTTCTTGCGATTCGGTGCCAAGTATCTCCTTCATGCAAGCGCCAGCGTCGACGGGTGACAGTCGGCCCTCCACGACAGCATGGATGAACTCTTGGTAGATGGTGGTCAATTCCTCGGTGTCCACATCCGACCTCGAGCTGACGCCATGGTCGATCAATGCCTGTCTGCTACCGCTTGACCATGAAGCGATCGCTTCGTCGGTTATATGTTCGTAGCAGTAGGTTGTGGGCACCGGGGACGGCGGATGGGAGATGGGAGCAGACGCTTGCTCCATCGCGATCGGGGCGGGATGTTGTGGCTGCGACGGGGCAGAGGGTGGGCGGGGGAAAGTCGGGGATGTGACGCGGGAGGCGCTCGCAGACTGGCTCCCTGATTGTGCTGATTGTCCTTGGGCGGAATCTCGACGATCGTTCCTTCTGTTGTTCCTGCCGCCACGACCACCTCGTCCACCTCCCTCAGAAAAATCTCGATCGCGTTGGCCTAGGGTCATGTCTCCAGGTCGATGGGGGAGGGTCTGTTGCCTTCGCCAGCAAGACCGCCACGAGCCTTGCGCTTAGGAGGCATCGTGCTCTCTCGATCGCAAATTTGTTCAGGTTGTCATTGGAGACGCGCGATCTATCCCGAATGCCTTTCTTTAGATGGCTCGAGTCAGCAAAGTTCAAAGGGTTTGCGCGCGCAGACCGAAGGGATAAAAACCTGGTGTTTGAAAGGTTTGGGAAGCTCGTCGCGTGTAGCTCGGTGAGGGAACGTCGTGCACAAAGGAAATTAAATAGCCAGTACAATTGATTAGGCCAAAGAAATTACTTGGCCAGAAGAAAGAGGGCTGCAATGAGTACAGACAAGAATTGCGCTCTGACGTTGGTGATTTTTTCTTCGGGTTGGCGACCTGAAGGTGATGATGGACGATTTCTCGCGTGAAGAGGCCGTTGCATCAATGCAGAGCTTCAGATCCACTGCAAACGGGTAGCAGCCTCACGGAAGGCAAGGCTGCACGCTGTGGGTGGATACGTATCGGTTGACGGCATGTACCGGCTACTTGTAATTACGCAGGGGTAATGTGCAAACATCCGTCCCGAGAACCTGCCAGTTGCCTTAACCCCAAAAAAGCCAGTCACAGCTGAGTCATCTCAATCCCGCGTAGCCAATGAATCGGAGTCGGAAAACGACACCTGGGAAGACGTACCGTTGTACTGCAGTAATTACGCCATTTTCGGCGCAAATCTTTGGTTTCTCTCACTGAGCATCGACCAGTCACACACTCAAACTGAGCAAGCTCAATCCCCAGATTCTTCATATATCTCGCATATTTCACCATCGCAGAGGAGCTCCAGTCTCTGCACCCTTGCCCTTGCTCTCCCCGGACTCGAGCTTTTGTAGCATCGTCAAGTTCACGGCACTACTACCTAATCCACGAATCTTTGACTGCCCCTCGCTCTATCCGAGATCGGGATGGCTGCACAAAATCTACAGAATGGTGCTCAGCCGAAGTACGGTCAGTATGATCCTTTGCTCACATCATCACCTCCTTCTTCACCCTTCCCCAACTGCATTTTCCTACATATCCAATTTTGAGCTAAGCGGCTCGATGTCTCTGTCATGATGCTTCATCGCACCATATCTCGTCGTACACTGCACAGCTATCTCTTGAGATGAGAAGACCAGTTGCTGAATACCTGTAAGAAAGAACCCAAACGCAGCCTGAGAACCCGTTTGCTACTCTGATTCCGGAGCAACAATTCGCCATCATTCCCGAGTTCACTCTCGAATCGGGTGTCACTCTTCACAATGTACCCGTAGCCTACACCACGAGGGGCAAGCTCTCGCCCAACGGCGACAATGCCATGGTCATCTGCCATGCCTTAACCGGTAGCGCTGATGTCAGTGATTGGTGGGGACCACTCCTTGGAGGTCCCGGCAGAGCTTTCGATACTTCGCGGTTCTTCATCGTCTGTATGAACGCTCTGGGAAGTCCTTACGGCACTGCTAGCCCGGTCACTGCCAAGGACGGAGATCCGTCAAAGGGCAGATACGGCCCCGAGTTTCCCTTGACTACAATCCGCGATGACGTCAAGTAAGTTAAGCCCTATTTGTGCTTCAGACAAAGTTACTGATGAATTCCAGCCTTCACAAGCTCCTGTTGGATGATCTTGGCGTTAAGCAGATTGCCGCAGTCATTGGTGGATCATTGGGTGGCATGTTTGTGTTGGAGTGGGCGTACCTTGGCAAGGAATACATCAGATGCGTCGTGCCCATCGCGACATCAAGCAGACACAGCGCATGGGGTATCAGCTGGGGTGAAGCCCAACGGCAGAGCATCTACGCCGACCCGAAGTACGACGACGGCTACTACTCCTTTGATGATCCCCCATCGACCGGTCTCGGCGCCGCTCGCATGTCTGCTCTCTTGACCTACCGCAGCCGCAACTCTTTCGAGTCGCGGTTCGGACGCAACACCCCCGACCCATCTAGGCGGCAAACCATCCGCGAGAGGCCTAGGCCCAGCACGCCGTCCGAGGCTCACTTTCACATCCATAACGACGGCCACAACGTCAAGCGGGTCAGCCTCTCACGTCAGAACAGCCAGGGCGGTACAGTAGAGACACCGGTAAACGGGACAACAGCCGATGCGGTCACGGAGGCACTGGACCCCCAGTTCCACGGTCCTCAGACGGAGAGCCTGACTGGGGGCGACAAGCTCCCTACATCGACCTACTTCTCCGCGCAGTCCTACCTGCGTTACCAGGGACAGAAGTTCGTCAAGCGTTTCGATAGCAACTGCTACATCGCCATGACAAGAAAGCTGGACACGCACGACGTCTCCCGGGACCGAGCCCCGACGATCGCTGAGGCTTTGGCCTTGATCGAGCAGCCCACCCTGGTCCTGGGTATTGAGAGCGACGGACTCTTCACGTTCGCTGAGCAAGAGGAGATCGCGGAGCACGTCAAGAACGCCAGGCTTGAGCGAATCGACAGCCCCGAGGGCCACGATGCATTTTTGCTTCAGTTCGAGCAGGTGAACCGCTACGTGCTGGACTTTTTGAAACAGACACTGCCGGATATCATGGACAAGAAGGGCGAGGAGGTGGAGGAGTCCGGCGTTGGTCAGCTGACCAAGAGCAGCACATTTGGAGAGGCCGAGGTGGAGGATATTACCGCATGGTAGATGACCGAAACTTAGAACAAGCCTGGGGAGGAAAGGCTATTCTGCGCAGCTGGATGGGTGGAGTTTTGTGTTCTTGATTGTTTTGTTTCAACATGACTGGAGTCTTTCAACAACTCAGCGATACGGGGAAAAAGACGGGGGAAAATGGAATTGGATCATGCGGTACTACTTCTCGATGACGTGCAGTCTGACTTGGGCGACATATATCCGGAATGAGGCCCATGCTAACAAATGCCGCATTACCTAATGTACTGTGGATCAGCTTATTCTTTTGCGTTTGACCAGAGTCCACGGCGCCCGCAGGCAGACTAGTCATTCGTGATTCTCAAGTCGACCCCTCCATGCCTAAATGCCACGCGGAGCCAAGACTTTCGAGGCAATTGAGCATGATGTTGCCGGTGGACACTGTACGACTGGCGGAACAGATACCTTCACCATCTGGACGTACGACACAACATGGAGTCAACAACGCGTAGCTAGGAAGCAATCTTTCAATGGAGCATCCCGACCCTCGATTTGGCAATCTGAGTCCTCGAACGCCCATCGACGGCGAATGGGAAAAGGGCTCGGGCATTCCATGTTCGGGGAGGTTCGCATATACCGGAGAAACTCAGCACTCAGCTTTCTTTCGTCCGGAGCAGTTCCCAAACAAGGGAGCGCAACGGCAACCTCTACCTAGACTGAAAGTCTTGTAGTAAATGAAATGAATAGGATGTGGGCAAATTAATATAAAGGTCGGCTATTTAAAGGAATCGTACTGTGGTGGACGACTCGACTGCTTGACGGCCGTTATCCAAGAGAGTCAGCTTGAAACGAAACTCTGATTCAGAGCAAAGACCAACAGTAGGGCATTTCTTTGCCTTTGGCGTGCAGATGTACAGACGAATGATGTTGGTTTCGGCCCAAGTGTGCGGGCGAGCCTGGATCGCGTCGGATGTGTAACTTGATTCCATACCCTTGCAGATGTCGTACCTCGTGCCAACCGTTCTTGTCAACCGACACACCTCCCGGCATATCGCCAAGAGACACGTCGGCCAACTGGTGTGTAATGTAATGAAATACGGTTTCCTTCCATTTGAATGCTGAAGGGTGACCTCGGTATCGAGGGTTCCACGTGTCGGAGGGGATCCCTGCCATTGGCTTGAGAGATCCCTGTCGGAGACCCTGTTCGGTGGGCCCAAGCGAGAGAGTTGGAAGATCTGGAGGCCGTGTGGGGGGCTTGTCATCGCCTGGTTATGAGGCGAGCGAGAGTCATTCCCCGAGAAAATGGGCCAAATCCCCCTGGCTGACAAGACAGGATTATTCTGACTACTTTTAAGGAGGCCACCAAAAAAGGTGCTAGGCCCGGCCTATTGTGGAAGAGCTGAGACTAAAGGGCGACAGACACAGTTCCTAGCCCGGCACATAAAAGCAAGAGAGTCGTTTTCAACGTGTTTTATGCGGCATCATGAACCCCCTCTCAGTTTGAAAGAGAGAGAAGAGAGAGAAGAGAAAGAGAGACGCAGATAGAGAGATAGAGTGAGGAGACAGATAAAGGAGGAAGCAGAAAGAAAAAAAAAGCGACGGGAGGAAGGACGCCTCCAACGTCAGCAGCGGACGCGCGCCCAATCCGGACAGATCTGCTGGTGGTCTGCGTCAAGAAGGGTTCCGTGTGGCCGGCATTCCAGCGCCCTTCTAGAAGGAGCACCCTTGCGGCTTGCCAAGTGAGTGTGTGTGGGGCGAAAGGAAGAGTCACCACCGCATAAAAAATGCCTTTGCGTCTTCCTTGCCTGCCAGTGTCCCACGGATGAAGAAGGAAAGCACGTTCGCACCGTTGAAGCTGGGTGGAGTGGGTCAGCCACAAAATGAGTGGGTCCGTTCTGTCTGCACCTGCCTTGTCCAAATGCGCAGCAATTGCATTCATGTCTGGGACTTGACAGACCCCCGTCAAGGGGTGGGGGTTCTCGCTGGATATACTACATAGTATAGTACTATGTATGGTATGCAAAGTCCGTACATGTAGCATTTACGTTCCGTCCTTCATCTCATAGAAAGGTAGCCAGCGCTGGGGCCGAGTGCTGCTACCTTGCTTACATAGGATCATCTGCTACCCGTACCTTGGCCGGGGCCAAGCGGAGCAACTCGTCGCTGTCGAAAGCTTCTTCACCGACGACCTGGGGCCAGCAATCAACGTTGGGGGCCATTTTTCTTCACCGTCCCCCCTGGCGAACCCCCGTCGACATCGCCGTTCATGCGGTACAGTATCGGCCGTCAATTCCCGCACGTGGCATACATACGGAGCTTTCGCCGTTGTCGCGCCATGTCGGCATCTTCACCGTGGGTTCTCTTTTGCAGAAAGGCTCGGCCTCGGCTGTGTCAATGGAACGGTCGGCATCTTGCTTGGCATGTCGACAATTCTGACAGAGACAAAAAAGTCTATCTGAATCTTGCATCGTTCGAAGTTTCTAGCGCGGCGGGTTGAGACACTGTTCTTCAGCGTCGGATCTCTGACCCTCCCCCCAAACACCTGCAAACTCTCTTCTACCCGGGCCAAGACACCTTTCCAGCCCTGTCTTCTTGGACTGTGTGTGTGGTCTTTCCGGATCCGGGACTATGTTGGCCAGCAACATTGTGACAGATGCGAACCACTCTGCTGCTAAACCTTACCATCGCCTACAAGGCTATGCCAACTCCAGCCTCACAACTTGAATTTCCGCACCAGTCCGTTTACCACTTGCTAATGAACAGTTCCAGATCTTGGCTGCTCTCGAACTCTTTATCCCTACGTCGCCTACCCCCTCAGGAGAAGAAGGCCAGCTGCACACGGACCTCGCTACGCCCGGAATCTCTTCCCACTCATTCCGCCGTCCAATCGGCCACGTCTCACGGACGGCTCCCCTCTGTTCCCCTCCCTGGTCAGCATCCCCTTGCTACTTGCCTGCCTTGCGGAGCCCCTGTCAATCCATGTTCAGCTCCTCGCCCCATTACGCAGGACACCGAAGTCCTGCACGACGGATCGCACGGGACACCAGTAGCATGCGTCTCTGCGACCCTAAGGCGTTTCCCTTTAAACCCCCACCACCCTTCCTTCCCGTGCGTCCATGGCTGAGCCGTCTAAACTCTGACCGTGATTGTGAACGACCTACAACCTCAGCTGCAACGTCTTGTCTTACGATATCCAAGTATAGCCGCCTCCGATACCGACGACACAGTTTTATTTCCTGAAGGCTGCGTGTGGGGAACGAGGCAACCTGACCTTAGGAAAAGAGATCTGGTTGAACAAACACTGCCAATTACACACGGACTTTGGGGACTCCATCATGGCAGCAGCCAGGCCAACGATTGCGACATAGACCGGGCAATATTGCCACCGCGAACATTCTCGCTCGCCGCTCGAGCTCTCGACAACGCTAGATCCCCGAGATGGACGACATGCTGCCGCCGCCGATGACCCCGTCCGCCGCTGACCGGGGTCACCGACGGACTAACGGAGGCAACAAGGCCTTTCACAACTTTGCAAACGACTATTCACACATATCAGATCCCTCATTACGGAGAAGATTGGCACTGAGCGAGATCGACAAGGTCCCCTTTGGCTTGTACCGTTCGTCAACGCCAGGCTTGTGATGTCAACTGCAACTCTAGACTGACTTATCTTCTACAGATGTGAGAGCCATTTTGGTTGCGGGTGTTGGGTTCTTTCTCGACTCGTACGACATCTTTGCCATCAATCTCATCACCACCCTGCTCGGCGTGGTGTTCTGGCAAGGACCTCCCAATCAGACCGCACACGGGTACGGTGGCAATAATGGCGAGTTACCGAGTTCCGTCAACTCGGCTCTGAAAGCATCGACCAGCGCCGGCATCATCATCGGCCAGGTCGTCTTCGGCTGGTTGGCCGATGTGTTCGGCAGACGAAGGATGTACGGCGTGGAACTCGGAATCATCATTTTGGCGACCTTGAGCGCTGCGCTCGTCTCACCAAGTCAGTCAGTCAGCTTCACCGGACTCATGATATTCTGGAGGGTCATCATGGTAAGTATCTTGGTCACGAGCTAGAGTTATGCGCGCTGACAATAATCCAGGGCGTTGGCATTGGTGGTGACTACCCACTTAGTTCCGTCATTACCTCAGAGTAAGTCCCATCACAAGTCACAATCCTACCGCTGTGATTGCCGGAGCTGACATGTATCTCAGATTTGCGCCGACCCGCTGGAGAGGAGCCATGATCGCGGCCGTTTTCTCGATGCAGGGTATGGGCCAGCTGGGTGCTGCTGTCGTTGCGCTGGTTACCGCCGAAGGTTTCAAGGACTCATACATGGACGTGCGCACTCTCAGCGACTGCCATGATCGATGCCAACTGGCCGCTGACCGCTCATGGCGCATCATTGTTGGCATGGGCGCGGTACCTGCCTGCATAGCCTTGTACTACCGAATCACGATTCCCGAGACGCCCCGGTACACCTTTGATGTCGAACAGGACGTCGAAAAGGCCGATGCCGACATCCGAGCGTACATGGCGAGCAAGTCCAAGGGGGATTATGATCCGGAATTGCAGGCAAGGATGAAGAAGCAAACTGGCCCCGCCTACAATACACCTGCCGCGTCTTGGCCCGATGCATGGGCGTACTTCTCTCAATGGAAGCATTTTAGGATGCTAATGGGTACTGCCTTATCGTGGTTCTTTCTGGTGAGTCAGGCTGATGCAGGTATTAACATGACAAACCAGCTAATACGTTGGATAGGATTTGGCATTCTACGGCCTGGGCCTGAACAGCACTGTCGTGCTGCAGACTATCGGCTTCGCTGACGGCGACAACTTTTACGAAAGACTGCACAACCAGGCAGTCGGTCTCATCATTTTGGCGTGTGCCGGCGCCATCCCAGGTTACTGGACATCGGTGTTCACAATAGACACCATCGGCCGTAAGCCCATCCAGATTATGGGCTTCTTCGTCTTGACCGTGATTTTCTGCATCCTCGGCTTCATGCTTCACCAGCTCTCCGACGCCGTCTTCATCACAATCTACGTCATCGGCCAGTTCTTTTTCAACTTCGGCCCAAACACCACAACCTTCATCGTCCCTGGCGAGTGCTTCCCGACGCGGTACCGCTCTACGGGGCACGGGATATCCGCAGCAATGGGTAAGGTCGGCGCGATCCTAGCGCAGGTCATCAGCATTCCTCTGCTCGCCAAAGACGTTCCGGGCGATTGCCACGGCGATCACTGCGCTCCATGGCTCGACCGTCTCCTGGAGTTGTTTGCCCTCTTTATGTTCCTGGGCATGTTATCGTCTCTGCTCATCCCGGAGACCAAGGGCATGACCTTAGAAGAATTGGCCGGCGAAACCCCGACTTCCTACAACCGCGGCCGCAATGGCAGCATATCACACTACCCTCGCCAAAGCTCGAAGTGGAACCCGTTTTCTGGCGGCCAACCGGCGGGCTTCCACTACCCCCGCGCCAACAACGTCAAAGCTACCCGGGTCGGTATCATGACGTCCCCTGTCCTCCTCGCCGAGGAGCAGCGCCGGAGAAGAAGTCAGTCCCGGATCTGGCGCAAAAGGAGGAAAGAACGGGGCGCAAACAGCAGCACTGGCGGTACGGATGAGTACCCTATGAGTATTCGCAACAGTGGCGTCTCCTCAGCATATGGGCGGAGTATGGGCGCCGCTGACGAGCAGATGCCCCTGGACCCGGTCGCGTCCGGCGTGTTCCCGACTTGGGGCGCCGGGTGGGGTCGGGTGGATCGCGGTGCGCAGCCGATGGAGAACGTCAAGCTGCACGACGTAGGGAGTCTGTTGCGGAGGGATTCTCGTAGAGATTCCCGCAGAGACTCCCGGGTGTAAGTGTTTTATTACTTTGGGACAAGCGGGCGTCACGGTCGTTCCTTTTGGGGAGAAGGGGGACAAAACCCTTGGGTTAACGGCAACGTTGCATTTGCCGCAGGAGTAAAATATTTGGCTAGATACTGTAGTTTCACATGATAATGCCCGTCATGAGACCGCTCAAGCGGTCAGTGTTATATTATTTGATGACCTCTCTAGATTTCAACTTCGTTTTTTTGATAACCTGCGTTCTGACACGAAGCCACATGGTGTTTGTTGGAGCTTGACTGATGCTTGGGGGCATATATACCCACGTAGGCCAGATGCCAGATTTGCAGCTTTTGCCCACTTCTTCGGATTCAAGCCCCCACTACAAGTATACGCTGGCATGAGTGTTTCTATAGAACTTGCGGGGCGAGAGAGTACAAAGCAAGAGCTCCCCCGTCTTTGTTACTGCACTTCATGGGATTTGCCTAGCAGCAATAATCGGTTGGAGATGTAACAACCTAAATCTCAGCACAACTACTTGTGTCTGTAGTAAGATGCATAGTAGCCGGCGGACTAGGAATAAAGCATCGGTCACAAAGACGAACGTCACTGGGTGTCCTGCTCAAAGTCAGGAGCGTACATGGGCCCAGCCGTGTCGGTATTGATCTAAAGGCATCCCCTAATGGCAGCGCTTTGGCTGCTAAGAGACACTGGTCCTGGGCTACGTAACTTTCCCTGGATGGTTGAAAGTAATAAGGGTATGATATTAAGTCTCTACGGTTATAAATCCTGCGTGTTCTTCGTCACTAATGTCCTGAAAGTCCTTGGTAAGATGACTCATGGTTGTGATACTGGTTAAGCTAGTAATAATAGTTTATCAGGTGGAATCGCTTGAAACTTCTCGTTCTCGGTCTTTCTCAAGAAGCCTTGTGAGATTAGACTTGCCCTGCGTCTCAGACTTGCTTTTCCTTCCACCACGGGAACAGGCTCTATTACGTCGAAACAGCACCTACGTAACTCTTTTAGTCTTCAATCGATCACTTAAGGGTATAAAGTTCCCGATCTCTTCCGATTGGCATCTGCTGCACTGTTCTATGGTATTACGTCTCAATCGTTTTGGGACATTGTCCACAGTTCGATTGTTATGGTCTGCAGTCTTGAACAACCTTTCAGTGTCCATACACTATTGAGCCTGCGTATAGACCCCAGCCGTTACTCAGGTGTTCAGTGATCATCGGCTATTGAGGAGGCTCGAACCTGACATCAAACAAGGTCGAACGGTTCCATGCCCTGTGAAAAACCTAAAGTGTAAAGCTCCTTGGACGGGCTAATCCATGCAACAACAGAGTCACCCACAGCCACCCCGTATTGTGAATCGTGGCTGTAGTAGCTGGGAGAGTTCAGTTGCAAGGAAGCATCAATATCCGTCGGTAATGATATGATGTTGACGCCATTCCAAGTAATCCATTTACCGCTGATGTCCATTCCATAGCCCTGCCAACAAGGTTTTCGAAAAATGGCGGCTAGGTTTTCCACTTCCAGATCGTCCAATGTAAGCTTTTCCAAGCTGGGTGCATTGGATGGTCTGTGGATGAGAATTTTGCCAAAGTTTGTCTTCAGGAATAGATCGTCTGGGGTGAAGGATAATGTGTTGAGGCTACGTCCGATCTCCAAAATCTGTGTACAATGACGGGAGGGAATTGACCATAGCCGTACGTTTCCAGCTTTGTCAGCCGATGCCAGCATAGTCGATTTGTTCGAAATGGCAATTGAAGTGACTCGAGTTTCGTGGCCATAGCAGACGTGATGGCTGCGTGCGTCGACTGACCAGATCGCAAGCTCCCTTTGGCGGCCTGCTACAGAGGCTACCCATTTCGAGTCTGGAGAGATTGCCAAAGATGCGATCTCGTCCTCCCCCTCGGAGAAGTCAACAAACACACCTGTCTCAATGCTCAAGTACCTGATCTTATAGTTCCATGTTGGATCACCCCATTTGTCCGAACCAGTCGGTGTTTTGGTTGTGTATGCTGCCGATTTCCAATCCGCTGTTACGGCCATGGGAAGTCCGCTAAATGGAGAATCGAAGAAATGCCTCCCTCCGTCGAGTTTCCAAAGACTAAACTCTTGAAACGAAGCAAAAGCAAAGGATTGGGAATCGGCGGAAAAGACCGCAGACCCTTCTCCGAAAGTAGGATCATGGAAAGATGTAGCAGGAGGCTTCACTAGGTGGAGGACCTTGGGCTCCCGCATATTCCGGACGCTATTTTGATGAGATGAAAAGATGTGATTTGAATAGGACGATAAGACCACATCCCTGAGCCCTAGCCTGCCTCCGAGGGCTTCAACGACGTGGACCATCTCGCCCGTTTGAGATGACCATAGTCTGACCTCGCCATTTCGGTGTGTCGATACCAACAATTTCTCTTCCGCTGAGGGAAGACAATGAATGAAACAGCTTTGTGTAGATATAACTTCTGGCGTCATCGTTGATCGAGCCTCGCTTTTGTCTCTTGTTCTAGACTGCTGTATCATGGACATGGACCAGATAGCAGCGCTAGTATCTGTCATAGCAATCAAAAAGTTTCCATCAGGTGAGAAAATCACCTGTCTTGGTTTGCTACCGCTCGAAAGACCGGCTCTTCCGCTGCTTGAGGTTTTGGGGAGGGCCAGAGACTGGTAGTGTTCGCCGGTATCGAACAATGAAAGTGAGATGGACTTTTTGTTCACGGGGCTGGTGCATGCAACGAACCTAGCGTCGTGAGAAACGGCCATGGCACCAGTTGTGTCCCACGTTTCCGAAGTCCGATACGTCCAACGGCCTGTATCAGTGTCCAAAATGCTGATCTTTCCGCCTCTCTGCCGAGTTGCCAGGATATTGGTGGTGGGTACGAAGAAAACTGGGTTCAGTACGTCCGCGTCCGTCCGGAATGTACGTAAGCAATGCCCCGTCGACACATCCCAAAGTTGTATTCTTCCATTGAACGAAGTAGTAACAGTTTGAGAGTCTGGAGAGAAACAGACGGAAGACTGGATGGAATTGAGGCGCCATGGTGGTTCGGGTTCGGTGTGGTCGTTGGATAACAGCTGCAACCTCTTTCCTGTGGAAAGCGCCCACAACGCGGCAGTGTAGTCGGAACGTGCTATTGCAATCATGGCTGAATCGTAGGAAACGTCGGTTTCAACTACCCCTGCCCGCTCACACACGCTGAAAGTCCGCAAATACTCGCGTGTATCAGCTTCGTGTATGTACACACTCCTATCATACGCTGATATTATTTGCTGGGAATCATTGCCAAAGGTGACTGAGCCGAAACTCGCCCTGGAATAATTCAGGTATACACTCAAGACTTTCAAAAGGGTCCCAGTATCTATTGAATATACTTCGATATGCCCGCTGCTAGTGCCGAACGCCAGGAGGCTCGAGTTCGGTGAAACCGCAACGGATAAAAGAGACCCTCTATCGTCAGGCTTGATGATTTGAACCGGAGGATCCCAGTCGGGTTTGTTCGGCTTTTGGAACGTGATACATGCCGGAATACTGTCGACGAAAGCGTTCCGAACCGAGCTACTACCAGGAGAGAATACTAGCGCTGACCAATATAGTTGAAGCGGAAATTCACTGAATGTTGTGATATGTTTCATAACGAACCGCTTCGAGTCTTCCAGAAATTCCAGTAGTTTTCTTTGGGCAGGCTGTTGCTTGTTATAAGGCTGCGTTCAGATGATAGTAGGGATCATCAGGAAACTTACGTCAACGAAAGGGATTAGTTGCTCAGGCATTTGCTTAGCTCGGACTGTCTCTCCGAGGATACTAAGGGCCTCAACCCAGTGAAGATATTGGACTTGGAGAAACTCATAGGTTTTTTCATTGTCTTTGAGACTTCGGCCAGCTTTTTCCAGGTGGAAGAACCAATTAAGGCAAGCATACCGTACATGTGGAGGAAAAGTTTTCTGCAAAGCATCATGTTTAATTGCCGATCGATGGCCTGCCGGTTTGATACTGCCCATGTTGTAATGCAAGTACTCTTTTTTGCAAAGCAGGTCTATGCAATCTAGGGCGATTTGCCAATGCGTCTGGCTCATGTTTATCGAGAAATCTCTGGCCAGTGGACTTAGTAAAAAGTCGCGAAAAGACAGGTGGAAGAGTTTGATTTCGGAGTTCCGTTCCTCGGGAATTTCAAGAACTGACCTCAATGGGTTCAGGATGCTATCAATCTCGGTCGTCTTTGAGCCCAGTAGGCTGGCTATTGAATTGACTGATAACGGCTCCTCGAGAAGAATGAGTGTGCCGACGATCTTCTTGAACTTCCTCAAGAGAACACTTTGCTCTTGCCGAGTTCTGTTAGCTTGGAATCGTTGCAACACTGGACGGTATATCTCCACCAGTTTATCAGTGACTCCAGTTTCTGTAGCAGCAGTGTGGATGAGGTTCAACAGTTGGTCTTCCGGACTGCCGAACAGGTCGTCTTGGATAAAGCGGCAGGCAATTGCGGCAAAGAGGAACAACGGTATCGCAGTTTGAACCAGTGTGTCCAGTCTCTCGCTCCCAGGCCAATCTGTGCGCAATTTCTCGAGTCTCTAGCCCAAAGTTGAACATCGCGAAGTACGTCAACTCTTGTATTTGGATGGCACATCGGTTCATGTTGATTTTGATATGCGTCGTACTGAGCACCCTCGACTACACGCAGCTTGTTGAGTATGTCATGGTTGATCTGATCCTTGAGTTCGGAGACGTCTTCCTTGACACTTTCCACTATGTATCTGGATCAAAATACGACTCAAACTGCTGCAACCTCTGAGCCCCACTTACTAATAACAATGGCCTCTGCTATTGTTTTCTGGTTCTCCAGTCTATTCTGCTGGAGACGACATACCACAGCCTTTGCATAAGCGGCTGCTGTCATGGCTGCGTAACCTTGCCAATCCTTGTTCTTGTGAGAATCGGAGTAATCGCATATGCCCCTGATTACCAAGCATGGAAAGTGGTTCATGAGTCCAGCAGCCTCCATCTCGAAGCAGAGCACCCCTTCCTCTCTTGCGAGTTTGTCTCGAACAACTGCATCCTTCATTAAGCGGTTTGCTGATGCTATGAGTCCATAAAAGACTGCCGGATCATCGTCCAATTCGGTGCGCTCGTTTCTTGGGGGTACCAGCATTTCTGGCTTGATGTCTTCAGCCCGACAATTGGGGTCATAGACCACATCGCTACGAAAGAGTCTGTCCGTCTCAGAAGGTGGCCGTCCATATTTTAGACGTAGTCTCGGTTTGTTTTCCAGGACCTTGTTGATGACTCTTTCAAAGTTGTTTCCTTCCTGCTCGAATTCGGCCTTTAAACCATTCACAGCCGCTCGGAGAACTTCAGGTGGCTGATTCAAGAAGCCTGTTGTCTGAAACTCCTGATTTTGTATTGTCTTGCCGAAGTCATACTGGAGAACACCCCCGCGACCGTCGGAGGGGGAGCTGACTACAATATCTCCTAGCCGAATATCACGGTCGAAATCGGTCGTTGGAGCGCCGCCGCCGATGCCGACCATCAGGCCAACTCGAACATTTTTGAAGGAGTGCAGCATATCCCGTGCAACCGCAGTTGCCGGTGAAAGGCCGTATTCGCCATCAGGCAGAACAGCAATGACGACATTGTGTCTGCCCATACGACCAAGGGTGTACTCGTTGTTGTCATGGGCGGAAACAGACTCGGGAGGGTCGTGCTTTTCGTCTAGAAAGACCTGCGCTGCCACATATTCGGTGACAAGAGCACATATCCACCCAATTGTATAAAATTCGGGGTCAGACATACTGGGGACTGCGGAAATCTTTAGTCGTCGGTTGTTGATGGGGATGCCCGGTCGGATTCGTTAGTCTTTGGCCAAAACGCCGGAATACTGCGTCAACGCGTTGCTGGGGCGGACTTTCAAGGTGAGGGAGGAGGAGAGAGATATAGAAGAGGGGAAGCATGGGCAGGTACTTTATGGGAAGACTTGATAGGCTTGGGGTGGTTATGAAGCTTAGGTGATAGGAGCTCAGCCTGACACGCATATTTATACTTAGATACAACACGGTTGATAACAACATCTATTGGTCGCAATTTGCACTGATGCATGATCACATGATCTGCGGGCTGCCTATCAAAGTGTGATCGAGCCTTAACATGTTAGGCGCACCTGACTTTGCACAGGGCTGTGACTCGCAGAACACAACCTCAAAAGCGACATCCAGAGTTTCCTCATCCGATTTTGGAACTGAGCGGTTGTTGCTCAGGCTTAGCTGACCCGAGCGCCTGGTATTCCAGGCTTATTCTCCACTTCGGCGAGCACGTAATTACTCTACCCTTATTACCTTGACAGAAAGACCCCTATCCATGGAAGCGTACGCCCATTACGTTAATTACAGTACGTGTGCGCTTTGCAAACAGATACTGCCGTTTTGCCGCAAACCCCGCCCGCTGGTGTCTCACCTTCCACATTGAGGTACGCCGCGTCAACCTTAATGTTGACAGATCAAGTCAGTGATAAGCAACTCGTGGAAAGTTGGCGCAATCAGCTTCTCTACATTATAACCATATAACCTGAAGTCTATGTCGACACGCAAGTATAGTTTATCCATCCGTCCAGTCTTGTGCAATCTACATCGGTTTGCAATCTATCGTGAGGCGCAATGCAGCTTCCATCACACCCGCTCTATTCTCTTCAGCTCACACCGCGCTTTGATGCGGATGGTGCTAGTAGCCTCGCAGTGCTCCTACGGCTGCAGTTACCGTCATTCAAGGCTCAAGAGCCTGTATTCATCTTCAACACCTTTTATGGCAATGTATCTGGGCATCCATTCAAGGAGAAAGACATCAGATCGACAGATGATGAAGGTCCTCTCCATGTCCGGTTTCAGGATCTTCCTTCTCAAGGCCGTGACAAGAAGCAGCATTGGCTTTTTACTCGAAAAACCCGGGGCAACATTATACTCCAGTTCGATGTCTTTCCGCGCAAAGTAGACATCCGAACACCTCTGGGTGCACGTATCGATCTCCGCCGCGATCAGGGAGGACTGCACGGTTCTGGTAGCTGGTTTTTGCCACAGCTGATATCCGATCAAGTCTTCACCATCGTTGTAAAGTGGAACGTACCAGCCGACGCACCAGAGTCTACGAGATGCGTGTGGAGCTATGGGGAGGGTACCAAGCCACTTGTTCGTGTTGATCACTCTAGAATCATTCGGGACACCGTCTATATGGTCGGTCCTGTTCGAAGCTTTCCTGAGGTGTCTCCTGGAGACGATGGCGCGTTCTCTGCCTGCTACTGGTTTGGCAGTCTTCCCCCCAATCTCGACCGTCTAAAGGCATACAATAACGCCCTATTCCCGAAGATGGCGGCTTTTTTCGAGTCGTCGGGTAAACCGTATCGCATTTTCTTGCGAAAATCCATTATCGGCTTTGGTGGTACCGGCTTCGATGCAAGCTACATGTTGGAATACGATGATAGAAGCAGTGACGTGACAGACGACGCTCTAATCAAGCTGTTCACGCACGAAATGGTACATAGCTTTGCCGCCTTGGACCCAGAAGAGGATGGGCACGAAAACGAATGGTTCATTGAAGGTATCTTTCATCTCTTGCGCCTGCAATGAATTCTGGGTTTGGGATACTGACACGACCAAGGAATTGCGGAATTGTATTCCTCCTATTTGCCTTACCGCTTTGGCTTCCGGGGGAAAACTTTCTTGATCCAAAGTATCAACGATCATCTACAGGGCTATTTCACCAACCCACGGATCAGGATGGATATAACCGATGCGGCCGAAGCCATGTTCAACGATTGGTATGCGGAGTGGATTTCTTATAAGCGCGGTTTCGCGTACCTTCTTTTCGTCGACCTCTACTTGCGAAAGCATAGTTATTCATACGATTTCGCTACGGCCGGGCCGCTTGACTTGATTGTCGTTGGCCTGGCCAAAAGAAACAGGCAAGGAGAGAATGTTCGCGCACGCGACTGGCTCAAGTGTCTGAAGAAGTCTCTAGGAAACGACGAGTTCCCTATCGAGGAACACTTTGAAGGCATGCTCCGCGGCCGTCAGATTCTTGATTTCAATGGTCTTTTTTTGGGCGATCCATCAAACGAATTGAAACCCGGTCAGCTCCCAATCATGCAATTTGGCTTCGAAAAGCGTAGTCTCAACTCTCGTGTCATTACCGGATTGATTCCCGAATCACCGGCGGCTGCTGCAGGCTTGTGGGAAGGAGCTCATATTGTTAGCACATCACGGGCCAGTGATTGCATTGATAATGTCCGCGAGACTTACAAGGTAGTTATTCAAAGTGGTGATCAAACACGCCTTATCGAATATTTCCCTCGCACGAAGCAAACGGCACCAGCCTGGCAGTTGGAGGAATAGGACTACAGTGTGTGATCGCAAGTAAAAATACGTGAGCTTACAATAGAATAGAAAGAACTACCCGCTTAGCAAGCTTTGCAATGGCACAAACGGAAGTTCTTGTACGATAGATTTTCCACACTATCATCACTTACACATCACATTACATATTACTGGTATAACTAAGGATAATACAACACGTGTTATTCTATCATGCAGGTCGAGGGGTAATGTATCAATTCGAACCAGGACCTGATACATCGTGTTTTGTCCGAAAAGAATGTGCTGAGGTGGTGTCTGACAGCCAACACGTTATAGACGTCTCAATCCTATGACCTTGCTCTGCTGAGGGACGAGTTTGTGGCCTTGGAACGCTTGGCCAGCCGACCTAAAGCTGAGCACGAACAAGGGGAGCGCAAAGGGAAGGAAAAGGTCCGAATTCTCAAGCTCTTGTACATGAGAATAGCTTATTGTAAATGAGAAGGGTCTAAATTAAGGGAAAGAAAGGAGGGTCATCTGCATCATTGTTATAGTGATGCCCGGGTTCCTCTCTGCCTGATAAGCAACTACGAGCATACGTATCACGCCTCCCCGCATAAACTCAAACAGATGTGGCAGGGTTCTCCATAGACTTCACAGGATCGTCATTCTCCAGAGCCTTGTACACCTCGGACTCAAAGTTCCCTTGTGCATATCACATGATATCATACTGATACGCAACTCCATCAAACTTGACGTTGTTGTTACATTCCTTGGACTATTTAACTACCAAGTACATACTATGCATAGCCGCTTCCTCCCCAGGACTAATAGCCTTTCACACAGCAAACCTTGTCTTGATAATTGCGTTATTTCCATACATATGCGGAGCAATCACACTGCCTCCAGACGATCCAACGCTCTGACTGTTGTTGGTCCACTTACTCTATTGTCAAGAGAGCATGGACCATGAAAGCACTGGTTCAGCCCGAACCTTCTTCTCGCCCTATACTGCGATATACTTGACTCTCGGCTAAATAGAGTTTAATCTCCACCAGCATGGAGCATCCTTCTTAAAGCACTGACGTACATCAAGTCCCAGTGGTAAGGTCGATTTTCAGCTGAGACCACTCAGATCGTATACAGGAGAAGCAACCGAGATTTCCGACTATGAAAACTGACCAAATGATGCACCTTCTGTGTTGTTAGCTAGGTGTTTGAATGTATCAAACAAGATAGTACAGGGCCTTCCTAGCCACACTGGTTTCGAGCTTTTGGATATGCATTCCTTTTGGGATACCTGACTGTCCCGATAAGATCGACCAGGATTATACGCGTCACATCCATTTACATGGGTACGACAATTCTGCAAGTTGGCAATGAGCGGAACGCTGATCAAATTTTGCGCCTAATTAGTGATGCCCGACCCACATCGTCCAGCATCATGACTCCTTCCTCAGTAGCCTTTTACGAATCATCCGTATCTTTCTGACAGGCTCCATTCCACGCGTTCCCGAGTCCCGAATGGGTTGCCAACCCGGGAGTCTAATGACTCAAATGCTGCTTCAACAGCATTTCAACCTCGGTCTAGAGCCGATCGGATGCTGACGGTCTGTCTATACGCGATTTTCATTACGAGGAGCTCGTAAAGGAGGTTCGTCATTCATAATATTGTAACTGGGACGGTTTGCTCTAACTGATTGACGCAAATTCCGGTAATGTGGTCGATGACAGCGGAAGACTTGAGAAAATGCGGACGAATTATTGGAGCACCCCCTCTGCCACTTCTGGTCATCCGTAGAACAGTGGATATGAGCGAACGGATGATGTAAGTGACAGAACGTCGCACATGTGTCACACCTCGTCGCAGTCGGGACGACTCTCAGGTTTCAGCACTTTAACTTCAGGGCACTGCGGCTGTGCAGTAAAATACAAGGCTTGCCAGCTCTTGGCTGCCGGTATCCGACATGCAGCATCTTCTTTGCGTCAATCTACCCCAGAGATTGGTACAGTCATGCTGGTAACAGTAATTAGATCCCTTTTGCACCCACAGAGATCCATTCTCTTCAGTGTTCTGGTGGGCATATCAAGCCTCTGAGACTCATGCCCTAAGGAACATGGAATTCTTTCTGAACTCGAGAGTTGACTTGCTGCAAATCTATCAAGACTATCATCAGGCTTGAGGAAGAACTCTATAAAAATAAATTAAAAAGCCCAATTTACCTCACAGCTAACCAATAGCCTAGCATTATCAGATGAACGGCCCGCGAAAATAACCGCAACCATCTCAAAAATCAGATGATCAGGGCTCTTTCTCTAATGGCTCGGACCGAACTAGGTATCTTGAACGCGGTACAGATGCTGCAGTAGGAAGTCTTGTCGTGTGATTATACAAGGATACACCAAGAAATGCTGTGAGGGATCTCGAGGGAGATCCCGTATATAGCTTCTGAAACCCAGTAACGCCATATTGAGCATAGCTCACCGATAACGGGCTGAAGCGCGTTCCGGGCCTCCGAACGCTAGCTTTCAGCTGTTGCGAAGTAGTTTTGTGTAGTTACCTAGATATAAGGGCCTGACTCAGGCAAGTAATTAGCTGCAGACGCGTCTCATCGATATCAGATGGCCTTCATAGTGTGCATGGCCTTGGGAAATGTCGACCTGTCACATTTATTCCTGCCGCCCGTCACACAAGGCCCCACAGATCCCGCCAGTTTCCAGCTTCTCCAACTACACACTCCCCAGTTGTGCCCAGACCCGCGCGGGTGCGTTGCTCGTGGACTTGATAAGACCGCGGTAAAGTGCCTAGTCGATACGGGCATCGTAGCAACCCGAAGCAGAGATGTCCGTGTGGGCGAAGTAGCACTGCAGGGGCCTCACACGTGGTATAAAAAAACGGCGGTCACCCTTGGCATGGAAATTGGTGTCAAGTGCCACTGTGGAGGTGTAGAGTGGTACATGGGGATTACTAGAGACTCGAATACACAGCAAATCAAAACAGCGTACTGAAGCACTGAGGCCCATCTTTCTTTCAGATGTGTGAAGGCACGACCAGGACTAGTGATGTGAAACCCCCACCAAGTGGGTTTGGGACGAACCAATGGACCATGCTGCGGGAATCAGGGTTTATGAATCAGACTTCAGCACAAGCCCTGCCACCTGCCAAGTCGAGCCGTAAGGCTTCGTAGTGTTCCCCTGTTGGGAGGGTGTTGCACCCCTAGCTGAAGAGTACTCGCGTGGGTCAAATTAATATCAGACGTTGTTCATGCAGGTATGGTATCCATAAGGTATGGTCTGTGCCAAGGTGTAGTTGACGATTTCGGAGCGCACGTTCCTCCCAACACAGGTCAGAAAAGAGACGTGATCCAGCGGGTCGTGGGGTCATAAACCTCGGTCCGGTCTGTCAATGGATCCAGGGTTACGATACGTTAGCATATGTGAAGACTGAGATCCCGTTAAGTAAACTCCAGACCTGTGTTCTTGAAAGACGCTGACTATCTCACCTTGAACCCTGCCCCCGCTCTCCGATACGCCAGGCATCGACGGGCCGGATATTGCTGGTCGGGTAGACAAGATCCCAATGAGATCGACTTTCCTGATCCCTCTTCTTCTCTTTGAATTGTCATGAAGAGCTTCATAACGCATTCCCTATTGTTGCTGCCGTGGACAGCTGATACAGTCCTCGGTCAAAATAATGCCAGAATGGCAACTACCGCAATGGACATCTTGTCCGAGGTTCCTCAATGCAGCGTAAGTCTTCGAGCCTTGAGGAGTGGGATCAGACCGAAGCTTACTTGTGATTAGGTTCCTTGTTTAACAGACTCATTCTCCAGTTCGACATGCGTGGCACTCAATGACATTGCCCCTTGTGTTTGCACCAATACTACACTGCTGAGGGCAATATCTGGATGCGTACAATCATCATGCAAGTGGGATGATCAACTCAGTAGGTTCTCATTTTCCACACTACTGAGAGGACCATAACTGACTGTTCGCAGCAATGTCAAATTTGACGCAAGAACTATGTCGCTCTTTCCCGCACGAATCCCGGGGGTTCGAAATTAAGTTGGTTGTTACAGTGTTCGCTACGGTGACCTACCCCATCGTAGCATTGAGATTGCTGTCGCGATGGATCGCAGCGAATCGGCTCCAATTCGACGATTGGATAACAATAGCAACGGCTGTACGTACAGAAACTTTACGGAGTCTTGAGACTGGTTTTCATGACCGCTAACTGGCATTCTAGAGTGTGGTGGGCGCAACCCTCGGATGCGTGGTAGCGAGTAAGTGTCGAAAGAGTCCTTTACATTCCGACTTGCCAATTACTGACATGTCGAAGCTGCCAATCTCGGATTCGGACTCCATTTCTGGGACGTAAATCCAGCCCATTCTGAGCTCATATCTCAGGTAAGCCCTCATGATTCACTGTGGCCTTTTCGTTCCCCGTATGACTGACCAAGCGGTTAGCTTTACTACGCTATCCAGATGCTCTATGTTGTTATTATCATACTGGCTAAAATGGCGATTGTGGCCTTCTTCGCGCGTATCTTCTCAGATCGCAGCTTTATAATTGCCAACCGAGTCATTCTTACGGTCCTGGTTTGTCATGGACTGATATTCGTTCTCCTCATCATGTTCGAATGCTCTCCCGTAGCCGGCATTTGGGACCGCGCACTCGACCGAAAATGCCTCGACCTTAATGCAGTAACATTAGCCAGCGCCATACTCAGCATCATCGAGGACTTTGCAATCCTCGCCCTGCCGATTCGCCAACTGAGAAAGCTTCAACTTACGCGCAAACAGAGGGTGGCGGTAGTGATGATGTTCAGCCTAGGGTCTTTGTAAGCTTGATTACCAATACGCATCCATCCATCGGGGAAGCCTTTGGTAGTATGGCCATGGATTCCGGTGCTAACCTCTTATAGCACCTGTATCACATCAATGGTACGCCTGCGCTGGCTTTCGATGTTTGTCGATCAGTACGACATGACTTGTAAGCCAACATCATCGACTCCATTTCATGAGTTGGGGATGCTGACATGACGCTCAGGGGACCGTGTCAATCTGGTAACCTGGAGTGTTGCCGAAATTTCCTGCGCCCTGCTATGCGGCAGTCTTCCAGCATTGCGACCACTTTTCAAGAAGATTCCCGACCTTGTCGCCATGATGCGAGGCACACACCCAGATAACGACATCAAGGAACCCCTCGACATATATAGGGAGGGCAGCCGAATGACTTTTTACAATGAGGGGCACGGGCTCGCAAATATGCCCCCAAGCTATGGGCGTCGTACGCCCCTGCCAGAGTACTCCACGGAGGAGAACTTTAATTTGGCCACAAAAGACATTGACGTCGAAAGACAAATTGAATCTAATAGGGAGAGCCATCCTTCATTAATGCAGCCGCTCAGCTCTCACCCGCCTTTCGAGAGTCGTAACAGTCAGTCGACTGCAAGTACAACAACATATACGGACCCCAGATCACCAATGACGAAGTTAAGTGTAAAAGATTATGAGACGAGCTCAAGAAATACGGCGAACACGAACTACACGAAGACGTGGGGGTAAAGACGGCGGAATGAATGATACCATATACCCATTTGATAGATTCGAGTTGACGACTAAGACACCTGTTCAATATTAATACTTGACGTTCAGTGGCATGCTCGGCTTTGGAATTGACGAGAGAACCCAACATTTCTCTCGAGTGAGAGAGTTGCTATACTCCTCCATCACGTGCGTGGTCGACTAGAGAAAGTGGCATCTGATCTAACATTGATCAACCCTGTATGATATGCTCACGCTTCTTCTGCCCATCACATTCATACCAAGGTTCCTTGAAACATCTTTTGCTTGTGGTCTCCAAGTATTATCCTCATGTATAGTTCGTTCCGACCCGCCGGTTGCAATCCCTTTGATTCTGCCATAATTTGCGCATCACCACGGGAATTTGGTGCTGTTACCCACTGTTCGATTGATCATTCAGGGTGAAGACGGCGGTCCTTACGGTCAGACACCTGGTAATACAAACACCTACTCAACAAGCCGCACCGAAAACCAAGACGTGGCTCTCGTGGTCCTCCTCAGCATAAGCAGCAATAATGCGGCGGTGGCAGTCGTAGCTTCCAATCCAGCTACGGTGGTTTGAAGCTAGTGCTGCTTGCCTGGATCCGTGGCGGCGGGTCCAAGACCAGAAGCGACGAGGTCCTGCTTGACGATGTGGTCGGTAGCAAGACACTGGTCCAGTACGACTTTGTCAGGTAATTTAATGAAACCTTTCTGGCCAACCCCCACTATCGAGGATAGCCTTGGAAGAGCTAGCAAGGACATTCGCAGTCTGATTGCGAACCTCGGGGCCGAGCACGAACTAGAACACACGCGTCTACAAGACAAGGCCGCAAATCGTATTCAACATCTCCGGAGCGCCGTACCGCGCAAGGAATCCGAGAAAACCATCAATACCGGGCCGTTACAAAAGACAAGTTATTCGCACCAAGATATGCTCACTGGCATCGAGAAGCATGCGACTTGCTATTGTGAGGTGACTGCACATAGTCCTGCGTCGAACTTGAATGCAACGAGAGAAAGTTGATCTATAGAGAACACCTACATGCTGAAAAGGATTCTGTAGCGGGACCATTATGATCTAGTGTAGGATTCGGCAACGCGCGCGCACGCGTGGACGAAACACACCACGAAGCAAGAGTCAAGTCTTTTCCGTTTGTTGACGGAAAATATCTCCTGACCAACACAGGCGTGTTTGTTTCAAATCCGCAGTCGGACTCTATTGCGTCACCAAAAGCAACGTCTCGCACACAACTTTATTTACTAGCCTACGATGTAAATGATTATGGGGCTTGCATCAAGAAAGGAGATAAAAGAGTGCTCAGGCTCCCAAGAGAGTACTGGTCTGATAGAATAGGTGTTATAGGCTGTAGACCAGGACGGGTGATATTCATAAAGATTTCGGCATAAGATATAGAGATATAGGACATTATTATCTGGGGCTGAAGCAATAGAGCACGATCGACTAAGGTCCATCATTCAATTTTAGACCATCCCCACTTCTACAGCGTACCTATCTGTAGATCACCTACGAATACCTTGTTGCTCTCCAGCTCGTTAATACTCCTAGCCGTGTTAAGACACTTAACAGTGGCATTATCATCCTGGCATCCCAGGTGACTGATAAGTGCTGAACCTCATTGAGCCAGAGTGTAATTAACAAGCCACTGGGGAAGTTAAACGCATTGGGGCCATGTATCGTGCCAGAGCTTAAACGACTGAATGGAGGAGGCTAGGGACCGTTGAGCGTGAAAAAGCCAGTTAAACATAGAACGTGTCTAATATATTGCAATGACAGTAATTGGTCACGTCTGATGCCATTCCAGCATCACGCATCTCATACCAGACATGATCCATCAACGTAAACGTCCAAAAACGAAAGCGACAGAAAGGGTGGCCGTGAAATCCGGAGAGGTCGCCACCGTGCCCCCGTTGGCCGTCCGAGCACGGAAAATTCGCCAGATAAAATACAACAAAATACCCGCCGTGCCGAACCCCAGAGTATCCCGATAGTCCCATCGCGCCAAGTGCCCGGTTACCGAATCCATGTATACAAAATGAGTCGCCTCCTCCCATTTTCTTGTGTCTCTCACATACCCCGACCGACTTTATTGGACCTGGAAGTATGCTCCCCCCAATCGAGAAGCAGGTCCGTCTCCCGTACTCGTGCCCTGCGTCGGATCATCACTCGTTGAAGCCATAGAAGTAGTCATGTCCCCCACCGTCGCGGCACAGGCCACGCCGGAGAAGGAGCCGAACAAGGAACCGCAGTCACCATCTCGCGGCAACTAGCCGAGCGACGGACTGCTCTCCCTGCTGCGCGACTCGAAGCTCTCCACCATCTTGAGGACCCTCGTTTTCGGCCGCGCCACGCTCACGACCTCAGCCGTGCGCAGCGTCAGCGACGGCCGTGGCTCCGCAGAATCCTCCCTGCTGGGCAGCGGGTGTAGGTGGCCCGTGCCGTCGTCTCTCGGTGGCGGGAGGTGGACTAGCCGCCTGCCGCGGACGGGCGATCCGTCCCCGGGCGATTCCGGTCTACGTCGTTCCCTCGGCGCGTCGTCATCGACAGCGGGCGCCTTGCCCTTGCCTTTATTCCTGTACTCCTCCTCCAACGCCCTCTTCTCGAGGTCCGCGTCGGACCGATCCAACCCCTCCATCTCGTCCTTGTCCGGGTCCACAAGGATGACCTCCTCCTCCCGCTCCACCTCGGCGTTGACGACCCGCAGCCTCTCCTTGGGCACGGTGAACATGACCTGCACCAGCCGCTGCTCGATCGCCTTCTCAATGTCCCACTCGTCGAGCGACTTCTGGTCAACGTCCCAGTCGTGCCGGCCCTGCTTCCTGCGCAGGAGCTCGGCGCCGCCAATCCCCGACAGCCCGATCAGGCGCGGCTCGTAGTCCGAGCTGACCTGGTCCAGGGACAGACGCCGTGGGCTCTCGTGGTTGCTAGAGTCCGACGATTCATTGACGTTGCTACTAAAGACTCTTCTAAGGCTGCCCAGCCACCCCAGCGACCTCCGCGGCTTGTGTTTGCTGGGGCTGCTCGGCATGTGGACAAAGTCCTCCTCGTCGTCATCCGCGTGCTCGTTGACCGGCCGCTTGCCTTGGAGTAGCAAGGACGGACCCTCGGCTTGGAGGGCGTTGAAGGTGGTCTTGGCCGTCGAGTACGTGTGCCCGCTGCTGCTGCTCGACGACGAGGTGCCCAGGCGGTTGTCGGTGATGATGGTTAGATTATTGGGCCCAGGGCTTGTGCGCCGCGTGGACGCCTGGCGCGTCGGCACACTGATGGCGCTCCGCGCGGATTCCGAAACGTTGCTCGCTGTCCGCTCGTCGTCGGCCACGGAACGTGCCGAGCGCATCGACTCGCGGCGCGTGGGCGAGACGCGGCTGTTGCGCCGTGACGGCATGCGCGCGAGGAGCGCTTCGGCGGCATCGACGTCAGATTGCCAGTCCTGCACCTCCGGGTCCCGTCTCAGAAGCGCCTCGGGACTGGGGGTCATGGAGTTGCGGCTTCCGGGGTTCAGTACGGGGACGGAACTCGTCGGCGTCATGAACGGATCGGCGTATCCGGGAGTCGTTGGTGTGCCGGGTTCCTGGTCTCTGTATCGCGAAGCCCTCGCATTGCTGCCGTGCTCGGGATCGTCTTCGTCGGCCTCGTAAATCGGGTGGATGTGGCCCGGTGTAGTGAGGTTTGCGGCTGGTTGGTACGCGCCCCTAGCCGCGCGAGGAATCGGTTTGCGGGGGATAAGGAGCCCGGGCGGTTGATATGTGCCCTGGCCTCCCGGATTCCGACCCGACCTCAACGATTCGTATCCGAGTGATCGATCAATGGAGTCGTAGGGATCTGGCCCACCCGTGTACCAAGCGTGGCCTGTCCAGGGGAACATGGACCCGTCGTCGCGCTCCATCATGTCGTCGTCCGGGTGCAGGAATCGCGACGCATCTTGCGCCAACGACCGCACCGTCTCGTCCCTGGCTTCCTTCTTCTTCCGCAAGTGTCTCTTGTAACAGAAGTAAACGACAAACGCGCCCAATACGGCGGCGAGTCCTACGCCCAAGCCCACGCCGAGCCCAATGTTCTTAATATTGTTATTTTCGCCAGACTTGTTACCAGATGCGTCTGAAGAACTGTCATGGTTGGGGTTCGAATAGCTCGAGGTCCACGACATGGAAGTCATGTTGAGGAACCTCAACCCTGTCCCACTCGACTGCCTCTTCGCTTTGGAACCCGAACTCGTGATTTCGTACCCTCCATACACCATCATCACGTTTCCAGGTAATATCGCTGCTCCGTGGCCGTAGATCCCGCCATCAGGTTGCTGCGAAGGAATCGACCACGTCCAGTCGCCGTACGTATCCCCCATCTTTAGAAGCGCCAACTGCGGAGACGCGGGCTGCGATACGCTGCCGACCCAGCCTCCGAGAATAATGAGCGCAGTGCCATCCTCGTTCAGCACCGCCGTGTGCCCCGATCGACTCTCGACGGCGTCTGCGCCCCCGCGCTTCTCGACGTCCTTGACGGCAAGCTCGCTGCTGCCGACGCGCGGGGCACCGACAGTCGCAAAGTTCCACGACTCCTCGGGCAGGCTCCAGATAGCGGCGGAGCTCATGTTGATGAAGGCCTGCTGCGTGTGGCCGCCCAGCAAGACATAGCGGTTCTGCTGCGTGACGAGGCCGGAGCGGTTCGATATCGAGGGGCTGAGCGGCGTGAACGAAAAGCCCGCCTCAGGGAACGCGGGGCCTTTTCCGGAAATGAAGTCTGCCGTGTACGCCGGCGCGCCCGAGTCCGAAGTGGCCACCCGAAGCATCGATTTCGTATACGTCGCGTTCGCTTGCCATGTGGACTCGTTCGTCGTCGGGGCGAGGCACATGCCGCCGTAGGAGTACAGCACGGGCTCCGACAATGTCGGCGCAAGGGTCGCCGAGAAGCTGATGGCGGCGCCGAGGGCATACGGCCCGGCGTCCGAGTCCGCAGTGCTCGGCAATGTTGCTTCCGTCTTGTACCACGACGATGAACTGGCCGCAGCCCCGGACGCCGGTGGTGTGTACGTCCAGACGTCGTAGCCCTCAGCCGACATGCAATCCCCCGCCTGGACTATGATGGACCCGTTGGTCGCCATTGTGGGCAGAAATGCCGTCGTGTCTGTCGCGCCATCGAGGAACGGCAAGCTCGTTGAGATCGTTTGGAGGCTCGCAGCGCCGGAGACCGTCGCGGAGATGTTTACGGACAGCAGCTCGACCCCGCTGCCGCTGTGGTGAAAGATATAGGCGAGGCCATCGCCGCCGCTGCTGTTCGCCGGCGAGCCCGGCAATGAAGAAGAGAGTAGAACGGTCGTTGGGACGTAGGGGAATGTTTGCTGGGACGAGGCGAGGGGCGCGAAAAGCAGCGCGTAGGCGGCGGCGGCGGTGAGGGCGGTGGTCTTGGTATTACGGATAGCTGCCGATGCCTCTATCCCGGTGGCCCACCGGCTGGCCGTTGTGGTCATGATCGTCCGTAGACGTTTTCGTTTGCGGGCGTGGTCCGTCCACCCCAGGTCGCTCGTGTGTGTAATCGTATGCGCCGACCGCTGGAGCGGTGGTCAATTCATGGTCTTGTCCCTCCTCTCGTTTACCAGGTTCGCGATGCCCTCGTAGCTGCGGTGCGCTGGAGCAGCAAGTAGGTCTGAGGATCCGAGACGTCGTTTCAACGAGCGGGCATTCTCTTCTTCTCTCTCGCTTCCCTTGGACTAAGCTGGCTGCGAGAATGGGCCTCTGCGATGGGTACGACGAGAAATGATAAGCTGGAAGGGGAAAAAAAAAAGCACAGGGCATGCGGGAAAGAGGAGGCCAGAGAGCTGGGTTAGGATGGAGAAAGGGCACCCCGGACAAGACGATAGATTGATCTGATGAGCAAATCGAGGGGTTGGGGGTTTGCTGCAAGGTAGCATCTGCAGGTGCTCAAGCAGGTTGGGGATGTCAACAAATGGACCGTCTCGATGTGCAGGGGGGCAACAGAGGGGTCTGCGGCTCCGGTGGGAGGGAGTAAACAGGCGCAGTATGGAGCAATGATGGTCGCATGCCGTGGAACCGCGCCACGGAAGGGTTTGCCGACCCGTACGGATCGGTCGAGGCCACGCACTCGAACTCTTCAAAGGGAGGGGGTGCCTACCAAGGCTAGAACCAAGTCTCATCTGCGCCGCGGGTTAGCAGCGACGCGAGATAGCCAGACGGGCCAATGGATGGCTGCCAAACGGCATCATGAGGAGCCCGCGGGCAGGTCAAGGTTGAGGAACTTGATTCGGGAGTCCAGCTCGGTGAGATAGCTAGCTAGCTGCAGGGTTGTTGTCTCGAGGAGGCCGGCGCATCTGACAACTCCGTCGCCGGAGCAACGCCCCACTACGGACAGGAGTGTCGGCTAGCCAAACCCTTGCTGATTGATGTACGCCAGTCCTGATCTGTGCTAGCTTCGCTGGTATCCCTGATGCTGCCTTTGTTCCCCTCATCCAATTCCTGTATGTGTTTCGATCTTTGTTGATCTCAGTGGAACTACTGGGTATACTAGCTGTTCGACCACAGTCAGCCGGTGCATGCTGTCTTGGTATGAGAGGTCGAAGACAGTCTGGAATCACATGTTCAACGTCGAGAACAATGCATTCGAGCCGATGGAATCATTTCAAGGGTCTGGCAAGTACGCCCATCGCCGAGTCATATGTATTGCCCAATCAACCCGCGGTAGCTGCACGCCATCTGCGAAACCTTGACCTACACCAAAGCGGAACGAGAACATCTCCGTCAAACTCGAGCTGTGCGGTAGACATTTGCACCTCGACTCCCGTGCTACCAAGACAACGCCAGCCTACGACGGCAAATCATGTCGTTTGCGCCACCATCCATGTTACTCAACTGACAGAGTTCACGGGTTCACAACCCCTTTCCTAATCCTGGATTGGTTCCCTTTCAGTCATTGACGATCGCAGACGAGCCTCCCGCAGACGCTTGTATGAGCCCAGCCTCCCCCTCCTTCATGGGCGGTTGCACAGGGAATAGCGCATGATACTTGACTGGCACCTTCTTTAGGCTCTCCATCACCTCCGTTTCCAGAGCACTCAGCGCCTCCGTCTTCTCCTTGAGCTCCATGTCGAGTATGGCCACCGCCTTCTCCAGACGCTGCGGGCCATCCTTTGACTCCGACTCCCCGTAGTACTTTTCATACTGGGCGTTGGTCATCCGTTCCTTGTCCAGTGACGTGGCGAGTATGCTGTTTTGCTCCGTCATCGTCTGCGTCAACGTCGTCAGCCGGTGGTTCTGGATCTCCATCCGCGTGGCCTCGTCCAGCTTGTCCTTGTACTTGCTCTCCCAGTCCGACACTCGCGCCGGCCACATCGGCGTCACCACCGAGACCACCGTGGGCGTGATCTCGAGTTTCCGGGTCTGCTGCACCGCGGGGTGTACGCCGTGCGCCGGCAGGATGAAGATGGTACTCTTGCCCTTCCCCTGCAGCCGGTAGAACCGCGTCAGGACATCGTAGAAGACGAGACCACGCGCGTAGAGGTCGCCACCGCGCTGCTCGTTCCACATTCGCTCGCCATAGGTGCCATTAGCCGTCCAAATCTCCTTCTTGTAGTCAATCTGCGCTTCCTCCCGGTCTAGCGCCCGGTGCAAGTGGTCGAAGACGTCGTCGCCGGCGTTCGCAAGGACCCATTTGTCCTGCGGAAAGGCCAGCTCGCGCCCGGAAGAAGCGTCAGGACCCATCTTTGAGAGCATCTGCATTGGCACGGCGGCTTCGCCGGCGGTGACATCGAGAGCGTTGGCGTAACTCAGTTCGAGGTCGTGCATGCGTGCTACCAGGTGCTGGTTGAACAGCAGCCATTGGCCCAAGAGACTGTTGCGGACGGCACTCATCTCCTCCGAGTCGGTCTCGGCATCGGTAGGGAGGAGTGACATGAGGCCTCCCGTGGCACTGTACTCGTGGTCCAGCATCTCGAGACACTCGTTTGCGTGGAGTGCCAGAGCGCTGTGGGAGGCATACGGGTGTGGCCTCGTCCTCCTCTCCTTGTCTTCCCCAAAGGGCTGCAAAGGACAGTGGTGGACGATACCTTGGGTATCGGACTGGTGCCGGATCTGGTTCATAAGATCGCTGAGCGGCTTGTGGTGCCATTCATCGTCGTTCTGATACGGGTGGCTCAGGTCGTTGAGCCAGTCGAAGGCCTCGTTGTCCCTAAAGGACTTCCTGATGCGGCCGCGGGTGTTGTTTTGGTTGTTTATTTCGGCATACTGCGTCGTGGGTGCCAGCTTAACAATAAGAATAGCGAGCGCTTGCGCATGCTGCTTGAGAGCGAGCAGCGTTGGTGCATGTCCATGTGTCGAGAGATAGCCACAGTTGACGTGACGCAGGAGGCGGATGCCCAACCCAGCGGCAGCAGGGTGGTTGGAGCCGCGATCACCGTCAGGATAGAGAATCTCTTCAGTAAAGCGAGACCGATAGCCGTCGGCATACGGAGTTTCGTCGATGTGGCCACGGGCAGGCTCCTGACTCATGGAAGCGTGCGAAGACATGATGACAACAGTCACGAGTGCTTCGAGAACAGATCAATGTCGACAGCAATAAGGCCGGCCACGATGCCAATGGGGAAACAAGCTGATTGCCGAAAAGAAAGACATATTCGAGGAACCTTGGACTTTATTATTGCTGTTGTTCATAGGATGATAGCCGGTACGTTTGATAGTGTATGCCTGATGCTGTAACCTTAACAAAAGAGATGCTGCGATGCTTCCGGCGTTGGATCCAGCAACGGGGAAGCAAACAATGACTACGCAGCAACAATGAGTAAGAATCTTTTTTTAGGAACAATAGCAGTGGTCATTCTGAACCGTTTGAATGGCAAGGCTTAACCGTTGAGGCGTTGTGAGACTCTAACAAAATGATGTAATGAGATTGAATTGAAATTTCATCATCATGCCCTCGAGAGACGTTGCGCAACTGATACCATTTTCATTCTTCCATAGGAGCTCCCATAACCTGGGTAGCAGGTATCAGTCGGTATCAAGAACTCTGCAAGCAAACCGCACTTCTTGGGTTGGTCGAACAGAAGGTCAGGTTGACCCGCCTAAGGGAATTTACCCGTGGAGCAAAGCCCTAAGCTCTCAAATGGATGAATTTCGGCAGGTCACCCAAAGAAGCAACTTGACCACATTCGCAGGTCTTGGCAAATATACGCTGCTCCGCTAGGGAGGTCACATGCCTGCCACTTGAGCAGGGTGAGATGAGGGATCAGCATGAGGAAAGGGCATGTTTGAAGTAGTACCTAAGTCGACTGTTTGGCGGTACTATGTAATCCCAGCGCGGTGCAGAACTCGTGAAGTGTCGGTTCAGTCTCACTGAAGATGCCAATCTACGAAGGTCTCTCGGCTAGAGTTGCGAGTAAGATGTTGCCACGACTGTCGACTCTCGGCGAGTGGGTGCGATGTTTTAGTATCGCCGAAGGTGGTTATCGGGTGTAGTTCGGAGCGAAGCATTCAAATAGAGTTTGGGACGGGCGCCAGGATTGACGGTCTCTCATTTTATTTCGCGACGGAGAGGTCCGGAATTGGGACGAAGTCGTCCGGGATATTTGATGAACGGGATCGAGAGCGGTATGAGGGCCTAGGCTGGTCTAAACGCGACCTCTCAGCTGGAGAGAGCACACTTGGGGGCACCGGACCACGAATCTGCAAGACGTGCAGCAAGCCCAGCTGTACAGGCCCGTTGTAGACAAGGGGTATGCAGAGCAGAGCAGCTACTATTGAGGATAGCAGGTTGCACTAATCAGTAAGCTAGTGCTTCCACCAGATGATGTCGTCGTGCTTTGGCACTGGGGTTGGGCGCGATTCCATTCCAACTTGCGCGTCACGAACATGTTGGCGCGCGACAATGGGAAACAGACGAAGAGTGCGTCGAAACGGCGTAAGCAGTGGTGGCCACAAGGAGAGAGGGCCACAGACGGCTACCATTGTCAATTGTCGCACAAATGGTGGCAGTGAATCGAGCCCTGTCCGACGCTCAGGGGAGCGGTTCTGTCCGGTGGGGTGTGTCTGTCTCCCAGGGCTCGGCTGGCCTATGGCCGCACATGTCTTCGCAGCGAGTCGAGGCTAATTTCCTTCGTCAGCCGAGCAGGGGTCCAAGAGGGAACGATCTGACAATGGCAGCATGGGGACTGGCGCCAACGTGTGGAGGATTTGAGATTTCTGGTAGGGTGGCGCCGATGAGGTTTGATAGGGCGGCCGAAAGCGGTTTGGCTTGTCAACCATCGACGCTAAGGTGGTGAGTCCGGTGGGTGAATAGCGAAGCGTTCCAGAGTGGGAAATTGGCAGTGTTCATCGACGAGATCGAGGTCGCACAGATCCATCATCCATCCTTGGTCCCGATGCCAGATGAGCGCCCGCGCTTTTGTGTGCTGGGTTTCTTTTTTGTTTTTAATCGAGCAGGAGGCATGCAAAAGTACAGCGACACGTTGGCATGGCATTTTGGATGACGCGCATGAATGGCTGCCCAGCCGGCTGGTGTCTGAGCCGACTCTTCAGGATCGCCCCCGACAAGTTGACAAGATATAGTCATGATACCGACGTTTTCGAAAGAGATGCGCAAGAGCCGCGCGGACGTGGGTGCTGGCTCTGCTGGCTCGTGGGCAATCACGAAAGGATTGCGTCAGTGGGGGATTTTGGGTTTCTCATTGCATTTCTCGCTCGGGTGATAAGGCAAGCACGTTGATGTCACTCGGTAGGCTTGGTGCCGTGTGGCTGCCGTCGTCCGTGTAGCCGGAGAAAGGGCGTGGAAGGGAACCAAGACGTTGAACGGCGCATGATGGCCGGTGGTGGTCGGGGAGGACGCCGAGGCCCGTGGGAGAGGAGAAAGAGTTGGGCTGTCCAAACACACCCGAGTTCAAGTGGGTGCGATGTGGCTCAGCCCGCAGCGGTACATACATAGTATTGCTATTCTCAGTCCAAGTTCTTGGGGAGTAGGGGACCCTGCAAAACTGCGACAAGGCCTGCAGCGGGAGAGGGCCAGAGACCAGATTTTGGGCGGTGCAAAACCTGGAATGTCGACCCAGCGGCTTCTGTCTGCTGGGATCGGCTGCAACTCTGCCGGCGGCGGTTGGCAGGGCTTGGTGGGACCGCGGTGTTTCCGGTAAGGAACAGCCTTGAATCATGGCAGAGCGAAATAGGAAATGCGATTTGTGAGAGGTAAAGTAAAGTCGGTGTAACGATGACCAAACACGACCAGCCAAACGCGTCGAGCAAAACAAGCGACGGGTACTGGTGCAGCAAGCATAGAGAACAGACTTTGACGGTCCGGAGGAGCGAAAGGCAGCTCCAGACGGGAGGGAGCCAAGACGGGGGCGAGGGAGAGGTCTGGACCTACACTATCTACACGTACCTACCTACAGTAAACTTTGGGCAGAGGAGGGATGCCTAGGCCAGTCCGAGCAGAGGAAAAAAAAACAAAAAACACAGGTACTACGTAGAAAGAAAAAGAGAAGGCAGTCGGCACTGCCCACAACCCGACAAGGTCGAATCGTGAAGGAGGTTTCCAGTTGCAGAAACCGCGGCCAATCACTAGCGTGCCATGCAGCTCTCAGCCGACCCACTCACCCTCGACTGGCCAGCGACTGCCCACCGATGCTCGATGGCCCCACCTTGTGGCCAGTGCTCTGCCGTTCGCAGGCCCAGGAAGTGGCCAGGGAGCTCTTGACTCTGGAAGAAAGTCTCTTGTCAACCTCCTCCAAATCAGCTAGCCCCTGTCTGGCCCAAAGGAGGGGAGGGGCACGTACCGTACGTCGGCATGAATTGGCGCTGCGCGTGTTCTGCGTCATAGTTTATCTGCACATTGGCTGGCATTGCTGTTCCAACCCTGTTCAGCGGCCGTCGCGTGTGTCCTGCCGACGGCTTAACCTGGAACACACCACTCCCGCGCCCTGTTTCTCCTTTGCTTGCGCCGCCCAGTTCGACCTGGGTCGTTCTTTGCAGGAGAACGCACGCTGAACTCAGCTGGTGTGTGCGTGCGTGAGTGTGTGGGATACATAGTAATTGCGTTGGAAGGGGGATGGAACGAAGAGACAGGCCCAGTCTAGGCCACGCCGAGCCGGGGGTCCTGAATAGGTACTATGTAGATTTTCTGGTGGCCTCTTCTTTTTCAGAATTTTCCCATCTCAAGTCTGCGGGAGGGGACCCTCGAAAATAAGAATAAGGGACGAGGAAGGCCCCTCCTCGATCCAAGGGTCCTCGTCTCATGGATAGAGACTCGCTCCAAAGCCAGGTATCACGGGCCTTTCTGCCACATAGTTTCTTTGAAAACCCTCCTGTTCACACTTCTGCTTGGCGCCCATCATTCTCCACCGGGATCTGCCTTATTACATCGTGCCCGACCTCCTTCGACGGGCATCCTCCCTCTGGCAATACTTGATCTTTGACCCAAACATCCTCGATCGCAGGAACAACAGCACCCACAAGCAGCAGCACCGACCGTCGAAAACAGGAGGCTAACGCAGCCCCTAGCGCTGTCTTGTGGCGTCACCTCCTTTCAGCACGGCAAGCAACCGAGACATTGGGAGACGCGCCCAATTTCCCAATCGTCACGTCACTGCTGCTTTCTCTTCCCTTCCCGCCTTGCACCACGCATCAGGCCAAGCATTTTTGCACCAAGTAATTGCACCACGCTGCTGGACAGCTGCACCGCACCGCACCCACCTTGACCTCACCACCTCGACCTCGTTACCTCAGAGCTCTGGGCAACTGGTCGCTTGTGTCACTGTTCGACTAAAAGGAAACCCTTCCAACTTAGCGCGAACCCATCGTCTCATTTCCCAACTCCCGGTTTGTCGACTACGTACATATCATCCCGCGCACCTCCCCCCTCCCTTTTTCCCATCCAGTCTTCTTCCCCTGTCCCTGAACTCTCTTTTGCCGTTCACGGCCCTCTCTCGCCTGTCTCTCCACGACACGACCCTCGACTCGACTTGCTTCCCTGTTTAATACCCGACTTGGCCCCAGGGACCCCCACCACACACGACCTGCTCCCTTGACCCTCCGACTTTTCTTCATTTTCTTTGGCAACCATTTTTACCAACAATACCATAACGACCTGAAGGCGTTTCAATTCGCCTCATCGCCGCCATGTCGGGTCTCGAAGATGTGCAGAGCGGCCAGGGCAACAGAGGCGAGGCTCTCGACGATAAGTCGGGTAGCACCATCTCTGGCCTGGTCAGCACGCTGGCTGTTTGCGCCCCCATCGCCGTTGTCTACATGGTCATCTTCCTCATCCTTCGTCGGAGCCAACGTCGTTTCTATGCGCCGCGAACCTATCTCGGCAGTTTGCGCGAAAGGTCGGTTTGATGAGTGTTTTTGCACGGTCTGGAGACTGACTATCTTGCAGCGAACGGTCGCCGAGTCTGCCCAGTGGTATCTTCAACTGGTTCAGCCACTTTTGGAAGATACCCGACATTTACGCCCTCAAGCACCAGTCTCTTGATTCGTATCTGTTCCTCCGATTCCTCCGTATCTGCGCCACCATCTGCTTGGTCGGCCTTGTCATGACATGGCCTGTATTGTTCCCTGTCAATGCTACCGGCGGAGGCACTGCCCAGCAGCTCGACATCCTGACTTACAGCAACATCGATGTCACAGTCTCATCCGGTATTAACCGCTTGTACGCCCACGCGCTCCTCGGCTGGCTTTTCTACGGCTTTGTCATGTACTTGATCATGCGGGAGTGCATCTTCTACATCAACTTACGCCAGGCCTTCTTGCTTTCGCCTACCTACGCCAAACGCATCTCGTCGCGCACTGTTCTCTTCACTTCGGTCCCCGAAGCCTACCTGGATGAGGCCAAGTTCAAGAAGCTCTTCAGCGACTCTATCAAGAGAGTTTGGATCACTGGTGACACTGAGAAGTTGGATGAGCTCGTCGAGGAGCGTGACAAGGTTGCTATGAAGCTCGAGAAGGCCCAGGTCAAGCTTATCAAGTTGGCCAACGCTGCTCGTCTCAAGGCTGCCAAGAACGGCGCCTCTGCCGAGAAGGCCCCAACTGCTCAAGACACTGAGTCTGCGGATGCCTCTGCTCGCTGGATCCCCCAAAAGAAGCGCCCGACCCACCGCCTCGGCCTGCTGGGTCTCGTTGGCAAAAAGGTTGACACCATCGAGTGGTGCCGCTCCGAGCTTCAGCGTTTGATTCCCGAGGTTGAAGCTGGTCAGGCTGCCTACCGTTCTGGACAGGCCAAAAAGATCCCGGCTGTGTTCGCCGAGTTCTTTACCCAGTCTGACGCCCAGGCTGCTTTCCAGGTCACCACCCACCACCAGGCTCTTCAGATGACCCCCAAGTACATTGGAATCAAGCCTAATGAAGTCATCTGGAAGTCCCTCAGAGTATCTTGGTGGCAGAGGGTTGTCCGCCGGTATGCTGTCATTGCTTTCATCGCCGCCCTCATCATCTTCTGGGCCGTTCCGGTTACCCTGGTCGGTATCATCTCGCAAGTTTCTTACCTGGAGACTATTTCCTTCCTCACTTGGCTCCAGAAGATCCCCGATGTCATCATGGGAGTCGTGTCTGGTCTGCTTCCCAGTGTTGCTTTGGCAGTTCTCATGTCCTTGGTACCCGTCATCATGCGCCTTTGCGCCAAGCTCTCTGGCGAGCCCTCCGACTCTCGCGTCGAACTTTTTACCCAGAACGCCTACTACTGGTTCCAATTGATCCAGGTCTTCCTGATCACAACCATTTCCGGATCGGCCGTCGCTACGATCAAGGCAATCGCCGACAACCCGGGTTCCATCTTCGGCACTTTGTCCACAGCGTTGCCCAAGTCTTCTAGTTTCTACATCAGCTATTTCATTGTTCAAGGTATCACACTTGCGACTGGCGTCTTGACTCAAGTTGTCGCGTTCGCCATTTTCACGGCTGTGCTCAAGTTCCTCACCAACACGCCTAGAGCTCTGTACCAGAAGTGGTCCACGCTTGCGGCTATCTCTTGGGGAAGCGTACTCCCTGTCTATACGACCATTGCGGTTATCAGTAAGTCATTTTAAAGCGTCTATACGAGTCATCCGACTAACATCGTGCCAGGCATTACCTATGCTATTATCGCCCCCCTGATGCTGTTCTTCTCGACCTTGGGCATGGGGTTGTTTTACCTTTCTTACCGCTACAACATCCTGTTCGTTACCGACACCAAGATCGATACTCGCGGTCTGCTGTACCCTCGCGCCCTCAAGCAACTCTTTGCTGGTGTTTACCTGGCCGAGATTTGCTTGATTGGTCTCTTCGCCGTCTCGGTTGCCATTGGACCTCTTGTTCTCATGGTCGTCTTCCTCATCTTCTCTGTCCTGTTCCACCTTACTCTGAACAGTGTCCTGGACCCTCTTATGTACACACTCCCCAGAACCTTGCAGGTGGAGGAAGAGTCCTTGAACGCCGACATCGAGGCAATCGACCGCAAGGATTCCGGCCGAGGCGTTTCAGAGGAGCAGAACGGCGACTCGAGCAACTTCTTCAAGAAGATCCCCAACGTCAAGAACTTTGCTCCTGGTGGCGAGGAAAACAGTGTGGAGAAGGGCGGGAACATCGTCACGCGATTCCTCAAGCCTTGGATCTTTGCCGATTACCTTACGCTCCGCCAACTGGTTCCCCACAACGCTGCCAGCATCGATGAAATGTACCCCGGTACCATTCAAGACAATGCCTACTTCCCTCCTTCGGTTTCTAGCTTGCCTCCTCTCCTTTGGATCCCCGAAGACTCTGCTGGAGTTTCCAAGTCCGAGATCGCCCAGACGAGCAAGATCATCCCTATCACGGATGAAGGTTGCCAGTTGGACGAGAAGAACAAGCTCGTATGGGACTCGGAGGGCGCAAGACCCCCTATCTGGGATGAGAAGGTTTATTACTAAAGCGTATGCTTTACCCGTCACCTGTACACCATTGATACCCCTGGGAGTCTGAGCTCTCACTATTATAACCATGGGGAAAGCCCCGTTGGCGTTAGCCTTTTTTCTATGTAGTCTTAAATGATAATCATGCACCGATACCCAATTTCCACTTCGTTACCTTCGCATCATCAGACCTGGGGGCCTTGATACATGTCAAAGGGCGTTATCAGTCGACATTCTGTGCTATACCCAGCAACATCCACATTGAACTGAATTCGTACTTCGTCGGCCGGCTAGTTTGGTAGAAATAGAGTCAGTAGGACAGCAGCGAGTTGAGAGTCGGAATGCGGCGCGCAACTGCCAAACCACCGTGTTGGCAGGGCAGAACCGACCTGGCAACTGCCGTGTCGCTTGGTTCCAACTTAGGAAGTTGCCAGCAGACTCAACCATTGCAGACCAACCTGTGATCGGGACATAGCAATCGCATCCAAGAAGCTCTCCCCCTCTCTCGTTCTTTCCCGATAAGCAAAGAATGCGCCAACGCCCATCATAAGCCCCACCTTCTGCCTAACCAGCCTTTTCCTTCAACAACACCAACCTGAAGCCATTCAACTGATACAACACAACAAACTGGTTAGGTTTCTTCCGCAGCGCGATACCTATACCCGCATACCAAGTTTCATTTGACCTACCTGCATGTTTGTGCAGACAAAAATAAGAATGAAGTCTCAGCATCGAAGCGACGATGATTGAGAGGCCTTTAAAAATGGCCGATTCCGCGTCATTGGCGACTGCCGCGGGAAGTCATCGCGAAGTGGAGATGGGGGAAACAACCACGGCCACAGCTACTGGCTCACCTGTGGCAGGTCCGTGTCCAAGTCAAAGCCTCAAGGAGATCGATAGCCGCTTCGTTATGCGCACCCCACCTACCTAGGCCTCCACCTCTCACATCCCCGCACTCCTCTTTTCACGGACGCGGCGCCGCGAACTCGCGCCCCCAATCCCTGCCCCAGCGGCAGCTTGCGACTCCAACAACCAAATCGTCATTCGGTACCTTCGAACGGTATCCCGTCACCACCCAGCAATCGCCGACCGCGAAAACGCGACTGTCATGTCTCGTCGCGTCGATTCAACGCACCCAAAGGCAGGCTTCACATCCAACTATGGCCGAGGCCCTACTGGGCCTGGCGCCCTCATACGGTGACGCGCCCAGCAACAAGTCGTCGGTTTCGCATCCCGATGACCTCTCGGCCCAGCTCCGTCGCGACCTCGAAACTAAAAAGACACCCACACGTTGCGAACACGTCTCCACCACACTCGAAGTGCCATCGACAGTCGAGTTCACAATTTCTGAGAGCGATGGAGATGCGCAAGAAAACATTGATCCCACCCTGGGTGGCGTCCGGACACAAGTCAACGAAGGCCAGCCTGTGAAGATTGTGCGCGCCTACGAGACAATCATCAGCCAACCACACGACAACCCAGTGCTGCAGAGAGCTGTGGCGAAAAACATTGTTGGACTTTTGTCGACGGCCGACAAGAGTACGTGGGTGGTTCGAGAGGTCTCGCGCGGCCAGTATGGTTGGACCTTCACCTACATTTGCAAGGACTCTGTGGCCATGTGGAACCGGCAGAACGGGAAGACGGCTACCAAGGCTCTCATTGGAGACTACAGCCAGAAGGAGCTGGACCCCATCATCTCAGGTAATAATTCCAAGTAGTGGGCGGCAGCAGCACATATTAACCAAGTTCCAGGCCGGCCAGCGTTCGACTGCCGCGGCAACCTCATAATCGCCTTTTCCAAGAACTCGCGGACAATCGTTATCAAATACGAACACACACCGTTTCATAAGACCGTCGGTGAGATGATTGAACATTTCCGGCCGCTTCCTCCGGCCGCACCGCCAGCCCCCTTGATACCCACTGGCGACAAGCCAAAGAAGACGAAGACGCCGAGGAAGAGGAAGAGGAAGAGCGAGGCGCACGGCGATGGTACACCCACTCAGCTAAAGAAAAAGAGGAAGGAAAAGCCGGAAACTGCGGTCGGCGGCGATGCCGCGCAAGACGAGGAAGTTAACAGCAACGGTCAAACAACAGCCACTGTCCCCACCAAGGCGGATGCTGCTGTGCAGAGCGGCGTTCATTCACACGCAGTCCTGAACGTTCCTCCTGCCGAAGCAGTTCGACGACGTGAAGTTGCCATCAGACTTCTTAGCGACAGTGGTCTGGACCCAGAGAGTCTCTCTACGGAGCAATTCAGCATCTTTGCCAACCAGTCCCCGGATCTCCAGCGAGAGTCGCTTTCCATGTTGGTCAAGTACGGCGCCGAGAGGCTTCGAATCGTGCATCCCAGCGATGCCACCGCAGCAACCTCAACAAACGCATCCCCCACGTCTCAACAAGCCGCAGCTGAAGCAGAGGATGAAAACTCAGGGGCGACGTCGGGATCCTCCGCCCCCGCAAAGAAGAAGCGGCCACGGAAGTCCAGACCGGCGGCTGGTGGTGACGAGGAAGAGGAGTTGATTCCTGCGCCTCCAGGCACACCATTAAAGCAAATCTCAAGAGGTTCCTGCATTGCTTGCAGAAGGGGCAAGGCCAAGGTAAGTCGAGCTTCTTTCGTGTGAAGTCCACAGAGTCTAACTCAAACTAGTGCGATCGAGCCAAACCGACTTGCTCTTCATGTGAAGAACAGAATACCGAGTGCCAGTACCCCCTGGTTATAAGAAAACAGGCGACCAAGAAGGAGGAAGAGAACTCATCAGCTCAGGCGGAGAATGGCGATGGTGAAGCTGAAGCAGAGCTGGAGCTAGAGCCTGAAGCCGCTCCGGAGTCTCGTCTGGAAACCCAAGAGCAGGAACCCGATGACATTGAAACTATCGACTACACATCGAACATGCCGGTTGCTAACATGCTTACTCCTGCCCGCGAGCCCCCTCGCCAGGACTACTTCAACTCTGGCCACAACGAACTGACGTTCACTCAAGACTCTTCCAACGATTTGGGCATGTCTCATGACGTGACCTTATATCCAGAACCTTCTGCCAGCGTGAGTTACACGGAACAACCGAGAACAACCACGAGTTACGCGCAGCCTTCTTCTCTTACTGAGACAGCGACCTATACTCAGCCAACTGCGGAGACGGGGGATTATACTCAACCAACCAACGACGAAAACATTGGTTACTTACAAACAGCCGAGGCCGGCGATTTCAATTACCCTCAGCCTGAAGTCAAAAGTCCTCCTGCGACAGAAAGCCCTACGACGCGGCGCAGCTTGCCATCCGAGCAGCCGCAGCAGTCTACAGCCGAACCCTCTGTCCCAGTCCCGAGTTACACGCGGAATTGGCACCGTATGTCACCTCCCAAGGCGACAAACACGGTGTCGCCCACCATGGCAGCGCGACAGCGTCGATCACGGAAGTCAGGTCAAACCACTACATCAACTACCGTCGCTCTGCAACCGGCTTCCTATGACAACAGGCAACAGACTGCAACCCACCCCGTTATGCATCATCAACAGCAGCAGCAGCAACACCAGCCTTCTCCCACACAACAAGTATCTCGATTGGCTCAGACTACCACACCCGCGCAAGTCTCGCCATTTCAAGCTCCAGTGCAAACGGCTCGGACTAAGAGTCGAGCTGGTCATCGAGCATCAACCCGTACACCCCTCAGCAAGCAACGGGCTACTTCCTCTCAACCCATTGCCCAGCCGGTTACTCAAGGAACCATGAATACTAATGCATTCAACGATACTCACTCTTCGAGCAACGCAGCCAACTACAATACCTACAATACGAAGTATTCCAACGCGAGCATCACCACAACAGACGCAAATGCGAAACTCGCGTATCAGCCTAACACGGCACAGACAACCTCTTCACACACGTCGAATTTTCCATCCTACGACTACGGCCGAGGCGACACCACGTCCCAGAACAGGAATCTATCTTACACCCCAAACAATAACCCACGGTCCGGACAACTGTACAACGCCCAATCCCAAACTCGTAATACCCAGTCCTACAGCAACAACAACAATACCGATACATCAACTGCGAACCCCTACGCTCAATCATCGTTGGCAGCATCACAACAGGCTTCTACGCTGCCTTCGTTCAACTCGCGAGCTTCAGCGAAAAGCAGTCAAACTAGGTCGTCCACGAGGCCCGAAGACCAGCAGCAGCCACAGCAGCCACAACAGCCGCAGTCCTACGGCTCGTACTCCTCCCAGACGCAGCAGCAGCCTCACCAGCCGGACCAACACAACTGGTATGGTTTCGGCTCGGGTACTACTACCTCGTTCACGCCGGCCAATGTTTCTGGAGGGTACGCAACTAGAGACAACGCTCCCACTAACCACGGAGCTAGCTCGAGGGGTTTCAACCAGGCATACCAGCAACAGCAGCATCATAGTTCTGTCACCATGCCGGGCCACAACTATGCCGAGGGCGATAGTGACATTTACGAGCTGCTGAAGAACTCTATCCACGGCCCTGGCCAATGAGTGAGAGGGCGTGCGGGTCGTTTTGAGTTTTTTTCTTGTACGCATGTTGAGTGTACATACAATGCCGGTCTTATTAGGGAGTTTACATTCTATAAGGAAGCAGAGGATAGTCGGAGATGACCCGTACAGCAGGTGGGCATCGATTCATGTCCACAGGTTTTGAACATTGCGGATGTTGATGTGAAGGTAGCTTATGGGCTCACCTCAACGTACCCTGTATTTTAATTCATTTCAGGCTGTGGGTGGCATCCCGCGGCCGGCCGGCTTGCGCAAGAACAAATGAATGATGACTAATTCTACTTAGAACACTGCTTTATGTGTCGCAAAAGGGAGTGGTGAGTTTGGACCTGGTGGTGTTCTCGTAATGCTCCTGTTTGTACAACCGAGCCCTGCTATAAAATGACCTGGCAGGCGGTGTAGTCGTCCGCATACTACCATCTGCTGTTGTGCTCTTACCCCTGGCCTCAGATGCTATCATTTTGTAGAAAATGACATGCCGTCAACGGCACTTTTTCGCCCGAGGCAGCTGTCACCTCTGCGGGAAAGAGATGATCGGCAGGGGCTAACGGCCATGTCTATTCATTTCTGGTGGTTCATCAGGAACCTTTCAATGAAACGGAAGGGGATTTTGCTGCACCAATGCTATGCCCTATAGGTCGATTCTGTCTGGTCTTGTTTTGGCGGTTCTGCCGGGTGGCTCATCATGCCCCATCTCCTAACAGAAGATGGAACAACCACGGGGTTACCTTCTCGTCCGTTACCTTCCTTCCGCGACCAAAGGAGCAGTGTCCCACAGGACAGTTGGGGCTTGCTGTAGATTCCATACCTCCAAGCCGCAAGGTAACGCTCACCTGACTTCACGCCGAGAAATGCACTTTTCGTAGTCTATTGATTACAGGCGGAAAATACATGAAGCAGCGCAAGAACTGGGGTAATCCTGGAGGGCGGCAGCTTGTGAATGAAATAGTCTACAGAGTGTCATAGTTGCCAATGATTTGCATCCGGGAGGAGGGAAGGTCGGCCAGCGGCGGCAAGCGATAGAGTTGAGAGCGAAACATGGCCTCAGTGGAAGGGGAGACCCAGACTGTGGGACACGGGCTTCCGGGAGGTCTGGATCGAGAAGCTCCTTATAGTTAGATTGGACGTGTTTGTCATGTGGGCCGACGATGCAACCCAAACGGCCGCCCACAGGGCTCCGTGAAGAGTCCTGGACTACTCCCATCCTCTCTTGGTTAAATAGAGTACCTTACTCTCCTGGTGTTGAGTCTTGGCTACTATACCGGACCCTCACTGCGAGATTGTCCACAAAGTAGCTGGGGCTCATACGGATAATCGAGATTCTGTGCTAACTTGGCGTCTTTGGCCTTTCTGGTCCCTCTGGGCTCCAAGTAGGCAGGCCGCATACCAGGTGCCGCCAAGTACAAGAGGCGGAATATAAAGGAAAGATAACACAGGGCATGGGATCGGACCACCACATTCTTAACTCCATGGACAGTTTTGCAGGAGACCACGGAGATTGGCAGATCTAACAAAGGATTAGAAAGAGTATGAGATTGTGAATAGAGCCCCCGAGAGATATTCGGCGGTTACTAATATTGTTATGGCGAGCGCCAAGTGGAATGTGAGAACCGGATTGCGCCAAGACTAAGCGACGCCGTAATCCATGATGGTAGTATCGAGGGAAGCTTGGCAGCAGGGTGGGAAGGAGTATGAACGCCCGCAGTTTCTTTTCTCCCTTCTGGAGTACTGGTGTATTGATTGACGGGCCGAATTCCATCAAGGACTAACCCACAGGTTCGATTGTTTTCCTCTAGAGGGTTGAGGCGGTCGCTGCGAAGAGACCGATGGACGTTGTACATTCGTAGTGGCCTCTTCCTCCATCTGCGAACCAAATGCGGACTCGACTGTCATGGCCATGCCGCCGACCTGGGTGCCTGTACCTAACCGATGATACAGTGTGACGACTTCGAGACTCCCTGCCGACTTCTTCAGCTTATCTGCCGATGCCAGCTACCACTCGCGTCAAGCTAGGATATTTTGCCCCTTAGTGGCAACCAGACGTGGGGAACTACCGAGAAACAAACTAAGCCCCCTTTGCCGTTCTGCGTCCTTTCACCCCTTTAAAGGAGTGGGGATTTTGCTTGACTTCCCAGCGCAGCCTTTTTCAATGGTCAAAGCCAGTCTTTCACTGTAACCAATGGCCAAAGCTTAGCTGACCTTAATTGGATGACTTCATCCCGCAAACATCGTGTGGGCGGTGTTCATGCAAGGGTCGGCACAGTCCTGATTCGGGCCCGATGTCGACTGCGCCGGCAGCGGACTAGGAATTTCAACTACATGCAGGTATCTTTTGCAGTTACCATCAATCTACAAATGGAAACTGTGGGATAGGTTGATACCGGGAAAACCAGGGGCGAAGAAGGTGGATCACCGCCTTGTTCTGATCTGGCAGGACGTTGTCAATAGCATCGGGGAGGACATGGGCTTGCCAACGTCATTGGGTGTTTTGTGGGCATAGCAAGGCCTGAAGCGATGAAATTGAGGAATGCTAGTTCACGGAGTGCTCCGGGACCGAATGGATATTTCAGGTGTGCTGGATACCGGGATCCGGTAAGGTGGGCGTGGAGACCCGTTTCCTATATCCACAAGGCGACGGGATGAGAGTGATTTGCCCGGCTGCCTGTGCGCTTCGGAGAGACGCCGGGTTGGCGTTCAACATAGCCTCAGAAATGGGACCTTTGATGGGGAGAGCGGGAGATAGTCCGAAACAATCCCTGAGATGAGAGGAAGATAACAGGCAGGTCCCAAGGGCTGGGCACATGGGAGCAGCAATGGCGGTCCAACGACCTTGTAAGATTGTGGCCGAAACCCCCAAAGCGGTGGTTACGTTACAAGGGACAAGAAAAGGGGAACGGCGTTGAAAGGGCTGCTTTGCGAGTTCAGATGACAGCCGTCGTACAGACTATTAGACAACTGACTACGACATGGTGGATGAATAAAGCTAGGTAGAGACAGGCTTTCCTACGATGATGGAAGGTTTCGGTCTCGGTCGCGGTGGGGCCGATGAGCCTGCCTCCGACGAGACTCATGTTGAACAGCAATTGGCTTGGTAGATTAGTGTACACCCATTCCCGCCCCCTCAGAACGCAACCACCACCATGGGAGTCATGAGAGACAACACTCGAAAGCATGGGGCGGGGCGATTCCCCTGGTAATCTTCCTTGAAAAATTGTTTTGGGCGAGTTGTTTCTTGGCGTTAATCAACATCCAGCACCGGACTGGGTTGTTAGCTGCGGCAATCCGTCCCATTGTGCACATGGCGATGACTTTGGGGTCTTGGCAACTCCGCCTTACAGACCGTCGCCACCAAAAACACTGAAGACCCGCAATTTGCTTTGGATCCGTGCTCAGCGAGCACGTCCTGTGATTGTAGACACAAGTTATGATCTAAGTGGGATCACAATCTTTGGTTGGAGTGTGTTCGCTGTCTGCCAGTTGTCATAGACTAAGCCAAAGCGTATTCCTTGCTCGAAAAACCTGGTCGTGGGGTTTCCATCACCGATACCACGTAGCTTAATCTCTTTCCGCCGTCGGTAACGACCTCCGATTGGATCGCATGAAGCTAACCGTTGAATTTGGCTGTCTACCGTTGAGCTGTCACGCTATTAGATCCACGTCCCAGGAGTTCAGAGTAGCACCGCCAAGATACTTGGCCTCTTATGGCACTTGTGTGCGGTCATAGGGGGCGCCTGACTTCCCCTTTCTGCAGACTGCTCCTGCTCTTGCACTGTCCAAGTGTTTCATCCTGCAAGTTGTGTCTGCCCTTGCATGCAATGTCGATTGCAGAAGATAGTCAGGCACCGCCCCCAGCGATTCAACTGCAAGGAAGGGGAATCCGTGTGTTCCAACGCCAACGCCGGTACGCGGAGCAAATCTGCAGATTGACTCCATCATCTTCAACAAGCATCATACATAGGCAAGAATGCAGGCATCTACCAAGTCCGCCTTTGGTACATCCACCAATGATCCATCGATCCCCATTTAGTCCGTCCATTCTTTGGCCGCTGCTTCGGGGTGTTTCCCCTGTTTGGCTCCGCGCCAGCACCGTAAACAATGACTCTTGGAGTGTTTAACTGGGTTATCTGTTGAGTCGTGAAGTCACGAAGGGGAAAGCACGAGCTTCTTGCTCTTGACAAAGAATAGCAGGGCCTGGAATATCTGCCTGTCGAAGGTCTATATATAAGTACTCGTCTTGTCCGACCTTCTCGGACTCGGAATTCCTGCCCATCACTCACATTCTTTCAACCTTAAACCAACTACTACGTTCATTCTTTGCCCACCTGTGCATATAGAACCCTTTCAAAATGCAGATTCTCAAGTTCGGCCTGGTGCCCCTGCTGGCTGCCCTCCCTGGCGCCCTTGCCTGTAACGGCTACACCGGTGGTGTCCCCAAGGCCACCGGCACCGTCACCTCCAAATCTTACATTGAGATCAAGTCTGGTCAGGTCTACGACGGAAAATGGCAACGCTTCGATCGTGGATCTGGTGCTTGCGGTGGCCAGTCTGAGGGTGGTGAGTACTTCTATTCGACGCACACCATCCCAAAACCCATTCCCTAACATTTTGACTCCACTTAGACTACAAGGACGCTGTCTTCTACATCCAGGCCGGCGGTACCCTAAAGAACGCCATTATTGGCAAGAATCAGGCCGAGGGTGTCCACTGCAACGGACACTGCACTCTCGAGTTCGTCTGGTTCGAGGATGTTTGCGAGGACGCCATATCTATCAAGAATGACAAGGCTGGCACTCAGTCCTGGATTATCGGTGGCGGTGCCTACCATGCCTCCGATAAGGTCATCCAGCACAATGGCTGCGGAACCGTCAACGTGATCAACTACTACGTTGAAGACTATGGAAAGCTCTACCGCTCTTGCGGCAACGTAAGTCAATTCTCACATCATAGTCCCCGGAGGACATGCCACTGACAGAGCACCCAATAGTGCAAGTCTCAATGCAAGCGTAACGTCTACATGGAGGGTGTCACCGCCAAGAAAGGTGGTGAGCTCGCCGGAATCAACCTCACTTTCAAGGACACTGCCACCCTCAAGAACGTCTGCGCCGACGCCAAGACCAAATGTCAGATGTACAACGGCTGCGCTGGTGGTTGTGAGCCCTCCAAGGCCGGTACCTGCTCTGGCTAAGAGCCTCCAAACGACCTTCTTTTCGAACACTTGCTCTCATTGGCCTACTGATGGATAGAAGTGACGGACTGTCGAGAAGATCCTTTCACGCCGACAGAAAAGCGGCGTGGGAGAGTCTGTATCACATCATAAAAACTTGAGCGCATCAATTCTTGTATCCCTGGCAAGACCGGAACTGTTTCAACTTCTTGTACATACACATCATTGGGAAACCCCGTACATATAAATTAGGTTATTCACACTAGATGCCTGCTGCTATGATTCGACGTTGAAAGAACATTGCTTCTTGTTGTGGTACAATACTTGCCTTCGAATAGGTTGAAGTATGGAGATCACCAAGAGTAAATCAAGTTGATCGCATTCTACTGCACGTTCCTTTGTAAGCGAGTCGGTACACCATTTTGGTAGAGAAAACTCAAGAATTTCACAGACGGATTCCGTCCATGTTGTGTTCCAGTTCATTCTATCTGGGCCATGTCATGGCCAGATGCTTACAGGGCCGATTATATAAGAGTTTTGCTGGGATGCCGGATATATAGCCGAAACCCCAACTGGAGCCTCCAACTCGATGAGCTAGTGTTCAAGCATGTGAAAAATCGGTACCGGAGTGGTTCCTGGTTGGTAACAATGCCTTCTTACAATCTTGGGTGTCATTTCCAACAGATGAGACCTAGTGGACGCCGCGAAGCTAGTTCGGTTATGACGTGAGACGCCGACGTTGCCTAGGCCTAGTGTTGCCCTTCATTATATCAACATCACGGTCCGCCACGTTCTAAATTGAGGATGCAGTGCACCAAGGGCTGGCATAAATGAGCTGTAGCAATACCGAGAAACATCATTAACCCCATACAAGCCAAACACGGCCCGCTTGTTTCGTTCTCCCAAGTTGTTTCTCTTATGCTGTCCATCGATGTAATCCTTCCCTTATCCCTTGCCACTTCGCATTTCCATGGCCCCATTAGTATTAAGCTTCTTTGTTCCATAGCTTACTAAATCGTTACCGCTGTATCCCAAAGAAAGCCAAAGTCATAGCTTTGATCGTGGCTTTCGAGTGTCACTGAGGCGGCGCTGAGATGGCGGCCTCAGGTACCGAATTTGTCAATCAACAGTTTTCAGACGACAGAAGCATGACGACTTGATGGGAACATCGGCCACAGCCAATGCCAAGTTCAATTGCGGCTTGAGGATCTTGGCCTCGTCATTGCGTCCAAGCTTCACCAGACATTCGTAAAACCCGTGCAGACCCCAAACATTGTTGGGATGCCTCAGTGCCCGGGGAAGGGTCTCGTCGATTCCGAGGTCTGCGCTGTAGACGTCCGCTGCTTCCTCTACACGCCTTTGCTCCAAGAGCAATGCGCCGAGGGCGTGCCGTGCCGGCTGCATCCAGCCCCATGGTTCGTCGTAGGGCAAGGCGTCATCTCTCTCCACGGCCTTACGTAGGTGTGTGAATGCAATATCGTATTCGCCCTTCCGATAGGCCAGCTCGCCGTCCAACATGGTCTCTGCAATTGCAAGAATCTCCTGGCAGGAATTGTTGAAGACTGAGCGAGATGCGGGCACCCGCTCCAATGCTTTAGCGAACAGAATACGCTGTTTCTCTGCCTCCTCCACCCTGCCTTGCACAGCGAATGCAATTCCCTTGGCATAATGCGTCATGGCTGTCGTTGCGCAGTAAAGCTTGGAATCCCGGGGAAGTTCGAGGGCGTGTATGTCATTCCATCGGCCGAATCGAATGAGTGCGTGCATTCGCATGCCAAGGAAACCCTCTAGCCAGTCTGCCATGGGCGGCGACTGGACTCGCAAGAGATCCTCAGATATGGTGGATTCGAGTTCCTCAACCGTCTCGAGGGCTACTTTGGATTGACCGCATAGCATGGCGGCATACAGCCTGAAATGGTAGTCATGAGAACGATACAAGGTATAGAAGTTGATGGGACCTTCGCGGGCAAGAAACTTGGAGTCAGCACGAATAGCATCAGAATTAGAAGCTATGGCGCGACGGTATTGCCCACAGATAATGTCGAGATGAGTGGGCATATGCTCCAGGTGTCCCGCGTCTGGTACGAGTCCGCGTAGATTGTCAGCTATCGTAAGGGCGGCTTCAGGAGTTGGTGACATTTCCATGAGGTGGATGTATAAATGAAGGAGGCCTGGGTGCTGTAGAGAGCCTCTCAGCCTGAAAGTGCGATCCATCACATCCTTGATTTCTAACGTTCTGGCACCAGGGGTAGGTTTTCCGGTTTTGTAGTTCCACAATTTCCAAGGCGTGACGTTCATTGTGGCATCAGTCCAGAGGGCAACTACATCAAGGTCGTCCGGGTAAGCTTGGAGCACCGCGTCCATAGCCTGAGCGTAGTCCTGATTCCATTTCGAACAATCTTTGGCGGGCACTGGTTGCGGATATCGGCAGATCAGAGCGTTGATGAGAGCGGTCTCGACAGGCATCGCCTTGGCAGAGTGCCCCTTTGCCTGCATGATAGTGTGGTGAGCGCGCTTGGTAGTATCCGCGAGGTCTTCTCCGTCAAAGACCTTCCAAGGCTTATTATAGTTAGGTCCCAAGACGAACGCGAGTCCCCAGTAAGCCATGGCGCAGAATGGATCATGATCAATGGCTCGCTGAAAACACCTTGCTGACTCCTCGTGATTGAAGGCATACGCCCAAGTCAGGCCGCGGTTGAACCAGATTTGGGCATCTGTGCTTGTGGTGCTAATGGGACGGTAAAACGTGCCGAGGTTGTAGGGATAGGACTGATCAATATGCGAGCGGACGGCGGACGATAAACCCTTGCTTCTCATTTTCGAATAACTTGCTGCTAAATTACCGGTGATATATGTTTCTTTTGTTGTAATGTTGACTGGCCCGGGGGCAAAGTTTCGGAGCGTTGTTGGGGTTGGAGTCGATTGGTTGAGACATCTGCTGTCATTGATGTATTAGTGGATTTCGGTGCCGGACTATCGTTTCACCGCCAGCCTTTTCACGTCTTGAACCTAAAACTATACTCCTAGAAACATTACTGAAACCCTGGTAAGTCTAAGCACTGGTATGCATATAATAGTCCAAGCAATCTTACCACCGTAGGCTCTACCATTGGCATCGTTGTACAGCAAGTCATCGGATCAACGATCGAACGATCCTCCACAGCTTTGATGTCACACGCGGCAACGCACGACGGAAAACATCGGCTTTGTCAGAAGGCCACGATGCTAATATTTGCGACCGATTATCATAGACCGTATTAAGAGGAACGGAAATAGAAAAATAATAGCGTAGAACTCAATCGCAGTGTCTCTTTGTCTTGCTGATATAGATATTTATACTGATTTGAGGAGAAGCCGGATAACCTCCCTGAAGCCAACAACCTCAGTCAGAGTTGAAACGCGAGAATCCTGTTTCCAATTACCACAAACATAAGAATATAAAATCGAAAACGAAGAAAAAACTAAAAGATACCCGATTTGGGATTGGACCTGAAAGAAAACCATGAAGACCACTGGAGTTCAGTCGGCCCTGCAATTCATCCGCCCCATAACAACTCGTACCTATTATGTCAAGATTGATACGATATGGGTGTCTAAAGCCCGCCTCGTGTCTCATAAGAATCAGAGCGGCATCCGCTTCTCATTGAGGCCCCGCGCCCCAGACAGACTTCTACTTTACCCGGAGCTTTATTGCTTGGCAAAAGCTTCGAATGAGGTCTTGGTCACAAGTTTAGGACAATGGCAATTATAATCATAAGTTGGGTCCAAAGTGTTGAGTGAACGCATGAGGTTATCAAATAAACACTGATTGCACAACTACCAGCGTTGAAGCGCGTACCAATGTTCAAAACCTGTGCTGAAGTGGTTTGCATTGGTTAATGATTAGGAATAATACTAGAAAGTTACACAGTCATGTGCATCAGGCCGCATGATGGTGGGATCCTGGGCCAACTTCAATCTCGGTCACGACGCCACCAGTTGTTGTCGGTCCTTCGTACCCCTTTCTCGCTCCCAACAGCCACCACAAAGCAACGAAAACTGTGAGACCTCCCCAGATCAAACAAGCATAGTTCATAGACTGTGCATCGGTGGGGAGTGCGTAAGGGAAACAGTAGATAACAAACCAAACCAGCATGTATGCGCAGGCGATGCCATTGACGGCAAAGCCAATCCACCCACGCATATGAAAGGGCCCATAAGCCACCCTAGTCCGACCTGCCAAGAGGTTGGGCAAAATGGCGGCAAGATAGGAGCTGCTGGAAAGAAGGATGAAACTTCCAACAAAGGCGTTGAAAGCAGTAGTACTGCCGACGTAGATCGCCCCAAGGACTGTTACCAACACAGCCGACAAGACAGTAGACCACATTGGCATCCCTAGTTTGTGATTCACCTTTCCCAAAACTTCAGGTCGGGGGCTTGCACCATCACGAGCAAGCGCCCAAAGTGTACGACCACAGGTGATGTACAATCCTATCAGTGTCAAGCCAATGCAGATGAGTACTAGGGCGAGTAAACCAGTCGCGCTAGCAGCAGATCCGGTGGCCTGGCGGTAAATCTCGGCGATTGGATATGGGGACTCGAGGAGGGCATCGTAATCATTGATGGCGTACATGATGGTGACCAGATAGCAGAAGCCAGTAATGAATCCGATACTCAGTTGCAACCCGAGGGCGATGGGAACGTTACGCTGAGGGTTCGGAATCTCCTCCGCCAGATGCGTTGTGGCATCAACAGCACCAACGCTGAAAGCTCCATTAAGCATGCCGGCAACAAAAACGAACCCGTTTGGATATCCGATGTCGGCGGTCCACTCAGTCCAGACAAACGAGGAGGAGGCATGAGGCGGCCGGCCGTCGCGGCCAGGCATGACAGCGACAACAATGATTGTGATCAGGAAACCAGCAAGAATCGCAAAAACCCCAAAGTCATTGATCCGTGGCATGGCACTGTTAGCCAGGCAAACCATGGCGCAGGCAAGCCACGTTGCGATGATGTAGACGATAAAGACGTGCCAAGGCTTCCCCTCGAACCCCGCGTGGTTGAGCGCATACATCTGCACGACCGTGTTCCCAAAAATCGATGCCATGCTGGCGGCACCGAGAACCCAAGCCAGGTAGTTCCACCATCCGGCGAAGAAGCCGACAACCCGTCCCCATCGGCGACCAGGTGTAACGGATGCCCAGTGGTAGACTCCTGCAGACGAAGGAATGGCACTCGCTAGCTCCGCAATGCTGGCGGCGACAGTCCAGTAGCAGATGGACACGGCAATGAACTCGTAGAGCACACCCGGAGGACCGCCGTTGAAGATAGCGACGAGGATGGAGCCGCCTGTCGCAGGCCAAACGTTACCCACCACGAGACCGACGCCCGCAAGGGAGAGGAGACTGAAATTCCGCTCAAGCTCCTGGACGTGACCTGATGCGTTGATCGCGACATCGTGCTGATCGGCCGAGCGTGCCTTGTTGATGTTGGCGACACCGGCGTCGCCTTCACCATCGCCGTTTGTTTTGGTGTCGCGATCCATCTTGGCGTCCGCTGAGTGTCAGGTTGCTGAGATAGAATTGGGGCTCAACGGGAAAGTTTGGGGGAGAAAGTGTCAATGGACCTGCCTACATAGATAGACATTGGAATGCGACCGGCCCGGTTCTGGCTTAGCATACCCTGGACGCAGTCGTCGCAGTATCCAGATGGCAGACCATATCAGCACCCATTAGCATCCTTAATACTGTATACTTATCGCCGCCGGCGCCCCTAGCTGGATAAAGCCCAATCGCCGACGGCCTTGAGGCTAGCATTTGTGCAATGGTGTGACTTTGTCGCGGGTAACCATACCTTTTGCTATCGATATCGCCACTAGCCTCTGAATATCCCTGGCAGATATCCTAGGCAGGGGGCAGAACGGCTGGCCACTGAAACTCCAGACCCTTATCCAGAAATACAGTTGGCCCCTCACTAAGTGCAAGTCCCCCATAACGTTAAGCTCGAGGCCAGTGCTTTCCAATTCTGGGAATGACTCTAGCCAAGGATCCAAGATATCAGACCGGAACTAGTTGTCCTTGTTGATTCTGTTACGTACTTTGATACGCGAAGCCTCTCACCCCGCAAAGTTGATGAAACAAACGTTGACAAGGGAATGGGATCCATCAATTGCGGCCCCGGTTCCGGAACGGACCTCAGTTACCGGTTCGACCCACTGATTGCATGGGTAGAGAGAAAATCTTACGCGAGAGCTTGACCAACAATGCGGGGGAATACTCAGTGATGTTAGAGGTCGGTAAGTTTGGATTAAGGTAATTATTTACAAGTGCCTTACCTCCTAAACCGCAGCGTGTTTCAATCATTGCTCATGATGTCTTCACAGCAAAGTTCGTTTGCATTTCCAACAAAGTCTAATGACATATAACCGAGAGAGAGAGAATGGAGAAAACTACGGGAAGATGCTAAAGCGAAGTAAATCAGTACCGCGTACTACTGAGCATTATTCTCCAACGCCTTCTTCCTGATTCCTTTCTCCGGCTTACTCGTCAGAGTCGAGCGTGACAATGATCTCCATTTCAGTTGCTTTCCTCCAGTTGAAGTCCGATGGCAAACCCCAAGCTTTCGTAGCGGAGCCGGTCTGCAAGGCCCCCTAAAGCCGTAGACCGCAACCAGCTCACCCCCCACCCTCTAACTAGGACCGTGGGTCCGGAATACCCAGATACAATGGCGTAATAATGATGGTTTGTTCTTGTTGGATATCCATTCCAGTATCGACTTTCAATTTTTGGGGGTACAAATGTACTTTTACTCTTCTTTAGATTCCATAGCACGTCTCCTGCCTTTTCCCAAAAATTCCTCATGAAAGCGAAGTCGATTAACTCTCAGTGAAGGTTACCTTTGAAAAACTATTGCGACTCTTCGAAGTCCTTGTTTCATGCTTTCAGTCAGTGAAAGACTGGTTATCCGTTGTCAGTCCCTACAAAGTCAACCAAGAAGCCGTATTCGTTGACATCTGGCTGACGTGCGTGGGATGGTCTATTTTCTTTAATTTGAAGAATGGCTTAGGGCATTATTCTTATTGTATTTTGTCGGACCAGGGCTAAATTTTCATCGAGTGTTTTAGGTGGCGCTGGATAACCCTTGTCTTAGAAAGGCATAACGTTGGGTAAGAAAAGTGACATAGGCATGGGCTTTCGCAGATTAATTATAATTCATAGGAACAGAGCCTTTGTTGTTTAGGGTTACAATACCTAAAAGGAACTCGCATGTGTACTAAACAAGTATTTACACGGTATGTGGTCATGCCTAGTGACTTGAAGGACAAGACACATAGTGAGGTAGACTAGATTTCCCAGGCGTACTTGATTACTACAATACACTACGCACCAAGAAAGCATTCAAAGAGAAACATCATTTGTTACTTGGACACAGCAGTCTGCGTAGGATAGACCCGGATGGGAGTAGTGATAGGTTCAGGAGGGTTGAGACCAATGGGCACCTCGTAGCCTTTGGGCGGGTGCAGGGCATCGGGCACCTCGATAATGTTGCGGTAGTAGTCAGGCAGACGCGAGCCGTACCACAAGCGGGCAATAGCGGGCAGCACGGTGCGGTAGCCACCTCCGAATATGTTAAGGTTCGGGGCAACATAGAGATGCGAGGTGGTGGAGGCGTTGCTGAACACGCCACCGCAGCTCTGGTTCCAGTAGTAGTTGATGAAGCTGTCACCGGCAATTTTGGTGCTCCAAGTGCGAATTATGTCTCCCGTCTTGCAGCCAACAAAGCTCCAAACATTGGCACCGACATCCCATCGACCCAGGGTGTGCAGTTTCCAATTTGCCTGGACCGACGACAGCTCACTGTAGTGGTTGTAGTAGGCGCTGTCGACGGTACCGACCAAGTTGCTGGGCACCGCTGAGCCGAGGAGGATACCGGCTACGTGGTTACGGGCCGTTGGGTTCTGACCGTTGGCCTGCCAAGTAATGTAGACGAGCGTCTTTCCGTCGTTGAAGTTGGGGTTCTTGAGGAGCGGCTCAACGAAGCCACGGGTCCAACTGCAAGATACGCTAATGTTGGTATCGTGCCCGTTGTTGTACAGGTTAGGTGTAACAAACAGCCACTGAGGCAGACGGTTTTGGTTAAGGTCTTCGTAAAAGAGCGTTAAGTTCTTGAGCTTTGCCAGGCGGTCAGGGTTCAGAGAGACCGAGTCGAAGCGCACAAGCAAGTTATGCTTGCGCGAATAGTTGCCTTCCACAGGGTTGTTGTACTCGTAGCCCTCGAAACCTGTGTAAGGTAGGCCCTCGTTGTAGTCGCCCCAGCTGATTCCCTTGTCTTCGAGCAGGTCGACGATGGTGGACACGTTTTTGTCAACCAGAAGAAAAGAATCACTGTTGGTGCCGAAATAGTCACCACTGGCTGGAGCCACGTAGTTGGGCTGACTGGGAGCTGCTACGCCGTAGAGGTTGGATAGCAAAATACCCTGGCTTATAAGGGCCTGGCAGTTGGGGTCGGCGGTCGCGTTCTCATATGCTGTTGTCTCAAGGTAGATCTGCGCGATGCGGTTAAAGACTTTGCCCTTGACGTTGGACACGGGCGACTCCGTCTTAGCAGTCGCTGCCGCCGCCGCCACAGCTGCACTAGCTGTTGATGTGTACTGGATGTCAGCGGCCGTGTAGACTGGTGTGGCCGTAGCTGATGATGAACAATCCCCATTGCCGTAGCCGTGGCCGTTTCCGTAATTGCCGTTCCCATTCCACCCAGGAGCGCCAGTAGCCATGCCCGCGGTGACAAGGAATCCAATTATGCGAACCATCTTGAACTTCTCGAGAGGACCGTTGAAGTTTGTGTGACAGAGAGGGTTGATTCTTATGGAAGTGTAATTATCTACAAGGAAGGGAGTATAAGATGCGGACGAAAAGAAGAATAAAAGCGCCAAGATGGCGACGACGGCTTTCATATATACTTGTTCATGCCTCGCTGTCTTGCCTCTTCACGGCTGTGAAACTTTGGCCACGTAGCCATGGAAGCTGTGTTCCCCGTGTAAGCCATGCTGGCCACGCTGACTATGCTGGCCATGTTGCTCATGTGGACATGTTAGTTGCCCATGTGGTCATATTAGCCAGATTTTCAATGTCACTCATATGCTAATACTTATCGTTGCTGCCCTCCCGATTGTACCTGTGCCTGACTGGGCGAATTGTCTCTAATCTGAACACTTTACCTGTTAGCTAGTGTGGAAATTTAAACTACTGCTAAGGCTCGTTTTTGAACGGCAGAAGATGATTCCGAACTCAACAAACAGAAAGCCTGGGAATCTCTCCCCTCACACGGATGCGCCAAACAGTGATCGTCGTTTGAATAGAGTTGAGCTTTTTGCCTGCCACTTGAACGGACCCCTTTGATTCTCTATACAATGGAACGAAGTGCGTCGCTTTTCACGTCCGAGCAATCTTCGGCTTTACCTTCATGTATAGTCCAGGACCACGGCATTGGTAAGCACTGTATCTTTACCAATCGGAAAATAAGCCCGCATGCAAAGCTTAACCCCCCGCAGACGTTGCCAGGTTGGGATTAGCTCAGGGGTCTTATTGTTTAGTTGTATCATCGTTCTGCTCACGTTACTCACTGAAGTCATCACTTGGGCAGACTAAAAGAGGCTAGATGTAACTAGATGTAAGTGCTTAGGGCGTGAGCATCTAGGTGGCTGACTACGTGTTACTAGTGTAAAATTGTGTGATGCAACTAGATACAGCGTGAGATCTGATGAGACTTACTGGACTGAACTATCTTAGCGTAATCTGGAGTAAGCTGTAACATGCAATGAGACTTGCTCTGATGAATCGGGACAAAGACCAAAACATGCAAGTGTCTAGGCAGGGGAACTCCACAACGAATCGTGCCAAATTGAGGCACTTGTATTTAAAATAACATCTCAAATAGTTATTTGAGAAAATCGTTACATCTTGCGAGTCATTTGGAGGAAACATCTACATGGGCCTTCATCTTGATCGAGACAGCCGAAATATTAAATGCCTTACGAGAATGGTTGGAGCTGACTTGTTCACAACTTATCCTTAGCCCATTCAAGAAACTGTGAGATCCCGGAAGTGTAACATTCAAGCGATAGCAATGATAGCTATCTCCAAAGTTGGGTGCGTTATGAACTAAGACAATGTCTCTGGGAGGGGGTAACCTTCTATCAGGGCTTACTTGAAGATCGGCGAACAGAAAACCGAGCATTAGTGAAGTATCTTGAGCACGTACAGTCCTGAAGTTGTGTAACTAGAGACTTAGACACGAGTAGTGGTCCGGTAGTGGCACGGGGTTTCGAATGCCATCTTGGTTCCAACAGGCAATTTTTCTCTGTCCATTAAATGTCATCTAAAATCTAAAGTATGCCGCGGCACCTGGTGAATATACACCTCATACAATGCGTCACTGGCTTCAGTAATGCCCTTAAAGAGTTTTGTTTCTTACGTATAGAACAAGCTGGAGATCCTGAGAAAGAAATTAGCAATCAACATAGACGAAGCAGGTGATGTAGAGTTTGTTAAATCGCCGAGAGAGCTTTGATCCACTACGCAAGAAGACAAAACAAAACAGTCCTATGCTATCTTTTGCAAGACCGACCGCAGCATCAGCACTGTTCCAAGAATGTCAAGTCACAAAATTTGATTGACAAGAACGCTCAAAGAACTGAATGGCCGGAACTTTTCTATCAACCCATGGTAAATCTCCCAGTCTCAAAACCCTAGTCGTTTCATGCAACGTCAAGATCAAGATATTCTCGGTTAATTGGAAGCAAAGAACATTTCCCTTCTGGATAACCAAATAGAACTTGTCAACCAAGAGCTAAAAGATGACCTCGCCGGCATACAAAGAATGAAGTTTCCTCACAACGAGCTTTAATTCTAATTAGCCTTTCCCAGCCATACCAAACTTTACCAATCTTTTGTCAAAACCCGAGAAACATGCACTCTTGACGACTGAGGGTTTCCATTTTGAGATCGTTTCTCGTATCCTGCAAAACAACCATCTAAAGAAGCCTACCAAGTAAAAGCGTCATCAGCAAAATTGGTTAAGGTAAAATAAGAAACAGAGATCCCAGGCTAGTGCTATCATGAAGATGAGGAATGCTGCTACAGCTTTAGGTAGCTTATTTTACACCGTTAACCAACAGCAAATATCTGAAATACACAGGTTCCTGACACAAAAGCTCTGTGAGACTCACTAGATAAATTGAATGTGAATGTTATAAGGGAAAGTGTAGAACAGATCGAGTCTACGGCTGTAACTAGGTGGTGCTGATGAACTTCAAGTTATCAGAAATAGTCTAGTACTGTTTAGAAGCTCCTAAGATATTGTCGCTTGAAGGCTTGCAGAGCAATATTGCAAAAATATCATAATGAGTTTATACACAGTCAAACCAAACAAACAGCTTCACTTGAAGAAAACAGCGTATGGACCGCGGCCCTGGTATCGATACCCGGCAACTTTTTCTACGTCCTTAAACCTGGGGGATTACGCTTCTGAGCTAGCCGGAATAGAGAGAGTGGACCAGCCTAAGTTGCTGGTACTTGGTACTGAATTTATGGAGATGGGGCCTAAGTGCGGGGCCTTGTCGTCCTATCATCATCACCGGACTCACAACGTGGTGTTGCATAGGTGCTGATCGCTTTCATCTCCAACTATGCATACCAACCCGGACAAGCCGAACTGGGAGGTATAAATGAGCGAGATGGCTAGCCGTCCTGTCAATGTAGGGCTAGACACTTGCTTTTCATGCTCGCTACCTTCAAAATGCAGTCGTTCGCCACATCGATCACGGTGCTTACCGTTTTGAGTCTTCAATTACCGGGGTCTATGCAGCACGTCAACCCTACGATGTACGAAAGATAATTGACGCTTTCCGTAATCCGCATGATGACCTGACCATTTTATGTGCTCATAGAGGGCTGAGGTACGCTTCCGCTATAGCACAGTGTCTGAGAAAAGGCTTTTTGAACAGGAAATTAGGGCCTGACTCTGAGTAATAGATGGAACGGCACAACGGAGAACTCTCGAGATGCCTATTTCCGGGCTACAGAGGCTGGACTTGAATGTATTGAGACAGACATTCATCTTTCTCAGGATGGGTATTTGCCCATGATTCACGACAACGGCTTAGGACGCACGACGGATGTTGGTGAACAGACTCAGCAACCGGCGTACAATCCGTTTACAGGCAAGGGCTACAATCCGTTGGTCAACCAACAAAGCTTCAAAGGCTTCATTGAGAACCTGCATATACGAGATGAGCAGGGAAGAGTGCACGTTGAAACCGTTCCAACGTTGCCGGATATGGTGCACAGCATCTACGAAACGGGCGCCAATGTTGTGCTGCAGCTTGATTTCAAGGACCAGGCCGCCGTGGAGCCAGCCTACTGGGCGTTGAAGAACCTCACAAATCGGGCCGGGGTGCCTGCAAACGAGTGGTGCATCTACAAGCTGCAAGCGAAGTGGTGGAAAAACCCTGCGGAGTTCGAGAAGCTGGGCTGGGTTCAGGATGCCTTTGCCTCCGGGGTTCAGCTCGCTTACATTCCTGTTTACAACCCCGAAGATGAAGTATCCTGGGATACCCTTGAATCACTAAAGGAATGGGCCAAGACCAACTACACGATCAGTGCCGAGATCGAGGTATATTCCACTGGTGCGCCATTGCAAAATCTTCAGGACTACGTTTTGAACAACGGTACGGAGATGAACACGTTCAAGACGTCTGGAATTTTGTATGTTTTCTCCTCTAAATGCAGAAGCAGCCCGTGTGAATTATCTGGCACAAAGACTGACTACATCGCAGTTACGCGCCTGGAGACTTCGTCGACTTTATCACGTCAAATCGCTCGCGGTTCGACACAGCAAACTACAGTATTCCAGGAGATATTCGAACCCATAACTCTGTTTATGGGTTTCAGGAAAATAAGGCCCCTGTGCTTCTCGACTCGATAGTAGGAAACAAGTCGCTGGATGGACATGATTACCGGAGTGACTTTGACTGGATTCTAAAGCAAGGCTTTCAATGGGTGATCACTGACACTGCGGACTTCTGGGATGCACAGCTGCGAGCTCAAGGATATCGTAATACCAGCTATATGCTGGCTAGCGGAGAAGTCGATGGTGTTTCCAACGGTTGGTACCGACGACGACATTCTCGGGAATTCACTGAGGCGTGAGTAGTAGTGATCAGAACTAACGACCGAATGCGGTGCCGCTCCTGTCAATTATTTTAGGTTTGAATAAACATTTTGACCAGTCTCATCAGTTACTGGACTTTCTCTGCTCCTAGAACCTTTCTGATGACTCGAATAGATGCCGCCCCCCTTTCATTTCTTCACTTCCTCCTGCTCATCTTCTTCCTTCCAATTCCTGGGCCATATGAAGGAGGTGTTTGAGTCTTTGTTTCCTTTGATTTTGGTGGTCATTCACGTAGTGTTGTCATGTTTTGATGATAAGTGGAAGAATCAAATGATGATCTCAGGGGTTTCTCGTGCATATTGATGTAGAGATACATAAAGAATCGTAACTGTTAAGACGTCGTTGGCTTTCTCAAGTCCTTTGGGTGAAGGGAATGCCGATTGGCGTTCGCTAGCACGATCAAGAGAGACTGCAGGTAGAAGAATCCTGGTAGCTTGAATCATCTCTTCTCTGCATACATATGTGTGCGAAAAGCTTCAGTCACATGTTGACAGTCTCCTCATCTTCAACTCCGAATAACACTCTCATCGGATCCTGATACTTCATGAACCCAACACCAGGCTCGCATAGACCATATCCAAGAAGTCTCTGGGCTTGTGGCTTCATTTTCTTCGCTTTCTCGAAAGGCACCATAAGAAACTGGTTCTCTGCAGGTCGCAAAGTTGGCTGGCAAAGGAAGATGCCAACAGTTTCCCGATATTCATCTCTGCCGGCAACGAAAAATAGTTAGCCGAGTTTGGAGGTCACACAAAAACTTCCTAAGCTGGGGAGCAACGGACTTGGTGATATTTGCCCCGCCTGCGTGGTAGAGGTTTCCAAGGAAGATTAAAGCATCGCCTGGCTCAAGCTCCGCAGGAACGGTCTCGGACTCCAGCGGACGGCGGTCCGGGCCCCAGAGATGCGATCCTGGAATGACTACAGTTGCCCCATTCGTAGCTGTCGTCTTCGTCAATGCAGTGACGCAACCAATCATGACAGGCAGCTTCTTGTCATGTGGGTGATAGTCGCTGGCGCTATGTGAGCGATACAGGTTCGTTGAAATGGGAACAAAACACGCAGTTTAACTGAACTCACTTATCATCGCGATGCAACACCTGTTGCGTCCCTCCAGGGTTCACCCGGAAGCCCACTGTTGAGGATATGATGGGTTTTCCGCTCACAGTCTTTTTTCGGTCGCCTCTCCAGAAAGTGTACGACGAAGAGACCAAAGCATTGGCGACGGCAGTATAAAGTGGATTGCATGCAAGCTCTACACAGCCATCTGAGATACCCAGCAAGCCGGAAGCTCTTTGCGTTGTTGCTGGGAAGAACCCGTATTTGTCTGGAATGTCTTCGTCAAAATATGGCTTTAGGTCTTGTTTAATCTCTTCCGCAAGCTGACGCTCGATTAGCTTCTCTACAATGACGCCGCCATCACGATTGATGCTGTCAACCAGCTTTTGTGGCGTGGTTGAAGGGTCTGTTGCGTTGAAACGTGCTATTGGAGGTCGAGGATTGTAGTTCTCAGAAGTCGCCATTACTATCTCTGTTTGTCATTCCTATCGAGGTCTGGTAAGATATGATGGGTTTTTGTGAGGCTATTGTAATTCCTGGTTCGCAATGGTTGATGGAAAAATTGCTCTTCGTTCAGAATTCTTTACCATAACAGCTATATAGAGTAGAGTTTATTAAGAAACATATAATGCGCTTGTTCAGTATCCCTCGGTCCCGCCCTTCTTGCATGTGTTGCAGTGCAAGTTTTAACGGCGAGGAGCATGCGCTCGAATGCTCTATTTCTAGGGTACCCCGGTGACAGCATCAAAGTTCTTAGGACAATGCCCAGTTCTGCTTAGTGTGTGGTCAAATGTGTGAAGGTTTCGGCTCCATGGTGGAGTAGATAGGACGAAGAAGCCAGCTACGGACTGTTCCATTTGAACCTTCCATGCTTCTTGAGAGTCACTTCAAACTTCAAATAATCATACGGTATGTCAAGCTGGGAAGCCCGAAATATAAAATTGTGGCTTGAAAGCGCGTCAAATCTTGATGTTCCACTTGGAAGCACATCCCCGGCGCATCATTTGCAGTGCTGATACACAATGAAATTTCGGCTTTGATATTTCCTTCAGTCACAACCATCCTTTTCATGTATTTAACGGAAAGATCCAAAGTTTTTCGAACCACAGTTTATTGATTTCACGCATGCATCGACATTTCCATAATTTCTGCTGCCTAAAGGTGTTGATGTCGTTGTCGGCAGCATTATGGATGATGCATCCTAAACGGACTGTTTGGTCCAAGGCTCGGCTGTCAACTGGATCAGGCTGCGAGCCTTTGTTAAGTTGCAATCACACGTTGCACCGGCTTTTACCCCGCCTTTACATTTTTCCTGCTTTACTGAACCTCCTCACGTACTTTGCGACTTTTCACTGATACGCTTGGGATGCAACAAAGGAGAGAACTCTAAACCTGTTGTAGGCTGTAAGCTTTGGTGTGCGATATACGTAACAGCACATTCCACCATTTTCTCATCCATACCCTTAGAAGTTTCTACTGCTCTACCGTATCGAGTCTTCATCATCTGCTCAGAGGGTGTCTTCCTAGGGTTTCACGAAAAACATGCCGCTTTGCTCATCTTGCGAGTCTCTCGACCTAGCCAACCTCGTCGATGAGGACAACGATCTCCAAGATGTCGTCGTGCACAAGTCTGTCACAATTCTCGAGAAGAACGCACCTATTTGCGACGTCTGCCGACTCTTTTGGACCTCTTTTTGCAAGAAACTCAGGCAGTTTGACCGAGATATCAAAAAAGAGATGAGCTCGTTGGGGCAATTGGTGTCTCCTGTTTTGATGAGAGGTCGCCGGGATTACGGCACCCACCCCGACTGGGAGCCAGGGGATATCTATCATCTTAAAGTTCGATGCGATAGCCTTCGGGTATCTTGTGACTTCAGTTTTTATGCTGATGAAGAAGATATCGATTCAACGCAGCATCTGAAAGGTATCATGTTGGCCCGCCAAATCAAACACCCTGCACAACAATTAGGATTGCTGGGTAAATGGGTTCAAAGCTGCGAAGAGAATCACGCGCAATGTCGTCGGGATCTCAGCCCTTTGCCAACGAGAGTAATTGATGTAGGAAAAGAGGGCCAAGTAGAGCCGCGACTTGTTGAAACGGGCGGAAAGATTGATCGTTATATGACACTCAGTCACTGCTGGGGCCGTCATCCTGTCATCCGAACGACCAGCCATACCATAACCAAGCACCTCCAAGCTTTACCCTTGTCGGAGCTTCCAGGTACTTTCCGCGATGCGGTTATCATAACCAGGGCAATGGGGGTGCAATATCTCTGGATTGACTCTCTCTGCATCATCCAGGACTCCAAGGAAGACTGGGAACTCGAAAGTACCAAGATGGGAATGATCTACTTTTCGTCATTCTTGACCATAGCAGCATCAGCATCTCAGGATTCAAGGGGTGGTTGCTTCATTCCCCGGGAACACACTTTGAGCCATCCTCAGATAGGATACTGCCAGCCAGGAAGTAGCCATCGCAGCAAGGTACACATTCGGTCTTGCCCTGACGACTTCAGCAATCTAGACAAGAGGACCTTACATACGCGCGCCTGGGTACTCCAGGAACAAGTTTTGTCGGCTCGCATGATCAACTTTGATGTCGACCAGCTTCTTTGGAAGTGCCAAGAGGATAGGCTCACAGAAGACGGTATAACTTCCGAGTGGAATACTCTTGATGATGGCCCAGACATGTCACACTCAATGGCAAGATATCAAGACCCTCAGTATTTATTTGGATGGGAGCTCGATTGGTACTCAATGGTTGGGCCATACTCATGTCGAGGAATCACCAAGTCATCCGATAGACTTCCAGCGCTTTCGGGTTTAGCAGACGTGATGGAACAAAGGACTGGCGTAGAGTACGTGGCAGGATTATGGAAAAGTAATTTGTGCCTCGGACTTCTGTGGCATCGGAAGAGCGGCTGGCTTGTACCACCAGCAGATGGCTATCGTGCACCGAGCTGGAGCTGGGCGTCTCTGGAGGGCGGCATCAGTATCAGAGGACACCCGGCGATCTCGGATGGTACGCTGGAGATCGTCGTAGAAGACATTGAGACGGAGGTCTCACCGTGCGGTCTAGACCCCAAAGGGAATCTACAGTCTGGCCACATGATGCTGACTGGAAGGGTCAGGACATTTGACAAACGGATGAATCCTAAGGATGAGGCTTACCAGTCAGTCGTGGAAATCAACACCACCCGGGAGAAGGACGCGGGTATCGACTACTTTTTCGAGAATGGAGAGGTTATAGGACAAGTTGTCTTTGACGAGGCATTCTACTCTAACGACCACCCATTGTATTGTCTACAAGTGGCTCATAGAACAAGAAAGGAAGGCCCCACTGCTCATAGTCGGTGGCATGGATTATTCTTGGAGCCCACGGGGAAAGAAAAGGAGTTTCGTCGCATAGGTTACGGGTGGACAGAGTACGTGCACAACAAAATGTGGTTCGAAGGTGTTCAGATGGAGAGAATCAAAATAGTCTAGGACGACCGCCTGACAAACGGTTTTCGGGTATTTAGTATCTTACTAGATAGAGTGCTATCTCTCGAGGTTTTCAATTTAAGATTCATCACTGGTAGGGGAATGAACTGATTGTGGTGAGTCGAAACCAAGGCGCTGTGATTCTAGTCTAACGCCTCTCTCATCTATCTAATTACTTTAATTCTCATAAATGCTCCGAGCAACGACAACAAACAAAGATTACAAAAATGTAAGGCTGTTCTCCTCAAGCCCTACTGTCGTACAGACCCCCCCCCCTCTTCTCAATCAGACGACACTGCAAACTTGCTCATTGATCTTAACCTAGCCCCATAGAAGTAAAGCAGCCAGATCCCAATGATGCCGATCGTGCTCAGACCACCCAGCAAGGTCGTGCCGCGAGCAACGCCCAAATTGAGATACATCGGCCGTGCGAACAGAATACTGGCGAACGCAAACGCGGAGCGAAAGAAGTCGTTGCCCGCGAAGAGGCTGGCGGCGTACTGGGGGTATGACAAAGGAACGTAGACGAAGATGCACTGCATCACAATGAAGACAGTGGCGCCGTAGACGGTGATACCTATGGTCGGAGCGATCCAGTGGATGGCCGGAGATGCCGTCCAAGCGAAGATGAACAGTCCGATGGTGGGGCCGAGCGAAGCCGGGAGTGCAGGCACGAGACGGTTCTCCTGGGCGGGGAAGCCGAATTTCTTAATGCGCGGGATCATGTAGAAGGCCAGGTATGAGACGTAGACGGCAACGCCGAGGAGACAGGCGACGAGAATGCACAGGAAGACGAGGCCGACCTCGCCAATGCTCATGCCGTAATATACCGGATAGACCATAGGGAAAACCTCAAAGAAGGAGTAGTAAATGCCGTAGATGATGGCGGTGTATACCTGCACGAAGAGGATAGCAGGGTCCTTGATTGTGATTTCGAGCGGCTTGATCAGCGCGTCGATGACAACGGCCGATGTCTTGAGGTTGCGCTGATCGATTTCCGACTGTGACATGAACCGGTCGTTGCCTGTTAGCTTCCGGAGACGCTCGGCACGGCGGAGGAGGATGTTGGGCGACGAGGTCTCGGGAAGGAAGAAGAACATAACGAGGAAGACTGGCGCAGCTGCCCAAAGGATCTCCCAAAGGGACCAACGCCATCCCATCGCAGGAACAGAGAATCCAGACAGGACTGGAGAGATTGCAGGGCCACAGTACGCAGCAGAGACCCAAAAGACCAACGCGTAGGGAAGATTCAGCAGACTGTACATGTCTCCCAAGGAGGCAGCGCCTGATGCCAAGCACGGAGAGCCGAAGAGACCTTGCAGGAAGCGAAGAACCATCAACCCAGGGTAGTTTCCAACCAAAGGAGTCGGGATCGAGACAATGACGAAGAGAAGCATTGTAACGATGTAGATGGGATTCCGGCCGATACGAGGGATCTCAGAGAGAGGGGAGAACAGCAAGGGGCCGATGCCGTAGCCCAGGACGAAAAGTGCCAGCCCAAGCGAGGCCTCTGTCATGTCCACACCGAACTCAGCAATGACACCCTCAATCGAAGGCATATAAATTGCCGAGGACATGTAGACAACAAACGTGTAGATGCAGATAATGGCAGTGATGAGGCCACGCTTCGAGTTGGTCCAGTTCTGCGGGTTTTCGACGTCGTCGCTGAAGTACCAATCAACCAAGATTACCCCATCCTTTGTCTTCTTTGGGACAATCGGCATGCTCTTTGTTTTTTGAATCTCGTGTATCTCGTCGATTTCAAGCCGATCTTGCGTGTAAGGAACCGTTTCTTGTCTGCTCCGTGTCCGTTGCAGGGATGCGTCATACGAAGCCGCATCTTCGAGTTCCTTTGGGAACAGCTTATTCTCCTCGTCGGTTTGGATTGAGTTGGAGGATCTCAGCGATGCTGCAATCGTTGCTTCTTCTGCTGGGACTTCTTTCTCCGATTCGACGACGTCAAGCCATTGTTGCGGGAGCTGGAAGTCAGGCTTCTCTTCGGGGTATTGGAGCAATTTGTTGCGAGTGATGAAGCGAATCAATTGCCCTATCGGGGCATCTCGAATTATTTGCGCCATGGAGACTGCTGGCGATTCTGTGGCGTGGGGTGTTGACGTTTGGGGTTTGATGGAGGCAGGTGTAGGGTGGATAAAGCGCTTCTAAGCGTCTGATGTGTACTTCAAGACGGTGAAGTCTTTGTCGTGTTGGGTATGATGATTGTGGGTTGCGTTGATGGATTGACAAGACAAAAGACGAACCTTAGCCCGGAATCCCCTTCATCTAAATACTCAAACCTCATCTTGAGCTTCAACCGGAAGCTTAATGGTGATAGAAACACCAAGATGATTTCCAAACTGAAAGCTGATGACTGAGCAGGACTCAAACATTGGTCCGTCCACGGCATCGGGCTTTAGGAGTCAGAGTCAGAGTTAAGGTGTGGTGCAGTGCTCCGGCATGTGTAGTATTATGAATCAAACTCATGGCCAAGCGTTTGAACGCGCCGGAACGGTACATGCACCAACCGGGTGTGGACTAGAGGGACGCAGGCGTCGTAAATCTATCTGCGTGGGCCGTAGTAACATCTATCCGTGTCGCCTTGGCATTGGGTCATTTCCTTTCCGTTCACCTGGACTTAACGTGTGTCGTTGACCCGAGCGAGTGGATTGGTAGGGGGATACCACTAGGGCTGACATGACGTTGAGGCACAGCAAGATGGCGTGCAATTCGACGAGCGCTGGACTTAAGATTCGATGCAACGGAGGCAGCGCGCGTTTCCATTCATCAATAAGTCACTGGTGTTAGTGTTAAATCAATCTAAGACAGCGAAATTGGGGGAGCGAGATAACGACTAGTACGCGACAGGATCACTAATCCCCCACGGGGTTTGGCGGATTTATCAGCGACATCCGGCAGATTCAACAAATCTCTTTCTGCGCAGCTTTTGGTTGGCCAGGCTAGCAAAGAAGCTTATGTGCTGCTGCGCCAAGCTCTGAGCCAATTGTCAGCGCACCCACCACTCCCCTATTTGAGACTGCTCTTCTTCTTTCCATGCCGCTGATGTCAACTTATTATTAATGCAGTTGATGCCAAGTTCCAGAAGAAACGGCGTATCAGACGTTGGAGCTTCATGTCTTCAAGATAGTCTTATCTAGATATGAAACTATGGCAGCCAACCAGGTCAGATATAGTTGGAGCCGGCCGTCCAACAGATGCCAGCGTCTGGGCGCTACGTTTGCGTCATCATCCGAAGTAGATCAGTTCTTCGTCGACATCAAGATGATGTTACTGCCTTCAAATCTTAACAGTGGCTGCTTTCACAAACACACAAGCCATGTCGCACCAATTCAGCCTCAACAAGGGATGCGTTGGAATGTATGATATTGAGTGACTTTGGCCACATGTGTGTTATACAGTTATCAGGGCATATTCCGCATCGCTGTGCGACTTCCTCAATCAGAAGATTTACAGCCGATTTTGGGCATGAATACTGCCTTGCTCTTCAGTCACGACGTAGAGTGATGTCGCGGCTCCAATTCAACACCCAAAGCATGATCCTCGTGCGCCAATCCTGTGCTCCGCTTTACTTCATCTGCAAAGGACGCCATTAGTTTCGCGATACCCGATTTAACATCGATATTTCGTCTCTCGGCCTGCTCGACCAACCACCAGACGCGCTCATCTTGCGCGTCGAGAGACTTCCTGATGAGTGTGAGCAGCGTTTTCTTAGGTATCCAGGATTCTGGTTTCCCGGGCCGTTCGCCGTCGGAAATTTCAGGGGCCTCCCCATACTGCTCTACGCACTTGTACGCGAGATCGAGGTCCCCTGAAATGGCGTATTCGTATATGGCTTTGCCAAAAGCGCTCCGGTCTCCCCTCAACGCCAACTCTGGGTTCTCTGCCACCAAAGCCTTGAGAGACTCCGTGTCGTCGCACGCCTGCAGAACGTATCGAATTGTGACATGGTTGGGGGTCGCCTCAGTGTACTTGTGTGCGTTCTGGTAAATCTCCAAGGCCTTGGCGTATCCATGGGTATCTACCGCGGCTTCAATGAGAACATTGAGGGCTGCAATGGGGACTTTGTAATTGCACATCAACTCCGTGAGGGTCCTAAGCGCAGAGTCTATGCTCTCCGGATGTTTCTTGATCCACCAGTATATCGAGCGGGTGCTAGCGTACGGTGCAACGGAAATGGCTTTGAACATAATGCAAAGGACCCGCAGCGCACTTGTTATATCTCCTGCGCCGCCATAGCATTCGAGCAGAGCCTCGTAGTGGTGTGCAAATAGCTTGCTACCCCTTTGAGTAACCAGGCGGGCCGCGCTTGTGGCAAGCTCGTAGTCGTACTGCCTCGCGGCTGTGTTGATGACGTTGAGTAGAGTGCCATCTGATAAATGCTCCCTATCTGTCTCCAGCAGCCTACCCCAGATGTACCTCGTGCCTTCGTAATGGTACGCCTGAGCACAAGTGTCCAGGAGCATATACCACACTGTGAGGTTCGTTTCACTTCCGGTATGGACCTTGCTATGCGCCAGCTTGATGGCTTCGTCGACAAATCCGTGTTGGGCGAACATGAATATGAAGATGTCGTAAACCCAAGGAGCAATGGGTACGTGCTTGTCAATCATGGCCTCCAATGCGTCGAGCGCCAATTCGAACTGTCCATCGCGGAGTAGACCAAGGGCAACATGAGCTTGTCCTTCACTGCCAACCTCGGTCCAAGACTGCTTCATGGCGGCAAGGACCTCGTTTCGGACTAGATAGTCAGGGTGTACGGCGAGGGCCTGTGGTCAAGTCAGCGGGAAGCCAAATCGCGGAGATTCCCGAGAAACGACATACAGCTAGTGCAGCATGGCACATTGAGGTGGTGGGCTTAAGCTGCAGCTGCTTCATCTCGGCGAACAGCTGCCCCAGCATCGCGGCCGAACCCTTGACGTCGGCCGTCGCAATCACTAGGTGCTCGTACAGTTTGGGGCTCAGCTCGGCATTCCGTGACTGGACCAAGTGTGTGATGAACGTTGCTACTTTCTGGAAACTCTTTGGCTGGCCTTGAAGAACCTGCAGAGCATCGTAAATGGCAGGCAACGGCGCAGCTCGAAGCTGCCTGTTTGGATCGGGTGCTGGGTCGGTCGACGTCGCGTCGTGCCGCGTTTCTCCTCGAGTCGCATCGTCCGCTGATGGTATGTTATCATCGGAAGGTCCAGGTTCCCCTTCTGGGCGCAGTGCCGAAGACGCAGCTGTTGCGTGTCGACGACATTGTGTACGGATAGCGTTCGGGCGAGGGGTCAGGACGGGATGTCTTCGGTGGCTCGTCGCGATCGATACTCGAGGGAGATTGGAGGAATTGAGCAGCCTAGCCGCTACGTGTACGTCGGCAGAAGGGCAAAGGCAACGCCATAAGCCATCAAAAACAAGTCGAGAGCCCGACATGGAACTGGCAATGAGAATGAGTGGCGCGGGAAGGAGCTTGAATTTGAGGAGCTTTCAGCTCGCAGATTTCGGAGCTCCCCTCACCGAGAAGATCCCGGTCTGTCAAGTCACGTGACATTGACCAAGGTGTATTCGCTCTAGAACAAAGTCCGCGATCAAGCAGATACACGTGCGGTAGACTGAAAAAACAACATGGCCTCTCATAGGGTTCTATTTTTCCATGTTTTAAGTACGTAAAATGATTTTGTCGGCTTGCATGCTTCCCAGGTGCGGCCAAAGGCTGCTGATCCTATTCTTCGAGGACAATCGACCTAGGAAGACAGTCGCACGCCTAGTTCCCCTTGCGCAAGCCTTGCAGTAATGGAGTCTGTGCCTCAGAGGAGTCTCTCCGTCGACATAATGTAGGGCCACCGTAGAAATTGGTGCGCCGGGGCTGGCTCGTCGAGATGGTGTCGAGCATATCCTCATGAGCCACCACGGTTACCACGTCCCCGTCCTCCACGGCCCTGGCCTCTGCCTCTACCTCTATCACCGCCGCGGCCTCCGTGGTCCCCTCTGTTTCCTCCTCTACCACCGCGGAAGCCTCCTTGCTGGTGGTTCGCTTGGTTCTCCTTGACCACGTCGATGATGTCGTCGGGGACTCGCAGGTACTTGATCTAGAGGCGCATTAGCATCATGTTCGCCTCTGCGGGTAATGCTTGCGTTCAGATCGTACATTATTTCCTTTCACGTATACCTCGGGGATCTTGACGAACTTGTCGCCTTCCTACATCATCGTAAGTCGCGAGGCAAGTATCAGGGAACCAGCGGGCGGCGCGTACCGGACTCGTCTGAACGACCTCCTTCAGCGTCAAGTTCATCCAGGTATCGCACATGACCAGATGTCCGTTGAGGGTTTCGCCATTCTTCAGCTCCACGAGCATGGGGTGCCCTTGGGCGGCGTTCAAGAGGCCGAGGGGTAACTGCGACGGCTGCGTTAGCGAACTGGCGAGTCGGACAAGGTATCGCATACACGCATCTGGATCGCCAGATTGTTGAGTTTCGAGGGGAAGCGCTGCGACGTACCATTTTGGAAGTTGGGCTCTGAAGCTTGCCGTGGGAAAGGAAGCTGAACTGAAGCTTGACGCGGGCAGTTTACGACTATGCGACCACCAGTAATCAAGTGGGGCATCTCGGTGAGCCCTCGGTGAGAAGCGAGCGCCGGACTCGGATACCGCCTGGCTGCAACTACAGCCACGACGGCATGACGTAACTGATCCCGCATAAGAATCAAACCCTGGATTCGGTTAAATGTCGAAAGAGCATAGTAGTGAGGGTCATCAATAGTATGGTGGAATTGAGGTCCTTCATAAAAACCAGAAAAGTCAGTAGTGCATCCCCAAGGTAGACACTACTCGCCCCATAGACTTGTCCCATGCTCCTTCCTCATCTCACAATGTTCTTCCCGCCGAGACCTTAACAGCCAGTAGGTAGCCAGGAATACCAAAAGTTGTACTGAAAGGCATAAAAAAGTATGACCAACGCGGGGCTCGAACCCGCAGCCTTCAGATCGCTATAACTCATAGATGAGATGATAGAAGTCTGACGCGCTACCATTGCGCCAGCCGGCCAGGTTCGTGTCTATCCAATTGTTGATTGGATGCGTTGGACGAAATGGAACTTAGTGGTGCTATGAATGGTGAGATACCGTCATGACTCATGACTCGAGCCGAAACGCACGTCTAGGGCCATCCAGAGTTCTTTTTTAAGGTGAAGTCAACTGACTGAGCTCTTTTGAAGCTTCTTGTGCCCTACTTGGGTTGTGTAACGTGTTGGTTTGACTTGAGGTTGAATAAACCCTCACAACATGCTATAACCCCCCAACTATCCCGTTCTCTCTGGCCTCTTGCACGAGATTGTGCACGTTCAAGAAGGACAAATCGTCCGCTACTGGATGAAGAAGTGTTATTGAAACAAAAAAGTAGCAAAGTTTCGATCTCCCGTCAAAGTTCATAAGCTTGGTGGCTTGGGTTGTGAGGCTCTATTTGTGCTCCATTTGTCTGAACTCAAAACCCTAAAAGTCCACATGTCACTTTAAACATATTTGGCGTGCGTCGAAAAGGCATTATCAAGACAGCCAGTGAAAACATGCGGTGCATTCTTTCTTTGCATGGTTTCGAATGTTCAAGACCTCAATCGGCAGGCTTGTTCGAAATGCGCTAGCTCAGCATGTGCCGTCTATCTCACCCAATAGTAGAAACCCAAAAAGAGAGCACCAATTGCAGTTTCATATTAAGACAACAGCCTGTTTGAACCGTTTCCCTGGCACCTGTAGTCATTCAGCGTACGCGATTAATTTCTAGGTCCAAGGCACCGCCTTGCGAGGAGCGGAGGGAAGTGGGCGCCATTCAATGCAGGTAGCATAGCGCCGATTAGCGATGCTCTACAGCCAAGCGGCACCATGAATGATATATTCTGATAGCACTTAGCGGAGTCTGAACATATTGTTTTCTGGTCGTAAATGGAGTCAAAGCCGAAAGAACACCCTGATTCTTGACCAAAAAGGTGGTGATCGTAGTGGAAATAGGCTAGCGGAAAAAATGGCGAAATCGACAGCCCCGATTGCGAAAGCCGTTGACTTCGTCCAAAGGCCCAGTCTGCTGGCCTGAAAGCCACCCGGTTGGTCAACAACTGGGCGGATGTCGTTCGGGGACCCACTGACGGTACCACCGAGGCATCGGGGCCCCGGTGATTGCAGTAGGCTCGGACTCGGCCCTGCATTGAGCCTTTGGAGAAGTATTGCAATCCACGGGATTGGATTTTCGACGTTAGGTCGCGGACTCTTCCGTCATAGCTACTAGTATACATCATATAAGAACCTCCATGTTTTCAACAGGCTAATCTGAGTTGGTCTAGCTATCCGGTTCCTGCACGTGCATCAAAGATCCAGCTTCGTGATCTGCGAGAAGACAGACAAAACCATGTTGCCGGTCCCTAGCTTGTCGACACTGGCGACGCTGGCGCTTGGCGCCTCCGCCGTTGTTGCTCAGACGGTGCAGCAGCGCCAGCCCAACATTGTCTTCATCCTGACGGACGACCAGGACGAGCAGCTGGGCTCCCTTGACTACATGCCCTATGTCCAGAAGCACTTTGTCAAAGAGGGCACGTATTACCGCAAACATTTCTGTACCATTGCAATCTGTTGTCCGTCTCGCGTCAGCTTGTTGACAGGCCAGGCGGCCCACAACACCAACGTCACTTACGTTACGCCTCCCCACGGTGAGTTGACATTCACAACCATGCTCTATCATAGGCAGGTGGACATTTCTAACCAAACTAATAGGTGGCTACCCTAAGTTTGTGTCCCAGGGCTACAATGAGAAGTATCTGCCTGTATGGCTCCAGGATGCTGGATACAACACCTACTACACTGGCAAGCTCTTCAACGCTCACAGCACCGACAACTGGAACAATCCCTTCCCCAAAGGATGGACTGGCAGTGATTGTAAGTTTCCGACTATGGACATGATGTTGTATCATGTTGCCTTGCTGATGTGTATCAATTAGTCCTTTTGGACCCCAATACATATCTCTATCTGAACGCCACGTTCCAGAGAAACCAGAGCCCGCCTCAGACCTTCCCTGGCGAGTACAGTAATGACTTGGTTGCCGACAGAGCATTGGGTTTCTTGGATGACGCTCTCAAATTCAATGGCAGCAAGCCCTTCTTCCTTGGTGTCGCGCCAATTGGTCCTCACAACAACGGCCTTGGCGGCGAAACAAGTGCAGGTGCCACGCCGCCTATCCCGGCAAAGAGACACGAGAACCTTTTTGCCAACGTCACTGTGCCTCGTACTTACAACTTCAATCCTGAGAAGGTGAGGGCTCTATTGTCCCGTCGTCTCAGTCTCAAAAATGGCGACTAACGATCCCAAAGCCCAGCATGGCCAACTGGGGACTCATCATTCCCCAGCTGAACGCCACTGAGGTAGCCTACGGTGACAACTACTACCGCCGCCGTCTCCAAACGCTGCAGTCCGTCGATGAGATGGTTGACGCTATAATCAAGCGCCTCGACCAGGCCGGAATTCTCGACAACACGTATGTGATATTCACGTCCGACAACGGTTTCCACATCGGCCAGCACCGGCTTAAGCCTGGTAAGACATGCGCTATCGAGGAGGACATCAATGTGCCGTTCCTCATTCGCGGTCCCGGTGTGCCCAAGGGGAAGACGGTCGACTTCGTCACAACCCACACTGATATCGCCCCGACCATTTTTTCGCTTGCCAACATCAACCTGCGTGAGGATTTCGATGGATCTCCCATTCCCTTCTCTGAAGAAAGTATCACGAAAGCTCAGAATGACCCCAAGCACGACCATGTAAACGTTGAGTTCTGGGGAACCCAGCGGGGGTACGACGCTTTCGGGGGCGGTAAGCAGATCCAGTTCTGAGGGTTAAAGGTCTGCTTTGCTGACAAGCGCTATCTCTTTCCACAGTTGCTGCGAACAATACATACAAGGCCATGCGCGTCCTTGGAGATGGATACAGTCTGTTCTATTCGGTCTGGTGCAGCAATGAGCGGGAGTTCTACGATATGAAGGTCAGTGCGATTCCAGATCTGATGCTTTCCGACACGATGAACACTCACTAACCTTCCTTACAGAAGGATCCGGGTCAGATGAACAACCTTGCCAGAAGCGCCTCCGGCAAACTCCTGGACCGTCCGTTGTCTGTCGTGCAAGACCGACTCGATGCCCTCCTGTTGGTTCTCAAGAGCTGTAAGGCGGAAATCTGCAGACTTCCCTGGAAGCACATTCATCCTGAGGGTGGCGTTGAGAACCTCCGTGATGCCCTTGACACCAAGTACGACGAGTTCTATGCGAGACAGCCCAAAATCTCATTTTCGGATTGCAAGGACTTCTACGATATTAGCTCTGAGGGTGTCCAGGATGCTCTGGTTTTTTATGACCCGTGAGTAAAGTTCTATAGCGGTTTTCAAACACAAATAAGTAATTAAAGGAAAGAAGATCCATGACAACCAAGAGATTACAAGACTCTGAGCAATCAGTGGTGTCTGAGGACCTTTGAGACATTACTAGAATCAGCATTGAATGAACGAGTTGCAAAACTTTTGCCCGCGGTATCTCCCCTGATGGCGCCTGCATACAGTGTCTGCGGTGTACAAATAGACACTTGGACATCATAAATTAAAACGCCTGGGTAGACTCAACCCAAGTTAGCGGGACATAAGGTAAAATTAGAGTTAGTTCGAGTTCCATGATATGGAATTCAACATCCTAGTTTGACTACTCCTACTGAGGCCTAGACATACAGTGCTTTTCGGGCTTTCATTAGAATCTTGTGATAAGTTTGAGCAAATACACCAATCGTGGTGTATACAAGTAGTGAATGCAACTAAATTCCAGAATCCAAATGAACCATGGAAGAGAGTAGAGTGCGCCTCTTAAATATTTCCAAATAAGTGAATAATTCTTCAGTCCATCTCAATGTTCAGCTTGTCAGCTAGTCTCACCCCGTACCACACCATGCCAAAAATGCCGATGAGGTTGAGATGAATACTCATGGCGTGGCTAAACGAAAAGCGCCTCCTGACAGCGTGCATGTCCGGGCTTGGCTCGTCCACAGCATCCGGTCGCTTTGCATCGCGAGTTTCTGTTGTATGTTAGTGGTCAATACTCGACCAGCCACATCGGTCTGGGCTTGGACCCAGGACTCACCTTGATGAATGCGGTCGATCATGGCCTGTCTTGTCTTCGGTCCGTATATGAAGAGGTTTGCCATAGTTGTGAGACCAATAATTGCAAAAGGGATCCAGTCGCGCTTTTCCCTAAGCAAAGATGGCGGGCCATACGGAGGGAATGTGATGGCGGTCAATACTAAGAGAGCTGCCTGGCATCGGAAGTAAACAGGGAAGAGGCGTTTTTGCAATGTCGTGAAGGCGGACTTTGGAAGCTCGCTGTGGCAGACCTTAGTATTAATAAAGGTTTGGAAAAGTGATGTGCCGAGCAGGGTCGCGTATGAGATGATGTGGTAGGGGGCGAAATTTGTCATGAACGCAGGCAGAGAGACAGCCATGGTGTCTGTGTTAGGCGGGGTAAAGAGTGATATATCCTATTCTTGGCCAGGTTGTTGCAATATGGAAAGCACAAAGATTCCCTTCAAGCTTTATAAGTATTCGTGTCTTTGTGCCTTCAGTGCGAAGCGACGAGTCCGCATCAGCTGTAATTGTAAGTTCCGAGCACCATCGGATAGAAGTGGATAATTTGCAAACTCCGGCCGGTAAGTGGGGCCTTCTGCCTCCATTCATTTTCGATCTCCGTTCCCGGACATACGGCTGCGAACTGGCATGGTTCTAATTTCAGCAGGGCTGAGTCCGATTTTAGTGCAGCTGGGAGTTAGTGCGTAGTTATGGACCCTCCATTGGGGTTGACTCCAGCGTACTTTACATAGCATTGATTCACACGTAGCTGGCGATTCTGATGGTTCAGTAGTAGGTGACTAGTGTCGAAGCCCCCATTGGGCCAAGCCTTAGAAATGGCTCGGGTATTAACCATTGATGCCAGACCCGCCTGGAAGCTTGTCCCATAAGCACAGGGGAATGTGAACAACGGGAATACTACACTGCTGAGGGTTTTCATGGTTCCTTCCTAGATGATCAGGTCATGGGTTAGTAACTAGAACTTTGGGAACATCCCCACCAACAAAACGGGACGAAGCTCTCTCCCTTATTGAACTTGATTAAGTAACAGGCAAAGCTTACCATGGCGTAAGATAACTCCTGAAATTATCACATGGTGGAATGCGTGAGATTTATGACTATCACATTACCAGTTGATTTGCTAAACAATTGCTTTGTCTTTCCAAACAATACCAATTTCCAGTCACCGGTCTCAACAAACCTCTACAACTAAAATCCATGGATGATCCTGTACCAAATGCCTGAGTCTAAATAAGAAGTTTCCGCTTAAAACCTTCACTTCCAAAAATTGTATCTATCATTCGAATCGTTATGCAATCGTTAATGGGTAATTACCGGGCCACCGACAGCCTTTCCAATGTTTTTCACTCCAAACGTACTGGCAACCACGCCAATACCAGCAAGGCCCACACAGCACCACAGCCCAGTGTTAAACTGCTGCAGTTGGCTATGGCCTTTGTTTATGTCCACAGCCTGAACAACAGCACTTGCGAGTGCAAGGCCCACGCCGCTACCAATCTGGAACGCCGTGTTGATCATGCCGCCGCAGAGGCTCTTGACGTTGACGGGTACCGAGGCCAGAAGCACGACGGTGATGGTACAGTAGACTATTGTCGTACCAGCAACACCCATTACGGTGGTTGGGAAGACGTGCTTCCAGAAGTTGAGGTCGTCCTGCTTCATAAGTGCCGAAGGGATAGGTGCGATTGCGCAGATGGCCATGCCCGCAATAAGAAGGTACTTTGTGTTGAAGATTTCAAGCATGCGAGACATGGAAAGACTGAAAATGAAGCCTGTTGCGCCCATCGGAAGGAAGCGAAGCGCTGTTTCGCCGGCGCTGAGCTTGTTGACTTCCTGGGCGATGAGGGTTGTGTAATAAACTGTTGTCTGATATCCGCCATACATAACTGGGAAGAAGTTAGCCACCTCTTCTTGTCTTGGTGAATCTACAATCAACTTACCAAAGCCGCCAATCCAGAGAGCGGCAAAGTTCTGAAGCTTCCATAGTGAAAGCGGCATGATAGGGTTGGGGACCTTCTTCTCCACGTAGGTGAAGGCAACTATCAACGCGATACTGAGAATGAGCAGGGCAATGATGAAGGCCTTGCCCCAACCGTACTCGCCACCGCTCGATAGAACGAAGCTGAGCAAAATGAGGCCAGCTGTAGAGAGCCCAGCACCAACAAAGTCCAGCTTGGGCTTGGAGTTGCCCTCGAGCCTGTCTTTGGGTAGGAGAATCCAGCCAAGAACGCCAAGGGCACCGCTGACTGCAGTGGGGATATAAAAAATGTAACGCCATCCAAGAGAAGAGGTCAGAAATCCGCCAAAGATTAGACCGAGGCAGAAGCCGACAGCACCAGCGGCACCGAAAATGGTCAGCGCGAGAGTTCGGTCTTTAGCGACGAAGTAGTTGCTGATGATGCCGACGGCCGAGGGGACCGTCATCGCAGCACCAATACCTTGCAGAGCTCGGAAGATTGCCAGCTGGATGAAAGAGGTTGCAAAGCCGTTGGCCACTGTCCAGATGCTAAGTGTTGCCATGCCGGAGCAGAAAATGAGCTTGCGACCAAACCGATCAGCAAGCACACCAGCAAGCAGGAGGAAGCCGCCAAACGTCAAAGTGTAGGCCGAGATCAACCACTGCAACTCTCCATTTTTGACCTTGAAGTCCCTCTGGATGGCGGGAAGAGCAATGTTGACCCCTGTCATGAAGACATTATCGATAAGCTGAGCCCCGCAAGTGCAAAGAAGCACAACGGCTCCTCGAAACGAGGTGATGGTGCCAATATCTGGGTAGGCCTGACCGGCGCCGATCTCATACTCGGCAGGCGTCTGCGTACCGGAGGTCGCTTCAGGAGAGGGCGGTCCCGAGGTCAAGCCAGAAATGGGAGATGGAGGGCGCGTGGACTGTGGCGTCGTGAACTCTGAGGGTACTTCGCGGATTGTGCTCACGGGGCCTTGCTTCGCTGCTCTTGGGAAAGAGGGCAGCTCAAAGACATTGTCTTGAGATTCGCGCCGGTCCCGAGATCGGTGCTTGCTCATCGCCGAGGCACTGCGAACGAGCTCCTCTAGGTCTTCGGAGTGGTCATTTTCGAACGTCACCCGCGAGGTTTGTGAGGCTGTACTTCTACGGCGGGTGACGGGCATGCCTGGGAACCCAACGGGAGGGACAAAAGTCGGGACTTCTTCCAATGCCGAGGTGCGAAGGCCAAGGGGCTCGCTGTCCGTGTCCGCTGAGAGCCGATGGTCGAGAGATCGCTTCTCGTGTGTCATCTTAGGTCTTTTTGGTTGGGTTCTGGAAATAGTCAGGAACACCAATACGTGGAGGAGTTTCAACCTCAACGAATTCTACTGAGATGCATGAGCGTCTTGGGATTCAAATTTGTGTCGGAGCGTTGTGTTCGAAATTGTGTTCATATTGGACTCGCTCCACGAAAAGTTGCAGTGATGTCGACTTAATAAAACCTTGTTGGTTGGGCAGGTTTTGCCACACGGCAGGATTTTGTCATTCTGATCTCCGACCTCAGGCGATTCACATGCCATGATGCTCCACAAAGGTTTCCACATCACTTGCGCGCCAATCCTACGCAACAGTTGTCTGTGGTGAAGTCGCATGCGTGCCGAGCAAGCTTAGGTCAGGTTTCTTCTGGGCTAGTCTATAACGGAGATGGGTACCATCGGGAGCAATGGATAGTACTGGACATAGTACCGGAGGCTGTAAAAATGTCTCAGGGACCTTGGATTTAGGGTACTGGCTATCTATGTGTAAGGCTGAATACTGCTGGCCGATGCGGTGCTTGATTCGAAAATTTCGATGGGACGGGAAGATTCCGTTTCGAACAAAGCCGTCATAAGGGCTCCACTCGTAAGACTTGCACAAGGATCCAGACCCTTACGCCAGTGTCGACGGCGCTTTGAAATTTCCTAACTTGCTAAAACAGGCAAGTCTAAGCAGCAAACCCCGGTAGTTGGGCTCCCTCTACCTTATTTCGGAATCCAGTTTCCGATGCTATCAATCTGTTTTGCCCAACCTGCCCCTCAACCCCTCTGGTTCTTCCAAGCTCACCGTGATTGCTCTGCAGGCTCGTCGATCAGGGCCCTCTCTTGAGCCGCCACGTCTTGGTGACTCCTGCTACCACCTCGCCATGCGCTACAATGCTGCAATGCATGTGCAGCGCATCGCACCCTTATCGTCGGCCAATAACATCCCAATCAATGAGGTGTACAACATCCAGGTCGTGCCGTTTTCGAAATCCGAGTTTTCACTTTTGGCCTTCACATTTCACAAGGTTGGCACCGCTGTGTCCGCTGCGGAGAGTTTCGCAGCTGTTAGCCCGCCAAGTGCAAGAATGCTTTCAGCATTCCGCAACTCGAGAACAGTGAAGACAACTCCCATCCTTTGCCTAAACCAATTACGCAACTCCACTGTCACCAGCGAGTCCGTTTGCAAAGGCAACGACAAATTAACTTCCTCGTCTTGCCGCATCATGAACCCCTTCAAGGCGCCGCCGATTTCCTTTGCGAGGAACTCTTGTGCTTCCCCAGATGACAGCTTCGCTGGATCTGAGACGCAGCTCTGGAGGAATTCTTTCAAAGAACTGCACGTCTCGTGCTGATCATGAAGCTGTCGGGTAGATGTTGCATTCGCAAGACACAAAGTGCGTGGATCTCGCTGCCACCCAGTCCTGTTGGCGGAAGGGGACGGCCGCATGCCGATTGCAAGTTGACTAGGATTCGTATAACCCTGGGCCAGGCCCCTCTCTTGTTTCATTCCTATATCACGACTGCCGTCGGACCGCTGAATCATCAACTCCATAGCATCGAGCAAATCCTGCTCATGGAGGCAGTGTTGTGAGATTGTGCGGAGGGCTTCCAAACGATTGTTCTCTCTTGCAAGGACGCCAATGTCTTCCATGATTCCGATATCAAGAACAGAACATGCGAGACCCTGAGAATGTCGGTATTGCACGAAGGCGTCCAAGAAAGTATTACCGGCGGCATAGTTGGCCTGGCCAATCTGACCGCCAAGTCCTGACAGAGAACTGAAGAGAAAGAAGAAGTCAAGCGGTTCCCTTTGCGCCTGAAGAGCGTAGTGGAGATTCCATGTTCCCTGAACCTTAGGGGACACTGTGGCTCGCCATTGCTCGAAAGTCATGTCGGCGAAGTTCATGTCCTGACGTCAATCAGTATTGGACATCTCAAAAAGAGGCGACAGGAAACTCACCTGGAGAACCATAGCTGCGTGTAAGACCCCAGCAACCGGAGCCGTCGAAGAGTCCACCATCTTTACCACATCAGCCATTTCATCAACGCTGCCAGAAATGACTTGAACCTTGCAACCAAGATATTCGAGCTCCTTGAAGTATCCTGGTTGAGTTTTGGCGATTTCCTCAGCCGACCTCGAGAAGAATATTAGGTTTCGAGCTCCCCTCTCAACAAGAAACCGAGCAGTAGCTTGGCCCAAGCCTCCGACACCGCCAACAATGATGTAGGCTCTGTCCGGACGGAGAACCATTTGTGTTTGCAAGGGACGTGCTTGAAGCTCCCCGCTCTTGTGAGGCATGGTTACGACAACCCGCCCAATGCGTTTGTCGGATCGGAGATGTTGGAATGCTAACGCCACATCGGAAGCTGGGAAGGTCCTAATTGTTGGGGCTGGTTTGTTCAAGCCAAACTTGTTGAGTGTGAAGGCTTGTTCCAAGAGCCTAATTATATATTCGGTTAGTGGCACGATAGCACCAGTCCAACAGGCGAAGAAAATACTCACCGGGTGCATTCTCGCGGACGATGAGTCCTCAGATCTTCAAAATCTATACTTACGAAAGTTCGATTACCGCATATATGGTTTATCTGAAGATGGTTTGTTTTGCAGGCCTTATCTTGGACAACGTGTATCATGGTCCCAAGTGGTGAGACACAATTCCAGGACTCTTGGATGAATCCAGGTAGGGTGTGGAACACAATGTCGACCCCACCCTTCAGCTTCAAGATTTCTTCCAAGAAAGAAGTGTCCTTGCAGCTGAATATAAGGCCCTTGGGGATCTCATACAGATCTGTGAGATGCCTCGCCTGTTCCGAAGTCTCAACCGTACAAAGAATCTAGGAGAACAGCCCAGTAAGCGACAAGCACGGAAAAACGAAATGAGGGAATAGGGGGTGGTCACCTCGGCACCAATCAGTCGAGCCACCTGGATTGCAGCGGATCCAAGAGCATCAGAAGCTGAATGGATCAATACGGACTAAAAGGTTAGTACATATGCAGAAATCAATGATGAAAGAAACCCACTTGGCCCTTTTTCAATTTTCCAAGTTCCATCAGTCCATGTAGAGCTATGCCAAACGAGTACGGTGTTGAGGCAGCATCCTCGAAGCTCACTGCATCTGGGATCTCTGTACATAATGACTCTGGCAATATGACTGAGGTAGATAGAGCGCCGCGGTTATTGAAGGCAACCCGGTCACCGATTCGAAATTGGTTGGCATTAGGTCCCATACCTGTAACAATGCCACTACCCTCAAGTCCAAAGATGTTAGAGATTCTGCTATCACTTGAAGTGGTACTCAGCGAAACGTTTAGATCCTAGAGAATCGGTATTAGAATTGTGTTCCTCAAGTGGTTGGAACGGCCGAACACACCTTAGTGTTGAGCCCAACAGCTTTCACCTCAACTTGAAGGTTATCTCCACTCAAAGCAACAGGGTCGGCTTCTTCCCATCTCAATGTCTGTAAGGCTCCAGGCTTAGTGATGTTTAAGCTTTTCGGGACGTTGCCGCGCCGCTCGCTCAATTCTTCCTTGACCTTGGTCGAGTGAAACCGACAAATCTGGATTGATCCATTGGCGAAGACATATTCAGAATCTGGCTCAACCTCACCACCGCCGATGCGCCCTCCAAAGGATTCGAGCACAGTGGCAACAGCACCCCATCCAAGAGCGTCAAAAGACTCCAACTCGATGGTAGCCAGGTCCATCGCCAACTCTCTTCGCACGCTGCGAGCGGCACCCAATGTTAAAGAGTAATTCGGAGCTTCGCAGTGGATTTGAGAGGCACCCGTAACCCAGAGCATTTTCTCGTCTTGTGCTGACAATAGAGATTTCTTCAAGTCGTTCCATTGCGTGGCGCCCATGTTGTGAAAGAAGGGAGATTCCAGGTCCAACAGCCACAAGATGGGTTGACCCCAAGGAAGCTCTTTTCCAGGAGAAAAGTACTGTAGAGAAAAACCTCGGGACTGCAATAGCTTCACTGCGTCAGAAACAACCGGATGTTCGGGGTCTTGACAGACGACGCTTGCTTTCACAGGCTTTGAGAAATATTGGCAAGGCGTGGCAACAGTGACTTTGCCATGTTCTCCGGTGAGTGTAAAAGTCGAGGCGTCGTCGAACCCGGCACGACTTAACTGATTCTGCAAGGCCCCCAGGCTTGATTGTGACTCAGATCCGAGACCCATTTCGGGAACAAGACCAAAAGCGAGCTGGAGAGCCTTGGAGACAGGGTTGGAATAGTGAAGAATCAAGCGGCCTCGAGGTTTCAGAAGCCTCCGCATGTTGATTATTGAGGACATTGAGAAAGACGATATGGTTCGTTGAGAGATAATGAGATCGAAAGATTCCTCAGCAAATCCCTGGGGAATGGGGTCCTCCTCAATAAATAATTGTTTGTAGTGGGCATCTGGTGCTGGTTTGAACCGCCTATCCATCAGTACTGTTGGCTTGGTGAGGACGCCGGTGTAGGTGTAGGTGCCATAGGCACGCTTGCCTCCTGGAGGGAAAAGCGTTGATGATACATCGGCAGTCTCTGCTGCGGGATCGATGTGCAAAATACTCATGTTTGGTTTCTTGTGTCCTAAGAGTCGAAGAAAATCTGAAAAGTCCACGTCGTCAATGAACTTGAGACATCCAGTTAGATGGTCAGGCTGCGTTAGTGTCTTCTTTGCGTACGAGGAGCCCGAAAAGCAACCTGCGCTGAATATGTGAGCGCGGCAGACTGCATGGGCAATGTCTGAGAGGGCAGTGCCCCTACAAAACTCGAACAGTTTTGATATGAATCCATGCCTTGTCTTGTGGCTCATTGTCGCGACTTCGAATGCGTTCATAACTTCGGGGTACTGTCCGGTCATGGCCTCCCTATACGAAGTGTCAAGCCAGCTTTTGAACTCAACTAGATGAGGTTCTGTAGCCGGGAGGAACTGGAGCTGAGCCCTCAGATCAACGATACAGGCCAGTACCAAACCATCCAACACATGGGCGTTTGCATCTGCCTGCCGCTTGCGCAATAGTTGCGAGGGGCTGACGAAGTCGATATCGGGCTTCCACTCCAGGACAACACCGGCGTGGGAGTCGTCCTTTTCGTTGTTGGGGCTGTTTTCAAGAGCGTTGACTTGTAACCCAGAGATGTCAACGACTGTTCGTCCCTCACAGACCCCAACGACCTTAGTTACAGGAGCAACCTGGTCTAGGGTCTCAGTGCTGGCGATGACTTGAATGGACCCAGTAGCCTTTCCGACGAACACCTCGTGAATATAAGTTGGCACCACCAACTCCCTGAAATTTCTAGCAAGACCTTGGCAGCTAGCGATCATGGCCACATGCATGCTCGTGTCTAATGTTGCTGGATGAACCGCATAAATTGCGTTGCTATAGGTCGAGAGCTTATGATCGAGCGTTGCAACAGCTCTCGCTTCAGTGACGTGTGAGTAGATACTGGAAATACCACGGAACGTGGTGCCATAGTTCAAGCCGAATCTTTTCCAGTTGTTATAGAACGAAGTTTCAGAGACTTGGCGTGGTAGGGTAGGCATGCTTGGGGGGAGACGTTTCTGCCCCGAACCCGCTCTGCACAAGCCGAAAACATGCTTAACCCAGACTTCGCTCCCTTCGGTTAGTGAAGATATAGAAAAATTGTAGCAAACCGCTTGGCCCAAGGCCCTAGGCTTTGCTGGGTTAAGAACCGTCACCAGTTCGACCGGCTCACCGCTGAGTACCAAAGCGGACTCGAAGGAAACCTGATTAAGGGTAAACTCAACAGACCCTGTAAGCTGCCTCAAAGCCTCTCCGATCATTGAAATGAACCCCGTTGCGGGGAAAACAATCTCGTTTCTGACGACATGATCCCGTAGCCACGGGACGTCGTCGACGCGCATATTGCATCTCCAGGCCGGGCACGCGTCCGAAATTTCCTCGACCCGAGAACCAAGAAGTTCGTGATGAGGGAACTTCCTGAAACGCCAACTGCGTGAAAGCCTACTCTCGAGCCAATACTCCTTGTCATAGTGCCATGGGTATGTTGGCAGGTCTGTCAGAAACTCGCCTGGAGGGTTGACTATCGTAACGTCGATGTTCGTACCGGCTAGCCAAAGCTCACCAGCTGTCTTGAGAACAGAAGACACTGCGTCCTGATTACGCACTAATGTCGGGATATAATGAGCTGTTCTCTTCTTAAGCTGCAGTATCTGGCGGATCGGCCCAGCGAGGGCGGAATGCGGGCCAAGTTCGACAAAGACTGGTGATTTGAAATCATCTAGCACTGATTGAACTGCTGTGCTAAACAAAACGGGCGACACGACATTATCTACCCAGTATGAATGGGATATGTCCGTGTGCTTTGCTCCAGTTACAGAGGAGTAGAATGGCATATTTGGTTTCCTGGTGTGTAATAGGCCTTCTATACGCGATCTGAAATCATCGGCTGCCGTTTGCATGTGTTCTGCGAGTCAAATTTAGTTAAGAGTCCGGCTGAGGGCAGCAAAGGTTGAGCTTACGAGAGTGATAGCCACACTCGACGTGAAGGTTCCGAGTAAGTACCTCAGGATTCTTCAACCGAATCTCGTGCAGAATCTTTTGCAGAACGTCGCTCTCACCTGACAGTGTCACGTTGGAAGGTGAGTTTTCACATCCTATAATGACTCCTGGGAGTAAAAACCGCTCAACTTGTTTTCGGCCAAGGCCAACGGCAGCCATACTGCCGTTATGTGCCGCTTTGATGAGGCGAGTGATCTGCCCTCGGTGATATGCGATGAGAATTGCCTCTTCAGCTGTGATGGCGCCACTTGCGTAAGCGGCAGCGGTCTCTCCCGAAGAGTGACCAACTACCGCACTTGGTACCACACCCCATGAGCGAAGTAAGTCGACAAGAGCGACTTGTATCGCGACGAGACATGGCTGCGAGAACTCTGCTTCAGAAAGGCGACTCTCGTTCTTGGGGGACAAAAGCAGTCCTGCATGTTGGTTAGTGTGTCAGTCGGTATTATCGGTTCAAGGACGCCCATACCTCTTAACGTCCAAGGCGGAGGTTCAGAGAGTCCAGCAAGGACTCTGTCAAGAGCGTTAATACGTTCTTCAACTAGGGGTTCTTTTTCCACGAGTTCCTTGCCCATCTGTGCCCACTGCGCTCCTTGGCCAGTAAACACCCAAACCAGGTCAGCTGTCGAGCACCTCGGCTTGGTGATAGGAGAAACCTGCAGTGCGCCGTGGCCGTCCGTCACACAAAATGCGCGATGTGTGTTAACCTCCCGGCGTGCGGTCAGTGAGTATGCGACATTACTAAGACTCTGTGGAGAACGATTCAAGTAATCCCCAGTCTTCCTTGTCAGGGTTTGGACGGATACAGGGTTTTTGGCAGTGAACGTGAGCAGGCGGAAGTCGAGAGCCTCGGGGTTCGATTTGTTAGAAATTTTAGTTGAAGGCAGGCCAAAGCATGCAGCGGATTCAAGCAAGACCTGACAGGACATCAGTTTTGCAAGGCAACAGCCAGTGTAAATACTCACGTGAGCATTAGAGCCGCCAATTCCAAAGCTGTTAACCGAAACTCTTTCAAATCTGTCGGTAGGCCAAGGCAGAGGCTCTGTTGGAACCTTGAGCTTGGCGGCTTCCCACGGAACTAGATTTAATGTTAGCAGCCATTAAACACGAAGAGAGAATATCCTGGTAAATCCTTACTTCGCGGGTTGGGTGTTTTGAAGTTGATGTTTGGCGGGATAGTCGAGTTTTCCAACGCTAGCACCATCTTGATCACGCTTGATAGGCCTGAAGCCCCTTCGCCGTGTCCGATGTTTGGTTTCACCTGATGAGAGTGCTTCAGTGTCAGCCAACTGACTTTCACCTTGAAGAGTGCACAACGTAGCACGTACCGATCCGATGTAAATGCCATGCTCGCCCCAGATATTGGCAACGGCGCCTACTTCCAAAGGATCTCCTACCTAAAAGACAGAAATGCTAGTTAGCGCTGCAAGTTAACCAATATCACGTTGGCATAGTTCGACTTACAGAGGTACCAGTGCCGTGGCACTCTACCATTGCAGTTTTCGATAAATCTGTGATACCAGCTAGTTTGTGCCCCCTCCTCATCAGTCGTTCATGAATCTTGGGGTTTGGTGTCGTCAGTCCAGGGGTTCTTCCGTTTCCAGCAATGCATGTGGAGCGAATAACAGAGCGGATGGGATCGCCATCTCTCAATGCATCAGACAGTTTCTTAATGTAGATGGCAGACACCCCCTCGCCTCTGGCGAAACCGTCAGCATCGGCGTCAAAGCTCTTGCAAGATCCTGAAAGTGATAGGACACCGTTCTGGTGCATGATGGCAGTGTCCTTGGGCGTGAGAATGAGGTTGACCCCTCCAACCAGTGCAGATGAGCAGTCACCGCTATGTAGATCTTGACAGGCTTGATGCAGTGCAACTAAGGAGGCGGAACATGCAGTCCGCACAACAATGCTTGCTTTCATGTTAGCCCTCAAAATGGAAGATCAGAAAAGTAAACATACCTCGGACCCGTTAGGTCAAATTCATACGAAGCTCTGTTGGCAATAATGTAATCTCCGTATACGTCTGGCCGGACAGAATTGAGGTTTTGCTCGTCACGAGATTCGATCGTGTTCCAGTCGTCTCCCATGGTGCCGACATACACCCCGACATCATTACCTCTCCATGATGTTGAGCCGGAATTTTCCAAAGCTTCATAAGCAACCTCAAGAAACAAGCGTTGTCGTGGATCCATGAGCTCGGCCTCTTGTTTCGTGAACGACCAAAAGCTGGGATCCACGTGTGCCAGGTTCAACTCTTCGAGGAAATAACCAAAGTCGGTTGGGACGTGAGACACTCTGCCGGGCCCATACCAGTTATTGATGCTGTAGCGGCTTTTGGGCACAGGACAACGACCGCTCTTGCCGTTGACAAGAAGGTCCCAGTAGTCGGCAGCGTTCTGGATGTGACCCGGAAGCCGCATGCCCATGCCAATGATGGCAATAGGTTCGTAGAGGCCAGAATCCTGACCTGGGTCGTTACAAGCTTCATTCATTGCGAGAGTGGTATTTTTGTACACAATGGCTGGTAAGAGGGCTGCTATTGAAGTTGATCGAGTTTTTTGTAGCTGCTAGTTTTGTCTGCCAGTAGATACTAGCTGATATCCACTGTTCGGAGAACGATCTCGGTTCATGGGCCACACCGAACTTATGTGAAGGTTTCCACGGCGCTTTTGTATCAAAATTTCTCGTTTTCCATTAGTGTCAATCTGGGTATGTCGCAGCTGGCGCCTATTGCATTGCATCCTGATCAAATTGGACTACAGCCCGAGCCATCCACAATCAGCTCTTCCACCTCGTACGTAAAACAACCTTTGAAGGCAGCATGTAAGTCTAGAAACCAAGCCCAGAAAGGAACCCAGTTGGATTATGGCGCAACAGCAACGCAAAGCCCCGCCAAAGGATTTGACCAGTTCGAGGTCGAAAGCCGATGGCTTAGGTCAGACCAAGTTTGCATGTGTGTGTGGAATTCAGGTGAGTCAAAATCATAATTATACCCCAGCTGAACTCCCAAGACTGCCTCGCTGGTCATCAAAAACGCAATATGCATGTTCTTGTTGGCTACTAGTGTCGAAAAATGCATTAACTCCTCACCAGTGACGAGTAGTATTCTGCAACGAGTGGACCGATTGGGGAGGAGTGCGCACTCTTTCCCTTCGGCAGGATGCGCAGGATCTAGGGCCTCACGGCGCAGCACCCAGGTGGTTGTCACCCCCACACACACCCAGGTGTGACCTGCATATTGGCGAAACTGACACCGAGTCCTCGACCTCGCAAGCAGAGAGGGCTGCACGCGACATGATGGAGTGGGCTTTGCACATGAACGACATTGGAAACATCAGACGGACAACTGGAATTGGGAAAAGGTCCGAATCTCGCCGGCGCAAACGCGATGATTTCTTCTAACGGATGAATGGTTTAAAACCAACGACTGAAGTCTCACGTTCGTTCCTATTCTTGTTCCTTTTTGAAATCTTTAATCCTTTTGGATCTAACGGTCTTGACCTCAAGTCCGCGTTTCCGATAACACCAGCAGCAACGACTAGGGTTGTCAACGAATTGCAGATCGACAGCGGATACTCCCTCCCGACTCCATTTTTGAACCAACAGCTCAATACATTCGCACGGAGATAGTTCTTCTTTGACAAGAGGCTGGGCTTACCTGCAATTCTCCTTACTCTTCTTTTGTGTTCTTCCTCCAAACTCAAACATTTGACGTCTTCAAGCGCGGACTGATGGACTTTCTCGCTCCGGACCCAGTGCTGCTTCATGCACGTTTACGGCCGAACGGCCTGGCCTGCATCGAACTCGCAACCAACCGCAGATGGACGTATTTGGAACTCAACTCCGACATTCAACGCGCAACCTCTGTGTTATGCGGGCAAGGGGTCAAGGCCGGTGACCGAGTGGCGACTATCGCGGCCAACAATGTCCATCAGATCATTCTGCAGCAAGCCCTCATGAGGCTTGGAGCGATCCACGTCCCACTGAACTGGCGTCTTGCCCAACCCGAACTTACGAAGTTGCTGGTGGATTGCGCTCCGGCTATTCTCTTCACGGATCTTGAGCCGCCGCAACTGCCTTTTGGCTGCCACCACGTCAGCTTTTCCCAATTTGCTGCAGAAGTGGATGCTGCAGAGCCTGGCCCTCGCTTGGATGCAAGATCCTCGAACGAAACGAGTGTTATTCTCTACACGTCAGGCACTTCCGGGACACCCAAAGGTGTCATGTTGACTGCTCAGGGTATCTTGGCGACGACTATCAATTTCAGCATTCTGACGGAAGTCGACACTGCCAGCGTCTTTCTCTGCGACGGGCCCATGTTCCATTTCATGGGTCTCATTGCTCAGATTTGGCCAGCTCTATTGCGAGGTGGTACATTCATTGTGTCTCCCAAATTCAACCCCGAAGTCACAAATTCTCGGCTTAGCGATGCATCGTTGAAAGTCACGCATTACTTCTGTGTACCGCAGATGGCCGAGGCCCTCGCTCGCGCATCCAATTTCAACGCCTCAGAGTGGGCCACGCTAAAGGCGCTATTCACTGGCGGAGCTCCCAACCCCCCGCTCGCATCAAATGGTGGCTGAGTCGTGGTATCCGCATGGTTGATGGCTATGGTTCGACGGAGACGGGAACAGTCTCTGGCATGCCATTGTCGAAAGAGCTCATCGGCAACAAGGCGGGCTCTGTGGGCCTCCCAGGCCCGTTGACGGCGGTCCGGGTCGTAGACGAACGGGACGAGGATGTTTCTATTGGTGTATCTGGAGAGATCCTAGTCTCCGGTCCGAGCGTGACCCCGGGCTATTGGAATCAGCCAGAAGAAAACCTTACCGCTTTCACGACAGACGGGTGGTTCCGTACTGGCGACGTTGGGCGAGTTGACGAGGACGGTTATGTCTTTTTGATTGACAGGCAAAAGAACATGTTCATCTCGGGAGGAGAAAATGTGTATCCTGCTGAAGTCGAGGCTGCAATGGCTGAGCACCCTGGTGTGGTTGATGTTGCAGTTGTCGGTGTGCCGGATCAGTTCTGGGGCGAAGCCGGGCGCGCCTACATAGTTGCAGCACCTGGCTTTCAACTCACACACGCAGACTTGGTAGATCATTGCCGTTCACTGATTGCTCGGTACAAGGTGCCAAGAGAAACTGTATTCGTTGGGGATTTCCCTCGGACGGGCTCAGGCAAGGTTCAGAAGCACCTACTAGCAGACGTGTCTGTGGCAAGACTGTAGCAGATCTATTAGATAGAAAATGTTGTATGTACAAGTAAAATGAGAAGTTACTCGCCTCCTCCACAAGCATCTCCAAAATGGAAGAAACACAATGGATGCGTCAAAGAGTGTTTTCTTGAACTGAAAAGCCAAAAGCATTGCGCCGAGGGGGAATCGAACCCCCGGCTCCCCGACGCTGCTGGATGGCAACGGAGAATTTTACCACTAAACCATCGGCGCAGAAGATATCTTGAATCTGGATGTTCGATGACGGCAAATCAGCCATTCTATTGCATTCTGGAACAGCCAGCATTCAAGATTGTGAGTATGGCTTGTATATGCTATGATGACAATCTTGCAGAGGGAAACGACTGAATTCGAGCTTCTCACAACTGTCATTTGGCTCCGATTTAGGTCTTACATCATCTGGGTCGCCGATTTCGGATTGCGGGGTGTCCAATTCTCTTCATTGTGTGGCTCGGCAAAGCGGTCGGTTATCTTGTGAAGTTACTGAGAAGGATCCAACCGTCTGACTCCGCCGATGCACCATGCACAACTCAGGTGTGTCTGCTAAACCGTCAGCTTTCTATATTGAGCAACCAAGTCCGGCCTAACCAATCGCAAAATACTCTGCACCAATACCTCTCTGCGCATTCCACCCATGCCTGTTCAGTCTCAGGCAAGCGCTTATGTGTCGAATAGCGCGGCCATGTCAAGATGCAACAGCTAATCAACTCTCGTCCAATGTTTTGCTGCCTAAACATATTTGGAGCCTGCGCCGAGACGCTACTGAGACTCCTGCTCTCGTGACCGTCGACTTCAGGTTAGTTGCACTTCTTCAAGTAAGATTCAGGTTCCATTTTAAGTTCTCATTCACCCTCCCGAGAAACGCACTGTTCTTGCCCAGCATCGTCCTTCAATGTACAGTAGTGTAGCAATATAGGATCCAGCCCCCAGCGCTAGCGTTATGTTGACAGGTCAATGATCACATTTTCTGTCTCATTCAGACTCCTTGTCCTCTATGTTCCAACATTGCCCCCCATCGCCGGCATTCCGTACAAACGGCGGTGGTGATGGATGCCTGGTAAGCACCTCGCCCCCTCGGCACTTACTGGATCCTCAGCGGCGAGTCATTCAGTTGGTTGTCTCGGGAATCCTTTGATGATGTGGAGTTCCCGATCGTGCAGGTCTTCTTGCCAGCATTGTCCGTTGACAGACCAATTGACCTACTCGCCGACCTATCAGTGGTCCAGGTATTCGCCATGCAGAAGTTGAACGAGGGTTGGTAGAGCATCTCTGGTTCACGATATGTTCGGCTTCATCCTGCCTAACACAATATCCAGCATGAAGATGTACGAGGGCCTAAAGTCCCAGCGGAATTATGGGGCGTCGTCCTCGATTCTGAGTTTCTCCTCGGCATGCTGCACATTGGGTCTACAACTCACCATATCGACTCATTCGGACGTGGAATTTGAAGTCAAAAGGTAATCGTTCCAGACATTCGAGACTACAGAAGATATAAAGCTACCGCCCTGAACGAGATACTTGGCATTTCTCTAAGCTCAGACTTTGGTCTCTCAAAAAAGAAATGCAAAAGGCCGATAGTAACCAAGAGTTAGAGGAAAGGAACCTAAAGCTTCTCCAGAATGACCATCGATTACTTCACTCAATGGATATTGTTGTGCAGTGTCTCAACTGGGTTACAACGAGCCTCAGCGTTCGTATGTCAAAGTGACTATCTTCATAGCTCTCTAGGCGCACAAAGTGCCGTTAGGCGAATTCTAAATGCAAAGATCAAGGTTGCTAGATTTCGATTTCAAGCTCACGTCGTACGCCACTCCGAATGTGCTATGAAGGAAATTCTTCAAAGAACTGCCAAGCCGGTCCCCGGCACACTCATGTCAGATTTCTTAGTATGAATCGACAAGTGCAGGAGTTTGATGGGTCTTGAAGCATCTAGCCAACTGCCAAGCTGTAATATAAGAACAACTGGGAAGAGTCGATCTTTTCGTGCAACTCAACACACGATATTTACATTACGTAGTTTAAGGGACATAAAAACGTAGGTTCCTTGGTACACGGCATTCTTTCTCTGCACATTGTTCGGCCTTAAATTCGTTTTACGCCAACTCACACAACTCAACATTTTGATTGTTCCTTGACATAAACAATCATATGCTTCCATACCATCTGTACTAATGGTGTCAACAAAGCCCCGTCAAGCTTTGCAGCCCCATAATTTGCCGTCACGGCGCCAACTGGAGTGGGATGAATGATCGATATAGAGTAGCTTGGCTAGTTTGGCCCTTTTGCACCATGACTTGTGATGACTCAAGTACTTTCATTTGATGGTTTGCAGGTTCATATATGGTTTTACATGTGTCTGAGTATCTAAATGGAGTTGAAGCTTGATTTTCTTGTCATAGACACTCGGTCACGGCCACCTACTAGCCCTAGTTTGCCCCAGCGAGAGAAGCGCTATGCTCGGCTCAGTACGTATTCCTGACGCCAGGCATCATAGTCGTCTCCTCGTTCATGAGAAATCACAATTTAAATCACTACTCTTGGCCGTATCAGGAAACTAAGATGCATTTCTCAAAGCTCGAAATCGCACAGTCTCTCCGCAATTAGTTAACTAACCCTAGACTCTCAGTCTCTACAACCACATGTTTTCCTGATAAGACATTTCGCTGTTACAATCGTCCGATTCATAGGGAGAAACTTTGGTATCTGAATAGATAATTCTTCGATTGACTGACTCCAACCCAGCATTGACCGATTGAGCAGCGAAGGCAGACCGGGCCAGTTCGGCGCTGTACCCGGCCCCATTCGGATTACACCCCCACTTTATCAGCTGCAGCCGCCGATGCATCTCGCCATTGCGTCCGAGAAATGAAAACAGCGCTGCTACCAGCATGCGAGTCGACCCAGAACTTAATGAATGACAAACATACAGACGAATAATACTACATCATAGCGCCCTTTGTCCGCTCCGGCTCACTTTTCCTATAACCAACAGCGCACCACCCGAACATGCTGTTGCGGTCCATGAGCCGCGCAAAGACGGCATCGAGCAAGAAACCGTACTTCAACCATACTCGTCTGTGCAAGGACTGTTCTTGCAAGTAGTATGCCTATGCCATTTAACACGTCTTTTATACTTTGGTATTCAATAAACACCAGCCAGTATTGTGCCCCAACTAATGCAGCAGCCAGCAGACCGTAGAGCCCAAAAACCACATCATTTAGTTCCGACAGGGACGTTTATCACCTCTGGGACCAAGCCACTCCCCATGGGGATGATCCTCTGAGTCTCTCAACCCCACTCGGTCATGAGGAGTCCGACTTCATCTTGCGCAGGATCGCCAGTTGAATGCCCAAGGGGTATGCTTCGGGGTTTACCACAACGACCGTCCCGTCACCGAGACGTCGTGGGGGACGCCCGTCCTTCTTCGCGAGGCATCCCGGAACACTGCCTTTTCGCGTAGATTTTCAAGTTTTGGCGAGGCGACAATCATCCAGAACCCACCCTGATACCATGATAATCGGCAATGGACTACATGGCTCAAGCTGCATCCGGGTCCACGGTTTCCGTCATTGTTCCACTCCCGACCCGCATTTCCGATGAGCCCACGTCCTATGATGTCAAGTCGCTCGCGGTGCGGACGACGTTGGCGATTCCGTCCCCAGTGAAAAAAAGGAAAAATCGTTTGGGGTTTCCCACTGTTCGAGCTCCGCTGAATAGAAACGTCGAATTACGTGCGGAGGCTGGCCAGACTCGATTCAGGCATGATAGGATTGTTGGATCATTTTGAGGGCCCTATTTCTCCCACCGCTGGCCACAGAGTAGGACCGCGAGCAACGTCTTGGCTAGATAGCGTCATGTCTCCAGTTTGACGTAGGGAACTCTCGGTGGTATTGTGAAAACAAAGTGATGACTGATAAAGACGCCGTTGGCCAACTGGGTCGTAGTCATGAACGTTTGCTGGATTGTTGGTTTTCATTGATGTTTTCGACTGGGCTTTCGGCTATCGACATAGTTATCTTTTCAACAACCATACCTAGATCGTCGATTGGGACGTAGAGCCAACATTATTTGACGTTATCATTATCGGTCACTTACGTCAACCCTCGACCACATCACGGACCGCAAAAGTGCCCCTAAAGCTATTCGTCCAGAAGAGCACGCCAGCATGGCTTCCGTGTCAACTGCCGATAGCACACGGGCTTCCCGGCCGAGTAAAAACGACGACACGGCCCCGGCCCGAGAGAGCAGCGTGACTCGAGATGAACGTAGCTTCGATGCCGAAAAACCCCAACAATCATTTGGGGAAAAGTCCGAGAACCCCCCGAATGGAGGTTTTTTCAAGGACGAACCCGATCGGGATCTCGAGGCCGAGGGCACCGGGAGCCATGATGACTCGGCGGCAGCAAACGGCTGCAAGCAACCAGAGTATACCCCTGACGGGAAGCGCATCATCACCGAGGACGAATGCTACTACCTTTTGGGCTACTCTTGGCCAGCATGGAAGAAGTGGATGCTTCTTTCCTCTATCTTCGCTGTTCAGGTCTCAATGAATTTCAACACCAGTGTTTTCCCGAGCGCCGTCACTCCCATAAGCGAGGCTTTCCACGTCAGTGAGCAGGCCGCCCGTACCGGCCAGTGTGCCTTTCTCGTCCTCTACGCTTTCGGTTGTGAGCTTTGGGCGCCTTGGAGTGAGGAGTTTGGAAGATGGAAAATCTTGCAGTAAGTTTCTATCTTCATTGAATTAGCAGGACACGGCTGATGCTGAGTGTAGATGCTCATTGTTCTTGGTCAACATCTGGCAGATTCTTGCTGCTCTAGCTCCCAACTTTGGTAGTATTGTCGTCGCCCGAGGACTGGTATGTTATGAGATACCCTAAAGCCGTGGATACTTGGCTCATGATTCTATCAGGGCGGTATTAGCTCAGCCGGTGGCAGTGTCACCCTCGGGATGGTTGCCGATCTCTACCAGCCAGAGGAACAACAATGGGCCGTTCTCTTCGTCGTGCTGTCTTCCGTATTCGGTACCTCAGTCGGCCCCGTTGTCGGTGGCCCGATCCAGAAGTTTCTTCCATGGTACTGGAATTTCTGGATTCAGCTCATCTTCGGCGCCACTGTCCAGTTCATCCACTTCTTCATGCCCGAAAGCCGCGCCACCATCATCATGGACAGGGAAGCCAAGCGACGCCGTAAGTCCGGCGAAGACACCAACATCTACGGGCCCAACGAGGTCAAGAAGCCCCGACTTTCCATGCATGAGTTTGCAATCACATGGGTGCGCCCTTTCGAGATGTTCGTCCGCGAGCCCATCGTCCTGTCGTGCTCCCTGCTGTCAGGATTCTCCGACGCTCTGATTTTTACCTTCCAAGAAGGATTCACTCCTGTGTTCAACAAGTGGGGGTTCGGGACTCTTCAAAAGGCCTGGGCTTTCATTCCCATCAACATTGGATATGTTCTGGCATACGTCTCTTACATTCCTTGGATCATAAGAGACCACCGTATCACTAGAACCAAGGGGCCTGACGCGCTGGCCCCTGAGCGCCGTCTCCAATGGCTGTTGTATCTCGCTCCCCTGGAGACAATTGGTCTCTTTGGCTTTGCTTGGACGTCCATGGGACCTCCCGAGTCTCATTGGATCGCCCCCATGATCTTTTCTTGCCTGATCGCCATTGCCAACTTTGCCATTTATATGAGCACGGTTGACTACATGATTGCGGCCTATGGACCGTACTCTGCTTCGGCTACTGGCGGCAATGGATTTGCTCGAGACTTCCTCGCCGGTATTGCCGCCATGTACTCGACGCCTCTGTACGAGAACGTTGGCGATTCGCGCCACACCGAGTATGCAAGCACCGTCCTGGCCTGTCTTGCGCTTTTGGTTACGATTCCAGTGTATCTCATTTACTGGAAGGGACCCGTTATCCGAGAGCGGTCCAAGTTTGCCCAGTCTCTCAATCAAGACCGACGCGCCAAGGGCGGCCGTCGCGTTGTGTCAGCTCCCGAAGACCAGCTTGAGCCCAAGGACCTCTAAAGGATGTGGGAAGAGAGCAACAAGAACACTATATGATCTTAACGTGTATACGATCATAGATTAGTGCAAGGCGTGGTTTGTCTATTTGGTGAACGGTTAGGACATGATGACGATACCAATGCAAAGCAATTTCATAAACTAAGTTCAGAGCAGGGTGCAATGCCATGGCATGATGTAGACCAGGGAAACTGTCAGAATCAGCGGGTATCAAATACTTCAAATACTTCAGCAGAGTCGCTTGGAATTGAGAGTCATCTTCGAAGATTGACTATGTAGGCAGCGTAGGTGGTTCCACATAAGATAGGAAAAGCCTCTGTTAGTCCCATGTTGGTTTGTCACATTCCAACATCCAGTCTTCAACGAGTGCGCAGTCAAACATGAAGGCTTTTGAGTGGAAATCGGCCCTCGCATCAGGGCGGGTTGATTTCAAAGCTCGTGGTGGCTTACAAAGAGATGATAGTCATGATGTGATGAGAGTCAACCTGGAGTGCGTGTCTTTTGTGAGGAAAGGGGAGGGAAATCCCAGACTGAGTCCTGTCACGTAAGTGATTAAAGTTCTCTTGATCTTGGAATCCGAAAAAAACCACTCAGTAGATCATACTTTGGAGTATCAATGTGTTGACCTTGCCTCATAGTCAACGTTCTAAAGTAAGGTGACTATCACGACCATAGCTCCCTTGAGACTACACTGGTGACCGGAAGCCGCACGAGAACACAACGATACTAATGGCAATTCTAGATTCATTCTAGATCCACAAATGTGGTTCAGGGAGCTAGGATGTCATAGTGTGACAATGAGGACAAGTTTCACAACGTCGAGCGTCATATTTACCACTTATCATGATATCAGAATTGCAAGCCCAACCCGCAGTAAACGCCGACCTGATGCATCCGTGTCTCAAGAGCCGATCTACCGACACACTCGTTCCATGTCTACCTCCTCGAATGCACCATCCGTCCCTTGACCCAGACCATCTTGGTATTCCGGTCATCACCATTGAACACCCACTTGGCAATCCGATCCTCCCAGCTCTCCCACCCGAAAACGTCAACATTGCCCCCTCCCTCGCCCTGCTCCCCGTCCTCATCGACCAGCGGCAGCCCAATTAGCTGCGCGTCCCAATGCATGCCAACCTCGAACCCTCCAACCTTTTCCTGCAGCCCAACAACCTTGGCACCGCCCTTCGTGCCGAGATACAGCACCTCCTCGACCGTCAACTTCGCCCTCTCCCGCTCCTCCCCCCGCAACCCCATGGCCACGTGCCGCGACACCAGCGCCGCCTGCCTCGCCGCGTCGAGGATGCTCGGACTATACCCGCCGCTCATGTCCGTCCCCAGCCCGACGTCGATGCCCTTGTCCCACAGCCAGCGCACCCGCGCCGCGCCGCTCGTGATGCTGCTGTTACTGCAGGGGCAGTGCGAGATCTTGGCCCCCCTCTCGGCAATGGTGGTCGCCTCCTTCTCCGAAAGGTGGATCGCGTGCGCGAGGACCGTCTTTTCTCCCAAAAGACCGTGGGTGTCGTAGACGTCGGTGTAGCTCTCGCTGTCGGGGAAAATCTCCTTGACGAGCTCGATCTCGCCTTCGTTCTCGGAGATGTGCGTCTGCACGAGCACGTCGAGCTCCTTCTGCATGTCCGCCAGGCCCTTCATCGCCTCGCTCGAGCACGATGGCGCAAACCTCGGCGTCAGGATGGGCGCGACGATTTCAAATTCTGGGTCGATTGACCGCATATAATCCACAGTCTCTCTCGTCTTTCTCAGTGAAGCTTGGGGCGACTCATCTCTGTAGTACTCCGGACACAACCCCTCGCGGTCCATACACACCCGTCCCACGAACGCGCGCTGGCCCAGCGCGAGACAAATGTCTGCCAAAAGGTTCGTGGCGTCGACGTCGATGGTGGCATAGTATGCCGACGTGGTGGTGCCATGGGCGAGGGTGCGTCGCACGCAGGCTGTGTAGACGCGCTTGGCCTTCTTCTGGTCCTTGAGACTGGATTCAAGCGGGAAAGTGTAGGTGTTGAGCCAGTCGAGGAGGGTGGACTTGCCAAAGATGCCGACGTTGGGGTATTGCGAGGCGTGAACGTGGGTGTCTGTTGTGATGGCGGGGTTAGCCTCGAGATAGTGGGGTGGGACTGACGGGACAGAGCGTGGATGTCTCGCGAAAGTCTCCTAGTCCATGTCTCACCTGGCTCCAGGCAGCATCGAGACAGGCGGCACCGGCGGGAAAAAGGAACCATAATGACATACCGATAAACCCGGGGAAGAAAAACTGCCCCTCCCTCCCCACATGGACCTCGACGTCGCCGACCTTCCAGCCCAAACGGGGGAGCAGCTCCGTCTCGGACCTTCTCAGGTCGTATCCGGTCTCGACAGCAACAATCGTGCCGGATGCGTCGACGCAGACAGCTGTGTCGTGGAGGTACTCGAGCGCTTCTCTCGTCTTGGAGTGCACGAACGTGCCGAGGAAGAGTTGGTTCCGGCGCGTAGTCGGCGATGCTGACGAAGCCGCCGGGGGCAGGTCTCTGATCATGTCGCCCATCGTTGCAAAGGCTGCGACCTCTGGTCGTCGTCGAGGCCGCTGGAAGTGGCGGTCTGTTTTGTTGGCGAAGGAATTGTTTGTCGTCGTCGTCCGCAACCGAGTCCGGATTCTGTTTGACCTGACGTCGAGATATTATGTTTGCTGTTCGGTTGCCGTCGGCAAAGTCGGAGGGAACCCCACGGTGTCTTTCCAGAGTCCAACAAGGCAGGTGATGTTGTTGCCAATGTTGCCGCTGACAATCGGTACAACACGGAGTCAATGCGAAAGTCAAAGTTTAGCTGTTGTTCGTTGGAATAGATCACAAGCTGGTGTCAAATGGTAGTACGCGGTGTTGCGATATCGTCGGATCGGCACAAGCTTCCAAACCCCCAGAAACGAAACCACGAACGCGACGGGAACAGGAAAAAGAAAGGAGGGAACGGCCGGTAGATATATGCAGTGCGACAGATGACGCGCATCAAAACATGTGCTTCATCCGCCGCCGTTGTTGTCGGAAACCTCCCTCCCCCCTCCAGAGATAAGACGAATTAGACAGGGGTCAGGCGGGGAGGTCTCTCAATGTGCAGCGGGAGTGCCAGAAGCATGCCGACAAAAAGAAGCTTGCTGTACTAGGTAAAGGCCGGTAACCGTGTCCAACCCGCCTGTTCCCCTTCTTCGCCAAATACGAATTGGCAAGATGGACTGGTCATAAACAAGACAAAAGAACCGCCAAGTCCAGACACCCTGCGGATACGACATGCCCGCTGAGTTCCAAGCGATGGGAGAGCCCGGGAACCCCAAACACCACGCGCCCCCCCACTTCGCAGCGCACCGGTCGCACGTCACACGGCGCTCGCCGCTGGCCGCCTCCAGTCACCACCACCACCACCACCACCACCTCCTCAGACTCAGACTCAGACTTGGACTCACCTCCTCCGCCCGCAACTCAAGCCCTGGCTTGACCCAATCCGGATAGTTTTGATAGCTTCGCCAACCACGTCCCTCTCTTTTGGTGACCCCTCGTTCCTCTCATCCCTCTTCTCTGGTCAGATAAGCTCCTGACTTTGTCCGCCATGTGGGATACTTCCATCTCTGTCCGCTACTTGTCGTCTTATCCCCCATGCTTAACCTCCGGGGCCGACAACCAAACACATCCCGTCCTATCCGCATGCTGCGCCTTTCGGGTGAACCATCTGTGTCCCGGGTCCTTGCAGCCTACTGTTGTCGATCCCCCGCTGCCAAAGCCCTGCCCGTGCATCCACCCTAGCATCCTACCTAGTCCTGGATTCCAGCCAGCAGTTCTCGTGTCGCCCGTTGCCTTGTTTAGACGTAGGACAAAGCAGCGCGCCTTCGGGCATTTAATCCCACACATAAGCTTTCATTTCACGTCGAGTCAACGGAAACAAAGGTGAACCAATTGCTCTCTATTTGTCTTCTTGTACCACCATTAAACACTACAACAATAAACGCCCCAACCGTAAAAAACCTACTAAAACTTTCTAAAGCGACATGCTAAAACAGTCATCGAAAACAACGTCCCTGATTTGTACAACGATTACGCCGTCTAGAGTCATTCAGTGTCCATAATGAATCATCTAATCCTCTCCCTTTTGGGTTTTCGTAACAGCGTACTTCCTCACCCCATCTATCCCCTAACGCAGGTAGATGTAGCTAGGCTTACGCAGCCGCACCAGGTCCCTCGTGTTCCCCGGTGACGCCGTTAACAGCGTTGGGGCCAGGACCGTCCTGGGTGAATTGGTCCCAGTTCGCCAGGATGGACGCAATCTTGGGAGAGTTGGTGAGCTTGTACACATCCTCAAAGTACTCCTTAGTGATGGCGAAGGGCTTCGCCGTCACGTTGGGGATGTACTTGCCAACAAGCTTGGCAGGGTCGATCGTCGTCTTGTTGATCTTCTTGAGGAGGAAAGATCGGAACGGCTTGACACCAGACCGAAGGAACGTCGAGTGGAAGGGCACGTCGATACCGCGAAGGGGGATCGTCGCAAAGCCACGCTGAAGCTCCAGGGGAGTAGGTTTCTTGAGGGTTGCCTCGGCGCTGCCCTTGATAATCTCCTTGAGCGCACCCTTGGCCTCGTCGATGTTGCCGCGCATCTCCTCAATGTCGATCTTCTGTTGCTTGAGGAAGTTGGTGACGCCCGTGAGGGTGTCAAGGGCGCGGAGGTCGCCAGCGGCAACGTACTGCATGTTTGCAATGTTGTAGTTGACGATCTCAAGGAGCCAGCCGGTCTCCTCAGAAATGCAGTCAACAACAAACTGCAGAGCCTCCTCGTTGAAGGTCTTGGAGATTCTGCTGGGGTTGATGGCGCACATGGAGTAGTTGGAGCGTCCGGCCGCATCGCGCTCGACGGCGACCTGCATGGTCAAACCACGGTAGAAGACAACCGACACCAAGCTCTCGATTGGCATGACCTCCGCCAACGCAGCGAGGGCAGAGTATTCACCCAGGGAGTGGCCGGCAAAGGTGCAGTCCCGGGGCACAAGCCCCTTGGACTTCATGTCCTCAAAGCTGGCCTTCTCCATGAGGGTAAGGGCAGGCTGAGTAAACTGAGTAGCCGACAGTAGGCCGGTAGGCGAGCGGTAGGTGTACGAGGTGGTCTTCTCGTCAATCTCCTTGAAGATGCGCTCGGACTTGATGCTTCCATCGGCAGCAACGGTCTCGAAGGTCATGGCCATGTAGTTTTGACGAATGGCCTTGCCACGAGGACCACCAAAGTGAACGGTGAGCTCCTTGGGGTTGTTCTTGACGATGTTGGTGATCGAGAAGCCTGCAAATAGTTAGTGAAATGTCGGAAAAGCGAAAGACGTGCGACTTACCGTAGTTGTCCAACAGGTACTTGTCGGCACGGTCCCAGACCTCCTTGGCAACATCGCTGCTGGCGTACAGCTCCATACCCATGCCCTGTTCCTGGGAACCTTGGCCAGTGAAGACATAGGCGGTCACAGGCTGCTCGACTTCGGCCTCACCGAGGAGAACCTTCTCCTCGGTCTCCTTGTTGCTGGCCTCAACCTTGATGATCTTGCGACCTGAGACCATACCAACGTGCTGAAGCTTGACCTGGAGGTCATCGTTGGGAAGAACCATGCCGACCAAAGAGGCATGGAAGCTGCGGACACGGCCGATGTTGTTCTCGGCAGCCCACGTCTCAACCAAGCTACGGACTGCAGCACTGGAGTACATGCCGTGGGTGATGGTGCCAGGGAGAGCGGCGTAGTTGGCGAACACGCGCGAGACGTGGATGGGGTTATAGTCACCAGAGACACGGGCATAGTTCTCGTTGGTAGCAGGGGCACGGAGCTGGAGAGGAGTGCGGCCGCTGAGAGGGATGGGGTTCTCAAAGTTCAGGGGCTGGTCGAGAGGGGTACCGTTGCGCTCCAGGTAGTCAACGACGGGGTTGCCGTTGGACTGGCCAGCCTCGTAGTCGACACTAGCGACCTGGATGACCTCCTTGGTGGGGAGCTCAAGCAGAACCTGGCCCTGGGTAGAGACGCTGCTATACATCGTCTTGGTCTTGTAGCGGTAAAAGCTCTGAAGACGGAAGGTGAGTGTCTGTCCGAGAAGGTCGAGGTCGCGGGGCAAGTCATCAGTGTTGAACCACTGCTTCGACTTGAGAACAGCGACGTCCTTGCTGGTGGCCAGGTGCAGCTGGATCGGGGTCTCCATCTTGCGCTGGAAAGTGTTCTCGTAGTCGGTGTAGGCACCGCGGTACAAGAACTGGGAGGTGACATCCATGACGGCCTCACCATCGCGGTAGATGGTACCGCAAACCTCAACCATCTTGCCAGACTCCTGGTTGATGACAGCATTGATCTGAGCGGTGGTAGAGACTTCGTCACCCTTCTTCAGAGGCTCGGCGCCGGGCTTCATGCGGAACTCGTTAGACAGGTGGACAAGCTTCAGCAAGTCACCGTCAATAGTGCGAGGGAAGATGGGCTTGGTGATAGCCTTCCAGCCAACGACGATAGCAAAGTCCATGGGGGCGTAGACAGTCTTGCCGGGTCGCTCGACAAAAGCCTCGCCAGTGTTGCCAACGGCGTGGATGAAGTCGTTGATGCCTTCGCCAGTAATGGTAGCCTTGCCACCATCGAACTTGCTGCTAACATCGGCATCGAGATCAAAAGTCTCATCACCGAACCACGCACGCCAGTAGAACTCCTTGATGCGGTCGTTGCGACCCTCCATGACCTCGCGGATGGGGGCATATCCAGCCTCGGGGTGGTAAGTGAACTTGAGCGGAAGCGCGACAGGCTTGCCAAGGGCAGTGGTATCCTTGATCATGCTGACGACAATCTCATTCTGGCCCTCAAGCTTAACCTCAATGACATCAACGTACTGGTTGTGGCGAGGCTGCTCCTTGACGACAATCTTGGTGTTCTTCGGGTCCTTGGGGTTGTGGATCTCGACAAAGAGCCCACGTGCGGGAGCAAAAATGCGCTTGATGGGGTTGGTCTGGAACTTCTGGCCCTGGACAACAACGTCAGAGGTGAGAAGAGCGTGGCGCCAGCTACGGTCGGGGCCAGCAAGCAGGGCCAACCAAGCGTCAAGGCTAGGTAGGGTAGCCGTGGGCGAGGTCGACAGACGGTAAGTGTTCTTGTGGGCGTCGTCATACGAGACGGTAAGACCATCAACGTCCTCGACAGGGATTTCCGCCTCGATCAACTTGCCACCGAAGTACTCAATGGTGGGAATGGCCTTCTTGTCGCCCTTGTAGAGGTCCCTAGTCAGGTACTCAACGTGAGTGAGGTGAATGCCATCAAGGATCTCCTTAATGGGCTCATCAATGACCTTCGAGAACTTGACGGCGGTAGGTCCCTGAAGAATACATGTACGTCCGACGTCCTGACCGATGACGGCACCAAGGTCCTCAGACTGCCACAAGGAATCCTTCTTGAAGTAGAAGTCAAAGTTCTCGTCAAGAGTAGGAATGAAGGTGACGGGCTTCTGAATGGGGCGCAGGCACAACATCAGGAAATGCTGAACATCCTGAGCGTTGATAAGCTGAGTCTCGGCATCAGGGTAGTGGGACAAGATCTTCTCAACAGTCTCGTAAGGTGACTGAAGGTCCTTGTAGTCCTGAAGCTGGGCAACCTGCCCAGGCTGGGAGGTGAAACGCTCCTCAACACGGCGAATGAAGTCACCAGTGAGTCTGATGAAAGTAGGGTCAATCCAGCGCTGCTCGTGGCGGATGTAAAGCAGATCAACCATGCGACGGACAACCTCTCCATAGGTCATGTCTTCGAGGTCAACGGCCTCGCCGGCGCGGTTGCGGCCGAACCAGACCTTCTGGAAATCGTCATTGAGCTTCTTGATGATGTAGTCGCGGTTCTTCTTCAGCTCAGCAACACGCTTCTCCTTGGGGAGGGAGAATATCTTCTTGTCCATCTCAGCCCAGAAAAGGACACCGCGAGTAGCCAACTTGTGGATGGGCTCACCCATCTCGGAAAGGACTGTGACAACGCCACCAGTAGGACCAGTGTAAGACTTCTCCCACTCGCTGTCATCAACACCAGGGGCGTCGATGATGGCCTGCTTAGCAGCAGGGCTGGTTTTGGCCTCCTTGGCGACCATCATGCGACTGCCGAACAGAGTGCCATCGAAAGGCATGGGAGGGTAGCCATAATTCTTGGACCATTCACCCGTGAGATACGGGTAGGTGTCCTCAGCACCACCGAAACCACTGCCGGCAACAAGAATGATGTTCGCCTGGCGACGGATACGCGGGTACATGGTCAGGATGGGCTGGTGGAAATCCTCGTACGAGTGGTGACCACCGCCACGACCACCAGTCCACTGGAGAAGGACAGGGAAGGTGGGGTTGGCCTTTGCAATGTTGATGACGGCCTGAATGGCATCAACGGAACCGGGCTTGAAGCTGATGTGCTTTAGGCCAAGAGTGTCAATGTACTCCTGGGCAACCTCGACTGAGGGGACGCCAGCACCAATGGTGAGACCTTCGATGGGAACACCCTCGGCTCTGAGTCTTCCGAGCATGGGAATCTGCCACTGCATGGCTCGAGGGTTGACGTAGATAAGGTTGACACCAATACCACGTCCAGCCGGAATGGCACCCTCGATCTTCTTCAGGGCGGCAGTCATCATGTTAGGGTCGAAGTAACCACCACCAGCCAACTCAATGTGGTAACCGGCGTTCATGGTTGCGGCAACGAAGTCCCAGGGAACAGTGCAGGGCGTCATACCAGCAACGACGATAGGAGGAAGACCCAACAGTCTGCTCATCTTGGTGTCGACGTATGTGTCACCGTTAGACGTGGTGACCAGACGGGGACCAAACTCCTTTACCCAGTCTACAGCATACTTGACAGCGTGCTCCTCATCGCGGTCAAAGAGCTCAGGCTTGTATCCAACTTCAGTGATGGAGCCGTTGACGGCACCAGCAAGAATGACGTGCACGCCAGTGCCCTCCTTGTTGCGGCTGGTGAGAACACCCAGGCCAGAAATGCCTCCGGGACCGAAGTCAAGAACATGCGTCGCCTGGGGAAAGACTGTAGCCTTCTCCCAGTTGACGGGGTCTCGGGTGATGAGACGGATCAGGATGGGGACAATGTTGCCGTCGCCCGCCTCACGGAGGTCTTTGCCAGTGTTGGTGTCGAAGACCGCAGTGCCAAGAGACTTGGAGGGGATCTTAATGTTCTTGAGGTCCTCGTCAATGAGCTCCGTCGCCTCAGCAAGGTACTTGCTGTGGAAAGGGGCAGTGATGGGGAGGAAACGATGTACAAAGCGAAGCTTGCGCTGAGTGTGAGGAATACGGTTCTGGTCCAAGCCAGTCGGCGCCTTCACCTTGCGGAGCTGCGCGTTGAGACCGTACAGAGAGATGGGAGGGCCGGTAACGACGAGGTTACGTGGGCTGTTGATGAGGGAAATGGAGATGTGGCGATCAGCAGGGAGGTACTTGTTGGTAGCATCAATGTGCTTCTGGACCTCAGCCTGGGAAAGATCCCTAATGCTAAGCATGGGGGTGGGAAGACCTTCGCCGTTGTCCACAGACTCCCTCAGCATAGTAGGCGTCAGCGATGTGCGAGGGAACACCTGCTGGCTTCGAGCACCGATCCAGAAAAGGATGGTGAGCGCGGAAGGTGCGAGCTCCTTCCATGATTCCCAAGACTCAGCGGCAGCCGTGATGGCAGCGAGGACAATGCCCTGAGAGTGACCAGTCGTACCGCTGATCTGGTCGCGGAGCTGACCGGGGTGGACACCGAGAACCTTGCAGGTAACCTCGTAGTGTGCGAGCTGTACGAGACCAATCAGAGGGAAACTGACAGGAGCCGAGATGAGGTAGTCAACGTCGGGTGTCTCGTCCTCGCTCTCGAGCCATCTCATGATGTCCAGGCCCTTCGGGTAGAGCTTCTCTGCCTCAGGGTGTTTGGAGAGGTTCTGGAGCAACTCCGCAGCATTAAGGATAAGCTCGCCGATGAAGGGCTGGTATGTCTTGTAGATCTCACGCAACTCATCGAAGTACTCCTCGATGTTGCCCTGACCACCGAAAATGGTGTAGATGTCGGCAAGGTTGTCGTCGGCAGCGCGGAAGAGCGCTGAACCGTAGGCCTTGATTGAGCGACCAGTGGTCTGTCTGGCCTGGTAGTAGCTACGGATGACAACCAACTTCTTGGCGTCAATGCCGGGCAAGGAGGCGGCGAGGGCGTGGACCTCGTTGCCCTGCAGGTATCCGCGCTCGAACTCGTTAAGGACAAGCTTCAGGACCTCCTCGTAGGAGCCCGACTCGTCGTCCTCACCCTTCTCGACCTCGTCGGCGACAAAGCCCATGTACCTCGCGACCAACTCGGCAACGGACGAAGGCTCGTCGTCCTGAGCAAGCTCATCTGTGGCGGTGGGGAGAGTGGCGTTGAAGCGGTCCTTCAATTGCGAGGCGTGGAAGTGGAGGGCGGTCGGTACAAGGAGGGAGGTCTCGAGAGAACCGTGGCGGAGAGTGAGAGGGCGCAGGGAAGCATTGGATCGGGGGGTAGAGACTCCCGTCTGGGGGCCAGTTCCGGTGCCGTACATGGTGATGGTTGATTTGGGGGGTATCAAGAGGGTGCGAAGTTTTTTTTTTCGTGTGCTACGAATGGAGCTTTACTCGCCACGTTTGTTAGCCGAGACATTCTAGATTTTTTTCGTCTGCCTCCTGTTGCTCCCCATGTCTTCAATGGGAGCATGGGAGACGGGGAAACGCCAAAGTGGCTTACCTGTCTGTGACTCCGTGTACTCAGCGAAGAGCAGGAGGCAGCTATTTCAAGATGCTCCGGGACGGTGGGGAGGAAGTGGGCGGCAAAAAAGGTTGGACGTATGGGCGTGGAATTTGAGGGGGTCGTCTAGAGAGCTGTCTCTGCAATTCACCGGGAGCAATTGGTGGTCTATGAAGGACAAGAGAAAAGGAAACGAGAAGACTGCCCTGCAAGATCTGTCCTTGACGTAAAGTTGTTGGAGAGAGGAGCGAAGGAGTGGCAGATGGCAGGTTAAAGAAGAGTTGGATGAATGATCAAGGGAAGGTTGGGAGGGTGCTTGGGAAGGTTATGACGGGAAGGCGAGGCAGTTGAAAAGCATCCCTTTGCACTCTTTTGCTGCGGTCTGGGTCTTGGGTCTGGGTCCTGGGTCCTGGCTTTCTTGGAGTGGTGTGCGAGTGAGGAGTGAGCGTGTCTGTCCGGGTCTCAATGTGTGGACATGGGTTGATTGGGATAGTGGGATTGGGGAATTGGGACAGGCGCAGGTACATCCACGCCTCATTGATTGAGGGCGGCGTGTGGTCACTCACTGGGCGTCTGTCGTATGGCGTGGAAGTGGATGCGATGTGGATGGATCCAACCTTTGGGCCAGGTACCTGTTGACTGAGAGTGCTTGCCTTTTGGTGCGAGTGAGGTCAATCCCATCAACGTAATTGGAGGTGCCTGGTCCAGTTTGGGGCCACGAAGGGGGGGAGGAGGGGAGAAGGGTGGAAGGAGGTACCTAGGGAAGGGTCAGGTACATGGCATGCTGGAAGAGATGGAACTCAACGATTAAAAATTAGGCCGGGTCATATCTGGGACATTGGACATTGGAATGAATCCAGTTGGTCCGGGCTGGCGGAGGAAAAGATCGTTGGCCTGATGTAGCTTGTATCTATTGCATGGGATGGATGGTATTTGGACCTGTTTCTGACGCAGGCGGATAGTGTGCCCAAGCTATTTGTTTGCGCCTGTAAGCAATGAAGCATTGGCATTGGCTGACTGGCATTGGATAGGCAAAGGAAACAGGTAGTCGAAGCACTCTCCAGAACTGCTGGCGCCGAGCGGTACTTGCCCCTCGTACATTCCTCCAACGCCACGCCTTCCCCAGTTGAAGAGCGTGTTCGTGTTTGGCAATAACTGTTGTCTTGCTCTTTCCTGCCTTCCATGTTCGAGTTGTCCCTCTCTCCAAAAGTCTCAAATCCCAATGTCTCGCCAAATTTTTTAGTTCTGTTGGGGATGGTCGCACACCCAATCCACCCCTCCAGCTCCACCCTTGACTTCATGCAGCCCGAGTGATCCGCAAGGGTGCCGCTGTTGGAGAACGGGCGGCCATGTACCGGTACATACCCTCCTCCGTCGGTCGTTCTCGATATCTCCCACGCTTGGATGGCAGGGACGTAACGCAACGCAACGACAACGACGACATCACTTGGCTAGATGGGGCCATCACCCGCGCTCTCTCCCGTCTCCCATCTCTTGTTTCGCTCTTCTAATGCACTTTTGGATAGTGTGCATCTCGTCTCCGGATCTTTGCCGCGGAATCTAATCATGTCAACCCGCTACCGTCTTCTTGTTGCAGCGCTGGATCAATGGACGCACGAATCCTCGGCCAAATGGCATCATCTTCGGCTCTTTCACACCTACCAAGCTCTCCGAACATGCAGACTTGACGTGCACGCCGATAAGATGCCGAGCTGCTACCCCGGATGCATCAAACAGATGATAACGGAGACCAAATCGCTCGCGCCGCTGCGGGCCATCTCGGGCTCTTCGTGACTTCTCTCGTTGCCGACTTTCCTTTCTAAGGGAATTCTCGTTCTTTGCCTCGTCTCCCAGCTTGCCTCTCGATGAGTCTTGGCCGCGGAGACGACGGAGGAGTACCGCTCACTCCGACCTAAACCCATATGTCCCGAACATGCGCGATCTCCATAAGTACACAATACTCGAAGCTCCCTAGCCGGGCCTAAGGCGGTCAACAGTTTCTAGCGTCGTAATCGGGTTTTCTGCCGTCTTTTGCTCCCCACCGCTTTCACCCCACGCCTGGGGCTAATGCTGGGGAGGATGGGAAATGCGCGGGACCCTGAGGAAGGGGTAGTCGGCAGGGAGAGTGGCATGTCCACGACCGATGTACAGATACCCGCCATTATGTCGTATCAACTTCACACCGCATACGAACCTCTGCCATCGGGGCACGCACGCTGGGGCCAGGCTGGCTCGCTGGAGCGGGAGCTATCTCTTTGCCATGCCACGCGGACGCTCCTCGAGGAATGCAAGCCCTGCGCGCCCTGCAAGCCCCTCGATGGCAGTCCTCTTTTTGTTCTTTTTGCTGCCCCCCTTGAAGGACGAGGGGCAACTGGCGCTGAGAATTGTGCAGCAGTGAGACAGCCAGCCCGTGCAGCCTAGCCCAGCACTTTAAGCATGAACTGATGAGAACAGGGCTGGAATTTTTGAATCTCGACGTTTTGTTGCACCGAGCTGCCTCGTTCGGTCTCCGATTGCTCATCGATGTCGCTCGGTCGGCTCGGGCGAGCGGTATCTGACTGTGCGAAGGATGCCAGTCATAGGCGTCAGAGACAAGCGGCGATCCGCCGCATTTGTTGCTCATCACAATGCTTTTGTTGGATGAGGCTACCAACCACCGGCACTTTCAACCACCTTTTTCTACGGTAATCTACTGAAGAACTGGAGCGACCGGTCGTAAGCTGCCAAATGGTCAGCGTGGAGCTGGCCAGTTTGGCCAGGTCACCAGATGACCAGACTAGGTAGATCAGCTCCCGGCCGCTGTTTGAAGTGCCTCAGCTCCAGCCTCGAACTCGAATCTCAAAAAAGCTTGGGTCAACTTCTTTGCCAAACCAAGACGCCAAGTATCGCTACTTTGCCCCCCTTCAAGTTTGGCGGGTTCCTGGAGCAGCGGCCACTTTCGCCCCTCTCCCTCCATTTTCCCATTTCTCCCCTCCCACTCCTTCACTCTTCCATCCTCTTCTGCTGGCGACCTGGAAGCTTTTTCGGTTTGTTGGCGAGGAGCTGCGGCTGTTGCTTTCCGGGTCCCCGTTGGTTAGAAGGCTATCACGGCACCACTTTCCCACAGCTTGACGCACTCGTACATGTGTCCACGTATACTGAAACCATTCCGTGGATAACGGCTCCGACAGTGTTCCCGTCGCGACGAGACGAGCCGGATCCCTATCCGTATCTGTTTATCGTTATCGGCTTCAACTTCCTGCCAAGCTCTAAAGCTCCAACAAGCTCCAGCTTAAGCTCCAAAAAAACAAAACTGTCCGTGGTTGAATGTCGCAAGTGGTCGGCGGCCAACAGGAATGCAGCGATAAGGACGGACTGATAGGAACCCGAGCAGAGTTGAGGGTCGCCGGAAGGGGTACATCCCAAAGGTAGAACGATGTGAGGTGAAGCTTGGAGAGGTCTCAGCCACAGAGCCTCGCACCAGTCTAACGCCCACCTCCGCGGACTAAGTCTTGTCGAGGGGCAGGTACGGCCGCCACTAGCCTGAATCCAACATTCCGGCAGCTCGGGAAAGGGACGCGAGGAATTGTACTAGGAGACGTGAAAAGGCCCAGTCTAAGAAGAACTGCAGACATAAACGCGCGCCACAACAGCCCGGCGATGCCAGCCTAACAGCAGTAGCAAAGCTTTGGGAGCAGGTTAGGTACAACGACACGCCTCGTGTTGTCTCATCAGTCGCCTCACGAACATGGCATTACACGGCAAGATGATTGAAGAGGTGGCAGGATAGGAATCCTTGGTCAACCTCAGGTCGAAGATAAGATGGCAAAACGCACGGTTGGAGTCACTTGAGACTTGTTGATGATGCATGCGGCTGGGTGATGATCATGATGCTGCGGCTGGCACTTCGCTCGTTCTTTTTGCACAGAAGATAGTAGAGCACTGACTAGCTTCGGCCTAGCCAGGTGACAGCCATGCTGCGATATCCAACGTATCATTTTCGATGGCGGCTCACGACGAGGGTGGGATTGGCCCCAAAGATTTTCATGCTTTGTGTGGCTCAGATATTTCTTTACGACTCGCAACTCCACGAGGATGCATCATACGGATGGTGAGGTTTCTTGGTTATTCATCATCCCATCTCTTGGTGGGATTTCGGCGGCTCACAACCAACTATTTCTTGGGTTCCGTAGGTAGGCCCTCGCAGTAACGCCTCAACTCCAACGTGAACTTGGCATCAATGACGGCGTCTCTCCCTGCCGTCCCTCCCAAAAAAAAAATATAACAGGAGGCCGTCTCCACCGTCCCACCCTGCATTCCCCCAATGAAATGGTTTTGTGGGGAAGCCCCCCCTGATCGTCCCATGCTCGATTGGGGAAAGCGTCTGAATATGGTTGAGGAGCTCTGCAGGCGTTGCAGCAAACCGGGCAGTCAGTAGAGGCAGACACACCCACAACTTGACACCACACCCCTCCTGGAGGACTTCCACACCAGCAGCTTTTGTGCTTTCCCACCTGCATTGAGGGGGGAAACATGGGAGCGAAAGGGACAACGCGCGCCGGCAAGTTCACGTCCTTCGTGAGGCAAGGCAGGGGTTCCACTTTTTCATTTTCTTCGGGGCCTCTTCCACGTCCCTCGCAAGAAAATTCACTGCAGCAAGAGGAACAGGCGGGAGGTCATCAGCCAGTCGCAATGTGTCGAAACATGGTCCTTCCCTCGCCCATGTTTTTTGTGCCATGTACACTACATCAGAGCGGGACGTACCTTGTACCTCGCACCGGCAAAGGTACCTCGACATTTGGGGACCACCACCACGACGTCCATTCGCACCACGCTCTCTTCTCTGGGCTCTCATCACTGCCTTCCTTGAGCCGGTGGGGGCCCTTACCTGGTTCAACAATCGTCTTTTTTCGTGACGGGACTGGTCCCAATCCCTCCCTTTCCAGTCCAGTTGTTGTCCTCTCCTCACAAAGTAGACGCCCCCCCAAGAAAGTCAATCAAGTGCCAGTGATCCGATATCGAGGGGCTAGATCCATCGACTTTGAACCCGTCTCCCTCACTCTCACTCACTTCTCTTTTTCTATCAAATCCAACCGTCTTCCCTTCATCCGTGGCTCGACAACTCCTCCCACAAATTTCTCTACATCTCCCTCGCTCGCCTTCGCCAGTTTGTCCCTCCCTCTTTCTGGCGCGGACTTGATCCTTCCTCCCTTGAACAGCCACCACCGACTGTCCAGCAAACAAAAAGTCTTGCGAGCTTGTCTGCTTCACATATACCCCAGCCCGCAGATATCACCAATTATCCTAGGAAACCGGCTCTCCCACGGCTTCCCACGGATAACATCCAATTCCCAACTTCGTCGACATCTAGATACCCTCAAGTTCTCGGTTCTTCTCCCAGCTCCGCGTAATTGAGCTTTCCAGCTTCCTCCCCAGCTGCCCATCATGCGTCCCGAAGTCGAGCAAGAGCTTGCCCACACGCTCCTTGTGGAGCTCCTTGCCTACCAGTTCGCCTCGCCCGTGCGGTGGATTGAGACCCAAGATGTATTCCTCGCTGAGAAGACCGCCGAGAGGGTGGTCGAAATCGGTCCCGCCGATACCCTCGGTGTGATGGCCAAGCGCACACTCGCCTCCAAGTACGAAGCCTACGATGCCGCCAAGTCAGTTCAGCGTCAAATTCTTTGCTACAACAAGGACGCAAAGGAAATCTACTACGAGGCCGACCCCATCGAGGAGGAACCAGAGCCCGCTGCCGCTTCGTCGAGCGCGCCGGCCGCTGCTTCTTCCGCCGCCCCTGCGGCTGCTGCTCCCGCTGCCGCTGCTCCTCCCCCGCCCAGCGCCGGCCCTGCCGCTTCCGTTGCCGATGCTCCCGTCCAGGCCATCGACATTCTGCGAGCTCTCATTGCTCAGAAGCTCAAGAAGCCCTTGGCCGAGGTGCCTCTGAGCAAGGCCATCAAGGACCTTGTTGGTGGTAAGTAGCGAAAAGTTTGCATGTTCCCTTGACCGCCACAATCGCTGACCCACGAAACCCAGGCAAATCCACCCTTCAAAACGAAATTCTCGGTGACCTTGGCAAGGAATTCGGATCAACACCAGAGAAGCCTGAAGATGTTCCTCTCGACGAGCTCGGTTCCTCCATGCAGGCCACCTTCGACGGACAGCTCGGAAAGCAGTCTCAGGCCCTTATTGCACGCCTGATCTCCTCCAAGATGCCCGGTGGCTTCAACATTACGGCCGCGAGAAAATACCTCGAGACAAGATGGGGCTTGGGCTCTGGAAGACAGGACGGTACTCTGCTGCTTGCTCTCACCATGGAGCCTGCTGCTCGTCTTGGATCTGAGGCTGACGCCAAGGCGTTTCTCGATGATGTCACCCAGAAGTACGCTGCTACCGCTGGTATCAGCCTGTCCACTCCCCAGGCTGGCGCTGCCGCCGGTGGCTCTGGCGGCGGTATGATGATGGACCCCGCTGCCATCGATGCCCTGACCAAGGATCAGCGTGCTCTGTTCAAGCAGCAGCTCGAGCTCCTTGCGAGATACCTCAAGCTCGACCTCCGCGCTGGTGACAAGGCGTACATCAACTCTCAGGAGTCCGAGAAGGTGCTCCAATCCCAGCTTGACCTCTGGACTGCCGAGCACGGCGACTTCTACGCCTCTGGCATCCAGCCTGTCTTCAGCTCCCTCAAGGCCCGTTCCTACGACTCTTCCTGGAACTGGGCGCGCCAGGATGCCCTCCACATGTACTACGACATCATCTTCGGCCGTCTCAAGGCTGTCGACCGTGAGATCGTGAGCCAGTGCATTCGCATCATGAACCGCTCCAACCCCACCCTGGTCGAGTTCATGCAATACCACATTGACAACTGCCCCGCGGAGCGTGGCGAGACTTACAAGCTCGCCAAGGAGCTCGGAGAGCAGCTCATCGAGAACTGCAAGGAGGTCCTACACGCCAACCCCGTCTACAAGGACGTCGCCGTTCCCACTGGCCCTCAGACCACTGTCGATGCTCGTGGCAACCTGAACTACGAGGAAGTCCCTCGCGCCAGCTGCCGCAAGCTGGAGCACTACGTCCAGCAGATGGCTGAGGGTGGCAAGATCTCCGAGTACGGTAACCGCACCAAGGTCCAGAACGACCTTCGCCGCATCTACAAGCTCATCAAGGAGCAGCACAAGATGTCAAAGACCTCCCAGCTTGAGATCAAGAACCTTTACGGTGACGTCCTTCGCTCTCTGGCGATGAACGAAAACCAGATCATTCCCAACGACGATAGCCCTTCCAAGAAGGCGAAGCCTGCCACCGGGCCCAAGGGCAAGGTCGAGACCATCCCTTTCTTGCACCTTAAGCGCAAGAGCCTTCACGGCTGGGACTATAGCAAGAAGCTCACTGGCTACTACTTGCAGTCCCTTGAGGAGGCTGCCAAGGACGGTGTCAGCTTTGCTGGCAAGCACGCTCTCATGACCGGTGCTGGTGCCGGCTCCATCGGAGCTGAGGTCCTCCAGGGTCTCATCAGTGGTGGTGCTAAGGTTGTTGTCACTACCAGTCGATTCTCTCGTGAGGTTACCGAGTACTACCAGTCCATGTACACCCGTTTCGGTGCCCGTGGCTCTCAGCTTGTTGTTGTGCCCTTCAACCAGGGTAGCAAGCAAGACTGCGAGGCTCTGATTGACTACATTTACGACCCCAAGAACGGCCTTGGCTGGGATCTGGACTTCATTGTGCCTTTTGCCGCCATCCCCGAGAACGGTCGCCAGATCGATCAAATCGACTCCCGATCTGAGCTGGCTCACCGCATCATGTTGACCAACCTGCTCCGCATTCTTGGCAGCGTCAAGACTCAGAAGGCCGAGCGTGGCTTCGAGACTCGTCCTGCCCAGGTCGTCCTGCCCCTGTCGCCCAACCACGGTACCTTTGGTAACGATGGACTCTACTCTGAGTCCAAGCTTGCCCTGGAGACTTTGTTCAACAGATGGCACTCCGAGGACTGGGGTCACTACCTCACCATCTGCGGTGCCGTCATTGGCTGGACTCGTGGCACCGGTCTCATGAGCGGCAACAATATCGTTGCCGAGGGAGTCGAAGCTTTTGGCGTCCGCACCTTCTCTCAGCAGGAGATGGCTTTCAACCTCTTGGGTCTCATGTCCCCTGCCGTTGTCGACCTCTGCCAGAGCGAGCCTGTTTTCGCCGACCTGAACGGTGGTCTGCAGTTCATCCCTGACCTCAACCAGACCATGACCAAGCTCCGCAAGGATATCATGGAGACTAGCGAGGTCCGCCGCGCTGTCAGCAAGGAGAACGCCATCGAGAACAAGGTTGTTAACGGCCCCAACTCTGAGGCCCTCTACAAGAAGAATGTTGTTGAGCCCCGCGCCAACATCAAGTTCGACTTCCCCAACCTCCCCGACTGGGAGGAGGAGATTGCTCCCCTCAACGACCGCCTCAAGGGCATGGTCGACCTGGAGAAGGTCGTCGTCGTTACTGGTTTTGCTGAGGTTGGTCCCTGGGGTAACTCCCGCACCCGCTGGGAGATGGAGGCCTACGGCGAGTTCTCCCTGGAGGGTTGCGTTGAGATGGCTTGGATCATGGGTTTGATCAAGAACCACAACGGTCCTATCAAGGGCAAGCCCGCTCCTTACTCCGGCTGGGTCGACGCCAAGACTGGTGAGCCCGTCGACGACAAGGACATCAAGCAGAAGTACGAGAAGTTCATTCTGGAGCACTCTGGTATCCGCCTGATTGAGCCTGAGCTCTTCGGTGGCTACGACCCCGAGCAGAAGCAGCTTCTTCACGAGGTTGTCATTGAGGAGGATCTCGAGCCTTTCGAGGCGTCCAAGGAAACTGCCGAAGAGTTCAAGCGTGAGCACGGCGACAAGGTCGAGATCTTCGAGATTCCCGAGTCTGGCGAGTACATTGTCCGCATGAAGAAGGGAGCTGCCCTCTTGATCCCCAAGGCTCTCCGCTTCGACAGACTTGTTGCCGGTCAGATCCCTACTGGCTGGGACGCTAAGAGATACGGTGTTCCCGAGGACATTGTGTCCCAGGTCGACCCCGTCACCCTGTTTGTCCTCGTGTCCGTCGCCGAAACTCTGCTGTCGGCTGGTATCACCGACCCCTACGAGTTCTACAAGTACGTCCACGTTTCCGAGGTCGGTAACTGCATCGGATCCGGTATGGGTGGTGCTGGCGCTCTCCGTGGCATGCACAGAGACCGCTACCTGGACAAGCCTGTTCAGAACGACATTCTCCAGGAGTCGTTCATCAACACTATGGCCGCCTGGGTCAACATGTTGTTGATCTCTTCTTCTGGACCCATCAAGACCCCTGTCGGTGCTTGCGCCACCGCTGTTGAGTCCGTCGACATTGGTTACGAGACCATCATGGAAGGCAAGGCCCGTGTCGTCTTTGTCGGTGGTTTCGACGACTTCGGTGAGGAGGGCTCTTACGAGTTCGCCAACATGAAGGCCACCAGCAACGCTGTTGACGAGATGGAACACGGCCGCACCCCCGGCGAGATGTCTCGTCCCACCACCACTACCCGTAACGGCTTCATGGAGTCCCAGGGTTGCGGTGTCCAGCTGCTCATGACTGCCAAGCTTGCCCTCGACATGGGCATGCCCATTCACGGTGTCCTGGCTCTGACCACTACTGCCACCGACAAGATTGGCCGCTCCGTTCCCGCTCCCGGCCAGGGCGTTCTCACCACTGCCCGTGAGCACGCCGGCAAGTTCCCCTCGCCCCTTCTCGACATCAACTACCGTCGCCGCCAGATTGAGCTCCGCAAGAAGCAGATCAAGCAGTGGCAGGAGTCTGAACTTGAGTACCTCTACGAGGAGGTTGAGGCCATCAAGGCCCAGGGCCAGGAAATCAACGAAAAGGAGTACGCTCACGACCGTGCCGAGCACATCAAGAAGGAGGCCCAGCGTCAGGAGAAGGACGTCCTCCGCAGTCTCGGCAACAACTTCTGGAAGAACAACCCCGAGATTGCCCCTCTCCGTGGTGCCCTCGCCACCTGGGGTCTCACCATCGATGACCTTGCCGTTGCTTCCTTCCATGGAACGTCAACCAAGGCCAACGACAAGAACGAGTCTTCTGTCATCTGCCAACAGCTCCGCCACCTCGGTCGCAAGAAGGGTAACGCGGTTATGGGTATCTTCCAGAAGTACCTCACTGGTCACCCCAAGGGTGCTGCCGGTGCCTGGATGTTGAACGGCTGCCTGCAGGTCCTCAACACCGGTTTGGTGCCTGGCAACCGCAACGCCGACAACGTCGATCCCATCATGGAGCAGTTCGACATGATTGTGTACCCTAGCCGCAGCATTCAGACCGATGGCATCAAGGCCTTTTCCGTCACCTCTTTCGGTTTCGGTCAGAAGGGTGCCCAGGCCATCGGTGTCCACCCCAAGTACCTCTTCGCCACGCTTGACGAGAAGACGTACGAGGAGTACTCTGCCAAGGTCCAGGCTCGCCAGAAGAAGGCGTACCGCTTCTTCCACAACGGTCTGGTCAACAACACGCTCTTTGTTGCCAAGTCGAACGCTCCTTACACCGACGAGCAGCTCAGCCAGGTTCTCCTGAACCCTGACGCTCGCGTGACCGAGGACAAGAAGACCTCCACCATTTCTTACCCCTCCAACTTCATGAAGGCGTCTGAGAAGACCGTCTCGTCGTCGGCGGCCAAGGCCACCCAGGACATGATGGAGGCCCTAGCCAAGAAGGTCGTCAACAAGAACAGCAACGTCGGTGTCGACGTCGAGGACATCTCTGCTATCAACATTGAGAACGAGACATTCATCGAGCGCAACTTCACTGCTGGTGAGATTAAGTACTGCCAGTCGGCTCCCAGCCCCCAGAGCTCGTTCGCCGGCCGGTGGAGCGCGAAGGAGGCTGTCTTCAAGTCCCTCGGTGTGTCAAGCAAGGGCGCCGGCGCGCCATTGAAGGATATCGAGATTGCCAAGGACGAGTCTGGTGCCCCGTTGGTTAAGGTAAGCTACAGTGCAACAAGCACACTTCCGAGACACGATTGCTAACGTTTGTATAGCTCCACGGCGATGCCGCTGCCGCTGCCCAGAAGGTGGGCCTCAAGGACATTAGCGTTTCCATCTCACACTCGGACTCGCAGGCGATCGCCGTCGCTGTTGCAAACTTTTAAAAGCGGGTAGATTGTACAATGCATTTCTAGTTTATGGGATATACGGCAGGCATGGGATCTTGCTTGTTCGCTTTGGTCGTGTTTTAAATCATACAAGCCAGGGAGTAAAGATTGCGGTGACACTTTGGGAGGAGTGTCCCCAAGCAATCATCATCGTCGGATGAATTGACGAGTAATGCACGAGTAGGGAACGGCGCAACAACGATAGAAGTTGGTTCCAAAATGCCACAATAGACACTGTATTAACCACTGCCAAGGAGAGGAATCTCTTGTCCTAGGACTTTTGATCTTGCGAACGGAACACATCTGACGTGATAGCTGACCATTGAACGAGACATGCCATCCCCATCCTATTTGCAGCTCGGGATACCCGTCAGTTGGAGCCATGGGTTACCTAACCGCTCAGGCGATGAGCGACGACCAGGACGCCAGAAATGCATTGTGATCCCGGGTTTCGCTGCATTGGAATATGTCAAGCCCATCTGATAAATGAGACGAGCGGACGTGATGGATTAATTGGGCAAGCAAGGGAGGTAAGGGGGGGGGGGGGATTGCGTCTCTAGCTCTTATGATGTTTCAAGCCTCCGACAACACCACGAGGCCGTATCACAACGACTACAATGCTGTGAGTGAGTAGTTGGGTATGCACTTCATCCGTTTGATACAACTGTTTTCTGAGTCGTCCATCTGTCTGCACAGGATGCAGGCGCTCGCGCGCACTCGCGCCGACTGCGGCCCGCGCTGGGACGGCGTTGCCAAGACGTCGGACGGAGGGGAGAGACGACTTTCGAGGTCGAGTGGCGGGCTGTGTTCGTCGCAGATTCTTTTTGTCTGGGAGGAGGCGCGGCGTGGGAAGCTGCGCAGTGCCGACATGGGCTCAATTCTTCTTCGTCCTAGACGTGCAGAGGTTTCCTATTTACTGAGGGCTGCACACATGCCCATGTGTCTGGCGCTCGTCATCCGCTTTCGTTTCTGCTTATCTGGTGTTTCTTCATTTCGGGGCGGGGGGTTTCGTGCGTGCCTGGCTTGTTTCTGGTTGCATGCTGTTCAAACAGCCCTCGCAGCACTGGTTCGTCTGATGAAATGAGGTGGCATGTTGATTTCCAGCGGAAGCGCCAGACAGTTTCATGACAAGTCCCTGACGAGCCGCGACGCACGCAGCCTTTTGAGTTATTGACAGGTTGGTCCAAAGATGGTTTCTGGTTTCGTTTTCTCGTTCAACGTTTAAAGAGGGAGGAAGGGGGGGATCACGGCAGGCCAACGCCGATATGTGTTGGATTGAAACCAACGATGAGGAGGGCCCCGGTCGATGAGGTCTGAAACTTCGTTTAAACCGGCTCTCAACCAGGCCCGACATTAGCTACAAAGAGTCTCGCCGCCTCAGCGAAGACGCCCGTTGATGGAGGAAGCATCCACTCTCCGATCGCGCTGGCCGGCCGGCACGGCACTCGGCTGCTCAACCCCCGTTCTGATCGACGTCTTAAAATGCAAGGGGAGACAGTATGGATGGGGATCGCAGTGCACTGCCGTGATGACTGGGGAGCGTTGCACCAGGCCACTGCAGCTCGGCCAATGACATGGCGGCAAAAAGGAATAACCCCGGCCGGTTGAGAATTAGACTGCTTTATGCATCGATGCATCCCCTTTTTTTGGCGTGGTAGGGGGGAGATGGGGCCCTGTCGATCAACCGTCGTGTTCATGGACCGAGCGGCGCGTGTGTCTGGCTGTCCCAGCTCTGGCGCCCCTCCAATGTGTGTCCATTGGACTTGCGTGTATGACTGGGATTTTAAGGAGTTGCTGCGCCAGGTAAGGGGGGGAGGGCATTGATGTGTAGGTCTTGGACGACTGGGCCAGAAGGAACAATTGTGGCGCAGACCAGGAGTTTGGATCTTTTTTGTCAAATCTCTTGGGTTGGGGCCGTCGTCATGCAAGGCCTTGGGCCGAGCAATGTTTGAAGGGGCTTCTCCTGTACGTAGCTGAGGTTGTGGTATAAGGAAACGGACGTCCCCCCAGCGCGCGGATCGTTTAGCCAAAGGGTTCTGTTTATGTTTTGCTACCAAGTCGACCTACCTTCGTTTTTCTGGACCTGTCTGTTTCTATTCTAGTTTGCTTCAACGTGAAAGGAAAGAAAAGCTCCATCGCAGCTCCGTCGTTTAATACCTAGTCGAGAACAGAGTTCAAGTGAGAGGCTACTCGATTGACTAATCCGCTTCTGCTCGCCGTACATACACGGCATCCGCTCGAGTCGAACAAATAGCAACAACAAACAACACATCAGCCGAGAAATCAAAATGACGGGCACAAACAACATCAGAGGCCTCATGGGCAAGGGTGTCCCGCCGACGCCGTCCTTCTTCGCCATCGTCCGCGTCGCCGTCTTGGTGCTGTCGCTCGCCGTCCTCGCCGCTTGCGCCTACTGCCTGTCCCTACTGGGCGCCTATTCGAGCAGCTACACCGGGCCGCCAGGCTTCATGCTCTTCGTCGTAAGTAAATTCCTCCGCTGTTCCGTCGCCTTGCCCTGCGAGCATCCCCTGCTGGAAGCCAGGAGCTGCACAACTTCTGGCGAACGGCTTTTCGGGGCTGGCGAGTTGGAGACTTGAGAAGGCTGTGTATTGACATCTCGCCCATCAGAGCCTCTTCACCATCCTGGTCCTGGGCGGCGCCATGGCCGCCGAGCGCTTCGCAGCGCACCTCTACTTCCGCATTGCCGTGCTCATTGGCTACGCCACCAACTGCCTCTTTTGGTTGTCTGGCTGGGCGTGGACCGCGAGCATCGCGGCGCTGTTCCTGGGCAACACGTGCATTCAGAGCACCTGTTTCGCCCCCACGACGGAGGAGAAGCGGTACGGTGGGAGCATGGCCGGTGCCGCGGCTGTCGGTGCTGTTAACTGGTATGTTGAGATCTTGCAGCGTGTGGATCACGTGAAGTAAGCGTTGAAAGGTTGGTTGCTGACTGAGAACCTAGGGTGCTGATGGTCATCGTGCTGTTTTACTACGTCAAGGGATGCCTGGCGGATCCCGACTGCTATGGTGTCTCGACTGGTCATGGTTCTGAGATGGGCAGCATCAAGGCCGAGAGCAAGTCGCGCTCTCAGCCGTCTGCCAACGAGCCGTGAGCTGACTGGCGGTGGTGAAAGCCGTCCGGCTAGCCCTGTCAGACATGAAAGGGGTTACGCCAGCAAGAGATAGCATGGAAATGGGCAATGGAGAGAGAAAACGGGCTTGAAGTTGGACAGGACTGGGTAATGACTGGAGTTTGGGTTTGATATGGGTGACGATACACGCAAACGTCGTCTTCTGACTGCGGACTGGGTTGTTCCTCCTCACCACGAGAGAAAAGACGGACCGTACTGCTTTTGATGCCTTTGACGAGAGATACCACTGGTTCCTATTAGTAGCTAATGATATGGGCCGAGCTTGATCATCTTTGGTCTTTTGATATCTTGCAGAGAAGTTTTGACAACATCCTGGCTTGGGATGACGGTTTCTAGGATCATTGAACAACCTGAAGAAACGCGGGAGCTTCATGTGTCATATTTAACAAGACCAGCGCCCTGGATTCGTGAGAAACAACCATGTTCTCCGCAATAGCTCCAAGCAACTCCAGGGAGAGGCATGTGTATTATGGTCAATGCACAAAAAGTCAGCTGTGCAATGATACATTCAAGTCTGTCACTATGACCCACATTGGAGTTTCAAGCAGTCTTATTAAGGCTTGAACTCACTCATGGACATACGCCAATCCCCGGACTCTTTCTTAAGGACATTTCTATAATCCTATTATGAACTCGAACTGGTCTTCCTCCCCAAACATAAACTCCGGGAAGCGGGCAAATCATAATGATATCCCAACAAGAAAAAAGATAAAAGAAAACTCTGCCTCTAATCCCTTAACTCCATCCAACGGCCCGCAAACAATCTCCTCACTCCTTCTTCTTCGGCTTCTTCTTCTTAACCACAAGTGTCTTCCCGGGCTTTTCGACCCCAAGCTCCCGAGGCTCATCACGGCTGAAATCCATCGCGTCGACCCGGTAATCCGCCACGATCACATCACGCACCGCCCTCTCCGGCAACTCATCCCACTCGCTCGCTCTAGCACCCAATGACACCGCCCTCGCCTTCCACCAGTTCATTTGGGCCTTCACATTCGAGAGCTCCTCGGTACGACCCACAACGGCCCGTTCCCTGCGGTTCCGGCTCCGCGACGCGGCGACGTTGTTGCGCCGCTTCAGCTCCTTGAGGCGCGCGGCTGCGAGGTTGTTGTTGTGCGCCACCGCCGCCTCTCGCTCGGCGCCCGCCGGCACGTCGTCAATCCGGATGAAAGCGCCTAGTGAGTGCTTAGGGAGCATTGGGGCGACTTCAATGAGCTGCGGCGGGGCGCGGATTCGATAGATTTCTGTGGGGGAATAGGTAGAATAGGATAAGCGTGGGCTCTTGGCGAATGGAGAGGGAGGGGGGAGCGTTGTTGATTTGGTTGTTGTGAAGATGTGGTTGATTTCGGATTGGCGGCGGAGACGCTCATCGGGATCGACGGAATCAGGGAGCGAGAGGGATGAGGAGAGGATAGCGGAGAAGCTGCCCTGGAGGGAATTGGGAGAGAATATTCGGGCGTGATAGGGCGGTTCAAAGTCCGGGGTCGTTGAGCGGGGAGGACTCAAATATGTAGCTCTAATAGTAGATGGTATGCGGCGGCTGGACCGGAGACGTTTGGCGGGGGGTAGGTCGTCGTAGGCCAGAGGTAACTCGGCTTGAGGGTAAGCTTGGTGGTTTTGCGGCTGATAGTAGGTTTGGGATGCGTAAGAAGCTTGTTCACATTGGTACTGGTTATTAGAGTAAATAGGGATGTCCTGGTTGAAGTCGTCTTCGAACACATATGGGAAGTGGTGATCATCGTCGAGAAAAGCGAGATCGTTTGAATAGGGGCCCGACATCTTGATAGCTTCAAACTCGAGATTTCGGCGATAGCAAGCTGGTGAAGAGTTTGAATGATGCAGTGCTGACTTCAGGTTGCAAATGGGTGCCACCGTCTTGCAGATGATCAAAAACCTTGGCGACTCACAGAGAAAGGGTGGTTGCAATGGTGAATGACGACGACCAACATGTGTTTCTTTTGCTCTACTTTGTGAGGTAGATAAGACGCTGTGAGTGAAAGGTGTAAAGGGAGTGAACAGTGAAGGGAGATATTTGAAAAAGAGTCAAAGGGGACTTATATGCAATGAGAGGCCGTCGCTGGGAGGTCTGTGATTCAGAGTAAGGCATCGTGACTATCCTTAGCGAGCCTCAAGGTTGAGATGAAAGGTCACGATGCCCAATAGACGTGACTTGTGCAAGTTCGAGGCCTCGCTAAACCAACCACGTGAATAAGAGACTTGAGATGATGGGGCGAGTGGGTACCGGCTTGAAGAGAAGGAACGAGCCAAGTTATCGATGAGGTAGGTACTCAAGTGCCTCAGTAATCAGAAAAGAGCAGTGAGAATTAAATCAACTATCCTTCAATTGTGATGCAAGTTGAACATCGAAGCATGAACAAGAGGGAGAAAAAGATGTATGTAGGTGAAGCCCATGTTGAACCTCAAAAAAGACGAGGACTCTTGTGACTTGACTGTACTGTCGTAATTCTTCCAAACTTTGATCAACCTTCGCATCTCTGAAGATTGACAATCTTTTAGCAGGGTTGTAAAAGATTCAGCACCATCAATATTACAGAGAGAAATCGTCTTAGTTGTCTTGGACCGCTCGGTGCTCTAACACCAGGCAAAAGATTCGATTAGAATAATGTTATTTCCACTAGGCACCCCCTCTTTTTCTGCTGTCCTTCAAAGGGTATTTTTTTTGGGGATATCATCGCGGATGCATCACGAGAGTCGTTCTCCAGCAGGTATTATCAGAGGGGCAACGGCGTTATTAACTACAGCATGGAGTACTTCAACAGCTTAGGCAAATCAACGCGTTCAATTGTAAAACAACATAGATGCTACGACTTCTTGTTAATTATCCCCAGACGCCTAGTGTCACGACATCGAGCAACGTTCCGCCCGAGGCGGGGATGATGTTTGTGAAGTGAAGAGAAGCGAAACGAAGCTGACAATAAGACCAATTGCCTTGATCACCTGCAACCAACAGTGTGGGTGAAGTCATTCGTGTGTGTCTATTTGCTAGGTTCCAGGCTAATACTGCGAAGTGGTAGGAGTTGATGCACCCTGTTGGTCTGTTGACTAATACCTGACACCCCCCCCCCCCCCCCTCGAGAACAAGTACAATGTCCTTCGCCTCAACCGTTTGATTGTTGTAGGCGTTTGCGATGATGTCCGCGCGGTGCGGCGGAAGCCGGCCTTGATCGTGATAGCCTCGACACTCTTTTCAACAATATTGCCAGGAGTGACAGAGGGTTTGGCTTCTGCAGTAGCTTTGCCCTTGTCCTTGGGAACTTGAAAGACAGGACTGCATTTAAAACCCTGTGGGCAATAGCATTGATGGTTAGGTCCTCTGGATTTGGTGCAAAGGATGGCCTATCCGTTTTTGCGATAGGGGGTGTCTTGAACTGTGCCATGCTAAAGGTGCCAGTTGAACTAGCTAACGACATGATTGACTTTCCCGGCGTTGAAAATAGCCTTAGAGTTCTGCTTCCACTCCTCGACATTCAGAAGGGGTTTCATGGCCCCGCGAGCGCGGGTGGTGGCGACAACCATGCGTGGGGTCATAGGAATGAAAACGAGCTTCTTGCCGAACCGGTTCGACTAAGGAAGTGATTGGTACCGTGATGAGAACTGCAGTAGAGGTCGCGTTATCAACCGAAAGCCAAGTGTCAAATATGGACAGTCATTGCGATTGTGTTGCCTTGAACGGTGGTGATGTATGTTCGATAATGGGATTAGGATGATTGCCGATCGTCGCGAGAACAGAGAGAGGATAACCCTTCACCAGGTTCTCAACATCAAGGATGCAGGAGATCATGCCGGATTCGAGGCGGGTTGAGTTAGGTTGAATGACAATGACTTGTTCATCGTCCACAATGACAACCGTACCAGTGCGGGCGATGTCGGCAGTTAGAAAAGGGGGAGTGGATATAAGGCTTCCACTCTGCCTTCGGTTTGGTGTCTTTGGGCTCGTACTCGCAGTCGTCCAAGCGAAGGTGGTCCACGATGAGTGTGGGAAATAAGAGAGGTTATTGAGGGAAATCGAGTGAAGAAGTTCGTCATGAACGCGTTGGGGAAGCAAGACGCTTGTTGAGGTGAAAAGATTGGTGAGGTAGGTAGCTTGGGGAGGTGGGAGTATGATGGGTAAGAGCATGATGGGTGAGAGGATGGTGGGTGGAGAGGATGGTGAAAAAAAGGGTGAGAGGAAGGAAGAAAAAGCTATGGTTGGGGGAGGAGCTTTTGCAAGTGGAAGGAAGGAATACTATCGGAGTCTGTCAAAAGACCCTCGGTCACCAATGACCTGCCTGGACCAGGTCACTGCCATTTGATCCAGGTGGTTTGGACGCGTCCCACTGATGTAGGATAAGAATGCGATCGTCCGTACCCATCGACACGCGCGTTTTGTGTCGACTGTGGCTCACATCACCACTTACTTTTGTTTTTGCGAGAGAGGAATGATACTTGAGAATGAATTGGGGAGGTCCTTAATGATTGTCGCGTTGTGCCATGTTCCATCTGGGTAGTCCATCCACTTGATCTTGTAATGTAGTGTTGTACTGCGTTGTTTGTGCCCCAGAATGGACTCAATGGTGAACTTTGCCTCATCGTTTCGGATGATTAGGCCTGGTGGTTGGCATTGTTGTTTGAATGGGTTGGTCGAACAGGCTCAATGTGTTTGATCTAGACGTCGGGATGCTAGCGGAACCAGGGCGGAAACTTGAGGCAGTACTTCATCAAGTGGATGACTTGTTCCATCTCGAATGACCCTTCCCTGGTGCGACGTTTGGTAATATTTTGGTTGCTGCTAAGGGTGATGGGTGTTCACCGAGGTCGCACTCGGCGTAGCAGGGTACCGGTCGATCACGTTCGCCGACCGGCTGGAAAGGGAGATGCGTGTAAGCCCGAAACAAGGAATCCAGTTGAGAGTGCATCGTAATTGGTGCGTTTGATGTAGCGGAGAGATCTCTTGAGGTCGAGGAGTTCATTAAGGCTTTGGAAGGGATTGCTAATGGTAAGTTGTAAACAAAGTGTAGGTCGTAGTGAGGTAGTAGTACTGTTGGTTGCTGCTGAGGGTGATGGGAGTCCACCGAGGTCGATCACTCGGCGTAGCATGGTACCGGTCGATCACGCTCGCCGACCGGGCGGAAAGGGAGATGTGTGTAGAGAGGCGAGGCAGCCCTACGCAAGAAACCCGAGACTTGGCGAGTCTCGATCGAACGGGAATGAGGCTATTCGCGGGGTAACCATGGTCTGGATGGCTTCGGGTGACGTGCTCGAGGTCGAATTGGGGATTCCTGGACGTGCCAATGACTGGAAAAATTCGATCGATCGGTCAGACGAAGGAGGGTTGTGCTGCCATGTGAATAGAAGCGAAACGAAGCTCATAAGAAGGTCAAATGCTTGAATCACCTGCAACCAACAGTATGGGTGAAGTTATTCGTGTGTAGCTGCTGGGTTTTAGGTTGATATTATTAAGTGGCAGGAGCTGACGTTGGTCTGCAGGCGGGTCAATGGTGAGGAAGTTGTGCCTAGCCCGTTCGACCAACGGCGTATCAGAGATCGAGAACCCCCTGGTCAGCTAGCGCCGACTTTTTCGAACTGAGATAAAGGTCACGCTTCTTCTCTGTTCAATTGGATAAACTGTTAATAGAATTCGCGCTTCGCTTTGCAGAGAGGATATTGAGGGAAATCGAGTGAAGAAGTTTGGAATGAATGCGTTGGAGAAGCAAGAAGCTTACTGAGGTGAGAGCATGATGGGTGAGAGTATGGCGGGTGAAAAGAACAGAGGAAAAAAGGGTGAGAGGAAGGAAGAAAAAGTTATGGTTGTGGGAGGGGCTGTTGTAAGTGGCAGGAAGGAAGGTGCGGGAAAAGATTTATGTAAACGGAAGGTACGCATAAAACAAGGAAGGAAGGGAAGGAAGGAATACTATCGGAGTCTGCCAGAAGACCCTCGGTCATCAATGAACTGCCATTTGATCCAGGTAGTTTGGACGCGTCCCGCTTCGCTGAGACGAGAGGGAGCGAGAGAATGAGCGTGAAGAGGAGCGGCGACGATGCGTATGATATGCTCGAACCTCGCGGTCGCGGGGGCGTCGATACATGCCGCGGCATTCGTCGAAGCGGCCGCGTCAATTGTCTGAGGTAACCAAGGCGTTCGTCGCATCGTCGGTGCTCACGCATCTATACAAAACTCATATAAGAACAGAACTGTCCACCATTTAGAATTCCATCTATATGAGCTGGTTGAAGACCTCTAATAACTAAGCCAAACGCTTCCCCTGGATATTTCCCATCGGCCACATCGGGCTCGAACTGTATTTGATCATGCAATGCAACCCTCGAAAACGCCTCTGAAATTAAACACCATTTGACTGGCGTTACTGTGAAGCCTGCCAGCTTTTCTTCATCCATGCCGAGAACTCATGCTTCCTCTACAGCTTGCTGCTCTGTGTTTCTTCCATCTCTTTCAATATGAAATCGTTAAACTGATCGGCGTTGTCGAGGTATAGGTGGTGCCCGGCCTTTTGTACAATGAGTACCTTGGCGGACCCATTCTCTCTCCTCTTCTCTTCTTCCGTTCCCTTGAGAAGCGCTTGCAGTTTCGCCTGCTTAAGCTTCTCCTGCGCAGCGTATCCACCGGCGACGTCCATCCAGTCGTTCTCGCCATACATCATGATGACGGGGATGCCTGTCTCCTTGAGCTTCTCGCCGTTCTTCTCAATAATCTGCCGACCAACGCCGTCTATCCTATTGACCATGGGGCTGCGGGCGAACGCTCCCGGGGCAAGGATGTACGGCAGCGCGTACTCGCCACTGCCCCTCTGGCGGAAGATGGAGAAGGCGTAGTCGTGCAGAGCTTGCGACTCGGCTTGGGGGAGGTGGTTGAAGCGGCGCGAGGTCCAACCGGAGACGAACCGCGGGCCGAGGGGGCCGGTGAAACGAACGATGCTGAAGGGGGAGACGTTGGCGTCCCACAGCCAGACGAGCCAGCCTGGTAGGGGACGCTTCGGCGCATTGCTGGAGTTTTTCGCGCCGTTCTTGCTGGCGCGAGATGTGATGGAGTTTCGGTCGTCGTTCGTGACAGTGTTCTGGTCTTGTGTAAACTCGTTTTGCAATGTTGATTCTTCGGGCTCGGGCATGGCCGCGTTGACAGCGTACGGGTCCTCGGGGATCCCGACGGGCGAAGCGAGGATGAGTTTCTTGAGGTGACCGGGGTACTTCAGCGCGTACGCTACAGAGAGGTACCCTCCGAGAGAGTGGCCGATAAGGGTAAACTTGTCGATGTTGCGCTTCTTCCGCCACTCCTCGAGTGCATCAATGAACCAGGCCTCAGCCTCGGCCGTCTTACCCTCCTGGTCCTTGGCGGTGACCTTGAAAGGCGGTCTTGTGGAGTTGCCCATGCCGAGCATATCCAGAGCGTAGAGCTTCCAGCCTTTTGGCCGGGAGAGCGGCTCAAAGTTCTTGTAGAAAAAGCCAAGCCCTGCACCGTACCCGTGAAGGATAACGAGGTTGTTGTCGACTTCCTCGCCAACACGCTCGACGGAGTACTCGTTCAAGGCCCGGTTCTTTCCGGAGAGCTCGACCATCTGCGACTTCCACACTCGCGGGCCGAAGGGGTCGGATTTATCGGAATCGAGAGAGGCATTTTCACGGGCTTCTTTAAGGTAGGGGATGTGACTGAGGACGTTTCGCTCCGCCATCTGGGGAGTTACGCTGCTCCACTGCAGACGCTCTCGTCAGCGACATGAACGAGAACGACACCAAAAAAGGCATTGCTAGTTATCTTACCCATTGGTAGACGGCATCCTTGTATCCCAGAGGGAAATACGTCCCCGGGGGACGACTTGTCGCGGTGGGCGCGGCGGGAGGGGCGGCGGCGGCGGCCATGGTCTGGTGGGATCGGCGAGGGACGGATTCTTCAGAAGAGGCGCGGATGCTGGGGGCGGGAGACTTGACGTTGGCGGTGGTAGAGGAAGTAATTAATGAGGAAGCAAGCTTGAGTCGCGACCCGTTCACTACAGTAGAAGCGGTTTGTTGGTGTATCATGCCGGTTGATGGAAGGTGGCGACGGGGGAACCGTCTATATATGGGCGTCACAAGAGAGAGTAGCGTCGGTATCAGTGTGGCCTCGGGCGGCGGGTGTGCGTGTCCGGAGAGCGGATTTTCTGAAACTTGCGACGACTCATCAGCCAGCAGCGAGCTGACCGTTGGTATGGACGGGAGCGAGGGTGTGGGCTGGGTCGAATCAGATCAAGCTCGCAATTCTCCTACAAAGAATTGGAAGCGCCGTAGCGGTCGCGCGGGCGGCGTTAAGAAAGGTAGTGGTGACGCGGAGATGTGGCAGAGAGAGACGGTGCGGATGCGAGTCGAGGGGCGGGACAGGGCGAGGGAGGAAACACCCCAGCCAAAGACAGGTACTCCGTAAAAAACCGACAAGCTTGTTGAGCATTTGAGCGGCAGGGTTGCAGGGGGTACGAACATGCAGAGATGCGGGCTGGGCGGGATGCGGATCGGTTCATGGACTTAGCACTCGGAGTTTGGCGGGCTTGAAGAGTGGGTCGGCTTGTTGCATTGAGCCGTGTCGGCGGTAAGGAGCTACTAAACCCCCGATTTTCCGTTCTTTTGCTCGCACCGGTCGCTGAGACGGCCAGAACGTTCCAGTCTCCTGATGGCTTTTACTGATGCTATTAGGTGTTACTGATTCTAGCCTATCGGCATTGGTCAGATGCAGTAAATAGTCCAGGAGCACCTTGCCCAATGCAGGCAACAATCTGATCGTTCGCTAGGATAGCGTCGAGATGTTAATGATGCATAACGCCAGCCTCGGAAACCCTGCATGAAGAATCTCATTGACTTTGACAGCAGAAGGGACGAAGTGTCTTCACTTGGAGTAGTCTTGGCGTCTTTCTCAACACAGCGTCAAAACACTTGAGGGGAGAAACGGGACCAGACCTTATTGATGCGCGAAGACCAGTGCTGCATCAATTTACTGGCAGGTATTATGTAGATTCTGGTCTCATTGGAGCCTTTGCCATTGTGATTTCTCGGAAATGAGCTTGTGGCGTGCACACGATTGAACCCATCGCAAACAGTTCGGTCCAGTCCCTGCATATCCAGGGGCAGTTCTTTGGCCTTGGCTCCTCAGTGTGGACATCGCCTAGGTACTAAAACCAAGACCCAGGTTCGTCATTGTCGATTTTTCAACCGAATGGCACATGTCAAAAGGTGACCACTCCGGTGCTCCTCAACAAGCCTTATCGCTATCGCTATCGTTTATCGAACAGTCTTGAACCCCCCCCCCCGCGCTCGGGCCACACCACCTCGCTATGACGTTCCACTGTCCACACCTGCCACCACCAGGCGGAGCGGAATTTCCATTCCCAAGCCACCTGCGGTTGAGTTGAGGCATGCTAGCCGGCCTGATTGACATCTGACCACCGACCAAATTCCCCAATTCCGCCCTTGTCTCTCGCCGGTAGACGTCGACTGAGCGCCGTCCGCATAACACACACAACACGGGCAGTGCAGCAAAGCAGCATTTGGTGTTGCTCACCCGTCTGCACCTGCACCTGTTGCACCGAACGATCCTCTCCGTTGCGACCGCTGCGCATGTCGGCACATCGCTGCTGACCACGGCTGCCGTCAAGGCCCCTCACTCCCGTCCTGAAGCGACCTGACCGCCGCATCACCACAGAAGCCTTCCTCCCTCAAGACGCCAAGCTCCCCCTTTCTCAACACCATGGCCGACGAGCTCGACTCGCTCGTCAAGGGCGCTCCGCCCCGGGCAAGGAGATGAAGGCCGCCGTCGGCACCACCGGCGTCGTTCCTGAGTCCGGCAAGCAGGGCGACCCATTGAGCCACACCCCGAGCTCTCCGTCCATGATCTACCTCAACCTTCTCATCCTCGAAGCCTCCCTGCGCGCCCAGTATCTCGAGCTACGTGCCCGTCGCCGCCATCATACCTTTTTTTTCACCTTGCTGACCGCTTGGATAAGCGGCTTCGGCTACGCCCTCTTCTTCGCCCCGCGCGAGGACGGTCGCGGTATCGGCGGCTCCGTTTATTGGGGAGTCGAGACATTTGAAAAAATCTGCTTGATGGGAGGTGTCATGACCGCGATATTGGTCTGGGCGACAGGGATATGGGAACGAGGCATAAGGTGGCCACGACGTTGGTTCGCCATTTCCAACAGAGGGCTGCGAGGGTTCAATTCCAAGCTGGTCATCATTCGAAGACCTTGGTGGGCAGAGTTTCTCTCCACCATTGGTTTCTTCCTCACCTACGGGCTCTTCTCTCACACCGCAAGCTCGTCCTACCGCTACGTCGAACCGTCCATACTGCGTGAAGTCGAGAAGGAACTAAGCCTCACCGCCGAGAACCACCCAACACTACCAGTTCTGGTCGAAGACGAAGAAAAAGGAGGCCATGAGGAAGACCTTGCGCCAGGCGGAGACTATGTCAAGCTGCTCCTACTAGCGAAGCCCTTCACACCGACCTTCAGAGAGAACTGGGAAATCTACCGCACCGAATACTGGGAAAAGGAAAACGAGCGCCGCGCCCTCATCCAGAAGAAGCTCGCAGCACGCGACCGTCAAGTTGCCAAACAACGCTGGGGCATCTTCTGGTGGCTGCCCTGGCACCGCATCGACCGCTCCGGCCCCGCACCCATCCGCCAACAGCATGCCCCAGAGAAGACAACGATCCATCCCCGCGCCGCCGCCATTGAGCGCGAGCACCGACGCCGTAGTAGCAGTGCCAGCGTGCACCGCCGCAGCTCGACGAGCTCGAACCGTAGCATGACACCGTCCGTCGCGGCCACCAGCGACGATGGCGACGGCACTGTCAGCAGGAAAGCCAGCACCGGGTCCAACGCGTCGGATAAGAGGAGGAAGAAGATGGCGTCCGTGTCCAAGTCGAAGCGGCCGCACATCGAGTCGAGATCTGTCACACCCGAAATACCCTCGCCGCTGGCCCGAGAGAGCAGTGTCAGTCGTAGGGACAGCGGCTCCGGCGCCGAGTCGTTGGCGGAGAGGTCACTGAGGCACTCGTCGTCCAAGACTAGTATCAGTTCCTCCACCAACTCCGCAAGGGAGAAGCAGCGTAAACTCGGCGAGGCATGACGCGACTGCAAGAGTTCACAATGTATATTTACGATATGAAGAAGCGAAGGAGCGAAGAGACGAGAAATGATAATAGCATTTGTATCGCTAAACATGGTTGGCGTCCCTCCTAGGCGTGCTAATGACGAGAGAAAAGGCATATGCTCATTCTCATCCGAATTGACCGAAAAGAACCGTCGCCGGGAAAGAGGCCTTTCAAGCTTGACAGTTTCGAATGTCCAGCTGAGAAAGCCACTGGAGGGCTTGGCAGCAGACAAGAGTCACTTATAAGCAAAATGATCGCGGTTAGTCCCTGAGCGGCCCATAATTTCTTGGCTACCATGGTCATGTTTCTACAGTATGCTGCATGTCTCACCGGATGAGCATTTGACGAGCTTGATGACTTCAGGCATGTATAGTCGGTAGTGGCCGGTAAGAGCTCAGCATATGATAGTAAAGGGCAACAAGCGCAGATTTGCTTCACCCTTCACCTAATCCATTTACGAGGCGTTTAAAATTCCGAGAGCTCGACAATAAAGGTCCTATATCGCCCCTATCCTTATCGCCTTTCATATACCGCTTTGAGTCCGTGACGTCACAGTCACGTTTGGGCTTTATTGTGTGATACACTCCCGCACCGCCAAGGAGACCTAACAATTCCTCCAACACTTCACACATCTCTGAGATTATCGAACGAATGGCCATGACAAACAGCGAGGCAAGAGCCTCCAAGAATGTAATCGTCTCAGGTGGCGCGCGAGGCATTGGCCGCGCCTTGGTGCGCCACTTCCTCGAAGCCGGTCACAACGTCTATGTCTTCGACATTGACGAGGACGAACTCGAGCACACCGTCAAAGTCCATCTTAAGGAACACTACGACAGAGGCAAACTCGAGTCCGCAATCTGCAACCTCCGTGACGTAGACGACATCCGCACAAAGGTCAAGGCCGCAGCGGCAGACTTCTTCAACAACACAATCGACGTACTCTTAAACAACGGCGGTATCGCGAGCCCGTACTGGCGGGACGGCAAGACGATGGAGGACCCAGACACCTTTGGGGAGTGGCAAGCATATATTGACACGAACCTCACTGGGCCCTTCGCCATGAGCCAGGCTTGCGTGCCGTACATGAAGGCACGACAGACGGACGCGGTGGACGGGGCGCAAATGGTCAAGGGCGCGGGGCCATGTATCATCCACATCGGGTCCTTCCGCGCAAATCAATCCGATCCGAACCAGGAGGGGTACGCAGCGAGCAAGGCGGGGCAGCTGGGTCTTATGCACAGCATGGCAATCTCGCTGGGCGCATTGGGAATCCGGGTGAATCTGATCGCGCCAGGGAGGATCAAGGTCGAGCATGAGAGTAAGGAGGGGGATGAGACGGGGCAGAGCTGGGAGGAGCAGGTGTTGGAGAAGGATGTTGATGATCATCCGACCAATCGGGCGGGCAGGCCGAAGGATATTGCGGATGCGGCGTTGTATTTGATCGAGGCCGGCTTCGTGACGGGGCAGGATCTAGTTGTTGATGGAGGGGCTCTGAGGAAGAAGAACTGAGCTGGTGTTTGCGCGCTGCTGGACAGGAGCGTTAGACACCTAGAGATGGATCAAAAACACGGAGATTCTACTGAAGTAAAGCACTAAGCAAACATACTCCAAATCATTACTTTTATTCATATCTCAAGCTTGGTTGCCTTCAATGGTTTGCGAATAGTCCTAAGTTTTAAGAAGAGGCATCTTATCTCCAAATCAGTGACAATGGGGAAGCATAAGAGAATGAAATGTGTAGAGGTCGGGCATGATTCAGAAGCTGACATCCATGAGCTCCCTTCCCGAAGGCTCGCGAAAGTCTGCAATAACAAAGGGACGACGTGAATTCTACGATAGTAACTTCCACAGAAAGACGCAGTTGCCACACATAGCTAGAGAGCATTCACATATTCCAACGCGGTGCCGAAGAAGGGGAGCTGTCTTCCAGTTTGCTATCATCGTTGCAAACTGGGTTCAAAATGCCCTAGTCTTAATCTTGATCTCTTATCACAATCCAAGGGATAGTCAAGATAGAAGTTACGATACGGCAGCTTGCAACTCGGCTACCTTGTTAAGAGCAGTTTGTCGTAATTAGCTTAGAAAAACATACTCAGAGAACCGTAGACTCAGTCCTTTAAAACAGTCGCACCAAGCCATCGGGAAGGACTCCACATAATCTTCACACCGCAATGTAGCGGCCTAGCGGTTTATTTGGGTGCAGATCTTACAGTTACAAATCTGGTCAATACAGTTAGTTCTTGAACATTTGGAAGCCTCAGCACTCGAGATACATCAAAAGGACGCTCGCGCGAACTTTAGTAAGTGAACCTCATAGCATAGAACAAATGCTACTTTATGAACCACCCATACCTGTCTGAACCACGGCTGTTGACTCACAGTAGTGAGCGAAACTTATTCTTGATATCTTAGAAGCGGTTCTTTTTTATCTGCAACATGGAACTGTTTGCGGTCCAGCCGAAGCCCCAATGTTTTAATGATGCATTGAGTCCAAATATAGACATCTGTCACAAGGTCTGCCGCGAGCATTGCATTGCCGTTGTACGATGACTTGGGGCAGAAGAGGATAAACTTGGACTCATACATACACGCTCAATTGAGGTTGCTTCTGTGACCCAGCCCGGTTGTTCCTGTGCTTCCAATTCCTTCAGGTTTCACGTACAACAATTTCCTGGGTTCCACATTTGTCTTCTCCAAAGGGAAACTTACCCGATCACATGCATATACACCCTGCATATAGGCTCGGTGAAGGGTTGTTCGTTGGTTCTACACGGTTGGCACGGCCACGATTGGGCCGAGGAAAGAGGGGTTGACTGGTATGAAAGCTGTAAAAAAGGCCTGATGCGCCCCTTGTCGCTCGTATCTCTATCTCTCACAAACAAATATTGCAGAATTCTGAAGTCGCTGCGAGATCTACTCGTCGATACACCGCAGCCATGGCCAACACACAAGACCAGCACCAGGACCCTCTGGTTGTTGATGACACGGTAGGCCTTCAGTAAACATACCAAGTGCTTAACACTGATCAAGAGTATAGGTGATTGATAGTGAGGCGGACCTTGAGGTAAGTGCAGGCTGTTATTTACTTAGCCCAGCTCAGGTAGAAACGCATCATTATTGACTTCTTATTCCCCTCTAGAGCCTTTATTCGGAAACTACTAGTGTCAAAGACTCCATTCTAGATTACCGGATTGAGAACGGCAGGTCGTATCATAAGTACAAGGATGGCAGTAAGGTCAATATTTCTCATTAAAGTTCATTATAAACAAGACATTGACTCAACAACAAAAGGGGACGAGCATGTTAACAGCACGCGATCTTCAGGGCTCAACAATCTAGATCACTCGCCATTGATTTCACCTTTCATGAAGATGCTTTCCAGAAGTAGATGGATGTCGTAGTTTTCATAAATTGCAGTCAGATCCTGCCTGAAAAAGGTTCAATCCTCCCGTTGGCGACTTAGACCTGCGGTGTCTCCGTGATTTCTTGGCGAACGACCTAAGAGTCTCAAGTAGATCTTACCTGAATCAGATGAAGTAGTTAGTAGCCGATTGTTATTTTCGCTCAAGACGAGCATTGTAGTTATGAAGAGTCACTGATGTCTGCTACTTTTTTCCCAGCACAGTGTTTGCAGCTGAATGTTAATTTCTTTAAGCCTTCGGTTATAGGACATGATTGATGTTTACTGTTCTATGAGTACCTGTCAGAGGCTGGGTTCGTATAGAGTACTGGAGTCAACGAGGGTCACAGTTAGGGGTCAAAGGTGACTAGCATTCGAATCTACCTTCCCTCATCCACCGCTGCTGCCCAGCCGTCCTTGAAATCCGCTCTCGGGTTGACGATGTTCCGCTTCCAGTGGTCCCACACCGGCGCGCCCCCTCCCCCCCCCCCTCCCGGTGCTCCCCGGCGGTACCTTCCGGCCCCTGACAGTACTTTAGAATGACCTGAAGCACCAAGATATCCATAACATCTTTGGTGTTGAATCAAGAAGCAAAGACTTCTTTCGGAAAATTTTACTCGTCTTCAATTCCCTCCGAACTTTCTTTGTTAATTTAATTCGGCCTGGGCTCAACATCTGTCATAAGTTTAAGCGCATAGCGGAGCAAATGAGAAATAGGGTGAAAGATGCTTGATTCTATGGAATGATAAATAAAATTATAGAGCCTATATATATACCCAAACCATGTGCTTAAGGCCAAGAATAGGGTAAGTGACAAAGCTATTGCTGTGAGCCGTGTAATTGAGGCACGGAGACCTCTGAAAGTGAGGTTCTCATGACAACAGCTCGGTCAGTATAGTACTTGATTCTCATTCTAGTCTAGCCTCATTTGAGCCTAGCCAGTCATCCGAGTACTCCAGCTCATCGTTATGAAACAAAGATACTAGTAGCATTCCGTAAGCCTTGTACGGATACTCCTCTAAATTCTCTGTACAGTTATCGGCATCATAATACGTTAAGTACTTAAGATGCGGAAACACGCTTTCTTTCTCCTCGATGATTGTATGGAGAAGTTTTTTGTAGACTGGCTCCAGAGGATAGCCCCGTCCGCGCTCCACCCCCCTCAGAGTCTGCTGGATGTTGTCAAGCGAGAGAACCTTCAGATTCGGGGGCATCTTCTCTTTCAGGAGGGTTTTCATATCTGACTCCACCGTGAAGCCACCGAACAGAGCTTTTGGATCGACGACAAGCTGTCTCAGTGCGGTGAAGTCGGAAAAGCTCATATGAGAAACTTCAGGTAGGTAGAACGACGACCAGTGTAATTTGAGCACTTGCAAAGTATCTTTACTCGAAGAGAGTAAAGAACAAAAGTCTCCTGGCGTCCCGCCAAAGTCAAATTGATTCATGAACCGAAACCTGCGGAGTGCTTTTGCAGGTATAAGGAACTTCTTCAGCGCTTTCAAGTCAACTTTGCAAGCCTCAATATGCAGCGTGTTTAACTTTTCGAGAGGGAAAAGATCAATTGATAAATCTCCAAATGCTCTGAGATCAATATAAGAAAGCCTGATACGCGTAAGGCTCGGGTGATGGAAGAAGATGGCGTCCTCAATGTGAATTTCGTAATGGGCTCGACACCATCCCGGGTAGTCGAAAGGATCATGCATGACGCTTAAAGTGACTACCATGACACCAGATTAGCAAAAGAAAAATCAAAATAGTGTAAAAGACCTTGTTGGTTCCTACAATTCAGTAATTGAGGTTTCTGGCATATCAAAGCGTTCAAAGCCCGCTTGGTTTCCGTGCTCGCGGGTTTCAAGATTTTCTTCTCATGTTGAAGAAGGATGCTCAAGAGATTAGGCATGTCGAAAGCTAAGAGTTGTCTGAATGCGCCCTCGTCTAGCTCATCAATAACGAGATAGCGGACTAGGTTTCGGATGAATGGCCGGCGAGTGAGGAGACCCACGAGTCCTGCTGTGTCATAGTGGCTCCCTTGTTTCGTGTACATCTTTTCATAGAAAGCCGAAGCGGTTAACGAGTTGATGGCTTGGCATGTCTCCATGAGGGGTCTGAGCTCCCGGATCTCCAGATTTGAGATTATCGCTGAGAAGAGCTCCGGGGCAATGTTCCAGAGGGCCGACGGAGGCTGTGATCCTCGCAACCCGCTCATCTTGCCGTCGCCACAGTGTTCAACGATTGAGTAAAGTGGTCCGCTTTCGATGTTTGGTAAAGTTAGAAAAACAAAAGACGCAGTTCGAGAGAGGGGTGTCAGCAATCATGCACGTGGATGAAAAGAGGTTCGGTTATGCTTATGTAAAACCACGATCCAGGAGCGGTAACAGCCCAATCACACAGTCGATCGTGGAATACAATGTGTATGCCATATAGGTTACAGATAGTTGCGGACCCATGATCGAAACCAATAGCAGAAAGCCCCTGACTTCTGAGCTAAATTCGGGCCTCTCATACGACATTGCCATGTAGATGACTGTACGGACTGGCCAATGGTTTGACGTCTTCTCGTGCTCTTCTTCAACATCCACTAACTCATCAGTAACCCCCGGCTGTATCTTTGAGCCGCATTCAAGCCGATGCAGCCAAAGACACAAACTGATGGCGGATGAACAGTTGATTGTTGGACTGCGCAGAATCAATCAAAATTTAGCAATTGAAACAGACAGTTATTTTTCATAATACCTCGATCTGTATTTCTAACTGTGTCTTACACTGGAAACTTTCTTCTTTGGGTCACCAAGAACCGACCTAGAAGTGTCGGTTCGTAGTATGCCGGTTCTAGATCAAGGACCGCTTATCACTCGGGCTGATTTGTCGGCCCATCCTTCTCATTATGTTGCCCTTTTCAAATCTTCTGCTACGGGCCTGTCATCCTGCGGCCAGAAGAGGGCTCATCTGTTGGTCTTGTCTCTCAACCTTGTTGGCCCTTTTTTCCGGCCTGAGCCGTGTTGTATCGTGACAATCATATTGCGCAACTCTATCGTTATTGACATGGCAGGTTCATCAAGGAAATTTGACTGCTTGAATGGTCTCTTGAGGCTCCCGATAGTCTTTTCTTATCTAGACTAAGCAAGGAGAAGATGGTGACGAGACATTTTTACAGAGGGAGCGAACATATCTTGTTCCATTCCAAGCAGAAAATCCAACTGTTCATTATTTGCGTATCAACTTGACTCAAGTTTTGGCGCAAACTCTAATAGCTTTGTCTCTTCCACTGCAGCTATAATAATTCAGCGCCAGAAGCCAGATCATTTATTTTGATTGCCTCATCTCTTTGATAGCATGTCAACATGCTGTGGAGCACATCACGCTGCAGCAGGTTCGAAGCGAGCTTGTCCCAGTCATCGAGCTACGCTCCAGTGGGTAGCCTCACTATGTCAGGCTTGGTTGCTTCTAGATCAAAGACGGGTCCCTCAAACTTGGCTGAGACAGGTCAAAATGTATTGCTGACTTTAAGACATTTGGTTATCCAGTGTTTGATGCGACATTACAAAACTTGATGTGTGTATTATCATGGATCGTCCAGCGCCAATCTGCAATCGTTCATTCGCAAACCTCGATGAACTATGATCATTTCCTCGACCCAAGATCATCCTCACTCTCATGAAACATGCTCTTCCTCAATGTCGCCTCGCCAGTCGGGCTAACAGGCAACAACCTCGCACTGATATAATCCTCCCCATCTGACGCCCCTGTCGGCGGACTCAGCGGGCTCGGGTGTCCAGGCGTGGGCGTCTCGGGCACCGTATCTGGCACCCCAAGCGGCTGCTCCCGCGCCGTGGACCCACCTTGCTCGCCGCCTGACGAAGCCGAGCTTACTGTCGCCTCGCTGAGGTGCCTCAGGTGCCTTGCGTCGCGGTCAGCAATGCCTGAGACGTCGGATCCAATGCGGCCTGCGGGCGTGGCCGTACTGATCGGTGATGATGGCGAGCCTGGATCGGGTGACTGGGCCCGGGTCTGGTAGCCAATAACACCAGAAGAGCGAGAAAGGGAGGAGGCGTTCTCGTTGCTGGAAACGGAGGCGTAGTAGGATGACTGGTGAGTGGTTCCAGGGTTAGAGCCGGTGCCGGTGCCGGTACCGAAGTGGGTGTGTTTGTTGATGATTTCAACTGGCGTTAGACCGACGCCATGAAGCTCTGGGCGTGGAGACGTATCTATACATGATTAGTTTTGTTCCATTTTAAGAAATGTTGAATGACCTCACCTGGAAGCTCAGCAATTTGATTATCGGCCACTTCATGGGCAAAATAATATGGCACGGGTGATGCAGCAGGCGCTAGAGGTGGTGTGCGGACTTCAGCCATGTCTTGAGTAGAAGGTGCCTCTTCAGTCGTGACAGTGGGCGCCTTGGCCGGCTCGCTTGGTTGTCCCCTAATCCAGGAGATGATGCGAGAGCCGTTGTCATCCGTCTGGGTCGCGGTCCCGTTGCCGCGTCTGAGGATTCTCCGGCGACGCCAGAGGCAAAACCCAACAAGAATAGCGGTGATGAAAACAAGACCAAGGACGACGCCGAGAACGGGGGCAACCCACTTCGGGGTTCCACCTCCACCGCCACCATCATTGTTTCCATCGGCTGGTACGGTAGGACGAGGAGTTTCTTTCGTTTCGGTGTAGGGGTACCATGTCTTGATCTTCGAGGTTTCATACGGCTTCGCGAAGATGGCCGCCAGGCTTGGATCTGCCCATCCGGACCCCTCGGGTTCTGTCTTGGTCGCCGATCCCTTCTCGTCGCCTCCGATCTTGCTGACGACGGCAGTGGGTATGGTGTAGTTTGACCATTTAGCCGGACTGTACCCATCGAGCCATTCTGCACTCGATAGATTGAACACTTGAATTATGCCTCCCTCGAGGCACGGCGGGGAACCTCCGCCTGAAATCGCTGTGTAGCCACCAATGACCATCATCTGATCAGGGTAAGGCATCACACACTGATGGCCGGCGCGCGCATGAAGGGCTTTTCCCTCATATACCTTGGTCCACTGAAAGGACGGAATGGAGAGAACCCAGACATCGTCGCTGAAGTCTTCCTTGGCGTTGATGCCATCGTACCCGCCATAGTAATAGATGTTGAAGCTTGAGTAATCTTGTGCCGGTGCGAGGACAGCACAGCCTCGGGCAAGGGCCGGAGGCTTTGTTCCCTCGGTCGTCTGCTGATACCATTTGTTGCCAGCCACGTCGTAGATGTCGATGGTCTCCATGAAAGCAGGGCTATCTTGTTGCTGTGCGTAACGTAAGATACAATACCAGTAAACGATAAACGCAGGACTTACACTCTTGAAAGCATCGTCGGACTTGTGACTGGAGTTGACATACTCGGGGTAGGTCACACCTCCCAGAACAACGAGAATGCCTTCGTCTCCGACGGGGACCCAAACAACCTCTGAATTTGCTCTTGCCTTGATATATTCTGGAAACGACTGGTTCGAGAATTTCTCGAATAACTGTTCAGACATATCAAGAGTGACGAGGAAATTCGAGGCGTTGACGGCGTTCAATGAACGGTTCGTGTCGCCCATGTAAATCTCTCCTCCGAGAGGCGAGCGCATGCCGCCTACATACCAGGCCTTGTTCTCTGAGGGGGCACTGGCAGCCCCTCCATGGGCAACATACTGCGTCATATCGCCCTCAAGGGACACCATGTCGCTGCTGCCATTTCGAAATGAAGGCTTCTCTGGACCGTATTCGTGCATACGCCATACCATTACCTTGTCACCAGGCGGAGAACCATATGAGTCTGACCGCTTAGCAAGGACACCTCCATACAAGAAAAACTCTGCGTCGTTGTGAAGGAGCGCGCCGTCGATGGTGTTAGGCGCAAAACTGTTGACGTTTCCTGACCCACCTGCGGCTTTGCTTTTGGTGTCGATCAACATGGTAATGTTCGTGGTTTTATCAAAAGGCTTGCTGAAATTCAAAGAGTACATATAACCCAAAAGGTTGTCTAGAGATGTCAGAGGCCGGTCGCGATTGATGCACTATTGTACTTACCCAAAGTTGTTGGGGGGCCTTCAGTTCCATCTCGATACCTGGGAGTCCAGTAAAGCCTTCCGCCATCAAGCCAAAGGGTGTCACGAATAACGGCAGCTTGAAGCTGTCAGTCTCGGGTTGTTCCTGATGGTACAGGATTACGAACCTCTTGGCGAATACCAATAGCACATGTTTGCGCTGACTTGCCCTTTTTCAAGATCCCACCCATCATATTGCCCGGCTACGAGACCGACAAGGGCTGCAAGCCTGAAGAAATGCAAGAAAGCCATCGCTCGACAGCGTCTTCACGTCACTAGTTGGGAGGGGCGATAGGGTAAGATTGTCACCAGCTGCTGTCTCAGCGCATCGCAGCTGATCGGGTGCTTGTTTCGGAGGCAAGCACAGCGCTGCCAGAAGTTGTGACAACGTCTTCGAAAAAAATAGCGGAGGAGACAAAGGGTAAGCAAACGAGTAGTTGGAGGCTGAAAGGTAGGGGAAACCACCTGCGAAGTGATGGGCAGACCTTTCAGGTACGTCTCGAGGCCGATAGTCAGCTTGCGCCCATGCCTAAGAGGAAACACGAATGGCACACCTACAATGCCCTTTTTCATTGAGAAAGAGTAGTCGAATGTAGAAACGGATGGGATGAACACACACACACGCAAATCCATACAACCTAGATGAAGCAACCCCGCAGCGCCGCTGTCGCCGTCTTACCAAATGGCCCAATCAGTACGGTGGCAATGGGGAAGGACCAATAGGTCCTAAGAGGGCCTGATAAGAATGTTGCCACTGGAGAATCTCGTCCAACTCAATGCCATATGTGTGGTATGTAAGGCTGGCCCACTGGTAAGACTTGAAATGGAGGAGGCAACCGAGCTTACGGAGGGGAGGGTGGCAGAAGATAGGATGGGATGGGATGGGATGGTCGTATGCAAGCCTTCGGGCTCCGGTCTAAGCCGGGCTCGGCAGTATCTGAGAGGACGACTCACACGGCTAGGAAATTGGTACTTGGTTACTTGAGGATGAGAGACAATTACATAGTGATTAGTGTACAGAAATGGGAGACGGTTGGCTTTTTCTTGGGACACAAACAAATGATTGCAGTGCGGACCAGTAGCCTCTCAGCTTCGTCATCCAATTGAGAGATATTACAAGCCACTTTCCAGCCCATGGCCAGAACACAACGAAATACAGGCATAGACTGATTCCATTGGGGATCTGACCAGGCAGTGTCTGGTAGTCAAAAGAGTTGTGTCAATGTGCAAACTCGTATAAGTGTGCTGAACAAAAAACAAACTGACAACCTCAGCATGCAAATAGCAGAATGTGCACTGATGTTAGGCTGTGCTCGGTGCGGGGACACAGCAGCACCACCATATCCCGACTGTGACAGCCATGACGGGAAAGTGGCCGACACTCTTGGCCTGCAGAGCATAGATTGTCAGAATTGGCAGACTACGTTGCCCATATGTGTGTGGACTCAAAGAGGAAAGGTTGCGACTAGACAATCTGTTATGCCGGGGAAATAGGAAGCAGACCTCGGGCAAGAAGTTACCGTCAGAGCGGATGATGGCTTCGAAAGGTCCGTTGTAGCATGCACTCACTGTTGTCATAAACTCTCTCAAAGCTTATGACAGCAAAAACCATGTCCTGACCACTTACGGGAGGTGAGCCGACGCAAGAAGATGACTCGGTGACAAGCCGGATAAACTTGGGGTTCGGGTGGGATACCATATCGAGAGAGATGACATGATTCCGGACGACGAGATGGTGGCGCAGGCAGGAGAAAATCCTGGAGGCCAGTCGAACTCAGGTGGCTGCTGCCTACGCCTCTCGGTACCACACTGGCTGCAGTCCCAGGATCAGCATGCATGGAGAATGGTGTAGTGGCAGTGGCTGTTAGCAGGGGATTACGGGTGAGCATCTGCAAGTCAGTCAATATATGGGCCGCCAAGTTGACCCTGCGAGGTCTGGATGGGACCAGCACACTTGAAGCTGCAGGCTCAGGCTAGGATCGGGAACATGGGAATTTGCAAGAGCTTCATTGTCGAGTCGAGTTCGCAGCCTTTTAGGTCAGGCACGGGTGAACCTAGCGGTCCATCGAGGAAAGGAGAAGGATGAAGGTGTCAGCCCTGTAGGATGGGTCGAGTAAGACGCATTCTTGGCAACAACGGCAGTCGGTGAAGGAATCACAGTTTGCAACGACCTTGGCCACTTTCTCCTTGCTGTTCAAGGCTGAGAGAAGAGATGATCCGGTAAAGAAAGCAGGCCGCGGGTGGCTTTGTTATATACTCGAATCAACTGCCACCAACCAACTTATTCATCGCACCGTTTTGGCCGAAGGACTGAAACATTTGATAAAAGCCAGGAAAGGGAACAGAAAAGATGGAGAAACAATGGAAAAGTGACAAACGGCGTCGTTGGACGGTGGACGATGAATTAAGCGCTAAACCTTATTTAGGTCGCTTGGATGAGGTAATCGGTCTTCCATCCAATGGCAAGGTCGTGCAGCTGGCGGCCGGGAAGGCTGGAGGTGTGGACAGGCACGGACGGAAAGGACCCATAATTGCCTAGGTATTTACCCCTCTTTCTGTGTCCAGGATTAGATTTGAGCAGTTCCTCCCATAGGGTAGAGAGCACGTTTCCCTTGTCCCTGCGCTAACCTCCTTCCGTCTTGGTCAATCTCGATCGTCACTCATTCTCCCCATTCACGCATTCATCTCCCCTGCTCCTGGTCATTCCAACATTCCTTCGCTGCTTACACCCTCTCACACATCTCTCGTGTTCATAACATTTCCTCACCTGGCCGCGATTCCCTCCAGCCTGCCTCTCTGCCTGCTTGCTGGCCTGCCTTGTCCCCCCACACGACTCCGTTGCACAAAGGTTGCATAGCAGAGACATGTCTCTAGTCGAACCAGCCTGTCAACGTTCACGGAAAGCTCACGGACGTGACTTACATGGAAGCCATGGCCCAGAACCATGGCATGATCAGGCCCAAGCCCAATGATCTTACAATAAAACTTCGATACTCCACGCCCAAGACTGGTGCTGACAGTCTCTCAGCCGCAACACCCATCCTGTCGGCCAAATGGGTGGGAAATGGACCGGTCAAGACAGGAAGCATCTCACAGGGCCAACCCAGTCTCGAGCATTCGAGAACTGGGTCAGATTTCCCCTCCGTCTACTCTTTGCGCTGCAATGCCGACCAATGCATCAATACAGCCCTTACATTAAGTTTCCCAAAGGCATCATTTATCAACCATTATTCTTGGGTTAACCAAACCACAATGTGCACAAGTAGCATCCATTGGTTGATGCAACACTACTCGGACTCCCTTCCAGTCGCACCCACTGTTGTCCGATCGACAATCCCCCTTGAAAATCATGACCGCAAGATCCCTTCTTTGTTGGCGATGATCAAGCACCCGAGAGGGGTAGTCGGACGCTTCTCTCCAGCCGGTCTGTTCAGTTGCATAACTGACTGGGTCTCTGGCTCTTGTCTATACCGTTTGCTACATATTGGCCCTCGGCTAAACCTAGTTTCCCGTTGTGCCTGTCAATCCGGAAGCTATACCGCATGCGTCTCTGGGTCGATGATCCTCAATCTTTTTCCTTTCGTCGTGCCTCAAACGTTGCAGGCGCTTCGCATTCCGCATGCCTACCCCCTCCTGCATCTCGTCCACATCCAGGTCCAGAATTATACATCGGTCTCACGGCCGAGACTGCTCGTTACGTTACCTACTTACCGTCTCCACCTTCCTCTTCACACTCAAGACCTGGGCCGATCCAACGCGGCAATAATACACCACGGCTTCGACCCGGCATGCAGCGCGGTGGTCAGTCCTTGCGCAGGAGGAGTGCAGGTTGGCCACTCACGGCTGCCACCGAAGCAAAAGTCCCTTGCACCTGCAGGAGTCTCTTCGGCCCTGGCCCTTGTCAATGCCACCCGCTCCCAACCCAAGCACGACGACAACGGCCGGCCGACGCAGCCCTGCCGCAGCCCGACCTCGTCCGTGTATCCAGGGCATGAATGAGACGAGCACTGTATAGCAATCGCAGAGTGATCTTCTCTTGCACACCAAACACGACCTTGGGCAATTTTTTTCTTCTTCTTTTGTGTTACCTGCTCTTTGACTCGAGGGTTATTTTTCCGCAGTCCTCTAGCTGGTGCTTGTTACTCTTGGCTCTACAATTCCTTGTTGGTTGTATATGAACCCAGCCGGAAATGACTATGTTGGAGACTGGTCCAAGACCGTGCGCCAATTGACCTTTTGACCGTATCTTCCGACGCAATAATTCGACCAGGCTCGATACTTCCATTTTCACAGTTCCGTGGCTTGCACATGGACATTGGTGAGTGCGCTACTAGAGGTGCCTTTGGCTTGCTGTACGCGCAACTACTTCGATATGCGTACCAAACTCATCAAGGTGCCCAGATTTGTCCCTTCTCACCCGTTTCTCTCCTGGCACTTGTCTTGGGGCTATTCCCGTGTTCCGTTGTCGCAGTTACCTCTCCAACCCCGACTGAAATCTTGCCTACCTTTCGAGAGATGGCTTGCCAACTGCGGTTGATATCCCTGTCGTCATCTCTGCATCTACTACCAGGGTCTCGGTGGGCCATCACACCCTCTTCCAGTGTGTCCACCTTCATGGGCCCTCTCGCCTCTTGTGCCCCATGTTGCTCTATTTCGGATCTTGTATTTGCCAATGGCTGTCGAGTGAAGCTCTTCGGCAGGAATTTGTGTCTCATTTTGCTCCCATTGACATTCGAGGCACGCCCCTTCGTTGTGTGGCACGTCAGCACACGAGGAAAATAAGGGCCTAGAGCCCAGCTTCCCATGTTGCTGGGTTCCTTCGTCATCCTGTTTCTATCTTGCCGTGCGATGTAATTAGCCATCGCCCTCCTTATATTGTCTTGGACTGTGCTGGCAAGATGCCGAACGTACAGAATACCCACCTATTCGTCAACACCATCTCGGACGGAGGTCCCGCGGGACGAATACTACTACGCTAGGTGGCTTACGGGTTACGGACTGCTCTCGCTAGCTAAAGTTTACGGGGAATTTAATCCTGCTGTTGAAGGGAGTCCTCCCAGGCTCAGGTAAGGCTGCTTTGCCAACTCAGCTCTCAGCCTCCCCTCCTTGCTGTACCCCATCGTACATACATATGAGACCCCAGGTACCATTCTTATCTTCTTTGAGTCCCTTCTGCCCCCAGTCACCGAACGGCACTCTTGTGCGTGTTCAGCTTCTACCAGCCATCCTACACTTGTTAGTCTATTGTTGCGACGCGGCAAGCTTTGCGTGCGGCATTGATACTGGGCAATTGGGATAGCCAAAGCCGTTCGTTCGATCCAGCCTTTCGCCATGCGCTTGACATCACTCCTGGCCTTGGGGGCATTAGCCGTCAGCGTTACGGCACAAGATGGCCGTGTAGTGTATGCCAGGCAGAACGAGTCCTCTCCTGAGGCGTCTGTACAATACTCAGTCGCTCCTGAGCCATCGCCTCCGCCTTCTTCCCTGCCTAAGCCTGAGGTGGAGTCTTCGCCGTCGCCATCACCGTCGTCCACACCTGCTTCTAAGCCCGCCGCCGAGCCTGCCTCCTCTGTCGTGGCCCAACCTGAGCCCACGCCCACCGACGCAGAGAAGAAGTCGCCGACCTATGACACCAACACCGACGACTGCGAACATTGGGGTTCCAAATGCCCGTGGGGCAAGACGGTCACCGTTACCGACGTTGTGACGAAGACTATCACTGAGGAGAAGCTTGTTCTATCCACGTCAGTCAAACCCTCTCCTCAAGAGCCTGGATTTGGAAGCTAACCCACAGCAGTACTACGCTCATTTCCAAGGAGACTATATTCACAACGGAAGGCTACACTGTTACCGACTTTGAAACCCGAACCATAGTCAAGTCCTACCCGGTAACAACTACGGTAGCTCTGTAAGTGGACATCGCCTATGGCCAAGCCAAAGTGCAACACATTTTACATCTCCAATTTACCTGCTTTATCTCTCCGCAAACAGTACCAGGGATAGGCGAGAATTGTAGAAGACGAGAGCTTATCCTCAGCTTTTCTTGCCATACACTTGCTGTTCCCTGGGTAAGAACAAAGTTAGCTAACGGTTGGCCAGTTGCAAACCCGTCGTCGAACCAGAGCCAACATACGCGGTGCCAACATCTTACGGGGGCTACGGCAAGGAGAAGCGCATCCATCCCGAAGTCTGCGAGACTCGTACAACAACAATCTGGAGGACCCTCACCGAGAGCATAAGGGTGCCTCTAACAGTGACCCAAGGCTACACAAGAACCCAAAAAGAGGTCGAGACCCAAACTCAAAAGTACACCGAGACCAAGGAGTACACCCAAACACAGAAGTTCACGGAAACTCGGGAGGTCACTGCCACCAAGATTCACACCTCGATCTCGACCTTCGTGACAACTCACCTTCTGACCACGGTCATGCCAACTACTGTTGTTTCGAGCTCCACCATATATATCACCAAAACCTTCACGACAGTCGAAACTCGGACCAAAGAGTATTATTTCACGGACACCATTACCCAAAAGTTCACCGAGACCCAGAAGTTCACTGATTTTGCAACTATCACCAAGCCAGTGACCCAGATAGCGACGGTCACCTCCGTTTTTGTGTCCCCAACCACAATCGTCTCGACTTTCGCTTTCACCACGAGCATCCCGTACACCATCACCGTCGACCATACCGCCATGACAACAGCCTGGTCCGTCTCCACGTTCTTCAGCCACATCACCTACACGACGTCGACGACTTTGACTGCTTCGTACACGGAAATTCAGACGCAGACGGCCACAGCTGTAAGGACGGCGACGTTGACTGAGAAATACACGACGCCCACGACCATCTTCGTATCAACGACCTTCTACGACACTACCACTTTGTCAACAAGCTATCCAGTCACTTTAACGGATGAGAGGACGGTCCGGGAGACCTCTTACATCACGAGTATCAGAACAATCGTCTCTGAAGTCCCGGTCGTCTCCTTCGTGACCCTTACGAGGATCACAACGGCTCTCTCGACTGTCGTGGTTTCTACAACGATTCCTGGGGAGCTCACGACTATTCTGGTCCCGACCACGATCGAAGGTGAGGCCAGCACCATCCTAGTGCCCACGACGATTCCTGGAGAGATCAGAACCATTCATGGTCCAACTATCATTTCTGGTCAGCTGACGACGATCCTGGTTCCTACGACCGCAACTGCAACGATCCAACTGCCCCCTGAAACAATCACTCTGCCAGGATCTACTATCGTCTCAACAATTGCAGGGCAGGTCACAACCATTCAGCTACCTGGGACTACTTTGACCCTGGTAACAACAAACGTCGTCGTCTTGCCCCCTTCAACAACCACCTTGCCTGGCTCGACTGCGGTGACGACCTTCACAGAAACTGCCCCTGACAGCACTTTGACCATCACGGAAGACGGAGTTACCATCACGAGCATCATCCCGGGCCCGACGTCTGTCGTCACTTCAACCTTGACCCTTCCGCCTGTCACTCTGACCCTCCCTCCTTCAACCGTCACTCAGACCGGAATCCATGACAGGACGGCTTGTCCTGCTCCTACCAACACCCCTGGCGTTAACCCCGTCGTGGATTTTAACCCAAAGTCGAACCGCACTTGGGGCTGCCAGCCTGGATACGTCTGTAACCCCCCCAAGCCTGCCGGCTGCGGCTTATGGGCCGACTCGCCAGCAGATGAATACGTTTGCAACCCTAAAGACTGTGTTCCTGCGCCGCCTTTCACCCTGGCCAACTGGAAAGAAAACGAGACGCACTACTATCCCCCCAACGATGGGTACTTCAACCTCGACCCCAATGCCTTTGGTCTTCCCTACGACATCTTTGACTACGAAGTCATTGTCACCAAGGTTAAGGGGAAGAAGGGCTACAAGAAAACAACCATCACGACTGGCAACTGGGCCTCAGCCACTGATCTTACGCACTTCCCTCCCACGGCTCAGCCCACTATAACGGTTGTGCCAGCGCCTGTTTCCTCTCCCGAGGTTGGCAAGCCCTCCTACAAGCAGTACAAAGAGGGCAGAGTATACGAGCGTCGTTCACTGTTAAAGAAGCGTGACGAAACTATCGTCCCGGCCATCTGTTACGACATCTGCAACAACTGCTATATTGAAGTGCAATCCACCGGCAAGGTCGCAAGCATCTGCAACCCCACATCTGCCTTCCAGAACGACGTGAATACATGCAAACAGTGCGTCAGAGACAACGTTGAGGACGAGAAGGAGACTCTACGAGTCTACCTTGAGCCCAAGTTTCAGCAGTTCCTCTCGTTCTGCGATGGTGAGGCTCCTCAGAGCTCGGCCTCTGCAACTGCAATACCGCCCCAGAGTCAGCAAAGCTCTGCTACATTGACCACGGCCAGTCAAGACGCCGGATCTTCAGAGACTTCGGCGGTGCCCATCCCGGACACTACCACTACATCGCCTGTTGAGGCATCAACCTCACAGACTCCGACGCCGACGCCGACCATGTCCCCGAGCACGAGCAGCGCCGCATCTTCAACGTCCTCGGTTGCCAGCTCGGCGGAGACCTCTGAGACATCGGCCACGGCATCCGAGGCGACCTCCACGGCTACCGTCACCTCTGGCACAACAACCATAATTGCGACCTCCTCATCAGGTGCATCCGAGTCTGAGGTAACTGTATCGACAGCAACCGGCTCTAGTAATTCGGCTGGAAGTGTCTCTGCGCCCACCGGAAGTGCTTCTGCAAGCGCCTCTACTGGCGTCCCTACTGGCGTCTCTACTACCGCCTCTACCAGCGTCTCTGCCAGCGAACCGTCGACCTCAACATCGCCCCCTTCAACGGCATTGTCAAGCACCGCAACTATCGGTGCTGGCTCAAGCCCCTCCGCTTCCAGCATCTCAGACTCCGTCTCTAGCACGCCAACAACCACAGCCGGCTCGGCTTCCACCGTGTCTGGCGGAGTGGGCGGTTCAGCCTCCGGAACAGCATCCGGGACCCAGGCTCCCTCCTCCACCGTCTCCTCTCCGAGCACTGGCACCACTGGTCCCGTCGTTGTCCCGACGGGTGCTGCCGCGAAACCTGCCAGCTCTACCCTCTTTGCCATCCTTGCGCCAATTTTGGCTCTTTTGTTCATATGACCCCTATTCACTCCTTTGGCAACATGTTTTTGAAGTTCTTATCACGGGTGGAAATACACTTGGGCGGGAAAAGTTAGCATGGTTCTGATTCACGACACTCATTCACGGCTCTCATCGAAGGATACCATTACTGGTTTAACGAGAGAGAAAATCTAGACGGCATTGATTTTGACGACGAATTCACGACACTCCTTAACACTAATGAATAATTTGCATCCTGTGGCGGGGTTACTTTTGAGAGGCTTGCATTTTGATCGTGGGAAACTTGGTTATGATACCCTTACGCTCCTTTACAGCCCGGCCACGGCAGACACTAGGAAGACATTGAAAACTATAGCTCGGTGAAGCTTTGGACGGCTGATGGTTTGTTTACATTTGAGGTTTGGAATCGCTATAAATCTGGTTCGGGAGGGAGGTTAATCGGCTGGGTACTGGGTGAGTCGAGGTGGCTTTCGTACCCTTGGAGTGGGTGGCGAGAGATATCAATTGCGAACAATTAATGTCTGTTTTGATTCCATGGCTTCCAAGAGATTCGGCTTTGCCTTGATATGGTTCAAAAATTCGCTGTCGACCTGTGGTTGTATTGCTGTAGTTGTCTAGCATCTGAAATGGATGTTATGCAGATCCGTCCCCTAAGCCTAATACGCAGAGACGACAAACGAGTCTCAGCGCAAGACGCCCAGCAGCGTCGAGCAGTCGACAGCCAACACGGTCTCGCCATTCATGATCGATCTTTGTCCTCGTGTGACATGTCTCATGGCTAGCCGCGATATATCAGCAGTAGATGTTCTGATCCATACGGCAGGGTGAACCAAGCGTGGTGTTGTGCCCGAATCCCAAGGAAAGTGAGTATTTCTTGCAGGAGTATTTTCCAATTTTTGACGCGCAGCCTTGACGTCGGCCAAAATACCATATAGGAGCTCCGCATGTGCCCTCAAGGACTCGATCCGGGGTTACAAATCTTGCGCAGTCTGAATGAAACCATTGGCTTGACGAGGCCATCGATGGCATGCTTCGTGACGGACAGGAGGCCAGCAATTCTGGCAACCACAGATACAGCCTCCATCCCGACTCACGCACACTCTACAGTGAGACTTCTGACCACAAAGGGGAGGGGAGGCTCGAGATTGTGTGGCCTTGGTGATTGGCCGGTCTGAACGACTGCAATGGCGCCTCCCGCGGGCATGCAACGCACCGCTTCGGTTACGAAGGCATTAAGAGTTTCAATTGGCCGGGAACCTGGAATTGTTCCAGGCGGAGTCGTGGATTGACTAATACGCGCACTATGGCGACCGTCTCAACTTCGAAAGGCAACATTCGAACTGCGGCAGTTTCAGGCCTATCATGGGATTGCCTGCCTTCGCAGTATCTCCAAAGCCGAAGCACAGCATTCGGTTGTTGAGAACGCCTCAAGATGAGAAACACCATGCAAGACTCGAACTTTAATAATAGTTATGTCCGGTACATAACGATGATCATGTAGTCTGTTCAGGGCAACGGGCCACCGAATGCCACATGCTACCTCTGCAGCTAATCGATTCAGTATTCCAGAGAGAAGGACCAATATCGATGATAGATTCAGTTTTCGCAACTTTTTGCCAACCTCAGTCCTTAACTTCAAGGATGTTGAATAATAGAAGCAGTTAAGGTCAATCAACAATGACTCTTTATACTCAAATTAGTACAATGCCTCCACAGTGATGTTTTCGTGCTTTTCAGGACAACTAGGCACGGCAAGGATTGTATAATAAGGGATACGTGGGAATTTCCTCTTCCTTTGTGAACAACCATGCCTGAGAACAATCAATGTCGCCCGCTCCCGAAAGGAGAAGTCGCAAGATAAGATGAGAAGACGAACACCCGTTAATGGGAGGAAGAAGTTGGCGATAGTAAAACTTCCTGAGGCCTTGCAAATTGTCATCGTCTCTGGAAGACACAAGCACTTGCATCGTATCTTTGGATTTGGCAAGACGGTGCCAAACTTGAACAAAGTCATTGACGTTGTCCACGAGATACTTCAGCATAGCAACTGAACATATCTCAAGTAAACCCAGCTCAAAACCTCTTGAGTAAGACCAACGACAATGTCTAACCGAGTGCCGGCAACCATTGCCCTCCCAACGTTTGATAGACCTCAGCAGCCTTCAACCAATACCAACAATGCAGGTCGGCAACAGCAGGCACAATATCAACAGCAGCGACCGCAACAGTATGAGTACCAGCGGCGACTCGAGCAGCAGCAGCTCAACGAGCCTATGAATCTGGATCCCTTCAACCCTCTCGACCTGTATCCATCTGCACAACAAACCCAGTCATACATAGACGTCCAAGACATGAATCCTGAGGACCATATAGACCTCTCCGCTCTGGCCTACGCAAACTCACTCCTCCCGGACGTGCCGCAACCAGAGCCGCAATTCCCGACGACGGAGCGCTTCATGCCAAACCACCACGTCCTCCCACTGGAGCCAGGGTACACCGAGCCGGGCGACGGACAAAATGCCTACGCTACACCGCCACAGCCGCATCCGGGGCTGTCGCCAAACCATACCAGGCCCCGCAAATGCAAGAATTGCCAGAAAGCCAGGGCGTATTGCTCAGGGCACGAGCCGTGTAACCGTTGCGTGGCCGCGAACATCAGCTGCAACTACACTCGCAGTCCCTCCAGAGCGTCGCCGCCGAAACGGCGGCACTCGCCACACGATGCAGACGAGACCGGAAGACCGACGAAGAAGACGAGACTTCCACCGGCACCCCCTCGCAGCGCCCCGGACCCGCCACTCTTCCGCCGCCGTCCGTTTCTCGGCGTCCCTGAGGACGGCCTCTGCGACCACTGCCGCTCTGGCGGGCACCAGAACAAGCCCTGCGACGCGGACCACGCCGCCGAGATCGAGTGCTCGCAGTGCACAAAGTACCGCAACCTCGTCGACCCGAACCACGTCTGCACCGTCCGCGGCGGCGAGTACTGGCAGAAGCGCTTCACCAACTCGCGGCCGACGTATTTCAGCTTCGATCGCAGCACGAGCTGCTGCGTGAGGTGCAAGGAGAAGCGCATCTCGAACCGCCCGACGCTGTGCGACATTGACGACCGCGTCAAGATAGGCTGCACGCCCTGCAACATTGACGGGGTCCTCTGCAAGGCGTATAACGAGGAGAAGGCGCTGGGCATCTCGCGAGAGCCCGACGAGCCGGCCAACTTCATGTGGGATCGCCCAGCGCAGGTTGGTGGCACCATTGCGCGCGAGCGCCGGCCGTGGTGGCGGCACATGTGCCGCGAGTGTCACTCGCAGCTCGGGAAGCGCCGGTGGCATGCCTGCTCATGGATTCTAGACGTGCGGCTGGGCGAGTACAAGTGCAGCCGGTGCGTGGAGAAGGGCCTGCCATGCGTCGACCCCTGGACGGGGGTGCAGTACGACGCACCGTATGAGTACTCCGGGCTCGGGGACAAGATATCCACCGCTAACAAGTCAACACCCCGGACGGGACGGCAGCGGTGCACGAACTGCTCCAACAACAATATGCACTGCCGCGGCTACAACAACGATGACGCGGGCTTCTCGTGCATAAAGTGCTCCATCTGGGGCCTGACGTGCCAGCTCCCTTCGCACAACGGGCCGCCTCGGACGCTGCCGCACATGGACCGGAAGATGATCGGATACTCGAGGGTCTCGAGCGACAAGGCGACGACGTTCGTCGGTTGCAAGCCGTGTCGGGACAACGGTGATAACTGCGACCGTAAGCGGCCCTGCGACAGCTGCCATAGCAAGGGGAGAGAATGCGACGATTGGACTACCGGGACATGCAAGCGCTGGGAAACCGTCGGTGCGGACACGCCTGACTATTACATGTCTCTCGGGTACGGGCCCAACGGCGTCGATAATGGTCGGTGGGATGTGCCGGAGCATCAGCTAATCGGGCCCAATAAGCCCAAGCGCGCAGAGATGGGCGCGCAGACTCTTCCTGTCCTGGGCCAAGGAGAGACGCTGTCAGGGTGGGCGGAGGCTCCCCAAGCGGCGCCGCGCGCGTTCGGCCCCGGCGTGGGTGAAAAGTATGCCGAATTATTCAAGAGTCCTTCGTCAAATGGCTCGAATACACGGGGCGCGACGGCAAGTGCTTCGCCCTCGTATAACAGCCCTACCAGCCAAACGTACTTTGGAGATAACAACGCCGCCCATGAGGCACTTGAGAATGGCCAGAAGTACGAGGAGTGGGTGAGCGCCTTCAACGCCAAGCATGGTGGCGCGGCCCAGAGGCACGAGAACTTCCCTCCGTTCGGAGGCCAGCCTCAGAATCGGGACGAGATCCAGCAGGTCGTGGGCAACAACAGAGGTACATCCCATACAGACTTGCAGCGTATGGCTCATGAGGCCGAGATCCCCGTGGACCCGGCTCTCGCCATGGACATAGACAACGACGACAGGCAGAACAACCTCATAGACATAGAGGTCCAAGAGCAAAACCGGGTCGCGGCAGAGATCAGGCAAGCTATGCACCTCTACGCAAGAGACATGCGCTTCATCCCAGTTGAGCTACGCCAGTTCTCCATCCCTGAAGTCGTTGACATCCCGGCAACGGCCAGGCCTGTCCGCGCTCCTCAGCGGGTGCTCCTGCAACTGGAAGATAACCCTCAGGCGCAACCCCGTTCGCCTTACCAGTCCTTTTGGGATCCCCCCGTATACGAGAAGCGTCTCAGAGGACTCCTCGCCAAGTGGAAGAAGCCCGCGCACAACGTCCTCTGCGACATCCCCGACGAGCCCGCCCGCTTCGATGGCCCGGCGGAGAACGGAGCAAGATGCGAGGAAAGCTGCCCGCCCTGCGGCGCCCCGGTGCGCAACGGCGCACACTGCGAGAATCTCCAGCACATGATCCGCCCGCGGCCGTATACCGTCTGCGACGAGTGTGACATGCGGGGCAAGCAAAACCTCTTCCAAGGGCCTATGCCGCTGACGCGCGGCGAGTTCCTCAACATGCGCGCCTACGCTTGCGATGCCTGCGTCCTGACGGAGGAGGGCGCCGCGACGTTCGGCGGAACGTGGGGCGACACACCTTCGAACCCGGTCACGGGGTGCCTCTGCGCGGCCAAGCTGCTCAACCGGCGGCTATGTCAGCACCACCGGTACCGGCTGGCGGCGTCGATGATGGTGCAGACCATGTTTGTGGCCGAGTGGGCCGTAACCAACTTCGGGCCCGACAAGTGCCTGTTCTGCAAGGAGCAGCCGAGCAAGCTGGCCGTGGACAGCGACTTTTCGACGTCGCTTGTCTACTTGTGCCTCAACTGCCAGGGCGTCGTCTGCGAGAGCTTTGAGCGGGACCTGCAGCCTGGCGTGTATGACTGGCTTGGCAGAGTCGAACCGGTGACGCTCTGGAGGCAGAACTGGGAGCCAATGTCCAACGTATAGGAGAAGCGGACGAATGCAGGCAGGGTGTCCATTTTTTATTTTTTATTTATTTTGAGAGGGTGGGGGATGGTGTTTAGGGACCGAACCGGATTAGGTGTTTAGTGATGCCATCATAGCGGTGAAGCGAAAGGAGAGCGCATAACGGGCGGTTTCGAGCAAAAGGAGGAAAAATAAAGCATTGTTTCTGGCGTTTTCTCTGGATATGTGGGATGTTTCTGCGCAGAGCGACGCCGTTGAGGCCGTACGTGAGGTTTGGCTGCTTTAGGTAATGGGGCAGACCAGGGAGTCCCGAAATGCAAGTAAGTGGTTGGCTACTGTCTCGGGGCGGCAACTTGTTGAGGTGTATCCATGAGCACCTTACATGTTTCAGGGTGACATTCTCTGGTGACAACATGGTCCTGGCCTTGCCGTCTTGGCTCTCTTGATCCTGTCGAATTCGGATTTGTGAGTCCAGTTCTTGATCCATGGTATCCAGACCTGTGCACAATGAGTCAGTGTCCAGCATGATGTATGTGTTATGGGAGAGTCTTGACACGATACCTTACAGCAAAGGACCTATTTGCTGATAGGCAAGGGCTTCGCCCCATTCGCCCTTTCATGTCAGCTTCTCGTCACATCTCAAAAACCCATTCCAGACAATGCCAGCCACATTTCACGTTGGCTGTGATCTTGGCACAAAAACGGCCTCGCAACAGTGGCATGACGGTCAAGTTACAAGCGGGAGCTGTCACAAAGGCCCAGCTCAACCGTTGAAGTCACATGAAAAGGAAAAAAAAACATGCACAGTGCTAGTTGGACTGACGTAAAGGGAATCTGTATGACTTGACGACTGACTCTGACCTCGGAAAAACCTTGCGGTGTCTCGGAAGAAAGAAGAAAATTACAGTATGAAAAAGAAAAAAATAAGAAGTACCGATATAAAGAAGAGACAGAGACAAGCCGATGTTTGGTCTCAAATAACCCTCCCAGTGTGTAGTAAAGAATCTCGAGTCCACCCCTTCACAAGGTCTTGCGGCCAACAATCTCTCTGGCTAGCGGACTGTCATGTCCCCTAGCCCTTTCTTCTCATGGCACACGATGAGGACCCCTCAGATAGCCCGGTAAAAGGACTTCTCTTTTGTCCCCGCGCCACATTCCAATCGTGTGCTCTGGCCATGTCCATGAAGTTGCCCTGAAAAGAACAAGTTCCAAATAGTGCAGCAAGTCAGAACCCGACTCCCCGTCCGATGCAGCACAAACAAGTTTTTGATCATTGGTCCTCCGTGTCGACATGTCTTCTCCAATCGACAAATGCCGGGCCAGCTTAGACCGCTCAGATGTCCAGATGGAGAGAAACCGTGCGTTCAACATCTGCCAGCATCCCACTGGGCCAGTTGAGGCCCAAGGTATTCAACGGCTCTCCAGCCGCTTGGGTCGCCGCTACCCCTCCTGCTCTCACCCAATCTCACTCGAAAAAACCCGCTCACATTATTACGCACTTGGAGCAGCAGCCTGCCTCTTGCTCGCCGTTCTCGATGTCCATGGGCTTCGGGGGGCCGTTGATGCCAGAGGCGCCACCACTGCCGGTAGAGTAGCCCTGCATCTCGCGGTTGTATCGACGAATCTCCCGGACAATATCATAGAAAGCCTTGTCGACGTTGATGCGAGACTTGGCCGAGGTCTCGATGAACTTGCAGCCAAATGACTTGGCAAGAGCCTCTCCCTCTGTAGAGCGTATAATGTTAGCCATCATTCGACCGATTAATCAATCCATGAGCCTGCATAGCGGAGAGCCGCCATCATGCAGTGTTGCGGCGTAGCAGGAATCATACCTTGTCGTGTGACTTCTCTCTCGCCTTCCAGATCGCATTTGTTGCCGACAACGACCATGGGGAAGTAGTCCTTGTCCTTTACTCTAAGGATCTGTTGCTGAAATGTGGTGATCTCCTCGAAGCTCTGGCGCGAAGTGATGGAGTAGACCAGCAGGAAGCCCTCTCCCGTTCTCATGTACTGCTCTCGCATGGCCGAGTACTCCTCCTGGCCGGCCGTGTCGAGGACATCGAGCAGGGCAACCTCTTCGTCGATGACGCACTGCTTGCGGTAGGAATCTGAATTGAGGAAGGGTGACGTTAGCACGCGATTGATTTGCGGTCGCATATAGCGAGCAGGAGGAAATGACAGGGCGACGCACCCTCGATCGTCGGGTCATATTCGTCGACGAAATGGCTTTGAATCAATTGAATGGTCAAGCAAGATTTACCGACACCACCTCCGCCGACGACGACCAACTTGTACTCCCTCAAAAACTGCAAGACGGCGACTGATTAGCAACGGATCGATGAAGCGACGGCGCGACGAGGTGGAAAGTCAGGGAATGGGAGGTCGCGACGACGAACCTTGGACGCCATTGTGATGTGATGAAGTCTTGGTTGATGGAGGGATTCTCGACGGTCTTGTTCGCGCTCGTTGTTGATGGCTCGAGGCAGCTGGTGAAGGAAGAGGGACGGGATCCGGGGAACAGTTCAGGAGCAGCAGCCAGGCGATTTGACTAGTTGACGGATTCGGAAAGGACTCAGCGGGTTGATTGCGAGGATGCGTGAGCGTGGGTTAAAGACTGGTTTGCAGCGAGCGAAACGACGGGTGGGAATCTGGGACGGCACAGGCCGGATTGCGAAGTTTAAAGGTGAAACGACGAGGTCGATGGCAGAAATCCGGGACTGACAGCAGACAGTCTTTCGAGGAGAATGAGAGAATGGGGTGGTGTTTCGTTGCTAAGGGGGGCTTTTGGCAAAAATGTGGAGATGGAGGGAACGGGTCGGTCCAGTCGTAGGGAAGGACGGACCACAAGCACTGGGCGACCGCACCTGCTGCTACTACTGCACCTCCTCTTCGCTCTTTCTCCTGCTCCTCTCGCCTCTGCTTCCTGCTCCCGGCTTAGGTACCTGGATGCCAGGGTAGGAGGGGGGAGGAGAGGTACTATCGTAGCGTACCGGGATACCTGCTCTGACAGCTGCTGGGCGACAGAAGTCTGAGTACTACCACACCCTCCGAAATTGTACCTTTCCTAGCTTTCCTTTCCCTGCACTTCCCTCCCTCCCCTTCCCTTTCCTTCCCCTACCTGACCCTTTGCTCCTTCCCACGCCTTGCCTTTCTTTTTTTTTGTCCCCTCTCTCGCCCCCAACGCCAGGCCTTTAAGAGGCAGGCGAGAAAGGTGCCGTATCCGTGCCTTCCCGTCACCTCATCCACAAATGGTACGTATTGATGTGGCTAGCCAGCGAGATACGACGCCGAAGACGCTAGGAGAACAAGCTCAATGGATGAATCTGAATAGAGGTAACGCCAGACGAGAGCGAGGGAGCAAGAAAGACACAGAGGGAAGAGAGGACGAGAAAGCAGGAAGCCGAAACACAGTTAACGGGGCAAGTTGATTCAAGGCCGGCTAATGATGTTGATGCTGATGCTGCTCGTCTGGTGCCGTCCGCTTCGGTCTCGTCTCGTCGCGCTGCTCTGCTCGTTCTGGCTCCTCTGGCGCGGCCTCGTTTTGTCTGCCGCGCCCGGCCAAGTCTGTCCCGGTCTAGCCAGGTCCTTTTCTCTCTCCCTCTTTCTCTCTTTCTGTCCGCGCGTGTGTTCCCCGCCCAGAAGCCCTTTCACTCCTCGTCCTCTTGCGCCCTTCTCTCGAGAAACCAGAAAGCCCAATGCGCGCGGCTTCTGCCACGCCAAGGAAGGCGCTTTTCGCTCGCCCTCTGCCTTGCCTGTGAGAGAACCTTGACCTCTTGTTAGTCGCCTCTCTTCGTCAGAACGGGCAACGGCGGTTGGTCAGCAAGGACTCGACGTTTAGCGCCGGTGTTATGATTTGACGGCTAGAGTCACAGAAGGCCCAGGCACACGCACAAACACGCACACACACACATACCACATATGCGAACTTCACCACTAATGTCGAGGTACGCGACGGGCGCTATACAGGGCACATGTCGGCGGAGTGAGAGGCAGATCGATGCGCGTATGACTGGTACACCAAAAGCGCTATTGGCAAAGACGGCATTTTCCAATTGCCAGTTGCATCCTAGGGTCATGGGCCGAGCTCTGGGAAGAATGGAGCACCATGGCATGGGGATTAGGCTCTGAGTGGCAATTGATGCCCATTGCTACGCCTGGGACGAGTTCGAGATACAGCGCTTCAAGGGCAGGAAATGATCAAACAGTCCATTTGAAAGGGAAAGTTGGGATGATACGGATACCAAGGGCTCGAACAAATGTGGGATTCGACCGGGGATGGAAAAAAGGGACTTACAATGTTGGAGTCTGTCGTGACGGCCTTCTGGTGCAGTAGCGTCGGCTGCAGCAGGGGATGGACCTGGAACCATAAAAAGAGGCCCGGTGCATACGCCTGCAGATGCCCACAAGCAAAGCAGCCGAGGGGAGCAGGCAGGTCATTGATGAAGCGCAAGGGGGGGACGCGATCGATTAAGTGGTGGTGAGTGGACAAAAGGGAAAGGGGAGAAAGGTGAAAGAGGAGAGGGGGCGTTGTGGTTCGTGCGAGTGGGAGCGAGATGGGGGGTTCCACCTTGGCGCTCAGAGGAAGGGGACTGCGTAAGGTACGTACACCAAGTGACAGGGGAGATGGACGAACTGCAACTGCGAGCGCCTCCGAAGGCAATTCCAAAGTCCTGACAGGGGATAAAGTGGGAGATTTTGTAAAGTGGGGTATTATCTTGAACAGTATACCACAATGCAAATATCCGTGGTAATCCATACCGAGTGACGGTCAAACTCGCTTGCGCTGACGGCCGAGTCTCAACCTCCATCTTTGTGTTCGCAGAAGCAAAGGCTGGCACAGGCACGGCATGAAATCCGTCATGGGTGAAAGCCCGGTCATGAGACGGGCTTTGCGACGTATTCCCGGCTGACTGCCTTACCGCTTCGTTGATGTGGTCAAATCAATTTTACACCTGACCACAACGTTTGGTCCGGCCCCCCGGGGCCATCGGTCATCTCATCTGCGCAGAAACTTGACATGGGAGGAGGACGTGGAGTGGGAAAGGACGTATCGCATTTCGTGGTCCAACAGCTCCACACTGCTGATTACGATGATTACATGGGACAACGAGCGAGATGAGCCTCTGGCCTGTTGCTGCCTCTGGCCTGTCCCGTGTCTATCGTACCCTACACTACTGCTGAGCTTCTCCAAGCTTGCTCCGTGTCGCAAGGTCGATTGCTAACAGCCATGCCCAGAAGCGCCACCCAGCACATCAAACATGAATCGCCCGGGGGCCGGAGCGGACGTTTTTGCGGCACTGCCTCGGTCCATTGATGGTGATGTGTGTGACGAGTGCGTGGGATTTACCGCATCGCACGTCGCGTCCGTTCTGCTTGTGGTCATTGTTTGCCGTTCCAGGGACATGCGGTGACCTGTAAAACAAGTAGCAGCCGCAATCGCCGTCTTCATTGGGAGACCAGGGTCCAGAGGAACCTCAATTACCGTACCTTGTCTAGCACCGTACCAAGATTGAGAACAACCCGGCCCGGCAACATGGCCGTATGTAGCTAAGGGGGTTCAAAGGGTGGGTTTCCGCTGCGGGGAGCTTTGACCAGATCAGTGCTTGCTCCTGTGGCGCCTTCCTCGATTGGCACAGCAAACTCTATACAGTGTCGTCGTACAGTGCCGGCGGCGGATGCTGCATCTCCAGCTCCCAACCACGTGCCAAGCTGCTACACCACCTCGATCCATGCTGCATCCACCTCCAAGAGCTCTATCGTACAATTCACACTTGACCCAGCTTCTATGCTACAAACGCCTCGGACGTTGGGCAAGAGTGTGGTGGCCATTACTTACATCGTGTCTAGAATCCAATAAGCTACAGTGGTGCCGAACTCCACTCCGTGCCACATTCCTTGCGACCCTCCCAGGCTCAGGCCAATATCGCCCCAATTCGTTGCGATGCATGCTGGACAGTCGACAACACTCGCACGTCGCATTCGGAGCACCACCTAGAGCATTTTGGTATCTTCAGAACCCACGGCAACACTTGACGGCTCCCTGGTCCCTGCTCTTGGCACCTAGCACGCACACCGGAGAAGCTGTACCGCCAACTGCTGTAGTCCTCGTGCTACAGCTCCATCTACCTACCGGCGTGCGGCGTGTATCTCATGCCAACTTGAGCCTCTTCGGTTTTCCCACGTCCACGTGGGCATTCGTTGTGCCACTGGCTATCGCGACGACGTTTGTTTTGCTCAAATTACAGCTCACATGCTGCCCAACCTCAACCAGTCCTTGTGCCAACTGGTGGCGCTGATGCCCGCTTGATTCAGCCTATGTGCACCCAGTTTCATTCTCGACTTGCGCCCCGAACCTTGATAACAACAATTTCAACATTTCATACCACTCGTTCCCTCCCTCCCTATCTACCGCACCCAGCACCTGACAAAAACAACCTGTACAACAGCAAGGATGCAAGGGCGAGGGCGTTGGAACGCAGAGTACCGTCCTCTTATTGCTCGTTTATGGACACAAAAACATCGTCTGAATGTCACCCTGGTGCAGAGAGGGATACGACAGAGATGCAGTGCTTCCAGCGGATTACCAGTCGTCATCGTGAGTATCTGGCTGCCACAAGCTATAGATGCTAAGGTCTGAATGCGGCCATCCAAGCTCTCTGCTGGAGCACCCATGGCCACACCACCGTACGACAGCGTGCACACATCATAGAACACCGCATTCAGCCAACACGATGCAAGGCAATCAGACTGCGACTATGGTGCTACCCTCGGTTCGGTTTCCGATACAGCAATAGGAGCCTAGAGTGGACTATGGTTGGTCTTCCCCCTGAAAAGAGGCCATATTATATCTATTGCTTCGATTCTGTGCAAAGACATCCAGTTTCTCGAGCCCTACTAATGGCGAAATTCGCCAAACCCCATTGTCTGGCAGAAACAAACTGCGACACAGCACTGTGCATCTTGGTACATGGGCACATTGGCACACGGTACGGGGACCACGACAAACACCTCATTCTACGATGGCCCAGAATGCGCGTCAGAGACGTGCTCTAGCAATCGCAACCCTTGCGCTGTGTGACTGGGGGGCCAACTGCAATCAGCGCTGCTTTGAGCCCCTCAACTTTCCTGTTCCAACAGCACAACTGGGGGCTACTGCACCCCAGCACCTCAAAGCTTGTATCATTATGACAAAATGGGCCGAGCGTGCATCTCTCCGAATGATACTGAAGCTTCAAAATGGTATGGGAACCGACTTCCATCTAGCCAAAGTTTCGCCGCAACACAACCTCAAAACCCCCGACCGAAACAGCGTTGCTTAAAACTTCCATCAGCTTCCGTTCCTCTCGCAAATCGGCCAACGTCGCCTCGCCCTGACATCTGAACTTGGGCTGGTTTACGTCGGTCATCGATTTACGCCTTGACTAAACTGCTACTCTCATCAGACATCCGTTAGCTACGCTTCGTCCGTCAGCTGTTAAATCTCATAAGTTGAACGTGTGCGGTGCACAGAAAACATCAGTCCACGGCATGGTTCCTCGGCGCAAGACAGCGCCTCTCAAAGCTCTTGGTTAATCATTAGCGGCCCAAGGCAGCCGTTACGAGGAGCTTTGATTTGTTCGCTACCAACCTCTTGGCCAAAAAAACGCTGGAGCCGTTTCTCCATCACACCTTTCTCCTTTCAAACCCACTGGCTTTCCCGCTGCCCGAGCTGGCATGGCCCGACCAGCAAGACAGCGCCGATCATCTTCCCAAAACACATCATCATCAACCATGTCGTTCTCTTTATGGTGTTGCGCTCAGGTCGCTTCCCTTCGTCCCTCCGCAAGTCATTATACTTTCTAGTAGAGGCGACTGGGGGTATACTCAGGCAATGTCTCTGCATATCCTGTAATTCCTTGGGATTGCTTACAGGTACGACATGGAATGATGCAAGTCGAATTGATGATTGCCCGGGACTTCTTCCTTGTCTGTCGCCAATGGGTTTCAAAGACTGACTGCCTTTGGCTCGCGCCCATCAAATGACAAAATAGTTAACTGCCCGCCTTCCGCCTTTCCGCACGCTTTCGCCAACAACCACGGCTGACAGTGCCCGGGGCCTACATAGTAAACGTTCAAATGCAGCCACAGATATCCATACAACGCTGGATGGCTCCTGCGAGGAGTTCAAACCTGGCGGGGCTCGTGCTTCTAGAAGCTCTGACCAGACCCCGGACAGCGCCGCGGACGACAGTGAACCGTTACACGCCACTGGATGGGTTCTTTGCAGGACCGCCCTCCTAAATCCTGACTGGGGCGAATGATAGTAACGGCCCAAGCTTACCTGGTTGCACAGTGCGATAGCACAGCGGGGGAGTGAAGTTCCCGAAAGCCCACACGACTACCTAGCATCCTATTCAAGGTTTGGAGACGACAATGCGATGACCGGGTGATAGTGTCGGATACGCTTTGGTGCGACATGAGCAGGTCTTCCCTTCGCTTTTACGTTCTGCTGACCCTAGACAGCGCTCATAGCGTGATCAGGATAGTTCCTGGTCCAAAGGGTTTCTCCTGCCTTGGGGAGCCGTCGATAAAGATCCGAACAAAGGCCCCATCGTGCCGTCATGTAACGCAAGGGCAGCCAGACGTTGATGGAAATCATCACAACAGCGCCGAATCCCAACCCACACTCATCTCCCGACGAAACGAAGCCAGTCTGCAATTGGTAGGTAACTGGGTTGGCATATCTCGTTCGCCCGGGCCTTTGTCACGTAGCGACTGTACTGGAACCTCATCTTTCTAGAAGCCCTAAATCATTTCGATCTACCCCTGGCTTGCAGTAATGCAATCTGCAGCCAGCGTCTAGTGGCGTCCAGGGTCCGGGACCAGTCGGCGACATGCGGTGCCATTTCCTTTGACAAGGTTTTCGCGGCGATCTTCTTGATGTATCTTAGAGGCAGTTCGCGATGCCGCGTCTGCCTGACAGTATGAGATGGCCGGTTGGCTATGGCCTGGAATTACGGGATCAATCGCCTGCGACGCCAATACAGTCTGTGCGAGGATTATCCCTTTTCCCGCACCATCAATGAGATCGGCGTCCGATTCCACAACTGTCTCCTTCTCTCGTGTGGACCGTGGACCGAAATTGGTGGTGGTGGGGGGGGCCTGCGTGTGGTCTTTGCGCGTCTTCCACCGCCAGTCTTTCAGGGTTGATATATCAACCCTGACATCACAGACAATATTGTGCACGGTATAACGGACGTATGCCGATTACAGGTTGTTGAAGTGCTCAACTCCTGCAGGATGATGACAATTAAACACGGCATGCCGACTTCTGGTGCGGTGGAGTGAACATCATCTTAGCAGAGCGCACACTTCAGGAGCTCCAATCGAGATAAGAGTATTATAACAGGACAGCCCGAAGGCAAGGAATTGTGATTACTGCTGCGCCACTTTCTTTAGGATCGTAGAGTTGCTATCTGGCTGAGTTTGAGTTGCTGTAATTAATCCATCGGTGACCTTTCACGCCTTGGCTATATCGTCATCCTCGCCCTCCGCATACACGCGTTTACCCTGAACGCCTTCAACGACCTCATCCACGATGCTCTCGATGTAAGCTTGGTCCCTGCAACAACAGTTAGCAGCCGTTCTTGAGGAGCAATAGACGTGTCGCCATCTGTAGACTACCACTAAGGGTTGGGGTTGGTTGTCACTTACCGTCCTACCAGCGTGACCGTGCCGTTCTGCTCCCACCGAGGGTAGCTGCCGACCTTGACGCCCTTGGGCTCCACCTTGGCCGCGAGTTGTGTCAAATAACCAGCGACAGCGCTTTCCGGGAGCGGCGTGGAGATGAGTACACGGCAAAGGCCCTTGCCCTCAGGATCGGTGAGCCGGGGTACGATGCTGGGCTTAAGCCCGTCCAGGAGCTTTTCGACTATCCCGCGGCGTTAGTAATGAACAAGTACCCCGGACAGACGCGAGAAACTTACAAAGACGCGGAACACCGGGCAAGATGTGGATGTTGCCGTTGACGACGTTGACCGGGACCCAGAGATCTTCGTGGGGGAAGAGGAACTGCTTGCTAGGGTCGCGCTTCTCGTCGGTGGGGAGGATAACCATGCGGAGCTTAGCCTGCAGCGCCGGGGAGTCGACGTCCCAGTCGAAATGCGGCTGGTTCGGGTGCGGCTTTGAGAGCCTCTTCATGCGCGAGAAGGCGTCTTGGTTGAGAACCAAGGGCAGGTCGAAAGCCTTGGCTATTGACTGATAGGTGATGTCGTCGTGCCTGTTGACTCATGAGCCATGATCTATTCGTTGGGGGTTGGTTCAGGTCCTTACGTTGGCCCAATTCCACCGCTGCAATGTCCTGTTAGTGCTCGTCCCAATGCAGCAAGGCTAGGCAACAAACCTAGTAACTACGAAGTCATAACGATCACTCATACGCCTGACGGCTTCGATGATTTCGCTCTCATCGTCCTCGATGACCTCAACTCTCTTCAAGTTCTGGTCGCACATTAGCAACGTTGTGGGATGTCTGTCCCATACTCGGAGCACTTACGATGCCCAAGGAGAAGCACCACTTGGCCATGTACGCTGAGTTGGTCTAGAGCAATTGGTTAACACGACACCGCCACAACACCTTTAACTTGCACCACCTAGCTTCACTTACATCAACGGTCTACAAATATGGCACGATGTCAGCCCTCGTAATTCACCCATTGACTCGGGAACGCAGCCACGCGAGACTCACCTTTCCGCCGAGAACCTCATCTCCAATGATCAAACACGCCGCCGTGTGGATGGTGCGGGTGTTTCGCTCGTCGGCCGAGACCATGATTCTGGCGCGGGCGACGCCGGAAATCGGGAAGGCCGGCTTAACGGCTTGCGTGATAGTCTGGGCGGAGGGGAAATGCCGGGACAGCTGGGTGAGACGGGCGAACATGAAGAAGCCTTTCGTAGTATGTCAAGGTGTCTATCACAGCCTGTGCAGCTCTCAAGTTGCCGTCACGCACGCAGTCGACTTTTCCTCACACGAAAATCTATGATGTCATATGCCGGAGGATAGTCAAAAGAATCGGCGGAAAACAGATTATGGCACGGAAGGTTTGACGGGATGGTACGGTAAGTGGAAATCCGCCGGGACAACGACTGCAAAGGTCTACCTAGTATTACGGACCAGAGGGAATTCGCACGAATCAAGTCTTAGGACGGAGCGGATACGGTAAGGGGAGAGGTGAGGATTGAAGCTCGGAGCTCTGTCGCAGTGTTTCTGCTGGCTCCGACTCCGGTCCGGCAACGGCTGATGGCGAAACAGTCAGTGCCATCACGTGACGGGCTCACGGAAATACCGTGCACCAAGGTTGTGGCCTGCGATATCTGTACATCCTGCAGGCATCGCCTGTCCTAGATGAGAGGTTTGCGAGACATGGGCGCTTCTGGATGCGATCCTTCCAGGCACTCAGAAACAATTTCGATTTACCCTGTATATTCCGTTTCGAGAAATGAAATATCCAATAGCCGTAGTCGGACAAGAGCTCCGCATTTTGTATGGCACGGTGTTGCTCAGGTAGCTAGTTAAAGCTTTGGACCCCTGCCCAGCAGACACCTCGTAAAAGTTCTTCACCGGGCGAGAGAGCCAACCTCTCAATCCTCCCGCGGCGGACAGTATTCTTCGAGTACTCATAACCGGGCTCCTAATAGTCTTCTGGCTGTAATCTTAAACTTGCCACCGGATGCGTGCTAGAGGTGCTCAAGAGTCCCTTCTTTGCAAGCTGACAGCTTTGACTGAGTGCTCTCACAACTCCCCTTTGACATGGGGCATGCTCACCTCTGAGATAATCCTGTCTTGATACAACACTTCTGGTATTATGAGTCGCGTAGCTCGCACAGACTGGCTGTTCCGTCTGGGTACTCCAGCCTCTGTCCAGCCTCTGGGAGGCTGGTCTTACTTAAGGTGCGGAAAGCCATTGTTTGGAGTTTCTGAGTAAGGTGCGTGGCTATCTGCCAGGGAGGAATCTAATGCAAACGGGATTTCATGATCCTGTGGGACGACTATGCAAGTTGTCATTTACAAAATTCAAGTTCGACTACTTTCGTGTTTAAACACAGTTGTTAATGCAAAATACTATTTAATAAAGAAGCTTGATTATTCAAACAGAGGCATCTTCTGCCTAAGAAGACGAAGCAACATAAATATGAGCTTGTTAAGTGAACATTGACTCCATAGATCATTTACGTTAACCACTTTGCTACTCTAGTTTCCGTGTTCTTCTCTTCCATGACAATATTGGGTAGCTATCTGACTTGTGTCATTCTAGTTATCAATCACCGCCGGTTGACCAACCAGTCAGAATACCTGGCAAGGCGATGCTGACTGACACACATACAGACACGATGGCTGTATCATGTCGGACGGTCGTCGGTGTTGTAACGTGTACGAGGCCCGAAGTTCTTGAAGCTGACCGGGGCATTGAACGACCAGAGTTTCGGCGGGTGTTGGTGGGTGAGGTCACTGGTGGGGCAAACCTGGCCACCGCTGAATGGCGGGGGCTTGGATGCGCTGGTCTCAGCTTCCCGTCGGAGGAGAGCGGGGGAGGGGTCGTATGGCTTACCTGACTCTTTGGTCTGACGTTCTTAGTGTTGCGGCCAGGGACAACCGAAGCAAAACAAGAGAGTTCCCGCTGGACCCTGAGAGATCATCGCAAAGAACCAGCTTCCGGTCCCGTTAAAACTTTTTGACCCGTCGCATACGCCGAGCAACTCTCTTGGAGCAGCCACAGCCATGGTGCGTTCCTCCTCCGCTGTCGCGCCCTCCCCTCGTCCGAATGATGGGCTAACTTTCGTCCCTGCTTCTAGGCTTCCGAATCGCGCCTCTACACCTTCTCCCAGGAGACCAAGGACCATCTGCGCAAGTTCCGCCTCGGAACGTCGCGGTCCAATGAACCCCAAGCTGTCATATGTATGTATGTCTCGACTCAGGCGCTTACCCTCGATCATCGCCATCATGGACCGCACGCCATTGCACGATACATCGATAGCTGACGCCCCATGCGCCTCCCTTAGACTACATCGATAAGAACACGCACGAGATCCGCCAAGACGACGACAAGGTCGTGTACAAGTCGCTCGAGGAGGTTAGCGACGACCTCCCGGACCACAGCCCGCGCTTCGTGCTCCTGAGCTACCCGCTTACACTGGTATGTCTTGTTCCAACGTCAAGTCCTGTATATGGGACAAGAGCATGGAGCTAACTTCGTGACCCGACAGCCCTCCGGCCGCCTGTCGGTGCCCTACGTTCTGATCTACTACCTCCCAATCACTTGCAATAACGAGATACGGATGCTGTACGCGGGCGCTAAGGAGCTGATGCGGAACACCAGCGAGGTCGGACGCGTGATCGACATCCAGGACGTCGAAGACCTGGAGGAGATACCGCAGAAGTTGGGCTCTGCGTGAAGGAGGGGACTGAGAGAGCATGGGTCAAGCACATATAGACGGTCGAGAAGGACTACAGGCTGGCCGTCATTATGGATAACAGAACGGCGGTATGCAGCGTTCGCGTACATAATACAGATGCTTCAACAGTAGAGCCCACGCCGTATTCAAGGGGGATATCATTTTTGTTCTATTTTGGTCCAAGACATAAACTCGTAAAAAGTGGCAGGCAATGCTCCGTCTACTCGGGCAACACGTCCTTGTCGTTCAGACCGATTTCCTTACTCACATTCCTCACCACCTCCTTGAACGCTAAACACGCGGGGCTATCTGGGAAACTATCGAAGAAGCTTTCGCCGTAGTCGCACGCCATGCCGATGCGCGGGTCCAGCGGCACGCTCCCCAGGAACGGCACGCCCATCTCCTCGGCCAGCGCCCTGCCGCCGCCCGTCGTCGCCCGGAAAATCTCGCTCTGGTTTGTGCACTTGGGACAGACGAAACCCGCCATGTTCTCCGCCAGGCCCAGCACGCGGATGCCCGCCTTGCGGCAGAAGTCGATCTCCTTGCGGACGTCGAGCAACGAGACCTCCTGGGGCGTCGTGACGACGACGGCGCCGTCAATGCCGCTGTCGCGGAGGAACGTGTTGACGCTAAGGTGCTCGTCGCTCGTGCCTGGCGGCGTGTCGACCAGCAGGAAATCAAGGGGCCCCCACTCGACGTCCTTCAGGAACTGCTTGATGAGGCCATTCTTCTTGGCGCCGCGCCAGATGATGGCGGCGTCGCGGTCCGGCAGCATGAACTGGATCGACATGACGCCGAGGTTGTCGAGGACCCAGACGGGGGACCACCCGGCGCCGGACACGTGGATCGTCTCGGACTCGACGCCGAGCATCTTGGGGATCGAGGGCCCGCAGATGTCCGTGTCCATAATGCCGACGCTGCTGTCCGGGTTCGTGGCAAAGGCGTGGGCGAGGAGGGTCGTGAAGGTGGACTTGCCGACGCCGCCCTTGCCGGAGAGGACGAGGATCTTGTGGGCGATGGAGGAGAGGCGCGACGAGATGATGGGAATGTCCGGGTCCGGGCCCTTTGTGGCCGTCGCGGCGCAGATCTCCTTGTTCGGGCAGCCGGCGCAGGAGTCGGCCGTCCCTGCCGCCGCGGACTCGGGGCCGGGACAGTGTTCTGGTTCCGGGGCGACCAGGGAGGGCTTCTGTTTTAGTGGGTTGGAGAGGACGTCCTGGACCGACTCGGGGTCTTCTTCCAACGAGGGTGCCATTTTGGGAGGCGCGAGGTGAGTTGCTTGGTGAGAAGATGTCTCCAGGCGGGCGAAATCCCTCGAGGTTAAAGGTATGGCGAAGGTTGCCTCAAGGCGGGATTCTAGGTCCGGAACCGGCCTTCACTTGAGGCCAAGTGAGGTGAAGTTGATTGATAAGCGGGATTCAAGAGCCGTTCTCTACCAAGCGTCAGAAAAGATGGGTCTTGGAGCCCTGGGGGAAGAAGTGGTTATACTTACAGAAGGAAAACTCTTCTCTTAATGTGTTTCAGTTCCAAGGTTTGAGATTCTGTGTCGTCGAAGTGGCTTTCTCTGTAAATAACAGGAAGTGGTTGACAAAATGAGTTGCTGTGAGTGGTGGCGAAACCGCCTCAAAGCCGTGGACGGTCCTGCGGAGGTGGTAACCCCACTTAATAAAGTCAGAGTCACCCATCAACGTCCGGTGCAACTTGAAGGTGCAGACTCTGTCGACAGCGCAGAGTCTCTCTCGCCTGCAAACAAAAGCAACTTTTTTCAACAACTTGAGTTTCTCAAAACCAGACGCAGGGACATCGTAGTCTGAAAGGGCAAAAAACAAGGTCCATCCAGGATTCGAACCTGGGCCTACGGAAATTCCAAGATCAGAATCCGACGTCCTAACCAACTAGACTAATAGACCATCTTCATCTATTGAACGTTGTGAATCCATCAGAATTTACATTCTATATTGCATCACGTGGAACCCCACTACCAACTGCACTTAGTTCAACCGCGCTGCTCCGTTGCGGTTCCCACCCATTGCAGGGCTACAGGGTACCCTTTCACAAAGAGGGGCAGATCTTATCGGAGCCTAAACCACCCCGCTGTTGCCCCTCGCAAAATTTCTACAGTTTCTTTATCAGATCCGAACTGAGATGACCCCTCGGAGGTAAGTCTTTTTGGCCCATCCCACCTTTTAGAGAATCGGCCCACGCCCCTTTTGCTCGGCCTCGTTTGAGTCACTTCACCGAATCTTGGCTGTCATACTGACTTTTCTCTCTTACTCTTTTGCTTATAGAACGATACCCTAGAAACAAGACAAATACCAAGATGTCCCCCTCTGCAGACCTCCCCGAGACGCGCGAGACGCTCGAGGCCATCGCCGCCGCCGACCAGACCCAGACCATCGCCGAGCTGCGCAAGACGGTCACTTCCGAGACAACCCCGCTGCCACTCCGCTTCCGCGCTCTCTTCTCACTGAAGCACGTCGCCTGCAACAGCAAGGGCCCCGACAGCACCGCTGCCATCGAGGCTATCGCCGCCGGCTTTGCCTCCCCCTCGGCCCTGCTCAAGCACGAGCTCGCCTACTGCCTCGGTCAGACCGGAAACCTTGCCGCTGTCCCCTACCTGCGCGATGTCCTCCGCAACCTGAAGGAGGACCCCATGTGCCGCCACGAGGCCGCCGAGGCCCTTGGCGCGCTGGGCGACGCCGGTCAGCTGGATATCCTCAAGGAATTTAGAGACCGCGAGGGCGAGGATGTCTGCATCACCGAGACGTGCGAGATCGCCATCGACCGTATCGAGTGGGAGAACTCGGAGCAAAGGAAGTTGGAGAAGTTGCGCAAGAGGTAGGGCCCCTGACTGCTGCGTGGACTTTACATCTTGAAGAGAAAGAAAGGGTATCGTGATTCTTTATGCTAACGCCTATCTCCTTTTGTTCCACAGTGACTTCACCTCCGTAGACCCTGCGCCCCCAATGGAGGAGTCCCAACGCACCGTCGAAGAGCTTGAGAAGACCCTCATGGACCCGAAGCTGCCCCTCTTCCTGCGCTACCGCGCCATGTTTGCCCTGCGCGATCTCGCGTCGCCGCCCGACCTGCCGACCGCCGTCCCCGCCGTGAACGCCCTGGCCAGGGGGTTCGCCGACTCGTCCGCCCTTTTCCGCCACGAGATCGCTTTCGTCTTTGGCCAGCTGTCGCATCCGGCGTCGATCCCCGCACTGACAGAGGCGCTCAGCAACACCGAGGAGGCCAGCATGGTACGGCACGAGGCCGCCGAGGCGCTGGGCAGCCTTGGCGACGAGGAGGGCGTCGAGGACACCCTCAAGAAGTTCCTCCACGACAAAGAGAAGGTCGTGCGTGAGAGCGTTATCGTGGCGTTGGACATGGCCGAGTTCGAGTCCAGCGGCCAGGCCGAGTATGCGTTGATCCCCGAGTCCGCCAAGGCGGCTGCTTAGACCTAGGGATATGGTATTTGGAGGTTGGGTCGACAGGTAAATATCGAGTGGGATTGGGTACTTAAAAGCGACGGGCAAAAAGTTTAGTGTATTTCAGTTGTTATGAGACCACCTGGAAAATAGTCAGTCAGCATTGTGGCTCGCTCGTTGGGAATAGAGGACAGCGTACTTGAAGCCACAGTCGCAGGTAAAGAAAATGGTGCTGCCTTCGTCGGCACTACGGAGTTGCACAGCAGTGAAGCGGACCTCCTCTCTTCCACACTTGGGACATGTTTCCTTGATCGTAGCCTCGGTGTTGACGTTGGCCCTGTCGACGGCCTGAACGTTGGACTGCAGCTTCTGTCGGAGCTGAGAGGGGAAATCGGAAGGCTTCGTCTGGGTGACGATTGTCTTGGAGCCGGTGTCTAACAAGGGGCTGTCAGTTCGATTTGCGCTGAAAATGCGCTGGCGGCGGTCACCGTACCCTTGTTGTCAGCACCGCAGCAGTCGCACGTGAGGATGTTCTTCTCCGTTCCCATAGAAGCGGGAAGCAGGTTGCCGCAATCGTGGCAAAAGACGAGGGTTCCAATGGCAGACATGTTTGCTGGTGCGGTGTGGTTTTGCTATGCCGACCGATAGTGTGGTGATCAACGGAGTATCGCGGCAGAAAGAACCGACAAAATATTTCTGCCGGGGAAGATTTTGGGACAGGCCGCCGTCGTCGTTATCGGCGCTCTTTGCCTTGCTTATCGATTGTGTGCTTATCGTTGAAGGGACTGTGGACCCTCTAGCAATTACCTAATCAGCCTGAAGTTGCAGACGAGACAAAGGGAAGGCGAAGGTCAGGGGGAAACAGGCAGGAACGGAACAACTGGCCACTGGTTGGCCGCCTAAAGCTTCTGCACGGACCATGCGACGAACAAGGGTCCTTCCACGCGAGGCTGTCGCAACCTTCCCACTTTCCCATCACATCCACGACGACGACGCCGGATCGCAACTCGAGATTGTTCCTTTCTCGTTGCGCCATTTCGATTCCGGACGATGCTATCGGCTTCTTCCTTCTTTAAAAGACCTTATTTCTTCTTCTCTTCCACTCAGTTCCACCAAAGAGCGCTCCTTCCCTGCTTGCGCGTTTCCGAATACCCTCTCCGATCAGCCTTTGTCCAACGCTTCGATTCTTTGCTTGTCTCTCGAAATAACATGTCTTGAGGCTCGGCCTAGGTCCGAGGACACTGAAAACATGGTCAACAGCCAAGGGGCCATCCAGAATGGTCCGCCCAACGGCGGCTACATGCAGCCGCCAACTGCGGATCAGCGTCCCATGGCGCGGCCGTTCACGCTGCCCGAGGCGTTGCCTTACTCTCCCCAGACCTCCGTCATTCCGTTTACTTCAGGTAAAATGACAATTCATCTACTTTTCTTGAGCCCACTGGAGCGCTAACTCCCACCAGATCTCATACCCGACCCGACACTCGGCTCCGGCTCGCTTGCTTCGAGCATATCGCATATGTTCAATAGTCAGGAATATGACAGCCTCAACAAGGAAGCCACCGGGCAAAATCAGAATCACGGGCTGAAGCACTTGAAGTATGCCGTTGATCATGTGCTTCATGATCTGAAGCCTAACCAGCGGACGTATTTGTAAGCCGATCGACTTTGGCCTGAACCTGTGTTGGTCCCTAACTCTGTGTCTCACGTAGCAAGTTCAAGACTGTTCCCAAACCGAATGCGAACATGACGTCGAGTTCCGCGGCCCACCAGAGCCTCAGCGCTGGCCTTTCACCAGTGGCCAAGATGGTTTTTGATAGGGCACCAACATTCATCAAGCCGCCTACTGGAACATCTGGCCCTGCCTCGGTCAACGGACAGGTTGCCCAGCAGCCTCCACAACCTCCTTCGACACCCAAAGCCGCCTTGCCGCCGAGACAATCGTCGACGAGCGCAGAAACTCACCGAGGAAACAACTTCCGCTTTGAAGTTGCGATTCCTTCTAAGAAATTCGACCCCAAAGCATACGTGGAGGTTCCTGACCAAGCTGGTTCGCTTCCAGCGACCGTCAACCCGTCTGAGGTGACTCGGGTCGCTACACCAACGCAACTTGTGATGAAGCAAGAGACCCCTACTCATCCTCAACATCCGGTGCAATCTGCCCCTACACAGCGTGGCTCTACTCATACTACTCCTATGGATCATACTCCTATGCAGCCTCCTAAACAAGAAACGCCAGGGGGGTCTGATGTCCCGGTGGCATCTTTCGCCATCGAGTTGCCGCGTGCTCCTGGGTTCAATAAGGATGAATACCTCGATGTAGCGGTACCAGACTCTCCCGACGAGCCTACAGGGTTGTCCATGCGTAGACAGGATGGCGCATACCAAAGCCGACAGGACGATATTAGCACAAATCTCAACCAACGGCAGCGAGCCGAAGCAGCACTGCAGGACCTTGAACGACTAACCAAGAGCGTTTTCGATGCTATTAGGCATGTGCTCGGAAACGAACCGGGTTACGAGCAGGTGGCCACTCTGAACAGCGACAACGAGGCCGTTTTGACAGGGTCCACGCAGCAGAAGCTGCAGACAGCTATTTCCAAGACGATTGATCTGGGAAGCTACGACCAGGCACCCATCGAGGACCTTCAGTACATCCAGAAACTGAGCGAAGCGGGGCTGACGCACACTCTCAACCTCGACTTCAGAATCGAAGAGTCGTGGGGCGAGTCGGATGTTACGAGTTGGGTGAACCAGCTGCCCGAAATCGAGATGGGTCTCAAGACAGCTCGTACATGCCTTCGGATAATGTGCGGCGGCAGAGAAGAGAAGCAGATCTACTCGGAAGAGACCATCCAAAAGTCAACCGATGTTTTCAAGGGCGTTGTTGAGGGCATTGTCATTCCTGTCGTTGAGATGAGAGGCAGTGGCTCATCATCTGCCCTCTTCAAATTGTTGCAGCCTCATAAAAAGGCGATTGGCCCGATTCTCACGAACTGTCAGAAGCTGTTCGCACTGCTCGCTAAGCTCGTCACAAGCATTGAGCTTTCAGATACCGCTCTCGGTACTCTGGAATTTGCTGCATCGAGTCTTCTCTTTGTGGACAACGCTTACCTGGAGAAAGACTCTGTCGTCGGAGTACAGAGGTTCGACGGAATCCGCCTTACTGCAATGGAGATGCTCTGCCAAATCTTTCTTGCAAAGCCTGACCAACGTCGTGGCATCTTTGACGACATTCTCACTTCGCTGGAAAAGCTCCCAGTCGGGAAGCAGAGTGCGCGTCAGTTCCGCTTGTCAAACGGCGGGAGCATCCAGCCAGTGTCGGCGCTCATTATGCGTCTCGTGCAAGCCAGCTCCGGCAAGGTTGACGAGAAGGGCACTCGCAGTCGATTGGCGATGATGGCGGATGACGATGCCGACGAGGACGAGGAGATGACCCAACCTGGCAAACAGGCTGTGGCTGCGACCATCAAATCAGAGGAAGCGGGTGCCTCGCAGCATAAGCTAGCATTAGAAGAGCTCAAGGCCGTTGCATTACCATTAACGGAGGCCTCCACTCACAACGCCAACTACGTTGTCAACTTCATGGTTAATCGCGCTCTGAAGTCTACAAAGTCCGGCGATACACCTTACCGCAATCTGCTCGACCTGTTCGTGGAGGACTTCACTGAATGTCTCGATTCCCCCGACTGGCCATCTGCAGAGCTGATCCTACGACAAATGACTTTCTACATGATGAAGCTATGGGAAGGAGACAGAACCGCCGCGCCGGCCAAGAACATGGCTCTTGAACTCCTCGGGGTCATGAGTGCTGCAGTCTCCAAATTGCGGTCACATGTTCGCAAGATTACCTACTCGATGGATGGCAGTGATTCTAATGAGCTTTCTCGCTATCTCTCGGATTTGGCGACCTCCGCATTGGAGCAGAAGACCCGTATCGAGCACGATGTTTCATGGTCCGGGCCGTATCGAACAGCACTTGAGCATCTCCAGCGGCGCTCTGGCGACGATCCTCACTTGCAAGGCGCCATATCTTTCCTAATCGCAGATTGGGCACAGAGAATCTTCTCCGGTTACGATGCCATGCAGGAGACCTACGATTCTCTCGACCAAGAGTTCGGGCGTCTGGCTTTTCGGCTTCGCATGATGATTGAGGACAGACGATGGCTCTCCAACGAATACACTTTCAAAGACGTCACCAATAATCATGCCAAGCTGGCTCACTCAATCATCCTCCTGCGTTCGCCATTCTGCGAACATTTCAAAGCTATGCTCAATGTACTCCTTAATGCCATGGCTAGTGACCAGGCTACCGTCCGCAGCAAGAGTCTCAAGAGCATCAACCAGCTTTTGGAGACCGATCCCGCCATCTTGGACGGTGACTCTGTAGTCGTTCATCTAATCATCAACTGCTCGAGTGATTCTTCGCCTCAAGTGCGGGATTCCGCCATCGGATTGATGGGCAAGTGCATTGGTCTGCGCCCGAGGCTTGAGGATAAGATGGCGGAGAGAATCATTGAGAGATTTATCGACTCTGGTATCGGCGTGCGGAAGAGAGCAATGAAGTTGGCTCGAGACATTTATCTTCGCAACCAGAGCCGGGAAATTCGCAGCACTATCGCCAACGGATTGCTTCACCGTGTGCAGGATCCGGACGAAGGTGTGCGAGAGCTAGCTCGCCAGATGATTGAAGAGGTCTGGTTCGCTCCGTTTTACCAAGTCGATGATACGGCTGCCTTTAAGACATCTTTGACCGATCACGTCGCCCTCATGATTCAGACAGTTAAGTCTGGAAATGTTGGTGCCGTCCTCGACAAAGTGCTTCAATCCATCCTTGGAGGCCAGAACAAGGCTCACAACGGGCCGTTTGGAGTCAGCATGAAGCTGGTCGAAAAGATGTTCGAGCTGATTGACAACCTGGATTCAGACGACCCGGCAGTTCCTCCTGGACGAGATGCACTGCAAGTCTTGCAGATATTTGCCAAGGCAGACGCGAAGCTCTTCACCTTCGAGGAGATTAGACTTCTTAAGCCCCATCTTGCTAGCATCAGCGGTGCTGATGATCTGGCTGTTTTCAAAGCTGTTACCGTCATCTACCGCCAGGTTTTGCCGCAGCTCTCTAGCAAATACGCCGACTTCCTCCGCGAAGTGAGAGAGCAGCTGCAGAATTCCGTTGGCAGGCTTAGCAAGAACTTATTGGACGATGTTGTTGCCTGTTTGTGGATCATTGCCGACCTCTTGGACAATCGCGACAAGCTGGCCTATCTAGGCGCGTCCAGTTTGCGCGGAGTCGCCAGCATGCGGAACACGCAAATGGATGCCACTAAGCTCATGAAGTTTGCCAGATACTCGACAATTGTGGGGATGGTTGGCAAGCACTGTGATTTGGACTCCGAGATTGACGTTTTCAAGAAGATCTTCCCGAAGTACTCGGGCACATCGGTTGCAAAGCTCATGGTCGACAACCTCTCGCCATGGGCCGATGAGTCGCAGGTCATGGAGGCCCGGAAGCATGCACTTGATGCCATCGGTCTTATTTGCCAAGCCCATCCTCGAAACTACGTCTCGCCAAATGTCTACACCAAGTTCCAGCAAGTGTTTGAGGCCAGAGTTCCAGCACTGGAGAGTACGATCCTCCGGTCTTTCAAGGAATTCCTCATCACCGAAGAAAAAAGGTCTGAGGCTGCTACTGCCGCCGCCACCGCTGGTCCCGAGGGTGACAAGAAGCGCGAGCTGACTGTCATGGGTGGAACGAATTACGACGACGTGGCAAGTGCGACAACCCAGCGTTTTCTTAAAGAGATCACTCGGATCGCTCTGTCATCTCAAGATGAGCACGCCTTCCTAGCGGTTGAGGTTCTCGGCAGCATCAACCGCCAGGGTCTCGTCCATCCCAAGGAAACAGGCGTAACCCTGATCACGTTGGAGACTTCGTCAATGACCAAGATATCCGAGGTCGCATTTATGGAGCACCGAGCGCTTCATGAGAAACACGAGACTGTCATCGAGCGAGAATACGTTAGGGCGATCCAAGCTGCATACGAGTATCAGCGAGATATTGTTAAGGATACTCGTGGCGCAACCACGAACCCATTCCAGTCGAAGCTCCATCTTTTGATGGAAGTCCTCAAAGTCAGCAAGTCCAAGAACCGACAGAAATTCCTGGAGAAACTCGTTTTCCAGGCCGATTTCGACCCTTCAAAGCTTGACGTTTCCGCACAATTGCCCCCGCATGTCGAATATGCCAGGTTTATGATCGAAAACCTTGCTTACTTCGACTACGTGACGGTTGGAGAAGTTCTGGTAACGGTTCATGCAATGGAAAAGCTGTTTTCGACAACCGGATCCAGCATGGCGCACGTTATCGAATCTGAGATATTCAACGTGCGCATGGACATGGACAAACCAGATGACCTGCAGGGCGATGGACAGCCAACACAACCCCAGCTGACCATTCCCCCAAAGAGGCTTCGCCAGCTCACGTCTGGATCCATTATACTGCTTTGCCTCTGGGAAGCTAGAACCTACCTTCGGCGTCTCTACGGCTTAGGCAGCAAGCGCGAGACGAAGACGAAGCTAGCAGCGAAAGACCTCAGCAAAGCGCCTACCAAGGTCCAAGGCGTGACAGGAGACAAGTTCTGGGAGGAAGTCAACTCGCACATGACCGGACTCGCGTCGCAAGAAGCTACGTTGGCGAAGTGCAAGGCCTTTGTGGAGTTGATGAACGTCGACAAAGAGTTCAAGGTGGCCGACGAAGACGACATTGATGGCGAAGATGCCGGCACGCCTAGCGAGGGTGAAGACGATGGCTCCACAGCCGATGGTAGAGGCCGGAAGAGAAAGGCTGGCTCATTGCCCGGAAACCGCAAGAAGAGAGCCCGCTCAACGTCTCGAGCAAGAGGACGCGGCCGACCACGCAAGAACCCTGTCCTAGCCGAACTCGAGGACGATGCCGACGGCGACCTGGATGACATGGACTTTATGTGAGCATTCAGACACGACATCTGGATTATGTTCCTTGTGCACACACTTTTGTGATTTGCCGCAATGGATGCGATTGCAGCTGCGATTATAGATTGCGGGCAGCAAAGAAGACATGTCTCTCTCTCTTCACTCAATCGGCTTGCTTTCCATTGTACATGTACACCATCATAATCATCGCATTGCACACATACAGGACATCAACGGTAAAAGGGGGTTGCATCAAGACGGAGAAGAAAAATGAGGCTCGATGCATGGTGTTGCACTTGGTCTTGCTTGCCGTTCTTATATTACACATGATTCGAGTGTGTTTTTTCCTCCCTGCCAAGCATTGGCTGGGACTCGAAACAAAACAAGGGGCGTTCTACATTTAATGAGCCGGGAATGAGAAAGCGTGGGAGGTTTTATGGGCAAGATGTGCTCCTATGGATGGAAGGGAGCGTCGTCTTCGTTTTTTTACTTTTGGAATGATACCTACTCCCCCTCTCGCTTAGCTAGCTTGCGAGGGGTTTGAAAGTTGCTTGAAATATACAGTCACTATCTCGACTGTCAAATGCGGCGGCTGTGTGCTTGTTTTTCTGTGATGTTGTGCATGCATCAAGAGTTGCTAATGAAGCTATGCCGCGTGCTGCTGTTTTCACCATGAGTTGCACTCTTCCTTTCTCCCGCTACCTGGTCCCAGGCCTGATAGCTCTGACTGGTCGTTGCCAGACAACGACACCAAGGGATAAAAACGACAGCAACTACTGTTGCCCCAAAGACATCGGGCACAGTAACTCACTTGTACCAAGGTTTTAAAAAATCTTTCAAGCATCATATCTATGCCAGGAAGAGGTCTTTCCCTATTACTTCGTATACGCTCCTAGCTTGGAAGGGGGGGAAAGCCACAACACCTGCGCCCACAGGACGCCCCTACATCCATTTCCCTTGCTCTAAAAAGAAATGGTAACCGTGTGCGGCAAAATCCATCCTTCTAAAACCCATGCCCTGCATAAACGCCCAACGGGAACCCATACAATTATGGCTGTCCCTATCCTATGCCTTTCACGCGAACCGCAGGCTGCTGCACCATGCTGGATACATGCAGGCGATCTCTCAACAATAAAAGAATGGCTTTCTTCTACTTCGGGGGTATCAATTCAGTTTATCTGTCTGTCTCCGGGCCAAGGAAATGTTTGGTTTGGTGGTAATACATGGACTGGCAGATCTGTGACGTCTGCCAGATGTCGTTACATCGTAAATTCTGCGAAACATAGCTAGTGGATGACGGCTACGGACTACCTTTCCGTTGGTGTAAGTTTATATTTGTTCGCTAGAGTCGACAGCATCGAGCCAGACTCGGACAGCTTCTCGGAGAGTACTCTCGCGGTCACGGTCGACCGCGTGGATGGTGGCGTCAGGCGTGTCGTGGTCCCGCTCCTCGATAACATCGCGAATGATTTCGTCCAGAGCGGACAATACCACTGTCTTACACTGGTCTCGAGGAACTTCTTGGGATGCCATCGGGATGCGGGTGGTATGGTGAGAGTCCACCGAGACCGATGCCTCGCTATTGCTACGGTCCCGTCTCTTGCTCGTCGACCGGGATGAGTTTGAGGAACTCTGCTTGCTCACTTCATTGCTCTGTGCAATCACTCTCTCAACAGCCTCAATCAGGACCTCGTCAAGACTAGCAATCGGCTCCTCAATGAACTCGTCGTCTAGCTGTGTTTCATATGGGACAATCGAAGGGGTCATCGGAGCAGCACCGTAGGCGCTCGAGCCCGCGGAGCCCAGAGGAGCCGATCTATCTATGAACGGCTTAGGTCGAATGAGTCGACGATAGCGGATCCTGTTGATCGTGTGCGTCGTCGTGTCTGCAATCAGAGCGCTGCTGACATCAACCCAGCGGTCGGCAGGTTGCTCGGTTGAATAAAATGGTTGCGTGACGAACGGGGTCGGCTCGGCTCTCATCGACTTTCTGATGTCTTCCATAAGAGTATCTTGTGGGGGAACTGCCTGCAGAATGAAATCCTGATGATATTGTTGAAGGAATCCTGCGACATTCATCGGAGAGTCGCCGTCAATCGTGACACGGGAAAACTGTTCGAAGCCTTCCAACCCGTTGCCAATGCCAGGTGTGGACAGGTAACCGCTGCTCGACGGCGAGCTGACGGCAGTCTCGAAGGAAGTGATGTAGTCGGGGAAGGGGATGTCAACATCTATGACTCCATCCTCGGCATTGATTGATGTCTTGACAGGCGACTGGAAGTCGCCGCTGGGATCGGGAACCCGCTCAGGGAAAGCAACTCTCTCAATCGGATCGTCGATGATCTGGTCATCGAAACCTCGAGGAGTTGCGGGCCCGTTGCCGTTGCCCACTGTGTTGTAGCTGCGATCATCCGTTCGACGATATCCCTCGGTCCTGACTTCCCTGACCATATCTGCTAGCTTGTCCCGGCGCCCTCCCTGGGTGGACTTGGTTGGAGACGTAGGGTTGCTACCGTAGGGATGACTTGGGGTGGTGAGGCCTGTCGAGTCTCTCCTCTTGCCGTTCCAAAGGGTGCTGATGACGCTGCCCCAACGCGAGCTTGATACACGGGAGTCTGTGCTGGCTGAGCTCACGTGTCCCGAACTCTCGCCTCGTTTTAATGTTCTCTTCAGATCGTCGGCCGCGACACTGCCACTGCTACCAGGTCGAAGGCTTCGCCGGTTCTCAAACCTTTGAGCGGTTGTAAAGTGCGGGATGGTTGTCTCAGGGGTGATCGTTGTGGTCGTTGCCGCGCTGCTCTTTCGGCTGACCTGGTCGTTGCCTGGGATAGGCAGATTCGACCGTATCGAAGCAGCATCCGAAACACGCCTCTCATGATGGCCCTCCATGCTCAAATGCGCGAGCTGAGGGGGAACCCCGGAGGCACGTGTACTCTGGCTGACTGTACGAGAATGGGAGATGCGTCTAGGGCCCGTCCGTCTATTGATTTTACGTCGCAACGATTCTTCACGGAGGATGGGGATGATTAGTGAAGGGGGCGACTGAGAAAACGCTCCAAAGGAAGCGGAGGTGCTCGGCCGGTGGGTCTTGGCCGAGAGATGTTGGTGAGATGGGAGGAATGCGGAAAGGAGAAAGATGAGGCGTCGTGCGAGCATCTTGTCTGAAGCGATGATGACTGTCCGTGCTGGCAACGAGAGGTCGTCTTCGCCCTTTGCCTTTTGTTGTTGATAGTGCTTTCGTCGGTACCATGCTGGGCTCATGGCGTTCAACCAATCGGTGTGCGTCGCAAGAAACCCGGTCAAGAGGTTGAAGAAGAAAAATCCATGCTCCTTCTCGCCGGCCTTCCTCGCCATCCATCTTGCTTCGTCCCTCCAAATGCCCCACCTCCCCTGTGCTGTGATGACGCGTTGGGCGCGGAGACCCGTGACGATCCGGATCCTGGCAGAGTTGGCCTCTTGTATGATGTTATCGTCGTTCTGTAAACAAAGGGGCTGCAAAGCTATGACCTTGGCATTGGTTTTGGGAGGCTTGATGAAATGAGGCTCCTCATTCCTCCTCCCGCTTATAGATGGAGCTCTGCCGACATATGAAGACACCGAATTCGGATAAGGATCCGGCGAGGTGATGTCGGCTTGTTTCAGCAAAACGCCAAGCGTGGTGGCAACCACTCCCTGTAGATGTGTCAATGTTCGCATGATAATATCCCACTGCTGCGTGACGGTGTCCATTCTGTCGTCCACGTCGGTCGAGCAAGATGACTCCATCGAGTCGATGGGGAACCCGGACCCAGACATGGTCCAGGCGGAGCGGCGAGCCGAATTCATAGAAGAAGGGAACGAGTCTTGGTCCGTGTAGGAGCTGGCGCCGCGGAAAGTCGATCTGATGGTGGAGGGAGGGGCCATCGGCCCCGAGTTGGGTGGCAGCTGAACCACCAACACAACTGCGTACATCGGCGTGCGCTTTTGCTTGGGCTGCGGCTTCTTTTTCTTGGGGGCATTTGCCTCGTCGGCAGACTGCGGGAACGGAAATCCCGTGTTATGGTCCGAGAAACGGCTCAAGGGGGTATCACTCTGTGTGTCGTCGTCGCTGGGAAGCAAGACGGGGAATAGTCGTGTGATGAGGATCTTTCTCCTCTCTGGCGGACTGCGTGTGTTGGGTGCAGAGGAGGTGAAGGACTGTGGTGGTTGCATGGGTGAGACGTTGTCCGATGTGTAGGACTGTGCCAGTCTGCTGGATCGCATGCTTGACCTGCCAATGGAGCCGCGGCCATCACCGAGGTAGGAACCTCCATACTCTGGGCGGTTTTCGGTCGGGACAATGTGGACTTTTGTTGAAGTGCCTTTGTAGGCCATCAACTCTGAGTTGCCAAAAACGGAGCCGGCAAAGGCATGGATCTCATCATTGTACTCCCTACGTGCGCGCTGGAGGTCTGTCTCAGCCTGAGATTGAGTTCGGCCCTGCATCGAGGCCCTGCGATCAAAAGCACCCTGGCGGGGTTGAGGACTGTCGGGTTGGATCACGAGAGGCCGCGATGTCTGGTTCAGGCTGCTCTTCCTGGGCGAAGTAGGACCCCGATAGGAGTCTTGCACGGTTCCGATGCCTGTTGCTGGTCGTTCTCCAGGTGTGGTGGAGGGCGGCTTTGGTGGTGCAGGATGGCTGTCGAAGAGAAGCTGTGCAGGCAAGGAAGCAACGGCGTCCTGCATGATGAGGAGACGGACGTGGCGGGCATCGAGGTCAATATCGCCATCGTAGTCGAAGGCACTGGCTATTGACGCCAAAGGAAGAGCAGAGACCATAGACAGAGGAAAGACTTGATCATTCCGATGTTGGTACAGAGCTTCCGTGTCGGGAAATAAGAGGTTGCGAGTGTGGATATCCTCCTGCATAGATTCAAGGGACTGTGGTGAGTCTTTGCAAGTGGCATCGTTGTTGAGATTGTTGCTGTTGTTGTAGTTGGTGTGCGGAGGGCCAGAAGCACCTGTAGCACTCCCGGTGCCCAAGTTGAAGAGCTTCCCCAGCATCGTGAGAGAGAGATGGCTGGAAATCGTCAATAATCCAGAGGCTGCTAGACTCTCGTGTCGTTTAGAAATTGGAGAGGAGTGCCATTTTTTCAGCAAAACACGCAGTGATGACGGATCAGATGGAACATCATTGTTTCTGACAGAAATTCCATGTGATTGAGGGTGTGCGGCGTGAGAAACCGTGATTGTGCAGGGTGAGGCTCATTCGTCGCGAAGGGGCATATGGTGGCTAGGCCGGGCTGAGGCGAACAGAGTTGAGGGGTGCACGGGGAGTCGGGCAGAGCTAGCCGGGGGTCGAAGCTTAATGGCGATGAGTCGATGGGGAGTCGTCGAACGTTGGGCAAATCGGAGGTCGTTGAGTGTTGCAGTAGTCATATGTCTGCAAGCTCAGGCGCACGCAAGCACAGTTGGAGGTCTCTGCTGCACGCTCCGAAGCGGATTGCGGGGATGAAGGTGGTTAAAGGTTGCGAGAGTGACCCGGGTGTCGATGTTGCGAGCGAGGGGGCGAGCGCGTCAGGCGGGCGTTCGAGGAGTCTCAAGGAATGCCGGGACGAGGGATACGTCTGGCGACGCAAGCACTTTGTCGCAATCAGTTTATCGGGGAAATGGTGGATGGAGGCGGAAGGAAGAGGTGCGAAGAGAGACAGGTTGGATGTGACGCAGTCAAAAGGGAACCAGATGCTCGGGTCAAACGCGGCGAATGACAGCAGCGGATCAAGATGAGCCGGGGGTGGTTGGTTTGGGGAGCTCGGTATTTGGTAGAAGTGGCGCCGACTGCGGATAGTCGAGTCGAACAGCCGAGGAGGCAGCGAAGGGCGGCAGAAGGGGAGGTGATTTCCTGTCTTGTCTTCCTTATCGGCACCAGGTAGGTAGCGCGAGGGAGGGAAAGAGAGAGTTGGGTAGCAGTTCAGACGCGGGATGGACGGGGAGAGGAGAGCGATGATATTTGGACGGGACGAATTCGGGGATGCAGTGTGGGAAGCGGAAAGTGGTCGGGATCGGTATGAAGTAATGCGATGTGTTGTGGTAATATTAGAGGTTTGGGAGCATCGGAGGTGGGCGGGATTAGAAGCGTGTCGGGTATGTGTGGTGTGTAGGTGCGTGGGCGTGGTGGTGGTGGTGGTGGTGGTGGTAGTGCTGGCTACCCACGTCGAACAGAGGACAGCGAATTAGCTTGGCGGGGATTCGTCGAAGTCGAAGACGGGAGGACCTGGTCGACAGGCAGAAGAAACGAAGGGCGACGGGCGGTGGAAGGGACGTGGGTGGTGGTGGTGGTGGTGGTGGTGGTGGTGGTGCTAAAGTTTCTTGGTCTGCAGTGGCGGTGGGTAGAGGTACCTCAAGGCCGTGAGATTGACATGGACATGGCCCAGGAAGGGAGGGTATGATGTGGTCAGTTGAATGGTGCGTCCATGATGTTTGCGGGCGCGTTTGTTGTTTGGTGTCTCGAGCGTTGAGATGTTTGGAAGAGGATGAGGAGCAAAGAGGGAAACAGGACAGCGAGAAGGCCTTAGGAGCGAAGGACCCAAGACGGCGGTGCGGAAGCGGCATGGCAGCGAGCGGCAGCAACACACACACATCCACACACATACGGAAGTGCCGCAATCGTCGGTGGGCCGGTTGCTGGTGGGGTACGTATCTCGCGGAGTCTTTGGAAATCGACCTGGCGGGGGCAGCACTGGAGTTGCAGGCGTCTGAGTGTTTAGCCCTGGGTGGGACAAGTCTGGGAAGACAGGAGACAGGAGCTGGCAGGATTTGGATCGTGTGGTGGTGCTGCCTTCCACTTGGTAAGGTGCCTAGGTAGGTATCGGTACCGAAGCAGTACGTACCCGCTGACTCCTTCCCGCTCCTCCTTGCCGCGCTTCTCATCGTCCTCGTCCTCGCCCGTCTCCTTTCTTCCAAACCGTCCGTCCTCTTGGTTGCTGTCGCCGAGTATCTAGGTGCCTGCCGCCACCGCCTTGCTGTGCACAAGGGTTGCGTTGCCTCTCTTGTCTCTGACGCATTTGCTTCTGTCAGGCTTGGTCAGCGGGCAGCGGCAACGGCAACGGCAACGGCGCGGAAGCGGCAGCCACACTTCATCCCACATCTCCCACCGCCGACCTCATAGTGCATCTCTGCCTGCATTTGCAGACGTCGACCTCGAGGCAAGGGGACCCCACGGTGCCATTTCCCCGACTGTCGGCATGGGGGCATTTGGGGGCATGGCGGGCTGGCATGCATGGGCAGCTACATACAGTAGGTAGCGCAGTCGGGAGCAAGGCACTCACTCACTGGCGGGCAATACTCTAAGGTATTCGCAAAAATGCGGTGAACGGCCCTGGCCTCTCCGCCTTGCCTGCTTGCCTACCTAGGCCCCGTCCAATACCGCACGAGGTACGTACCGCTCATATATCTGTTTTGGGTAATCTAGCCTCTTGAACGCGTTGCCTCGCCCGCTATCTCACTGCCTGCGTGCTTTAGCGGCTGCGCATGCCTGCCGTCCGCCCCTCTACATCTGGGCAGCGGGTGGCATCGAGAAAGGGAAAGATGATAGAGCAGCCAAAGGAGAAGGAGCGACAGCCACACACACACACACACACACGCAATGAAAAAAAAAAAAAAAAAAGCAAAGAGGAATCATAGAGACGAGAACCGCGTATCAGGCCGGGGTAGACCTAGAAGAGAAGATGGGCCCTTAGGTAACACCATTAAGACAGACCGGCCCTGCCAGTACAGTACATACCTAGGCCAAGACCGCCTACATGCCCCGAATCGACTCCAGCGCCCTGGGCAACAGCGGGGTTAGCACGGTCCTACACTTGCCCCTTTGGCCCCATCCGTCGCCTGAAGACCCTGAATTTGGGGCGAACTGGTGTCCTTCCAGACCGTTTCCTTCACTGCCCATACCTAGTGTATAGCGGGAGAGCCTTGCCATATAACCGCAATTTCAGGTCAACAATAGGCGGTGGCCATATCACTACAGGCCTTGTCCCTGCTCCGTGTCGCGTGTCTTGTCTTATTTCGTCCAACGACTGTCGACCACGGGCTGACGTCTCCCGCTGCCATGGTAAATTGCATCGAGCATCCCACGTCTCCGTCTCGCCCGTCGTCACTGTCTCCAGGTCTTTCTCTGCCCCGACATCTTCAGCTGCGCCTGCCCTGCCCTGCCCTGCCTCGCCTGCCTGCCGCCCAATCCATTGGCTTGCAATTACGCTCACGGGCCCTTCCCTGTCCGTTGCCCTTCCTTCCTTCCTTCCTTCCGTCCATCCGTCTGTCTGTCTCTCAGCCTTTCTTCTTGATATGTTCCGTCCGGCTTCTTTTACACTCCGTCAGCCCTGTCTCTCTCTCGGTTTCTCTCCCGCTCTCTCTGTGGTGTTGACCTTCGCCAACTCCAGCCCCCTCCGCCTGAATCCCACGTCATGGTCTGATTGTCATCGACGACGCACAAGATGCTGCTCCAGACGAGGATCCATCCCCTTTGTCCCTCGTCATTTCTTCCTGGACCGACGTCCATGTATGTCCGACTCCGAAAGTCTCCCTGTCTCAGGGCATCAACTCTCCGCGAAAAGCAGCCTTGCTTTGGGCTTCGTTCGCTTGTCTCCGTCGTTTACCTGTCGTCTTGACTGAGCTATGCTTCCCCCCCTGGTCTTTTGAGGCCACCGACAAGGAAACCCTCATCATCCTCCCATCATCATCATCACCGCCGTCCTACCTGGGACAAACACATCGTTATCTGTAGTCGAGTATCAAGGAGATGCTTCTGTTCTGGTCCGTCTCACAGCATAGCGAGTGTGACGGGGCGCACCTCTCATGTTTCTGAATGTACTTTACAGCCCTGGCGCAGCACTCGTCCCAGCGTATCATTGTCGGAGCCGACCCGACGGACCTGCAATTCTTCTGCGCTCACGCCTCCCTGAGCCCCCGAGAGATGAAGGATGAGGGGCTGACAGCACGTCAATCCGCTGCGTCCAGCCTGCCGTTGGCTGCCGGTGCCCAGGCATACCCTTGCCACGACTGACAGATGTTCCCCAAATTACATCAGTCGCTTGGAAAGGGTCCCGTCGCCAGCTAATGGGTATTCGTTCTTGACCCCCTCCTGACGCTTGTGCTCCGGCTGCCAATAGCTCCAGCGTGTTGCTCGACTGGTTGCAGATGGTCCGTCTTGCACCCCACCACGGGCCCTCCAGACCAAAACTGCCCACGTTCACTGGCTGACATGGCCCCGAGAAGGAGGGGGACAGACATGCAAGTCAACGTTGGCCACAACGCTGCGAATGACCTGCTGCTGGCCCTGCAACTGCTGCTCGACATGACTGCAAGCAACCATGGAGAAGCGCGGCATGCCCATGGCATTGCTTTGATTCGGGACGGTGGAGCGGCGGCAGACCACACGGGGCACCCATCAGTCAGCACTCGCTTCGGACTGGGGACACGGCAGTCCGTCATGCTCCATTTGTACGACAGGGAAAACGCCTCGGTGAGTGACCGAATTCTCTCTCTCAGTTAGACCGACCACACCGCACTGCTATTGTCACAATCCGACAAGCATCATCTACAAGGACCTCGCTGCGGCATGCCGTCAAAGTCGAGGACTTCACCGGCCCGACCAGCTTTACTTCTTCTCAGCTCACGCTTTCCAGGCCCCCGTGCCTCCCTCCTCCTGGCCGCGCCGCCCAATCTCCAAGAAACTCAAGCCACCCATTGACCCAAGCTGCTCCATACTTCCCTTCGTTGATGGTCAGGGACATCGGACCCTCCGGCGCGAAGGTATGGCGCTTCTCGACCATATCACCGACCGTCAATCTACTTGTTGCCTATACGTAGTGTTGCTGTCCAGGGATCAGATGCCCGTTTTCGTTGTCTAGGCAGGCAAAGCAAGGTATATGCTCTTCGCGCGGCTCCCGGAACTGGAACCGGAACCTTGAATGATTGTTACCCATACCCGTTCCCTTGTCGGTAATAATATTCCACGCCCGAGTCGCATACCGAAAGAACCACATTCAACGCGTCTACGGAACTCTTTATCAATCTCCGTACGACGCGCAATTTGACTCACCCCCCAGATGACGCTGTGCGCGCTGTTCTCGGGTTGCACTGCCACTACGATGAGCCTTTCGAGGCCCACGAATAGAACTGAAGTTCATGTCCACGCGCCGAGGGCAAGCCAAGATGCACCGGAGCTGCAGATGAGACACATACACGTAGGGCAGCTGCAGGCTAATTGTTGCGTCTGCTGTCGCCCGCTTTGTTGCCATGTGCCCGCTTCGTCCGCCAACTGTCTGCTCTTCGTCTTCACTGCGTATCTCGTCCAGCAACCTCAGAAGCAGATGCGCCGTCACACCCGTGGACAGCATGCTCGTCACACACCACGGACTGCACACCAACACGCGAAGCGCATGTCAAACCTAGCTTCTCCCAACGACGGTCTTGGCGGACACCTGCGCCGCCGGCCAACATAGGCCCTAGCCAAACTCTGTCCTATGATACCCACAGCTTTTTCCCAAGAACCCGTTCAGCGTTCGTTCGTAGTCAAGCAAACATCTACCCACACCGACAAAAGAGCCCGCCGATCGAGTCGTGATACTGGATGCACCTTCCACGATAGGCACTCGATCAGGCATCCCGGCTTAGCCCCTTGCGAACCTCCTATTTGTGAAAGAGTATCAGCGTCACCTTATGGTCTACACGCCATCTTGTTCTCGGCAAGCAACTCCGTCAGCTGTCCATTAATGATCACAGGGGAGGCAGGCATTGGCCCAAGTTCCAGGCTCCTGGGGACACCTGCTTGCTGCCCAGCAATCGCGCCGTTGCAAAAGTGTCCCAACGCACGGTTCTCCGGGACTCGCCCATAGCCTTCCGTCGCCGGCTAGTCCGTCCATGCAACTTGTTCACCAACAAGCAAGCCTCACCTTGTTTCGCCCCAGCGAGCTGCAAATGGCGAGCGGAATCCGGAAGCATGGACGCGGTGAGCGGGCGCTTATCAACCTACCTCACCATTATAGAATTCGTTGTCGCCCAGACCCGCAAACTTTCGAGGCTCATATTGCGGTATGATCTCACCTCTCATCGTCCCGGTGATTATAATGCCAGTTATTGGCCATCCAATCCATCAAAAGGTAGCGGTGTGTCCTTTGTCGGAGTCAAGGGAAACCCCTTATCTGTCCATTCACCAACCCAATTCTCAGACAAGGCCATGCGACAGACAGTGCACACTCGGCGGAACGCCTCCCCGTCGTCAACATCCCAGTGACATCAGCCATGGAAGACTGGCCCTGTTCCGGTTTCCAGTATACCAATTTTGCACCTGTTCCCATGGTCGGCCCTCCTCCGCCGAGTCCTCCTGTCTCGCTACAGCCTCATCTTCCAAATGGCTGGCTCATTCGGTTGGAACGTCGAATAACAACACGAGTATGTCTCATTGTGTAGCCGTTGCCACGCTCTCGGCTAGCGTCGCCTGACCCTAGGCGGGTTTCTTCTGCCTCTCGCGGTAATCCCGAAAGCTCCTCCAACCTAACCGATTTGGAAATCGCCGATTGTCCATTGCTGATGCTACATATTCCAATCCCTCCGCCCGAATTATTTTGCCCGTCCGTCCACGAGACGGGTCGGGCCTGCCCGGCTTATTATACTTGGCAGTAAAGACGGGAGCAATGATCTTTTTCAAAGGAGCATGTCGGCTATACATGTGTATCTAGCTCGACCACGGAGCAGCATCCTGGATGGCCTTTCATAACACCACAAGACCATGACCCTGTTTCGCAATTGCACTCATGGTTTAACAACTACCTGTAGCTATAAGAAACCCAAGCCGATCCGAGTCACAGGGGCGAATATTGCTCACTAACCATACGTCATTATCGAAGCACCGATTTGTTGTACGCAGCCTGGATGTTGTGTATAGCTCAAGGATGATATTGGGTGACACAGGACGCCATCATTCTACAGTTTGGGCTGTGAAATACGACGCTGACCATAAGCAACGCACATGTAAGCAAAACCGGCCACAGGCGCGCCTCAGGTCTCTGAATCACAGATAGCCAACACCCAAGGACATAAACGCCAAGGCCATCTCAGTATGTCGTTCAGAAATGCAGATCCAAGCCCGCAATCACAATGCACCCACTTTCGGCAGAGTGACCCCCCACGTACCTTGGGGGGCGTCCACCACTCCCCGTAGAGAGAGAGAGAAGGTCTTACCATGGACTCGGGACTGCGAGAGAGCCCTCTAGAGTCGATGCCCCTTGGAAAGATAGCGCTAAATATGAGGCGATGTCAAAGGTGGATGGCGATGGCCAATGGTCAAGATCGCCGTTATCAAACCTGCTATCCCCTGCCATCTGGGTTTGGCGATTTTCATTTCTACGTGAGAGATGAGCATAGGTGCACTTCACCCTGAATTATGTACAAGGTATCTGGTCGGCACGTTTTGAAGCCAGGATTTCTATCCAAGGCAAAATAACACCGTATCCAACTGCAGCCCCATTCTCGCGGCCCCTCAACTCGTGACGCTATCAGCATCGTCGTTTTCCAATCAGAAAACCCAGGAAGCGAGTTGGAACACACTGAACTATCATTTATGGCGCTACACGACACCACTGAGACAACAAGACGGGTTTATCCCGTTTCCTTTTCCTCAGCCGAAGGCGACAAAGAACCCATGCAAATTGCCGAGGGGCCTTTTGTATCCCATAATCTCCGCCATGATACTTGTCAAAGGCCATGACCCGTACAGTATCGAAACAATGCGGTACTATTCATCTCTCTCTTCATCGACGTTAGAGTGGCGGTAACATCCCGTCGCATGCTGGACAGGGTTCTCGTAGGCAGCAGTCTATTTTCAGCTTGAGGCTCAAGCTCGCTTCGGTGTACAAAGTATCCGCGCGTGGATTGACGGATGCCGCCAGCCAAGGTGAAGTCACTTACCATGGCGCCTCCTCAAAGCCCAGTTCATCGAGTAGCAATCCCGTGACTTCCAATCTTGTTTCTGCGAGCCTTTGGTCCAAGACAACGGTTTGACGAAACTGAGTGTTTTGCAAAAGCCCGTAGCCTCGTCCAAAACACCATTTCACAGGACGATAAGACCTTGTTGATCAAGAGGATTTCACTCCCTCCGAGACCTTACTTGCGGATTCACGATCTCCTGCATCTGGAGTTACTGAACCCTTGCGAGGCCGGTATATAGGTTGCAAAGCAATGGAGTGGATCCCATAAGTTCGCAGACCTGCGCCGATAGCCGTCACCTTTGCGTCGAAGCTGCTCACACTGTCGTCCGCGACTACAATGTGGGCCGTCGCCAGTGTCGTCTTCTGGTCGATCCTCCAAACAAGAAGCTCTGTAACCGACTCGACACCAGAGATCTAATATTCGTCAAATTGAACGGTCGATTCAAAGGCTCGGAAGCAGACTCTTACCTTGGTTATTTCGGATCGAACATTATCCAGGTCAACATCGGAAGGCGCGCTTTCCATCAAGATGTAGCCAGCCCTTTTGCAAAGGGGCCATGCTGATGCCATGATGGTCACGGCAATGAAGAGACTGACTCCCGGGTCCGCATAGAACCGGCCGTCCCCGTTTCCTTTCCAAATGACGACAGCTGCTACTATGACGCCGGCGTTGTTGATGGCATCTCCAATGACGTGGATCATGACACCGAGCATGCCGAGATCACGACCACCGTGTCGATGTTTAATTTCAGCCTCCTCGGGGCCCGAATCCGTTTGCTGCGACTAAGAGCAGTCAGACCCTGAATTAACAAAGAGACGGATACACCCACGCTTCCTAGAGATGTATAACCGGGGGCAACGGGCTCCTCGATGGATTCTCCTTCACACTGATCGGTCTCGTACTCATCGTGGCCATGGTGGTTCTCTATGAGGGTTGTCAGAGCACAGTCATCTCTGTACTTGTAATTCTGCTGACCGTGAAGAAAGCTCATAACGAGGACATTGAGACCAAGTCCAACACAGCCCATAATCAGCATCAGAATGGGATCTTCCACATCTAGTTACGTGTGATCAGCCTAATCAGTCATCATTCGTATAAATACTTACGGGTGAGGTTGCTGAATCGCTCGACCGCTTGAAGCAGGATGCTGACGCCCAAAGCGAGAAGGAATACACCATTGAAGAATGCGCCCAGTGTTTGAGCACGTTTCCAACCGAACGTCAATGTCCTGGGTGAGGTCTTTCGTTCCGAGAACTGGGGGCAGACATTAGCCCGTCACCGGTTTCGGGCTTCAGAGTGATTCGGCTTACAATTACCGCCAGTAATGCAACGACGAACCCTATCAAGTCGTTCATCTAGTATTACGTTAGCCTTCGGTGCTGACAGAAACTCTACAGCTATATAGCTGCACCTACGTAATGGAAAGCATCTGCAATGAGCGCTAGCGACTTTGTGCGGAATCCGATGACTAGCTCAGCGAGGAAGAAGCCGGCAGATATGGCGATCGTGGCAACCAGGCGCTGCTTCCTAGTTATGTGGAAGGATGCCGTGGTAAATTTGGGTGTCATAATGAAAAGTCACAGGATTGATGAACCTAGTGTTTTGGGAAGTCGAGGGATGGACGTCGCCGACTTTGATGTATCGCGCCAACCCTTTTTGTTGTTCGCAAGAGCTGGAGGAGACACATTGATGTGATCGTACAACCTGAGCTGTGTGTCGGCCATTGTACAGCCGGACGCTCATTTGCAAAACACGAGACAAACATTCCCGTTTGGGCACGACATGAGCACGGTGAGTTTTCTATTATTAAGGTTCGGAAGATGACTCGCAGTCCTACGTATGTATACAAGTTGGGACGAAAGGGACTCTGCAGGGAGAACACGCTTAAGATGTCAAGCGTCGGAGTTTTCGGAAAGCTGCATTTCTCTTTCTCGTTTCTATGCTCAGTGTTTATGAGAGAGTTTGAGTCTGCTGTTACAGTGTCACAAACCGATGGCATCGCTAGTTCTGCACGTATTCTCGGGGCCCGGATGGTGATATCGTGACAGGTCTGGTGGCCCTGACCGAGATGAAATGCAATGGTGAGGCCAGTAAGCGTTCTGTTGATAATGATAAGCGGAGGACGAAAAATGGCGGCAGCACTGAGTTGTGCGGGTTGAGCCTTGGACTGGACGGTATACTGAGGAGAGCGACCTTGACGCCCGAGATGGCCGTTTTTCATCTAACAAACACCTGAAGAGAGAATGAATTATTTACTCATGGCATTACAACGGGTGTTTGGCGAAAGTTAATACATTGGACGACTTAGACGGCAAGGCCAAGTTCTGGGTCTCACCTCGGTCAAGCGAGGTGCGGCCAGGCGAGACCAAGTGAGACCTTGACGCAAACGTCTAAAACCTGGGGAGATTCACCCAAAATAGAAGGCGGTGTATATCAGTGGGAGCTCGATGACCGCAATTCTGCCGTCGCAATGAAGCTACAGCTGCAACGCTGCACCACCACCATTACTTGGGGAAGCTCAAGGCACAACTGATATAGTCACATCGACAGCACGCAATCATATAGAACCGCCGGCGCACACGAAACGATCCCATCGCCTCGAACGACAAACTCGAAATGCTACTGCGACACCACCACGGAGGCCCACCTTGACGAGCCCCCCCTCCTCCCAATCCTCCCCCGGCGCAACAAAGTACACTGATTACACCCCTCTTCGGCCAACGATGCCTCGCAATGCTAGCGCAACCCCCTCTTTGCGCAAGGGGCCCAACTGGTCCTCCCATCTCCGTCAATTCAGCCGGAGTAGTCTCGAGCCGCCATCAGCGACATCGTCCGTCGACTCGCCCCGATCTCCCGATACCGTCTCCAGCGCATCGACCATCCGCGGCGACAACTCGTCCAGCTCTGTCAAGCAGCGACGCCTCGAGCGGAGGTGCACAGTCACCGTCAACGAGGGATACTCGCGCGACGAAGTGCTCCTGAGCCCGGACCTGGTCAAAGGCGACGTCAGGCCAGGTAGCCTGGTGGCTATCACAGTAATCAAGACTGAGGGCGATAAGACAGCGACCAAGGACCATGCGGCTCGCAGCGGGAACGCTGCCGGCGGCAGTGGCATAGGAGCAGGCGCATCGCAGGGAGACAATGTGGCTGCGGAGGGCACGGCGCTGGGGAAGAAGTACTTCTTCGTCGCCAAGGAGATGTCCAAGGAGCTCAGGAGTCGCCTGCCGAACGTAGATATCTACGTCGTCAAGCATATTGCTGACGCCTTTGGGATGAAGAAGGGCACGTCGGTGCTCCTGACGCCCGTCGACGCAGATAGCCCCGCGACGGCAGCCTCGCATGTCGAGCTCACATTCAAGGACCAGTACCTCTCGCGGTCCGACATGTGGCGGCTTGCCATCGGCGAGCTGACGGAAAGGACGGTGTATAAAGGACAATCGATACTGTTTATGGGCACGATAAAGGCACAGGTCACGGCGGTGTTTGTGGACGGGCGCAAGACACATTCGGCGTTCTTTACAAGGAACACGAGGCCCATTTTCCGGAGCGAGTCGGCACGGTATGTGCTGTTTATACAGATGGCGCGGGAGATGTGGGACTTCGACTCGGAAGGGTCTGGCGAGATCCTCTTCAACAAAGTCGTCAACGGTTTCCTACCGGCGCTGTTCAAGAAGTGGGCGAAACTAAAGGCGAAGCACCTCGTGAGCATCGTGCTGTTTGCGAGAGTGGAGTATGACACGGGCTTGACGACGGAGCTGGCGAGCAGCACGCTGCACGGAGACTACTACACGGGCGCCCAGATCTCGGGCGAGCGCAGGCCGTACAAGGACTTTTACCGCGTCGTCGTGAGCGAGATGGCGAGCGGCGAGTGGACGACGATTCTTTACCAGCTGAAGCGCGAGTTCAACTTCTTCCGTAGGGACATCAGCCTGCACCACCAACAGGCCGGCAGCGCGTTCGTGCCGCTGGCCGAGGAGACGGGCGGCAAGGGGATCGCGTCCAACCGGGTCAAGGCCGAGTCGTCGCTGGCCATGTACGGCAACTTCCTGGAGGCGATCAACCTTGCGTCGTCGCAGTTTGCGCATGACTACGTCGACCGCGACCTCATGCGGACAGGCATCTCCATCGTCGTCATCAGTCCCGGGCCCGGCGTGTTCGAGGTCGAGTACGAGTCCCTCCGCCGAACGACAGAGGCCCTTGTGGGGAACGGCATCGGTATCGACCTCATCTGCGTGCCCAAGATGCCCCTCCACTCCGTTCCTCTGTTCCGATATCATAACCCGCAGACGTCGGAAGGCTCACATGGCCTCTCGAGGACGAGGTCCGTACGGAGCCGCGAGAGCACGCCGAAGCAGCAGGCCACGCCCGTCATCGGCAGCTACCAGTCGTTTTCGGAGTCGCTGTCTCCGACCAAGGGGCTGGAGCTCGCCCACCGCATCGACACCCTGGCGAATCCGCAGGACGAATGGTCGTACGCGCTGCCACAGTGGCTGCACGTCTCGTACTGGACCGGGACGTCGGAGGAGGCGCTGTCATATCAAGGCATCGCGCTCTCGGTGTCCGAGGGTAAGGAGGAGCAGGATAGCGACGACTTTGCGATCCGCGCGCGCATGTACGACCTGCAGATGCGGAGCGTCCTCGAGACCAACGAAATCGAGACGACGCCGCTACAAGCCGACCCGCTGTTCCCCATCACCACAACCGAGACCAAGAGCTCCACGCAGCGGTCGCGGTTGGGCGGGACGGACGAGATTGCCGCGATCCCTCTGAAGCGGCACCCGGACACGCTTGTCGACCATGTTTATGGGTTCCAGAGGTTCGTGCCCGACAGGCTCGTCAAGCCGGGCGAGAAGTCGCTATGGAAGCAGCTGCAGGAGTATGACGAGACGAGGGCGCGGTTGCCCAAGTCGCGGCGCCCCGCGCACGCTAGGGTATCGCGGGACCTGGAGGAGACGACGAGGCGGCAGCTGATGGAAGACACGGGACTGTTTGGCACATCGCTGCCCGAGAAGAAGATTGTGCCGAACCAGAGCCTCGCAGCCGTCGCTGCGGGTCGGAAGCTATCGGTCAATATCGCCGACAGCGAGAAGGCCGAAATCGTTGCCAGTGCACGGAAAGCTGCAAACCATCCCGCGACAACAACAGCAAGCTCCGCAGTAGGCTCGACGTCTTCCCCTGCATCGTCGTCGACGCCCGATTCCCAGAGTGTGACGTCCAAGATGTCGTCGGTGAACTCGCCGTCGAAACCGCCCAAGTTCATGCGGCAGATCAGCCTCGGCTTGAGGGGATTCGGCATCGCGGCGCCAAAGGTTGTGGCCGCCGAGGCTAGCTTTGAGACGGTCAAGGCCTCGACCGAGCAGAGCGTGGCGAGCCCCACGACGCCGTTGGTCATGTCGACGATGCCGCGGCCTTCATCGCCGCAGATCATCAAGCCGGCCATGTCCTCTTTCTCGCCCCAGCTGTTCCGGACGAACTCGAGGGACACGCTCAAGGACCTGCCCTCTACGCCGAGCATACCCATCAACATGAAGTCGTCGCGCAGGGGCGAGAGCTCGGTGAGCCAGCAGCATCGGTACGGCTCGGTCCTGCCGTCGTCGCTGGCGCGCAAAGACCACCTCCGCGAGGACCCCGACCAGAGAAACTCGCACGTCTTAAGGGCAGAGGACGACAACACCAAGATGTTCAACAGCAAGCTGCGTGCTGGGGCCATGCCTGAGTTGCCGTCTACGTTGTCGCCGACTACGGCGATCTCGCCCTGGCTTACGGTTCTCAACCCGTCCAATCCGGACCGGAACAAGCTCGATGACACTGTGCTTTACAGCCGGTGGCAGCATGTGTTCCCGAGAACCTCGGAGATGAAAGTTATGAAGTGGAAGGCGCTCTGCTGCCCGGCTGCCGTGCCGCTGACAACGGAGTACTTCCCCACGAAAGCACAGTTTGACATGGAATATCAGCGACAGCCCTACGTGATTGCGCAGAACGCCGACGACGAACTCAACGAAGAGCCAAAGTCAAGAGAGGAGTTCTTGCGCGAGCTGATCAGCCTGCGTTTTTCCCAGGGCTTCCAAGTCGTCATTGGTCCCTCCGTCGCGAAGGCCTTTGGCCAGAGGTTGCTACGAATCGCCGACATCTTCTCGCGCGACCAGGCGATGGAGGACGGCACGAGCATCTTCCTGTCGGTGGGCAACACGATACACCAGCTCTCGTGCGTCAACGGCACGGAGGTCGAGGTCAATATCTACATACGGAAGCCCGCCGAGTCGACTATTGGAAGCTCCAACTCGGGCCCGCTGTACCGCCCTGCCATCCGGACCCTGATGGACAGCGGGTACCAGACGCAGGAGGTCGACATATCCACGCCGAGGCCGGAGAGAAACTGGAACTATATTGATTCGTATCTCGCGGGACACCACGACGAGATGACGGAGAACCTGCGGTTCTGGCGCGCGCGGTTCGTGCTGATTCCGATGGTGTCCCGGTCGTCGGCGGTGCCTAGGAACCAGGCCGGCGACAACGCCGAGGAGGTTCGGTTGGAAGGCATCAGGAGGCTGTCACTGTCCTGGCAGAAGCACCGGTATATCCCACCGTTTGAGCGCAGATACCAGACCGCCAAGTCCAAGCGGGACCCCAACCCGTTGGACATTGTCTACAAGACGGAAGACCCGTCCGTCGTCATCGCGGCAGAGCTCGACAACTTGCCGCTGGTTGAGGGACTGGGAGAGAGCCGGAAGGGACAGCTCATTTCGAGCCGGGAGCACTTCCGCAAGTCGAACCTCAACCTTGCGGCGTTGGCTGAGGCGATACAGCAGCCCGTCGAGAACGGCGGCGTCAAGCTCCAGAACCGGAGATGGCATCTGCGACTACACTACAACTGTTTCATCGGGTCGGACATGACGACGTGGCTCATGGACAACTTTGAGGACCTGGACAGCCGCGAGGAAGCGGAGCAGCTGGGCAACATGCTCATGGTCAAGACGTACGACAGATTGGATGACAAGAAGGACCGCGGCGGGCTGTTCGAGCACGTGGAGAAACGACACGCATTCAGGGACGGGCAGTACTTTTACTCAATCGCCAGCGAGTACGCCAAGCCGCACCCGCCGAGCTGGTTCAACGCGCGGCGGCGCGACATGTCGGTGCCGTCGACGCCCATGTCGGAGAACATACCGCGCGACTCGCCCCGCCCGGGCATGATCTCGCGGCCGACGTCCATCAACGAGGAAAACTCACCCATCTCGGGGTCCACGACCCCGACGGCACACTCGGTCATGCTCAACAAGAAGATGCCCAAGGTGGTGCTCAGCAAGGTCATCAAGTACGACGTGGACCACCGCAAGCGGTCGTACCGGCCCGAGCGCGTGGACCTGCACTACGACCGGCTGCACAACCCGGACAACTGCTACCACATCCGCATCGACTGGATGAACGTTACGGCAAAGCTCATCGAGGACGTCGTGGAGGGCTGGGCGCGGGAGGCGGCGACGTACGGGCTGCGGCTCGTCGAGGTGCCCATCAAGGAGGCCTGCTCCATCACGGAGGTGAACCCCTTCCGGCGGCCGTACGTCATCAAGCTGTCGGTGCCGCCGCCGAGCCAGCAGCCGGTGACATACTACGAGCCCAACTCGTTCGCGCCGCAGACGGCGCCGGGCAAGCACTTTTACCAAAAGGCCATTATGCGGAAGCTCGACTTCGTCCTCGACATGGAGGCCGCGTCCAACTTTCCCCGAGACGTCGAGGTCAGCTACTCGTGGGGCCGGCCGGATTTCAAGTACTCGCAGTACATCCACCGGTCGGGCGTGCTGCTCGCCGAGATCACGGACGACGGGCACTTTCTAGTCCTCGCCAACAGGTTGTTTAGCAACCGTGCCTCGGCGGCGCGGGATAAGGAGCTCAAGGACATGCGGGAGGCGAACGGCGGCGGCGGCGGCCCGAGCAACACCGTCGTCGAGCGCGGCGGGCGCATCATACCTGTCGGGTCGTACACGCCCTTTGGCATCCCCGAGCCGACGCCGATGAGCAGCCCGATGGTGAAGCCCGTGTTCTACGCTGGCGGGAGTCCCGCAGTCCGGGCCTCGGACATGAAGTCTGGCGTCAACAGCTCGACTGGCATCGCAGGGTGTGGCGGCGGTGGCGGTGCGTCGGCGTTGGGCGCGGCGGCGGCGGACCCGATACCGATCCTGGAGCAGCTGGAGGCGTTTTGCAGCGACAAGGCCGGTCTGGAGGCGTTTTACAAGGAGACGCTGGAGAGGGGCCCGCCGCAGTCCATGACGACGCCGGGGGCGATGAGGCCGACGACGATGGGGTTGGAGGCGGTGCCGGAGGCGAGCATCCCGACGCTGGGGTTGCCTGCCGGGGTGCTGGGGGATCTGCACGCCTCGGGGCCGGGAGGAGGGCCATGGGGGCTGGAGACGCTGAGGGGAGGGCCTGGAGGAGGCGGAGGGCCGGAGGGTCTGAGGGGGTTAGGGGGCAGCCCGAGCCCCGGGCCGAGGAGTCTCATGAGCAGTCCGGCGGCGGGGATGCAGTTCCTCAGGAGGGCGAGTGTGCAGGACGGGCTGGGGCTGGGGGGCGGGGGGCCACGGAGGGAGGTTCGCGAGAGGGAGCGGGAGTGAGGCGGTGGGCATGTGTGGATACGTGTACTGTTCTACGTAGATGATTATGAAGCTCATGAACATATCCAACTCGCGATGCCGTGTAACACGTTTGTGTGAGGGCCGTCAGGTGTTAGGTAAGGGTGGAGGAGACTACGCTGGACAGGTGTGGCTTAGCAAACGGGGGAGGACTAGCGTGCTGCGCCACATCGAGCGTGCGCCTGGGATGTGGATGGCCCCGTTGAGGCGGTTGGTGGCGTCTTGTGACAGCATGTGGCCATGGTGATCGGGATGCGGGAGGATGCAAGCCCGTTTGGCGCACGGCGCGGCATTGGCTGGTTGCTTACCCGGGTGTTGGGAGGAGGACGATTCCATGCCGGTCTCGCATCTCAGCCACGCGATGCTTCGTTCTGGGGAAGGGAGGCGTGGCTTGCAGGGAGGGGCTGCTTCGAGCATCCCATCCCTACAGCGTTTGTCGGGAGCGAGCGATTAACTCAAAATCTCAAATATTATGGTGGTGGTGGTGGTGGTGGGCGCATAGGTAGTCACCCCCTTGATCTCTCTGGGTCTGGAATGGTACACACGATCCAATGAGGCAGGTCTTCCGCGCCTGAACGAGGCAAGAAAGTGTCTCTGTCTCTTTTCTTATTGAGGCAAGGCATGTACAATACCTACCTAGGTAGTGTGTTGCTGAGGGTTTAGGAATTCCGGAGGGCGCCCTGCTTTGCTCAAAGTCAATCGAATGGTGCCCCCTGTCCATCCAAGCCACGGAAGCCCGCGCCCTGGATTGGGCGCAGGAGAGGGTTTGGCGACATCAGGCCAAGTTTACGGACCGGCGGGAGGTAGGTGCTGTCAATGCATGAGGTGAATGATACCTGATTTGAAGCGGTGTTGCGATGTGAGCAGGTGCAAGAGGAAAAAAAAAGAAAAAAAAAGGATAAAAACAGGTGGGCGACCATTCGCGACGGGGGGGCATCGGTGTGGCTGGCCTCGGGGGAAAAAAGGTGGCTGATGTCATTGTGCGCACTCCGACCTGGTTCCAGCAGTTTTGCACCCTCCGTGTAGGGGTGGGTTGATGCACGGTGATGCGACTGAGCGCCACGCAGTGGGTGGCTGGCTGTAATAAGGACGAATATATGTGCGAGTGTCAATTTTCCCGCAATCATTTCGTTTTTTTCCACGTTGAGAATTATGCTCTACCCTGCTCCGTTCGGAGGAGTAGAAGAATAGGAGAAGAAGCAACAAAGGAAAGAGAGAAAAAGAAGAAGAAGAAAGGCCAAGACGATGGGATCGACTCTACCGCCTTGGCAGGGGATCTCGAAGTGCTTGGCCGTCGACTGAGAGCATGAGGCGAAGACGTCTCGGCTTGGCAGAAGCTTGTTTCCAACGACCTTTTTTTTTTTTTTTTTTTTGTCTTTTTTGGGCGATGGGTGCACGCTGCTGCGGCGGCGGCGCAGAATTCCAAGGCTTGTGGCGTCTCGGCTTGGCACGTCAGCGGGAAACGCTGACGACATTGAATTGACGGACCGTCTCAACGTCGTCCGCCCCTGGAAGGCATTGGCACCTCCTCGTTGGTGTTGTCCGTGTCGTGTGTTTTCCCTCACCGTCTCCAGCAAATGTGCTGCGGCAGGTGCAATTGGATAGGTCCCCGGACGCAGGGGCCTCTTTCTCTCTCTCCCTCTCTTTCATTCTAGTGAATGGAGAACAAATGCTACCCGGAAATGTACCAGTATGCATGGGAAAGAGGGAAAAAAGGGGAGACGCAATTGCCAATGGAATAAGGGACGACGGGTTGCCCCGCTTCCCGTGTGTGTTATTGTGGCGGAAGGATATTGGCGGACTGGCCAGGCCACACATCTAGCAGGGGGGGAGAGGAAACGAGACCGTCGTGACGGCGGGACATCTTGGATTGGGCATGGGCGCACAAGGTGCAAGTTAAGCGTTCGATTCAGGGAAATTAGCGTCCTGCACATCGATTTTGGGTCCCGGTTGGATGGATGGGAGGGGACACAGCAAACCTGCCGGGGCGACCAACGGGTAGTCACCAGCGGCCAGTGGCCAGTGGCCAGCGGAATCTGACGTATGTCTGCCACTTGAAACCATCCCAGGCCCGACGAGCGCGTGTGTCCCTTTCATCGTCACCCCCCCGGCGCCGCAATTACACTAGCGACCCCGTTTGCACTTCACTACCGTTCTGAGAGTCGTCCAAGGGCGATGGTCAAAGGGGGGGCAGGAACCAGGTAAAGCTCCCTCATTCCCTCCTTCCATCTCATTACAATCTTCCGTCTCTCTTCTTTTCTCCCTTTTCCTCCATCAACCTGGAACCTTTATTTCATCTTTCCCTCGTCGCCCTGCGCAGCCCAACCCAAGCCAACCCTTCCCGCCTTGCCTCAGCTGAGTAAGGTCGAGCAGGTTGATCGAGGAGCCGCCAGCATCAAAGCTAGCTAGCAACAAAGCTTGCCGACGACACGACTCGCATTCGTTCCTCTGCTCCCACTTTTTTTTTTGCTTGCACTGCCTCACCGAGCTGCATGTACGCTACTCCGTCGATACAGCCGCCGTTGCGAATCCAAACAAAACACTCGCCATCTAAACCAACACAGCCCAACCGCGCCCGGTATTCGTCGTCCCCCGTCGTCGTGTGTCCCCATAGCAGCGCCAACTGCTCCCTCGGCTTGCGCGTCAACTCGCCCTCCATTGGACTCTCGTCGCCGAGCACCTCCCCAACGCCGCTCCATCCAAGCCGTGCATCGGGGCCCCATCTCATCTCCGGCGCCCGACCCAACCCGGAAAATATCGCCAAGGAGGCCTCTCTTCCGCGCTGCCAACTGACTGCCGCCGCGCCACAACACCTCGGCCATAAGAGACAACAACAATAACACACCGACAGACTCGGTACTTTCTGCACAATACGCACATCAATAGACGATTCAAGAGTTACCGGACCAAAGGACAATACCAAGACCCCGACACCACACAGCTCGGTTCGCGTTTCGTCTCAACACCTGGGCGCTGATCTGAAGCGATCCGATCTTTGCCACAGAGCACAAGCACAAGCATCCCACCAACACACCACCACACCCTAGGCCGTCATCACTGCCGCCGGTTGCTAGCATGAACACCTGTGAGTACCACCTAGAGTGAAAGAAGGGGAAAAAAAAAAGCAGCACAGCATTTCATTACCCGCCCGCCCCCGTCTCCTCCCCCCTATCCCCGTCACCGTTGCATCGTCTCTCGGCAAGACACGCGCAGACAACGACCCTCAAAACACTCGCACGCATCTGTTTCCAATATCACCACTCTCTTATGCCCATTCCCACTCTTTGTTTTTCCGAACCCATTCTTCCTTTTTTCGACAGGTGGGAAACTGCCACTTAGACTACTACTCTAGTCTAGCCCACCTTCCCCAATCATCCATCTGTGCAATCGTCGAGTCAAGTGCGACGGCGAGCAATCTTCGTCCGGCCCTAGTCCCCTCCATCCCTACCCATATTATTCCCACCTGCACTCCACACACCCGGTTTCACGTCATTATCCCATCTCACTTAACGAACCATCCCCCTTCACCTTACCTTACCTCACCTCACCTTTTTTTCCCCTCGTGAATTCGAGCTCTCTCCCCCTCCCCACCATTTCTTCACAGCGCCTTCTCGCTGCGAACACTTACTGACCATGCCGAATCTCATCGGTTCAGTCAACCATTTCGACATTAAACGCAAAGCCCACGGCCTCAGCCGCCGGAGCCAGGAGCAGACATGGAACCCCTTTCGCCATGTGTCATGGGATAGCCACCCCAGCAAGCGATCCACTTGGGACGGCGCGAACCTCGAGGCCCAGCGCGAAGCTGCAGCGGAAGACGTAGAAACCGAAGACACAATACATCACGTCCAGAGCGAACCCGCCCCCAGGGATTCCGAGACCGTACGCAACAGCATGGGCAAAGAGACGAGGTCCGCTACAGGGAGCGGGAGCGGCGACACCGTGTTCGAGAACAAGCCCGAGGAAGGCGGTGTCCTGAGGAATCGCAAGACCGAAGCTGCGCAGGACGAGGAAGCACCCCCCGAGGAGGAGAGGGAAAAGCCCAAGAAGCAAAAGTCGGGCCTGATCAGACATGTGGAGCCGAAAACCCCCTTCACATTCGCCAACCAGCTTCAACGGACGCTACTTAGCTCGTACATCAACGTCTTGATATTGGCCGCCCCCGTCGGTATCGCCATCAGCTACGTCAGCTCCGTCAACAAGATCGCCGTCTTCGTCGTCAACTTCATCGCCATCATCCCCCTGGCAGCCATGCTGGGTTTTGCTACCGAGGAAATCGCCCTGAGAACCGGTGAGACATTGGGAGGTCTTCTCAACGCGACTTTCGGAAACGCCGTCGAACTCATCGTCGCCATTCTCGCCTTGGCCGAGGGCAAGGTCTTGATCGTGCAGACCTCGCTCATTGGCTCCATCCTCTCCAACCTGCTGCTCGTCATGGGCTTCTGCTTCTTCTTTGGCGGTCTCAACCGATCCGAGCAGTACTTCAACACGACCGTCGCCCAGACCGCCGCGTCTCTCCTCGCTCTCGCAGTCGCCTCCGTCATTGTCCCCACCGTCTTCGACAAGAACGACAACACCGACAACCCCGTTCACGTTGCCGCCCTCTCGCGCGGCACCGCCGTCATCCTCCTTATCATCTACGCTTCGTACCTTTTCTTCCAGCTCAAGACGCACAACTCCGTGTTCAACGAGGAGTCGCAAAAGGTTGCGGCCAAGCCCTGGAGCCGCGGTGGCCTAAAGGAGGGCGCGCTTGCCCGTGGCTTGGCAGGCACTGGAGCACGCATGGCACAGACTGGTGTCCGCGGCGAGGGTGAGGATGAGCGCCGGGAGCTGAGCCGTATCATGATGCAGCACCCTCACGAAGAGGAGGAGGACGAGGAGGAGGAGCCGCAACTGCACTTTTTCGTCGCCGTCGGTACCCTCACCCTTGCAACTGTTCTGATCGCTTTCTGCGCCGAGGCCATGGTCAGCTCCATTGACTACGTCACCAAGGAGGGCGGCATCAGCGAGGAGTTTGTCGGTCTCATTCTTTTGCCCATTGTCGGTAACGCCGCCGAGCACGCCACGGCTGTCACGGTTGCCATCAAGGACAAGATGGACCTTGCCATTGGTGTCGCCGTCGGCTCCAGTATGCAGGTCGCGCTCTTCCTCATCCCATTATTGGTCATTATTGGATGGGGCATGGGCAACGATGCCATGACGCTCAGCTTCGACCTGTTCCAGGTTGCCGTGCTGTTTGTCGCCGTCCTGTTGGTCAACTACCTCATTAGCGACGGCAAGAGTCATTGGCTCGAGGGGCTGCAGCTCATTTGCCTGTATGCCATCATTGCTACATGTTCATGGTGTAAGTTCTCCCTGTACCCGAGATGTCACATGAAACCTTTGCTAACAACATCCAACAGGGTACCCCGCTTCCGGCGTTGCTGGCTAAGACAGCCGCTCATGTCACGACTTTGATTTCTTCTTTTTTTTACATGTTCAATTTATTCCAAAATATTTGCCGAGCGTTTGTGCGATAATTTCCTATTCACATAATGTCTTGTCTTCTGAAGGAAGATTTCTTCCCTTTCTGTATATACAAAACAAACGTGCCGGGGCATCCGGATGTTGGGGAACTGTACATTGAACCCACGTTGTTGGGTAGTTGGTTGTGAGAGGATATCAAGCAGAGCTCACGAGGAGAGATGATGCGGACCAGAGAAGAGCTGCTTTTCTGCTCAGACATGCCACTGAGATCATCATGTCCTTGCTGGAATGAATACGAGAAAAACATTCAAACACTTGAACTAAAGTCCTTGCTATGGCGGCCTCGTGGTTGACATCCCCGACGTTTCGCTCGTGTGAGCCTTGGAGTGAGATAAGGGCTCAGAGACAGCAACAGCAGTTGGAGTTGCTCGTCACTATATGATTTGTGCAAGGGTCCGTCGGTCTTGAGCAGAGAGTGATGGTTTCAGGTAAAGGTCACTGGATGTCAGGCTTGAAGTTGCGCGCGCTTTGGAACCCTTGTATGTTACTTGTGGTCTAAGCTGAGGATCGTCGAGAAGAATTAACCTGGTTTCGCCTAGAGCCCGAGTTTCCGATAATCTCTCTACTTCATAGAGAAGATCAAGGCTCCAAACACAGGATGTCCTTCCTGGCTCACAGGATGGGGGGGTATCCGCCGCAGTGTCAAGGGACGCACTTGGGCCCCGTAAGCTCGCGCGATGAGGGGAACCGGCTATGAATCGACCGTCTTATGCTCGGTACCGTCAATCCTCGTCTGCAATTCTGACATTGGTCCAACTCGCCGTCATGACCTAGACCTCGCCCAACGCCTTGCCCTGAACATTCACAAGCCGGACCTTACCGCCGCCAGGCTTGCTCCCGGACACCACAACAGCCTCACCAACGACGCCCCCGTCGTCCCAGCTAAAGTCAACGACCCCGCCACCCCGGATCCTCAACCCCGTGACGGCCCCGCCGCCCCACTTCGCCGGGATCGCTGGCCCCAAGACCACGGTCCTGACCTCGCCTCGCGCCGCGTACGGCAGCGGCAGGTCCACGACCAGCATGCTCAGCACGGCGCCGCCTAGGCCAAAGTTTGCGTCGATCTGGAATGGCGGGCTCGTGGCCCAGTACATGCTGAGCCCGCTGGCGGCGGCCAGGTTGACGTCGATGGCGTACCGCAGCAGCTCGTACGCGCGGTCCGTGTCGTTGAGCCGCGCCCAGCACGCCGCGCGCCAGACCTTGGCCCACCCGGCGTCGGCGTCCTCGGCGGTGCCCATGCCCCGCGCGCGCAGCGTCGCCCGCACGGCGTCCTGGACCGTCGCGTCGGCGTACCCGCCGAGGAACGAGGCGACCGAGTAGCCCGGGTACCAGCCCGCCAGGTGGGAGAGGTGGCGGTGCGTAGACGGGCTGTCGAAGCCGTACGCGTCGGGCAGCTTCCACTCCTTCAGGCCACCCCAGGAGGCCAGGTGGACGCCCTTGTCGAGGCGCGCGAGGGAACCCGCGACGGCCGCGAGAAAGGCGGCGTCGTCTTCGGAGTCGGCGGCCACGGCGCCGGCGCCGAGGGCGGCCTCGAAGACCTGGTGGATCATCTGGTGGTAGTGCGTGCAGCCGTAGGTCGTCGGGCCCGTCTCTGGGCTGTTGCAGGGGTTCACGACGAGGGTGCCGTCGTGGGCGACGGCGTCGTCCTGCAGCTGGGATAGCCAGAAGGAGGCGACGCCCTTGATGAGGGGGTAGCCCTGGCGGGCGAGCCAGTCGACGTCTTGGGTGTATTCGAAGTTGTCCCAGACGTGCTGCATCATCCAGGCGGCCGCCGCCGGGTCTGGGGTTTGGGTCAGTACGGGATGGGTTGTCGGGGTGTGGAAAGGGGGGGGTGGGGGGATGAAGAAGACGTACAGTTCGCCCAGCTCGCGCCCTCCTTCATCGCCGTGTGCCCAAAGACGTTCATCTCGTTGTGGACGACCCACCCGCTGGCGTTGTAGAGCAGCTGCGCCGTCTCGGTGCCCCGCGGCACCCACGTGTCCTCCATGTAGTCCCACAGCGCGTGCTGCGTCTCGCCCAGCCCGGTCTGGTCGGCTGCCCAGTAGTTCATCTGCAGGTTGATGTTGGCGTGGTAGTCGGCGCTCCACGCCGGCCACAGCTGCTCGGTCCAGCGGCCCTGGAGGTTGGCGGGGAGCGAGCCGGTGCGCGACGAGGCGATGAGCAGGTGCCGCGAGTAGTCGAACAGCAGCGCCTCGAGGAACGGGTCGCCACCGTCCGTGTAGACGTACTCGGAGAGGAGGTGAGCGGTCTCCTTCTCCGCCGAGGCCAGGGGGTCCGGCAGGCTGACCTGGAAAGCGTCCTGGAGGGATTGGTAGTCTGCAACGTGGGCCGCGAGGATCTCAGCAAAGGGTTTCGCGGCGGCCGCGGAGGCGAGCGCCTCGACGACGGGGCCGGGGTCTCGGCCCTTGAAGGAGTAGCCGCTCTCCGGGTTGCCTTTTTTCTGGTCGTAGTTTGTCTCGCCGCTGACGACGATCGTGAGCGTCTTTTGGTCCCTCGCGGGGTGGACCCGCAACGCGCCGGCGCAGGTGCAGTCCGTCGCCGCGGCGCCCTTATCGATTTTGGCGATGGAGTCGAATTTCATGCCCTCGGGCGGGCCAAGCTGCGTGACGCCAGTGAAGCGGACGTGGTCCTCGGCGCAGCGGATGTCGAAGGTGTCGTTTGTGATCAGCTGGTTCTCGTAGCCGAGCGTGAGGGCAGGGAGGGTCGCGTCCGAGGCGACGTGGTACACGCAGACCTGGTCCGGGTACGAGCAGAGTTGGGTGACTTCGTAGGCTGCCCCGTTTGCGGTGAAGCTCGTCGTGTGGACGCCTGTTGTGAGGTCAAGCGTGCGCTTGTACGAGGTGTAGTTGGCCACGCCGTTGATGGAGACTGTCAGGTTGGCCAGGACGCGGTTCCCGCCGTAGTATTGCCCCGAGCCGAGGAGGGAAGATACGTCTGTTGAGAGTTTAGATGTGTTCGTGCGACTCGTGATTCGAGAATGCCTTACCTCCAGTGCCGTTCTCAAAGATGGTCGACCGGATCCCGGGCAGGGCCTGGTATTTGGCCTCTGTAGGGTTGCCTCCCGAGTAGTTCTGAAAAGCTCGGCTTCAGCTTGAGGTCATCTCTTTGGTTAAAAGAACTAGAACCCACTGAAGCTTCGAAGGGGCCGCCAGCCCAGAGAGAGTCAATGTTCAGATTGACCTTTTCCGCATGAGGCGGGCCGAACGGAATGGCTGGCAGTGGTGAGTACAAGCACTGGGTAGTCCGGCGTCTTGAGACTCACCCCCGAGTTTACCATTGCCGATGGGATAGCCGGCCTTGAGCAAATACGTGTTTGCGCTCGTGTCTCCATACGTCGCAGGAACCGACGACCAGAATGACCGAGCCTCGCTTAGAGCGAAGCCGGTACAGGATACCAACGCCCAGTTCGAAACGGCTTTCATCATGAGTAGGATACTGCGTCAGTCGCAGCTAAACCCATCCTCAACGTCTAGGGGCTGAACGACTATTTAAAATAACCAGGTCGACAAGCCCCGCCTTACCAACCAGGGCAGAGATTCGATGACATCTCTGTACATCTGCATAGCGGATATATGAGTGACGCCCGTCAGTCTCGGCACGGTGAAGCTGCGGTCATTATATGTACGTTGAGCGGGGGATGCTCGTAGGCGATGGGCAAAGGCTGCTTGGTGCGCATAGGGGTCAATTTTCCTCCAATTGAGAGGACCTTTATCATGCTAGAACGCGGCCTCGACGGGCTACTCCGCTCTTGATCCTCTTGTATTTCTCGACCTGCTTGGCACGTCTATTAGACTTTAGGTGTGGTATCTGACGTCGGTTGGCAACCTATTTAGGCCTTTCTGGCTCGTTTACTAGTGCTGCTACTGCGGGGTCGAACGTGAGTCTTGGCGGAAGATAGGTCATCAACGGACGTGGGCCCAATGGAGGAATGCACCTTTTCTTGCGTGTTGGGCAATGATTTCCGTACGTTTATAATATTGTAGGCTTACTCAGAGGCTCTCCAGAAGTAATGATAAGATTCCTTTCCACTCGAATTATTCCAACTGCTTAGGAAAGTTATCTATCTTTCCGCCAGAGACAAGAGAGTGTCGAGTTGAGAACCAAGATCGGCAGGTTCTGACCACCACCAACCAAAAGAAGTTCATGAACGTTGGAGCAGATCACAAACAAGAGAAATCAGCGTCTTGAAAGCAATCTCTTGGGAAGATCCTATCAGCAACATTCCAATCGTTCACGGGGCTACCAACAAGTGGAACTCGATCAACTCGTGCCCTACACATGCGGGTATAATTTGATCCTTTCCAATAATATTAATCAACCCGAATAGAATACTGGCCAAAGCAAACTTGGTCATGACTATCCATGTTAGAGCCCCTGCCCCCATGACCTAATGCATACGAAATCACATTATTAAACTAGCTTTACGCATCGGCAATGCTTGATTATGAATCTTGACATTGATACCCTAGTGGAGGCGGAGGTCGTGCTTGCTGGCGGATAGATCGCCACGGCGTCTCAGACGGGACTGTCGGTTTCTTTTGGGCATTAGTGGGCGCTGGCGGGAGCTTCGGTATCGTAACAAAGCTCACCTCTGAGGCTTCTCCCATAAGAGTTTGGTCCGGGTCTCCTATATCTTCGATAGGGAGCTTGTCGGACCTTATTGCGTGTATCAACGAGTTCCGGACAAGATGACAGGAGATAGTTCCTATTCGTGGGGTTCACGTACGATCTGCCCCCTGATCTTAGGCACTCGGTCGTTGCTCGGCCATTCCATAACGTAACGGGTAAAGAGGTCGCCAGTGGTATGTTCACATGACTCACTAAAAGGGTCCTACGATAATTATAGCGAGTGAGGTAGACTATCCGGTGGTGAACACACTTGTTGAAAAGCACTTTGGTCCTGGCGGGACATGGTTGACAGGAGGCATAAACATCGCCTCGCCTTTCGAGCTGTCCAAGTGGGAAAAGCTAGGCAACGAAGTATTAGGTCGGTTTGACAAGAGAATGGCATAGTGAAACGCGCTATGCGGGCCAAACACCTCGCTGTGGAATCATGGAAAAAGGATAAGGTGGCAAGTGTTCGGTTTGGAGGAAACCGTGGAGCGTATTTCGCTGCCTGTTTCTGACATGCTGGACGGGCCTGGCCAAGGGGATGATGGGAACCAGGAGCAACTAACTCGAGCAGAAAAGCAAGGGAAGGAACCACACAGGCAGGGGCCGCAGCGTGAGGCAGTCCAACAACTATGTATGAAGTGAGGGAGATGTAAAGAGGCAGCACAATCCGAGGAGGCTGTTGGAGGTGGACGGTAAGTTTGATCCGGAGGTTGGTATTCGAGGAGTCCTTGGAAGATTGTGGCATCGTATAGGAAAACTGTTTATCAAATCCATCGTATCCTCTAGCTTGAAGTACGTACAAAACTCTACCATATATCCAACATGAGTAGACGGAGGGCTTTTAACGCGATGGCAGTATGGTGTTGATTTCCCCACGAAGACGAAGCAAAGAGCACTCTCATTTCTACAAACTACTAATTTGCAAACACAAGTATGCTTACTCGCGATGCCACCCCTGCACAATCGAGGCTTTGACTTGTATTGCTTTGAAGTAGCTTGTAGTGTACAACAGCTGTGCAAATATGCTCTACAATAAAGATAACGACGAGGAAACATGCCATCAAGTCCACGTTTTTCTGAAAGTAAGCAGAAGCCAAGATCATACCGGCATATCTTGTTTGTGTTTTCTCTTAGGTCTTAGCTGATGTGATGGTTAGTTGAGGCAAACGTACAGTGCCCAGCGTCTTCAGCGGTCTTGACTCTGTAGTGTTCAAGCATTGGTGCAACTCAAAAGAGACGTACGCATGTTATCTTGCAATACCTCACTGCAAGCAAATAGCGAAATCAACGGTATACCATGAAACTACTTCAAGGAAGATTGACCAGACCCGTGTGATACCTCGCCCGATTCTGAGGTGTCAAGGGACATCGTCACTAACACCGGCCGCGCTTTCCCTTCTCATCAGCTCGCTCCTGCTTCCTGTGACAGAATCATCACACCTCTTCTCACCGCTCAGTCACGTGTAGGTCTTTCTAAGGTCATATCAGTCTTCGCTCTTCTAATATTTAACCTAGTCCATTCCGCGAGAACTCATCTTTCTTCCTCACCTCTATGAAGCACAGTTCTATCCATACTTTGGGCCTTTCAAGCTTTGTCTTCTTTCATCTATATCACTTCACTTAGTCAAAAACAGCAGAACCGCAACCATGAAGGTAATCAGCACCACTGCCGTTCTCTCGCTGATCGCCACCATGGCTTCGGCCCACGACTGCCCTCTTGAGTCCGAGTGCGTCCAGAAGTCGTGCAAGAACTTCCAGCTCACAGAGGGGCCGAACAAGCCTTACATCGTTTGGAATACGGACGGCGTTGCCAAGAGATGGATACTCTCTGCCGAGTGTAAGGACAACGCCGGTAAGAAGACCCTTACCGACCTCAACTTGGGACTTTGCCTTGGCAACCTCGACGGCAACCTCACCTGGCTCAAGTCGTAAGTTCCCTGCTCCATTCGCACCTTCAAAATTCACTATCTACATTTCTCTGTGAGAAAAGCTGCTGATACTTGGCGCTTCAACAGCGGCGACTTTGACTGCAAGAGCTGCAAGCTCAAGAACACCGATCCCTTGCTCATGGAGTGCTTGTGCTACTCCAAGAAGAAGAAGCCCCTTGTCAGAGAGATCAGTCTCTGTGAGTGAACCCTAGTTTCGATCTATTCAGATTGTTCCAAAGAACTTCTGCTGACCTTTACTGTCTCTCCCTAGCCGAGGGCATCTGGGTCTATGATGGTGCCATCGGATGCTACCAGGCCAATTGGTGCAAGACCCCCGGCATTGGCAGCTACTAAGCCTAGGATGTACCGATTCATCCGCTCAAGCGCGTTATGAGGGATGAAAAAAATCGGATGGAAGCATCGTATCATGAAGGAACCGTATTAAGGAGTGAATTGTGAACAGAATGCAAATACAGTTCATCAGCCGGGCTAGATAGGCATGCATGATAGATTCGGCCATCCAAGAATCAAAGCTTACTGCGGAAGACATAAGCATCACAAAATGCATTCCGACATGCACATCTGCAACAGAGAACAAGCTCTCTCTCTGTTGGGCCGCTGAAGGCGTCCAGCAGGTGGGTGTGATAAGCTTAAAATCAGTAAGCATAGTGTCCTGTCGCACAACGAACAGCACAAGTTACCCATCACAGCTTCCAGTCAAAGGCTTCACATGTAGGCCGGAATCTCCAGGAAATTCAAGCAGATCAAAGTGTGTTTGTGATAGTTATACTACCCACCCTCCTCATATGCTTCCAAATCCTTCAGCATCATCTTCAAATCTACGTAATCACCAATCATACCACAAACTTGCCACCACATCCACCACACATCTCCTCCGAGGCCTCTACCTTGGCATCAGGGCCCAGGTGCTCCTGCGCGATCTTGACAACCTCCTTCGCAACAAGGCAACGGAGACCGCAGACAGCACAAGCCCGCGAGATGCCAGGTGCGAGAATGGCGAGACCGGTCGCTGCACAAGTGGCTGTTCGAAGTCAGTAAGTCAGTCGTCAAACAAGAAGACAACACAGAAGACACAAGCAGCAAAGAAAACAAAAACAAAGTACTTACCAAAGATGTGCCCCTTTTCACAAACCGACTCTTTCCCCTCATCCTTCAAAGAAGTCTGGCAAAAGACGCACCGCTGCTGCTTCTTGACCTCCTCAAACCTCTTCCTCAACGAGACGTCTCTGGCCCTCGCCCCCTCCCCGAACCCAAGCGTGCCAGGAACGGCGGGGCCGCCGGCGTACATCCAATCCCACATCTTGGCCTCGGTGCTCTGTTTCGCCCAAAACCCCTCGTTCTTCTCTCCGCCGGCAATTTCATCCACATCAACCTCCATTTCATCGCCCGACGGAGGCAGCGCCGCCACGGCGCTGGAACGCCCACCAAACATGACTTTCGTCTTGACAGACTTCTCCGGTTTCTGCGTGCTGTGCTGCGAGACGAGCACGGCACTCATGCCACCCGCCGGCGACATGGTCATGCCCCACATACGTACCCGGTGCGGGTGAATCTGCTCGCCGGCGTCCTCGGGGAGATCAAAGTCGTCATCGTCCGAGTCGGAGTCCTCGCCAGAAGCGACGGACTCGGCATCACCCCCCGCTGCGCCCACGCCGCGGCTGAGCATGGCGACGGGGACGGAGAGCTTGACGGTCGAAGAGATTGTCTCGGCCCATTTGGGGAGGGTCCCAGTGGCGGAGGAAGAAGAGGGATCGCCGACGCTTTGTTGGAACCAGTTGTCGTTTGTTGCTGTGGCGGAGAGGCGGACGAGGGAGTAAGTGGGCGCCTTGCTCTGTTTCGATAAGTCGGGAGGATGGATCATGAGGCCTAGCAGAGCACTATTTAACGCCGGAAGACTGTGGGAATAATCGGAGGGATGCTTACTCATGATAGGGTTCGTTGCATCGGGCAAGGTTGTGTCTTCAGGAAACGTTGTGTTACAAACGCTCGTGGCATGAAGCTCCTTGGCGGTACCTTCCGACCCGTTGAGTGCGACCTGGAAGGGTAGAGCCTTGAACGGAGAGGCGATAACGCCGCGGCAGACCTTCGCTCCGTCGCGATCCCAGATGGCTTCCTCCCATTCAACGAAGGCGTCGGCCAGGAGGTTCGTGCAGATGCCGGTGAGGTCTGCTTCCTCCACTGCGAAGTCGAGGCCCGCGCCTCGTGCCCACTTACTGGGTATCGTAATCCTGCGGAAGCCAACGTAGTTTCTGGCACAGTACGCCAGAACGGCGGTCCTTGAGCCATCGGAGCGAAGCCAGGGGCTCCATTTCAGGGAGAATGCTGAGGTGTAGGGGATGTAATCGGGGTCCATGATCTAGGTGCCGTTAGCTACTTCCAAATCTCGCGAAGTTCGCAAGCACCACTCACATTGATACTCGGGTGCGGCCCTCTCGCGTCAAACCTCGCGAGCTCCTCGACCTCCCAGATATGTGATCTAGCATCCGACTCATCGTCGAGCTCGTTCGGGAGGTAGTACTGCACACTTAGCACGACAACCTCCTCCTGATCCGTCGCGTACGCCATCAGAGCCTGGCCGGGACCCAGATACTTGGCCCACGAGAACGACCGCACCTTGTCCTTTGGCAGATACGCCCCGTCCTCGCTGCCGGCATCCGGAAGCGGCAGGTTCGCCCCGACGCCCCAAAGAATCCTCCAGTCCCTGAAATTTCTCATCCGCGCCCCGAGGTCCACCATACCACCGCCGCCCTCACCAAAGACGAGCAACGCGCCGCTCGTCAGCATCACCGCCAGAACAGCGCGCAGGTTTCGCCCCAGTCCCGCGGGCGACCACTCGATCGCGACAACCTGGTTCAGAGAGGCTCCGTAGCCCGTGACGGTGCCTGAGCCGACGCCTTCGAAGGCCGAGGACAAGTCCTCCGCGACACCGCCAGCTGATGTGGCATAGTCGTCATCGTACGTGGGCGGAGCAAGGTCCTGCGCGGTGAAGAGCGCGGCGTTCATGCGCGGGTCAGGTTTTCGGGATGTTGGAATGCGGAGGATGTAGGTGTAGAACTGCTGACGGGACGTCTTGCTGCCGTCTTGAGCGTCAGCGACGGCCGCTGCAGCCGCTAGGCCCGCGGGGTCCTTCTCTGCTGCTTCCTGGGCGGCATGGTCCTTGGGAGCGGATGGCTTGTTGGCTGTGGTCGTTGACGTCGGCTCCTCTGGCGTTGGGAACTCGGGGAGGAAGACGTGGATCGAGTCGTCGGCGGCAACGGCGAGCTCGGCGTCGCAGGAGAAAGTGAGCGCGTGGCTCGTCAGAGGTCGAGATTTGAGGGTGAGTGTCTTGAGGGGTGGAATCTGCAAACCCGCAATGTGTGTCAGCGGTTCATCATAGGCCAAGAAGTTTGGGTCGAGAGCTTTTGCGAGGGTCTCGAAGTAGTCCATGACTTTCAGCTTGAATCGTCTGAAGATATGCTTCAAAGAATAATTATCCTGTGCAAAGCTTTCGCAATGGGAGCTTCAAAGTTGACGACGAGTCTCATCCACGACATGCTCAGCAGATGAGGTGAGTCTCATGGAAAAACACATGAGCGCATGATGGGGTCAAAGGGAGATATAGTAAGGTGTATGGACGAATTTTCCGATTCAGATGTTGTGATATGAGGCGAAAACTCATTCATCTGTCACTTACAAGAGGTTACAGGCAGGTGGAGGATACGAACATAAATGCGCATGGAAGGTTGAAAGCCAAGAGGCCGACAGGGAAGGAGCACCGCAGGCAAGACACATTGAGAGGGCTACTACACTGACCTTTGATTTATCCATTTTCACAGACTGTAGGATGCTTACGGACCTCCATGAAGGATACCGTGGAGGCGTTGTGCGGTGGTCAAACGCATTGGATTGACACAAGAGACAAGATTTTCGAGTGAAATCCTCGGTGAAAAGTTCGGTGAGCGAAAGGTGAGAGACCCAGAGAAACCTGACTGGAAATACTCCGGGTAAACGTCAACATCGCATCCTCAGAGTAAGGTGTTTACAGCATCACGGCAAATCCGCCACCATGTTTCGATTCAAATGTTTGTTCATAAAAACGGACACTGATATTTTCTAGATTAAATGCAGACTACTCAGACCTCAACGTCGCTAATAGACGAGGTGCATACCATGTCATCAATGTAGGTACTCCCTTCCCTGTCCCACCAAACGCCATGCTGAATGCAACATCATACAAGTCAAACGAAGACACAAAAGGTACAAGAAAGGCAAAAAGACGATTATGCCTTCACTGTGGCATGGCCGTTTTGACCGACTGGCGTCTTAGTCTCGTCTTCCGCCTTCTTCGTAGTCTCAAGGTACGACCCCAAGACCCACAGAAGGGCGCATCCAGCCAAAGCGGTGGCGCCAACAATCTTCTTCTCCCACCAGTTGTCGTTCGTCAAAGGCTTGGCCATCTTTACCCTCTTGGCCTGCGCCTTCGCATTCGGCTTCTGAACTTTAGCCACGTCCGTCAACGACGCATTCTTCGCTGCGGCGTCGGCCTCCTCGGCCCGTCGCTTCAACGCGGCAATCTTCTGGCTCAGCTCCAACAGCTCCTCGTCGAGGACCATGCTCTTGGCCCCATCAACCTCGACATTCTGCACGTTGCCGAAGAAGTCGGTAATGCGACGGCTGCGGGCGGCGTCGGCGCCACCTGGAAACAGGTCGTAGCGCACGCCCGCGTTGGAGTGGATCTTCTCGTAGGTGTAACTGTCGAAGAGCTCGCCAACCGTCTTCTTGGAGCTCAGATCCTGGACTTGCGACTCTAGGAACTCGAGGTTGTAGTACGTGTACCGGTCGATGACGGCCACGCCGACATCGTTGTCAGCGTGGTGTGAGTATGATGACTGGTCGAGCTCCGAGGAGCCGGTGGCGATAATGTTGGGGGAGTAGAGCTTGCTGTACATCGTGTTCGCTTGGCAAGTATCGATCATGAAGAGGATTTCGTGGTATCTAACCAGTCAGCATTCGTCGCAACAACACAGGGGTCCTCTTTGCCTACCTCTTCTTCTCCCACATCTGCTCGAACGCATCAGCAAGATCAAACGCGCCAATCTCCTCGGCGTCCTGGAACTTTAGGAATTTGTTTCCGCCGTGGCCCGTCATGTATACGAGAATGTTGCTTCGATCGTCGGTCAAAAGGCGCTTGCTGCGAGGCATCTCGTCGCCAACACGGTCGGTCAAGAGTCGGATAAAATTTTCGACGGTGACTTCGTAGCCGCGGTAGTCCACCTCGATGTTGTCGCCGTACAGATCGACGGCGCGGTCCGAGTTACTGTAAACGGTTCCGGGGAAGGCGTTGCGCGGGTTGCAGGCCATGTCGTCGGGCAACATCAGGATGATCTGCGAGTCGGGGATGCCGAGGCGCTTGACAGTACGGTAGATGGAGAGCACGTTGGCTAGGTGGCGGTAGTTGAACCAGAACCGCGATGTGCATACTAGGACGGCCCAGTTGCTCGTGTGTTCGGCCAGCACCGCCGGGGCGAGCGTCGCTGCGGCCAGGATAACCGGCAATTGTAGGAGGCGTGAGAGCTTCATGATGGCGTGGGGTTGCGATTCGAAAGTTACGAAAAGAAAAGGAAGATTACAAGGTTGTACAGAGTATGGCAAGGGAGACGATGGGATCGCGTCGAACTAAAGAATGTTGATGAAAGTTCGGCTTGGTCAGGGGGAGCGCCCCGGAGCTTCATCCTGACAAACGTTAGTCAGCCCGTCGCCCACGGCGCGCACAGGCCATTTTGCCCCTCCGACGTATGTACTGTAAGTTCAGTTTTGCTGGTTCCTGTTCATCAACCAGGACATGTGTTTTACCTTTCCGTCCAGCGCAACTCAAACTTTGGTAGACTTGAAATTGAGGTTGAAAATCTTCTCTATAGGATTCAACCCGAACAGTTAAATGTCACTGTATGCCCGCATTTATGATGATGACCGACATTGAGAAATGGCAAGGTACCTCAAGGTACTTGATCATCGGATAGTGACTCCACTCGTGTCTAAATATTAAAGTACATTGTACTTGAGACCCTTACATCCTCGTTTCCTCCCCATCGTTTCCAGGTCGTTTGGACCATTGTGCTCGTCTTGTGCGGTTCATGACAATTTTTGGCTGGGAATTTGAGACCATTTCCGAAGTGGCCGTTTATCGATGCCTATTTCTTCGCCAGAACCCACAGGAACTTGGCATCCTTCTCGTCGTTGATCTCGTCTCTTATAATGACTTCCAAGCCAGCCTCCTTGAGCTGGTTCAGAGTACCCTCGGTCCCCCAGCCGCTCCAGTACATCCAACCCTTGTCATGGAGCCATTTGTCGTTGACCAGACCAGGCAAATCCTCGGCGGCAAAGTTGACAAGTAACAGGCCACCGGGCTTCAGCCACTTTGTGACGCGACGAATCATCTCAGTCTGCTCGTCACGGGGCAGGTGGATGATACTGTACATGCCGATAATGGCGTCGAAGGAGCCCTCGGAGAATTCGAGACCCATCATGTCCCCCTCGACGAAGGTGACGCGGTCGGTGCCGTGCTTGGCGAGGTTTTCCCTGGCCAGCTTGATCTGGGTGCTCGACAGATCATTGGCGGTGACGAAGACGTCCGGCACCGCCAGAAGCCTCTCGGTGACAGGGAGGCCGCAGCCGCAGCCTAGCTCGAGGATGAGCGACATCTGGCCGGACAGCGGCTTCGCGGTAAGGAGTCTCTCCATGAGCTTCTCAAGATACTCGATACGAAACCCCGACTGCTGGATGGTCCAGTCATTGTAGGCTGGGGCGATAGCGTCGTATGAGTCTTTGACACGCGACTTGAGGTCCTCTGAGGCGACTGGGGCCTGGTTGTCCTCTGGGGCTGTCGCCATTCTGTGCTTGTGCGCTTGTTCTTAGATTAAATACCCAAGATGTGTCTAGATTGGTGTGGTTTCCCTAGTGTAAATTAAAGATGCGCAGTGTTTTCTTTATAGCTTGATAATACAAGGAGAAAGGAAAATCAAACCAAAAGGAAGGCACTGATATTCACGATGTCAATACGTGAAGGGCGACGCCGAATGACTCTGAATGTGATAGTACTGGATGCTGAGTGTGGGGTTGTGGAGAGGGAGGGGTTTGGGTGCATCCCTCCACGTTATCCGCAGCCAGCGGGAGGGGGATGTGGCTTTGACCGAACTACTCCCGCTTGGGACTGGACCATCTCGATGAGCTATGTGGCTGGTGAATTGTATGCCTTACTCAATACTGAATGGGACGCAGGTAAGGGTCCACGGATGGAGGAGCCGAGATGGGACGGGGGCCCTGAACTCAACCTGGACGAGCCCGGAGGGTCAAAGTCCGAGGGTGAGTGAGTCCCCGCCGTCTCTGCCGCCGCGCAGGTCGCTGATCCTGATCGACCTGCTGACTTGCGTCAACATCATGCGATTCCTGCCACATATTTTGTTTGGTCTGGCGGACGCCGAAAAGGTTTGGTTGCATCTGACAATGCGCTCATCATTATAATCAACGTTCAATGAATGACTCGACTGGACAGAAGCAGTTGGAGGCGGATCGAATGGAATGCTTGGAGTTTGGGATGAGCCCTGAAAGCCGAGCCGAAGCGTCGAGGAGAGAGAGAGAGAGAGAGTCTCGGGCCGTTGAAGTCTGATTACTTAAGCTTATCTCGCAAAGACCTCAGCACCTGGCATTTTCGGTCATTGTATCGTCCGATTTTTTTCTTTACTCCCCACGTGCCGGCATGAGGTTTGGCGCTAAAAACCGAGAGCGGGACAATCACATGCACAAAAAGTGAGAAACGAGCCTTCTCTTTGCAACCTGCACTGCTGCACCTCCATACGACCACCAGCAGCTACCTAACATGGCGCGAGGGGAGCAACGTCAACGGCAGGCAGCGGCAGACGCAGAGCGGGACCCAGTCAATGAAAGCCAACTACGACCCCTACCTATCTGCCTTCGACTGGGGGAAAATGAAGACTCATCTCCAACGGCTGACGCGCCTGGCGTAGCAACAAGCGACAGCTAGCTGCAGCGCTCCAGCAGCAACTGTACAGTGACATTTACGACTTTCAGTACCTACCCCTCGATGGATCATCATTCCCCCTCCCTCATGTGTTCTAAGCCTATCACTCGCCGAAGCCTCTGTAACCCCCCCTTCGTTGACACATTCGGCAACACCACCACCATTGGCCCACCGCCCAAACCCATGCTTTCTTCTGGCCTGGATGAAAGGGTCTCTGTCGTCGGGGGACTCGTCCAAACAACACATCAAACCAAATCAAACTTGTCATGTCTGGCACGCCCCTGTCCTTGCATCATCATATGTGATCGTTTTGTAGCAAACAAAAATAAACATGCCTGCCCCGCTCCGCTGCTGCGCGCTGCACCCGGAGAAAGTAGTCCATCCCACAAGACACATCAGCAGAGCACAACTGCGACAGCGCTTGGTACCGTGTGCTTTCCTTTGTTTGTTCTGCGACCTGCAACCCGCGAAATGCGAACTGCGAACTGCGAACTGCGGCCCACGACTGGACCAAACAAGCCTAGGTAGACAAGACTCTTTCTCTGCTCTGGCCTGCAGGGTCCGATCGCAATTTACAGATAACATCCTCGAGCTATCCGCACACTGCAGTCAGTCTCCAACCGAGATGCTCTAATTCCCCACGACATCTCGCACTCCACCGGCCGCTGACCGACCCTGAATCGAATCTGGGTCCAACGGTCTCCATCCAGTTCCAATCTCTTAGCGCTTGCGAAGTCGGTGTCAAGTGGCCGGAGAGGGGCACCAGACACCGGATGACTGACGCAAAACTCGTGGCAGAATTTCTGGAATCCCGCTCACTCCGTCGCTTACCTTTTGTTGCCTTTGCCTTTACCTCTGCCTCTATCTGGGCGCACTTCTTGATTACTCAAACCTTTTCACAATCGTTCCGACCCCATTCCTGAAAATTCTGGCGTACAAGAACCTGAGCGTACCTTACGCGGCGTCCACCGAATCATTAAACCTGCAGGCGCCTCACGGACGGCCCTGGCCCTTCCTCGCCCCTTCGCGCTCTCGTGGTCCTCCGCCGCCGCCGGGCCAAAGCTTATTTTGCCAGTCCAAGCCATCCGATCCTCTGGGTCTGCTGGTGTCTGCTAGCCGCATCTCCGACCGTCATTTTTTTCACCCTCCGTCCGTTTTCTTTCGATACTAGACGTGTCACGTACGCCATTGGTCTTCCACCGAATACCTCCAATCCTGTCTCTGTACACACTCTGAGTGGGCATCTGCATCCTCACCCGCGTTGCCGACAACATGGGGCGCCCGCCCGCGTACATTTTTGTGGTCAGGTAAGCCGGCTTTTCACCTCGCCTGTTCAGTGTCATGGGAGGCTGACAAAACTACAGGCATGGTGCTCGTCTGGACGCCGCCGACAAAAAGTGGCATCTCACTTCTCCAACTCCCTACGACCCTCCTCTGACCTACGGCGGCTGGCAACAAGCAAAGGCCCTCGGAATCCGCATCGCGAACATCCTCCGACAGGCTGAAGCAGATGGGATCGCAGACCCAAAGCTCTCCAACGACCGCAACGGGTCCGCCGACTCCCAGAGAAAACGACGCAAGTTCAAGGTCGTCCTCCACAGCTCTCCGTTCCTGCGATGTGTCCAGACATCTGTCGCCATCAGCGCTGGCCTGGCCCAGGCGCCTCCCGCCGGTACTCCCTCATACCCGATGCCCTCGCCCAGCGCAAACCCTTCCGCCTCCCCCTTCATTCTCCCGACTTCCGTATCCGATGAAGTCTACCCGTCGCCCGCCGATGCGAATGACAACAAATCTGGGTCTTCCAAGAAGAAAGTCAAGAAGGCCATCCTCCGGCTGGATGCGTTCCTTGGCGAGTGGCTGTCCCCGGAATACTTTGAGATGATTACACCGCCGCCTGGCTCCGCCATGATGCTGGCTGGTGCAAAGGCAGATCTTCTGCGGCGGGAGAATATCAACGCTCATGAACAGGCTGTTGAGCATTCCCATCACCATGCCCACTCTGTTGGTCAAGCCCAGAGTCAACTTTGGAACAGCCCCAAGTTTAGACCCGCCCCCGAGCGGTCCGGCTCGATCGACTCGGACTCACCGTCCATTCTTGGTCTCGAAAACGTCTCCTCCATGGCCGGCGCCCTGCCGCGGAGCCGCGCGGCTAGCTCAGCTAGTTCCTCGAGCCAGCGCGTTCGCTTTGCACTGCCAGATCCTGCCAACCCCAACGACGGATATGTCGCCCCGAGTCCCAACTATGCTATTTCACCAAGCTCCAAGATCCCCGATGGCTACGTGGCGCACGCGCGGGATGCTTGCGTTTCTGTCGACTACCAGTGGGACTCGATGAGAGAGCCTCTGGACTGGGGCGATGGCGGCAAGTACGGCGAGGAGTGGACGGCCATGCACCACCGCTTCAGGAAGGGCATTCAGAGGCTGGTAGACTGGTACACCACGGCCGAGCGTCCCGCTGAGATGGTCACCAAGACGGTGAGGCCGGCCCAGAACGGCGACACCGAGTGTGCTATTGACGATGAGGACGACGACGACATTGAACCAGTGGTCATTCTTGTTTCTCACGGTGCCGGATGTAACGCTTTGATCGGTGCCATCACACACCAGCCGGTCCTCATGGATGTGGCGATGGCTTCCTTGACAGTCGCCGCTCGAAAGCCCGGCCGCGACTCCGAGCCCTCGGGGCTGGATACTCCAATGTCAGAAGTAGACATGGATCCAATGTCTGGCACGAAAGGCCTGGTTCCCGTCCACCACTACTATGACTTGAAGATGTTTGCGAATACGGATCATCTGCGGCAACCTGCCTCCGCCACCCATAACTTATCCAGAGCCCCGTCCACGGCCTCGAACCACTCACAAAACGGTCAATCGCACCCACGGGGCCGCGTTCCGACTGTGAACTCTTATACGCCTAGCCCAATCACTTTCAACCCTGACTCCTTTGCCTTTCCGGGCAGTCGAAGCAACTCGGCGAACGCGAGCCTGGGGAGCATGCGCCGCACAACGCACAATGCATACTCTTTGCCTAGGACTCCGGCGCTGAACACGACTGGAATCACGGTTGGAAGTGGCGCCACGAGCTTCACGAAGCCTTCACCGACACTCTCTGTTGGGCTATGGTCGCCAATCACGCCGCAGAAGGAGACGGACGAGGAGGATGAAGAGGATGACATCTTCCCTGACTTTGACCACCGTAAGAAGCTGGCCGCTCTCTCTAAGCCTAGTCAGGAGGTTGTCAAGCCTCCTACGCCAGAGAAGAAGGAGCCGCAGTTCGGAGGCCCTGCAAAGGTTCCCCATAGATTACAGGAGATCTCCCGACCTACCTCGAGCGACGGCACCGATGAGGAAAACAAGATTCCTCAGCTGGGCACGTTCGGGAACAGAGGTCTCTGGGGGCGCCGCGCCCTCTGGGAGAGACGGAGGTTATGCGCGACATGACGACGTCGAAGCGGCGGTGGACCGTTAACGAGCGCGCCTAGGGTCCGCAGCTCAGCACAGGAGATGCGTGCATGCATAGCGATGCGAAACGGGTAGAATGACCACAGTCTGATGAGCCCACGATATTGCAAAAATTGCAAGCAGTACAGCATAGCGTGAAAGTGGTACAACCACCGTACACAGATACGAAACAGCACCGAGACGTATATTTTGGGCGGCGTAGGACAACATCTCAACTTTTTTCTCACTTTTGCATGGCGCGGTCGACACCAAGGGGGTTGAAAAGGTTGCGGGCGGATCCAAACATGACATGTATCTTTTTTTAATAGCACAGGAGGGACAAAAGCACCCGGGGGAGGCTGTCTTTTTCTTTTTCTTCATCATCTCCAAATTACAAACCCGACTCTCATGAAGCATCATAGCATAGCCGTTGTAACCAGAAAAGCGTCTCGCATGACCGTTGGATGTAATAAGTATATAGCAAGGCATTCTGATTCAGGGTAGTTATAAAGTCGGCTCCGCTCTTCTATTTTGATGTGACGTGACAAAAGGGAAGAAACTCGAAAATGAAGCGTGTAAAAAAGAATAAATCTCTCACGAGTGCCTCCGTCAAAACGCCCGTTGTAAGTAGTAGTCTTGCACCCTTCGAACCATCTCCCTCAGCCTCGTTCGCCCATTCCACCCACATCATTCAGGCTCGTCCCCAAGTCCTTCTTCTTCTTCTTCTTCTTCTCCTGGTCGTTTAACCAAAGGCCTTGTTCATGGCCTGGTGCGCCAGCTCGACACCCAAAAAGGTGGCGGCGTTGGCCGGCACGGCTCTTGCGAGCGCGGGCCCGAAGCCGGGGAAGAAGGCCTTGACGCCGCCGCGACCGTAGACCTCCCGCACGACGCCGCCGAGCGTGACGTTGCCCTCGGCGGTCTGCAGGCGCGACTTGACGGTGTCGACGGGGAACACGGGAATCCACATGGCGACACCAGCGGCGGCGCCGGCGGCCGTGATGGCGAGCAGGCTCAGCTCGCCGGACGGCTTGCCCGTGACGGGGTCCTTGGGCGTCAGGCGGCGCTTGATGTACTCGTAGGCGGCGAAGTAGGCGGCGCTGCCGGGGCCGTCGCGGGCGAGGGTGGCGGCGCTGCCGCGGAAGACGGAGCGCAGGCCGCCCTCGGCGTATAGCTGGCGGACGACGTCGAGGCCGCCGGCGTACTTGGGGGCCTCGCCGGGCTTCAGGCGCTGGGACTGGACCTGGAGGATGACCTTGACGCGCTCAAAGGGAGCCGTGATGGCGGTCATGGGCACGGCGGAGAAGAAGCCGGCCGCCGAGACCTGGGCGATGGAGAGAGGGGCCGAGGGGTCGGACGAGGAGGAGCGGACGAGGGACTTGCCCACGTCGTAGCCCCAGAAGGATACAGCGACTGCGGTGCGGGTTTGGGGTCAGTCCGGGTCGTTCATTCTGCGCAATCTGAGGGAGGGAAGGGAGGGGGAGGGTAACGTACACATGGGCGTGACACCGACCAAGGGCGCCGAGACACCGGCGTACAGGCCCCTCCGCAGGCCATCGCGGGCGATGCTCTTTTTGACGACGTCGATGGCCGAGGAGTAGACGCCCTTGTCGGCGGTCTGCAGGCGGACCTTGACGAGGTCGAAGGGGTGGCCGACGACGACGGCGCAGACGCCGCCGAAGCCGCCGGCAGCGAGGGAGCGGAGCTGAGAGGCTAGGCCGGAGGCGGCGGCCTTCGTGTCGGCCTTCAGCTCGTCCTTGGACTCGGGGATGTGCGGGATCTTGTCGGCGATGGGGTTCGGGAGGGTGGTTTGGAGTTTGGCGTTGAGGGTCGTGGTGGCTTCCGAGGTTGAGGGCGCCATTGTGTCGGGGGTGGTGGGAGGGGGGGGGGGGGGGGGGCGGATGTGATTAGGGAGATGGGAGGATGGAGAAGAAGATGAAGAAGTGATGTTCTCGCTATGGAGAACGCGGGAGGGGGAAGAGGGTATTGGGTGGCGGTGGTGGAGGAGGAAGAGGAGGGAAGTCCGGGGGAAAGGGAGGTTTCACGTGCTGGCGATTTCAATCGTGGTGTTTTGTGGTGCTCTGCGCCGTAGCTCCTAGGGAGGCAACGTCAATGGTCCCGATCCGAGTCCCGTGCGGTCCGTTCCTGGTGCGAGGTGCTCGACTAGCGGAGGGAAGCTATCGTGCGTGCGGGAAAGGGGGAAGGAGTCGGTTCGGTCGTCCGTGGAGGCCGTGGATTTCTGCGCCGGTGCGCCAGTGAGATGGTGAATCGAGATGGGAGGGAAGCTGGGCGTTGAGCTTCTACGTCACAGCGAGCCTCGGCACGTCCGCTCCAAATGGGTCCCCACTTGTAGCCGGAGTAGGTACGGGGTCTGGGGGGATTCAGCGTTGTGTGATCCACTGGGTTGCTCCAGTTATTGGAGGGGGGTGAGATGGATGCCGCTGTCTCTGGCTTGTGATGTTCTGTTTGCGGGCAGAGTTTCTGTTCAAGAGACGCGCGGGAGTTGAGGATGTGCAACAGTTCTAGAAGGAAGGCTGGTGCAACTGACTAAGAGCCCCAAAAAGGAAAGTTCCCCCCAAGAGACAACTTTTGAGGGAGCTCATCCCGGCGCGCTGGATGAAACTGTGAGGGTGACTTCCTGGTGCAACTCGACCGGTTCAGCGCTTGCCGCAATGCTGCCTCGGTCGTTCGGCTCATTGCGGTGCAGCGCGAATGCTCCGGTGCGCGGGGCGGGCGGTCTGGGACCCTGGGGGACAGTTTGGGGGGGGAACCTCGCACTTGGGGCGAGGGGACCTGGCCTAAACCGGGGCCCTGCTCTAGCGGGGAACGTGGCGCTGCGCTGTCGACCTGGAGAAAACATGCACATGTCGTGTGCGACAGCCAAAATATTCCCTGGATGCGCGCCCCATGCTAGCCAGTCGTCCGTAGCTTTGTGCGTCTTCAAGGGCACATTTCCCATCTTCTGGTTGCGCCCATCGTCGGCTCATGATCGTGCGATCTCAAATGTATGGATGATGGATAATGGATGCTGACGTGGGCGGTAGATGGGACGAAAGTCAATTCCATGAAACTCCCAGTTTTTCCCATGTGACATTCCATCACGGGCTTGATGGTATAATACAACAGAGGATTCAACTACATGATCTGTACTCTGTACGCTCTGTCTTGAGCACCAGGTAAGCAGGACCCAATCCCACAAGGGCGTCGACATGCCAAAGAGAGTCTCGCAGTCAACAGCAAGACACATTTAGTCTCCTGCTCGCCCTTGACGACCCCTCACTCAATACCTCGTCAACACAAACCCGCGGGGTAACAGCATTTTCCCCTCGGGTCACCGCTTACCGTGACCTACGTCCCGTAATCTGCAGCGTATTGTGCTCTCTTTTAACCTCAAGATTATGTAGCCCGCGCCCGCCATCCATCTCAGCCGCCTGATCCGGCACAATTCAAAGCACCCAATCTCATTCTCACTAACCCACACTCGAATGAGCCCCCCGGTCTTGTCTGCACGTCAAGTGACACTCTTGATCCCCCTCCCCACATCAAACACAGGCTGCGCCGGGCGGACGGAGGTGGGAATAAGGCAGAGCCCACACCACCAAGGCCTTCTTTAACAACAGCCTGACGCGGGGTGACGACTGTGGGGCTGGTTGACTCCGTGGTGATGTGTCATAACCCTAGGACATCGCTCGAGTGACATCTTGTCACCACCCACAAAAACCACCTCACGCTGCGTCTTCCACCACCATCAATTAGAGTTAGCTGCAACGTCAGGTCTTGGTCTTAAGGGTATCTAGATTTTCCATTGCCGTGCGTGCGGAAAAGTTTTGTGCGCCCGTCTACTCGTACAAGTCTCTGAATGGCTGTCGCGATGCCTCCCATGATGTTGAGTTCCTGTGTATGAACGTCCCCAGACTCCCCCAAAAATCCGAAGAAACAAAACACCCCAAGCCGGATGAGAATGGGGAACAACGCCATCAGCATAGTGGAGAGAATGTCCAACTCCTATGCCTCGCGAACCCCCTTTCCCCAAGCGGGGGTCCTCTATCACCAAGCCTCTATGCGGTTCGTCTTATTCCCCAGTCCCGCTGTCTAATCCACGAAAAAAACAAAAGGGTACACGGACCAGACCTCTCTCAGACCCGCCTCGCGTAGACGTTGTGATGCGCCAATGTCTCGACAATGGTCGGAACGGGCGCCACTGACGGCTCGCTCTCCTAAAACGTCCTCTTGAGCGGCGTCGTAGCCAGCCCCGTCGACCGTCCCACTCCGCACCAGCAGCTGGCGTCTCCCTCCCTTTCGACCTGGACCACAATGTCCATCGAGTTCTTGAGGAGATACTCCCTCACCCGGTCCCGAACTTCGTCCAGACTCGCGCCCCGGCCCGCCACCACGTGCACAATTCCCTGCAGCTTGTCGCCCGAGTCCTCGCTGCTCCGATCGTCCATCCAGAACTTGGGCACAGAGTAGTTGACGACGCCCTTCTGCTGTAGGATCCCCGCGAGCGTGTTGCGCAGGTTATACTCGACGTCGTCGGGGACGTTGAGGAGGAGGTTGCGCGCAGAGGACTTGATGAGCGGGACCGACGCGAGGAAGATGAGGATGGCGATGGCGCAAGAAGCGAGTGGGTCCCAGAACGTCCAGCCCGTGTAGTACGTCAGGATAGTCGACAGCACCACCGAGGCGCTTCCCATCGTATCAGCCAGAACATGCAGGAATATGCCCTCCATGTTGTCGTTGTGATGCGAGTGTGCGTGACTATGCTTCTTCCCGTGCGAGTGGTCATGCCCGTGGTCGTGTTCGTCGTGCGAATGCGAGTGGCTGTGGCCGTGATCGTGGCCATGATGATGGTGACCGAAGCCCCAGAGACCCAGCAGATTGATGACACCGCCCAGGAAGCTGACAATCAAAAGCTCTCTCAGCCGGTGGAGTTCCTGGCCCTCCCATATCCGCTCAAAGGCCTCTACAATGATTTCAACGCTCAACAGCCTGGTATCTGTTAGTTTCCATGCATTTTATTCCATGGTGTAGAACCTACATCAGCAAGATGCCATTGGCGAAACCACTCAGCGTCTCGATCTTTCCCAGTCCAAAGGGAAACCGCTGGCTTTGGGGCCACTTGCTCGTGACCGCGGCGCAAAGGCCGACGAAAAGGGCAAAACAGTCGAAGAACATGTGGATCGTGTCGCTTAGCAGGCCGAGGGAGTCGGTGACGTAGCCGTAGAAAGCCTGTACGCCCATGAAGCCGAAGTTGAGACTGCGGATGTAATGTCAGTTGGGGCACGACCAGTATTCATACCAGGTAGCTCACGTCATGAAGTAGAAGATCCTTCTTGAGTCCTTCTCTACGAGGATAGTGTGGAGAACCGGAATCGCCGGCGTGTACTTCAGCAGAACCCTCGTGAATAATGATGGCTTCGTGTGATCGTGGCCAAGGGAGTGGGCATGCGAATGGCCATGATGATCGTGTCCATCGCAATGTCCGTGGTCGTGGTCATGGTCATGGCCGTGTCCGTGGTCGCGGTCGTGGTCGTGGTGATCTATTGTCCTGTCCAGAGGCTGGAATGTCGCCGAGAAAGACCCAGTCGTAGGCGTCAACAGCTGGCGCCCGCTCGGTGTGGTGTCTGTTTTCCAGCCGTCCATTGTCGCAAGCGATTGAGGCAGCTCTTTTTCTCGAGGAAGGGAGGATTGGCTCGAGTTCGCGCGGTAGTGCGAATGACCGCCGTGGGCATGAACGGTGTGACTGTGTGACCGATCATGATCGTGTGCGTGGCCGCTGCTGGTCGAGTCGTGGCTTTGGCTGTGCGTATGCAACCCGCCGTTGGACATTGTTGACTTCAAGGCATGAAGGGACGGCGGCGAGTGGGAGTGGGAGTGCATGTGGTGATGATGGGCGTGGGGAAGGGCAGAGGATGGCAAGGCGTAAGACGAGGCCATGTTGACTGCGGCGCGTCGTAAAGGTCGATCTGGGACCCAGATCCGGGGTCGGGATTGGCGTCGCTGTCGCTATCGGCGTCGGCGGGTACGGGGCGAGAAAAGGGCGTCTCTCGTCCACTATGAAGTGTTTTCTCTGGGTCGTTCTCGTTTGTCTCTCCACCGAGGACCCGTTGATTCGAGATCTTTACCAATATCCCCCTATGGTGGGCAGCCCCGAGTCATGGGTTGGAGGTGATCCGCGGTGTACGTTTTCTCTCCGGCGTCTCGACGACGGCAATGACGAGAGATGACAGTGAGTATGCAAATTGTAGAGGGGTGTCGTAGATTGACGTGTCGTGGAACGTCCAACGCCGTGGAGCTGGAGAGAGGAGAGAAGCGGGAGTCGTGTGCCCGCCGTGGTATAGTACCTAGGGCCGATGGCGGCAGCGGCAGCGTCGACGGTTCAGGGGACCTGCACAGGCTAAAAGACCGGAATGGAGTCGCCCCGTCAATGACGTTGCGCCGCAATCCCGACGCTGGGCTGCGAGTCTTGGGGAGGGGAAAGACGGGAGATTGGATCGTCGACGGACGTGCTAGTGAGTCGCACAGACAATGCTGGAAGCGGCGGATGCAGACAGTCAGTCAGTTGGCTTTGGACCAACGTAGGTTCGACTGGAGAAGGTGTTCTGAAAGGCAAACTGCAGAGAAGCACCTGGTTTAAAGTGAACAACCAGCAGCCACAAGCAATTACCCAAGACGTCAGTCTATCAAATGTGGGATGCCAGCGTTGTTGTGTGTTTTTTTTGGGCCGAACCCACGGGATGCATGGTATGCCGGGTTGTGCCTCCTTTCAGCGCCTTCAGATGAATCTCCCGCCTTGTCCCAAAGAGGAATCCAGCAGTCAGCCCCTGCAGATTTCTCCGTGTGGGGAGGAGAAGTTGGCGGCACGTTCGTTGTGACAGTGTTTGTGATTCGCCATTGGAATTAGACAACCATCAGGAGAGGGGGCGGAACGCTTGGCTGCTGCCGGGCTGCTAGGAGCTGGCTGCATAAAGTTGCCCATGCAGGCTAGCAAGCCAGCAGGCGTAAAGCAGAGACACGCAGGTAGGTGGGTAGGTAGACTACCTACAGCCCCGATCCAAGGCCCCGATAATCTACGATGGGATGGCTACGGAGAAAGCGGTGAGGTGGCTAACACTTGTTATCGCACGCATGCTACAGTACACTCTCTGGACAGACAATGTATGGCTCCAGCCCCATCGCGACATGTTTCCCCCTGGGCAAGCCATGCCTGTCTGAGAATTTCGTCTCCTGCTTCCAACGAGACCCCCAGGCATTAACGACTTTTGCTTTTTTTGTATTTTGGCTCAGGCTTCTGGCGGTCTGTGTCGGTTTTGCATGTGCGGCAGCTGGTTTTCCATTGATTGGGTGACGAAAAGACGGGTCGAGTCGAGTGTTCCTTTTTAAGGCACAGGGATGGAATTGTGAAGATTATGAAGACTGTGAAGAGCATTTTAATGCAGATTGACGAAGCTCCCCGGGTGTCTCTTGCATGTTCTTGCATGTTCTTGCAAATTGGGAAAAGGGACGTACCGAGCGTCCGTCTTATCGTCCACGTGACATTTCCACTCCCACTCTCCGAAGCCTTGCTATCGGGCGCAACGACCCCTGATTGGCGCCACCGTTGCAACATCGCAAAGCTCACCCCAAGTTGGAAGGCGCAAACCAGGACGACCTCTTGGAAGGAGGGGGGTCTAGCCCAGTCAAGCAGCTTCAAAAAGTGCTCCCAGTCTTGGGACCTGGACAAGAGGCCATCGTCGGTCACGCGATAGTCTAGGCAATTGCCTTTTTTTTGTCCCCTTTCTTTCTACATTCTCGTTGAAAACCCCCCAAAACAGAGGCCCTTCCCCCGCCATTCATCCACCATCCTAGGCCCCTCATGCGCTAAGACGGTATATTGCAACTTCAGATGACAGGACGGGCCAGGTTGCATAACCGATACCACCACATTCAAGGGCTGACGATCGTCTTGAAACTCCACTACGATTCTCATTACCACTCCCGACCGGCTGCCTCAGCTCACGCGACACATCTTCGCGCGCACCCGCACGCTTAACCGTCGCCCCTCGCCAACATGTCGGTGGTGCCTCTCGTGTTCTCTGTCCTTGCTGGCATCGTCACTACTCTCATCGCCGCCCTTGGCATCAACCTCTTCACGCGCCTGCTTCCAACCCGTTACCACGCAGCCGAGAACCCTAAAGATGACCACATCCAGATCTTGGTGCTGGGCGATATAGGCCGCAGCCCTCGGATGCAATACCATGCGCTGAGCGTCATGAAGCATGGAGGAAAGGTCGACCTCGTTGGGTACAAGGAAACGGCCCGCCATCCGGAGCTTGTTGGCAATGAGCGGGTTGCGCTGTACCCTCTACCTCCTCTTCCGACTGTATTCAAATGGAACACATTGCCGTTTCTCATCAACAAGCCTGCCAAGGTGATCTGGCAAGCTTGGTCCATCTTTTACGTTCTGGCCTACACGGCGCCCCCAGCCCGGTGGATCATTATTCAGGTATGTGAGTCGCCATCTCATCATGTACACGTCTGACTCTTACAGAACCCCCCGTCTATCCCGACCCTGCACTTGGCTCTGCTTGTGTCTCTGCTGAGGGGAAGCCACCTCCTCATTGACTGGCACAACTATGGCTGGTCCATCATGGCCACCGGCCGCAGCCAGAAGAACCCTTTAGTATGGCTTTACAAGAAGTACGAGACCTACTTTGGCAGGATCGTGCCCACCGCCAACCTCACCGTCACCGACGCCATGGCGCGCCAGCTCAAGGAGAAGCCCTACAGCAACAAGAAGCCCATCTTTACTCTGCACGACCGCCCGGCCGAAGTGTTCCAACCCATCGAATCATCCGATGCTCGCCTCGCTTTTCTCTCACATCTCAAGGAGACCAAAGACGTTGCTCAGAACATCATCGACGGCACTACACGTCTCATCGTCAGCAGCACCTCCTGGACACCCGACGAGGACTTTGGTTTACTCCTAGACGCCCTCGTCGCCTACGCCCACCCCGAAGAAGCCGTTACCGCAACCGGCGCAGGCAGGCCCCCTATCTTGGCCATCATTACTGGCAAAGGGCCCCAAAAGACCGAGTACGAAGAAAAGATCAAGAATCTCCGCCTCGAGGGCAAGCTTCCTGGCGTCACGATTCTGACCGCCTGGTTGTCCACCCGCGAATACGCTACGCTCCTCGCCTGCGCCGACCTTGGTGTTTGTCTGCACATGTCTAGCTCCGGCGTCGACTTGCCGATGAAGGTCGTTGACATGTTCGGCTCGGGTCTGCCTGTGGCGGCATACTCTGCGTACGAGAGTTTCGCCGAGCTGATCAAGGAGGGCGTGAACGGATGCGGTTTTGAGACGGCCACAGAGTTGGCCGAGGTCTTGGTTAGGCTGCTAAATGAAGGTGGCAAGGATGAGCTGAAGAACCTCAAGGCAGGAGCTGTAAAGGAGGGTAATTTGCGCTGGGACGAAGAGTGGGACCGCGTTGTCGGACGGGTTGTGGGAGTGGTTGATAGCTGAGTTTAGGAATTGTCCGTGATGTTTGACTCAGCAAGAGGTCTGCACATGCATACACACCACGGTCACAAATGATTAAGGAAACAACGGAGAACTCGGTACACCTCAAGAAAGTGGCACAGGTCCGGACTTCAAAAGCAAAAATTGATTTCGCCCGGACTTGAACCGGAGACCTTCAGTGTGTTAGACTGACGTGATAACCAACTACACCACGAAACCCTGAGAAGAGAACAAGTTCTCGAGTGGCAGTTAGAAAGTTGTGTGTGAGATAAAGTCATCTTACGCAGAATCTTGCGTCCACCGTGGGGTTGTGGGCATACTTTGAGAGACCAATAGAAACGGGTAGGGTCTGGTCTTCTCAACTAGGCTAGCATGCTTCCTGCTCCAGACCTGAATCTCTCTAAAACAACCAATGTCTTCGTACGAGATGGATTTGCTAGAAGTAATTCACAAGACGGATATTAGGTATGATGGTAAGAAAATCTCTCTCAAGTCCATAGTCAATGGTCCCTCCCCGCGTTATGTATGGAGACAGGCAGCCTCTGTGAGGTAGCTGCCCTTCTTTGCTCCTTCGCAATTGCACAACCTTCGGCTTGATTGAATTCAGTCGAGCAATATCCAGGGCCAGTGGTATTAGTATTTCAGCAAGGCAACAAGAACAAGAAACCCAAAGAACTGCTCTTCTTGATTCACCTCCGTTTACTGAGTAAGTTCAATGTCGGCTTCGACAGCCAGGATCCTCTTGGCGGCAAACAAAGCAGCCACCATGATGGGGGCCTGCGTGTTACCAGTAGGCACTTCGGGATGCATGCTTCCATCCACGACGAACAAGTTCTCCGTGCCCCAGACCTTGGTGTCCGGATCGACGACACTCTTGCCGTCGTTATGGGCGCCCATCTGCGTGGTACCCAGGTAGTGACTACCGCTGCCGGCCTTGGCAACAATGGCCTCTGCAGTCGCGTTACCATCAACGCTTAGGATACTGCCAGGCTTGCGGGCGTAGCCCAGGAGCGTGTCGACTATCTTGGTCAGGGCCTCGCGGTCGCCTTTGGTGTGAAGGAGGGGGTTCTGCGTCATGTTGGTTGTTCCATCGGCCGTGATGCCGACGGTGCCGACGGAGGTGGTGCCGTGGGTGAGGTACACCTTGACGCCGATCGTGTTGTTGCCATCGGCGCGGACGGTGCCCTGGATATAACGGGTATCTCCATGGGTAGTGTTGACGCTCGTCCAGAAGTTGAGACGCTGACCCGACTGTGCCAGCAGGCCACTGCCGTGAGCAAAGAGCTCGACAGACTCGTGATCCGGGTTCGTCCACGCCGCATCGGGCAGAGCAGCAAGCGTGTCCTTGGTCTGGAACGTGACCGTCGCGACAGCGTGGTCTTTGAGGTTCTTGCCGACGGGGAGCTCGATCCACTGGTTCCTGGGCGGGAGCTTGAGGTTCGTCGTTCCGGAGGCCACGATCTCGATCTGGGCGGCGGGGCCGATGCCTGAGTTGAAAAGCACACGGGGCGTGGAGTGGGTGCCGGCGGCAAGGATGAGGGATCCGCCCTTGGCCAAGTTGATAATCTCCCGGGCGCCGGAGTCTTGTTCGACCTCGACACCTGTGACGAGGCCGCCGTCGCGCACCGCTCGAAGGACCTTGGTGTGGAGTTCGAGTGTGAAATTGGGGAGCACTTCTGCGTCAGGGAGGATGGACCGTAGGGGCTGTCTCGTAGACCGTGGGCGATCTACACGGTGTTGTTAGAGGATCTCATCTTCCAGTATGGAACCGTTCACGACTTACCGACCACGGAGGGTGCGAGTACATTAACTCCTTCTCCTCAACATCGTTCAACGCATCCCGCTCAGTCCAGCCGTTGGCCCCCAAGAAGCGCGACACGACCTCGTATGCTCCGTCATCATACCGCTTACCGTCCTCCGACGCCAGAATCGTCCCCGGAAGCCGCTCGTAAAACTCCTCCGCTGCCAGTGCGACGCCGTTCTCCCAGTGCCACTCCTTGGGCCACCCTGCAAAGTCCGCCGCGCGCGGCCTGATGAACATGAGCGCGTTGAGCATCGTCGATCCGCCGAGCATGCACCCCGCAGCGATGACGAGGTCTTTGCAGTACTGCAGGTCTGGGTCCGCGCCCGTGTAGTCGGACATACCCGGGACGTCGTACATGGTGACAGTGTCGTTCCACGGCAAGGTCTTGCGGTTGCCCGACATGTAGAGGGAGGGCCCGCCGCGCTCAACGAGGAGCACGCTGCGGCCCGAGGCGGCGAGGCGCTCGGCGGCTACGATGCCTGCGGTTCCGGCGCCGGCGACGATGTAGTCATACGTTGCGTTACGAGTGGTCGTCTCGTTGGATCGGAGTGAAAGACGGGCTGAGGCCGTCTCGCCCAGGGCCAGGATCGCCGAGGCCAAGGTGATGAGCTTCATGATGCCGAGTGAGGATGTTTACGAGAGGAATGACAACACACACTCGAATGAGAAACTGGGGAAGGAACACTTCTTTTGTAGTAGGTGGTTGTGAGATACCTACATGATTGATAAGATGAGATTGATTAGACGAGATTGATAACCTTGTTCAACTGCTATACTGCGGCATTGGAACGCACTCCGCAACACCGACAGTCCTGACCAGGTCCGGCAATGATCGCAGGCATTCGGTGGATCTGGCAATATAAGCATACTCCGGAGTGGAACTCCCACTGGCTTCAACACGAGGGTTCTCGTTGAATCAGGCAATCGGCCTCGTGGATCGTGGGAAAAAGTTTGTCGTTCCTTTGTAAATACCTCATACTCGAATCTCCGGTCCCGCGCCGATAAGTCCTAGGCGACGTGGAGAATGGCTGAGCAGAACGGGGGTTCGTAAGAGACGAGTCCAGCCTTCTGGATGGATAGACTTGGACGATCTCTAAAAAAGTTGGTCAGCAGCGTCGTACGCAGCTACGTTACAAGTGGGCGAGTTTGATTCATAAGACTTGGCGTTTGCGCTTGTGCTTTCCTCTCTTCAACGCCCAAGAATTTTCGCCCATGGACCCTCTACTTACATGAGGCTTCCTCCTAGTGAGAAACGATTTAGGCAAGTTGACTCCGTTGTTTAATTAATAGCTTATTGGAATCCGTCCATAACTTGAGTCGTCTGGCAGGATTGCTTGAAGTCCGTCTGATTTACGTATGCTATAATTATTATTGGAAAAAGGTGTAACATGTACTCAGAAACTCCTTGGCTTTTGGGATTGAAGTCGTAGCCTGAGCAACCGATTGTTGGTGTTGGCGGTGGCGGCTACTACCACTCGACGGTTTGTTCTCCGCCAAGCTCTTGTAATTGAATACAAAAAATTAACATTCGGCGACTTATGTGTAGATTGGAAGAGGAAGCCTTCATCCGGCAACTCGGGAGCGTCTCAGTCTTGCAACGATAACGGCTGCTCATGATTGCCACCTCAAAACCAGGAAGCATCATAGAGCCAAACCCTTGCATCAAATCATCAAACTTTAAACTGTTCGGACTTTAGATCGTTGCGGCCCCACTTTGGCCGCCTACCTTTACCTAGCCTTGCCTTTTGCGACCTTGCACTAGGTACACCTTCGTCATGAAGATAACGACGTCCTCGTGGACGTTGGCGGATACAATTTTTGATGCGCGCTTGTGCATCTTTGCGGCACAGCGCAGGCACGCATGTCCTCAACAGGCAAGATGGGACAGCTTTCCAGGCAACAGAGCACCTAGCAGGGATCATGCCATGTCCGTTGCTGCAAGTCATGACCTCAACCACAACCAACAGCATATCGCTTCGTTGCTTCACAGTCCGGACCGCATCCGATTTGTCAATCCTGGCATATCTCATACAGAGCCGCTAATTGCCCCTGCTGAACTCTCTCCGCTTCGTCCCAACAGTCGACACGATAGAAGCCACTGCGGACTCCCTTTTTTACGAGCTGCTCGTTCCGGATAAAGCGGCAGAACAGACCACAATTTATCTGCTCTTCTTCCATAACGAGAGATGTGAGTCAAGCGACCTGTTCGTGCGATTTTGATATCCAGTCCCCACGGCAATGTCCGACTATAAAATACGTGATGTTTTCCAAATGCCTTGGCTACAGATGTTTAAGACTTCGTCTCAACCGCTGCTGACTCTCTCATCCCATTGTCGACTCCGTTTCGACCATAATCCGCCATGAAAGACGAACAGTATCAAGAACGCCTCGACCTCGTACGAGATGTCATTCAAGGCTATGGATTAGAAGTAAAACTACCCTTCCCGTTTAGAAATCACTATTTAACACATGCACTTTCTAGCCCCTGGACATTGCCACTGTAGAGTACCAGGAGGACAGCCCGTTCCAGTACAACAACTTTATCTACAAAATCACACTCTCGTCCCCAGCGACTGCGGCCTCCTTCCCTAATGCTGGATCGTATACTGTGGCCCCGCCAAAGGAAGGTATTTCCATCCTTATAATGCGCCTCGCAAACCCGAAGGCAGAAGGCATCGTCCACGAGACCCGCGTCGAGAACGAGGTCGCCGCCATGCACCTTGCTCGTCAGGGCCTCTTGTCTTCGGCCAAGCCGGAAATCGCAGCGCTCGTGCCGGCGTTGTACGATTGGCAGTCTTACGGCAGCTCCCAGTCCGGCTTTGGGTGGTCTTTGATGGAGTTCAAAGAGGGCGTGCCACTTGACACCGTATTTCGAGACATGCCTGATGACGAGATGACGGATGTGCTGGGGCAGATTGCAGATGTTTTCGCGGGCATTCAGAAGGCGCCGCTGCCGGAGAGTATCCAGAGCTACGGAGGTATGACGATCGATGGGAAGGGTAATATTGTGAGTGGTCAGATGACCATACTCAAAGGCGGGCCTTGGGAGTCGTACAGCGATTTTTGGAAAGCAATGTTTGCGCTTCGTATTGAAGATGCTGGTGTGAGTCCGGCTCTGAATGGTTGGAAACCGAACGGCGTCCGGGAGCGCATTGACAAGTTTCTGGCCGTGGGTCTCGAGAAGTTTCTCGACGGATCGGACGTAGACGTTAGAAAACGTGTTCTCATCCATGGAGATCTCAGTAAGTTTTCGGCCATCACTTGATATTCCTTTCGAGGCTTTGAACAGACTAACAGCGAATTCCAGCCACGAACAACATCCTCTACGACCCCAACACGAAAAAACTGACTTCAATCCTCGACTTTGACTGGGCATTTATATCTCACCCCTGCCACGAATTCTTCACTTCCCTCGGCGATATTGGCGGGAACACAGGCGGCGGGACCGGGCGCGACCCGGACCTCAGCGGCGGCCGGCTAGGCAAGGCAATGCTGACAGGAAATTTTGAAATCCCCGATCTACCTGAAGCGGCCGCTAAACAGCTGACGCGGGACAAGGCTTGGGACGATGCGTTGGCAGAAAGAGGGGCGTTGAGACCGAGCGACATTCGGGGTATATCTGCTCTGGACAAGCTAAGAAGGCTCGATGCTTTGCTTTGCCCTTTTGCGCTGGAACATCCGGTTATGTTGAAGAGAAAGACGCCTGAGGAGATTACGGAAATGAGAAAGGCAGCGGAGAAGGATTTGGTTGACTGTTTGGCTGAATTTGGGTGCTGACGGAGGCCAGGAGGCGAGTCCGTATGATGACTTCTCACCTTGCCTCTCTGTGTACACAGGTTTGGTAGAGCCCAGGCAAGAGTACTGATGGTGGTTTCTTAAAGTTCTTGATCTGCAGCGTTTGACAAAACCGCAACGAGGGGGCTCAAGGCCCTGGCTCGCTGTCAGTGGTCTGCCGCTTGTAAACATTTCCGTTGCATCATGACATTCCCACTCCTCTTCATCAAAACCTAATCCAGCCAAAGAATCGTTTATTACTACAAGATCGGGCTTTGCAATCTTCTTCAATAGTTTTCTCCAGAGCTTGCCCTGTGTCCATCACTGTTATTATGTCTTCCTTAAATATCCGGCTGAAGATGAGTTTGTGGGCTGTTCCGATTTCCCTCCGCTTCGCCTGGTAATAAAACTGTTGTATTCCCAGGAGGTGTCAGCTGGATCCGTCGCAGGCCGACCTCACTTATTTAGCAACAGCTGAGAATCCCGAGGGACAGCTTTTTAAATCGCCAAAAAAATCCTCTCTACCTTGCTACTCAGACATTATTCACTATTCTCAGGAATTGGCAGAAAACAAACTTGGCTACTGCTCTAAGAGACATGGGGTATGAGAGCTGAGGCCATTTTCATGGTCAAATATTGCTGTGAGAAAACAACGCATCATACTGTGAGCGATTTGGTGAACACTTCAATCTATAACTTATATCCAATGCTTTTAGGGTACCCAACAGGGTAGCTTTATTGTTATTAGTGACCTCGCAGGGAGGTCTGTTTTAACACTCGCAGGCAATGGCGCTTATGAGGTTTGAGAGAATTTGTCACTTAATGCAGGCATCTTCCGTTCGCTTGAGAAACGTCAAAGTTAAGGATCGCCATGAAATGATGCCGCTGGTAGGGCCATGCTTATGGTGTAATGTATGACCACTTGATGAGTTTATTGCCAGCTGCAAGCTATCAGATATCAAGATGGTGTAGAATATCTGCTTGTTTGCAACACCTGGATACATACATGCTGAATTGACTCGCCGACAACGGAGGACCCTTGCAAAGAACCCCTCACACCCTCCTGCATGCAGTATGCATACATGGTAGACTTCAAGTTTAATGCAACCTCATATCCAAAGCTCCATTCTACAACAACGGAGCTATCCAGACGTTGCATTGGCGCAATGAGCCACATGGCTTAGCACTTGGCGCTTCTGACCGTCTACGCTTTCGCTGGATGAAAGTCGCCATCCATTCCCACTCAATCCACCGCAATCGATTAAAAGATCGCCGGCAGACGTCAAGCTGAAGTATTGCTCCACTACCTTCTTGTCTTCTGAAACCTGTGTCTGTTTCTGATGAGACGGCTTTCGGGCTTACGCCTGCTCTTTGATGTGTACCATAACTTTCATGCCATCAACTGGTTTACCGGTAACAAGATGAGTCAAAGAGAAAGGTGAGAGATTAGTATCAGCACTTTACAACAAGCCACACCTCATCCCTTGCCACTTACAGAGAACATGGTAGATTTGGTCTTGTAGAAGCCCTTGTCATTGAGCACAGGCAGTCCCTTCTCGTCAAGATCCAGCTCGCCCTGGCCAACCTTGACGAATTCAAAGTACCTCGCAACGCATGCCAAAACGATTCGCACCTCTAGGTTCGCAAGCTCTGATCCAGTGCAGCGTCTTGGGCCCCTTTCTTACGGCCTAAACGCACTGTCTGGAATCTTCGACCCCTCTTCCCCAAGCCACCGTTCGGGCACGAAGTCGTCATTGGTCTCGCCAAAGACCTTGGGGTGGCGCTGAATGACATATGCACGCGGTGTTACACACAAGTCGTCGACTACCAGCTTCTGTCCGTTCGGCAAAGTCAGAGTAGTATTAGATCCCCTAGGTGCAACTCGAGCAATGGTGCCGGGTGGGTGAAGTCTTAGTGCCTCTTTGATGATCGCATCGGTATCTGAAGCATGGGGAGTCAGCTTGACTGTTTCGAAGGTCGGGCGACAGACATGGACTTGCGATCCACTTACAGGGTAGACGGCTCAACAGCTTTCCAGCTTCAGGCCCGTAAAGCTGATCCATAACAGACTTCGGGTTTGAAGCCTCCCCGAAAACCTCATCAAGTTCATCCTTTAGAGCTTGTGCTGAGGAAGGGCATCTGTGAAGCTCATAAAAGCACCATTGCAGCAGGATACTCGTCGTGTCGTGACCAGCGAAGAGGAAGCCTCGCAGAGTATCGCTAGTCTGTTGGAGGATCTTGGGAGTTAGGACACTGATGCCGTGCAGACTAAGGGTCGCCACACTTCGGGATGCTGTCGAGTCACCGGCCAACAACTTTTTGTGCTGCTTGATAATTTCTTCCTTGAGAATACAATCGAGCCTCTTATCAAAGTGTCTGATTGTTCGTTCATTGTCGGTCAAGTACGTCCACAGCCAGTGCTTTCCGGGCACTCGCTGTTGAAGGCCTGCGATAATGCCCGGTATGTCAACAGCACGTCACTCTGCTTGCCATTAATCTGGGCGTTGAGGTCCATGTTGAATGTGACAATACCTACGGGCGGTGCGTAAGCCATTGACTCTGCCAGCGATTCTCATAGACTCACCGATGACGTCAAATGTCAAATTCGTGGTGTACTCGTCCATGCAAAAGTTAGCACCAGTGGCGGCCTTCTGCTCCATAAACTCAATAAAGGTCCGTGACTTGTCTAGAATGACCCTCGCAAGACTGTGAAGATGCTGGGGTTGGAAGCCCGGGAGAATCCTTTTTCGCAAGCCCTTCCACTCATCGCCCTGTTAAGCAGCTTGCAGTTAGCCCCTCATCGTCAAGTATGGCTAGTTACTATGAAATAAAGTCCAAAATCTCACATCGGTTGTAACAAGAGACCGTGCGCCAACTAGAGGAGCTAGATGCTGTATGGCAGGATGTTTCGGTACGCTGGTACTGTACTGCTTCGATGGTTTTGTGGTGTGCTCAGCGACCTCATTGTCCAGGATAAACAGAATCAGGAACTTCTCGATAGGGCGCCAGTCGACGAGAAGTACGGGGGAACCCGAGCTTCTGTGCCTGTTCGTATAAGATCTCGTCTGGACGGTGCCAAATCATTGAACCCGATCTAAAACATCAACTACACAGCTGAGGTCTTACCAAAAGCCCTTCGAGGATCCCCTAGACCAGTAGACTTCTCGATCCATGGCCAATGCCCTCTTTGCGGGGTCTGCCTCTTCTGGCTGGGGAAAGTTTGAGTACTGCTTGATATCGAGAGTAGGGGCCTTCGAGCATCGAAGAAAGAAGACTACCAGGAGCAGTATCGCGGCCACAATTAGAAGCCTCCATTGGAGTAGCACGCCAAGATTTTCACCGTTCTGTGAGGTAGTATACTGGGGTAGAGCCATCTTGGAGATGAAGCAGAGATCGAAGGGAAGGTGTAAGTACCTTGACGAGTCTTTGGATGATCGAAACAGCAGCAAGGCTGGCTAGAAGAGAACAAGAGGGCTTTCAAGGCTCTTCCACGAACGTGCGCCATTTTCCAGAGCTGACTCCCCGAAGCCGGTGAAGTAATTTAACCGCCCTTGTGAGTGCATTGTGCTTATACTCAACAACGACCTTTGCAGGGGAACCCGCTGATCTTTTCTCTACAGCAAATATCACTTGTAAGCTTGTATTGCCAAAGAAGACTCCTGACGTATATGGTGGAGCTAAGACAGATAGAAAGTAGCCCATCGCCCGCTGTGGGGGAGCTCATCGAACCTAGTCCGGCTTGTCTAATCAGATCCATCTTATCTGATCTAAGGACGCTTCCGATGTTACGTCCGATGACAAGTCATTCACACAAGGGTAGATCGTATAAGGAGCACTGTGTGTGAGGGCACGTGAAGTGGGAGACAAAATAGCCGGGAATTCCCCCAAAAACAAGGCTTTAGCAAGCTCAAATGCACTCCTCACTGGGTTTGGTGGCTAACGCGTCGACTCCTCATAATTCACTTTGAGCTAAATCAAGTACACCCTTAAACTGCTCTCTGAACCAAAACCTTTCGAGTGAACCGTTTCAATGAATTGAGGCCTCTTTCAAAAAGTTTCCAAACGAATCATACTTTTTCTTTGCTCTGTACCTGTGTTTGATGGTCTTTGCTGTGCTCATCAGCAGAAGGGTGTCGTGTTTTCGCTGTGGAGGTCATGGGACTACCGTCGGTAGTCCGCCTGTGGGTAATCTCCACCACAACAAATGTCGAGGACCTGATTCCAACGAAATATGGGATTCTATGTGGACACGTGAGGCCACAACAGGTAATGGCAAGAGTCTGGCCTCTGGTGGTCTATTAGTCTAGTTGGTTAGGACGTCGGATTCTGATGCACATTCAGACTCTTCCGTAGGCCCAGGTTCGAATCCTGGATGGACCTATTGTTTTGCTACTCAATTTGATTTGATTGTGTTAGTGTGATATTATGCTCCAAGGGCGTTGGCTTCGCCATCTAGGCCTTCTTTTATCTTTGGGATAGCGCTCCTTCGCACTTTGTATCTCTTTAAAGTAATGTTCTAAGGCTACATTTTTTTGACTAAAGTAATGCCAGTAACCAAAGCAGTAGATTCGATGCTTTGTGTGAAAGGAGTCAGTAGATTCCTGTTTGAATTTAATCTGGCAGTATGATTCATGGTGGATTTCCATCAAGTAGTCGTAAATAGAACTCTACCTTATGATCCGATCGCTATTTGGGATCCCTAATAACCGGTGTAAGTCCCTCAAAGCTTATTCTTTTGAATGTGAAATTCTTCGAGAACCATCACCATCTTTCATGAATTGCGGTCTGCCATGTTTTGGACTGGTTCGCCACCTCCTGCAGCCAATAACGAGGTGCTGATGGTCATATCTACTTGGGAAAAAGCGTTCGAGGTCAAAGTTAGGGATAAGATATGAGATTGCCTTGGAGCTCCCAGAAATGGCTTCACCCTCTAGTACTACCAACGAATTTGGTACGAACGAACTGAGCTTATGGATGAGCTTTCTTTACTGGGCTAATACCTTGCTGAAAACATAACTCCTTGTATATAACATAAAACCGGGATTAAGTGGCGGGCTTGCAAAGAGTTGAGAGTCTAGGAGTAAAGAAGGACATTGAAACTATGGATCACGACCAACGTAAACTGCTCAGCCATGCTTATCTCACAGGAAGGTAAGATTATCGTAATGGTTCGTATCGACTCTATATCTGAACCGACTGTTTCTGGAGTCACAGCGCCAGCGTCCGGGAGAACCGCAATGATCGTGACACACCATTCGTGTTCGTAGGAGAAGGCTTTGAAGCCCCTATCAATGGCACTGTGATGGAGGATGAAACAGTTGTTGACTTGGGCTCCAAAGCTATTGTACAGTTCTGGACAAGTCAGAAGGGAAAAGAACGATATTGATGTAAGTAGAAAAATTACTAGAAAACAAATCTCTTGTGCGCCAGCCATAGAGCAGAACGGTTTTGTGGTAGTCCTTCCTGACAAACTGAATATGGCAAGGATAAACTCCAATATAAAGAACTATTAGAGAACGGAACTTGTCGACAAAAATAGAACAAAAACAAAAACAGTTAATTACAATTAGCAACTATCCGTCGGATGTTTCATGTGGCTGGATTTTGACTGATGAAAAATGCCGTTTTACTCAGAACAGAGCCGAGAGTTGCAGACTGCGTTGGAGCATCTTGTCTCTTGCAGTAGTTTTTAAATTTGGCTATGACCCCATTATTTTCAAGTTTAACCACTTTCCAAGACATCTTCTACATAAAATGATATGTATAATCGTACGTGTGTTCTGTTGTAGAGAATCAATATCACCACTCCTTTTCTGAGACTGAAACTCGAAACAATGCTTTCAGAGTCCTTCCTTTGTGCTCCGCAATGCAGCTTATCAGTCGGTATGATACATGATCCAGTCGCTCTTCGGTTCCAAACCGTGACTTGAACATCGTTCCTTGTCTCGCAACCTAATAAATGATAGCGTCAATTACTTACCGAAACAGCCTAGGTTTGAAATCGGTAGAAGCTTATTTGTGTGTGCCTCGCAACGCCTACTAGACCAACACAATCGACTCGACTATTGGCTTGTCATGCCAGGGTCACCCGACATCAGCTGGTCCCCGCCTGCTGAAGTATTACCCGCGCCTATTCATGTTATGAAAACATCATTCCGTCTGACGGCCCGATGCCAAGTGGTACAAGCTCGGGCGAAACCGAGTTGAGGTGACACTGATGTACGTTTCCCGCTGGAGCGTTTCCCGGGTCCGAGCTTGATCCCCTCCACAGGCACACTTTGAAACGCGCATCGTGCCTTTCCGAAGAATGCTAAATGGTGCCGATGTGATTCATTAAAAGCCAGCGCAGAGCCATCCCCACCCCACTTCCACCATCACCTGCTTGTGACATCGCCGAGGGTGATGTTTAATCGTTCAAGACAGGTAAAAGGGGTATCGACGATTCAATCTCAACCACGCGACACCGTACTACAACATGCGTTGGCTCCATACAGTACTTCTGCTAGCTACGGCTGTTTCTGCTACTTTGAATCTGAAACAGTATAAATCGTCGTTCTCGCAAAAGCAGTACTCGAATCCAGAGGATGCCATACCTCAGAATGTTGTGAGCAAGGCTCAAGGAGAGCCAAGGTTTCTCACCGACAAGACTCGGAGTGTGTATCTCCTCTGTGAATGATCAAATTAGTCTCTGACATCGATATGTACAGAGTTCGTGGTCAACGGCACCAAAATACCAGAAGTCGACTTCGACGTTGGCGAGTCGTACGCAGGACTGCTCAACATTGACAAGAACAATGATACAGCCGGGAAACTATACTTCTGGTTCTTCCCGTCTGAAAGCCAGGCAGCGGATAAAGAGATTCTGATCTGGCTGACAGGGGGTGTAAGTCGACGACATATACCCAATATATGCTAATTACTAATCCATTACTGCAGCCTGGGTGCTCCTCAACTGGAGAGCTTCTCTCGGAGAACGGGCCCATGCTCTGGCAACCTGGAATGTTCAAACCCATCAGAAACAAATGGAGCTGGCATCGGATCACCAATGTCGTTTGGATAGATCAGCCTGTCGGCACAGGCTTCTCTCAGGGCACGCCAAATGCGAAGGACGAATTTGACGTCGCCCGACAATTCCTGGGGTTTTGGCGCAACTTCATCGACACCTTCGCTATGCAGGGTTACAAAATCTATGTCACAGGCTCATCTTACAGTGGCATGTACTGCCCGTATATTGCTAGCGCCATGGTCGACAGTAACGACAAAAACTATTTCAATATCGCGGGTATGCAGATTTTTGATGGAGTATACTCAGTCGACAGCATAGGCGAGGAGATCCCTGTGGCTTCATTTGTTGATCGGTGGGATCACGTGCTCGCATTCAACGATTCCTTCCGCAAGACAGTGAAAGATGCGGACGAAAAGTGTGGCTATAAAGATTACATGAGCAAGTATCTTGTCTATCCACCAGTTGGGCTACAGCCAGGAACCCCTCCAGGAGTTGATGCCGATGGAAATATCAAGCCAGAGTGCGATCTTTGGTCTATGGTTCTGAACGCCGCAACGGAGATCACGCCGTGCTTCAGCGTTTACACCGTCACTAATTTATGTCCGCTCAAATATGATCCGTTGGGCTTCAGTGACGGCACGATGTACAGACCCAAGGGCGCTGGACCTGTATACTTCAACCGAGAGGATGTCAAGCGTGCCATCAATGCTCCTGTGGACAAGGAATGGGTATTCTGTACAGATACGCCAGTGTTCTTCAATGGAACAGACAACTCCATCAAAGAAGGACCCGGTAGCCAACCTGTGCTGCCCAACGTCATTGACAAGACACGCAACGTTATCCTTGCACATGGCACGAAAGACTTTGTACTTATCGACGATGGTACGCTTCTTTCAATCCAGAATCTGACTTGGGGCGGACAATTGGGATTTCAGTCAAAACCAACGGCGCCGCTTTATGTGCCCTACCACAATAACAACAACCCAGAGACCCTTGCCGGCGCAGGCGTAATGGGAACAGTACACTCTGAAAGAGGGTTAACATACATTGCTGTCTCTACAGCGGGTCATTTTCTGGCACAGGATGCGCCTGCTGTTGCGTTCCGCAGTGTTGAAGTTCTTGTGGGAAGGAGAGATGGGTTCGAGTCGACGAATACGTCTTTTACTATCGAGGGTAACGCCACGATGCCGACGGGAGAAGTTGGTAACGGTACTGTGGTGATGTTTCCACAGTCTATGGATCCCCAGTGCGGCCAGCTCACTGGAGCCGAGCCGAAAAGAAGCAACGGAATAAAAAGTTGGCTGGTGGATGGCCAATTGATTTTTGCTTCGGCTATGATGGCTATCCTGGTTGTGTTCATGGGATCCTGATGCCTTATATTTGACCAATGGGGATGAAGAAGTATACAAACTAAAATAGGTGCGAGGTCTTTCAAACCATCGAGACTATCAATCACTTGTTTTTCTAAATCGCAAAGTCAGTCGTTGACCAGCCTGTCATCAACCAAAGTTATCGCCCAGGGAATCACACCCTTAGTACCAGATGATCCGGCATGATCCCGCCTGGCCCTGGTCATCACGACATTCTTGATGATCAAGATTCCTATTAAGAATATTTTACCAAAAGATTCGCTGATTAGGGATCTCACTCAATGCTCGTATTTCTTATGCACGATGACAACATAATGCCAAAACCAGGAACCGGTCGGGGTCCCCACCATCAGTTTAATAACCTGATCTTACCCTGTGCGCAATGGAAAATCTGTTCTTCATTTCTTCTTGAGTGGCGCCATAAATGGTAGTCTTCATGGTTATCTAGAATACATTTCTCGGCTTATTCAGTGTATAGGTTGGCCTGGATACTTAGCTCTTAGTTCACAACAGCGAGCAAGACGCACTAACTTCCATGGAGAATACGAGCATCTACACTATCCAAATCCTTAATTGAATTCTGAGAGCGTTGCTGGAAAAGAACCTTCATGAAAGACTTTCGGAGTTCTAGATTGAGGGTCGAGGCTGTGAATACATCTGGCTAGTGCAAAGCTGGAAAGACGATTTAAGTAATCTCAACATTTTTTGACAGCATAGAAAGACAGGCCTGCTATCGGTGCGTGTCACGGATAGCATGGAATAACAGAATCTGAGTCAGACGTAGAACAGCCGGGAATATGCTTTGTGTAATATTGTCGGTGCTAGATTCTTAAGTGGTCAAGATGGTTTTTGCCCGTAAACTACATAGCTACGAGCGAGGTTAGTCTAGGGCTATCAGACAGGGCAAACCGGGTGATACTCACATTGGCCAGTATGCGTGGATTTCCCTATTTTTCAGATCGTTCCGTACCTCCGCCAAAAATACGTCCACCTTCTCTTTTGGCCAACCCAACAAACGGGTAAACACTGCAATGCAGAGACCCTCTAATCCCATCATGACGTTCTCATAATTCCAAGTACCTTGACAACTCATTAATGAAATGCTGCGAGACCACAATCATCTCTGGTGAAGGATCGAAAAGACCAATCTGCTCTTCCCGTTACGCCTTTGGAGGGGTTATGGTATGATACTCACCGAGTTCCTTGTGCCTAGGGTGTTTGGCCCACTGGTTTGTCGGCCATTTGAAGACAACTTCTTTCACGTTTACGAAACCCGCCTCCCGAAGCTGTTCTTTGTACTTTGGAGCCGCGCCAAACGGTGTACCCAAAGCTTCCGTCCCCTTTGAAAGCAACTGATTCCACTGATAAAGCGCGGAATTCTCTTGCAGAGTCCCATCATCTGAAGTAGCGATCGCTCCATCAGTAGCCTCTATCCATCCCCCAGGATTCAAGTTCTCATAAGCCTGTCGGAACAATTTGGGAAAGTCTCGGATTCCGCCTGTGTTCATTCGACTATGGATGAAGTCAAACTTCTGTGAAAACGACCACGGTTCTTCCTCAATATCCTCGATCTGGAAGTATGCATTGGGTGGCACGTAAGACGGCTGCACCGGGCTCAAATCGACACCTATAACAGTGGACCCCGGGTTGTCATCCGCAAACTCAATAGCCCAGATACCGGTCCCTGTGCCGACATCCAAGACGCGCTGAGGTGGTTTCTCGTGGTTCAAAGGAGATAGATGAAGCTTGTTTCCCATTGTGAGGAGAAAGAGGTTATGTTGAAGGTCCAGGCGGTCAAGTTCAAGGTCGTCATTGGGCATGAGGTAGGCGCCGTCCTTGTAGGCGTGGTATGTGCGGCCGTTCTCCTCACGATAGCGGAGAATGCTGCTGCGGAGAGACATAGTGGATGGCTGCACCTCGGCGCCTAAGGAGGAATCCAGATCAGATTCACCGCCTGCAGAATCGGTATCGCTTGCCTCGTCGGCGGTTGTTGTGGTAGAAACGGCATCGGCGTCTAGTATCGGCTCAGTTTCGACGAAGGCTGAAGCATAAGGTGTCTCTGGGGCGGACATGTTGAAGGTCCGACCGCTGAAAATCGATTTAGAGGACAAGATGTCATAGGACTGCGGCTTTACATAGACTGAATCTCTGGACACGCTGAAATGTTACGAGGATAGTTCCGAGTTGCAAGCAGACATTATGACAACACTTCCTCTTTTTCCAATAAGAGGATCCGCGTCCAAAGGTGGGAGAGCTAGAAAAGAGAGGTGTGATTCGTGGAGACGTCGGAGGGATATGTCTGTTGGTAATTAACTGGTGTTGGAAAGATAAAATAGTGAGCCAACACGCTGTTGGCCTTTGGCCTGTCAGCTTGCACCAACAGAAACTTAACGCGCTGTTCTAATTGGGCGAGACGCACCCCTGACAAGCAAACAACGCCCCCTGACACTACGTTCTCGCACACTCCCAAAGTTCACTTTCTTTGCTACTGGTGTTTCGCTCATAAAGTGGCGGTAGGTGCATAATCTTTAGAAAGCGATGGAAGAGAAAACTATCAAATATGACAACAAGGCCATTGAGATACCCCGCGGTTGGCCAATTGGGGATCTAAGAGGGGTGGTTGGGAAGTCTGGGCAACTATCGAACGATGCCAGGCGCCGACTCCACCCATATTGGCATGGTTGTCTGTCTCCTGCGGGAGAGCGGCGTAGGTGTGGACACAAGGATGTGTTTGAATGCAACCCCTCTTCTGCGCACCCGGATTTGGGTAAATTGGCTCATGAGTTTCCGGGGACGTAGCACTACTAGGAAACATCGGTAGTATCCGCGAGACTGCGACCCGGTTTCCGGGCTGTTGGCTGTTGAACAAAGAGGGCGAGCTTTCTAACTAGGTTGGATTGGCTTCTTCGCTGCATGGATTCAGGCTCACCACCCACCCCCTAAATTCAAAGCTATGCCAAGTCTATGACCATGGCTGCTGGGGAAGCTGAGTTGTAGCTCAAGTTTTCATGACTTCAACGTCATGATACAGTTAGGCCCGGTTAGGCCAGGGCTTTGCAACAGCCAATGTCTAATGTAATGCATAGACTAGCAGTCCTGTAATAGTGAAGCCTTTGGAGCACACCCTACTCTACTGAAGACTTCGCCTGATCACCCATCTTGTAAGCGTTTCTAGTGCCAAGCATGCAAAGACAAAGTGCTCATCGATGAACCTGATGCCTAATCAGTATTGGCTCGCGGAAGAAACGAAGCCAAAATGAGCATATAGCCAAGTTCACGTAGACCAAGAGAGTATGCTTGCCTCAAGAAATACTTTAGCAAAGAACCCACGCAAGAGTACGATGAGGCCTAGTAGCTTTCCCACAAGACCAACAACAAGTGAGCTCTCGGTGATGTCGGTCGGCCTCTCCCGAGCCCATTCACTAATTGTGGACAAGACATCACATAGGCAGGAACGTTTAATGGACGTTTCGTAATGAAGAAGAACCGTCGGTACCGAGACAAGAACGTGGGTTGTTCTGCCAAAACCTGCTTCATCTATAGTTCCACCCTACGCAGAGACCCTTAAGAAGGAGTTGTGGGAGAAAATGCTGCCAATCCCAACAGAGAGCGTATCGTTCAGAGGCTTCCACTATTTGTCTTGTATCGATGCAGACCCGAGATCACAAAAAGGTCTTATCGCTCATATGGAAGAGGCGATGACTCTGGATAAAAATGCCATAAACGCCTTCCCAGCGAAACTCAAACAGTTTCGCAGGGATCTCCATGTCAAGACCAACCTAGTTAAAATAAAGTTATCAGCACGCTTCGATCATCCATTACTATATCATCCATCTCACTGTCAACAATTGCTGTAAGCATCTGGAAACAGCCTACTGTATAACTCTAGATACTTCACTTCAGGATGATCCAATGGGTCGCAGACTCGGACATGTCCGCAACATAATAAGACTTGAAGATCTCTGTACGTCGACTACCATACAGCACCAAGGGTATTAATTAAATTGTGGCAGCGAGATGAGACTTAATAAGTATTTGTCTGAATAACATTTCATAGCAAGCATTCACCTTCTACTACCGTCTGCCATTGGTGATAATACTAAGTTCATACAACACCTCTCATAAATGTTATATATCCACTTTGCTCAAATCTACAGAAATCACGGATGTGAAATTGTAGACGTAGTAGCAGTAGCAGACGTGCGAGAACTCAGAAACACCGGCTCTTGTGGCTAGAAATGAACAAAGATGGACACAACGCTGGGTATTGCTCTGAAAGAAAACTGACCACTTATGACATGCTTCCCCCCCCCCCCCCCCCCCCCCCCCCCCCAACTTCTCAGTCGCTCATGTAATACTATATATAAACAGCGCAAAGCATCACGCTCCTCAAAAATCCCTATCCTGCCATCGGTTTCCTCCCTGTGATGAACCGGTAACTTGTAATAAGCCTATAGTCTTTGCTCCGGAACTCTCGTTTGACGCCTTCCATCAGCACTTTGGCCTGGTCCTGACTAAAGTTCAACACCCGAGTGAAGAGGGCTGGCGTGTGTGAGTCTACGGACATCTGCATGTGGACCAGTTCACAGCGACCAAGTTCCTTGAGGGCTGGTTCCTTAGCCCAAGGGCCGATCGGTATCTAGAAGTGTTAGTGCTTTTCTCAAAGAAACTCCTTTTACTCGTACAGGTTGGCATTCCATAGGAAAGACTTACCCTGTACACAAGCTCCTGCACATCCTGAAAACCAGCATCTACCATCCACTGCCTGTGATGCCTCGCCACGTTGATCTGCTTCCCATACATCTTACTCGCCTCATCCAGCTTCGTGACCCATTCCTTCGTCCAGATCGCCCTCTCGAAGCTATCGTCGTCGCTAAAAATCCACGCATCGTACTCCTGCATCTCGACCCAACCGCCCGGTTTCAGCCCGCCCATGACGCGGTCGTAGAACCTTGCCCAATCGGACGACGTCCCACTGAGCGCGCGGCCATGGATGTAGTCGAAGCGCTCCTCCTCGCGGTACGTCCACTCGTCCTCGTAGTCATCGACATGGAACTTGCAGTTCGTCGGGACCCATTCCGGCTGAATAGGCGAGAGATCCACGCCGTAGACATGCGCGGTGGGAAACTCGTCAGCCATATCAATAGCCCAGATCCCAGTCCCTGTGCCGAGGTCCAGGATGCGCATGTCAGCGGCTTCTTCGCCCTCCGGCGGCGGCAGAGGCGCGGTATAGAGCTGGCCTCCGAGGAGCAGACGCCAGATGTGGTGCTGCAGATCGAGGCGCTCTTGCTCTTGGTCGTCGTTGGGGAGAACGTACTGTCCCTCGCGATAGGCGTGATACCGACGGCCATTTTCGTACTGGTAGTGGAAAATGGATGAGGATATCGAGCTCGTGTAGGCGGTGCCACTGTCGGAACCATAGGCGGAGTCGTTATCTTCACCAGGGTTGGCAATATCGGTCTGTGGGACAGGGGAACGTTGTCATGTCAGCATGCATATCCCGGTCTTGCAGTAGATAGGCGTGCGGAAGCGTCTTACATCGACCTGGAGCGGTGCTACCGTCCCATCCTCGGCCGGATTAAGTAGATATTGGATACTCGTCGGTGCTATAGTTCGCGGGGGGGTTGTTGCCGCCGGTTCCGTAGTCAAAGGCGTCGGTGGTTGTACTGGCTCGGCGCTAGAAGGGGCGTCCGATGCCCGACCCGAGTCCACGGTACTGGGACCGCCCGTAGTTGACGCAGTCGACGTCATCGGATGAGGAAAGGGATCGGCAGCCAATGTGCCGGGTAACCTGAGCAATAAAGCGGTCGCTGAAAACTCTCCTGCTGCTGCTTCTGGGGCCTAATGTATTTTGATGTTGAGTGTGAAAGCAAAAGAGTTCTGAGTCTTTGAATGGGGAAACAGATACGTAAAATGTCACTCCGCATTGAGAGAGGCAAAGACTATCGACGAAAAAAAGGGCGGGTCGGCGGATTGTCCGGGAACCCAGCTCATAAAGGATTCTGGGAAAAGCCTTGCACAAAAGAACCCAGCAAACCCCGTTAAAGCACACAGGATACCAATGAGCAGCCGAGGGACTTCCCTAATCCGCTTTGAGCGCAACGTCCGTGCCGCCCCCGTACGTTATGATCCTTCAGCGGTCAGTTGCTAAACCCACATAGGGTCCGCTCCGGATCGCCATGTCCATATTCAGTAAGGTCGATGAGCATATTATGAAGTTAAAGAGACTCGTTTCTGCCAATGGATATCAAGTATCCTGCATAGAAGGATGACCCACTCTCATATCGACGCTTTGTTATCACCTTATGTACATCACTAAGGTACGAGTCTGACTTAGCGACCTTTGAAGTAGTCTCGGTGACATTGTCTCACCCTACTAGTGCCTGAGCGAACCGAGAGATAGCGTGAGGGCCTGGCTCGTCATGAACGCGCGGGGAAGGGGCCGCAGCGGAGAGGCAGCGAATTTCTCTGCCGCAGATTTTAATCCTCTTTGGTTGAGCGGTCTTGACATTTTTCACCTAACAAGGTACGGAGTGTATGAAACCCGGAACTCGAAAGTCAAGGGCAAGCTCAAGTCACTTGTCACTACTCAAAGTCACCATCTCTTTAACGAGACCAGTCTGTCGCTCACACCACTGCCGCACCGCTACGCCTCGTCGTCCCTCACATCTTCTCGACCCTCACCGCCCATCTCATTTGTCCTCACGCGTCACCTCCAACGGCGATGACCCAAAAGCTTATTGCCGTTGTCGGCGCCACGGGCAATCAGGGAGGCTCTGTCGCCCGCCGCTTTCTGGCTGCAGGCTACCGCGTCCGCGCACTTACCCGTAATGTCGACTCACCCTCCGCGGCCGCCCTAGCGGCCCTCGGCTCCGACGTGGAGCTTGTGAGCGCGGACCTCGAAAACGTCACGTCTCTGGAAGAGGCCTTCCGTGGCGCCAATGTCATCTTCAGCGTCACAAACTACTGGGAGCCCTTCTTTCGTCCGGACTGCCGCGCAAAGGCAGAGGAGCAAGGCATTTCATGCCGGAGGTTCGCATACGATGTCGAATACCGCCAGGGCCACAATATTGCTGATGCCGCAGCTACGGCGCTAGAGTCGCTTGACGATAACGGGTTTCTGGTCTCGACACTTAGCCATGCTGAGAAGTGCAGTGGTGGGCGGTTCAAGGAACTGTATCACTTCGATGCGAAGGCCGACGTCTTTCCCAACTATGTGAACGCGAAGTATCCCGCGCTGGCGGCCAAGATGTCGTGCATCCATACGGGGTTCTTCTACACAAGTTACAATATTCTACCTAACTCATACTTTGGCAAGGTGTGCTACTGTTCTTTCTCTTATTGGAACATGCATGCTAATCCTTCCAAAGAATTCCGATGGTACATTTACCATGGCTTTCACCACCTCTCCGGACAAACCTATTCCTCACTTTGCCCCAGCAAGTGACATGGGCAATTTTACATATGCCGTGTCCCAAATGCCACCAGGGAAAGCTTATATGGCGGAAGGAACGACCTGCACTTGGCCACAGTTCCTTGAGACATGGGCCAAGGTGACGGGTGTGAAGGCGGATTATAAGCAAATCTCGCCCGAAGAGATGATTGAAATGACGGGAGAGCGGGACACAGGCATCGAAGTCGCGTATATGTTCTCTTACTCGTCCGATCCAGGTTATGACGGCGGTATGGATCTTTTGACTGCCGCGGATCTTAGAAAGGTGAGATACCCAATCATCAGTGACAGGCAGGGGACCTGCGTCGGGATCTGCATCTTTACCAACAGAGGGAAGCATACTAACCGAAACAGAATGGCATTGGCTGTCCCATGACGACGTGGGAGGAGTGGGTTAAGCAGAACGACTGGAGCTCTGTTCTTAACAGATAACTGGCAAAAGCGCCGCACTCTCATTCCAAGGTCAATGGGAAATTCAAGTTTACCCTCCAATCTGTCGTAACCGGGCTCAAAAAGAGGTCGGATATTGGTGTTCTTGAGAGTCTTGCACGCATCCTTGTGATTCATCTCGATCCAACCGAACTCTTGGCACTCCTGTACATATCCGTCAGTGTTGGACATGAAGAGGATTATGAACGGCTCTTACCGCGTTACAGTAAAAGTAAAAGCCACACTTGCTGCAATTCAAGAGTTTCTTGCCTCCCTCAGCTGTATCACCACTGCATGACATTCCTTCGAGATGGTGCCGTTGCCTATATAGTCACGCAGCTCGCGGTTGATACGAAGAAGCCCATCAGGGCAGACAGGGAAGGTCTGTATCATGACGTTATATCAGCATGTGGCGATCTCTTTTTCAGGTCTCCAGAACGCCATTGAATATCGCTCTACTGGGAGACCTTACGCGAAATCTGGTGCTTTCGCCGATAACGACGCCCTCAAACCGGCTGGTTGTCTGATCATTGGCGACGTGCATGATGTTCTGGTGCTCGGGGTGGAAGACGGCAATGGTGCGTCCATTGATGAGTGTAGAAGAGGAGCTACGAAAATTGCTTTCGATAGGGTAGAAGATGTGGTAGTCATGTCCCGCCTTGTCACGGACCGTGAGATTGAGTATCTTGGCATCCATGTTGACGTGCTCGACCTGGGCCAACAATACTCAGTGCTTGCGGCGGTAGTTGTATATTTTTCAAGCAGGCGCGTGGGTCCTGGAAATCGGCAATTAAAGTCACCGTGCTGTTAATATGTGCTGTTTCTTGATGGTTGGTGGGAAGAAGAGGTTTTGACGGAATCTAGGTCTGACACAGGAAAAGAAGAACAGCAATGAATGGCTCAAGAATTAGGCATTTCCTGGAAAGAATTGGGAAAGAAAGAAGTGTTCCATTTTGTGATTTTCCTGGTTTGCATTGACACGCCTTTTATGAGATATCAGCAATCAACTAGGACTGACAGCACGCGCATGTCTGAATATTTGCTACCGGGCGATGTATATGACAAACCTAGATGCGTGTTCATACAGAACAGGAACAAACAAGTCTTGGCTCTTTCAGAGTCCTGAAAGCTCCACGTACAAGCTTACAACATCAACTATACCTGAGAGTGCGTTACCAGTTTGGTTGCTCAGTAAACAAGTGCGGCAACTGGCATTTCAAGGCCACATTATTAAGCTTTGGATGGTTGCCACACAAAGATACTCGTTCTGCCAGAAGATCTTGGCAAGGGGTAAGGAAATACATGAAAATGTGCATTCTGACATGAATACCACGAAAGAAAACGTTTGTGAAACTGTCTAGCTCCAAAAAAGAACACAATATCTGATTTTAACTAGTTTTTTTATTTAGACAACGAACCAGTTTTGACAATGATTTAGCAATGTACTTGATGAAATTTCGGGCTCCAGTCAGGGTTTATGATGTTAACAGTGTGACCGACGCTAAAGCAGCTGGGACGGTTCGTGACAATCTACTGGGGAAACGTGAATTTGTACCTAACGCCATCATTGTCGTCGACGATGAGGTGGACGCAGACGAAGTAGATATAAATCTCAGTCTCCAATATAAATTGGTGGCACCTGAGCTTAATGAATAAACGCTGCGCTCGTACATGGTATTTTGACTGACGAACCTTGAGCCTCAAGTCGACTCGCAGGGTCTCTCGACGCTAAGGATCAAGGGAGGCTTCTGGATTCCCAAATATTCTATAGGTTGAACGAAGACATCAAAGGATTGATTTTGAGAGATCCACGATGAATTTGAAAGAAAGGTTTCGGAAGAGGAGATCTAGCTTCTTGCCAGCCTGTAGTCGTTGAGGTGGCTGTGTATTACAAAAAGATTGTTGACTTATAGGCTAGCTCTGTTGGTGTTGTTGCATAGTTATCAGGGAAGTGCTCAAAACTTCAACTACTTGGACATAGAGGGTATCTTGATGTCAAAGGAATCTCGTCGTTACCAGTCATAGTGCTTAAACAATGCCGTATTGAAACTGTACTTATGATTACTTATTTGCTTTGTAAAGATATGCACCTCCCTTGTTTCACCTTCGCATAGATTCCATTCCATCCAACTTTGTCATAAGACACAGAGCTACGTAGAGCTCCAAGAATAACATGGCAACAGGTTAGTAGACCGGAACCTTAAAGGCATCAAGCGTGTACATCCAGCTGTCAATGGAGGCTTGGTCATACACGCAGTCAAACGCCGTGCCGTCATTCGACCACAACGGCCGCAGAGGCCAACGGCAGAGCGTATCGATTCCCACCCCCGTATTGTTCAACGTATCAGGCGCATTACCCTTTTCAACCCACTCGATCACCGTCTGCAGCGTCGTTTGCGGCCACCCGCCGTTGGGCTGGTTCGTGTTGGATCCGCAGTGAGCGCCGCCGGGCACTAGGTACAGCCTGTAAAACTCGTCGAGCGCCGCCGAGCTCTCGTTGAGACCCTGACCAGGGAACATGACGGTCCTGACGGATTCGTAATAATGCACCGACGACCCCGCAGGGATCGAGTCGTCTTGCTCGCCGTGCACGTGGAGGATCTTGCCGCCGGCGGCCTGGATGCCGCTGAGATCCGGGTACGTCGTCTGTAGGGAGTCGGCGTATCTGTTCATGCCGAGTAGCATCCAGTCGCGTAGTGTGTCAGCGGTGACGTTTGTCAAGGACTCGAGCGTGCTGGTGTCGCGGAGTTGGAGATAACGCGCTACCCATTCGCCGCCGAGGCTGGAGATGCTTAGACCCCAGCTCTGCGTGTCCTCGTCAAAGGCGGTGCTGGCGTCAGTAAAGGATGAGCCGGTTTGATAATTAAGGTAAATCCGCTTGCCCTCAGAGTCCAGAAGGCCGTCGTAGTACTCGGCTACCAGGGCGGCGGCTTCGGCAGTGACGGTGCCGTTCTGGGCTGGTGTTGGGTTCGTGGGCATCTGGCGACGCTCCAGGCCATCAAAACCGCCGGGCCCGCTGTTACCGGTCTTGGCTGTGCAAGTGTAAGGTTGACCGACGGTCGTGTTGAAGTCGAACGTGCTCTTGCATAGGTCAGATCGTGCAACAACGCCATCGGTTTTGCCATCGAGGGGGTCGCAAGCAGTGATAGTCAGGTTAAGGATCTTTTCGAATTCGCAGGAAGGAGGAAAGTAGTTTCGTGTCTGCTCCATGACGTTTGCTGCAAGGTGGTTGACTTGCTGCTGTCCGTCTTTTTAGATTGTAAGTACATTGAACTCCGGGCTCGTTACACATGAGTCACTTACATCTGAAAGCAGGCGCGCCAATAGCAAGACCATCGAACTGGTCCGCAAACCTCTGAGCCTGGCTCCATCCCTCGCGACCTCCTTCGGAACAACCCTGGTAGTACGAATAGATCTTTTGGCCATCCGCGAGGCTGTAGAATTTCTTGGTGAACTCTTTGCCAAGCGTTGCTAACTCATTATGTGCCTGGTATCCAAACATGTAGACCGACTGCCAGTTGACCGTGCCGTTGGCCGCAAGGAAAACAGCGTCCCATTGTGTGTTGAAAGACCCGAAACCGCCATCGGTGATACCTGAAACGGCACCGACGATGATGCCCGTGGGGATGTATTGGCTCTGGGAGTTGATGGCAAGGCCGCCGCCGCCGGTAGAAACGTAACGGCTCTGGAAGTTTTCAGGGGCAGGCACCCAATAGGTAACATGGACCTTGTCGCCGGCAAGGCCGTCATGTGAGTAGGCGAAGGTGACATTACAGTATTCAATAATGCTGGTCGGATACCATTCGGAGCTGACGGATGCGTTGCTAACCACAGATGCCTCTACTGAAGAGGTGTCGATTGTGATGCCAGGGATGAAACCGGTCGCGGGGAGAGCTTCTTGTGCGTGAGCTATGGTGCATACTTCGGCAAGCGTGGCGGCGCTGACGATGGCTGGAGCGATCGCAGCCACGAAGGCCAAATAAAACGCGGGCATGTTGGAGGAGAGTCGACTAGATGCGTGACTAACCTAACTCACTACCTAAGAGAGTAGAAGAATGAGACTGCTAAGGTAAGTGTGACCGTAATTCGCGATACATCTTCGGACTTGATGGGGGAGAGCCACAGTGATATACACAATTGAGCTTCCCTCGTGGCCAAAGCCCCTTAGCACCCCCTTTTCCGCGCGGCATCATCGGGCTCGCCTTGGCACTTTACGGGCTACTCCATGTTGACCATTTCCGACATTGCACCGCATTGGCAGTCATTCAAAGCAGCGTGAGTGCGTCACCTTTCGAAGAGAGGCTTTGTCGAGGAGGCAATGGCCGGTGCAGCGTGGGCCAAAAGCGAGCTGGCGACCGACCCAGACTTAATATTGCTCGGAACAGCCCCATATTTGACACGGAGCCACCTAGTTTGGCACGGCTTGGTTTAGCGGCGTCGGACCAGCCCCGCCGCCACTTTGGGATACTGCCGCCCGTCAGGGAACATTGCATGACGAAGTAAAGACACAATATGAGGTACCGTATTTCCGTGATTTGTTACTACTTGTCGCTCGCCGAGCTGGACACCCGACAGAGGAGGGTTTCGGCCAAAGGCTTGTCGTGATTCGTAGGTGATTCGTCCGCACTCAAGTCATAAGGCAATCCTTATTCTCAATATGCAACTGAGCAATTAAGCCTCTACCACTTCTACGAGCTTTTGAAGGGCTCATAAGCATGGTGATATGTTGTCCTAGACTTCTGTTCGGCATGGGAGCTTAGATGGGGGAGGGGACATATAAGCTACAGCGCTCCATATCGCGGAACCTGGCAAGAAAGCACATGCAGGATGAAGTCCCCGTTCATCGAACTATGCTTGCCAAAACCCAATCGGGGTTTCTTCATTATGCAGATATACAAATAATTTGTGCTACATAGGCTTCGAACACCGCATGCAGGGTACGGCGGGCCGTACTTGGCCTGGTATTGCGTCTGTAACATACTCCTGCCGCACGTGTACCTTGCCCTCTGCATCTCGCTGTAAAAACGACACGGTTCGTCGATACATGATCGACCCATCTTCGTGCTTAATCACGTCGAGTTCGTGGTCTATCGGCGCCGCGAAGAAGCGCTTCTCCTCCGGCGGGAAAGATAACTGCGCGAAGGCGGTTGGGTTCTTCTCTATCGTGCCGTCCTCCAGAGAAACTCCGTGCTCGAGCTCAACTCCAAGCCGGCCGACTCTGTATAGTGTACCGATATCGACAAACCCCTCCTTGGGCGCTGCGATATCAACCATCAGAGCTAATGACTCCAACCGAATCTGCAAGTCGCGGCATTTAATGGATATGAATCCAAGCGTCGACAGGAACCCGCTCTCAAATGTGAAGCAGGCTTTTGGGCGTTCGTCGGGAAACGTCTCCCTTAATTGGGACGCGTGGCGTGCTAGCGTTATGATCCTGCGAAATCCCGCCGTGTGCTTGTCGAATCTCGTCTCCGAAGTGCCGTTAATCGTATCGATCTGTATCCGTGCCATTTCGAACTTCATCATCATGTTACAGATTGCCATTTTTGTCGAAGATTCAGAGGAGGGTATAGTCGCGTCAAAGTCGCTCAGTTTCGTGTGGAACTGTTGCAAATTTCTCTCGATATCTTGTCGGTCGACGGCGGAGGCGTTTCCGGATGACACGTACTCGATCATGTGCACCGTCAGATCGTCAATCGCGCTCTGAGCCTCCGCGACGCTTTCGAATTTCTGAGGTATAGGGACTTCGAAGCCGATGAGCCCCGGCACTGCCGCATCCGGCGGTGGTTTGGCGCCGAGGTAGAACGAAGCGAAGCTGAGACGCCTGAATATTGGCATTAGGTACTCGCGGGCCCACGAGGAGCATCCTACCCGGTTGAGGATCATAATGCCGTGCTTACAATGCCGCAGCGCCGCCTCGACGTCGCCTTGGAGATACTCAATGCAGATAAAGAGTATGCACACCAACAGCACGAGCTGCTCGTCTTCTGCGGACTTGATTCGCTGGATCGCCGCACTATAATGCCTCAGCGCGAAGTCGTTACCGGGCTTCTGTCTCGTGACGCGAGCGCCGCCATGGAAGTCCTCGTAAAGCGAGCTGATTGCCAGAACGGCATGGCGCACGGCAGGCTCGAAATGGCTGAACTGCACAACCAGATGGGTCCAGAAGTAGGTGTCCATCGGCCCGGAGAGGACGGGACCGACCATGTGGGAGAAGAATTGGAACGCCCTGCCCTCATGTTGGTCGTGGGCGGTGAGCTGCTGCGGGCGGTACCACGATAGGCCGTGTTCATATGTCGGCTCGTAGCCGGCGCATTGGCGGCCGCTTGTCGTGCATCGTTTGCATTTGGGCTTGGTCTCGTCGCACTTCACCTTTCGAGCTCTGGGTTTCTGGGGGTCAGCCCGGGATGATCCAAAAGGTTAATGTGCCAGCAGCGAAACCCACTTGCATGTCCGACAGCCTGTCTTCACCTTTGGGCTGCCCTTCCGGGGCGGCATATCGCGTAGGCGAGATGGCGATGGCCACCAAATTGAACTTCTCTGCCTTATTTTGTTTCTCTTGATGTGGGGCAAAGCCGAACTTGTTTGACGAACGTTGGTCTCGTAACAGCAAATCAGACAACGAAAGTCGAGGATATTGGGGTATTTGGCGGCGCTTGGCGCTAGACAAGGTCAGATGAACGGGACATCAGTCAGAAACGGGGCCAGAGCGAGGTAGTCGGTAGAAGAGGGCAGGTTAAAGACGATTATGCCTAGGCAAGGCGTTAGAGAGGGAGAAATGTTTCGAAATCCTGCTGTACGCTCCAGACGGAGGGAATAAGCTCTTATGGACTCTTATGGGGCAAGTACGAGCACTTCCAGCCAGTAAGGCGCGTAAGTGGTTGCAAAGGGGAAGTCTCCATAATCACTTGGAATGCTCGCAGGAGGGGTTGATCCCTGTTCAATGTACCCGAATCCGAGCTAAAAAAATTGCCAACATTGCTCTAAACTGGCTTGCCGGTGTCTTGAATGAATGCCGTGTGGGGAGTGACCCCACACGGCCGAGACTGCCGGGATGTGGGGATCTGCCGCTCCGACCCGGCGACGGAGAAGGTCGCAACGTGAGAGGGCAGCCGTGGTTGTCTATTGCCCGATTCAACGGCTGACGGAGCCAGAGTTGAGTTTATTCGAAAAGGGATATTCGAAGTGCTTCTCGACTGATAAACAAAACAGTAGGCTATCTCCTCACACGCCACATCGTCGGCTCATATACTTTCCAGGTTTCGGCCTCGGCCTCCTCCGCCGCTTCTTAATGGGATCATTCAGTTTCCTCCAACTTCCGGGCATAGGCAATGTGGTTGCAAGTATCACAAACAACAGTTCCTAACAAAGTCATGACTGGACACAACTCACACCTTCCAGTACGCATGCATCTTTCTGTTATGCAAGTCCTTTCGTACCCCAGTACAAAGCACAATGACCTCCTCCTTGGACCAGTCTTTCACAGATGAGAGTCCGCGGGCCACGAATTGAGCGGCCAGATGTAATCCTTCCGGGTGATGTCGACGAAGCCGGCCTCTTGAAGAAGGCTATGCCACTGCCAGGGGTATGAATCTCTGGGCACACTGTCGTCGTCACAGCCGGGCGAAAGTTCCAATCCTCCGATCTCGAGGTAGTCGCCTGGCTTCAGAGCTCTGTAGATGGACTGTAAACCCCTAAGTCCTTACAAGCAGAACTACAAAGAACCTGGACGCGTACTTACTGGTAGATTTTCTTAACCATCTTCGGCGCGTCTAAAAAGCAGCCTTCCATGCTTCTGCAGTTGATGAAGTCAAAGGGCTCATGCCAGGTCCAGCTCTTCTCCACATCACCCACCTCGAAGCTGCAATTAGGAGGGGCCCTGAAATACTCATTAAAACTTAACAAACAACGTTGATAAGTAGAGGCCATCATACTCACCATTCAGGCTGAATAAGACTCAGACCAACACCGATGACCTAGCAGTGTCAGAAGGTGCCTGTTGTCGTGTGCGCCTCACCGAAGAGTCAAATCTGAGTCGATGGATACTCGCCCGCTATTATTTGTCTAGCCAGAGTGGATCCTGGTTTGGTGGAAATAGATGTCATACGGGAATCGATTGCCCAAATGCCAGTTCCTGTATCCATATCAAGAACACGCTTGGCTGTCTTGTGGCCTGGAGAGATTGCCAATTCACCATTGAGGCAGGTTATCCAAATGAAATGTTGTAGATCTTTGGAATATAGTAGGCTCCTGTTGGACTGACTGTACCAGAAAAGTTACCCAGGCGGTCGCTCTCTCGCTGTCGTCGGAATCAGAGTCAGAGTCAGTGAGTGGTTTCACGGAACGTACTGAGCACTATTGGAATCCCCGAGCCCCTACCACGTCATTGGGTGAACTGCATTCTATAATCACCTCAGTGATGACGCCAACGCAGTTATTGGGTATAGTCACGCACTTCCAGTGCTCATGGAGTGGCAAGTCTGGCCATTCTCGGCTTGGTGTTCCAGAATGCTCGAACCCAATGAGGCCAAAGAGGAGTTCTCACAGAACTAACTCACAGCAAGACTTAGTTAATAGTCGGGCTCAGAGAAACCAGTATAAGTCGCTGGCTTTTACAGGACGAAATTACTTACGTCACCGGGCTCCGACGCGCTGTCAGCTTCCACGACATAGAAAGCGTCTGATCTTAGTCCACATCGCGACAGTCATCTTGGTGGGAAGAGACCACCGTCTGATCGTGTTGAGGGCTCTGCATTTTCGGGTGCTGCCATGTTCAATGGAGGGAAAATGAAGTGATTCGACTTGCTCAGGGCCTATCCGTGTGAGCGAGCACCCAGTGTAACAAAGACCGGCAAGTTCGGGATTCGTGCGAAAGCCTGTTATACACGACCCAAAGTCGTGAGAAAATACTTACCTTGACCAATCTCGACGAGACTTCACAAAACCTAACCCTTTGAATGGGAAGTGATAAATCAGCCCCTCTCGCTGTCACATTGTTGAGGAGGGGGCGACGGTCTTTAACACGGACCGACCCCTGCTTCTCCATGTCTCGCCTAGATCCTCCAGAATGCTACGGCAGCATGATGTCAAGCACACCTCCATAGTTGGTGCTTGACTTCCGATGATTGAGGGGAACAATGCAGAATGGAAATTGATTCCAGGGTGCTATTTGCATTGCCTAATTAGCACAAACAAGTTAATATATCATTGGGTTGAGGTTCGCTGCTGGTTGGTTTTTTATAGGCCGACGCACCTCCGCTTGGTAGCTGGCTAGCCAAAGATTGTTGACAAAGATCTGAAACACGCACCACCATGTTTAGAAACGTAAAATGACTTGCAAAAATCTCTTGCGAAGGCGTTGCAAAAGCTTGAACTACCCTTGCGGTGTAAGTATCAGACCAACGAAGAGGCGACGATTGAAAGGCATAACTAAACTGTGTAAGCAAATGTCCGACAACAGAGAATATATCGAGCCAGAGACTACGAATGTTTCGAGTGGAGGTAAATCTAAGAACATCGAAGAACTAAAGGCATTGTTGGGGAAAACTCTTGAGGTGATGTGGTCTGTATCTACAAGGTGGCTACGTGTGCTTCATCCTATAGCACCATGGCCACGAAGGGCACTTGTGAGCCACCAATAAGTGCGAGAGTCCGAATTCCCACCGAGCCAGGATCGATACCCCAAGCCCAAAACTCAAGTCTTCACAAGTAACACCCAAACATTCACTCAACCCCTTTTCCGAGCCTCGTCCTTTCTAAACGAGGCGTGGCAGCTTACTACACAACTTACGGCCCAACACACGCGCCTAATCCTGCAGCCCTTAACGCCCTCCGCGGGCGCCCGGACTACGACTCCTGCATGCTCCTACTCTCCGACCATCAACTCTCCATGGACTCGGGCGAAGTTTACTCCTCTTCATATCCCCCCCTTGACCTCCTCGCCATCCCTTTTGCGCACACCCCAGGCCGAAATCGACACCACGTGGGATCTCTGTAAGCTCTGGACCATGATCAGACGAAGCCGCCAGGACATTGACGCCCCTCGTCAACGGACCCTCGAAATCTAGCGCGGCGTCCACGGCGCGAATTGGACGATTGACAGCGCGAGGCGGCGAAACGGAGGAAGAAGCGCAGGTGTCCAAACTACTGATCCAGTGCTCGTAGCAGCGCACTCTGTTGGTCAGAAGCATTGACATTGATTTGGTTCACACATGGGCCACCAAAGGACCAAAGTGCATCGTGGAAACCACCAGAATCTCATGACATGGGCCATATGCCGACCCCATGGTCTCATTACTAGTTAAAAATGGTATCTATGTGCCCCGTAGCAAAGTGTGGTATCATAATTCCGTGACCTGAGCAAAGTAACTCCGCGAGCTTTTCCATCTGAGAACCCCAAACCACACTCCAAATACCATGTATGATAACACCATACCTCGCCGTTTTTGTGCATGATTCATAATTCTCCAAGTCCATGGCATTCTGCCTCCAATGAGATGAGACAAACGGCCACCATTGTCTCCCATTGATATTCAGAGCTCGTCCTCATCGAGCTCGAGAAGGTCAAGGAGACTAGGATGGGGCTCGCCGCAACAGGGGCAGACGCCAAGCTCATCATCATCGCCCATCATCTCTTCAATGTCTTCCATAGGATAGCCACTGCTACGGCAGAATTCTGTCCACTGACGTTCCTCGCCATCTCGAGTCTTGGGAACCTTCTTCCAGATGGTGAGATCCTTGCGGTTGGGTGCAGACTTGGGATGGCCGTTCTCCTGAGGAGCAGGCGGCATGATGGGTTCGCGGGGATGGTGATGGCCCAAATCAGACTCCGAATCCGAGTCAATGTCGTCCGCAGAGGAACCATCGCTGCCCTTCTTTGGCTTCAACGTCTTCCAAGCTCGAACGACACGGGCGCAGCTAGAGATACCCGGAAGGGGCTTCAAGGCATTCTTCAATTGCACAAAGGAGGGAAGACCAGCAAGGAAAAGGCCCTCGTCACGCAAGAGACCGGTGAGCTCAGCGGTCGCCTTGCTGCCTGCGTCGTCTATGGGCAAGCCAGTCACTTGCAGCTCGTTGAGTGAGCAACCCAGCTCGTGGGAAGCCATGTCGTGTAGATCGCTGCCAGGCATGGGTAGGAAGTCGTCCAAGAAATTGACGAGGTCGATTCTGAGAGACTCGAGTCCCGGGAAGAGCCTCGGGCGAACAAGCTTCCTGTCGTGCTTCGGGTCGTAAGGGGCACGGAGGGCGCGCAAGAAGTCGGTCACCTGACCCCAAGAATAGCAGCGGAAGCCACCGCGGGCGTAGGTATGCTCATTGATGCGAGGGATTGTCCGCAGTGTGATATCGCTCTTGAGGGCCGGATGGTAAGATCGCTCCAGCTTGTGCTTACGCTTCTTATCGTCGAAGAACTGGGCAATAATGCGAAAATCGATATGCTTGATGTTCTTGCGGTACGCAAAGTCCAGATCGGTAAAGTTCCGAACGGCTTCGTGCGTTGTAAATGCGAAGGAGTTCTGGCTCCACAGAATGCGACTGCCCTCCTCGTGCATGGCCTTGCATGTCGCCAAGAAGTGGATAGCAATCTGGTTGCTGCGACTTCTCTCCTGAGGGGTTAGGTTCTCGGGCTTAAGCTTTGACAGAGGATCAATGATATAGTACTTGGACGTCAAAGAGTACTTCAGGATGCGCAGCAAGACTTCGGTTGGCAGATACGGATACGGATGAGTCTCGGAGCAGATGGATGAACGAGTGCGTCGACCAGCGCGGTTCTGCTTCTGGTACGCCGCAGAGATGGGCGACCAGGTGATGCCGTTGTCGCGGAGAAGCTTCTTCAGTCTCGCATTCTCGTCGGCAAGCGCCTTGTTCTTGGATCGAAGCGGATGATTGTAGTGAGCTTCGGCCTGGTCCTCAACGTCACGACACTCCCATGGCATGATTTCCTGGATGTTGGTCAGCTCGCGCAACGCAAACGACAGTTGTTAAACCTAAACGCACCATGTCTCGATGCGCCATGGTGGTTGAATTGATGTGCTGCCACCTAAAGACTTGGAGAAGTTTTTGAAAGGTTAGTCAGCTGGGACAAATGCAAAAGGATTGTGTCCGATTGACGTGGTCGGTGTGTCGCGAGTGATGAAATGGACAAGTTTGTCAACTAGACAAAGTATGCCGCCGGTCGATAGTCCGATGAGCGTTAGTGACGAGGTTGGTCGCCGAATAAGTTCACCCGACGTCTGAAAAGGCTGAGGAATTGACAGATCGGAACAACTTTCGGTGGTACAGGGTATGACGGGTCACTGAAGTGAGTTGAGCTTGCGACGATGCGACCCACGATTGGAGTGGAAAAGGTGAAACGAAGGTTTGAGGAAGAATGTGGTTCGGGCGTTCGTCCTGACGTTGTGGAGGGGCCGATTCGGAATGTGAGTTGGAGTGAAGAGAGTCAGCCCAAGCCCACGGTCATAAGTCAAGTGGGTGGTGGGTTGGCGACTGATTGGGGAAGGGAGAAAATGAAGTGGTGTCGAGTCGTGAACGAAGGAAGTCGGCAGCCGCGGGTGATAATGGCCGACTGACTGACTCCTGGCTGTAAGTGACCGGGTTGTAAAGTGTGCAGAAGAGGTTGAGTAGCGCCGGAACGTTATTGCCAGGTCGCTCCTGAGTCGGCGTCGAGCCGAATGAGCGTTTCCCGGGTGTCGCTAAAGTCGTTTGGTCGGGACGGGGAGTAAGGCAGCTGCTCTACTGCGAGGGCAAGAACCGTTGTGGGTGAGATCAGCCGTATCGCCCTTCATCAGAGGATACGGAGTGGAGAGAGGGAGATGACAGAGGGGGAATAAAGAGGGGGATTGAAGTTGGAAGAATAACCACGAGGGGGATAAAAGGATTGAAGATGACCAAGGGGAAAATAGGCAAGCGACGCTGGAGGTGGCAGATCTGCGCGGAAGGTAAAGCAGACGGGGGCAGGTGGAAAGTGCGAGAGGTGGTGGCTGATTAGTGACCGTGACCGTGAGTGACTGCCCAGACTTCACCAGAGTGCGGAAAGCAACAGCAGCACCACTAGGCCGACAGCCTTCAAGAGCAACAGCGGTAGCCGACTCGTTCTAGGCAATGTCTCCCCGTCTCAGCTTTGACGATTACCGATGTCCGCCGAAACCCCGACCAGGCCTACTTATGGGCGGGCAGGAGCTCTTTGCTTCTGCTTTCCTTTCCCAGTTGAAGCAAGTATCTCTCTTTATTCATCGGAAGGACAGGCCGCATGCATTGAGATGGAGGGAGATGGTCCTTGGTAATGGAAAGGTGCCCACGTCAGAGCAGGTGTTGCCGGTGCTGTGCTATTATACGAGTCCACATTGCCTTCGTCTCAGGTCAGGCAACTGTTCAACCACGGCAGGCGCAGCCATACCGGCAAAAAAAAGGGACACTTAAGCGACTGCCACGACACACAAGTCATCAGGTGCAGCAATTGGCCGATTGGATCTGGATGAGTGGGGTGGGCTGCGACTGCCCGCCGATTACTCGCAGCTGCATTGGTTGAAGATTTCCATGGGCAGTCAGTCAAATGGGGGAATGACGATGCGACTTCCCATGGGAAGGTTGAGAGGAAGAGACGCGAGGGAGGAAAACAGAGCGCTCCGGGCCCCTTTGCCGACCTGACATGGAGGGAAAGAGCTTGGGAAAGAGGGGAGGGGGATGGATTGGATGGGGAAGAGGGCAGGGTGTGCGCAGGGGTAGATGCCTTCCGCATTTGCTTTCCGTGTCTTGCTCCTGTCCGCTCGAAACTTTTTTGCCAGGGGAGCAACAGGCACTCTAAGGCACTTTCCGAGATCGTGCTGCGGCAGGCGAATGAAAAGAAGGGACTTCCTGGTACACTGTCATTACTCTCTACCTTTGACGTGATGTTGTTCTGCTTCCGACTGGCGGGGACCGTCTTTGGCTTTATGGCTTTCACAATCCATGGGCAACGTTAGAAGGAGCTGCCTGAAATGACACGAGAAACCGACCAGATGCAACGTCTGACATAGAAAGGAAAACAGACAGGAGGAGGTACAGAGTACATGCCCACTACCGTACGGTGCGGATAATTCGACGCAACTTCCCGAGCTATCTCACGATCGATGTTTGGCGGCAGGATCGGATCCCGCCTGTGGATGTCTATCTCGACATGAATTAAACAAAAACGAAAGAAGAACCGTGCCACCAGAGGTGGGCAAGAAACGGAGCTCACGCCACGCAAATAGGTTTCCTTGTGAGGCTGGACTTTGTTTGGTTGATGCTGTCATAGCCTCGTGTCTGTGCAGACGCACGGTGGGGAGAAGCCACACGGATCGTACCCCGCGATGACCTCTGCACAACGACCACAAAAAGGTCCAATATGCCCATCATGAACTACCCATACGAGATGCTTCTTCCCATTGAGCCTTTACATCTCTCACACAGGGCTGCTGAATGTGCAAGGCTCAAGCCCCCTCCATATGTTCGCTCATCGCGTTCGCACCTCAACTCCCCGACATGCCCCTGTACTCAATGCAAGTCGGATCCAATTGGAGCCATCTCCTGGCCATTGCTGGCGTTGGAAAAAGAGCAGGCGAATCAAGCAAGACGATCAATGATGAATTATCCCCATAAAATACGTCCATAGAGGTACCCATTGAGCCACCGTTCCCACGAGTCTCGCCCCTTCTATAGCAATTTCTAGGTGTCGCAGTAAACCGCAGGTGTTCCTCCTCCGCTCTTGACGTCATCATGTCTTGCCAATTACAGCTCAGACGGCTCAAGCTCCTCACTTCTGCGCGACCACGGGCAGGTAACGTGCTTTTTCGATGATGAAATGATCATGCCTGCCACAGGTAGCTACAGCGATGAGGTCAGCTCGCCTAATAGGTTCAAATAGTAGACTTCTCGACTACAAAGTGACTTCTCTCCCCCGTATTCCTCACGGTCCATCTTCACGACCACTCACATCGACTGATCTGATAAACATTCAACACTACCGGGAAAAAAACCACAATACACCCAAACGCCCGAAGCACAATCGCAATGTCGTTCTCCAACGCAGACACCGGCAGCAAGACCGCCGACCCCTACAAGGCCGCCAACCTCGATAATGACGTTTCCGTTAAGGAGAAGGTCGAGGCGTTCGTCAAGTTCGCCGAGAAGTCCAAGTTTGGCATGATGACCACCAGAGACGCAAAGTCTGGCGCCCTGGTCTCTCGTGCCATGGCTCTCGCCGCCTCGGTTCGTACTTCCCCCAGCCTCTCTCCCGTGAGCACTTCACTAATCCTAGTTCCCAGGAAAACGGTGGCGTCGACTTGCTCTTCCATACCAACACCGAGTCCAACAAGACGGATGAGATTGACAGCGACCCCCATATCAACATCGCCTTCATCAACAGCTCCGGCGACTGGGCCTCTGTCTCGGGTATCTCCAGCGTCATCACCGACCGCTCGTTGGTCAAGAAGCACTACAGCCCCACCCTGAAGGCGTGGCTCGGTGATCTCGGTGATGGTACCCACGACGGCTCTGAGAACGATCCTCGCATCGGTGTCATCCGTGTCAAGACTACCAGCATCACGTACGCCATCAGCAATGCTACATTTGTTGGCAAGGTCGCTCAGTTAGCTGAGGGCGTTGTGACAGGCAATGCGGCGCAGGTCAACAAGTTGAGGGAGGTGACATCCCAGGAGGTCGAGCAATACCGCTCAGCGGCTTCCTCTTAAACATAACGGTGGATAATGGAAAATTGTATGAATAGCAAAGTAGATGATTTTTCGGGGAACAACACCAACCCGAATTGCGGGACATGAATGATGACTATTGCTTCCCATACTCTGCGTTCCAGTTTTCGTCGAACGTCTCCTTGTTAACCGCAAACTCACGGATATAATCGCGCTCAAGTTCGTGTGCCCTCCTTCCGAGCAGAACCATGCTGTGCAAGGGGCCTCCTAAGATCTCGTCCGTGTCGCACAGCTCCTTCAACGTGCCGGCGACAAACTTCTCAGTCTTGCCACCTACACGGGCTGCTCCAATTGCCAAGCTGTCAGCGGTGTAGACACCCTCTTTCTTGTCCTCCTCAATCTCCAGCATCTGCGCGGCGCACTGCCCAACGGTCATATACCGCGGCGGCTGGTACACCCTCCGCCCTCGTGCCATATCTTCCAAGCTCTGCTCCTTCACTTTGATGTCAAGCAGCACTAATGTGTGCAGACCGATATCGCGGTTCTCCTTGATGCGGTCGTAGAACGAAGCGGGCTTCCACGTCTCGGTGAAGAAAACCATGGAAACGGTCTGGCCAAAGTTGTATAGCTGCAGACCAGTGGCGCCGATTCCGGACATAATCGAGGCGTTGGGGACGGTGCGGACAGGAATCTCGAGCTCGCGCGCGCGCAGGACAAGGTCGGTGTGTGTCGTCGCACCAAAGGGGTCTCCGACGACGCAAAAGGCGACGTCTTCGGTCTGGGCGTTGCGGAGGATTTCGTCGCTGTTGGACTCGACCATTTCGCGGTCGGCCACTACGATTTCGCGGCCATAGTAGCTCTCCTACTAAGGGATAATGTTGTTAGGCATTTCGCGTTCCATAGATTATGAGCGATGTGGATAGGGGAGTGAACGCACTAAGACGGCCTTGTCAACGAGGAGGATGCTGGTGTAGGCTTCGAGATAAACCCTGGAGGCCTTCCTGACGACCTCGAGACCTTTGACAGTGATGTCTGTCTCGTCGGACAAACCGAGACCAACGAGATACAGCATCTTGTCTGAGGTTAATTGGGACGTTTTGTTGCTGGAACGAGATGTGCAGGATTTGGGCAGTCGTCAGTCGCAGGGAAAATCAATTGAGACTCAACTTTTTTCCGCGGTTTTTGGAGGGGGAGGCGGGATGGAGGGGTAGATGTTTTTTTTAGCGCTGCAACCCCACCACCGGCACCCCTGGACCTTGTCTCGCCTGGCCCCTCCTAATCTTCCCTCCCTCGAACCCCTGCAGTTTCGTCCCGATCCCCAGCGCAACCTCCCGAGGCAACAAATTTCATCATTGAACGCGTCTAGGCCTGCCTCGATCTGCCCAGCGAAGTCTCCGTCACGACTCCACGCACGTCGTCAAGCTCTCACCGCAACCATTTCTCGCGACGATATCCTCTTAAATCACCCACAGAGATCGCCCTCATCGCCCGAAACCAAAGACGATAAACTGTCCAACTTCCGCACAATGGCCGACAAAAAGGGAAGCGCCTACGGCGCGCCGGCAGGCGACACAGACTTCCGCAAGACGTGGGATCTCGACGAGTACGCCGCGAAGGCCAAAGACCGCGAGGCCAAGGAAAAGGAGGAGGCAAAGGCACGGTATGAGGCCAAGCTCGCCGGCAAGAAGTACCACAAGCCCCTGACGGGCAACGAGACCTTCACGCAGGCGCGGCGTAACGTGCTGGACCTCAGCGCGCAGGTCGGCAAGACGCAGCTAGTCCCCGCGGGCGCGGGCGTGGGAAAGCGTGGGCGCGGCGCAGGCTTCTACTGCGAGCCCTGCGACCTCACATTCAAGGACAACAAGCAGTACGTCGAGCACATGAACACGCCGCAGCATCTGGCGAACACGGGGCAGACGAACGAGGTGCGGCGGGCAACAGCCGAGGAGGTCAGAGAGCGGATCGAGTGGCACTGGCAGCGCAAGCTGGACCTCGAGAAGGAGAAGGCGACAAGTCTACAGGACAGGCTTGCGCTTCGAGAGGAGGAGAGCCTGAAGGAGGCCGAGGAGAGGAGGAAGAAGAGGAAGGAGGCGGACGAGAAGAGGAGAGCGGAGAGGGAGGCGGCGGAGAAGGTTAAGTTGGAGTATGGAGAGGATGTGAGGATTGAGGGGGAGCACGATGAAGATGATATGATGGCAGCGATGGGGATCACTGGGTTCGGGGGGACGAAGAAGAAATGAGGCGATTGGAGGGATTGTGTGGTTCAAGAGCTGTACGATGTCGCAGGATGCAGAATGATACCCTTGTTTGGCAGCATGGAACGGCAGGTCTCGATGCACTCGAATATCTCATGGAACGAGGGACCATCCATACTGCCCAGCTCTTGTGGCATTTCACTCGGAATCTAGGCGGCCCCACCATCGTTTGGCAGCAAACCCCGGAGCAAAGTCGGCGTGGTCTCACCGAGAAGTCACCGGTGTGTCTCGGTGAGCATGAGCCAACCCCCCACACCTGACAAGCCCCTGCAGCCTGGGTAACCCCACACTCGCATTGGCTTCGATTTCGACGACCTCACCACCACCGACAGTTTGCCGCACTTTCCCCTCTACCCCAATCGCCCTAGCCTCGCACGCGACAGACTGCACCCTGATGCCACATTTTCCTCTCACACACAAAGATATCGACAACGACACCGGTGTGACGAGGCAATCCTCAGAGGTTCCGCACATCCGCTTAGTCCTCGCCTGGTTCTGCGCCCGAACCTTAGCTACTTCGAGTGCCATCCTCCGACCGGCAAGCGACCTCCCTCGAGTAAATATCGTGTTGGAGAGACCAAGACTTCCTCCTAAGTAACTTGCGATACCATGGCATCTTCCTCTGCCGCTGCGGCATCGCTGCTTGGCCGACAGCTCAAGGAGATGCAGACGGGCAAAGACATACCGGGAATATCATGCGGCCTGGTCAACGACAACAACATCTTTGAGTGGGAGGTGATGCTTATGATCAGCGACGACTGCAAGTACTATGGAGGTACGAGTCTCTTCCTCCCAACACAAACACAGCTACCCTCGTGATACTCAAACTCCCGAACTATGTTGCCCCGTCTGTCCAATCTCACGGCCACTAACCTCAATCCCCCAAACAGGAGGCAACTTCCGCGCGCGCCTTGTCTTCCCGCCAAATTACCCGCTCATGCCACCCTCCCTCACGTTCCAAACGCCGATTCCATTCCATCCCAACATCTACCCTGACGGGCGGTTATGCATATCGATTCTGCATCCGCCAGAGGAGGACCAATACGGTTACGAGGCGGCCTCGGAGCGGTGGAGCCCCGTGCAGAGCCCCGAGACGATCCTGCTGAGCACAATCAGCCTGTTCCACGGGCCCAACGACGAGTCGCCCGCCAACGTCGAGGCCGCGCGCATGTTCCGCGAGGAGAGAGAGGGCAAGAACAAGGACTTCCGGAGGCGGTGTCGGGCTTGTGTCCGGGAGAGCTTGGGGGAGGACTGAACTGCTGGGCTCTGGAGGGATAACTGCAAAGTTCAGTGTTGGAAGTCAGGAGTCTTGGGGTGGAGAGGATGGGAAGGCGACGGAAGACTGCAGCTTTGGTTGGATAGCGGGAGGTTATGGCAACCAGGTGAAATAGGACGAGACCACAGCATCATGGCGTTTGGAGATATTCACAGCATTTACTAGGCTGGGCCGGCATTCAAATTGACGCCTTTAAGGTATTCGTGGCACTGGAATGGATTACGCGTCTACTTTTTGTTTCCCGGAATAAGACTGTGGTAGCCGGAGCCGCCAAGAACAAGATTAACCAGAAACCCGGACTTCTGCCGCCTAGTCGTATAAACTTCGATACCAGCCTCCTTAGGTCGACCGCATCCTATCGTTCTTCCGTATTGCCATTGAAAAAAAAGAGCCAAACATGAGTTCCATTCTCTGTTTCAAACAAGCTCTTAGTTAGTGGATATTATCTTGGCCCGGAACGATTCCACGAGGTTGCTGGACTGCCATCAAAGTCCTGGTCAACTTTTCTCTTTTCTCTTTTCTTCGCTAGAATTCGGTCTGACAACAATATTTCCAGAACGTAACTTAGCCTCTATGGAAATTGCAACAAATGGAACCGTCGTGTTCGCCCAACTTTGAACCCCATTTGCCTGCTTCAGGTTGTCTCTTTCCTCCCTACCTCCTAGTTAGCAGTCGCAGAAATGGCAAGATGAAGTGGGACCTGATTCTCGACTCATTCATGGACACGTTTTCGTCTACTACTTCGACATTCAATCCACCCTAAACTAGGCCTCACCGACTCCTGGATGTGTCGTTGTATTATGTTCCGTCACCCTTATCTCGTTCGGAAGCTTTACCGTCATGTTCTCCCCTGCCCGGGGTAGGCTTCCTTCGGATTTCAACGTCTGCCGAATCCCGACGAGGATAGCTATGCTTCCTTTCATTCGGGCGCGGCAATTCACCCCACTCACTGTTTCCACTCCGTCCACTAATCCTCTTGCGATTGTCAAGTTGTGGTCTCTCTTGAAAGAACTTCAGCAGACTAAGCCCCGGTAACCACGCGATTAGATACCGTACAAGCCGGCCCCTAGGCTTCGCAGTTTTGTCAATCTCCTCGGCGTCGTGTCTTTCGACTGTAAATTCTCTAACCAAAGCTGGCGAGAAAGCTAGAAGCACGTTGTGGGCGTGCATAATCCGCGTGTGTGCAGGCGCGTGTTGCTCTGACTGTTGGGGCTCATTGTTGGGTTGAAGTGATGGCGTGATGTCCTTGGGCGATTGCCAAGATTCAAAGAGCAGGTAACAGGTGCGGACAAAGCCGAATGCTCCTACCAAGAGCGGAAGGAGCTGTGCTGGAAGGTCCAGCTCGTTATTGTTGGGGGCTCCAAGGACCGCTGCTACGTGGTTGAAGTTGAGTGTGAATTCGACTGGGAGCATGGTGTAGAGCAGGAAAAGGAGATTCAGTACACGAAGACACTTGTAGATAATTTCGAGCCTATGTTTAATTTAGTCACTCTTTGTATGTGAGATTCCTTTGATGCAAACTCACTCTCGATATTTGAAGCCAGTTGCAGATCTCAATCGGATGTTACGGCCCATTTCTTCTCCTTGCTCAAGTTGGCCATTTTCGTAATTCTCTTCCATCCCGCAAGACTTGACACCAACAGCATGGTGCCATAATAGGCGATACACCCGATGCATACAATGATGCAAAAGATGCCGATACCCCCATCAGCACGCAATTTAGCAAACATGAACGTGTAAAGAGTCTCGCATTCTGGTGGGTTGGGCGGTTCAATCCCTAGGTCGCTAGTCTCCTCGGGGCTGCCCATGTGCACGAGGCCACCCACAACACCATACATCCATACCGTAGACCATACACACTTACCATGAGGCTAAAAATCAATCTCGAGTGAGTTCTAAAGCCACCAAACTGGCGGATGCCCCCAGGACCTTTCTCGACATAGTGTCTTGTCCGGTAACCCCAGAGACTGAGCGTGCCGAAGAGAAAGCCGCCGCTGATGTGCATTAAGATGAGACCGTCAGTGTTCATTAGCATCCTAACACTGATGCATTGGATTAAAGCATGAGAATTCCGAGAAGGAAAACTTCGTTCGTATCTCCTGCCTCAGCGATTTCGTCAGAGCAAGGAGCAAAAAGCTTGCTGCAGTTTATTACTGATGCGGCAATACCCAAGAGAATGAAGCAGATAAAACCCCTGCATTTTGAGTCGTTTTCACAAGGGTCCTTGCCCCGTGCATGTCACCAATGGATTACAAAAGATCCAAAAACGAAATAGAATAGATTGTCATGTCTTGCGCTGTTCAATGAAATAGGGGATAATATGGCTATAAGGCCTCTCGCTAAGGTTCAAACAGGGGGTATCAGATCAAAGTCGCCTTGCTCCAATAAGACGTTTTCCAATGACGCCATCGGCCTCGTCGACCTGCAGTTGTAGCGCAAGAGAGTCCGCGCCCTCGTACTTGCCCTTCTGTTTCCAGAAAAATTCCTTGCCGGATTTGGTTTTCGCACGGAAAGTCGCCTCAACATCAACGTCCATTTTGAAGATGGTGAAAAAGGAGGTGCCGACGCAGTACTTTTTGGCGGGGCACTTAAGATTGATGATTGCAGACTTAGTCAAAGTCTCGCCTTCGGTGTCCTCTTCGGTCTTGATCGGTTATGTGGTCAGCATGTGGCTTGCATGTTTGGAAATAGCCAAAGGAAGCCTGAGGCTTACCGTAGTCTTCTGGACTTGCCAGTTGAATTCAGTGGTAACCTTGCTCTTGCCGATAAGAGGAATACCAGCTTCAGCTTCAACTGCGACACGACCTCCGACATTCCACTGGTTTGCTACGCTGATGGTGTGAGATTTAGTAACGGCGTCAATCGTCGAGAGAGTTATGATCTGCTCTGCGGTGGAGTTGCGATTGTCGACAATCTGAGAGCCCACTGTCATTGTCTGACCGGGACCGGCAGGCATGATGTCGTCCGTGAAGCCAGAGTAGGCGATATTGCTGATAGATACGGACTGGAGGTCATCGAGGAAGTCGAAACCCAAATGGCCGACCAGGCCGATATTACAATACTGCACACGAATGCGACCCAGGATTCCAGAACCAACCGGGACCTTGACCATGGAAGGCTGGCCCTCATATGGGGCTACTTGTGCTACATACGTTGCGCCACTGGTTGTCGTAAAATTGAATCCAAGGATGCTCCCCCGATTCTCCCAAATGTAAAGGTCCTTAATCCGGTCACCATTCTCAAAAGTAAACACGCCAGCATCAGTGCTTGTGTCTATAAGTCTCTACAGTAATTACACATTAGTTTGGTAGTGGAACGTTGCATGAAGGATGAAATCTCACTGAGAGAATCCGTGTTGTGTTGCCACTGCTGCTGGTGACATTCATCGCACGAATGTTGGCTGCACCCATGAACACTTGAAGGACATCGATAGGTCCATTGATCTCCTCGGAATGGCAATTGGCCGGATTTGCGTCAATTATGTTGATGTCGCCGACATCAACGGACACAAAAGCATCTTTTGTGGTAATGGTAAGGCTGCCCTGGACTGTGCTTGAAGGGCTGAGCTGACGTTTAACTCTATCAGGCTCGGGCGTTGATGTCGGGCGAACAGATATAGTGAGGGAATTTCTCAGGCGCTCAAGAGCTTTGTCGTCGAGAGGACCGTGGCTAATGATGTTGGGAGTAATTTGCGCCAAGGGTGTGTCGATGACTTTGACGGCTCGGGAGTCGAGACTGCCAATTGGAGAAGCAAAAGCAAGGCCCCGGAGGAAGATGGCGCCTAGCAAGACATGCTTTAAAAAAAGTGTGCTGTAAAACATGTTGAACAAGAAAAGAGAGACAATAGAAAACATGGACAGTATCTAAAGAACGGAAGTGGCTTGTAGAAAAGAAAAGGCTAATGAAGATTAGATCCTGGAGATGGATGTTTATGACCGTCCCAAGTCCCCTTTCTTATACAGGTTCATCTGATTGCCCACGAGGTGTGACCCCTACGCCTAAGAATTAGCTTAGTCCAGGCGCGAAGCCGGGTTCATGCTAGTCAGGGTGAGGAGATAGGACGGCTGGATGCCCGAAAGAAGGGGAGACCGCTTAAGCGTTTGCCTGCTATCGACCAGGACTAAGGTTATTCATGGGTTGATAAATGATTTGTACCTTACATGCCGCGCAGCCACGCTGTCGCCAGGAACTCAATGTTGAGATTTGCAACTTTTTGGAGACGTTTCGCGTATCTGGTGGGGAATCGTCAGGTCAGCTGAAGGAAAAAGGCAGGCGATGAGTGAGATGACGCTATGTGGTTCTTTGCACTCTATGAGAACATTGTCTCTTAGTTTGTAGGAAACCAAAGTGGGCTCACACGTCGAACAGGCAACATTAGCTCAAAAGTAAAGGGGCCTCGTAAGGCTGGTAGGAAGTGATGGAGATGGACCTGAAGACTGCATCGAGAGCGTCTAATAAACAACGTGTACAATCGCTTGATTAGGGATTGCTACAAGGTAATGTATCTTGACGGATAGAAATAGATGTGAAAGGGCCTAGATCGGTCGGCTAATTGTGAAACATTTCTCATCGTCGTTCTACTCGGATGACCACACTGCAAAGAGAGCAAAATGGGTCCTGGGCTAATGCAGCTACGCCTTTGTTTCTACTTGAACACTTTTGATGGAGCTCCCCATGTGACAACTACGAGTAACGCATTGGGCACGTTGACTTCTGTGCACAAGTATGATTTCTGTCTGATACTATAACTCGTCTCGTGGCGAAGCAAAAGCGAAATATCCTAGGTCTCGTTCTTCTTCCGATGGTCCGCTAGCTTCCTCACAAACAGAGCTCCGCACCCGAAAACGAAACTACCAGTCGGAGTACCTAAGCTCGTACTCGTCTTGGCACAATAATCGATAGAGATGGGGCCCTTGTCACAAGTGTCGTGCATCAAATAGTCACGGACGATGTCAAACCTCCCCTCCCCCTTTCTCACGGCAAACCAGCCGAGGAACCTGTCGGTGGCGTGACTCTTGGTCTGGACTCTGACATCGTGAGTAGTGCATGGCACTGTGAACAAGCGAGGCACACATGACTTAAGCCATGTTATAATTCCACCCGAGACTGGTTCTTATATACCGGTATTTCCTTACTGGGTGTGTGTAACTGTAGTCTTGAGAAGCAGGGGAAAGGAAGTGTCCTGAATATTACATGGACATGTTGTGCTCCCGCAATGGCGTGATGCACAGGCCAGCCGGAGAACAAGATGAACTCTACTTTGGCACAAGTCTGAAAATAGAAGGCCGTTTTCTCCTAGGGCTTTGGGTCTGGTAAGGGTTTCCTCTCTTCAGTCGAAATGCCCTGATAAAGTCAGTTGCATGGGCTGCGGGTTTGCCGTGTTTGCCGCGCCATGATTGCCATTCCGGTGTGTCGACAAACCGGCATTGCTGCCAGTTGACGCATACCAGGATAAGTGGCACAATAATTGAATCACTCATGGCAAAACTCGATAAAGAGAGAGATGTCTAGAGAAGTTGTGGGCAAAACAGTCGACTCCAAATCCAGTTTATGTTACTCTTGGCAAATGCCATAACAAGCGCGACGAACGATGTTGTATAATCGCCTGACCGCTTGAGCTCATCTTGTAGAGTTACTCATTGTCTCATCGTGGCAGATGTCTCGGAGGTCAAAGAAGAACCCGGATGTTTGCTGTTGTACTTATGCGGATTAACGACCAAGGATGGCGCAGCGCATCGAACCCAGGATGTACCAGAGGCAGTATGTCTGGATGTAATGAACAACCCAGCGGAACCCATGTACGGAGAAGGAAATAAGGAGATGCAAAAAAATCTGGAGAACCTTCTCCGCGTCACCAAAAAGAGGTATGATCGCCTAAATTAACGCAAGGTGCAAGCTGTAAGGTTATTGCAATTTGAGGAGACAAGGCAAAGCTGAACGATTCGATAACAGTCTGCTTTGAATCATTCTGCGACGCGATAGCTAGGTAACCCTTGTATGTTTTTGATCAAATGTGCAACTGGCTGACTCGATGGTCGGAAGTATCTACATGTATTAAGCAATTCAGACTTCGAGTTGGCAAGTCGATATTGGCTCATGATACCTATGGACATTCTTCGTTAGGCCCAAGATTCAGAACTTGATAAAAAATTAAAAGTAAGAAAAGAAAGCATTCGGAATGTGGACGTTGAAATGAAAGGTCTTTGCCTCCACGTTCGGTAACTGAGTGGTCCCCTTACAAAGTGAGCTTGCATTATTTTCCAATCATTGAAACCACGCATCCTTGGGTACTCCATAGCATACTTTACACTGTCTCTCTATGCAAACCAAGAATTGATGTTTTCTATGGCGAACGTCGAATACTGACTCCAAGTCATTTGGACAGTCGCAATCAACTGGGCTCATGTGACTGTAAATTGTGTGCTAAATCAAGCAAATCTACAGAGAGCACTGCATTGCAAGCGGCCGGCCCGAAGCTCCAAATACGTCACAAATTGGACGTGACGTAAACTATGGATCCCCTGTCAAGGGTGTCATTGGCTTGTTTGTCAGTTCACAAGGAATCGCATTCGTCTGAACCCAACCCCGCAAATTTCTGGGATGAACCAGAACTTCAACTTCAACATACGAGCAAAGTTCCAGCCAGCGGCCAGCGGCTCCATTAGCTCGACCACATGTCGCTGACATCAATGGATCATGCCAGCGGCAGTCTTCTGACTTTGTATGGCATTGTCGCTGTGGTTTTGACTGCTCTGCTCGCATACCGTGCATTCTTTCACGGGAACAACAGCAACTCACCGTCGCGTTTTAGGCGATTATTGCGGCCTCCGGCACGCTACATTCATGAGCAATTAGATGCGGGGCATTTCCGATTACTTCGCCTACTTCCCGGAAACGAGGCCGACGACATCTGCATAAGGCTCACTACTGAGTCAATCGACGCTGACATTCAGTATCATGCCGTCTCGTATGCCTGGGGCGACCTCAGAGATAAGGCATACATCACGTGCGAGGGTCGAGAAATACAGATCACGAAAAGTCTATTCGAGGCCCTGAAGCGATGGCGCCGTCGTGACGAAGAGATTGTGCTTTGGGCAGATTCTATCTGCATCGACCAGCAAAACACGTTGGAAAAATTGCATCAAATTGTGCGCATGACAGATATCTATTCAAGGGCAAAATCTGTCCTGATATGGCTTGGCAGCGACGATTCACACCTTGCGGGAACCGAGGATGTCATCAAAGAGGCTTTAGAGATCATCCCTGAGGTTATGGACGATCCAAAGAGTAATAGGGAGAACGCTGTGTTGTTGGGTTCTCGTAACATCGAGCGCTTGAAAGAAGGAAAGACCACTACAAAGACGCTGAATTGGCAACCACTGAGATCACTCCTAAATCATACCTGGTTTGAACGTAAATGGGTATATCAAGAAGCGGTTCTCAACGACAAGACATGGCTGTACTGCGGGATGTTGGAGATGCCCTTTGAGCCGCTTTCAGAGCTCGCGTTGCGCATGTCAACGTTTGGTGTTCAGCCTTTGCCTAACGACGGATCGCTCAACGATACCAACGTATCGTTCTTTCCAAATCGCTTATACAATCTCTCAATGATGCGTATGAGCCATTGGTATCGCGGAAAACGACCCATAACGCTCATGGATGGCGTTAAAGCTACGAGGGCGTTCCAATGCACTAACCCGCGAGACCACATTTTGGGAGTGCTAGGCCATGCAACGGATATCGAGAAGGGTAGCATAATATCCCAGGACGACTTATACTCGCTTCCAGTTCATGAGTGTTACCTTCGCTTCACTCGGTTACAGCTTTTAGAAAAGCGCGACTTTGGTATTCTAGCATCTGCGCCTCAGAGGGTTGTTTCTGACGCCTTACACCCCTGGTATTGGCGCCCTTTTCTTCGGTGGCAGAAAAGACGGCTACCGGGTCTGCCTTCCTGGGTACCCGATTTACGTAACCAAGAGATCGACACCTTGTCTAGTTATACTGTTCGGTACGGAAGGTTTTCAGCTGGTGGAGCGAAACGGGGAAAGATTGAGATCGTTGATGACAAAATACTCAAATGCTCAGGGATGATCGTCGACAAGATTGAGGACAGTGGGATTTTCTGGCCTGAACTGCCACTACCGAGGAAGCCTAAACGAGTCCCACACCCTCTTGATAAGATGGATGCCTACTTCTCCCGAAACGCGATGAGGTCTCTCAACTTTTACAGGTTATGCGTAAAACTTGCCTGCGGCTCACAAGATATTCAAGATATGTCACCTGAGCGACTCGAGGCCTTTTGGAAAACAATGACCTGCGAGAAGAGTCAACTCAATGATCGGATCGATATCGATCTTTCAGGCCCCGTCAAGAGCATGATTTCTGGAATGGAAACTTGGCTTACTTCTGAGGACCCTGAAGAGGCGGAGCAGGCACGGGTGAGTTTCGTGGCTTCTGCTCCATTGGTCGAGATGACCATTCTTGCCTCTGCGACACCACGAAGGTTCTCCCATACGGAGAGTGACAGGCTGTGCATGATACCAAGGGAAGCAAGGGTTGGCGATATGGTCTGTATATTTATCGGCGCCGAATTGCCCTTCGTCATTCGTCCCACGCTGCAAGGGATGTACGAGATGATAGGTGATGCTTATGTCAGTGGAATCATGGACGGTGAGGCTCTTGTTTCTGGTATCTATGACCAAGTAGAGATCATTTTGGAGTGAAGAAACGTTTCGTACGGGATATCTCTGACTGTTGCGTGTGGCGTCGCATCACCAAGTGACTGTTGTCGACTATCATGGTTTTCAATGGTTTGTTTGTATTTTTGTAGAATTAAAAGCCAGTAACGTCCCTGTCAAGGGCAAAAGATGCCCGGGTGGTCTAGTCTACACACATTCTTTCTCGCTTGCTGCCACAGTCGATTCCTTGCATGCCTCTCTCCATCCTCGCCCTGAGGGTTCTATATACCAGTGTTTCGCCCTGTTAAGTGCCAGATGTCTCTGCAGTTGTCAGGTTCTATTACACTCGAAATCAGCCCCGGCCTATTCTGCAGCTCTGTTGTGGGTAAGCCAGGATGGTTTTCAATGAGAGATGTCAATAGGTAGTCAAATACACTAGAACATAATGACTGTTCTATGGAGATTGATGCGACTGAATGCAGTCCTTCGCTTACCATTGACACCTAAGATAAGGGGGGAAACAAGGCTGAAGTCACAGAAATATTGATTGTATACTCCCTCAACGACTTTGGTAATTAAATCCAGACATCTTCTGGTACACACTCGCTGCTGAGAATGTTTATTTCGTTTTGTAATTAAGTTTACATTAAGGAGCGAGAACAAAGCAAACACTGGCAAACTTCCAAAAAGGATCTTGAGTTTTCAACATATTATCCGAACTGTCTTGTAATACTACATCGGCATGTTTATGTGCTCAGTACAAACTAGGCCATAAGGAATTGGTGTAGTGCGACCTTCACTTCCGGTGGCCATAGTTATAATCAGCAGACTGGTGGCAAGTCATCGCCGCGAATATGGTTGTTTTCCAGAAGAAATCGTGACATTGACAAAAGTCTTGCGGGCTTCTGTGTAATATTCTTCCTTGTAATGTTGCAATCCACTTGGGTACCGTCTCAGCTCAATAAGTACGCTTGCACTCGTCGGTGATATTATCTGACAAGAGAGGCCTTCACGGTCACAGCCCCTTCTTGCTTGTTCCTCCGATTCGCGTCCGTTCTCAACTTCTGCATCATAGTGTCTTCCTTGACTCGTTGTTTCGGGCTGCTCACTGCCACACCGCTAATCGATAATAAGGAAACGGTAGAGCCAGGCAAACTTGCGTGAATAATGCCAACGTCACAAGAATGGTTTTAGAAATGGTAAGCCGTTTCACGAAAGATCAAAATCTGAAGATGAAAGCGAAAGCAGATAAAAATGCCCAGTCAATCGAGAGCTAAAGATCATCTTAGGTGCAGGGCGAGGATAGAGTGACTATCATGAACAGGTGGTCACTATCTAGGAACCGGTATAATCTTAACTATTCAGAGGCGCTGCTTAAATTTCCGGTTTTAAAGATTACATACAGCGTATTATGGTTCCAGCCTAAATCGATGTCCCACACATATCAAACCTCGATTAAGCCTTCTCAAGCGTCTACTTTTTACCATGTAAACAAGTTACTGCTTGGTCAGAGAAGTAGAAAAAGATATCAAATGCAAAACCAACTCTTTGGCCTAGCTGCAGAAATGATTAATCATCTGGAACGTCTTCAGTATCACTGATCACTGTGAAATGCGTTGTTATTGTCCCCGTCATGATTCAGGAGCTAGCCAATACAGCCTTCAATATGCACTTGCAGGTATTCTCGATCGCTCTGTGTATAAAACGCCAGCATCCATATGAGACGACGGCATCTTGCCGTCAAAACATTTAGGGAGCGTGAACAGGGGACATCTCCAGAGGTTGATTTGATGCATTGCTGCCTATGGTAAACCGCGCCATACGCAGTAAGATACCTGACTGTTGTCTGTCACCCTTGTAAACAGCAGGAAGGCACAGTACGGGTTGCACTCGTGGCACTACATTTAATCACTCCATTCAGTGAGGCCATGATGATGTTATTCAATTTGTTCAAGCACAAAACGTGCCACGAGAACAGGGAGTTATAGAGCCCAACGAGATTATCGAATGATTAGCGCCAGTTCTCAGATCTCTTGAGTTGGATTATAGATTACTTGATATTACATAAACTTGGGCCATAGCCAGTCGATGTGCAATGAATGTTTAGCAGGAACTGCCACCCGGACACCAAATCATAGCGTGGTCCAAGGCTTTGTTGTTAATCTGAAGTGAAGACGAGCAAGTTGCGCTTGGCCAAGGGATGTTCATGAACGTATGCGACGGCCCATTTGCCAGCCTACTGACGTAAGCTTCCATCTATGCTGGAGCGCACCAAGAACATGAGTGGTCCAGGCGGAATGTTACCGGGCAAGGTTGAGTGACTTTGATCTACTGGGATCGGCTTAGATGCGACAAGCTACCTAGACAGCCACACAGCGTAATCAGTGAGTGAGCTATATCAGTTTGGTGTGAAGCAGTTGAGTTGTGTGGGGGAGCAATGATCATGCATGGTAAGAGACATACACGAATAGCGGCTTAGACGGCGAAGTCCAGAGATTGGAACGTTGAAGAAGTTGATGCAGTTGTCTACATTATGAATTTTGAGGCAATCAGTCAGTGAGCCGAGCTACACAATGCTGCAGAGGAATGCATGAGCACTGAAAGACGTTACTTTCACCTGGGCTATTTTCAGCCGAATTGGATAAGAAAAATTGCATTCTGATAACGGTATGGGTGCTAATATTCGTTAGTTCATAGGAGCTTAGCAAACAAAGTATTATGGCGACCGACACAACAACATTGCCGCATCACCTCAAACCAAACTGACGTTTCAGGGTTGGGCTTATGTCAAAGGTGCGCGCCCATTGAGGACAGTGCATTTGATTGAAGGGATGGTCAGCTTCCAAGGCCAAGATTGCCATTGTATGATTATTGTATAGCAGAGCTAGATCACATCCCAGCGCGGTTGGTCGGTCTGTCACTTGGAACAGAAATTGGGCCTAGTTATCTCGGGTAGCGAGCACATTACTGGGACAAGACTTTGTCATGACTTGGTTGGCCCCTGAACGCTGTGGCACGTGTCATAATATCCCGTTCCCTCCTAGAGTTTGACGGGTACTTGCTTACAGGTACTTGCTCCATGGCTTATGTGTTCATGATCGGAAAAAGTCTACTAGTACTCCCCGCTTCGTCCTTGAAGCGAAGCTACTTGGCAGGGGCTATTCAGCCTGTAAGGACAAGCAAGCCCCGACTGGAAATCACCCGACGCTAGCCAAGAACGATCTAGCAGGGGCACACTGGCTGAGGTGGATATTCATTTACCCGCTCATCATAAACTACCCACCGTGTGGCTGGACCGTCTCCAGACCACTCATTCCATCTGTCGGAACCCGAAGAAAGCGATTTTCACGGGTTTTCCGATGGTGCACACTTTCACTTTCCACCCAATATAGCTTGAACCTTTTTTGCCCTACGTTGATTGAAGCTAATCTATTTCTAACCACAGAGTGAAATCTTCAAGGCTTATCGTTCCAGGGTTCATGCAGGTAAGTTGACTGATAAATCGCATCCACCCTCAGTACTGGTATGTTTGTGCTAGTCAAGACGTCCCCTTCCGCCCCGGAATGACATGATTGAAGGTCTTGGTTGGAACCTAGAGCAAAGACTACGCACAATGAAACACGCACGACCAGGGGTGACAAATCGGGATCCCCATGCCCATGCCCCCCTCCCCTCCCAGTTTATCATCCTGAATACTTATTCTCCTTGGTAGCCAGTCAGACCAGTCGCTGTCTTGAAGCCCTGTCACCCAGCTGAGGTGATTGGATGTAGATCTGAGCGCGGCAAAAGGTGAAGATTGCGGCCAGTGTGGATTGAACACACGACCTTCAGATTTCGTGATTGAAGTTTAACAGAACCTAAGCTCACTTCAGTCTGACGCTCTCCCAACTGAGCTATGTCCGCCACGATCTTCAAATGGGCCCCTGAGTCCTGAGTTCATGGAGCGACTACGTGAGCGGGCCGCGCCCAGCGAGGCTCCATTAGGGCTCAACAAGTGACTTTACGTCATCATTGTTCGGAAACGAAAGCCTCTACCGGTAATAAATGATTGCCTCTCAAGATGTACAAAAGATGGAATAAGGTTCGTTATTCATCATGACTAATCAATACCGTAGCGTCAGTTATCGTCACTACATCATCCTGTCTTCATACTATGAGGTACAAAATCATCGAAACTTCCTGTGCCAAGCAAACAAGAAGGGACTTTTCTGCCTTGGCAATTTGGCATCATCAGATGGTGTTAGAAAAGAATTATGAAGCTTATTCAAGCTTGGCACTCCCTATTCTTTGCCTGACGGTGCCCGTTTGCAGGGGCCTTCAGAACGTTTTCCGGAAGGATGATGGTTCTACGGTCCAGTGTGCCAGGGTCTCGGAAACCAAGTGCCAGTGTCTCGGAAACCAGCGGGCACTCCCAGCATTACCGACGGATTCTCTAATCGGCGTGAGGCAACTCTCCGTGAGACGACTAGTAGAGTCTGGGACGTAAGGCGGGCGGCCTGAACGTACAGGAGCCTGCCCCATTAGATCAAACGACCCACTATCGGGCCGGCTTGCACTCTTAGCTCAAGGTCCCCATTCCGTACCACAGCTTGGGTGCACAGTCTAGATCGATTCGCAAAGTATTGGGAACATAACCTCCACGTCGAGCTATCTATTCAGCCTTGAAGACCCGCAGAGTAGCAAAGGCCAACCTGTGCGCTGTTGCGGACAGAGTCAATACGCAGGTTTTATCCTCGACTGGCCGCTTAGGTGTGTTGCCCGTTATCATGCCGGTCTTACCAGTCTGTAAGTAGTTGGTATTGCGGAGTTAGGGTTATCATCTCTATAGCTGATCAAGTTGGGGAGTTAGGGGTTAAAGACAAACGTCAGACACTTCAGTGCAGCAGCCCTGCATAGCGGCCCGCTCTTTGATCCGTGGTATAGCTGGTGAAGGCTGCATCAAACCACCAAATCAAACGTTGGTCATACCCAAGGTTTCATCGAGTACACTAAGACAAAATAGTTCATAGGCCATGTAATAGACCCATGACTCGTAAGTTTAGCCGAGTGTCAAACTAGAACTGTAGCGACCTATCAACGGCCCTTTTAGGTGCATGTAGTCGACGGAATCGCGTCCACCTGCCCTCATTTGACTAGTTGTGGGCAAGGCAAACTAGACGAGAAGTTTGAACAGGGAAGTTCTCTTACTTTGACTGGCAATGACGCCGATTTATTCGAAACTTTTACCAGTGGGAATGAACATCATTGGCAGTAGGCATACGCACATGATAAGCGAGTGCCAAGCTTTGGTACGTGATCAGACAGCAAACTCTGTCTTGATCTGGGGAACTCCAGGTGTAAAAAGGTGACACAGGTCTATGAATTAGACTCCTAAATCGTGTGCAGGCGCAGATGGGGGTGGGGTGGTCGGATGTCAAGGCCAATTTCAGGCCGCTCAGACGATGGTATTTGCTTGCCAGCGGTCACCGAAGGACATGACCTTGTCGGCCTGATAATTAGAGATTTGGGTTTGGGAGTAATGATTGCCGGGGCGTGTTCTGTTTTCTGCTAATATAATAATAATAGCACTTTATCGTTAGAACCCAGTTGGGCGGTACAGGGTGTGCTTCAACTCAGATCGGGACCACATTGACAAGACATCATCAACCAGGGAAGAAAACCTCTTCGCTTCAAGGTAACAATCTGACTCAGCGAGAGTCAGCAGGTGATCCAAGACAAGGACAAGCCCATTGTGGCGCCCAGCTGTCCAATGGAACTTTTCCATTGAGCTTAGCCAGCCCCTTAGACTACCTTACCCGAAAAGTACGAATACGACCAGAGGTGCGAAGGGATCCGCGGGACTGGTGCAGGTTGTTCCCCCCTCTATTAACCGTTCTTCAATCTTGCAACGGTACGCGCAAACAAGGCCTCTGTATACTTGAGCTACTGGACCGGATCGTCCAGCTTCATTGAGGTTGTTTCTCGCGGCAGAAATGCCGGTCTAGATCTTACGAGCATCGGCCTATCGACTCGACCCTAAGATCTTTCCTTCCAATTCGCACTCCTCGGACAAATGCCGAGTACGAATATGCAGTCAAACCCGTCCAGACGTTCCCATCCAAAGACTCGAACTGGTTGTAAGACCTGCAAGACAAGGAAGATAAAGGTATGCGCACGCCAATATTTCTATGGAATGTATACAGATAGGCCCTCGAAGGGGGTCTTATAACAATGGTTATGGGTCTAGAGACGTCTGTGCCAGCACTGTTGTACTTGGACTTGGCCAGGCCGGTGGGATGATTATGTTGACGTTGGTGAATCACGTACAACATGGCTAACTTGCTACCTCTAGTGCGACGAGCAGAGACCAGCATGTAAAAATTGCATCAAACATGGCGTCGCTTGTGGCTTTCTGGCGTCGCCATCGTTGGACCCGATGCTATCCCTCTCTCAGCATGCCGGCGATCTGAACTTCCTCGATCTCGAGCTGCTACACCACTATTGCAACTTCACCGCCCACACTCTTTCAGAGAACCCTCTCTTGCGTGAGTTCTGGCGCATCAACGTTGTCAAGCTGGGCCTTGAATGCGACTACGTCATGCGCAGTATTCTCTCTTTATCGGCACTCCACATTGCACATTTGAACCCGGAAAGAAAAGACAGTTTGCTCGAAAAGTCGATGGCCCATCACGAAATGTCGTCACGGACAGCCGTCAGCTTAATGCAACATGTACAAGACGAGAACAAAGCGCCACTATTTATCTTCTCGGTCCTGACCATCTACATCGGTAAGAGAATCTTTCCAGTGTAGACGTCGTTTGCTGACTTGCCATCGACCGCTAGTGCTAGCTAACTCTCAGTACCTGCACGATGCGCCTTTGGCCAGCGCAGAACAATCCCCCGACTGGATTGTGCTGTTCTGCGGGACAAGGTACCTGGTCGGAGAGCCGAACACAAATCCCTTGATTTCACCCATCATCAGTCGGACAGTCGCGCACTTCCAGTTTCGAGAAGCTCCATGTCATCATACCCATCTCGGGGACCTGGAAGCTAACATTAACGCTTCGGAGAGCGATGATGGGCTTTTGGCCATATACAACCATGCCATCAATGAGCTTTACAAGTCATACGGCGTATTTTACGAAAGCTCGGAGCCGCAGGACATTATAGATGTCTTCATTTGGATCGCGATGGTTGCCGAAGACTTTCTCCCACTTTTGCGGGAGTCCAGGCAGAAGGCCTTGGTCATTTTCCTATATTTCTGCATGCTTCTTCGGCAGCTACGCAGCCAGTGGTGGCTGGATGTGTGGGCTAGCAATCTTTATGCCAAGACGTATGAGCTGCTGGACGAGGAACATAGGTCGTGGATCAGAGATCCAACAATCGAAAGCACCGATATTTGCTTGTGAAACCCTCAATTCGAGATGGTTGTCTTCAAAGTGGCAAAATCGCACAAAATGCTACCCACTGCCAGTATACTGTCGTTGAAAGATACACCTTGTGTTGCAGTGGCTTTTATCATGGTGACCCAAATGTTTGACATCGGAGAAGGGAGTGATCGCTGTGACCAGGACGTTCCGTCTCTCAGGAGTGTTTCTCCCAACAATGGGACATTCGCCGAACCCGCATCTTCGCCATTGTTTGTGGAAGCCTTCTCTTTAACGTCTCCAACAGCCCAAATCAAGAAGGCCAGCATGCTTGCCGCCATGAGAACCGTATCGAATGTGTGGAAGATTTTGCAAAATATCAGGTAGCCTCGGTTGTCATGCAAGTATCTATTGACGCGGAATATGCTTCAACGCCCAGAACGACGAGACTGGTGGTGTAGAATTGCTAGACATCTTCGTCAAGAAGCCTTCGCTTCGATCGCTTCGGCGGCCGGGGGATTTCTGGTTCGGCGCTGAAAGTGGATAGCGGTAACAATGATGTAGTCAAACAAGACGATCTGGACGAAGAGTACTTTCGGTTGGAACTCCACCTCATCCGGCCTGAACCGTAGATGGGTTGACGTTGCTACTGGCAGAAACCTCGACAACCCATGACACTAAGAGGAGTCCGATCGTATCGTGGAGTTTGATCGTCTCGAGGAGTTCGAATCAGTTGGTCCAGAATCGTCTAGGTCGGCGCAGCGTATGGGTGCTGGGCAGCGAGATCATAGCGCGCTTGGATCAAAGCAGCCGATGGCTGTGGTTTCGTAGTATGACTATGTTGTCAGAATGCCGCATTGTCTGGGCTTGCTAAAGATCAGTACTGAAGCAAAGAAAGGGGTGTCCACAAGAGATCGCTTGGCTGGGTTTGGTCAGGGGAACTAACAGAAGCACTTGACGGCGGTGGTGTACAAGCAGAGAAGATTCCGGCTCCATAATGTCGCAGAGGCGAAAACAGATCAGACTGGCAATCGCAGCACCACGGATAGTGGCATCCGTAAGGGACGGCAGGTAGCGATAGAGACAGAAGCCAACAGCTTGCTTGCCCGGCAGACGCGGCTGCTTCTCCAGCGCTCATAGTCGCGTAGTGACCGTACATGTCGGCCCCACTCCGGGGGTGTTACTGCTCTGCCTCCAAAAGGGCCAATGAACGTGCAGTGGACGACAGCCGCTCCATCGGTTTGCACCTTACCTCCTTTTGAACAATATGACGACGAGCGACTTCGAAACGAAGAAGAATAGTGAAAAAACAGATTGAGGGAATATCTTCAGAAAACCAGATGGATTCTGAAGTTCTTTTCAAGGAGCGGACTCTTCTTTGTCTTGTAAGAGAAACACGATTACGGAGACCAACACTATCGGACTCTCGCACTTCTCGCATTTAGCCGAGTCCGAAGTATTCGGACACCTGGCTAGAAACCGTCACGTGGGTCTTGGAAAAAGAATTTAGGAGGCTTGAGTGATCACCTATCTCTGTCAGGTCTGCAATGTCATGCTGCGCCACATCTATGAAAGCCAAGAGCGTCCGAGGCACTCATACTCGCACGCCTCAAGATTTTTGGCCTGGCTTGTAGCGTTGAATAAGTTAGTGGTAACTATTGATAACACTTTATTCATTATACAGTAAACAGTAGACGTTGGAAATCTAGCATCCTCTCCCGATGGAAGATCATGAACTAAACAGCTTGACGTGTACCCAATCCTATTTGAGAAATATCCACATATAACTATTATTTGTGGGTTATCAATAATAAAGTCAAGAACCAACATTTTGCTGCTTCGAACTTACTTACCAGAAATAACATATTTAATATGATGCAAGTTTAAACTTGAGTTTACAATAAGGGCATTTTGAAAGTGCAACATAAATAGAATATATGTGAGGAAGCGTCGATAGTCATGAGCCTAAAGGGTAGTTTAGAAGCAACAAAAGACCATTTCTGAGATCAAGCGATGAGCTTGGCTTTATTAATAGCGGAAGTGTATTCTCCACGCAAAAACACTCGGCAGATAGCAAAGCTTACTTGCTTGGATTCTATCGATTTGTGTTCATGGAATAGTCAATGATCTACCCTCAAATATTTCGGTTAGCAAGAGGCAAGCTCAAAGTGAAGGAAACAAACCATTGTAACCACTTATGCTCACCAAGAAATGATGTGTATCCGGTGCAGTCGCGACAAGCCTCTGGTTCTGGAAGAGCTTTGCTGTATTAAAGCACTAATGAGCAATCTCACGACGAGCCAACTTATATTAAAGTCATCGTGTTTGTGGTCTTGGGCCGTGTTCGCGGGTGGCACTAACAAAATCAATATTCGGCTCCATCCAGGCACACACACCCTGTAAACGTTCGTCCTATTGGGGCGGCGAACCTAAGCTAAGCTTCTATTCTTGTTTATCCGTGGGTTACAGGGAACAATTTCCCGGTTTGAGAGCCGCTTCGGCCAAATATGGCCCACTCTAGAATGTCTGCCGCCTTGGCAGTTGCCTTGTCGCCGAATTAGCGTATCTGGCCTAAACCCCTGCGGCTCGCAAATGTAGATTGGCCACACCACACAGCACGCCGTGTGACTTACGGGACGTTACTAGAGTGCCGTTGTGAGGTAGGTTTAATGTTCGCTCATAAGTTCTTTGGAGATTCAGTCCCACTAAGCCATTGCATGGGATTAGTCAGTTCTGAAGCAATTACTGAACCACATTACACGAGGAACAATGCTGCCTAAGGATCCACTCCTGTGCCCCGAAGACAACGGTGTCTCATGTGTCCAAAAATGCCACCACCCTAATCGACCTGGAAGTCACTCAACAACACAATCAAGCCAACCTATCGCTCCATGCTTGTCCGAAATCCCAGTGCTGTTTTGCTGACTCCATTGTTAGAAGGCTAAACTGTTGTCGCTTACATAACTATTACCCGGTGTGACCTCATGGTAAGAGGTTACCCTCGTTAACCTATATTGATACAGCTACGATCAACTTTAAACGGTGGCACCATCAATTGAAAACCCTGATAAGTGACAGAAACCTCTGATTGACATGAGTAACCGCCACTTGTGTGCAAATGAACATCAATTACTTCGTGTATCTTATCGTAAGTCCGCGTTGCCACAAATAGCCGAGATAGGAATGTCTCTAAACATGTCTGATTATTAATCCTCACGCTCCGGTCTCCGTTTGGTAGAACTAGGCACTGCCAAGTCCTCCCAGCCTGAATGTACTGAGAGCAAAGTTTGCTCCGAGCCATGGGTCAGATGCAGACCTCAACTGTGGCCGTCGTCTATAAGAGAATTTGGGGATTTAAATTACCACTGAGCCGGCTATCACCACAGCATGGATTAAGAATGCTCCAAGTTTGGCTCATCAAGATCACAGTTCGTTGCTCATGAGAGGAGGATTTAAAATTTCAAATAATACCACCCGGGTACCCGAAGACTGTCCTCTGCTCAGATCTGCGTGACTTAATGGCTCATGAAGAGTGCAACTGAACGGCCACCTCGATACATCATAGCACTCGGAATATATAAAAGATGGATAATACAATTCTCAACATATCGAAACACTGCCACTGAGATCCCCATTGATATTGGGTGAGCCATTCCTGAGGATAACACCCTGACGCCGAGTAATTGAGTGGCGATCTCGGATATCTCGCATGGCTTTTACGGACCGAGAACCCATCTTTGCAGAACGACAGTATGAAATACTTTTCATCAGTTTTCCGCGTACATCTTGAGCGTATAACGAGAATGTATATCTCCTTTTCAAAGCTCTCCAAACTTCCTGTCACAGCAGTGAACTCTCATCCACCTCTGACTGCATATCTACCATTCGACTATCGCCATCATGTACACCAAGTTCTCTATCTTCGGCTACACGCTTTTTCAATGCTTGGCCGTTGTTAATGCCCAGAAGATTGGCAAATAGACCGCAGAGACTCATCCCAAGATGACTTGGCAGAAGTGCACTGTCCGGGTAGTTGCAGCAATGTCAATGGCGAGGTTGTCCTTAATTCCAACTGGCGTTAGCCTCGTAAGCGAGATATCCACCCCAGAATACGTCGCTAACAACATGTTAGATGATAAGAATGGCTACGCAAAATGCTATACCGGCAACGGCTAGAACGAGACTATTTGCTCCGACGGCAAGAAGTGTGCCGAAAACTGCGCCATCGAGGGTGCAAAGTACTCCAAGACCTACGGAGTTACCACCAGCGGCAACGCCTTAACTTTAAAGTTTCCTCAAACCCATGAATATGGCACCAACATCGGTTCTCGCATGAACCTGATGGAGACTAGCTCCAATTATGCCATGTTCACATTGATGAGGTTAGTATGGCGTTCATTCTTTCCTCTTTACGGTCTTGCTGTGGATAACGAATATTCTGATAAGCACCCGTCTGTAGGAACGAGTTTGCTTTCGATGTCGAGCTTTCTTCTATAGCCTGTGGTCTCAATGGCGCTCTCTGCTTCGTTTTCATGGACTCAGATGGTGGTCAGAAGAGATTCCCTACCAACAAGGCATGTGCCGAGTACGGCACGGGATATTGTGACTCACAGTGCACTCCTGATCTTAAGTTCGTCAACGGAATCGCCAGCTTTGAGGGTTGGAACACAAGCTCCGATGAAAACACGGTGATCTGGACTCTGCATACCCTCTTGACCGTGATGAGTCGGAGCCTGGCATTGCCCGTGGCTCGTGCCCCTGTGGCTCGGGCATGCCCGATGACGTTTATGAGAGTGCCAAAAATGCGAAGGTATGGTTGAGCGGCATTGCAAATGCCGAGCTGTGCTGATTGTCGTTACTAGGTTACTTTCTCCAACATTTAATTCGGCCCCATCGGATCAACCTACGCATAGACCGTATATGTTAAAAACTGGTCATTTAGGATGCAGAATACTATAAGCGGGTTATTGGCTACACATATTGACAGCATCTTACCTTTCTGGATATATGAAACTTTGGTGGCAGATAGTTTGGTCCAAAAATGAGATTTAAACGACTAGTCTGTACTCATACAGTCAATCTTCGAATCACTAAATAGGGTACACACGATGCTTTCCGCTATGTATTGTCAAACTTAATGAGAATTGGTGACTATACAAGGAAACTGTAGCGTCTCTATGACACCAACTTTGTGCTAACGATTGTAATCAGGAACGTTTCGGCATTGCATCCTCCACCACCGTAAGGTTTCGTAAGCCTAGAGTATCTAAATGTCTAGTCGTATGGATTCTAGTTCTATACCGCTACCCATTACTGTTTTTGTAATGATTCCTGTCGGGGTGGTATACTTGGTTTATGATTTTGAGACTCATAAGCCCTGGTGGGGGGTGTCTTGATTGCCCACGATTGACTTTCAAGATCGTTGTAATGATTGACGTAAAGGTGTAACGTGGATCGGCAAGAGCACAAGGAACCTTACCTTATTAGGAGCTGCCACACCAGGATTCCAAAGTGCCTCGTCGACTCGGTGAGTGGTGCGGGGTCAATCGTCCGAACAGCCGTCTCCAATTGTCGTACCGCATCACCAACTGTCGTACCGCATCACCAACAACGGATACCAAGATCGCCATAGCCATCTTTACCTCCGGCAATTGAAACAATCAATTTCGGATAATCAATGGCTGAAGACTCAGACGCCCTATTCGAGCATCTGCCGACAGAGGTTCTGCTCCAGATACTTACGCAGATCACCGACATTCACTGTCTGTGGAATCTTCTCATAGCGTCACCTGCCGCGAGCCGGGTATTCAACCAATACAGCGATGATATCTTCTGGCCTTCTGTCTTCGGTGGCATCATACCATCGCAAACCCAGGATGTCATACGATGCATAGTCTCACTTCGCGCGGGCGCTTTTCGAAGCACGCCACTTGATCAGCTTGTTCGCAAGATCAGAGATCGCGAAGCCGGCATCGTGCTTGGCCAGAGCTCAGAGCTCGGTTACAGCCTCCCAACCATGGACGTCACAGCCAAACCATCACTGAGCGTCATACGTTCTGTCTTGGCGGTTGCCAGTCAGATACACTATCTGAGCCGGCTCTGTATCGGCCATTATCTCGCGAGCCTGGTATCTGCGAAAACAGAAGGTCGGCTTGATAGTGCACCTGAGTGGATGGCAAATGATCAGCCATCCTGGGTAGAGGAGCAACGCACCATTCGTGCATTCTGGCGTGTTCAACTTGTACTCGAACTGAACCTTGCAGCGCGTACCTCGCAAATACAGTCTTCCGCTGAAGGCAACAAGACTACAGAAGATCTTGATCTCGAGAGATTTTACGACAGTAATACGAGCAATCTAAAGGTTGCCTATCACGAAGTTATGACCGCGGTAGATTTTCTCAGAGGCAGAGACTTTTGTGGAAGCAGCAGTTCCATCCCTTTGCTGAACCGCATACCATCACGGAATCGTCTTGCAAGAAACACCCCACCATCGACTGCTGGAATGCCACTCAACTCTGCCACCCGAAGGTCGTCTTTGGTACTACCTGCAGACGGCCTATGGATTGTGGACAGCATGGGAAGAAACGCACACTCGCCGATCAAGTATGCCGGTTTCGGGCCATACAGAAATATGGGATTCGCAATTTGGGATAGAGAGAGACTCGCGAGAATAGGCTTGGCAAGTCCGCCAGGCCATGGGCGTGTAACAGGGCTGGGATCCTATTTTTCTTTCTGGTTGAACCTTCTTAACTCACACGAGATGTCCCGAGCTGAAGAGAAAATGCGGGAAGCTGAGTGTCGTGGTGGACGACTGGACCCGTTGCAACCTATGATTCAAGATAACGCGTCCTGAAAGTTGAGAAGGAAAACATATTGTAGTACATCAAATTTGACGCACAATATCTGCTTGCTGTGCTCTGTTGGCCGCGACCTCAATAGAGGCACCTATGATGGTGTCTATTGAGAGACAATTCTCAACCACAACTATGATATGTGTCCCTCGGGTTTTCCCACTGAATCATTGCTTGTTCCACTTTGATTACTTATTGAGACCCTTAATCAAAGAAGATTCAACTGAGGCCTCGGGATGCTTGATAATTGACATGAATCCTAGCAAAGAAGGAGACAGCATCATGGCAAACAAGATACTTAGTCAAAGACTATTACAATATCTAAGAAGACGAATGCCATTAAGTGCACAGCCGGAAAGTTTTCGAAGTGCATGTTTTGAAAATAGTATAATTTCTCAGGACACAGACGAGACAGCGGTGCGATCACACCTGACTCAATCTAGGTTGCGACATTATGACCAGCTGGTGACAGCTGACAGCACCTCTATACTCTCCTGCGGAACAGAAACGTCACACTATAAAAAGACACTTTGACCAAGTCTGACTGCTGGACCGCGATAAAGATGTCAAAGGAGAGCCACGTGTTGTTGTGTAACATCCCTCGAAAGAAACACATTACAGCTTGCAAATCAGCCTTTTGGAACCACAAACTTGGGTCATCTCATTGGTCGAATCGGCGCACACGGCGTGAGGCAGCCGTAGCAAGGAATGCTGTCTATTATTTGACATCTGCCGCATCAAGCGCCCTGGATGCGGCAAAGCGGTTCCTGAAACCAGCCACACTCGGCATCTGCCTGGGCTGACGACTGCAATGCAATCACTACCGGTGACGGACGGGACTGAAACTTCGTATCTGACACGCTAGGAACATACCACGCGACGACGGTGCCCCGTAAACATCCTCCGAGGCAGCAGCATTTCTGACCTATAATTGCGCCTTTTCATCCGCATGGCCGTCCGCTCGGGAGCGAACGTTTTCTCTTCCCAAATTGAAACGAAGGCCAATCATCAGAGGGTACCACTGGTGCAATTTACCTTCCTGCCTCAAACCCGTGCATCTACTATCGCACCCATTAGAAATGGAACCTATCCGCACCCGCAAACGACCCACTATGGGGCCGATTTCAGGACCCCCAGACGGGGACCGGCCATCTGACTGCGAGACTTCCGAAAATCATCAGCGCGTCAGACTCACGGACCTGCCTGCAGAAATTCACCTCCTCATCTCGAAGCACCTTATTTATCCTGATGCACTCTCTTTAAAGCACACCAGCAGCTACTTCTACTACCTCGTCGACACCGGCGTGCGACTTAAGGTCGAATGGCTCATGGAACGCCGCATGCTGCATCTCGAGTGCCCAAATGATAGAAGATGTGATCTCGGTAGCGACCTTCGCTTCTGCAGAGGCAGCGTGCCGTATGTTTATCAGGACGGTTTTAATACCGAGCAAAAATCGCTATCAAAGTACTGACCTTTTTCTAGGCTTCTGATGCAGAGACGGCGAGAACATATGGAATGCGAATCGAGACCAGGCCTTGGGTGTCTGGTATATGGCACTACAGTATGCTCTCATCGTCGAAAGATTGGTGCGAGATGTCAACGCTGGCTGAGGCGCAGGCTGACAGTGGAGTTGTGGTGGCTTTTACTTGCTCTGCTACCAATTGTGCTGTGTTGGATCTGGATGGGCGAAGTTTTGCGGTGGGTAGCCGGAAGCAGAGAAGTTCAACTTTGATAATCATATGAGTCTACAGTGTGGTGATGAGTTGCCCTACTTGAGTTTATACTGGTCATGGAAGCCGCGTTTCCTCGTCTACCACTGTTTCTTAATAGGACGTTTGAGCCCATTTGTTTCCATACCATTCACTTCAAAAAATATAGCGCGGCTAAAATTTGTAATTGGAACGTATAGTGTTCTTCAGATAGCTACTGGCTTTCCATCTTAAGACAAAGAGACTGGATTGTACCGTTTTAAACAAAATGCAGTTACAAAGGCTATCAAGAAGTGCTTCCAGAAAAAGTCAGATAACTACATATAGTGCTTGGTTTTGGCGTCCACGACACACGATTGAAATCAGTCCCTCTTGATCATTGTGAACCGACCCCTTCGCCTCTTTTTTGCAGTAGCAATGTCCTCCCCGACGAATTCATGTCCGTTTTCCTTCATCTCCTCGATGTCTAGTTCGTAGTATTTTTTTCAGTCCAGCTGGGTAAAACCTAGCTCATCCTGTACCTCTCGAATCTTCGGATATCTGCTCGCCAGAACGGCACTGGATAAGGAACTCTCGAAAGCTAGTGTGGTAGCAATCAGGGGGAGAATATCTTCCATCAGAGGGATCCACTCCTCCATGGAAAGGTCAGGCTTACAAGACAACCAAGCCACGGTGGTAGCATGGACCACTTCGGCGAATCTAGCTGCACGCCTCATGATGTTGTCCTCCATTCTGTTTGAGATGTCGATGTACCGTGAAAGCTGCTCGCGCGTCAGTCCGCCATGAGAAAAACCATCCAGCAGGGTCTCAGCTTTCCCTTCACGTTAAATAGCGCACTTGATGAAAAAGAGATCCTCGACCGGTTCTCCAAGAACAGGCGTCGAAAGTGCTCCCAACCGCCAATCTCTTCCTTGTGTGATGTCATTTCGTCTTGGTTCATGTCGTTTTATCGAAACCCAGTAGCTTGTTATTGGGGTAACCTGTATAGAGCTCAAGAATTCCGGGAACCCCCGATGCTATTTATTTGTCCTATACATGGTTATGTTGCGCTCCGGGCGCTCCGGCGTCATTTTGGACAAAGGCATGCTGGGAGTAAAGCAGCCAGCTGGAATGAAATATCCCTACAAGTTGACAAAGATTTTTCAAATAAAGATCTTTTCATGCCTTTTTTTTGATTGATGATTTATCTTTTCCCGATGAGCTGTAGTTTCTTCTACAACAACACTGTATTTGCTATGGGTTATGCCATTGGGCAGGAACAACCCAGCCAACTTAGCGCATGGTAAACTGAACAGCCACTTCTCAGCATAACCCCGATTTGAGTGTTATGAGGAGGCGTGTTTCATGGTAATATCGAAAAGGACGGCTTGAGCAAGAACGTGCCTGTTAAGGGTTCGGTTTTTGGCGAGGAGGTCGGAGAACTCTTATATATAGGTGACCAGATGGAAAACGATTTCCTATTCTAGGGAATATAATTTCCGTCTCGAGATACTCAAGCCCTATGAGTAATGTCAGACTGAGTAGTCGCGTTCCCGAGTAAGGATAATAATGTGCGGGGCTCTTGCCATAGGCCACACCTTCATACCCTTGATGACTGCATGCAATGGACTGGTGGACCTGGAGTTTGAAGCAACACACGTTGAGGTGAATGGTCCCAATAGGCAGATGTCGGGACTCACAAGGTTCATAATCTCGAAATCATCTCCAGCCTGGCTTAAATCATCATAGATCCGGACGCGGCGGTAAAAAGGAGCCACGGGCGAGAAAACGGGTCAGAGTCGAGTCCCCACTATGAATTGAGGTAATACCTGCTCTATCTCGAATATGTGTCACGCCTAAACACCTGCGGAGACCAAAACATGTATGACTAGGGACCTGGTTACACTTCCTGTATAAAACTATCTAACTGTGTTTGGCATGCTATTCAAATTTACTTGTTTATGAAGTAGCCTAGACTTCCATGCTGGTGGTGTGATTATCAAATCGTTGAAGGGTTGGGCGAATGAACAACGGCCTTCTAGAACAAGGGAGCGAATCCTGACCGAGTCACAAAAGGGACTACTGGGAGAAAGAGAAAATGCCTAAAGAGGTCAGATATGTTCGCAAACGTTGGAGCAATTCATCAGTTCTGGTCAAGCCCGGAATACGAGAGCTGTGCATACCAAAACAGGATCAGAGACGATGCGTTGGTAAGAGAACGGTGTACTATGATTGGTCAGCTCCATAAATATCGGTTGCCATCAGAAGGTAATACTGCTAGAGGGTCCAAAGCTTCAGGCTTGGGACTAGGCCCGGACTTCATCCCAGGTCGCCGCTCTGATCAGAGCCATAACCATTCGCCACCTATCTCTAGGTCTAGGATGTCTACCCTTTTATAATGAACACTCACTTACCTTAACTTGACTGGCACAACCACAGCCGGTGCTGGATATTGTTATCACTGGTAAAACAGTCTAATTCTTCGAAAAGAAAACCCATAATCTATAACAGATTCCAGTACTGGCCACAACTTGTAAACTCGTTTCCGTGAGCAGAACTGATACCACGTGTTATCCCGCTTCCAACCGGTGCGCCTCGCAAGCAATGATCTACCAAATGTAGCCAAGAAAAGGGACCTCTATGAGCCTAGCCACTCGCAACATGCTTCTGGCGACTTGCCATCCGCTGCCGCGTGCTCTGCAACCGCTCCTCGTCCATGGCCGACCGCCACGTGCAATCTTCCGCAAATTCGCACATACGACACTTATACGCCTCCTCAATCTGCACCCCTTGCGGGGCTCGATCCGCCCTCCACCACTCCATATTACTACTTAAGTAGAGGTTCAGCGCTCGGTCGTCCATGGGGAAGATTTGGGTGTTGATGAGCGAGCCGTCGCCTCGGTATCTGTACTCGACGGCAAGCAGCCGACCAACCGAGTCGGTGCCGTGAGGAAACGTCTGCGCCAACTCGGAAACCAAGAGTGGTAGCAGCTCGCGTAGCGTTCTGTATTTGATGAAATCTGGCGTGGGACTGCGCGCTTTGTGTAGTGCCTTATCTGCCCCTGCTTCATCAACTATTGTGTCTGATGAAGGCGGCGCGTAGTCTGCATCTAGAGCCGAATCGACGTCGAACAGCTCGTCATGCAAGCTGCCGATTTGGGCGATAAACGAGTCCGAGAACGGTTCGTCGGGGTCGAGTCCGTACCGACGGAAGATGCGTAGGTAGTCCAGCTTGCCCGCCGCCATTTCTGACATGAACCGCTGGTAAAGGAAGAGCTGCACCTTTGCAGGCCGTAGCAGCGCCGGGCTATTCGGCGCCTTCATTGACCCTCGCGTCTTGACATCGGTCAAGTAGATCTGAGGGGAGTCTGCCTGCTTATTCGATGAGAAGTAGTCGGTGATGCTTGCTTGGTTCTGGTTCCCAGAGTCCTGGCTTAGCTGCTCCTGGAACTCCGGGTCGGGGTTCTCGTAACTCAACCCGTCGATGACGCCATTAACAAGGTTTCCGTCAACAAAGCCCCAGACCTCTAGTTCGCGCGTCATGCCGGTATCTCGAAGGGTACGAAGACCCTGAATAAGATTCCATATCCGCAGACCAAAGCCATCTTCCTTGCTCGCGATCTCAACGCGGACTGTGGTGTGTACTTCGTCCTCAAGGTCCTGGTGCACTTTGGTTCCCTGCTTCATGGCCGCCGTCCGTGTCTTCCGGCCAAATGGTAGCCGAGTCAAGGTATAAAAGTACTGCAGCTCGCACCAGGCGCCGGCGGTCAAGTCGGTGACCGTAAACGGTTTTCGAGGAAAGGAGCGGAAACGCACGAGCGGCGATCGGGTGTCGTTCGCTGGCTCGGGGGAGGCCTTGTCTGCCTGTTTCGGTGGCGAAAGAGCGCGGTCACTATTGGGGAGAACCTTTCTCACTAGACGCTTGGAGTCAGTCAGTTTTCGACGAACAGTCCATTCCTAGCAGCAAACGTACGATCCGGGTAGCTGACGACGGTATGGCCAGGTGACGACGGGGGAAGAGCCGCGGGAACCTTGTTGCGATTGCCACCAGCTCGTAGGGGTCCTTTGGCTGTGCCAAACGACCGGAAAGAGAGCGCATCGGTTGGGACATCGTCGAGTCGAAACTCCTCTTCGGCGATAGTGTCAATGCCTAGATGCGAGGCGATGGAGGGGGCGGTGGTATTCTGTAATAACATGGATGTGGGGGCGGGGTCGTCGGTGATGAGCTGGCTCAGCAAATTCTCGTCTTCGAGAGAAAGATCGTAACCATATTCGTCGTCAGAGTCGAGCGAGAGCGGATTTGTCATTGTGATGCAAAGCGAAAGTCATGTCGGCACTTCGGTAAGAGGGAGGAAGACCCTCGTCGAGAGCGTCACGACTCGGCGGGGAGATCGCCACTAAAAGGCCCCAGGCGCGTCGAGGATGCGCTGTTGGAGTCGCGCGATCACGGGGACTTTTACTGGGCTGGACCCCATTACATCGATGGAGCACCCAATCAGAGGCAAGGTTGTCTCGGGACCTAAAGTGCATCACGTCAGCAATTCTAGGCTCCAATGTCAACTTCAACCGCGTCACTCCCCTTCCACTCTATTGTCACTCAGTGTTGTTCTGCGCCGCTGCATTCTCGGGCCCGGCTTCTGCTTCCATTCATGGGGTCGATCATAGCTTGGTGTTGTGATGTATTCTTGACCTAAAGGATCTTGTCCCATGACAAGGACTGTTGCGCATGATTTTTGCAATCATGCTCTCTATTTCAGGTCTAGCATCTTACTTTCGCACTTGGAAGCCCCTAGTAAGCTCCTCGAACTCTGCGTGCTTGCCCTGAAGTCGTTTTTCGGTACTGCACCTTTACTTTGTTTAGGGGGCGACCCAAGTACCGACTCTTCTTCTTGATCGTTAAGTTTGGAACGTTCGTCTTCCCCTATATCAAATGAACCAGGATTAAGAACTTCCGTCGCACACTTCAGAGTGGCGATCGACCTACCGTTCTCATTGATTCGGGTAGACTTTGGGACACATAACAGCCACCATGACCCCTCGCTGAAGGAATGTTCCGTTGACGACTATTAGGTCTTCCACAATCGCACAACCTTATAAAACCAACATCGTTGTGGTTCCGAATTGGGTTGTCCTATAACTTGTCTTTTGAGTACTTAGGTATTACGTAGTGTACGTCGCTTGACAAATTTATCACCCTTGCGCTGCCCAAATCTATGTCTTTCAGCTTTACAAACTTTGTTTTCTTTGCGAGTGTCCAACCGAGCGTCACACATCACCACTGGCTTGGCGAACAATGATGGTCCGGGAAGTTTCCAAGCTTGAAACTTGGGATTAGATGGCCATACTACCCAGCCCACGTTAATAAGGGCGTGGTAACTGCGGATGAATTGACGACCTGGAGCTTCCGTCCAGTCAAGGTTTCAATTTACGGTCATGGGCTCGGTCAAATGGATCGTAATTCCACTCTTGATGGGCGCCAAGTTGTTCATGGTAGAAGTCTGCGAAAACCGGAATCCAGATTTTATATCTTCCGCTGCTAATGACTGCCTTGAATCCGTATGGATACAACTCTTCCATAAATACTTGCTGCAACAAAACATATCCCCTAGCCAAGTCTGCCGCCTGTCGACTCTCAACTTAAAGCGTTGAGACTTGGCACCACATGCCCTAAGGTTTATATCTTCAATTCTGTCGATGTCCGCGCAATTGTTCCAAGCAATATGTGTTGCTGCATCCGTGGGGTATACCTCCGCTTTTCATTATGCTTTCAAGTCCACTGCCTTTCAATATCTTGACCAAAACGTCCTAAGTCCCCAGGTTTAAAATCGACATACACAGCTTCAATGAGCTCTTCCTTTTGTATGTCCCTTGATCATTGTGCATGGGCTTAGTATCATCGAAGGCTCATTTCAGCTGTTGACAGCTCGTGGGTAAGATCTTGGTCTTGTGGTTCCCTGTCGCTGGTCCAACGCTATCGGTCTTGATCGACTTGCAGTCCTTGTCGACGGCGTCGTTGATACGTTCATAGGCATTCCCGATAATCACGCTCGCAAGGAACGACCGGGAACTGTGATCTTCATCCTTGATAAGCTGCTCAGCCGACTTCTCCAGGTCGCCCCAGCCAGCCTTGTGGAGATCTGCGATGAACGTCGAGAGGGCGACCTGGCGGACGCTAGCGTCTTCATAGCGAGCTACCTTGTTGAGGACCTCGGTAGTCTTGAAGATATTGGCGAGGAGGACGTCGTCGGTGCGTCCGCCTAAATGTTCGGCTTCGGGGCCACGGTTCCGTTGAGCACGGCGAAGACTGGTGGTCGGAGAGCTGTTCTCATTTCGAACCTGAATCGGACTGGCGTACTTTGTGGAGCCGCCCTTGATCACAAGCTTGCTTACCCCATTCTTGGAAGTTGCCGCTCTCTTCGGGGTCGCAGGCTTCTTGGGGTTGGCGATTTTCTTGCACGGCTTTGGAATGTCTTGCGGGGTCGGCTCCGAGGTGGCCTTGCGCTTGTTTGACGGTGGCGTCGCCGTGATGGAGCTGGTTACTGCCCGGTTTCTAGGTCGTGCTGCAGCAATGACCGGTCTGTTTTGCGTAGCCGCTCGGGGAATGTTACTGAAGGGGGTGCATACCAATGAGGGCATCGTCGCTGCTGAAGTGTTGTCTTTTTGCAAGTGGGTGGCTGCTAAAGCTACTTCCTTGGTCATGGCCTTCTTCAGCGACTCTGCGCTGTATAACTCGATGCCGTTGGCGCAGCGTTCAAGGTATTTGAGGGCTTCCCACCGCTGACGAACAGCTTCCGTCTCGAGCCATGCTGCAGGAGGATTCAAACTGTACCGGAGCAGTGCTGTAAAGACGTTGACCTCGACAAAAGGCGCCCTCCCTGCGCAAATCTTGCGGACCGTGTCTACGATCTTGCAGGATCCCACTGCTAGACTGTACAAAGCAATGTTCGAGTCGGTAATTCTTTCAGCGAGAAGACTGAGCACTTCGATCTTCTCGCTGCTGGTCAGAAGTACGTCGTCCTCGTCAATGTTGAAGAGCCTCGTGGCGAGGTTAAGCCAGTTCTTCTGCCACTGAATGGCGTGGTGCGGTTGTAACGTCCACTTGTACTTGCCGTTACCCCCTCGCGGTAGGTTGCGCCTCCGACCGTCGGCGCCGTTGCTGCTGCTGGTCATCCTGTCCATCAGTGACTGGGTTCAATTCTTGAAATGCATGTATTGCAAGAACACAAAGCAGCTGAAGGGTGGAGAAGAAAGTCTTGAGGTGGTGAGGCCGACGTTGAGTGCAAAAAAAAGCTTGCGTGTTTTGTGCTGGACCTGGGAAGAGCAAGAATACGCTGGTTCTTTCCTTTTAAAACAATGAAAAAAAAGTAGATGGTCATAGAATTTCAGGAGCACCAATATTTTCTTCAATGCGGAACAAAACTCCGGCTCTGGCTCACAATACGGGCCAAGCCTGAGTTTCATGAAATCCCTACATGCCAGTTTTACGATCGATAAATTAAGTAATTTTTACTGAGACTTTGGAATTGGTTGCAGTCGGGTTCATGAGGCGGGACAGCAAGAAATACAAGCTTGTGCCAGCAGCTTTGTCCAGCTCCCTCTACGGGTAGAGTCGTCTCTTCATGTTACTCCGACAACGAGGGCCTCTATCGTCGTGACTAGCGCTCAGGTGGAGTCAGACTGCCGTGACGTCTTTTGAAGCTAAAGAAGAGTAGGATCAACTTTATTGCGATATCGATGCCATGAAGTCCATTTACTCTTCCACCATATATCTTAGTAATACTGACACAACTAATGCGGAGTCGTTGCTCAAGGCCTGGAGTTAAGCAAAAGACTCGGATGCAATACTTCAACAGACCTTTGTGACCTAAGAATTGATAGACATGCTCGGAGACACCAGCACAAAGCCAACAGCATTCGGGGGGGAACCCCCCCCCATTGATTCCACTAGGTAGCTTATTCTGGCCGGATGAACAATTTGCTAGTGAAATCTAGGTGTTGAAATGTTACAGTTCTACCGGTCAAGACTCGATAAGTTGAAGGTCACTTGGATGTTCGATGTTGATGAGTCTTATAGTTGCTACCACGCCTCTTTAGCCTGGCTCGATGGACTCCGGCTTCAAACTCATTAGACATGGGGCTTGGAATCCGGCGTAACGGATGAAGACGATGGAAAGCATAGTGGCAGGAATATGATCTTATAACGGACATTTCTTGTTCTATTGCATACCGGGCAAGTAAGCCTCGACTCCGAGGAATGTCTTTACCCTCCCCAGTCTTTGCCACGAGAGAATCCTGATGCTCTATACTCTGCTTCTAGAAAATAGAGTCTGGGACATGCAGCTGTCTATGTTGCTCCATATCTTGAAGACCATTTTGCAGTTGCAAAACATATGTGTGCCGAAGGCTCACCCACCACCCTTCAATATAAGCCAGCTCGCACCCAACGGCCTGTAAATGCATCAGAAATGGATCATGCCACAGCGTTTCGAGAGAGCTTACTCAGGAAATTTGTTAGCACCATGGATCGATGCGCAGATTGGTATTTTCACATCGAGAAACAACGCGTGAAGCTGTCGTTACTATAAAAGTGAAGTCTTGATTCATCTAAATGAAGACGCCCAACCTAGGACTCCGGCAAGAATCTGGTCGGATAACACGTAATCAGTGCTGAGAAGAGAAAGGGTCAAAAGTCGAAAACTCACTTACGCACTGCCTGAATAAGGTTTAATGACCCCAGTTATCTTTTCCTTGAGATCCGCTACAAGAGTCTCTGCAAGCATGACACGCGTGACCTTGTCCTCGTTCTCCGCAATGTTGTGAGCAAGCGCGTCAGACTCCGCCTCAGATGTTGACTTCAGGTGCTGCCGAAAGGCCTTGAGCGTGGCCCTCCGAGAGAACGCATCCTGAAGACGAGCTACCTTTACTATCTTATCGGCAGCAATGAAGTCGAGTATGAAAGCGGCGCTCTCGCTAGGAGGTGATGTCGGGGGTTTGGCTATGGGAATATTGATCTGTTGGCCCTGGGAAAGGCGCATCTCGCCAATGAATTGGACCTCGTCATCACTGTCGTGCTTTTCCTCAGTCTTGACTGAGATCTCGTCTTTGGCGTCTCTGTTGTCGGTTTTGAGTCCCGTCGAGGCTTGTTGGGAAGGTCGAATGCGCTTGGGTCTTGGACCGGGTCCAAAGTCTGCTAGCTGCGGGATCCATCGCTTGCACGCCCGTGTTCCTGCCCTGTTGGTGTTTGCCATGGTCGTAGGGACAGTGTGAAGGTCCCGAGTTCGTCGTGCTCTCTGCCTGGCGGTCTTGGGTACACGAAGCGTAACCATGAGTCGATTCGGGGTGTCGGAAATATCCTGATATGTCACCACCGGTATATCAGACGCTTTCTCGCCCGCTACTAGTCTGGTGTACATTGCAGTTTCCATGGGCAACTGATCGAGAGACGGGGCGTAAGGTGGTGCGGGTTGAGGTGCTCTGACGTCTTTGAAACCGTCCTCGTCGATATGTCTCTCCTCATTTTCACCTTCTTCCTCATCCTCGGAAGTCTTGAGTTTTGTGTCGATGAGATTTGGTTCAGAGATTTCCTCAGACTCGGACGATTCGGAATTCGCCAAGTAATCTACATCGCTTACATGCGAATCGTCATGATCCGAAGACTCTTCGACCATTGAAGACTCATCGTCAACATTTTGGCGCTCTCTTCCACTATGCTGGAGCAGAGTAGGGCTTTCCAGAGGACTATCTGCCATTCGCGCTGAAAGGAGTTCTGCAAGCTTTTTCCCCCAAACTTTCCGACGATTTGTGAGCCCAGTCGCTGCGTCGTCCCTCCATTCTGAGAAGAACAAGACGTTAGGGATGCCGCCAGGGACAGAAACAGCCTCGCAGATGCCAGTCTCATCCGGAGAATGGAGAGCGAACAGCTTCTTTTTGCCGGTGATATCAGCCTTGTAAACAACCTTGAACGCTTTGCTGACGCTAGAGGAGTTTAGGGGCTCGGCCAGACAGCTGTTGACACACTGACCCTTGTTGACATCAACTTCTCGACTCGAACGCATCGTCATCTCGCTGAATGGAATGTAAAGGGCCGGAATAAACCATCCTACCCAGACACAGTGATGGTCACTGCTCCATTTCTCAAGGTCTGTCTCGTGGACGGTGGGCCAATGCCAACTATCCTGGCACCCGTTCCACTCCTCTATTACTTCGCTTTTGGTCTCTGACCACTGGCATTTGAGGAATTCGGAGACAACGAGGCTCACTCTTCTTGGGCGTTGGTGATATGCCCGGAGACTGTCGTCAAAAGCATCTAGCGAAACGTTGTAGCAGACCTCGCCAATGGCATTTCTGTGATTAGGCGCCATAATGGTGATCCGTCGTCGAGTTTCGCGGAGTAAGTAGTGAGGATGCCGATGTGGTGAGCTGAAAAGTAATATTGAGGAGGAAATAGGTGTCTCGGGGGAAAAATCAGAAGAAAGAATAAAATCAAACAGGCGGTGCCATATTGAGGAAGGGCCGCGACTGCCTAATTCGTTGGGGGAGGGGAGGTGAATGGAGTTCTCAACTAGGCCTGTGCGAGAGAAAGAAAGAACCAGCGTTTCCGCGTATGGGTAAAAAAAGAAGTTGTTTGGATTTGGTGAAAATACGATCCATGTAACCGGGGGTAGTATTCTCCTACGAGGGAGAGGAGAAAGGGTGCGAAAGGGAGGCAGCGTGGCAGAACATAATGGCAAGAGGCGAAAGTTTTGAAGCTGCAGCGGCCTGAAGCATAATGAAGGAGCAATCGTTCATCCATGATACTTCAGTTAACTGATTAAGGGAGATATAACCGTGGAAAGAAAGGGCAATGATACAAGACCGGAACTTGTCAAGATTCTATTTTTCCCCCGTCACATCTTTTCCAAGCACCCCTTTCAACTGCTTTTGATAAGAAGCTTCAAGAGAAAAAGAAGTGCAGAGTATCAAGAAGTGTTTTTCTTCAAAGAAAAGCCGAACTGGATTACAGACATTGCTCTTAGACCACCAACATTATTAGACCGCTTATGAACAGACAACATTCAGTAAGGTCATGTGCGGTGCCTTTCTTTCCTTACTCCCCTGTTGCTCCGTGCCGGACGGCCCCACTGCGGTACGTGGCCTGTGCATCTTTTACTGCTAACATAGGGTACGTTCCACCAATTGCCTATGAAGAAGACAAAAACATCACCAGACTCAAGGCAATTCACATCATTCCACGAGGGAATGAAAACAAAAGTGAACGACCGAGCTGGGACTCGAACCCAGAACCTTTACCACCGGAAAGTAACGCGCTACCATTGCGCCACCCGGCCATGTTCGTGAAAATTTTGATGATGTGTGAGTAAATGTATGGATTGTGGGTGGGAATCCATCGGATAAAACAGAAACGAGCCACCCTCTGATGCCGTCCACGATTCTTCCGTCGCTTTGCAACCAGGTAATCCAAGCTTGATCAGATTAGAAAACAGTGGGGTTAGACTTAAAAACTTTACCTATTTTATGATATTTACTTTGTCATTTTTACACTTAATTTTGATGGCATATCTGGGCGTTTTTTACTACTTGTATTAACAGAGAACGGCACGGTCTTATTTCACCCGCATGGGATTTTGGACCGATGTGGATAATACAAACGAGGTGAGGTGTCCGAGCGCCACAAGCCATCAATTTCCCTCTGGGGCGGACCCTGGACACACAATTTTTGTGTGATCTCTCTTCGTCCTCACCTCAATGACGTAGCTTTCAGTGAATGACAAACACAAGGCTGAACCTACACAACTTCAGCGAACGAACACGTTTTCTTTTTTCAACTTGATTCTCGTCCAGTATCTCCCATCATGAGTCGGGTTCCTACAATAGCCACCGTTGTCCGTGGCGCCAGCGTTAACATCGTCCTCAAGGCCGATCAACCCACCGGCCGTACCGTCTCGGGAACCGTCCAGGATGTTTTGACACGCGGCAACCATCCCCGCGGCATTAAAGTGCGGCTCACTGACGGCCGAGTCGGAAGAGTGCAATCCCACGCTGGGGCTCAGACAGATTCATCTGCTGCGGACCAAGAACCTTCCGGAATGGGTGCCGGATCAGCGGGCTTCGGAGACAGTCGTCCGCCGCGGCGCGGACAAGGTCGCCGGCAAGAAGCAGAGGCCGACCGCCCATCGTCGCAAGTCGGACTCGAGGCCTACATCCGCCCAGCGAAGCAGAAAAACGGCGGACGGGGCAGACCCGCTGCAGCTCTCGACATCCAGGCAGAGGAGACGGCGCATCATGCGACATCCGACGTGGTGACTTGTCCGGTCTGTGGCGATTTCGAGGGAGACGCGGCGGCGGTGGAGCATCATGTTGCCGGTCACTTCGATTGAGGAAATTGGCCACTCACGACATTAATAATCCAAGATCAATCTTCCGTATTGACGCGGGCGACGGTTCACCCAGCTCGTGTGACATGTTTCGGGGAGGACGTCGGTGTCTTGACGGGACTGGTTTCAAGACCCGCTCCAAGTCACTCTGATCACCCCATTGCATCCCACGATGGCCCATGTATTCTCTCAAGAGAGCAACATTGGAGCTTGTCGCACAGATGTTATGATTTCCCGGCAGCATCTCACTCGTCATTATTGTGGCTATCACCATCAACTCAGGTTTAGCCGCCTTCTACGTTGTGGTCTTACCACGCAACGGCCGAATCTCAAACCTCGCGACCGTGGATCTACATAGTTCTTCCTCGGTTTCTCGCACAATTCCACCAGCCTACTGACGGTCCCTCTCACAGGCGATACCTGAAGCCGGCGGTCTTCCAGTCAGTCACATCCTCATAATCCTCGGGCCGCAGCTCTACCTGGTCAACCATATTCGCGACATCATTCGCGTTTCCATTTGCTTGCATCACCTTACCACCGCCAACAGCACCGGCGCCTCCAGCGCTACCTTCATATCCCTCCTCTCTTGTGCGCTTGGTGTTCATCCATTGCAGGTAGAACCTCAAGCCAAGCGCGAGGACCACGACCAGCGAGTAGCAGATCATGATGGTCCGGAAGGCGGTGTTGTAGTGCGGCTCCTCGGCAGCCTTGAAGAACTGGGGACCGGCGATGTTGCCGGCGCAGTAGGCCAGGAACAGCAGCGCCGACATGGTCATCTTCTTGGTCACGCCGCGGTAGTTGGCCTGCACGAGCGACAAGGCGAGGGGCATCGCGGCCGGCCCGGGAGCGAGCAGGAAATAGCCGAATAGCTGGACGCCGCTGCTTACGTTCTCGCGGGAGTAAATGATGGCCGAGCCTGTGATGCACGGGAGAACAACAAGGATCATGAGAATGCAGTTCATCTTGCGGAAGCGGCCAGCGACCCAGCCGGTTCCCGCGATGATGCCGGCCGTGAGGAGCGAGTAAGGGATGTTGATGAGGGTCGACTGCAGACTCGTGAAGCCGAAGGATTTGATGACGAGGTTGGCAAAGTTCTGGGTGCCGCCGTTGGGGATCTGCGTGATGATCTCGAGGCCGAAGATGAACCACGTCTTGGGGTCGATCAAGCACTCCTTTACCTGGTCCCATTTCCAGTGCGTCTTCTCCGTCGAGCCGGTGCCGGCAATGACGACACGGTCGGCCGCGTACCGGCGCTCGTCGGCAGTAAGGAACCGCGCCTTGGAGATGGTGTCGGGCAGCCAGATCCAGAGGACAAAGGCCCACGCAAAAGTCAGGACACCGAGGATGATGTACATCCACCGCCATGGGCCGACCTTGTCGTCGTTGGAGATGTGGCCAAAGCCAAAGGCAACAAAGGATGCAACGAGGCCGCCGACACTGTTCCCGGCGAACCAGATGCCGGTGCGGGTCGGGATCTCGTCGCGGGTGTACCACGTCGACGTGAGGAACATGAAGGCCGGGGTGATTGTGGCCTCGGCGACGCCGAGGAGGAACCGCACGGTGATCAGGCCGCCGTAGTTGGTGCATGCAGCCGTGAGCGCGACGACGGCGCCCCAGAAGAAGGTGTTAGCGGTCATGTACTTGGCGACGGGCAGCCGTGCAATGAAGATGGACGTAGGGTACGTCCAGGCGAAGTAGCCAAAGTAGAAGATGCTCGACACCCAGCTGTAGTCCTGGCCCTTGAGGTTCTGTGCGCTATCATCAGACACGTTTGCAGACCGGGTAGTCACAAGCGAGCACAACTCACGGTATCATCTCTGAGACCAAACACGGACGCGCTGGACAAGATCGTCTTGTCCATGAAGTTGAGCATGTACGTGATAAAAAGCAGCGGGATGATGTTGAAGTCAATCTTTCGAACAATCTTCTTCGCCATGGTGCTGTCGACATGGCGCCCCCCGTCCTGCACCTCGGCGGGAGGGTTTTGCTGGACGTCCGATGATGAGCCCATGTTGGCAAGTAGACTCTGCCTCTCGTCGTTGTCGTGATCGTCTGCGCCAGAGTTCGAAGCCACTACGGATTCGCAAGCGGTCGCGTCTCGGGACCGCCACCGGGGCGTCGCCCTTTTGAATAAAGCGGCCATTCAACAGGATCCGGCGGGGATCGATGCGACCTTTCCGCGGCGAACGAAAGAAAACGAACCAGAAAAACTCTCTCGGATCCTTATCTCTGCCGATCTTCCCCGACCGAACGACGCGTCTGGCCTCCCTCTCCTTGCCTCTCCAATTACCGTGAAGCGGAGGCTGCAGCGACGGCCAGACGAACGACGGTGGGCGAGGGAGATAAGCAGACGTTCGTGCAGGCGGTGGACTGGGGATCCAACCGTTTAGCGACCGCTAGACTCCGCTGAATAGACGGTGTTTCCCTGGAGATATCATTCCACCCTCTCTTTATCGGCTCGGATACTCGCCGACAGGATGCGACGGGGAATCCGCCAATAATCGCGCTGCTCGAGACGTTCTTGGGGCGCGATGTGGAGAGAGGTAACACAGATGTCTGGCGGAATAAAGAATTGGAGAAGACAGGGCGAAATGTGAATGGACAGCTTGGACTCAGAAGGACCGAGCCGCTGACAAGCTGTGATACCGGCTCAACGGTTATGGTTGGCTGATGATCCAGAATCCCACTGTAAAAAAAAAAAGACCCCTACCGTAGTCTTGACTCTTATCGAATCCTGTTACCCCACATCGCTGCGAACATCGGCCGTCCGACCCCATTTTGGTCTCTATGATGCTTGTTCTCTGCACGCCAGGCCTTGAAAACGTACCAAAACTAGACTGGATGGTACATGGTTAATGTGTTTGTGGCCGACAGGAGTACGTGGGTTGTCGGCTGATGTCCGACATGCTGGGGTTTCCAACAAGATGCCCAGCCAGATCGGCAGACGTTCCTAGGCGGCCGTAAAGATATCCCGGCTTTACTTTCCATGTCATCGGATTATTGATTGGCTCTGCACCTTACGACCGCATCTCACCACGTCGAAATCATTGACCAGGGATCCGGAATCAAGACGCATTCGCCATGAACGGCCTCGAAATTTCTCCTTTCATCGCCGCTCTCCCCAAGGTCGAGCTACACATCCACATCGAGGGCACCCTGCTCCCCGCTCTCCGGTGGAAGCTCGCCAAGCGCAACAACGTGCCCTTACAGTATGACACCTACGAAGCCCTCTTAGAGTCCTATAAAGTATTCTTCAATCACCGTCCAGAGATCAATGGCCGCGTTCCCGGCATCCCAACCTTCCTCGAGGCCTACTTCGCCGGTTGCGAGGTCCTCAAAACGGAGGATGACTTTTACGAAATGTCCATGGATTACCTCCGGCGCTGCGCCGAGATGAACGTCCGCTACGTCGAGCCCTTCTTCGACACCCAGGCGCACACGCGCAGGGGCGTCCCCGCCAAGGATGTGCTCAACGGGTATCTCAGGGCTCAGCGCGACGGGGCGAAGAAGTATGGCGTCAGATCGAACTGGATCTTCTGCTTCATTCGCGATGAGAGCCTCGAAGACGGCATCGCTGCGTACGAGACTTCCAGACCGTGGGCGGCTGGCAACATCGAGGGCGGCAAGGGTCTGTTCCACGCTGTTGGGCTCGCGAGCAATGCGTTCAAGAGACCTCCAATGCTCTTTGAGACTGCATTCAAGAAGGCAAAGGAGGACGGATTGCATGTGACGATGCATTGCGACTTTGGACAGAAAGACACCTTCGAGCACGTCCATGAGGCCATTTTCGAAGTCTGCGGCGGAGCGGGCGCGGAACGCATCGACCATGGCCTCGACGCGGCGGACCGCGAAGAGTTGCTGCAGGGCTTGTTAGACCGGGGAATCGGGTTGACGTTGTGTCCTCACGCATATCACCGTCGCACGCCGACAGACGTGCTGTTCCCCAAGATCCGGAAGCTGTGGGATAGGGGTGTCAAGTTTTGCATCAACAGCGATGACCCGGTGTACATGCACGATGTGTGGGTGGACGGGAACATGCAGAAAGCGTATACCCACTGCAACTTCACCAAGAAGGATATGGTGACGTTGGTGCGGAACGGAGTGGACATGTGCTGGGCGAGTGACGAGGTCAAACAGGAGCTTTACCGGGAGCTAGGTGCCATTGACACATCTGAGTGAGCTATAATTTTCTGAGAACACACTTGAAACACTACGCTGTAGAGGTTTTCTTAGCACCAGGTACGAGTTGCTCAAAAGGTACACTAGTACCTCTCGTCCGTCCTCAATGCTCCTATGGATCCTTTCAATTTCCACCACTAACCGATCGTAAATGTGGAGAGACGGAGGTCCTTTCGAGGTCAAATCAGATGTCCTTGAGAGCTTAGGTTATGTAAGAGATGCAATCAGACAGGTTTGGTCTGATGATCAGTTTCCCACGTGAGGCAGATCAAGGAAACCATTAATCACTCGCTATCAGAATGTATAGCCCATCTGTTCTCAACTCCTGTATACCATCGTGCAAGATGTGGTTCATGGACTAAGGCCAAAAATCAAGTTCAAAGACGTTCACATCTTGTATCCACAAGGAAAATGGAATTCGCCCAGTAAGGATCGTTGGCCTTATTTTTGTATTGGGAACTTGCTTGTCATTCTGCAACCCAAAGCCATGCGTGGGAGTGTCACGACTAATTCAATTCGAATTTATGCTCCATATGCCAGAATCAAGCAGCAACCCCCAGTGCCTTCTTTCCCAATTCGCGACGATGCAGATATTTGATGAGCAAAGAAGTCCCCGCCATACCTGCTGCAAAGAAGACCATGGTGATGTAGGCCTTTGGGTATCTGGGCGCCTCCACTTGCTGCCAGATGAGAAGCGGCAACCACGCCTGGATCACGTACGCCATCTGGTTCATGGAACCGGTCACCAGCGCTCGCTCCTCGTTGTCGTCTTTGCAAATCTCGTGGGCCCAGGCGAATGTCAACCCACTAATGCCACCGCCAAACCCGACAAGCAGGAAGCAGCCCCATTTCCACGCGTCAGGAATATTCCAAGCCGCTAAGCTTGAGTAAACGACAATATTCAGGACTCCGGAGAAGACAATTGGAGGCCATCTCTCCCCCTTGAAGACGGAGTCAGAGGACCAGGCGTAGATCCATGTCGTCACCACGGTAATGGCGGATGTGATCGTGGGGTACGTGTTGTAGTCCTTGACACTGTAGCCTTCGCCCTTGAGCCACAGTTGGAACGCGGGCTGGCTCATGATACCGCTGCCATTGTTGAAGAAGATGTACAGCAGCGTCAGCGCATAAATGTGCCAACTTGTAAGAATCTTCTTGATCTTTGACTTCGTGTACGGCTGTCGATTCGCGCGTCCTTCGAGCTGCATGCGTTTCTGGGCCATAACGATGTCGTCTTTCGACAGCCACCAGGCCTTGGTGATTTCGGGGACGTCGGGGAGGAAGAAGAACCCAGCGATTGCAATCGGCAACGAAATAATAGTGTCTACGATGAAAAGCCACTGCCAGCCTTTCCACCCATGGACTCCGCCGAGGTTGTACACGGCTGCCATTAGGTAGCCTGAGAACATGGAACCAATGGAGCCGCTGGAGTGAAAGATGCATGATCTCTTGGCAAGTTCGTCCTTCCGATACCAGCATCCGATGATATACTGCATGCCGGGATAAAATGTGCTTTCGGCGAGACCAATGAAGAATCGGAGGACGTATAATTGAGTAACATTGGTACACTTGATCATCAAGATGGTGAGTATAGCCCAAGTGCATTCGCAGGCAGGAATCCAGATAGACGGTCGGACACGAGTAAGGAGGATATTGCTGCAGGCCGATGTCAGCATGCCTTTCTTGAAGCATTCTGGAGGAACGAACTCACCTAGGGATCTCGCCAATAACGTATCCAACGGTCCAGCAGGCTTGCATGTAGTTCAACTCATTGCCGAAGAGCTTCATGTCTTCCTTCATGCCAGATACAAAAGCATTGTTGATGTTGATCTGGTCAAGGTTCCTTGTTACTTGTTAGCACAGAAAACGGATCAAGGCTTCGGGTGGCAGCTTACTTGATGAAGTAACCTAGACTTGCAAATGTCAGGATGACGGCATCCAGCTTAAACATAAACTTGCGCTCTTCTGGAGACTTGTCCAGTGTATCCCAGACATATGACCTCCATGTGAGCTTCGGTTCATCTTGCACGAGCTCAGCCACGGCTGGTTGCGCCTCCTTAGCCTCGACGGAAGTCGGGGACTTGCTCCGGGGCGAGTCGCCGAGCGTGACCTTTTCGATCTCGGGGGCTCCCATTGCGAACGGCCAACTTAAGATGGAGCGCCAAAACCAAGTTGATACTGAACGAGGAAGGTATGAATACGCTCTGAATCAGCATGGTGAAGGATCCGCGGTTCCACGACGGCAATCACGAAACTTTATACAGCCATCTGAGCATATTTTTTATTGGTGTCCAGGGTCCATCGGGCCAACATCGGACACCTCGCAGATGCAACAGGGTTAGAAATGGACAAGTCGCTGACGATGTTTTTGGACACAATTGCGTGCTGGAGACACAAGCGCGCGTTTGTCACCCTCCGAGCGGACAAGATCCGACGGCATCTTGGAAACCGGTAGTCATAGCCATGATAACCATCAACATCGCGCGGCTCTACGGCACGACCCGAAGCCAATAGCCAATTCGCGCCAAGTAATCTCGGCAAGAGCTTGTGTCAATGTGTGTCTTCAAGAGGCTAGATACTTGAGCCGAACAAGAACCGTTGTTTTTCCAGAGTTAGCCAGTCTTGGTAGCTTGGTATTGAATAACTGCTTACTGAACCAATGCTTCCGGACAGAGCAAACAGACACCAGAACATCGAAAGAGGGGAAGCCGAGATTGAGGCGCCTGCAGGCTTACGTCTTCTCCCTAATAAATCTCTCTCCGCACCGATCTAGTTTCCAAAATGCCTAGTTGCGACGAAGATCTCTTGAAGGGGATTGGGCTGTGTGTTGGTTGTCGAGCACACAATCGGGCCCTTGTATCGCGTAACCCCCACTTGCGAATCGTGATGACCGACGGCCCCAGATCGGTGCCCGCGCGGATGGTAAACAAAGAACAACAACGACCCAACGGCCAGCTGAATAAACCCTCCAACATCTTTGGCTAAATACCAATTCGAAGAGTAGGAGGGTTGGGGGTCAATCGCGTGCTGCCTAGGACGTCTGGTTGGCGAATTCATCCCCTACATCAGCGACCTTATGGTTCGATGTTGCACTTTTACTCCTAGATTCGTCACATTCAATGCAGATGAAGCCATAGATAATGGGTTTAATGAAAGATTTGACCCCGCGATTATTGGTAATCAGTACTTCCGTGGCAAGCGTGATCACTTTTATGAATCCCTCGGAATTGAAAAACGACCAGCGACATGTATCCTAAGACATAAAAGAGGCTATCCGTAATCAGTTCAAGGTCTGGGTTTCGAGATCAATATTCTTGAAAAGCTCATCTGCGACTGTTGCGTCCTGATTTCCCCACCCCAGCTAAAACTTCATCTTGACTGATAATCATGGTTCCCGCCCCCATCGACCCATCCATTACGGATGTGGCAGAGCCACGGAAAGATACCCTCGGACTCCCCGAGAGCGCAAAGACAAGATTGACAAAGGCGGGTGTTGATTTATCCAACGGATATCCATACCGCCCCTCGCGGCCGCTGTACCTGGACGATGCATACAACATTCGCAACAAAGAGCGGGAGTACATTGACGCAGGCTCGAGGGCAGATAAGTCCAAGAAGAACTTGCTCGGTACCGCTACCAAGGTCACCAACCTGACAGCTCACATCGGCACGGAGATTGAGGGCTTGCAACTGAAAGATCTTACCGCGGAGCAGAAGGATGAGCTTGCACTTCTGATTGCCGAGCGCAGCGTTGTTTTCTTTAGAGACCAGGATCTTTCTCCACAGGAGCAGAAGGAACTAGGTGACTGGTATGGAGAAGTTGAAGTCCACGTAAGTTATACTCTCCGAATCTCCTTCCGACCGAGAATGTAGAATCTAATGACCTCAATAGCCACAAGTCCCGCAAGTCCCCGGTGTTCTCGGCGTCACGGTCATCTGGCCTGCGTTGATGGCCACCGAGCGGAAGGCCAATTTCCGCAACCCCGGCGGTGCGTCGAAGTGGCACACCGATCTGGTCCATGAGCGCCAACCCTCCGGCATCACACACTTGCACAACGATACCATCCCATCGATTGGTGGTGACACTCTCTGGGCCAGCGGCTACTCAGCTTATGAAAAGCTGTCTCCGGACTTCCGCAAGATCATTGATGGCAAGTACGCAATCTATCGGTCCGCTCACACCTACCTTGACCGGAACGACCCCAATGCCGGTCCCAAACACATCGAGCGAGCTCACCCTCTTGTCCGGGTGCACCCCGCCACAGGCTGGAAGTCTCTTTACGTGAACCGTCTCTTTACTACCCAGATCATTGGTCTCGACAAGGCCGAGAGTGATGCAATCCTCAATTACCTTTTTGACGTTTACGAGAAGAACGTTGATATTCAAGTTCGATTCAAGTGGACCCCAATACCAGCGCTCTTTGGGACAATAGGTTTGTGTTTATCTAGAACAAAGCCTATAATGTGCTCTTGACTGACAGTGTACAGAATTACGATCCACAACGCAAGCTGGGACTACGAGGGAAACCAACCCCGACATGGGACGCGCGTGACATCTCTGGCGGAGAAGCCGTACTTTGACTCCAATGCACCTACTAGGCGCGAGGCTTTGGGCCTGCTCAGCCCCGATGAGAAGGAGGAACTTGGAATTGATGGTACTACCCAGGGACTCAAAGATTTCTCTCTGTAGTTGAGTCTACGCAGCTCTTGTAGCTTAAGACAGCTATCTCATTGATGCTCTACAGCGGTGACGCTGAAATTGGCAAAATGTCGTCTGGCTTTGCTTTGTTCCTACTTGTACCATAGCTCAATGAAATTGTCAAAGTGATGGAATGCAGAACCTTACACTCGATTTGTTCGGAAGCCCAGACGGGCGAAAACTCTCGTTTGGATTTTGAAGGTGAATCAACTGACCTTGGTCACTAAACGTCGGTGTTCTGCCAGACATAGTCATTGGCAGCGTCTCTTTCCCAAGTGAGAGTGCCTCTTTGGCATATCCAACCCTGAGGCACCTAGGGGTAAGGAACGCGTAGGAACAATTGCTTACTCTGTATCTTAGTTTTATTAAGCTTATGTTGCTACTTGAAAAATTGTCCCAACAGAGAAGGAGGCCCAGTGAATGAAACTGCTGCGCCTTAAGTGTCCACCTGCAAGTCTCTTGTCTCTCAGCCCCCTTCCCAGCCCCCCGGGTGCTTGTCCAAATACTTATTTTCACTCTTGACCTCAGCTTCAACACCACGCCTCTGTCTTCGTGCATCTTTCCTCCCCCTCGCAGCTCACTAAAGCACAAATTGAAAACAAGGACGCCATCACATCGCTGGGAGTTTTTCTTTTCTTTTTCCAGACGTTTACAGCCATGGGTGGTCTGCCAATCTGGGCAGCCGCCGAACAAACCGATGCAGGTGACCTGGAGCAACGCCTGCGGTCTCAGAGATATATCCACGCGGATGCTATGGCAGCAATCGAGGGCAAACGACTCCCATATGATCTCGGTCGAGAGCTCGTGCGTCTCTGTGTTGTCCGAGGCATTAGGTTCCATGCGGACTCTGCTTCGGCCCAGCCGCCATTCTTCGTGGATCGCTGCCGCTCTTTACTCGTGCCCTGAACGCAAGGGCAGTCATGAGCAATCGAGTCCCAGACATGGATGCCAATCAACCGGAAGATATGCCCTACTGTATCTGGTTTCCTGATATTCCCTCGGAAACTACACTTGGAGAGCTGATCCAGCGCTTTCCCGCCATGAGTTACCAGGCCGCGCGCGCCTGTGCTGTCGCCGGATACACAGATCTCTACAAGAAACTTGCCCTCCAAATCCTACCGGAGATTTCCATCGCTGAGGAAGCCCGCGAGAACGGCAATGTTGCCATCTTCAATCTGATCATGGAGGCGCCCTGCCGGTACAAAGTCTTTGACAATTACAACCGTACTATAGATACTACGGCATCGAAGCCCGCTTTTTTGAATGGCGATACCGCGATTCGACCGTATCTGCTGGAGACCCGGGCGTTTGAACCTCCGATTGGTCGCATGGATGACGAAGAAGGAGGTTCTGGTACTGACGACGATGAGTTGGATCCCTGGGGCCTCGGTCCTCGACGGAGCTTCATACAGACTCGCTTTAACATCACCGAGGATATGAATATCGATATTAATGGGAACGGTGGTATTGCGGGTTTAGTTGCCACAGTAGTCCCGAATTCCGATGAAGAAGCACTCAGAATTCTCTGCCAGCCGCTTCCAGTCGACCTGACCACCTGCCATAAAGACTTGCTCATTCTCATGGCCGCATACAACGGCGACATGGATAGGTATCATTGATCGCGACGACCTCGACTCCTTGACCACGAGATCGGATGCATTGTCCGCGGAATATGTATGACCAAACCTTCCAGAAAAGGGGCCTTTCACATCGTCTGACTGTTTCTGCAAGTCATAACGCGCTTTTTGCGCAATGGTGGAAAAGCCAGCTATTTCCTAAGGGCGATGAATCGCCCATTCGCAAAGCCATATCGGCGAGAGGAATCATGAACAACGACCTCTCTTACATACTTTCGCCGAACGGAGCTTGCCCCCGACTGATCTGGTACCCTGCCGTCGCTGCTGTACGAGGCTCTTGCACGCCTCATTCCCTCCATACGGCCCGATGTCAATCGAGCCGCCATCTTCTCGAACAATCAGACGCCGTTTGATAGTCTTATTGACGGGAACGACGGTGGCGAAGCCGTCAAGCCAAGTCTCGGACTGCTGAATGAGGCCAGACGAAGCCACAATGTGCATTATCGTGAAGCTCTAGAGCGTAAGGCGGGGGAACTAGGGCTTGATATTACACAAAACGTGCCACGTCCAGACCCGTTGGTGCAAGACTTGCCACAGCACATACAATTCTTTGACACGGAGTTGCCCTCTTCGCCCCCTAGAATAGGAACGAATACAGGGGAACCGGATTCCATTTACAACGGCATATCGTGTAACGATAGCTATGTCGAGACCTACATTTCGATCCCTGAGGAGTGGAGGAGGGCCCCAGAGGGTTACGAGCCAGAAGATGGAATCACGCTTATGGAACTAGACTACGAGCGGTGGCCTCCAGGATTCTCGAAAAGACCTTCAACAGGAAGTCGGTGATTGGATATGTTACTTGACGAGGGGCTACGCCTTGCTGAATGATTGCGTAGTCACTGGTTGAATCAACAGCTGTCTGTTGGAGAGGAGACTAAAGTGATCTTCGGTTGAGTTGTTGTTTTGGGTGGAAAATTCAGAGATAGCGCGCGTATTACGCCACGGCTGTGTTCGGAGATTCAAGTAGTGTAGATCTAGCCCTTCTTCCGGGGACTGATTTGTCCCGTTGGGCTCCTGGAAGCACAGAAAAGTCTCCCAAACTGCTGTAAGGACTTCGTTTGGACCCATCACATAAATCTTTTGTATTGCTTTGTTACACTGAGTTGTTTTTAACACGTAAAGCAGAAAAACGGTCAAACGATAAAAGACATTGGATGAATGAGGTATAAAACTTTTAGGTCCAAGAATCCCAGCGACATACTAGATAGTCCTGCAGATTTTGACGAAGAGAACTGGTGCTAGTGTCTGACAAAACTTTTGAAGATACCAACAGCGGCCTCACCTACTGAGGAGATTGTCATGTTGTATAGTAATCGTGGGCATGGCATACGGTTTGATTAGTGGTAATAGTGAGCATTAACAAGATATTGGAATGGGCAGGGTTTCCTGCTCCTATTAAGGTCCTCTTTTCGTTGCTTTCTTTTGTCTCTTACCTAAGTATGGTCTTTGATCAGGATTATAGAAACCTCATTAGCTTGGCCGACACAGATCAGACTCGAGGAACCAACACACACTCAATCAATGTTTCTTATCCCCAAGAGAGAACTAAGGGAACATCCTGTCTGTTTTTCATGATGACCAACACCCTGATCATACCTACACAAGAACCCTGAGAGTCTCTACTGTATTCATCGCATCGTGGCCAAGCTTGATCAAAGAGAGCCGATTCGCGACTGGCTGAAGGCATCTTGCGTAGCTACAGGGGGAGGTTGTTGTTGCTCACCGCACCGCATCGCTCACTATAGATTTGATCACCCTACACGCTTCCAACATACTAGGAGAATTCGAACGATCAATATGTGAGTGAAGCAGATCATCTTTTAAATTCCTCTTCAAAGGGCGGACAGCGTCACACTGGACCCAATGTATAATTAGAGGCAGACTACTGGTGAACTTCCCAGAAAGTTAACTTTCCCTTTTGCTCAAGGACCGTGACGCCCAGTGGCTATACCTATAAAAATCTCTGCTGTACCTTATCTCGTTGATATCAAGCGACCATGAACCGCAGGGATGAGACTCAGAGGATCGACATGCACAATGCAGAGCGCTATATAGAGAGTAGATCATAATTACAGGCTGTCTGTCGTGCACCTTGCCTAAGATTTTTCGCTATGCGTGTCCTATACACCTAGATTCCGGTGCTCAGACGGCAAGAGGGTGGTGTTCCAATGGTTGTTTGCGGCCATGTTCACCACTCCGGCAGCGACGCCACCGGTATGATGACAGCGATGCTCGCATAATCGGAAGACTGCAGAAATCTGGGTCATCTTGATACCAACATGGGCAGGCGGATAGCCAGAGAAAGCTTTAACCAACCTTTACTGGAATGACTGTGAAACATATCACCGACCAGGCCCGTTTCCGTTGTTCCGCGCGACACATGGCGCTTGCTTGGCTTTCAACTCCTAGATGCAAAAGACGACTAGGAAGAACATGGAGCCACACCAACGGCTTTGACCAGAACCATGGGATCGAAATTTTCTACGTCTTTCCACAAAGCTTCATTAAGTTGGAGAGGGATATTCTAGATGGTATTCGCTAAAAAATGAGTATATATGCGAACGATGCGTTTTTCGGGTGTGCCCTCGTGAAAGCGAATTCATGGCCCCAGGTACAGTAAGTCAAACCGCGCCACTTGGAGGAGATTTATAAATCCGCCGGTAGTCGGTCGGCAAAACTTTGATCTAGCGATGTCGTCATTGTCCACTGGCAACTTTGTTCTCCATGTTTACTCCAGGCTTTGCATGGCATTGCCGATGACAAGCTACTGCGGAAATGAGCTGCTCGTAAGAGACGAAGGAAACGGGGAATTGAGACCACCAGAACCACCAAAAGAGGTGGAAAGTGACCAAAAAAAATAAAAAATTTGTAGACCTGTTGAAGACCCAAACTTCGATACGTAAATGAAGAAGGGGCAGAAAAAGGAACACACAATCCACGTTCATGAATAGAGGACGCGCCTGTTCGGTAACGCAATGGAGCAATTGTCGGAGATGACGAGTTTGCCAAATATGCTGAGGTTGTGCTCTCATTGGAATTGGCCATGGCGGCACACTGTATTTAGTAAAATGTGATTTGAGTTTCGAAAAGAAGATATTCTGCTCAATGCAGATCCGAGTGTATGCCCATCTGAACACATGTTCGATGCTGGCCAACATCAAGCGGTTTCAACGAAGTCATTCCTTACCAAAAATCCGATTACTACCAGTGCTCGAATGATGTTACGTCTATCCGTCTCATCACCTTCACTAAGTATCTATCTGCTCTTCAGCACGTGCGCAACAGCAAGCTCGGCTTTCCACTGCCGACTTTTGAAACTAAAAAAGCAGTCACCGTCCCATGTTTTCTCGATGAAATACTTGAACTAAGCAGCAAGCTTAGGCGACAGCCTTGTTCCTCAAAGCTAATCGACTTGTGCTCTCGGGGCAGCGGTGAACCGGGTGGTGTACTAAACACAATCGTCGTCTTTTGTGCAGGATCGGTCCCGAGTCGGCATCCTGCCTAACGATCCATGGTAGAGTCTAGCACTTAGCTCCATGGCCTAGAGACCACTGACCGCTTGTTGTAGTCTCAGGTCCAGGCACAACTTTTTTTACAACTCATGAACAAGCGCCTAAAATGATCATGGGTGCTTGTCTTTAAATTGGTGAGTAACCAAGTCAGACCCTTGTACGACAGCTACAAGGGCGCTTTAGCAGCATACATTGCCGCAGCGCCCGCTGCTAGGCCTATGAGTTGTGAGGCATTTGCAAGCGAGTTGGGAAAATTTGGAGCTATGGCGTGTAGATCCTAGTCAAGAGACGGGGTGACCTCCACGTTGCATGGGAGAAACGGCTAAATCGTGAGGCTACTTGGGTTTAAGGCTTCCGGCTTATACATAGTACTTTGTAAGGGTATCCATGGTCCCTCGTTCTCGTTATCACTAGACAAGCACTTTTCTCCATGTCAGGGCGAGTTCGGCAAGAGTTAACGAGTACCTAGCGGGCCGTGCTAGATGGCTTTGGAAACCACTAGCCTTGGCGAATGTCTTCTGACTCACACCACGATGGAGCGTTGGGCAGACAGGGCCGAAAAGCTTGTTTGGACTCAGCCCTCTTGAGGCTGTGCTGGCGATGCCGCCGAAACATCCTTCTTGTTTTTCCGACGGGCACGAACTAATTAATAGCTCATCTCGCTGCCCCTGCACTCACAAAAGCTTGATGATGCCCACTCATTCGAATCGTCTCATCTTGGACTCGAATTTATTATCGTCATTCAGCACTCGCAGAAACTACACCACCCGTTTCAGTGTTCGTACCCGAGTCACAAAAAGACACCGGCACCGTCTCCGTCACTGCGATCTTCGCCTCCAACTATTGGGATGGTAACGGTTTGCGCATCGAACAACTCTCGGAAGGAATTGCCAGGCTATGGCACGTGTACCGAGGAGCAGCAGCCACAAGCACACCACTTGCGCGAACCGTGAAAGGTGAATACCGACGAGCCTTTACAGAGGTTGACTACCATGAGCCCACGCCGCTTTGTCTAGACCATAGACAACTGCACCGAGACCGGCAGATCGATTATCATGGCGCGCCAGACAGATGGCCGATTTGACCAGGGACCAAGCGACGCAATGCGATTGTCCCCCCACATCGGCTCCCCACACGTTGAATCCTCTAGCCCGCATGGAAGAGACTCCGAGCAAGGTCTCATTCGCGACTTTGCGAACATGCCCAACCTCGAATCCCCTACACTGCAACCTTTGAGCCGACGTCCTACCATCGGATCTTCCCGCCGGACCAGTTCGCCTCCGAATTCGGTAAAGGCCTTTGCCAACGCACGGCGACGAGGGCAAGATACTGATTCGCACGATCCAAAAGCGAGCCGCAGACAAGAGGGCGACTTGAGTGGCGAGACAGAGGGAATAGATTACAAGAAGCATGCCGGTGGTGGCCTACGCAGTGGCCATGGACAACCGCATGTTCGAGATGTTGAACAGATCTCTGGGGTATTGGCTGAGAGCAGTTCTGGGGGATATAACAACAAGCGCGAAAACTTGAGGGATAGGCTTGAAATCGACTTTGAGTGTCTGGAGACATTGATCGATGCGGAGGACCGCGACCACTTCAGCAACCCCGACTTTGAGAACCTCCCTGATACTTCCATTCCGACGGCCAGGCCCATGTTCACATCTGACGGAGACTACATCGACACAGTGTCCGAGCCAGCCTCAGTTTCAAAAGAGAAAGATACTACAACCCAAGGCCCAGCTAGAACTGCACACCAGGGGGAGCAGAGTCGTTTTAATTTCTTTTCCTCTACACTAGAGTCGACCATTCATGCTGCAGAGCTTGGGGACCTCATCTTGCCAGGAGAGAGCATCAGGTCTCTGTTTTACCTACCCGAAGGGAATTCTGACGGAGTCTGGTGGCTCAACATGAACAGCCCAACCAGCAGCGAAGTTTGGACAATTTGCAAAGCTTTCGGCATCCATCCTCTCACCATTGAGGATATCATCCACAAGGAAAGCCGCGAGAAGATTGAACTCTTCCCGTCGTATTATTTCGCTTGCTTCAGGTCATTCATTGTTGTTGAGGAAGATGGCGAAACTGATTACTACCCCTTCAACGTTTATGCCGTTGTCTTCAAAGAGGGAATCATCAGCTTCAGTTTTACCTCGAATCTGCATGCTTCGAGGGTGCGGTTTCGGATCTCTCAACTAAAGGAGCAAGTGTCTCTGAGCAGCGATTGGATCTGCTATGCCTTGATGTGAGTTGAGGAGCTTGTTATGATGGTTACAAACAACACGATGATGTTCAAATCGGACTTACCAGAGTATAGTGACGATATTGTGGACTCGTTCGGCCCAGCGATCAACCAGATTGAGCATGAAGCAGACGCAATCGAGGACCAGGTTTTCATCACCCGTGTCGATGACAATCAAGCCTTTCTCCGCAAAATCGGTTATACTCGAAAGAACGTCATGAGTCTTATGCGCTTGCTCGGTGGCAAGGCAGATGTTCTCCGTGCTTTCACCAAGAGATGCACCGAAGACTATGAAGTCACGCCGCATATGGATATTGCACTGTATCTCGGTGACATCCAAGACCATACTGTGACGATGATGAATAGTCTGGTGCACTTTGATACTATGCTCTCGCGGTCACACAGCAACTACCTGGCGCAACTTTCAATCGACAACATTGATATGGGCAATCGGACCAACGAATTTTTGAGCCGTGTAACGGTTATCGCCACCGTTATCGTGCCCCTAAATGTTGTTTGCGGACTCTTTGGAATGAACGTCAAGGTACCCTGGAAGGACGATGACAATCTGACAGCCTTTTTTGGAATTCTGGCCGGCATTGTAGTCTTTGCATTCCTCTCTGTTATTTTGGCTAGGCGGCTCAAGTACTTGTGAGACGCCCGTCAGCAATATACAAATGACATATTTTCATTGGACTTGAATACCCTAGCTATGAAGTCAATTGAGCATATAGCTATGGCAGACACAGCATAAGATCCGTTCCTTTCTTCTCCCGTACATAACCCATGAAGATCAGTAGAGGGAAACAATGTCGTCGTTGCGATTGCATTGCGAATGCATCGCTTATGGGGACAAGCAAACGCAACCACTCTCGGGCAGCTGTACAATCAGTCCTCCAGCTCTACAGAAAGGACGAAAACGACAACAACCACTCACTCTTAATCAGTCATGGTACGACCCCCCCTCCCGAAGTCGCTTTTGACTTGTTAGCATTCAATAACAGCCAAAAATGCATAAACTTGCCTACCTAATCGCTCGTTCACTGACGAGGCAGGGCTTGTTGAACTTCCTGTTCCGGCAAGGCGTACTGCCAAGCAACGAGATCTTCCGCCTTGGCGGCACTTGATGCTACGCCCACTCTTCGTGTCCTTCCCCAGCGAGAATATCACCTACCTCTTTTGCATACTATTCCCGTGTTGTTGCGAGGGATATTCGGGCTGAGCATTTGGGCTTGCGATGAGTGGGAAGTCTGCCGCTTCCTCAAGTTCCTTCTGAGTTGCTATAAAATGAAGACATCTCAACTCTGCATCCTTCGCCAAGTCATGTCTAGTTCTTTCTGCCAAGCCTCTTGTCCAGGTCGCTCAAATTCCAGCTCAGCATGAAAACCTCACTAATCTCCGTCGTCGCCCTTGTGCCTTTGGCGCTAAGCGCAACTGTCCCCAAGTTGGCCAAAGTTGACTACAATGGCTTTAAAGGTCTTCGCATCACGCTCCCTCAGGGCTCCGAGGATATCACAGAACAAATCAACGAGCTGGCTGCAACAATCTTGAACCCCGGCTCCAAGGAGAAGCTCGATGTTGTCGTCTCTCCCAAGAACGTCGATGCCATCAGCAAGCTTGCCAATACCACCGTTCTTGTTGATGACATAGGTGCCGCCTTTGCCCAGGAGGATGTCTCCACCATCTATGCTGGTAAGTTTATCTTCTGAGCATTGAATACACTTTGGCTTATGAAAAAACCCAGTCCCCAGTGAGACGTGGTTTACAGCCTACCACACCTATGCCGACCACTTGACCTTTCTCAGAGACCTTCAAAGCAGCTTTCCTAGCCAGTCTGAAATCGTCACTGCCGGCTCTTCCTTTCAAGGTCGTGCGTTGACAGGCATTCACATTTGGGGTAGCGGAGGCAAGGGTTCCAAGCCTGCCGTTGTTCTCCACGGCACTGTTCACGCTCGAGAGTGGATCAGCACCATGGTAAGAAAAAATATCGGAGACTTCATCGGACAATTAGTGAAGAGATAACTAAAGCCTCCTGATAGACCACTGAGTACGTGGCTTACCAGCTCTTGACCAAGTATGCCACCGATTCTGCCATCAAAACCATTGTAGACAAGTTTGACTTCTACATCACCCCGGTTGTCAATCCTGACGGTGTGTTTCAGATGTGTGATCACAGACATCCTTAACCCATGGCTGATCCTTTCAAAGGCTTTATATACACTCAGACTACTGATCGTCTGTGGCGCAAGAACCGTCAGACCAATACCGGCAGCTCTTGCGTTGGCCGTGACCCTAACCGCAACTGGCCCTACAAATGGGAGCTTACGGGAGGTGCTTCAACCAGTCCTTGCTCTGAGACCTACAAAGGCGCCGCTGCCAGTGACACCCCGGAGATTAAGGGTCTCAAGGCCCAGGTCGACTCACTGTCCGCCAGCAAGGGCATCAGGTTATATCTTGACATTCACTCCTACGGCCAGTACATTCTGTGGCGTAAGCAAATGCCTAGTTATTCCTTCTACGCCCTAGGGGCATGTTCATCTCTTTCTGGTAAACTTCGAGCTAATACACGTCAACAGCGTTTGGGTACGATTGTGACTACGTCGCTCCTGATGATGCTGCCCTACAGTCCCTAGCTCAACGCGGTGCCACTGGTATCCGCGGCGTTTCTGGGACCAGCTACACAATTGGAAATGCATGCCGTGCCTTGTACGCCACAACTGGCGACAGCACCGACTACATTCATGGTGTCGCCAAATCCAAGTACACCTACACCATTGAGCTCAGGGATAAAGGTACTTACGGCTTCTCTCTGCCTGCCAGCCAGATTCAGCCCACTATTCGTGAGACATGGGCAGGAGTTCTTGCAATGCTTCAAGCCGCGTGATTTTGAGACGGGCATTGTCGGTTTTGGTAATTAAACTTGTCACAAGCTGCTTCTTCTTGGATTAGATCCTGCATTAATCTTCCATCTTCTGACCATACATATATACATACATATATACATACATATATACGAACATAAATGACATCTAAGAAACCTCTTGGAAGATTTCTCTTTCATTCATTTGACTAGAGACAACTGTGTACTCTGTGATTTGATTGAGCGTGTGTCTGGACACAAAAACACCGCTGTCCATATACCGGAATATGGTCTTTTTGTGTTCTGATCCGACGAAACTTCGTTCACTGACACCATGACATAAACCTCAACAAGTTTATCCAACGATCAATGTCCACTCCGCACATTCACCAAGTCTAGAAAGCTTCCACCCTCGTGTGAACGATCATTTACACACGTAACCCAATCCCATTTGGCTATAGCAATTCTTCACTCTTGAAGCTCGGCCATCAGATTTTGGGGGTTGTTCTCTGCAACCGCGGCGACGTCGCCTAGAAGATCGAGCATCATCTATAGTTTCAATTGCATCTTATCAGCTATGATCTTGAGTTCAGTCTGTTGACCCTGAAGTTCAGATGCACGCCTACAAATCAAATCATTGGCTCGGTTCATCTCTGATTTAAATCTAGTCCATTCCCTCTGCGTTCGATGCATAGATAGCTCATGTGAAGTCAGAACCTGATTATTCTTGCTCGTTTGTGGCATTTGCACAGACTTGGAAGAAGCGAAGGCGCATCATTGTGAACAACTCGAAGATCCAATACATTGTGGGCAATTGTGAAGCAAAGCAGAGCTCTTAGTCGTTTTGGACCTTGGGGTCTCTCTGGGGTTCCAGGAGGTCCATCCATGTTTTCCGCTCAAGTCTTCCTCATATCCAGCGGATGTGCTGGAAACGTTTCTTGTGCTAATTTCCGGATTGTATAGTGAGCTCATGTCCAGTCTGCCACTTCTTCACTTACTGTGTCGATGTTGGTGCGAGGATTTGGCTCATGGTAAGTCTTTGCACTGTATGTTGTCTCGGAGATCCAAAAGTTAAACCTTGCCTGAACTGATAGTGAGAAAAGCTAACTCAGTCGAGCCCGGGAACTTTATACCTTCTCGGCAGACAGAGGGGCCTCTTAGTGTAACTACACGGTGCAACATTTCGTGGTCCGTAGGGTTTAGTTGTCTACGATTGGTTTCCAATTGAAATTGGACAGACCAGTGGAAGTGACGGCTCGTCTTTTAAGTATGACGATCTAGATAGAAGTTTGAATCAGGACATGTCTTGTTCGTATCTTTCCTTGCTTTAAAATGAATGTCTTGACAACCGAGGTCTGGCTGAAAGCCTACCATAATAAAGAGGAAGGCAATTCTTTTGTTTCCAATGCAGAAGGTAAGACTTAGTCGAGTACGAATCAAATTGATGTTTGGTAATGTATCCACGCGTCTCAACAACATTCAGCTGAAGCACTTTGCAATGAAGGCAATTAAAAGAGGAAAAGTTTTGTGTTAATGCAGCAGTCATTCTTCTAGTTATCGTATAATCAATATGAACCTTTTGATCAGGTCATTTGCACGGTCATAGGTCCACGCTTAACGATTATTTCATGATAAGTGGTAAGAGTCAAAATTCGATATCACGGACGTAGTGTGTATTATATGACTCTCACCGCAGATCTGATGCCAGAACGTTTTGTACTGTCACTTCCATGAAACTGTAGCTCCTGTGTTGTGTGACTCCCTGGCCAGCTCGATAATTCGGATCGCATCGCGCGACTGCTGGGCCTTAACCTCCAGCTCAGTCTTACCATTGATGGCGTCGGCCAAGTTTTCGTAAATTCCTAGCCAGCGGCCAACGATCGATGGGTACTTGCCGACATACTTCTTTGTTGCTTCGTCAAAGTGCTGTGAATTACCATCGAATTCCTTGTATGTCGTCAAAGTTCCGTACAATTCGGCTGACTCTTTGCCGAACCCCGGTTCCAGCGGTCTGTGACCCTCAGCGATCTGTTCTTCCTGGGGACAAGTGCTCCTTTGTTGAAACTGCGCGCTTCGTCAGTTCAGCCCAGTAAACATGCATACAACCTGAAACTTACCTTCAACCACGATCCCTTTGTTCCGCGAACGAGGTGCTTCAACTGCTGTGCCATGGGTGTGGTGATGGAGGTTTTGACAGTAACCAGAAGGTCTTTCTGTGGGCTGTCGTACTGCAACACAATAGTGAAAGAGTCCTCAACTTCACTTTCTATACCTCTCTGTGTCCGGAAGAAGCCAGTCACGGACTTTGGACGGCCGAAGAGAACAACAGCTTGGTCAATGCTGTGGGTACCTGTATCGGCAATGGTTAGCCACCGTCCTGCAGCACCAAGCACAGGGAGACTGTTCGCTTACCCAGACCAAAGGCCATGCCGTCTCCAGGGGTGTATTCCTTCATGGTCATACCAGCGAGCCAAGGAGGTGATTCGAAGTCATAGTGAATCTCAGCCTCTTTGATGTCCCCCAGCGCGCCCTCTTTGATGAGCTTTCGCAACGTTTGGAAATCACCATCCTGGCGTACATGTCAGATTTTAGAGAAACTGGAAATCAAATCTTTTGGCTCTATTACCCATCTGCGATTCTGAAAACAGGTCAGAATCAAGCCCTTGCTGTCTGCAAGCTCAATGACGCGGTCTGCCTCCTCGGATGATCTTGCGAAAGGCTTGTCGACAATCGCTATTTATCCATCAGCGTTCATCTTATTACTCCAAGCTTGCCAGATCTTCATTTAATTGAGAGACTCCCTACCGTGCTTTCCCGCTTGCAAAGCTTTTTCAGCATATGATACATGTGTGTCTGTGTGGGTGGCTACAACAATAAGTTGGGTGTCGGGGTCGGCGAAAAAGTCCTCGGCGTTGCGGTAATGTCGGATATTTGGGAAGTCGGTTTTGCAGTGGGAACCAGCCAGTGACGATGCCAGATCACTCGGTGCCTCCGCCCTTTGCAGAATTGCAATAACCTTGTAGTCGTTGTTTGCAGTAATGAAAGGCAGGTGAAAGCTCTTGGCAGCAAAGCCGTAGCCCACGATACCGACTTTAATAGTTGACATATTGAAAGGCTGACCGACAACCGCTGCTACCAGAGAATCCGAATACTCGCCTGAGTGAATTCAAGAGCCGTTAGCAATAATTTCTCAGCTGTTCCTCACCCTTTTATCCCCAGGTTCGAGAGTGCGGGGCATCCCGCACTGGTCATAGACGCGAGATGGCTGCATATCGGCTCAACGCCGATACTCCCCGGGTAATCAGGTACCTCGTAGTTGAGTTACCAACGCTCCAACGCCAGATTAAAAATTTTTATCATATAGCCAAGAGCTGGGGCAATAAAGTTCTTCTGAAAACTTTACTTAAGGCTTTGGCCAGCTTCGAGGTGAAAATCTAGGCAAATATCTGTGTCACTAATGTTCAACTTTCCTGTTCTAAACTGAGCTACAGTTAGCTCTCACAGCATGAATTTACAGAGTGTTTTCTATTCATAGGATCATAAACTAGCAGCCATTGTTCGCGCAGTGATGTAAGTGGATGACCGGTTAATACCCGGTCGTCTGCTGCTGACAACTGTTAGAATAGCCTAATATGTCGGATACGCGACGTCATCCATGGACCTAGAGACGATAACTCCGAGAAGTGGCCCCACAAAGCAGTGTTGGAGATCATTCAGGCTGTTGGCAGCTCCCGCGCATTACCCAACCCATACAAGGGTCAGCTTCAAAGGCAACTATGGTTCTACGAAATCAAGTCTTTGGTTATCCTACGCTGATGGAATGCAATAGAAAGTTCTTTAGCGGTCCGTTTGCCTTTGAACTGAGAAAATATAGGGCAACATACATGGAAGGCGCGAATTGGTTTTACGTACTACATGATTAGTGAAGAAATAACCCAGCATTCCGATATCAAGTTCAACGTATTCATAGCGCTCGGAAATGCCAGATTGTCCGGCGAGCAATACCACTACTAGGTATGGTGGTTATTACGATAGCTAAGCTCCAGATGGTAGCCATTTAGTACCGGTCGGCATTTTTTGTGTTCCGTCCAGCCAGCGCGGTCAGACCTCTCCAGCCAATCAGAACTCAATCGAGATGGACGAAGATGGGCGACCACAGCAAATGATAATAACAAACCCATCAATGGGAAGCATGAAACGGCCGGTTTGATGGGCTGTTATATATAGGGCAGCTGAGTTCCCATTGAAATAATTCACAATTCAATCACAGCTCATTCAAGAACAACGGTCATTAATTCTTGCCTCTAAACTTCCGTACACAAGAACCCACCATGCCTACCGCTACTTGCCTCTGCAAAGCCATCAAAATCGAGGTATTCGGAAGTCCGATGGCAGTCGTAAGTTCTTCATTAAAGGCCTAAGAGAAGGCTCTCATTGCTTACTGTATGGAAACAGGCCTTGTGTCATTGCAGCGAATGTCGCAAACTATCAGGAAGCCCTTTTGGCTTCAATTGGGTCCTTGCGTCCAAGGATGTTGAAATCACTGGTGAACCAAAGACCTTTTCGACCACGGCCAAAAGCGGTAACACCGTCACTAGCCATTTCTGTGATGGCTGTGGGGTTACTTTTTGGCGAGACGGACCCGCCACCCAGGGATTCATATACTTCAAGGCTGGCACTTTGGATGAGCTGAAGGACCAGAACATAATGAACCCTGTTGCGGAGATTTTTACTTCTCAACGCCTCTGCTGGGTCAACGCTATTGCCAACGCTGCCCAGAAAGACGAGATGGAGTAACGTGTCTGTAATGCTGAAATTCAGCTGGCAGAGAATTTGTTGTATTTGGACGCAACCAAAAAACATCGACATTTTCCAAATAGATTTGAACAAGACCTATGCTCCCTACCTTTCTCGATCATTAATTGAACCATTACTCGTGATTTGGTCAGGTGTAGATTTATTTACAATTTGATGTGCGCTGCAGGAAATAGCAATCCACAAGAGCTAGAAAATTTAACCAGATTTTAAATATGCACAGAGCTACAAACTGATTTCTTGGAGCAATATGTCCAAGATGGCTTGCTGGCCAAGGCATCGTGACAGACCAGGAGTGAATCAGTGATACGTGACACTAGTGAGTGACATTCAGGCTATATAAAGAAAGCCCTAGCTGCACAAGACATATAGGTTTTTGAATTTTCCAAGGTGATTACTCAGCCTTTTGGGCTGGGATGTCAATTGTGTCGAAATTCCAGGTTTTGCCATTGTCAGGTGACGACATCGCCCCTCCAGTGGCACCATGTGCCCAGTTTCCTGCATGCTCAAAACCTGGATCGGCGGTGCTAAGCACAATAGATACATCTTTCCAGCCTGTTACTAGTTAGCAATCGCTCGATTCATACTGTTATTAGCCAAGTAACTTACTGTGGGCTGGATGGTTGGGGCAGTTGCCCGAGGCGCACTCGATGGAGATATAGAATATTTTCCCGGTCTGCCCTTTGCCTGTACAGATGCTTTAAGGTCCTGGATCATACACTAATCATGCTGTTCAGAAATAACTTACTGGTTGAGACGGAAGAGACGATTTTGCCATCGACGTAGACATTTTGGTCCCAAAGACTAGTTTCTATATTCAGTTTGTCTACGAGATTTATCAACTGTCACATCCTTCAATTCAAAACGGTCATGACTTACAGTGTGTTCTTACTATAGATCCTGGAGCAGCTTCCACAGGTACGCCAACAATAGGGTCTGAGCCTGTAGTCAAAACAGAAGCAACAATGGTAAATAAATGCTTGGAAAGTGGGTTAAAAGTGCTGTACTAACCAACGAGGGTATATGCAAAGTTGCACCAAGCCTTTCCCCCATCATTGCAATACGACCTCCATAGACTCTTAGCTATACTCCTTGGTACAAGCACGGAAGATAGGTTGACGCATACCCGCTGGGCGAGTTCGAAGTAACTCCTTGGAGAAAGGACGCCTCGTTATACATCATAATGGCACTCCAAATGGCAACATCTCCGGACAAGGAACTAGGAAGCTCGGGAAGAACAAGCGTAGCGACGGCCTCTTGGATGTATGCCGCGCCATTGGCGTAAAGAGAGACTACGTCCGAGTTCGCTTGGATGAGGCTGGGGAGCGTTGCGAGAATGACTCCGACAGTTGCCTGATATACCTTCATGATACGGGACTTGGAGTTGGATGGTGTACAAAGGTGTATCAGCAGAAAGCTGCCGCAGTGTTGAACAAATGAGAGCAATGACTGAAGGTTCGACCTTATGTACTAACACTAACTATATTTTCCTGGTCCAGGGGCTACAGGAGTGGATAGAGCTCGTTTTCTTTCTGGCCGAGTGTTAGAAATAAATTTGAAAATAGATATCATACTGACCGGCCCTGCAATTCCCTTCGCCTGGAACATTCGCGTCGATTGCTTAATTATGCATTCTTTTTTTTCTTTTCCGAGTTGCATGGACTTGTACGACCAGCTGCTAATTTGTTTCCTTGTTATGTGTCAACTAAGCCTTTTTTTCTTTCTTTTTTTAACTTCATTGACCTCTCGTAGATCAATAGGACAGACTTATTCTCGAGTCCTCGTGTAGGATTTTGAGACTAAAGGGACAGTCCACCATTCTGAACGATGCACTGACTTTTCTCGGGTGGAAGAAGAAATTATGCCTTCCATTAGCGTGTTTCTCAGGTAAATTGAACGTCGTATCCTATGTTAATACTCCCGGCTTCTTGGCGCGCCATGGCCTTGAATCCTCATTCAACGACTTGCTTCAGAACGGAAAAAAGGGAAATTAAATCCGAATAGTCTTTGCTTGCGCTATGTCCACCAACCACCACAGAGGACTTCTCAGCCGTTGTCAGTAATCGCTTAGTTACCAGAGTAGGTCAATACATTCTCTACGATGCCAATGACAACACTTTGGTCACACGTACAAATTATTTTTACGATAGTTTACACTTGTTCAGTATGATGCGTGAACAACGATCCTTTACTCCCAAGATATCCAAGGTGTTTCTTCCATTCCTCTTCACAGGCAGGACGCAGTGTCATTCTTTTTATTCCGAACGCCAATAATTCCACTACCCGCATGGAAGAACTCAATGACAAAAATAGTGGCTCTCATAGGGTAATTCTTTCCAGCTAGGGTCCAACATGGGAGTCAGAGGCTAGTCCTCAGTTTGTTACGCCTGGTGCCAACAACTTATCCACCTTCCTCTCGCCTTAGGCGCTTACCGCCTCATGACTGGCACTAGCATGTGCAAGTATGGATTGTTTCGTTCGTTTCTATCCCAATTAAGGAACAATGAGAAAATCATGACGGCTAAAGCGCAGCAGCACGTCCCCATAATGCTGGCATATACGCCCTGCTTGCCGAGGTCCACGGCATTAATGACTTAAACCGCCTAAGATCCATAGTTGCCTCTACGTTGAAGCCAGCTGACTGGTTCGATGGTACAGTCGTGCATTCTGACATTCTCGCTCCCTCGTCCCAGAAGGTGGCTGTTATTATCCAGGCCTTTAACGCTGCCCCTAGCACCGCCAAATTGAGCGTTGAAAGCATCTCTTTCAAAGACACCAACATATTCCGATGGCGACAAGACCCCCACCATCAAGAACACTGGATCAGTCGACCTCGGCTTTGTAGTTTGGTCACCGTAAGGCTGTCTCAATGTATCCTTTCTTGGCGGACCGGGAGCGTTTGCTTGCTGTCTCCTTCCCTAACCCCATTGTCGAGGAGTGGGCTGAGATCCCATTCGGCTATGAGTCCCACCAACAGATTGAATTGTCTCATTGTAAAGGAAACATCTTCATGTGACATAGTTTAGCGGTCTATGAGGACATAGTTCTTCGATGCCCACTTTCTCAATCCTACTAAAACTAAGAAACACTGATTAACATATCGCCAATGTCTAGGACATTAAACGGAAGATCCATGTGCGGTTTATCGTGACGCCGTGCTGAGCTCAGTTTGCGTAACCAATAAGTTTGGGAAAAGCGCCAAATCGATATATGAAATGGAAATGGGATTTTGTGATATTCGAGGGCATAATGTATAAATAATGGAATAAGTCTGTCTCGTTGCTACCATGAATCTGTCATGGGTGTCATGTCGGTACGAGTGACAGGGGCGAATGGTTGGTTGTCTTGGGAGAGCGTTGGAGCGTTCCACTCGAAGACAAGCATAGTTGATACGGGATAGCACAAAAGAAGACCGGTAAGCCTTCACAGACGGTAATTAGGGAAAATATAAATCCTAGTTACCTTGGCTTTCAGGGTACCCTTCATTGACGTTAATAGTATGTGCAATAACAACCGTCTGACAGTTCACTTCTGCACAGCCACTTGGGCCAGTTCTAAATTCAGCTGCATATCTTTCTCTATTACTGTTCCACTACCTGTACATACACCAGGTATGTACCTTCGAACCTGGATGATGTGATTGAAAGTGCAAGATTTGGACTATGAGGTACGATATATGGCTCCTTACTCCTCAAAGTGAGAACGCCGATTTAGCGGGGCAGCTTATATAATGCTTCCAGTAAACCCTCCCTGGGAGAGAATGAATTTTATGTCTTCCTCGAAGCTCTCTTAGGTTGAAAGATCCCTAAGCTTGTCATGAAGCAGGAGCTTGACACTCGTTACACTCATTTCACATAAAGCTGCCTTTCTTAATAGCAAAATGAACAAATATTGAGATAGTGATTTCGCTGCTGGCCTTTGGGTAAGACTAGATGCGCGACAGGTTCCGCATGCTGATCGAGAACGATCTATAGTAGGCTGCTTCAGCCTGCTGGCCATCAAAAGACGTGTTGACTCGATCTTCGAATCTTCATCATTACTCGGTTCAGGGCAACGTAGGCTTCCCGTCTGCGGCCTATCGAAGATTGATGAACTTTGTCGTAGACTTTGGGTTTCTTAGCACCCTGAAACGGAACTTGCCTGTTCTGGGCATCCACTACGTCGGGCGATCAAGCGGGATCAACACCCCACCCACTAACCGCTAGGAAGCTTTGTTTTGTTTCCCTGGCCGTTGGTCAAAGTACATAGTCATAGATCAAAAGAACGGCTAGGTGTGCCCATTGGAGTCAAGCGCATGGAAACAAGCTCGTAATTAGTACACAAAGTAGAAGCCAGTTTCCTACCAGAAGCGTCTCAACTTTCGAATCGATCCACTCTTGAGTTCTTTACTAGGTATTACGACAATCACCGATCCATCATTTAAATTCAAGATTGCATCTGATTGCAGCTTGCTAGGCCCTGTCGTCGGGACACCGAAAGCTCGGTTCCAGGAAAGCTAGTATGCGATGGCGAGCATGCCGGTCGCAATCCGAGCCGAGCTACCGACGGAACGCCAGATGTGTCATAGATCACATTCCTGGACCAAATCTCGATAGCGATAGGCAGATACTATTATTGCAATTCAAATCGATTGTACACTCTTTATATCCAGATGGTTTGGCATACCTGTACGAATTGTGGGTGTTTCCCTTCCATCCGTCAAATGCCAATGGCATGGTCAATATCTGTTTTTGGAAGACCCTAGGAAAGAATCCGACGACACCTGTTCAGACTATGTTCAAAATAGCCATATCAATCTAAATCGCCAAGACACGGGGTTCAATTGCTATGGAATGGACCTGTCAACCATAGAAGGCAATGTTTCTCCGTAGCGGTTATTCGGCTTGTGAGGTGTGGGACCCTTCCGGGATCATATAGAACGATTGTGAGCCTCTTCCAAAGCTTCGTTCCCCTCTACATAATCAGATATCCAATCATGACTTGCAAATGCGCAAGCTCCTGAAACCTTGTGCGCAAAAGTCTAAGGTGCCCCGCGCACGCCCGGCCCATTCAGCAGCACCAGAAAGTTACATTATCCAAACAGCCTCACCTTTGCTGTCTCATGATGAGAGCATATTCAGTGTCCCGGGCAATTGAAGATTCATGAGCGCAAGCTATCAGCATCTTCTTTGGTCCGTGATTCTGCAAGACCAGGATATTGAAGCTAATGTAAACGTGGTGGACTAAAGATAAAAACCAACCCAGTTCTTTGACTCGAACTTTGACATGTGTCTGCCGCCAGCACTCCCTATTCGTTCGTCCTCCTTCATCCATTGGCTTTATATCGTTATTCTCCTTGTTCTGAACGTCAGCTTCTTCCTCAATCATATTCCAATTGACGGAGCACCGAATTTCATTCTAATCATGAAGTCCATCATCAGCATCTTGGCATTGTTAGCCCCGTTGGTGTGTACCCATGTGGACATGCCACCAAGAAGCATGTCGACAACGGAATTCCGCCAGGCTTTCATGGAAGCTGGAATTGTTCCAGATGTCATGGGATCTTTTGATCCCATGGTGTCTTTCTACGCCGGATATCGGGCCGGCGATGGCGACAAAGCTCTCATGATGCCGGGCTCCAGGCTCAAAATGAAGGAGACCAAGTTCCCATTCGAGTTCAGCGTCGAAAACATCATGAACGCTCGAAACGTCACTCGAAACTCCAGGTTTATCGTTTATATGGTAAAAGGATTCGCTGTGAAACACCGTTGCTGAAACAAATCGCTTACGAGACTTGGCAGATCGGACCGGACTCCCCAACACGGGAGCAGCCAACCGAGCGAAACGTGAGGCACTATCTCGCTGGCAACTTGACAGTGGAACAAACGAAGTCGGAGGTCCTCTCATCAGCAATCATAATGAAAAACTCAACACCCGCTTTCAACGACTACATGGCACCAGAGCCAAAGTCGGGAAGCGGCATGCACAGATATGTGTATCTGCTCTATGTCCAGCCTGAGAAACTAAATAAGATGGACTTCGAGGCAGTGGGTGTTGATAAGATGAACCGTACAAACTTTAACGTAAGAACCGCCTCAGAGATCCCATGTTGATGAGTTTGACCTCAACAATCTTAGATTTCCCAATTCCGGAAACAGGCTGGCTTAGGCAGGCCAATTGGTGGCACCTACTTCATGTTGAACATGGCCCAGGACAGCAACGGAGGCAAAGGCGGAGGCAACAATGGCGGCGGTAACGGCGGAAATAATGGAAATGGGCGGAGTACTGCCTCTATTGCGACTGCAGGATCCATCGTCATGTTCATCACGCTGCTGGCGACCATGTTTGTGTGGATGTGATAACTGGTTACCAAAGTCAGCTTGCTTTATCGTCGATTACAAGGCGTAAAAAGGAGTACGGCAGTATGCTTCCAAGAATTATAAACATTCTTTGTATATGGTACAGGGCAATCTGAACGGGGTTCATTGAGTTGACGTGTTTACACTAACGTCCATGACCAAAGATACCTCCCTTCACCTCCTTTCAATTATTTCGAGAACACTCTTGACTCCTGGCCCCTTCTATTTCTTCTGTATCAGGTCATTCCTCAACACAGAATCCTCATAATGCCGCACTCGATGCTCTCAGCATCTCCGGTCAATGACTATCACTATCTGAGCCAGGCCCGCAGTACATGACTATGTCGCAGCCCACGGCATGGTTTTTCGTGGAAATCCGCATGTCCAGTGTAATATTCAGGGTTGACCGCGTGAAATATCGACCGGATCCTTTGTGGATACCACTGCTGGCAGAGTTAGGCCTCGAATGTGGTCGCGACACTGTTCCGGTGGCGATGGTCAAGCAAGGGCATGATTGTACAGCACTGACAAAGATGCACCAGACTACGGTGGTGAATTTTAATGCAACTCTATCGCGTTGCTTTGTGCCAATATGTTCTCAGGCTTGGGTCAGAAGCGCACCACTAATAAAAACCTCAGGTCGATCTATGAGGCATGAACAGTAAAAACTGGATACTAGTGTACCTAAGCTTGTTCTTCAATCATCCCAGGAGCTTACCGGCCACCCCACGAACAGTTCTGAAAGTAAATCCATGATTAGTGTAACTTCCCTAGAGTATAGCCTTCGAATAAATTTTGACAAACAGCAACATGCTGGCTCTTGTGGAGTCCGAGACGACGGCCACGCTACTTGCTGTGATAACTTGCTTACTACCTCTGAACAATCAGGAATCTCTTTTAAAGACGACAGAAGAACCCAAACGTCCATTAAAAAGTGAAGCTACATTGGAACTATCTTGGACGGCAAGTTGTATCAAATGCTGTGTGTTGGGACGAGCCAATGAGTGCCTGTCCCCTAGCTGCTATAGGCCTTCTGTGGATGGCACCACGCGGTGGAGCTACAACCTGCGGATAACTTGTGCTAAAACTCTAAGTTTGTAGAAGTTGTTCTTGTTGACATTGAAGATTAATTTCATATCAGACTACCATTACAGCTAGCTGGCCGTCCATCACAGCGATTAGCATCTTGATAAGCCGCGTCAATTTCAATCGAAAAAGCTTTCAGGTGATAAACATTTTTCCAATGATGTTGGAGGTCCATTTAAACTCTTTCTCATCGATTCAAGAAACTGTTCGGGCCGCCAATGAATGCAGCTAATCATAGAAATCAGCATAGTGAAGTTGGTTGGCTTCAATGGCTGGCCTGCTGCATTGAAATTGGTCAAGATCGTCTATAATTGAACTCAGCGCTTGCCTGTCAAATTCAGGACTTGTTAAAGCAAATCATCTTCATTCTGCGAACAAAGGGTCGTTACAAGTTCGCCTGGGGCCAGCGATCAGTATCAAGTCAAGGAACAGAAGATAACGTTGAAGAGCATTCGATGCTAAGGCGACGCACGCCAGATAACAGAAAACATTTGGTCACACCCTTCCGGATCCAAGGCATAAAACTAAATACTTTTCAATTAACTCTTCTAAGTTACTTCTGTAAGTGAGGAATATGGAATACTGGCTCGTTCTGCAGCAGTACTGTTTCGATCCCATGACTGGACTCAGCATCAGGGACGAGTGAGATCTTAGTAACGGTCTTCATGCACCAAATAACTTCTGGGCTCTTCAATCATGATACTTCTCATTTCTTAACCTATCGCCATTGACAACGATGGAATGGACCATCGTTGTATAGCTTCTCTTTATCATCCTATTTGGAGTAGCTGCAGTCGTCCAGTCAAGAATCACCACATGTCTCGTTCGTTATTCCTAAACCATGGAGTTAAACTTGAGTGGCAAGATGAATTATTATCTATGACTCTCATCGTTGAGATTTCCCAAAATGCCCTTTTTCTTTAAGGGCCGCTAGGTTGAATGATATGTCTAACGTTGAATCATTGGGTTTTCATGGGTATTCTAGTTCGGACTGAAAAGCAGCGCTCCAATGGTTCCGGCAAACTATTTGTATTGATATACAAGTTGTCGTATTAAGATCTTCCAAGCTGCAAGAGAATTCGAACTTGACAGCAATCAATGAATTTGGTACATTAGGCAATCCTCCATGAAGGAGACGAATCGTCGCATCACTAACACAGGTCTGTTGCTTATGTCAGCGTGGAGTTCCAGTGTAACCTGATCAGGAATCCCCACCCACCGCCTACCTGGTTCATCAAGTTCGACGTCAACAGACGCGTTTGCTGAGACTGCATCGCATCAGCCCTCAACAGTTGCGGGTGCGCTTACTCTTCACAAGTATTCTCAAACAATTCCGTTCATGCGCATATACTTGGACTATGTCAGCTTCACCTAGAACATGGCGCGACAACGCGTACCTTGTTGTCTCGGGCATCCAGCTCTCAGCAATGCTATGTGAGTTCAGGGTTTCCCAGCACCCATTCAGACACATCACTATCGTTTCTTTATACGTTTGACACGTTCCAAATGCATGTTCTCAAGCCGAATGCAGATCTACTCATCTCGGTCAGGCGGCTTTTATCAAGTGAAACAAATAAATCACCCATAAGCCATCTCATCAACTGCACACATTTCTATGAGAGTGCAAACTGACTAAGTCCTCTATCAGTGGTTGATCTGGTCCCTTTTTACCCGTCTAGTATCTACGCAAAACCATCATCACCCCTGTACTTCTTGCAGCTTCTGCGCGACTACTACATCTCGACCTACAATGACCCTTACTTCGTCACGCCTCACGATGGCCTTCCTTCATGGTTCAAGCTATTCACCTACGTCGAGATCTTCTACCAGGTGCCTATGGCCGTATGGATGGTCTACAGATTTTCTAGACGGACAGGCACGACACCTGGTTTTGAGCTCGCCGTCCTCGTCTTCACTGTCGAGTGTGCCTTGACGACGCTGACCTGCATCCACGATACCCTTCACTGGGACCCTGCTGTGTACAGCCAAGCACAGAAGAACGTCTTTATTTTCAATCTATACGGCCCTTGGGTCGTAATCCGTGAGTTCACTTCCCCAATAGCGAGAGCCAGTATCAAGACTAAACGGAGTAGCGGCATTGATGGGATTGGATATGTGGCTGCGTATCCTGGGCAGGATTCAAGTTGCAGAGAAGACAAAGTTCCAGTAGAGGACGAGTGTGGTTCCAAGCAGTTTTGTTTCCATTGGGGATATCGTACAATTCTGCTCGGGCAAACAGTATGCCCGGTTCCAGTCGACCTGTCCCAAACTCCTTTTCCAGTCCAGTTCGTACAGCATACAGGTCAAGGCCATGGCCTAGCCAAAACATCTCATAAAAGTATACTCCTGGCGTCCATCGCAAGGGCGATTGAGAAAGCGGCGTCAAATATACATGAATCGGAACAGTCATACAAGTCTCCTTGTGCAAGAAATTTTTAGTCCATCCGCTTGGTGGCTTTGGAATATCCCCATCCATTACCAACACCGTTAAGGCCGTAACCCAGCGGTGTCGCGCCACCCAGACCCCTTCCCCTCAGCCTCTTGGGCAGCACGACGCCGAAAAAGTATGTCGCAGCGACAAGCACGCCCGCCATAAAGGACGTGATTATGTAGAAGACCGTGCTCGCATACACGTGCCCACCCATGCCCTGCCACTCGACGTGTCCCTCCGTCTTGGGCAAATTCGGCGTTGGGAACCACCTGACGGAGAGCCGGAGGGGCAGCGGATCCCCAATTACAAGCCTCTTGGTGTAAATTCCGTCCATGTGGCTCAACGGACTCGTGCTGTAAGCTGTACCGGAGTCGAGGACACCAGAATCGTGCGGCCGGAGGTGGTGCTTGGGCATGCTGTGCAGCAGCACGTTCATGTGGGTGCTCACATGCAGATGGCTCAGCTGGAGAGTGCCAGCGAGGGCGAAAACGAGAGGGATGTATTCTTGTTCGTACGGCTTCTCGCCAATGATCTCAACAGCAGGGGCGGGCCGGGCCGGCAGGCGACAGGCGAGGGGCGCGTCGTTGTGGATGAAGAATTCAAGGAGGTGGAAGAAGGGATCCGAGACCATGGGGATGGTGCAGTTCAGCTCGCCTTCGTGGCCATAGCGAAACTCGAGGGGTTTGTTGGTTTCTTCGCAGACGGGGAAGGGAATCCACTCAATTTCGTGGTTGTTATTTTCGATGTGTTCGCCTGTTTCGCTGTAGGGACCAAAGGTGTTAGCTGAGGAACGAAAAGATGGATGGAGCAGAGCAGCTGATATCCCGCATGCTGGCAAAAGTAGACATCATGTTACACTCACGAGCTGCGGTTCATGCACTCGACGTGAATGGGTGCGCCGTAGTGGTACGAAGGGAGACCATCTTCGGGATGTGCAGCGACAAGCTGGACTAGGCAAAGAGTGAAACCCAGCAGGAAATGCGCAATGGACGCCATGATGTTGCGCGCGGTGTGTTTTGTCGTCTCTCGCAAACAGCAGCAGCAGCAACACCAGGATGCAGGAAAAAGGGTCCTAGCAGGTCGAACGGTGCATGGCCTTGACTCGGAAAGGGACGCGCAGCGGAGAGCGATCCCGGGTCCAGCTTTCCCGGGAGTTGGACTGAGAGGTGGTCAAGCAAAAGTGACAGCTGTCGCCGAACCTCTGCGCTCCGTCCGGCGCCCGATAAGGGATAGAGGTGGGCCCACTCAATCGGCGTCACGTGCGGCTCCGACGTGGAACGTCAATCTTGACTTCAATTCTTTTACATTCCAACAAACAGTGTTGGTTGGTCTGAAAAAAGCCCCCGGCTGCGGTTGTGGAATGATATTTGTCAACGGGCCAAATACACCCTACCATCAATGAATTTTCTAGAGCCCCTTCAAGTTATATGCATGTTTATATTGGTAACCCCGTATTTCTATGACTCGGCACACACTGGGCTCATAGACATCAATAGCCCCTCGAAGTGATGTAGCGAAAATTTCAGCGGTTAATGGAGTTGAATCACACGCTGGAGACAGGTGTGTTTGTTGTAGTGGTCCAAACCAATTTACATCTTTACGATGAACTATGGCTGAATAGAGCCGATGTAGTAGAAAACACTCTAAATCAGAGGGTTGTTGTTGTCGTCGTTGTTGTTTGTCAACATTTTGGCTTCCTTCATATCGACCCAAATGGCACAGAGAATACCAGAATGGTAGTAAACTGGTTTGTGTTTTGGGACGTGTCTGGAGTCTGAAGTCCGCCGTTTTATGAAGAAAGGAATGAGCCATCTTCTGTACATGCCTACATGATTGATGGAGATGAACTGGACAATGCATCGACAAGCTTCGACCAACGTTTAGGATGTCTCAAGATAGACAGTTGAAAAGGAGCAGTCGGCTATCTAGGTTTGTGACATCGCACACCGCCATGCAGGAATCACCAAACGAACGCCACGTGCCATCGAGTCACATTCTCGTAATCGGATCTTGGTGAATATCCAGCACCTGCGTGCTGGAAACGTGTTCATGAAAAAACACCAACTAGCCATCCAAAGCCTAAGCCTAAGCCTACATCGCCTGTCCTAGCCGCGCCCGGCAGACCCCCATCTCCCATCAAATACAAGGTAGTTTTGCTCTTATTCTTTATACACCTCCCAAGGCTCACTCGGAAAAGCAGAGGCCGCAATCAGTCTTCTTTCATTTGTCCCTCGTGGCTTTTTGAGAAGACTCCTCTTCCCCTAGTGCATTCAGTGTTCAGACATTACATGAAGCGCAAGCTTCCAGAAGGGCCCCTCTCAACGAGGCCATCCACGTCTCTTCGAACCGTCCGTAGACGTCTCCGTACCTCCGCCAAGTCCATGCCACCAGGGTTCGAACCGTGACCAGCAGGCGGAAGCGAGTTCTCGCATCTGCTTAGCAAGTCCTTGACCCAGGCACCGATGGCACCGTCTCCCTTCATGGAAGCACCACCCCGGCGCTTCACTTCGCGCTGCCAGACGTCTACAGCAAACACGATGAGCTCGATGATGCGGTTGCGATTGTTACCGCTGAAGCCATAATCTTGGGTGTCAAACACACTTTCAAGAACGCGAGTGACCATGTCGTGAGAGACGCCAAGGCTCAAGAACAGTTGCACGGGCCAGGTAGGGTCGGCGCCAATCTCGGCATCCTGGTGGTATTCAACGGCGTAACGACAGATTTCGGGAAGGAGGACGGGTACGGGAAAGATGAAACTGTCCAATGACGTCCGGTGGGCAATGTTCTGGACCTTGACAGACACAGATTCATAGGGTGAGGGAAGGACAGGAATGCCAGGTCCAGCTTCCTCCATCCGCTCAACCGCTTCCTCGTGGATCTGTTCGATAAGGCTGATCCAGGTCTGAGCGATAGTAGTCGGGTTACGGTAGTCAGCACTGTGGTAGATGAGGAGGCACAGATCATAGTAGTTCGCTTGATCTGCGTATTGGTTGAACAGCTTACAGGTGTCAGTATCAGTTTGCAACCAGGCAATGGGACAACTTACGTCTGATAACGATATCACCTGACCATCAAGCGCCTCCTCAATCTCCGCCTTCCGTTCGGGAGCGATGCGGCTGTCGGCCTTAAGCCTCTCTAACAAGTCGTCCTGGATGTTGGCAATATCGAGAAGTTCACTGACTTCGTGAGCAAGGACTTGCTGTTGTTGTCTACCGACACCAGCGGTGGCAACATTGGCATTGGCCTTCGCCTTGCTAAGGAGAGTGATTCTGTCCTTGATGCCGATATCGAAGTCGGATTGCGCAAGGTCGTTCTGAACCTGAGCGGCCTCGAAGTACCGTTCACGTTGCGTGTAGAATCTGCAGAGAAGGTCCGCGTGTTCGACGTTGGTTCTGGCAAGGCTCTGGAGATATGTGATGACGTGTGGTGATTCGATGGCGAGGATTCTGTCGGTCCATCCCTGCTCGATGTACCACTCGTAGAGATCAAAGTGGAAGACCTCATCATCCGAGTCGTTCACCACACTATAGGCTTCGAGGCGCTTGGTGCCAATTAGCGTCAGGCGGCCGTCGATGGTTTCAGGCTCCCTGCTTGATGCGGCATCCAAGTGCTGCAGAGCTTCGTGTATGAGTTCATAGCATTTCCGGCGTTCGGAGAAGGCGTTCGCGCGAGGATCATTACCAGGCTTGCCATCGTGAACCCATGAAAGGGCACTATTCCCTCTGTCCTTCTCGCGGGCAACGGTCAAGCAAAGTTGAATAGCACCGGCGTAGTACTTGAGCTCAATGTACTGAGATACGGCGTTGTGAAGGTTGGAAAAGGAGAGAGCGCCAGCAACACGCTCAAAAAGTCTCAAGCTTTCATGTAAAAGTGTGCGAGAAGGGTTACTGTTGAGCGGCTGCTCGGAAGCTCTCTTCAGCTGCTCTTGTGCCTTGAAGATGACAACATCGTCAGGGCTACAGAAGCTGCCGCATCGTCTGCGCAGAGCGTCCGCCACGGTCTCGACGTTGGAGCCACTCTCGATGTTGCGATTGACAATGGATTTGACAAGAAGCTTAGCCAAGTCCTTTCCGGGAGCTTGAGAGAACAGACCCTCGTATGTAAGGTTCCTCAACTCTTGTTGAGCTGTCGCGTCGAGTCTTGTGAAGATGTCACTTACACGCTCATCGAAAAGCATCAAGACGAAAGAAATACCCTCCGAAATGCTCTCCATCAGTTTCTGCAACGCGTGCAGCGCCTGATGCTCTGCCTGTAGAGCAACCTCCTCCTGCTTGCTGGCCACTCTCTGAAGGTCAGACGGACCAGAAAGACCTTGAATAAAACCCTTGTTTGCGTCAAGGAACCTGCGGAGGCGTTCCAACTGTTCCTGGATAGAGTGCAGTCTGGCAACAGGGACCATCGACTGAATTGCGATGCCACCAGCGGGATTTGCCGCAGCAGCAACGACATGGTTCTTCCATAGTGTACGAATGAGACGGGTAAGGTACACACAGAGCGCGTCATGTCTAGGAGATAGGCGAACAGAGGTTGCGTTGAGAGGCGTGCCGTCGGCCTCAGTGATGGTTGGTTGTCCGCCAAAATCGACAAACACGGTCCGAGCGCGGTCTTCTGTTGCCTGGTCGATTGCGCGCGTCGCGCCAGGTCTGGCATCCCCACCATGTCCGCAGGCAACTGCAAGGGCGCAAGAGATGGTCTCGACGCGGCCGTAGCGGGATATGAACTTTCTAGTCTCCATCTCCAAGCCTTCGTCGCCGACAGCTCCTCGTATGGCAGCAGCAAAAGTGTCTACCAGTCGGCGGCGGCGGATGATGTGAACGCCGGTGTTGGTGAGCACGGCAAACTCGGTGCTGGGCTCGTCGAATTGGACCGCGAGCTCGTTTCCGAAGCCGATGGGTTGCTTAGCGGCAGCAAATGGTTTAGTCACCAAACCAACATCTTCAGCTCTACTTCCAATATCAATCCAGTTGCCGTGCTCGTAGTACTTAAGCGCTGACGAGGACGAGTTTGCCTTGATACGGCCGGTCTCGGGTGCGGACACAAAGAGGAGGTCAATGTTGGGATCGTTCTCCTTAACAACGAAGTCCAAGAAGTAGCCCGGCGCAAACCTAGCTCCCATTCTGCTCAACTCCAATGCTCTCGAGCCCAGATCAATAACGACATCACCAGCGCTGTTGGTGCCGGAACGTCCGGGCTTGTCTGAAGGGGGAAACTTGATAAACTGGACTTGCATGCTCTGAGGAGGTGTGTTAGAAGAAACGCCACCGATCATGTACGAGGCGGAGCTTGTTGCACTGAGGAAAAGTCGACAACCGGTATTGGTAAGTGCCATGAGATGGAGCTTCGATGCTTCCCGAGAGGGAATGGCACTGATAGAAACGAAGGTCGTCCGGTCGTTGAGCAAAGGAGACTGTGTAATCATGTGAGTGATGTCGCGGAGACAGGCGTTCCTTTCCTTTTCGATAACCTTGGTGAGCTTGTTAGGCCCATCCATATGGTAGGTGCGAATCGTAGATCGTGTCGACAGGGTGTAGACCAGTTTCCGTGAGTCGTCAATCACGATGCTCTGTAGGCCTTCCGGAGACTTGTGCGCCCAAAAACCGCTCTGAAGGGTGACTACCGACGACCATCCGGGGTTGGTGTGGTTGATCTTGCCGCACCTGTTTGAGAACCACTTCTCCTCTTGCTGGTAGTAAAGTTCGTGGATATCGGTGTCGTTGCTACCTCCAAAGAAGATACGGCCGTCGGCAGTGCCAGCAATAACTCTTACATCAGTACCTCGGAGGGGGAGGTTTAACTTGGTGCTGTACAACGAGACAGTCTTCGTTCCTGACGGGGTGGGCTCGGCAGATAGACCAAGCAAGATCATCTCAGACGATGTTGCAACAACCAGAATGTGCGTGATGGTGTTGACGAAGATTCCGGGCTTGGGAGCAACAAGAGCAACGGCGTGAATCGTATGCGGTTGGTCCTCGAAACCGATGAGCTCGGGGTCAGGGTGGGTATAGTCCCAGAGGAAGAGCGAGTTGTCAATCACCACCCAAGCGTGGTTAATTTCGGCGAATAAGCCCATCAGAGTCTGGAGCTGGCCAGTATTGTAGTGGCTGAAGACCTGATTCGGAATCGGATACATCTGGGTCTTGTGAAAGGGCGCCCAGGGCGAGTCGAGCGTGTTAAAGTCATATTCGGACGACGCTCCTGCTACAAGGTTGTCAGTAATCCCGCATAGATGGAGTGGTATAGGCAGTTGGAAAGACTCACGTCTGCAGTATGAGTCTAGCTCGGGGTAGTTCTCGTCGGACTGGAGGAATTGATTGACCGCTTGGGCTGCTCTCGTGACAGGCGGGAGGTTCTGTTGAGGGGGTTGTGTCGAAGAAGCAGACACTAGTCCACCGCCTGTGCTCGTCGATGAGATTGTCGCGGGGGCCAAGCTCGATGCACCGACCAAAGCGCCGCTGCTTGCCGTCGTTGAGTTTCCTTGGGTTGTCTCGCCCTCCGTAAACAGACGTCGTCTGGTGGGCTCGTTGTCGCTGGCAAAGCGCGAAGCTGCGGGCGTATTGAAGAAGGCGCCTGGAACCGGCCGCACCGGGGTCATCTGAGGGTATGACATGTTTTCGATGGTCGAGCAGCAGGGGCGATCGAGTGACTGGCTGGCGGGCAAACGCGTCGCAAACTGGCAGCCAGTGATGGCGGATGAAGGTCGCGCTACCGAATCATCAACGGGTGGTGGCAGGCTGTTTCCTGTCAATTGGCGTGTTTTCGAAGGAAAGAAATCGGCAATCGCTTTTGCAATAACAGAGCTTTGCACAGCTCGAGCTGGACAAAGGAAAAAAGGAAGATATTAGGAGCTTCGGTGGCTCGGTGTGGGAAAGGTGAAGGTGTTTCGGGGCCAGGGCAGCACAAGTGCAGTAGCAAACAATTTCTGGAGGAGCTCAAGAGGCTGGGGCACCGGGCACTTGGAATTTTCGCGCCTGGGCCGCGCTAAGCCTAATTGGGATACAAGGCTGAATCTGACGTTTTCATAAGCTCGACATCAATGAGCTTGAGCTACAGTAGCTTGACAAACTAAGGTAATAAATGTTGTGTTACCCATTGACGTTGAAAAATCGTCTTATTGTTCTTTTAGTATCTTAACTTCATAGTTTTTACTTGCTCCACGATTATGATCCTTGTGTAGTCTATGATGAGCTGATTCTCACATCTACCTAAGTCATCGACGCCGGTCCATTGCTACTTTACGATATTCCTTTATAGCTATCGTATGCTACATTGAAGGATTCCTCATCCATAGTCTGCTTCACGCCAGAAGAGCTATCACAGTGCTGCATCATCAAACTGCAATTGTTTTCATTACCGTAACTCCTGGGCCATGTCTACTGCTTCTTTGCCTCGCGAGCGGCCTTTCTGAGGGCACGGTTGCGGATGTCGGCGTGCATCTTGAGATTGTACCAGATGGACAAGCTATGGGCGGCGCCAATAGTGCTCTCAACAACCCAGAGCATCAGTGCATGCGACCACCACGGTGTATAGGTGTAGGCAAAGTTCTGGTAGCTGCCGGAGCCAATTTTGCTCAGTGTCGCGCGGACAAAGTCCTTGGGCTTGGGAATCATAGCGCTCGAGCGGCGAACCTTGCTCATGGCGGTGGTGATGAGGTAGCTGAGAACGAGCTCGACGTCGACGCCCTGGGGCTTGAGCTCGGCAGCCAGAGAGCTGCTCCAGTGCTGGAGGAAGGCCTTGCTGCCGGAGTAAGTAGCTAGGTATGGGGTGGGCATCCAGCCTGCGAAGGAGCCCATGGTGAGGATGAGACCACGCTTGCGCTGCTGCATGATGGGGGCGATGACCTGCGTAGTCTTCAATGTGCCGAGGCAGTTGATGGCGACGATGCTCTGGAGCTCGCTGCGGGCTGTCTCGAGGAAGGGAACTGGGATGCTGTGGCTCTGGCCGACATTGTTGATGAGAATGCCCACGTCGAGGCCGTTGACGAGTTGTGCGAGTCTGTCATAGTCGGCGTCATCGTCGCGGGAGAAGTCCATGGCCAGCACCTTGACCTGGATCTTGCCCGAGAACTTCGCCTCGAGCTCGTGGGCGAGGGTCTCAAGCTTCGATTGTGTTCGGGAGACGAGGATAAGGTTGAATCCCTTGCTGGCGAGCTGGTAGGCAAACTCCTTGCCAAGACCGTCGGATGCACCGGTCACGACGGCCCAGGTGCCAGGCTTGCCATACTTGCGAAGCTGTTGCGAAGTTTTATTTTAGCACCACATCTGCCAGCAGTCGGGAGGTGTGGATGGGAATGCTTACACTAGTTCCACTGAGCAGAAAGACTCCAAGTAGGAACTTGACATAGCTTAGGGCCTTGGAGGTGAGGAAGAGAGCGCCAATGCCAGCGAGTAGAAGCTGGACAGGTTGAGGCACGTATGCCAGGTTATCAGTCAAGCCTGCCATCGTGTGTTATCGTCACGGCTCTCGGTCGATGTATAATGTTTGCTGAGAGAAACAGGACGAAGAGTGGAGGACGATGCTGGCGACCTCAAACTTGCGTCTCGTCTGTGGGATAACTAAGAACAGCACAGACAAAATGTTGGGATGCGCAAAGGTTGGAAAATGCATGTTCAATTCCCACCAGCCACGCCTCGGCACCTGCCTCAATTGTTGAACTCTCTGCCCCCTCTGAGAGAGCTTTGACCAACCAGTGGGGAAGCGGGCCTGGTCAGCCACACCTGTCAATCTCGAGCCACAGAAGCTAGCATTCGTATTCGGATACAATGCAGCAGCCGACCAGAAGCTTGGGGCATTAATTATTTACGGCCAAGACTTTGGATAGCGGCAGTAATCCAATTCTGCCTCGTGTTTGCGCCACAACTTCCCTCCTGTAGCTTACGACTTTTGACACGATTCGAGCTTCAGAAACCTCAGAAGACCAGTCACAATGGTGTCCATCGCCGATCTCCTCCCTGAAGCGAAGGGCATTTTGCCCTACTATATGCTCCTCGTAAGCACCTAAGCCGTGGCATTCGCGATCTTGTCACTGACTTGGGCGGCTTCTAGCTCTCTCTGATCTCCATCGGCAACTCGGCGCAAAACCTCATGACCCTGCACTACTCGCGCCGCCTTTACGACGGCAAATATGTCCGCAACACAAAGCTTCCTGTCCGGTCCGAGAAGTTCAACCCAGAGGACTCGGTGAACAAGTTCGTGCCCGCTCCCGCTGGCGCGACCGATATCGTTGATCAGGCGACGCCCCTTGCGGCCCGCTGCTTTGGCACCTGGACATTCCTCACTAGCATCGTCCGTCTCTATGCTGCTTACCATCTTCAACATGCGCATATGTACGACCTGGCCATGTGGACATACGTTGTTGCGCTGGGTCACTTTGCCAGCGAGCTGTTCGTCTTCAAGAGCATGTCTTTCGGCCTGCCGCAGTTCTTCCCCTTTACTCTGGCTACTACTGCCTTGATTTGGATGCCATTGGTCCGTGATTTTTATGTCGACAGGCCGTAAAATGTCCATGGAGGACCACAGTGTAATAAAATATGGACACAAGAACATGTTCATAAGACTTTCTGTACATAGGCTGCGGCGTCGGCGTAGGTGCAGGCGTGGGGATATTGATGCCATCGACACGGCCATGGAGATTGTGTTAGGATGAGACAACAAAAACGTATTAAAATGAACGAGGAAGATTGCATTTCAATATTGCAGTTGCATAGCTGTTTTGCTCTTTTCTATCCTACTAAATCGCCTTGCGGTATAATTCACCGCCGGTTGCCCGGAGCCGAGCGGCGGCCTGTTCGGGAGTGATGTCACGCTGAGGCTCGGCCATTAGCTCGTAGCCGACCAGGAACTTGCGGACGGTAGCAGAACGAAGCAGAGGCGGGTAGAAGTGCATGTGGAGGTAGCTGTTCTCGGCCTCCTCCTCGGTGGCGTCGAGAGGTGCTTGATGAATACCAGAGCCTGTCGTATCGTTAGCTGCCGGGCACTCTGACAGGTCTTGGACCTACTTACTGTAAGGAAAGTGCGTCTCAAAGAGATTGTCATATCTCCTTGCGACCTCCTGAATGGCTTCGGCAAACTGCAACCGCTCTTCAGCGGACAAGTCCACAAGGGCACGAACGTGCCTCTTAGGCAGCACCAAGACCTCGAACGGCCATATGCCCCACCAGGGGACTACAACAAGGAAGTGCTCGTTCTCAAAAACGGTGCGTTCCTTCTTCTGCAACTCAACCTTGACGTAGTCGGCCAGCAGGTGACGTCCAGCGTGCTGGTTGCGGTACTTAGCCATCTGCGTCAGCTCAGTACCGGGCTCCTCTGGCATTGTGGACGTCGTCCAGATTTGGCAATGCGGATGCGGGTTCGAACATCCCATAGCAGCGCCCTTGTTCTCGAAGATCTGCATGTATCGCAGGGTGTGCTTTGGCGGGGCACTGTGCTTTCGGGGGTTGCAGCGGGGAGTTCAAGGGCAGCGGCGACCTTAGAGAGGGGATTCGAGGGGGAGAGGTGGGAGGCATAGATGTGCGTCCATACGTCGATGACGGGGGCGATCTCTTGGGTGGTCATGTCGGCAAGGGTGACGTGATGCTTCTCGGAGAAGGTGAGCACGTAGCATTTTCCTGTGGCCGCTTCGGCGCGGAGCAGCAACGATGCGAGGTCTAGTGCATTGTTAGATATGCTCAGCTCTACAAGGTCTTGCGAAGCGGCATACCGTCATCTTCTGTCTCTGGCTTGTACTCAGCCTGCTCCTCCTTCACGGCGCTGTAGTCATTGACGAAGACAAAGGTGTTCTTGTAGTCGGGATTTGAGCCACCAGCCGCTCTGGGATTTCGGGGGCAAAGGTAACACTTGTAGAAGTCAGCCTATGACCAAGGCCTCTTTGCGATCATGGATGAATTGCCTTAGGGTCGTATTCAGGAAGCGTCGTGGTGGACGGTCCCTCCTGCTGGCCTCTGCCCGTCTCAGCGCATGTCGCATCACAAGTTTAGTTGGCGCATTCTTACTGCCAGGGGCGCTTGGTCCGGTGGGGGGAAACTAGCAACCAAGTGCCCTTCAACGGGTTGTACCGTCTGTGGGAGATGTCGTCGAGGATCTTTTCAGGCATTGTGGCTGCGTGAGATGGCGGTTTGAAATGAAGTGTGTTGGTGACGGCGGGGTAGCTTTGCGGCAAGAAGAGGGGATTTGAAGTGCCGCGACCAGTACAGCCCTACGTGACAACTCAAAAACTGGAAGACGGATATGCTCAAATAATGCGAGATATTATTTTAAACAGTCACGTTGTTCGTCCTTCTGCGAGGCTAACTAAGAATGGACGAGACTCCAACCCTCGGCCGCGAGCTGCCGAGTGACAGACGGACCGATGAAGCTACCACAAAACAGCTCATTAAAGTGACGTCTTATCCCTGCTTCGAGGATTTCACGCCAATGCCTGTTGGGGTTGTTGGAGAGGTTGGAGAAGATGATGGTGGGAGGGACCGATGAAGAACCCCGCGAACCCCACCATTGAAAAGCGCGCCATTCTCGTGCGGGCGGCTTTATGCGCTGTAAGATGAGCGGCGGGAAACCGGCGGAAAGCTCAAACCTCGGAAGAACGTCATTGTGGGACAAAAGATCGAGGTAGAAGGGTAGATTTGTTGAAGGACCTAGACAAGAAATGGATGAGAGGACAAATTTCCAAGATGCTCCAATCGCCCCGCGGCTGCTTCAGCTTCTACAATTCGCAATGTCTGCAAATTGCACCCAAACCGCTAGGGTGCGATGGTCGCATAGGTATCTTGGCCGTTCGGCTGCAGACAAATGGTCCATGTGAAAAGACAGGCCAGGCATTAGTCCACAGTCCGACTGAGAGCAGCGGGGATGGCGGAGCCGGTAAACAGTAGCGGGCTGAAAGACGAAGGGTGCAATCTAAGATTAGGTAACCATACGGGCTGGCTGTGGCACAGGTAGGTCTCGAGCAAGCCACTTCTGTGGCATGTCATGATGGCCCGAGCGCCGGAGAGACTTCGGGACAACCTTCGCCTCCAAGTCCCACCTTCGATCCCCGGATTGCATTCGGTTGGAACCTAGATGCGTTTTGGTGTTTCCGACGGCCAACCTTGGAAAATAATCCATGGCAACGCGCGCGCCTCACCATCCGAAACCCATCGATATCATCAACGAATCTCGCGTCCGCATCGGCTATCACCCATAGCCTACACCGAATTGCCAGGTGCTTGCCGATAAGCTCACCGTATGCCTTCTCCCGCATCACAATAACTCGGCCGTCGTCGGATCAGCCTGACCAGGGGCTGGCCTCCACGTCTCCACCGCAGCCCTGGACGAAATGGGCGTCATCAGAAAGAAAACCGTCACCCGAGGCGGCGAGGGCGGTGTCAAGTATCATTGCGATATTTGCTCTGTAGACATTACATCCACGGTAAGTCCTCTGTTGGTTTTGCCACGACCGGCTGGGTTGCGCCGTGCTGCTGAGTTCCGGCGCAACACGGGTCGGAGGGTAGTCGCGCACCGCATGTTGCGCACCACGCTAACGGTCCACCTTATCGTATCTCTAGGTACGCATCAGATGTGCACATTCTGCTTGCAACGAATACGATCTGTGCGTCCAATGCTTCTCTCAAGGGAAGTCCAGCTCGAACCATAAGCCCGAAACACATCCATATCGGGTCATCGAACAAAACTCGTTCCCCATCTTCGACCGTGACTGGGGAGCCGATGAAGAACTGCTATTGCTAGAAGGCGCGGAGATATATGGCTTGGGATCATGGGCCGACATTGCCGACCACATTGGCGGCTTTCGCCACAAAGACGAAGTCCGGGATCACTACCTCAAGGTCTACGTTGACTCCCCGCGATTTCCGCTGCCGAAACGATGCAGTCCCCACGATATGGACCTGGCGAACGAAATCTCTAGAGAGGATTTCCAAGCCAAGAAGAAGCGCAGAATAGAGGAACGGAAAGAAGCTGCCAAAAATGCGCCGACATTACAACCCAAGACAAAACCGACTGCCTCTGTACCATCATGCCATGAAATCCAGGGTTACATGCCTGGCCGCTTGGAGTTTGAGACAGAATACGCGAACGAGGCAGAAGAAGCAGTGCAGCTTATGCAGTTCGACCCGGGCGATGGCCTCAACCCCCGAACAGGCGAACTGGAGCCGGAAATGGAGCTGAAGCTGACGGTCATGGACATCTACAACTGTCGTCTGACGCAGCGTGTGGACAGGAAAAAGGTCATTTTCGAACACAACTTGTTGGAGTACCGTGAGAACACCAAGGTGGAAAAGAAGAGGAGTAAGGAAGAGAGGGATCTCCTGAATAAGGCCAAACCGTTTGCGCGGATGATGAACCACGATGACTTCGAGAGCCTGTGCCAAGGCCTGATCGATGAGCTCAATCTACGGCAGGCCATCCAACAGCTCCAGGAATGGCGAAGCGTACGTATTGGCGATTTACGCAGCGGAGAGAAATACGAAACAGAAAAGGCCCAACGAGCACAGAAAGCAATACCTATGGGATCTATGGACAGGGACCGGTTGGCCTCGGCGCAGCGTTCTAAGGCGGCTGCTGTGCCAGATCCCCCGAGCGGTGCCGCCTTGCTGGTTGCGCCCGAGCTGCCTATCCGGTCGGCGCCGGCCCCCGACGGGACAAATGGTACCATACCACCCAAGGGGCTCAACGGCGAAAGCAAAACTCAGGCTAATGGTATTGCCAACGGAGCTGATACCAACGGCACGGTCGTTGTCGCCAACGGTGCGGGTTCTTCGGGCCCGTCGGGCCCTGTCACACGACAGAGGTACATGGCCGCGGCCCTGCCCGGTGTCACGCCACTTCAGCTCACACAGGACGGTGCACCAGACTTGCATCTCCTCACGCCGGAGGAGGCTAAGCTCTGCGAAGTAGTACGGCTGCAGCCGAAGCCGTACCTGATGATCAAGGAGCAGATCCTCAAGGAGGCGCTCAAGAGCAACGGCACTCTCAAGAAGAAGCAGGCAAAGGAAATCTGCAGGCTTGACTCGCAGAAGGGGGGTCGCATATTCGACTTTTTTATCAATGCTGGATGGGTCGGTCGGGCGTAGACGAGGGTGCAACTGTGGCCTGGGGGCGAGTTGGTTTGGTTTTCGGACTTGAGATTTTCGCTGGGAGCTTGGCTTTGGCGTTGCGTCAAAAGGGGTGACGGGTAGCTCCGTTTCTTGGAGTAGGGCGTCATAGAATATATTAGGGAGCTTGTTTAGCTATCGCGTATGAAGATACCAATGCACGAACGCAGGGACCGATGCTCAACATTCTCTGATTGAAACTGTCTAGCAAATTCAAATTTTGGATTCCCGGTGCTGTGGGACAACTTATTGTTGTCTGTCAGTCTGTAAAACATCCGAGCACAACAAAAACACTCACCCGTCAGTATCATTCAACCATTGAGACGGCTTCCATATATGCGGAAATGGTGAAGGGTCTTTGAGACTATCAGTATAATGTTAATTGTTGCGAAGAGCATATATGGAACCCTTTCCAAACCATCCGGTTGCCCTTAGATCATGCTTACTGTGTGTGGCACGTGCTTTTTCATGAAGGCTATGAGTATGATATCCCATGTCACATTTACAGAACGTTCCACGTTTGCCTGCTTAGGCAGCCTGAACCATGTATAAGGTTGCGGGCTGGGTCCGCCCACATTCTCCCCATTTAAGGCCGTCAGTACTATCTGCAACACCCCTGAACTCATGACATGGAATAGCCACTGCTTCTACAGCGTAGGGCGACGATACTTTGGTTGCGATGTCTCATGAGAAAACAAGTCATGGATTATCAAATGGGTATATGCACTCCTTAAAGCTAAGTATACAAGTAATGCTGAGCCCTCAAGACATAGCGAGGCCCATTACAAACGACCGCCCAAATCCTTTTTCTAACCCAAAATTGATCCTTGATGGGCTCGCAGCCTCGAGTTTCTTGCGTCATCATAACAACGTGACGTCTACAGCATGACAGCGCCGACGAAGCCGGCGGCGGCGGCGGCGGCGGCAACGAGCAAGCCAGTCTCACGGGGCGCAGCGGCAGCGGGGGATGCGGTCGTAGAAGCCGCCTCGCCAGAAGCAGTAGCGCCAGTAGCCTCACCGGTAGAAGTACCGGTGGCCGTTGCAGTGGCGGCGGCGGTGCCGCTGGCGGCGTCCTGACTAGTAAGGGGCGCCAGCGCAGTCGAGCAAATGGCGGTACCGTACTCGGCGAGCACGGCAGAGAACGCAGGCACGTCGCTGCAGGCGGCCCAGAGCGAGCGGATTTCGGTGATGTGGGCGTCCTGCCAGGACTGCAGAGCGGAGGAGTAGGAGGTAATGACCTGTCCCACGGAGCCCGTGACGGAGGGGAAGTTGCACGGGTCGGTGACCTGCGGGATGTTGACGTTGCTAGCGGTGGCGAGCTCCGAGGGGAGCTGGGGGAAGTCGGAGGTTATGGTGGCGGCCACGGCAGCGACGCCGATGCAGGCCGCTTCATCGCGGGCATCGAGAGCCTCGAAGCCGCGGCGGAAGTTCTGGAGGAAGGAGCCGGAGATATCTTGGATGGCCAGGGCGCCAGTGACGGCGGCGGCGACGAGGAGCTTGGACTGCATCTTGGCTTTCATGGTGGTGTTGTAGTAGCCTCGGCTGGGAAGAGTTGTACCTGGACGAGAGAGCTGGAAGACTAGCAAAAGTCTTCAGAGAGCTGCGACGAAGGTTAAAGATGGTGCTGAAGAAACGAAACAGAAAGATCAATTCCTTGGGTGAAGCATGCCCTTTAAGCATTCGCGACCTTCCATTTGTTGACACCCCCCTGCTCCATACATTCTTCCCAGCGCTTGTCCTCCAACACAATCACCCACACACAGTAATACACCGTGGACCTATCCGACAGTGCTTCTCAGCGTCCTCAAAGCTGACCCGCCGATACGACAGTCTAAGCTCACCTGGCAAGCCTGGCCATGTCAGCCCCTTGATTCGGTTGGAGCTGGATCTCTTGGGTGCAGCGCCTGCGCCTGCTGCCTGCAGCGCGGTGATGTAATGATCGACTCCTATTACCGTGGCACATTGGATCGTAGGATTCCCTCATTGTCACTAGGCTACTGGTTGCATTGCCCAACTGGGTGAGACGCATTCAGAAGGGGGGCGAATAAGGGGAAGGGAGGGAGTTCGTGGCCTCTCGGCACACGGAAGCGCGGCATGTAATTGTCAGGAGCTGACGATTGAACTGCTGCTTACAAGTTAATACAACTATCCAAGCTGGCTGGAAGGTCCTGTCAAGCAGAAGCAGGGGCCGCGTGCTGCAGGACGCGATATTAAAACTTTACCTGATCTAGGGTCGAACCCCCTCCCCTGTCGTTGTGCGGAAGTGCGAGAAGCTCCCCCGGATGGGAGCGGTCCGGGCGCCTTTGGAGCTGGGATTACTCATAGGAGGCATTGCATTTTTCCTCAGGCCCTAAGCTGGACAGGGATCAGCTCCGAAGCACCTACTCCCTTACCCCTGTACCCCTGGCCTCGCGAAGCTTCACATTGGGATGGCGGAGAGTTCATGGAGGTTCCATGTTAAGTGGTCCAAGTAGGCACTCAGGCACTGTCTCTGTCAGCCAAGGGAAACGTTGTGAACCCTCTGACGCCCAAGATTGCATGGACCGCTCGGAGCATTCATTGATGGAGAATCGAGATGTGTCAAGGCGATCTGATTAGCCGGGGGAACGACAGGATGGAGTACGGTTCCATAACTATTGGGAAGGATTGGATATCTCTGGGGACATTGGAGCTTCGCTCTGACACGCAACCCCCGGTCAGCATTATCTTTCATCAACTGATTCAGACAGGAACACTATCAGCATGGCAACGTTGGGGACGGCTTCGTTGTGTGGCTGAAGCAACATCCACAACCCACAGAAGGATGTCTTGGGCAGTGGAAAGTGTCTGGGCTGAGGTCAATGCAGCCTGGGCAAGGAGGAGTTATCGGAGAACCAGGGTCTGGCCGCACGTGGTGCCGCATCCGATGTAGGCGCGCGAACGGCTATCAACAGGTAGGTTTTGCCACAATGCCGCAGTTGTTTCTTTTTGCAGCTTATATTTTTCTCTACAGTTGGACGACGCAACTAGCGTCATCTTTTGGAGTACTTCATTGCTCGCTAAAAGCCATCTTGATGGTTTTGTTAGCGATAGAAAAGGGCACTGCCTCGCTAAGTGGTATGGACGCGTTGCTAGCGCTTACGGTGACATCTGGATGGTAACTCTTGCTCGGCCTACTTGTGCGTGCCGGCTTGGCCAACCAGGATCGTCCGTCGTTCGACATGACTCTTGTGAGAACTTGCATGTCAAGGATTCGCTCAAAAGGGGAGCGCTGATGTCGATCCTGATGTTTGGTCAAACAAACCACACTGCGTTCCAATTCTTGACGCTTTTCAACTGAATTAAGTATTCCAAGCTGAGCTGGTAAGTGAATTATAGTGCACTCCTTTTATGAGGTTCCACTGCCAAACGCGTGCACCGGGCAACTGCAAGTCTAAGCAGTTGGGGTATATCCCACAGTGGATGTCTGTTATCCAGATGCAAGACACGTGAGGCCAAAGACGATGATAATCGTCAGTGGTGTTTGACATAACTATTATCAAAGCAATGGAGCAAAAAAGCCCTTTACTTAATTTAGAGATTGCACCTGCATCTCGGGCTGTTTCTGCGGGCTTTCGGCAAATCTGCATCTTTCAAACTTTCAGGAGAGCCGCGCCATCAGCCAGTGACCATCCAAGGCGCGTAAACCACTTTTCTGACCGTCCAGCCATTCGATGATCGGCCTTCGGTAGGGCTGACATGTATTAGGACGTAGATACATCATTCGACCGGACTACCGTGATTTGGCGACACAACAGCTCAGCTTCCGTTCTGCTGACATGCAAATTCGCACCGGCGACGTCGAAGTCCCCGCAATGTCCGGCGTGCAACTCTAGCGTTGCTGTTTAAAAGTGGCCGAGAACCCAACAAGTGCAGCTCGTAACGTTTTCAACCCCCAAATGTGCGCTAGACCGTAAACAATATAAAGAGCAGTTTCAGTATTAAGATTGCCCTTTGTTGGCTCTTTGCGGCCTTGGCGCAGGGCCACACAATCATCAGCTATCCGGGATGGAGAGGCAACACATTCATCACAAATGAGACATACCCCTTTGGGATGCAATGGACTTGCCCGTGTACGTCATACACAAATCTTGAGTTACGAGGAGCCAGATGCGGAAAGTTATCTCACCCAAAATCTCACTGCGCTGACATGGAAATGAAGGTGGAGGACTTGGCGTAACACAAAACCGAACTTACTGGCCAATCGATGGCGGCGCCATCGCCGTGCAGCCAGGCTGAACGCGGGCCACAAGACGGCCCTGATGTATATCAACATCGGGCTTGGCGAGGAGCCAAAGAACTACACAACGGTTATGGTACCCAGGTTCCTTCTAACAGGTCCGACAAACGAGGAGTATGAGGGCACGTTCTGTCTTCCAAAAGTTCCCATCCCGAAGGGTGCGACGTTGAGGGAGGGAGATATGGCATCAATCCAGGTTGTCCAGGCTGCACAGCATGGTGCTACACTCTTTAGCATAGGCGCTCCTAGACCCTTCAACCAGGGAGACAGACACCGGATGATTGCGTCGGGACTGACCAAGAGATGGTGTGTCGACGTCATTTCCACGGAAGACATGTCTACGGTTCCGCAGGTGACAGGTGACAGTTGCTAATTTTAGGGTCGAAGCCGCGACTCTTGAGACAAACTCTTCGCCGATCACCGATCTTTCTACAGTGACGACTGTGTCCCCAACTCCATCCTCGACAAGTGGTGCTTCTCGAACCAAAAATGAGATATTAGGGTAGCTGAGCCTGCTGTTGCTTGTATAGGTCTTTATGGCTGGAAAGGGTGTGGGCATCTAATATGCCAATTCCATATTTTTGACCGCATTGGTATGATTTGATGGGCTTATCCTGGATAAGCTTGGGACGATCACCATCAATGAACGCATTGATGTCACACTGAGATTACCAAAGTCTGAAATTTAAGAGGCTTATCATGGCTGGTTTTTGGCTTCGCCCACATTAAATGTTATGCCACAGACGTTCCTTTTGTTTCTAATCGAGTATTTGCATCATCTTTAGACTTCTGGGTGTTATTACTGGCATTTGCGCGTGATAAACTAAAATAAGGAAACATAGAGAAAAAAAAGAATTCGGAAGAATTTGAAGTAGCTGCTGATATTTTCTCGAAGTGAACGGGTCGACATTGAATATGAAAAGGTAACAGGTTGCGGATGCAGTGTCAAGACACTCCAGATCGTGTGTCTGCCGTCTGGTTGCGGAGAGCGGAAGCAGGAGGAGACAATGGAGTCCAGAACAATGTTTCTTTTGTACTTCTTGATGGATCCAGCACTCGTGCTCGAGGAAAGGAATGGTTCTGTGAGATGAAACAGACTGACAGAAGTTCGACCTTTTGGATACCTCTACCATGATAAGCCCTCTGGATATTGAACAGAATTTCCATTACAAAGCACTTAATGTATTCCCACTGAGGTGGAGGGGAGGGGGATAAAACCTGTACCTGTACGGAATCAGAATAAGTTAAGGGTGAGTGATGCAGCTATACCAGGGCTGATCATTATTAATCGCTTGACTTATTCAGCATAGGGCGAGCAAGACTCGATCTCAAACAAGTTAGGAGAGACTCCCATTTCAGAACAATACACACTGTTACTAGTCACTTTTTCGGTTGAGATGCTAAGACTATACGAGGCCATATCAGTCCCATTTTCCAAGGGTCAAGTGGCTTAGGGATCCGGTAACTCCTTTCCAAGTCTTCAGCCTCAATGCTCAATGATTAGAAACATTCGTGTCTCGTCATAGAGGCTTCAGAGATGCACCAATATGATATTTTATGATTATTTTAGATTTTTGATGATCTGCTTGCGAAAAAGTTCGAATAACGCTACCTGCATTAATTATAGGGATTCAGAAGTGTCCAACAACATTTTGGCCTCAACTCTAAGCGAGAGGCTTTTCCAATCGTGAAGGGGTAACGCAAATCTTCCACCTCTACAGTGAACGATCATTCGATCAATACGGAGCAAGAAAGATTTAGACAGTATTGAGGTTCTCAATGTAAAACATCGTGGGATGCCTTATGCAATACAAGGGGACCGCAAAGCTTGAGAAGAAGATAATGAACGCTATGGGGTTATTTCCTCATTGAAATTCGAATCCATGCTCATCTTAACCCTACTCTATGCACACAAAAAAAGGCCTACCGTACTCTTGAAGCGCCTTAATGATCCAGCTTGTCTGGGTTTGCTCTCCAGTACTCGATGGCCTCTCTCCTGATGTCATCTCTCTCGATGTGTGTTTCCTTCGGGTTTACCCTTACTTGCCAGCCTAGACCATCGGAGCCTGGCGCCTCATAATTGATCCAGTCAACGGCATTGGTTGCCTTCAATGGATTCGGGTTGCCGCTGACAACAAAGCTTGCGTAGTATCTGGCAAGCACTGTTCCAGCTTCAGGATATTGTGTACCCGGCTCAGACCAAGCGTAAGAGACATCGGCACCATGTGAGATACCGAGGTAAGGAGAGATGCTGTTGTTAGTGTTCCAGTGCATCTTCCACACCGGAAGACCCTCCGCTGAAAGGCGAGATGCGACATCTTGCGCAACGCTGATATATGTGGTATCACCATAGGCGTCAGATAGCCTTGTGAACTGAGCAGATTGTCCCCTGGAATCCACATATGGAGATTCGGGATTCGTTTGCGGGTCGGGGTACAGGCGGTCAAAGATCTGCCTATCGCTCTCGTTGAGGTTCGGATACAAGTTGGAAAGCCAACCCCAGGCTTCCTCATCCGTGGTCAAGTTTGTTGGCGCATACATGCTACCCTCGTCGGTGTTGAAAGATATCAGAGCAGGTAGGCGGTTCCACAAGCCCAATTCCCAGGTTTTGGAGGAAAGGCGCGGAATGATAGCAGCGTCTAGAGAAAATGGCGTGTCAGTCTTAGAAGGATCTGTAAACACAATGGCAAACTGGGCACTTACTAGAAACAGCTTGGAAAGGATGAGTGCCGTTGAATCGGTATTCAGCCAAAAGGCCAGTCGCTGTCTTCTCAATGAGTTCAACGTCAACTGCCCTCAGACACACGAGCTGTGCCTCAGCAGTCTCGTTGATCTGACAACCGACTCGTTCAACAAACTGCTCAAACTGCTTCACAGTGAGCGGATCTGATGCGTTGGGGAAGGCGCGGCCAGTCGGTCCACCTGACTGGAAAATAGCCTGTTGAAATAGTTCCTCCCCAGGGATGAAGGGGTTTTGGTAGTGAAAGCCAACTGAGTGCGCACCGGCTGACTTGCCTCCCAATGTAACACGCTCTGGGTCCCCGCCGAATGATGAGATATATCGGTGAACGAAACGGAGAAGTTGATGCTGGTCCTGAAGACCGAGGTTGACATTACCAAGTTCCGAGAAAGCGGGGGAAGCCAGGAAACCAAGAGCGGCCAGCTAAGAACAAGCTATTAGCACGAGTAAAGTAGTAAGCGGTCAACAATGGACTCACTCTATAGTTAAAGGTCACGACGATGAGTGCCTCCGGCGAAGCCGCGACAAATGAAGCGCCATCAAAGATTATGCCAGCACCATTGCGATAAAGACCCTAACAAGCTTGTTAGTGACACAAGTTGGCAGGTAGTCGTTCAAGAAGGAAGCGAATAAGCTCACTCCATGAATCCAGATCAGAACAGGAAGCTTCCTGTCCAGGCTTACACCAGAGGGCCTGTAAACGTTAAGATTCAAACAATCTTCGCCATATTCCAGCTCAGTCTTGATATAAGTAACCAAGTTTGAGTTCCCTGGCTCTTGGGTACAGACTTTGCCGTAGGACTTGGCTTCCCGTGTTCCATTCAGCACAGGAGGCCACTCCACTGGACTAAAGCGGAGATTGCCGACAGGCTGCTCTGCGTAGTCGATGCCATACCATACGTCAACGGGTGCCAAAAGAGGGTAACCAGATGTGGTCGTGTTGAGAGTTGTTCCGGCAAATGAGCCATATAATGGCAGGTGGATGGTTAGAGAGTTGTTAGAAGAGACGGTGACTCCGTAAGCGAACGATGAGAGCAATATGGCGCCAAGGAGGCTGGCCTTCAGCCAAGAGCCCCCGGAGGTGCACCATAGCAACATGATAGTGACACAACTCTAAGCTTGATTGACTGAGAGATATGCAAACCGGTAACCAAAACAACCTTGACGAAGACTTCCAACGCAGCGATCTAGTGCTTCAGCTTCCTCCCCTTTTATAAAAAGTTGCATTCAAAAACAGCCAAGAGCCGATTTCGCACCGATGTATGACCTCTCTGGCTATCGGTATCCTTGTAAGTCCCACAGCGAATTTACAGAACCCCGCTTGAAATCGATCGCGCAAAACCACGTTGGATGACGGGATCTTAACGGTCGCCATCTCTAGAAATAACACACTCAGCCGGGGTAGGAACATTGTGGGGGATGAGATAAGGCAACAAAAGACTAGGGAGTTTTTATTCAGATTCTCAGGCTGGTAGAGTGGCGCTGCATTTAGGGCGTGATCGATGACTGCAGTAAGAACTGAAATATGCAATAAGAATTTCAAATATGTAATAACACTAGCCACAAGTACCCTCTGAACTCAAATTGTGTTACACTAGGCCTAAAACAGGAGGGTATATTATGATTATAGTTCTAGATTATAGAACCTTATGTTATTATATATTTACTATATACTTTAATAAAAAGAGACTTTATATAATATAAATTATTAGTTATTTTTTATTTTTTTATATAAATTCTTATTATATTTAAAACTTATATTAATATTACTATAGTTATTATTATACTTTAAAAACTACTTTTTTATTACTTATTACTATAATTAATTATTATAAATAATTTATTATAAAATTTAATTATTTTATTATAATAGTTATATTTAGTATTATTATAGTAGAATATTAAGCTAATAAAAATAAAAATAAGAAAAAGGTTATTAATAATAGTAGTACTATAATTATATACTAAATATATTAGAAGCTTTTTTTTAGTTTAAACTATTGTTTTTTATACCTCTTTTATTTTAGTAAATAGTAATTTTAAGTATTATTAAGATAACTTATAAATAATATACTTCTATAGTTATTTTAAAACCTCTTTATTAAATAAAAAGTATTTATTTATTTATTTATTTTATTTTATAGTAGTAATCTTAGCTAATAAGCTATTATTTACTTTTTTTATATTAGTTAATTAACTATATTTTTAGTCTAGAATAAAGTTTTATTATACTTTATAAAGCTTTATAAGGTATATATTATTTTTTATAGAAAAGCTAAAGTCTTAGGAGAAATTAAAAGTAATAAAAAACTAAGTAAATACTTTACTAGTTATATTAAAGTAATTAATAGTATACTTATTAGTGTATATATTTCTACTATTACTTAGAGAAAATAGTATAATTAAAAGAGAATAGTTTCTTAAAATGTTTTTATTATTATTTGTTTTAATAGTAGCTTTTTATTTATATTTGCTAAAGCTAAAGGGTTAATTTATAATATTAGTTTAATTAATTTTATAAATATTAAAGGGTTTAAAGTTCTTAAAGGCTAGTATTTCTTAGGGGATATAAGGTTTAATACTTAAAATAATATTATTATTTTTTATTTAAAAACCTATTACTATTTATAAGATTTTAAAGATATAAATAAACTATTAGAAATAACTTAAAAGTTATATAATTTTTAGTATAGTTATTTTTAAATAATTATTAAGTAAGTATTTAGTTACTTAAAACAAAAATAGAAAATAATTATTTTTTTAGCTTTAAAGTATAACTTAAATATATAAGTATAAATTATTTATATAGTAATAAACCTATATAACTTTTTACTTTATTATACTAAGAATAAAAAGTATAATAGTAATATAGAAAATTAGCTTAATATAAATAAAGTTAGTGAAAAGGCTAATAAGTAGTATTTAGGTTAAAGTATAAGATAAATTTGTAAAAAGATAACTAAAGTAATATAAGAATAGTAGTAAGTATAAGAAAAGTAGGAATTACTATAACTAATTACTATAATTCATACTTCTTCTTTTTAAATATTTTTTGTTATTTCTTTAACAAAATTAAAGTTATAAGCTTATATAACTTTATAAGCTATATTAGAAATCTCTTTTTAAGAGGTTAGGTATACCTTAATAAGTAGCTAAAGCTAAAGATAAAGTAGTAAAACTTTTTATAGAGGCTTAAAAGCCTTTATTATTAAGTAACTAAATCTTATAGTTACTTTTAAGTTAAGAGTAATTCTATTTTATATTTTTATAGGACTAAAAAGAATATTCTTTTAAAAGGATAAAGTAAGAGAGCCTTAAACTTATATTTATATTAGTAATTTATAGTAATTAGTTATAGTAATTAGCTTACCTCTTTAATTAACTACTTAATAATTAGCTTAAAGTCTTAAGTTAAGTAGTAATATTAAATAGTATAAAAGAAACTTTTACTTTATTAACCTATAGTAAAGTAATATTAAAGAGTAAATTACCTAAAAAATAATTAATTAATAAAATCTATTAGTTATAAAATTTTAATTTTATTTATTTTTTTTTTTAGTAAAAATAGAAAACAATTTTTAAGAGTTTAACTTAGAATATCTTGTTAATATTCTTAGATAGTCACAGGGAAGTAAAGAGACTTAGTGAAGGTAAAGGTAGAAAGATAAGGTTATTATATTTTTTCTATGCTATTATGTCTTCTTTTCTTTCTAAAAGGTAGGAATATCTTAGGCTTATATCCTTTTCTTAATATCTTATTAGTAATATAATTATCTAATAAAATAATCTTATCTAGAATCTAAGAGTTGGTTTTCTGGAATCTAGGGTTAACTAGATCTAAGGCTAGAATTCTAGGGTTAACTAGATCCAAGACTAGGATTCTAGGGTTAACCTGATTCTTATAAGCCTATCTTATATATAGACAAGTTATATACGGTTATAAAGCTCCTATTTTACTTAATCTAAATATAGATATAGTAAGTTTATATAGTTATTAGATATAAAGATATAATTAGATAAGATAAGAGTTCTTATAATAAATCTTATTCTTAGTTTCCCCCTTAAGTTTATTCTAAGTTAAGATAAACTTATAGTATATTATATCTTATTGTTGGAATAACAGCACCAGCTGGTTGTACGACACGCACGACTCAGGGACACACATCATGGCAGAGGGCACAGACTGGATATTCGGCCCTCGGTTATCCATTGAGGGGATCAAAAGTATATTCATGCCGAACTGACTCAGGGACGTACGAGATCATATATCTTGTGTACGAAAGCCAAGTCTTGTAGTTAGGAAGATAATCACGGAAAATATATCTTTGGTTCACCCTAACTTTAACCCGAGTACGATCGTACAAACGGGTTCTCTCAGGAAGAGAGAATCCATTCAACACTGATCAGTGGTTGCTTGGCAATCCGTGCGATTGCTTTGTGCAATCACAGATTAGCAAGAGTGAAGAGACAAGACTTAGGCTTTACGGCCGGGCTACCGGGTAGTCTTGCACTTCGTGCGAGGCGAGAAATCCTCAGGGATACCTAAGGGGTCACGCTAGAAAGTCTCTTGTGCTAAGAAGCCTTAATCCTACCTATTGTCGCCTGCTAAGCTGAACCGGGTAGATAGGATAAAGACGACTTTTGCTTTACTATCGTACAAGACAGATTCCCGTTGTCGCCTGCTAAGCTGAACCGGACGAGAATCTTTATTGTACTGTACGTAGAGTACAAAGTGTGCGCCACGGCACCAAACAAACCAATTTTGACGTCGTACGATACGAAACGACTACCGAACACAACATGGCTTCCCAAGAGGATCCAGAAGACAATCGTCAAAGCCAATATGACAACATTGATGGATACCTGCCAACGTACGAAGAAATAAGTGCAAGGAGCGAAGTCCCACTGCACACGTGGAAGAAGACTGTGAATCCTAGACGCTGGGGAAATCCAGTCGATATTACACAGGCACCGTCCGAAGAAGAGATGACTACGTACATTGCGTACATCAACATGGAAATGCTTCATCTTAGGCAATCAAAGGAAAACCTGACAATATCACTGTACGAAGATTTCAACGAATGGTCTACCTTCCAATGGGAAAAGGTCTATCGTGCGTTCAGGGCAGAGTTCATACGACTTATTGAGCTAAAGGGATTCCGATTACCGCCAATAAGAAATGTGAATCAACAGTTGGTTGAATTCATCAAGGAGATTGGGAGGAAGTTTGATGAGCAAGAAGAACAGCTTTCTACTCGTACAGCACTTACACCAAGTCGTACGATTACAACAACTCAAACACCTGTTCGAAACCCTGAATCAACTTTACCCCAAAACACAGCTGAACCAACAACAGAGCCAATCGAACCCCCGTACGATACACAGACAACTCAAACATCAATCGTACGAGAGCAGTCACAATCAGCTTCAGGAAACATACCTCCTGGAACAAGATTCACACAGGAGGTTGAGAGTTTTCCACAAATCCAGGGTCGTACAACACCTTTACATCAAGGAGACAGCATCTATGACCTACCACCAAGACGAATAGTCCAGAATGGATTGTGCGAGCCAACTACAATTTCAATCTTCCAAAAGGGATGGAGAAAGGACAGGAATTATACGGGCAAGCCGTACGATATCCTGTACGACAAGGCAAAGGTCTTTATCAGTTTTTGTCGACGCCTCAGGATCACTGAAGACCAATACCATGCAGTATTTCCTGATATCTTGGCTGATCGTGCGGAAGAGTTTTATCTCCATCACATTGGACCAACAAGGAGATGGGACGAGATGTACAACATGTTAGAAATGCATTTTAACACTAACATCAACCACACTCTCTATTGGACAGATTGGACAAGTCTATCCTTCGCACGAGTCAGACAAGACAATCCAGACAAGAATCTGATGGACGTATTAGAGATACTCTTAGACAAGATACCCCTCGTACAACGGGCACTTGGCCCAGGTTTTCAGGGGGAGATTATGCTTCGTACGCAAGTCACCCAAGCGTGCAGAGGTGTACCAGAGCTAGAAACTGCTCTAAGCAATCTTAAAGCACATCACACGTGCGAGCAATTCTTTTCTAGTCTAAGAGCATCACTACAAGTCGCTTTAGACAGGAAGTCTATGTCGCACGACATCAACTTCGTGGATAGAAGGTACTCTAACAACAAGAGTTACCCACGACCATCGTACAATAGACCGTCAGACAACAGAGGATCTTCTCGACAACCTTGGAAAGGTCAACCTTCATCACGACCTAGGTTTAATCGTGCAATATCTAAGAAAAGATGTTTTGTGTGCAAGAAGGAGGGTTGTTGGTCTACGAATCATTCGGACGAAGAACGTAATCGCGCGAAAGACCAATACCTTCAGGCATGCGGTATACTTGAACAAGAACCACAGAGAGATTTTGCCTCGTACCTTCTTGACTTTGAAGGAGAAAACCCAGTGGACGAATCGTGCGATGAGGAGGGAGAATTTACAGGAGATGAAGAGACATCAGCTTTCCTAATGTCTTCTTCATTCTTCCATCGCACGACAGGGGAGGATATCTTTTCATTACCAAAGACGTCAGAGGCCTGTCAATTCTTGTTGCACGATCCTTATATCTCATCGTACCAAGGGGAACTATGGGATACAGGAGCAGCGAAGTTCTCTACTGTAGGGAAACCTCAAGTCCTTGCATACCTACGGGAGAACCCTCGTACGGCAATATCCTGGGGACCAGGATCAGCAAACGTACGATTCGGGGCAAGTGACTCAATCACATCGGTTGGCACTATGGAAATGGAGAATCAGCTTGGAAAGGTTACGTATCACATCCTTGATGCTCCTACTCCGTTCCTGTTTTCATTGTACGATGCAGACAGGTTAGGTGCATATTTCAATAACGTCGACAACGTGATTGTACGGCAGGATGGAAAACCTATCCCAGTCGTACGGAAATGGGGTCACCCATTCTTCAACCTTAGTCGCACAGAGGCCAGCATGTTCTTCACAGAAGGACAACTCCGAAGGCTTCACAGACGATTTGGACATCCTCGTACGGACCGTCTTTACCACCTCCTGAAGAAGGCTGGGCATCACAACATTGACATCAACATTCTAGAAAAGGTCCAGAAGTTTTGTCATCATTGTCAATCGCACGACTCAGCACCAAAGAGGTTTAAGTTCACACTTAAAGACGAAAGCTACTTCAACTATGAGATAGTTGTGGATGTCGTACGACTAAGAGACAAGAACGCCTTACACGTTATCGACACAGAGACAAGCTTCCAAGGAGCCACCTTCCTGAAGTCCTTATCTGCACGAGATACGTGGAATGCACTTTGCAAGTGCTGGATCAGCACGTACGTTGGTCCACCAGACCATATCGTACATGACCCAGGTACAAACTTCGCATCAGCAGAATTCAGGAACTATGCCGACATCATGGGCATATCGTGCGAAGAAATGCCAGTAGAAGCCCACTGGGCAGTAGGCAAGATAGAAAGAGCTCACGCTCCTCTGAGGCGTGCGTACGATATCTTGTATGCTGAGCTTGGGCACAACACGGACGAGGAAACCATCCTCCAGATGGCTGTGAAGGCATTGAACGACACAGCTGGTCCGCACGGCATCGTACCTACACTACTTGTCTTTGGTACATATCCAAGGATTAACAAGGACTCACCTCCATCGCCCGAAATCACCCAAAGGGCAGAAGCAATCCAGAAGGCAATGAAAATGCTTCAGAGCATTCGTGCAGAAGTAGAGATCAATCGTGCGATCAACACCAGAAATGGCCCTAACCTCCAGAGCATACTATCACTACCGATCCAGAGTGAGGTTCTAGTATGGAGAGAAAACAAGGGATGGACTGGACCGTACGAAGTCCAGGCTATAGAAGGCCATACAGTGACAGTCAAGATGGTCAATGGTCCTACACAGTTTCGTGCGACACATGTCAAACCATACCATCAAGACACAGCACAGTCAGATTCAGATATCGCACGACCTATTCCTCAGAAACAGCCAAACAAGAGAGGAAGACCAAAGAAAGGCCAGAGAAGGGCTGTACGACAATCACCACGTACCAATCAAGCATTTCTATCTCAGAAAGAAAAAGACCACAAGGAGTTAGCAGAAAAGTTACGGCTTGACAATGTGATTACAACACCAGGTGCTCCGTACGAAGAGTCAGACCAAACAGAGATAGACAACCTTATTAACCAGGGAGTCTTCACCTTTGTACCGTACAATCCAAAAGAGCATGACCACCTCCGTATCTACAAGACACGGATGGTACGAGAGATCAAGAACTTGTCATCTAAGCCGTACGAGAAGTCAAGACTCGTCGTACAAGGGTATGGGGACTGGGAGAAAGAAGAACTCTTAACCCAGGCACCTACTATCCAACGGATGAGCCAAAGGCTCATACTTGCGATTGGACCTACCCTTGTGCGAGACTACAAATGCAAAGGGGAACTCAGAGACATAACTCAGGCATATACACAGTCGGACGATCGTCTAACCAGGACAATTATCGCACGACTACCCAAGGAGTTAGAAGACAAATACCCTAAGAACACACTTCTCCATATCTTGAAACCACTATACGGCCTAGCAGAGTCAGGCCTATACTGGTACAAAACCTATTCTGAGCATCACAAGAAAGATCTGAAGATGACAGAGTCAACGTACGATCCATGCTTGCTGTATACAACAGAAGGACCGGATACCTTCGGGATTACAGCTATGCAGACAGACGATACACTTAGCTTTGCTACACTTGCCTTCTCCCAGAGAGAAGAAGAAGAGCTGAGAAGGAAAGGACTTCGTGCGAAACCAAAGACCACCTTATCGCCCAACAGTGAAATTGACTTTAATGGGGGAAAGATTCAATCGCACAATGACCACATTACCTTTACTCAAAAAGGCCAGGCAAAGCACCTGAAACTCGTTGATCCTGATGCGCACGATGCACATCAGCAGTATGTTTCCCAAAGGGCAAGAGGAGCATACCTCGCATCTATCTGTCAACCAGAGGCATCGTACGACCTGTCAACTGCAGCCCAAACTAAGGAGCCTGATAAGAAGGATATTGAAGCTTTGAATGTACGACTTCAGTGGCAAATCGATAACCCTACACGAGGTCTTACATATATCCCTCTTGATCTCCATCGTGCGAAGATGTACATCTTTACGGATGGATCATTTGCAAACAACTCAGATCTATCGTCACAACTTGGATTTGTTATCGTACTAGCTGAGGAAACAGCTCGCACGACAACAGACTTCCAGATCAAAGGAAACATTATACACTGGAGTTCAACAAAGTGCAAGAGAGTCACACGAAGCGTACTTGCAAGCGAGTTGTACGGGATGACCACAGGATTTGATAGTGGGATATCCCTTAGTACGACACTTACCAAGATCCTTCGTACATTACAACTCCCAAGGATTCCAGTTATCATCTGTTCAGACTCACGATCTCTGTACGAGTGCCTCGTACGACTAGGCACAACAGATGAAAAGAGGCTTATGATTGATATTATGAGTCTACGTGAGTCGTACGAAAAGAAAGAGATCTCAGAAGTGAGATGGATTGATGGGAAAGATAACCCTGCCGACGCCTTCACCAAGAAATCGCCAAACTCAGCACTTGGACAATTGATTACAACAAACACATTGAGGATTCGAATCGAGGCGTACGTTGAAAGATTAGGAGAAAACACTTGACAATTAATTCGTACGACCTCACCGCCGTACGTTACCAACTATCTGAAAACGAAGTGTAACCTCAAGAAGGTATCTGATATACCTGACCACTACCAATTCCGATATCAATGTCGGATCGTACCTCCACCATATCCACAACCTTCCCGAATTACCATATCGTGCGATCCATCTGATTGTCGTACGAGATTTCAGGGAAGAGAAGTTGTGCGACTACTCCTTGTCGATAACCATGGGGCTGGCAGAAGTGCCAAGGAAGCGACCGCCCTTGCCGATGTTCTTGCCAAGCTTGCTGCCAGGCGTACGAGGCTCACGAGCATTAGTGACGTTGGGAGCCTTGTAGTTGCTGGGGCCGCCGTTGTCATCATCGTCATCATCATCGCCCGGGTTGTCGGACGAATCAACATCTCGACCGCGGTGGGTGCAGCGAGCGCCGTGCGACTGCTAGACGCACTCGGCGCAGGCGCCACCCTGAAAGGTGGGAATGCGGGTGCACTGGCGGAAGCGCGGGGAGTCAGTAGTCGCGCATTTATTGCCACAGGCAATGGCCGCACGACCACGAGACTGAACCAAGACCGCAAGGAAGTAGCCCTGGCGGCGGATGATGCTGGCAACAAACTGCTGGACAGAAGTGTTGCTAGTGACGCGGATCTCGATATCGCGCGACGGCATGTTGATGATGAGACGCTCCTCATCCTGCAGTCAAGGTTAACGTACGAAGACAAGGTAAGGACAAAAGCAACGTACGTTGATGGCCAGAGCCAACAGAAGAGCGCGATTGTTGGCGTTGCCAGTCGGAAGACGAAGCCAACGACCACCGGACGCATCGGTATGCATACCGATGTTGCCGAAGATCGAACCACCGGGGGCAGCGAGAGACATGATGGATTGATCGTGCGAGGTGCTATTGATGAATCAGTAAGAGGAAACGTATGAGAGGAAATCCTACGTACAAGTAGTTGTTGTTGGAGTTGATTGAGGAAGAAGGGGAAAGATCGTCGTTGATCGATTGTATGGGAAAACGACGCGTGCGAAGGGTGAAGAAGAAAAGAAAAAGAGGAAAAGAAAAAAACAAGTGAGAAGGGGTTTAAATAGCTAAGGTTGCCGTACGAAGGAAGGAAGGTACGTCAACAGCAGGAGCAGAAGTGAAGTCAACGAGGAAGGAAGGAACTTCACCAACACGTGACTTGCCTGCTCAACCAGGCAAGAAGGAAATGGACAGTTGCCTGGAGTTTTGATATTGGTGATTTATCGTACAACGCAAGTGGCCTAACCCACAGGGTTGTACGATGAGGTTATTGATGTCACAATCAGCGCAACCTGATTGGACACCGCAGGGAGTCGTGCAGTCACAAAAGAAAAGTTGTGAGTGTTGGAATAACAGCACCAGCTGGTTGTACGACACGCACGACTCAGGGACACACATCATGGCAGAGGGCACAGACTGGATATTCGGCCCTCGGTTATCCATTGAGGGGATCAAAAGTATATTCATGCCGAACTGACTCAGGGACGTACGAGATCATATATCTTGTGTACGAAAGCCAAGTCTTGTAGTTAGGAAGATAATCACGGAAAATATATCTTTGGTTCACCCTAACTTTAACCCGAGTACGATCGTACAAACGGGTTCTCTCAGGAAGAGAGAATCCATTCAACACTTATAGTAAAAACCTTTATATATAAAGGAAAAACTATAATTATATTTATATATATTATTATAGTTATATATATTGTTATAATAAAAAACCTTATATTATAAGGAAAAAGTATATAAAAAATTTATTAAAGGGGAAACCTTAGTATTTTAGCTGTTTAACCTTCTTTATATTAAGGTTATTATTATTGTCTTTAGTTTCTGTAGGTAAAAACCCCTTTATATTAAGGTTTATAGTCTCTATAAAGTAATTAAACGTATTTTTATTTATTGCTTTAGTAAATATATTAGCAATATTATTACTTGTATATATATAAAATAGGGACACCTTATTATTATTAACAGCTTGTCTAGAAAAGTGATATTTTATATCGATATGCTTTGCTTTCTTATGTAGCTCTGGATTTTCTGTTATCTGTTGTGCGGCTTTATTATCTATAAGGATAATAGGTATATTAAGATTTAGTTTTAAATCTAAATTTAGTATTATATAATTATATGAATTATATAAGTATATTATTTCCTTAATAGCTTTGCATAAAGCCATATATTTAGCTTTATAAGTAGATAAAGCAATAGTTTTCTGTTTTACACTATTTCAGCTTATTGTATTATAGTACCCTAGAGTAGTTATATATTCTGTAGTTAACATCTTATCATCTAGGTCTCTAGCCTAATTTGAGTCTGAAAATCTAACTAATTAAAGGTTAACATTACAATTATATACTAATCCTTTATTAAGGTATTTATTTAAATATCCCTATATTTTATTAAGGGTAATAAAATGCTCCTTAGAGGGATTACTTATATATCGAGCATATATATTAACTGGATATGTAATATCAGGCCTAGTTTTTAGGCTAGCAAAAAGTAGGGATCCTACTTCCTGTTGGTATCTTATTATATCTTCTTGTGTTGCTTTCCCTATATTTTTCCTTAGTTTTATATTAGGGTCTAAAGGTATATCATAAAGGTATATATCCCTTTTATTATATTTATCTAAAAGTTTATTTATATATTCTGTTTAATGTATATATAAGATCTTATTATGTATAGTTATCTTATTCCTAAGAAACGTATATGGTATTCCTAAGTCTTTTATCTGTAATTCTTTATTTACAGTATTATAGAAGATATTTATATATTCTTTTAATGGAGCTACTATTATAATATTGTCTATGTGACATATTAATATAGCTTGTATAGTATTATTATTAGCTATAAAGATTCCTTTATTATAAGGAGATTCCTTAAAGCCTAATTTATTTATTATAGATCTTAAATATTTATACTAAAGTCTAGGGCTTTGTTTTAAACCATATAAAGCTTTATTTAGCTTACAGTATAGGTTATTGTTTTTATAGTTATTATTTGTATATTAATAGGTATTATTTATATAGGAAAATCCTGTAGGTTGTTGGACCCATATATCTTTATCTATATCGGCATAGCAGAAGGCATTAGTTACGTCGAACTGCCTAAATATCCAGCCTAGTTTAATGCCTATTATAAATATAGCTTTATAGTTTTCTGGTTTACAGGTAGTACTAAAGGTTTCTAGGTAGTCTATACCTATATATTGGTTATAACCTTGTACTACCCATCTAGCTTTATATTTAATAGGTTCATTATTATTATTATATTTAATTTTATATACCTATCTACCTCCTAAAGGCTTAATATCCTTAGGTAAAAGCAGTATTTTCCAAGTATTTAAATTATATAGACCTAATATTTCTTTTAACATTGCTTAAATCCAGCGATCTCTGTTTATAGAGGTTATAGCTTGTTTGTATGTAGAAGGGTCTTTTGTAGTAGTTATAGATAGAATATAAGAAGCTTTATTAAACCGATTTATTTTATTATTATAGTTATTTATAGTGAAAAGTATAGGTTTAATAGTAGGGCAGTCTTCTATAGTATATAAAGCGCTTTCTTAGTCTACTACCCATTTATATTTATCTTTAAGCTTTCTATCTAGCTTAAGAAGTTCAATTATTATCTTAGATTTATTATTATAATTATTACAGTTATAGTTATTACAATTATAGTTATTATAATTATTATAATTGTTATTATCTATTATATTACCTCCTTGATTCAAGGCTTTCTTTCCACTTATATTATCACGTAGAATATTATTATTATTATTATTATTAGTATTATTATTACTAGTATTATTTAGTATTTTAGGAGGTAAAAATTGATTTTCTAGTATAGTAATATCTCTAGTCCAAAAAAAGGATCTTTTCTGAAAATCATATACTTTATATATATTATTTTTAAAGTTTAAAACAATAGCTTTTATAGCTTTATTATCTAATTTCTTTATCTTAAGGTCTTTGTTTTTATAGTAGTATATAGAGCTAAAAGTAACTATATAATCTATATCTAGCTTTATATTATTTGCTATTTCTGTAAAAGAACCGTAGTCAGGAATAGTACAATTGCAAAACGTAGGTCTTGTATTGAACAGAAGCTGGATCTTAGCCTGCTAATCTCCAGCCTTTCGCCCGTTAAATGGGCCCCGCACCCTGAGACAGTATCATGAACTTTACAATCCTGTGGCTGTTCTTTGTGGCTGTGCCACCCTGTGCCACAGTGCCCGTGGGCGGGCTGCTCTATTGTCCTTTGACAATTTCAAATGGTGTTTTATAGTTTAATGCCTTATATGGGGTTATATTATATAGGTCTACTGCTATTAAAGCAGCTTTTCCCTATAGATATAGAGGTAAGTTAGCTTGTAATAGTAAAGCCCTTATTTTATTAGTTATAGTCCTAATAACTTTTTCTATTATACTATTAGGTTTATATGTATAAGGAACTTTTATATTATGGTTTATGCCCTTTATTAGATATATATGATTTATAGTATTATTGTTAAATTCTAGACTACTATCTATATCAAATTCTCTTATTTTATTATTATTTATATTGTTTTTATTTATATATTCTAATATAGTAGTATTTACTTCTTCTGCTTCTTTAGTTTTTAAAAGTTTAATAGAGGTAAGTCTAGATTTCCTTTCTAAAAAGATAATAAACCATCTATATTTATTATATGTAAAAGGTGTTATAGGTCCACAGAGATCAAAAGCAACTTTTTCTATATAGTTATAATTCTTATTATAGTTATTTGAGTTTTTATTTACCTTTATAGTAAAGTTTACCTTTATATAGGTACTATATGTTAAGTTGTCTTCTTCTATAGTTATATTATCACTTATATTAGTGTTATTCTGTAGTTCTTTTAGAACTTTAGGACTTACGTGACCTAATCTATTATACCACTTTATATAGTTATTTCCTTCTTTATTATTAACCTTTTTAAACTTATAAGGTTTTCTTTTTATAAAGTTATTATCTTTTATAGTATTTATATATGTATTATTATTATTATTTTAGTATAAATCCTTTTTATTTAAGACTTTAATATTTAGATAATATAGCTTATCTTTTAGTTCCCCTTTATAAAGGGTCTTTTTATTAACTGTATTTATTAAAGATACCTTTATATCCTAGAAAAGAGAAGCTATATTAAGCTTTCTTATCTTATTCTAGCTTAGTAGGTTAATACCTAACTATAGTATATAATAACAGTTTTTTAATATATATATATTATTATTATCTAAAGGAAAAGAGATAACAATATCACCTATAAGGGTTACTTTTTGCTTTCTTGCTTCTCCTTAGTTAACTTGTTTATTTGTTATAATAGTCTTAATAAAAAGAGATTTATCTGTTATAATATTCACTGTAGCAGCAGTATCCATACAGAATATAGTATAATTATTATTTATATTTATATATATAGGTGTAGAATTATTTATATTATAACCTAATATCTTGTTATTATTATAACTTATAGAGGGTATAAGAGGACTTATGTCTTTAAAGTCTAGATTAATAAGATCCTCTTCCTCTTGGTTATCTGTTATAATATCTATAGGTTCTGTTTCTGCTATAGTTATATTTGCATCTTTAGATTCAGAATTATCTAAGAGCTCTTCTATAATAGCCTTTTTAGCTATTAATGCTTTTTGTGCCTTATTAAGTTGTTTTCTTTTAAGATTAGCTTTTCTTTTATGTTTCTAATATATATTAGATTCTTTATCCTTATTTATCCAGCCTTTTAGGGCTTTATAAGGATAAAGAAAAGCATAATCTTTAACTTTATGACTAGATTTTTTGTAATTATTACAATATATCCCTTTAGTCTTTTTTTAAGGCTTTTTATTTCCCTTTTTATATATAGAAGTATAAAGGACTATAGAAGATCCTTTTCTCTTTACTTTATCTATAAGATTTGTAAATAAAGATTTAATAGTATATAAATCTGAATCTTTTCTTAGAGCTTATGTTACGTTAATTATAAAACCTTTATAACTATTATCTAGGCTATTTAATACCCAAGTAATAATTACTTGTTTTAGTAATACTATAGATTTTACAGCAAGATTATCTATAAGCTCTTTTACCTTATTAAGGTAATTTTCCATAAAATCAAAAGATTCTAAAGAGGTATTAAAAAACTCTTTATAAGTAAGATATTCGTTAGTAAAACCAGTAGGTTTATATAGATCCTTTAGTTTCTTTTAGGCCTTATATCTTGTTATAAAGTCTTTTATAACCTATAGAGGTAAATCTTCACAAAACAGCTTTATATAAGCTAAGATTTTAGTATTTATTACCTTTTAATTTACTATTATTAGTAGGTTTTCAAGACTAGAGTTAATATCTTTACTTATAAGTAAAGCTTCAAATCTAGTTACCTAAACTAAATAGTTTAGACTACTAAAAAGGCATAGAATATAGATTTTTTCTATTATAGGTCGATTCTGGCTGATTGAAGAGAGATATCGGTATTCTGATAGTACCGTTGAATTCGTCTTGAAAAATGGGCCTTAAAAGTAGTTAGGTTATTATGATATCATTGTTAACAGTATAGCGTTACATGGTTGCCTTAGGTTAAAGATATATATGGGCCTTTAACTAAAGAAGCTTTCACCAGACGGCAAAGCAGTTAGTCTAGAGGTTTAGCCACCCTCTAGATTAACTAGTTAAATTAACAACTCAATTAGAGCTCTTAGGTTCAATTCCAGCTTAAGGTATATAGTCTTTGTTGGATATAGACTAGAAATAACCTTTAACTAGTAGGGTAGGATTGAATTGTGATTTGCCTGGAGCTGTAGTAGCGTAAAATATAGCGATAGGTGTAGTGCTTGCCCGGTAAGCCGGTCCCTCTATTCTGCTGAATATGGGCTGCTGGGTGTAAGGTGTAGCTGCCTTAAAGCTAAATTCCTTAAAATTCCCTTAGCCAATGTGGTTCGTCCCCTAGCAAAGTTGAATTTTTGTTATATTAAATAAAAGTATAAGTATAAGTCTTTTACGAGCTAAGCTTATAACTACTTAGAATATCTTATTAATATTCTTAGATAGTTACAAAGAAGTAAAGAGACTTAGTAAAGGTAAAGGTAAAAAGATAAGGTTATTGTATTTTTTCCATGCTATTATGTCTTCTTTTTTTTCTAAAAGGTAAGAATATCTTAGACTTATATCCTTTTCTTAATATCTTATTAGTAATATGATTATCTAATAAAATAATCTTATCTGGAATCTAGGAGTTGGTTTTCTGGAATCTAAGGTTAACTAGATCTAAGGCTAGAATTCTAGGGTTAACTAGATCCAAGACTAGGATTCTAGGGTTAACCTGATTCTTATAAGCCTATCTTATATATAGATAAGTTATATACGGTTATAAAGCTCCTATTTTACTTAATCTAAATATAGATATAGTAAGTTTATGTAGTTATTAGATATAAAGATATAATTAGATAAGATAAGAGTTCTTATAATAAATCTTATTCTTAGTGTTTATAGTCTCTAGAAGTAAAGATCTTCTAATGCTTAGTTAAGACTAACTAAAAAAAAGATTTCTTTTTTATAAAGATATCTATAGTAGCTAGTAGACTTTAACTAGGCTAAAGAAAGTCTGTTTTAGAAGTAACTTTAAGGTAGATAGAAGGTTAAACTTTTAGGTAATAGACCTTAGTAAAAAGCTAGTTAAGAGCTATATACTAGTAGTTAGTTATATAGTAGTACTCTTAGTAAATAAGATCCTAGTTTTATTAGTAATTTATAGTAATCTTTTATAGTAATTACTTACCTTTTTATGTTTAGTAATAAGTACTTATATCTCTTACTAAATATTAATACTTTTAATAAAAAAAGAATTAACCTTAAAGTTATAGTAATTTTTAAGATTAGTTAGTTTTTTTTCTATTTGTTTTTCTAGGCTAAGAAAAAGAATCTTCTCCTAGTTATTATTATTATTATTATTTTAGATAACTTAATTATTATTATTAACTTAGATAAGGGCTTAGCTTTTAGAAGAGGCTTAATAAAGACTAAGTTATATAATAATAATTCTTAAATAGTTACCTTTTATTTATTTATTTTTAAGGTTAAAAATAAGTATAAAATAGATAAAAAGAAAGTTACTTATATTATAGTAGTAATATTATTAATTACTTTAGCCTTTATATTAGCCTTAATTAAAGTTATATTATTAATATATAGCTAAGACTTCTTAAGAGTAATTAGCTTATGATTTTTCTAGGTAGTAAAGGACTTTTTAGTTCTTTTAAGCTCTTTTATTTCTTTTGTTATTTTCTTAATGTATTTGTAAGCTTTTTTAGTATATATATTCTTAAAGTAGCTATTATTAGCCTTCTGCTTTATACTAGTACTAGAGCCTAGTAGGTAGCCTAGAGAAATATTAGTTAAGTTACTATAATTAATTATTATAAATAGATAAATATAAATAGACCTTGTGAAGGCTAAGAGGAAGATATCCTTAATAGTAGGTAGAAAACTAAATAAAAGTTAGAATACTTTTAGAATAAATAAAATAATTAGTTTTTTACTTTTAAATTGATTTTTTTTTAGAGTTATTATTATTATTATTAAAAAAAAAAAAGTAAAATTAAAAAAAAAGAAAAAGTAAAAATAGATTAAAAATAATAAGTAGGATAACTATAAATTACTTTATTTTTTATACTTTCCTTAACTATTAATTATATTTACTTTACTTATATTTTTTTACTTATTTTTCCTTTTTCTTTTTTTTTAACTTTACTTTTTCTTTTTTAATAATAATAATAATAATAATAACAACTTCTATAAATTATTTCTTTCTTTATTCTATTTTTTTTAAAAATTACTAATTATTTAGACTTACTATAATATTAGTAGCCTAAGCTTTCTATAAGTACTTTTTAAAAAAAAGTACTAAAAAGCCTTTTATAAAAAAGAATAGTACTAAAAAGTCCCTTATTACTAAAGCCCTAGTAAAGAAACTGGAAAGGGGCAGGGTTTCGCGTTTTCATTTTTCCTTTTATCAGCCTGCAGACACAATCACAGGCCTGATCAGATGTGACTAAGCAGGACCCTTCCAAGTACAAAAGGGGGCTCTAGTCAGATACTATCACAGAGATCGGGATCTCATCACGAAGCAGACAGAGAAGCTTGACATCTTTAGACAGGCACTTAGACAGACACGGACGAATTCATCACTTTGATATCTAAACAAGACGTGTAATAAGTGACTGTTGCTTTGTTTCCTTAGGCCTGACTAGACCTCTAAGGTCTAGGAGGGTATCCTCCTCCTCCAGAGATCACGACACACACATGCGTACCACTTAGCAACAAGGGCAAATCCGAACAGACTGCAAGACGTGAAGGATACACTTTTCTGGTTTGCTCATGGCCCTGATCAGGCCAAGGAGGACCTGAAAAGAGTAGTATCTCACGGTCTAGGCGTTGGGGTAGTCACTTGGGGTAATCGGTCACTCCAGGTGCACTCGTGACGATACTGGGACCTTGGTGTTTGGTGTGGTTTGTGTGTCAACTGCCCACTTGCTGGCTTCCTTTATCCCACGCAGTTTCAATGGTGCCTCGTGGCGGAATCGAACCGCCGATCTTCTCATTGTTTTATTTCGATTACGCGACAAATCCGATATCAGTACCTCGAAAATAGCTTCAACCAACAGAACATATCATCGAAAAGATATGAAGGAAACGATATCCTCGACCTGATCAGACTCAGTCCCAGACGTGGGAGTGAGCCTGACCCTGAGAAACCGCAATGGACAAGACCCAAGAAAAGCGGGATTCTTCGAAAAAGCAAAGAAACGAACGACCAGCCATGACGACACAATACGGCCAGACAAACCTTCCGCGTGGGCGATCCTTTTGTGGGCAAGCACTGAGCAAGCCCAATCGGAGAAAGGAGCCCGCAAGACGTGAGAGGAAGAAGAAAAACGATAAGATAAGAATGATACCTTCTGCTGGGATCAGTGAGCTAAGAAGCTCTCTCAGCGTAGGTTACGGAATGATCACGACCACGAACCAAGCCCAGAACTTCTCGAGATCTTGTTATCATGCAAGCCTCGGTCTGATCAGGTTCGACATTGCGCTATTAACGGAGACTAAACGTCTCAGCGTTGATGGATCGGCAGCAATGGAAATTCAACGTTCCTTTAGGATTGGCCTGGACTTGACGAGCACCCCCTTTGGAAACTCAATCAAGGACGCAGTAAACCAATGCCTTATAAGAACATATGAAATACTGCTCCCAAGTCTGATCAGGTTGACAGACTGGGCCAGGCAGCAACTCCGAAGAGATTTTACGCGCAGCACCCCAAGATCAATTCAGAGTGATCGATACCATTTACACTTCCCACAACTGGCCTGCCAGGATATCAGCAACATGTCTGAGCCGACCCCATCAACGACCGACACGGGGCAGCTCGGAGGTCTGACTGATCAGGCAGCCTCATTCGCCGGTGAAGCTTTCCAGAGTTACCGAGGCCCTGACGACAATGTGGACACTGAGTCTGAGACCGGTCCTGGGATTCCCAACTTCGGAACCACCAAGAGAAGCGAGGGCAAGGACCCAAGCTCAGGCTATCGGCAGTACAAAGGGAGTCCTGATCAGGCCGGCGAGGACATAAGCCCTTCCCCTGATCTGGCACCAGACTCCCTTACTGCGGCAGACTTCCGGGCCCAGCAACTCTTGATGGCGAACCTATTAACAATGGTCAACGCAAGCATGACCAAGGACCAAGGGTCTGTTAAGCCTGATCAGGGCGGGACAGATTACCTGCGTCGGTCAACCATCAAGATGCCACCGCCGGACACCAAAGGGGCCCCCACCTTTGATGGCTGTAACATCACCGATTTCCTTGACAAGTATGAAGCCTTGACTGGGCTTGCTGGTTACTCTGACAAAGAGAAGACAAAAGCGTTGCCATGGTACTTACCTGATGAACACCGAGCAACGGTGAAGATCAAGGCTGAAAAGGAGACTTGGCAAGAACTAAGCAAGTTCCTTCTTGACACTTACGGACAACTCGACGAAGAAGTCATCCTTCAACCGAACCGCCGCATCAAGGACCTTATGAAGGGAGACTTGATCAGGGACGATAACCTGACAGAAACTGCAACTTTGTTTCAGAAGGTTGAGAGCGTAAGAGAAAAGGCAAAGGCTAAAGGGAAGCCTGTGATGGGCGCCCAAGAGCTGATTGAGCTTTTTGCTATGCGATTTTCCGAAAACACGATTATGGCAGTGTCCTTGCAGATGGGACTTTCCCCTGCTGATCTGTTTGAGAGAGGGAACTTCAGCGCCTTCAAGAGGGCAATGCTCGCATGGGTGGGACAGAAGTCAAGATACAAGGGTCATTACGGAGATTCTGACACTTCTGCCTCCTCCTCATCAGCTACGGTTCCCTATTCCTCAAAGCGGCCTTCCAGCCCTGATCAGGTCAAAGGTACACTCCCTAAGAAGTCTGCTTTCAAAGACATCAAAGTTACGACTGATCCTGCTATGGACGAACTTTCGAAAACAGTAGCAGCCCTTACACTCGCTGTAAAAGCCAGTCTTGAAGCCCAGACTATCTCTAACAGTCAACCCATGGTTGCACGTAGTTATAACGTCTCTGCATCCGGTCCTCCACGGCTATATACACCACCAGCTCGACAACCGTCCTCCTTCAGCAAGCCAGGTTTTGTTCCAGGCCATCCTGATCAGTGTTGGTATGATGCATGCGACCAAAGAAGGTATTGGATGTGCCCGCAACTCAAAAAGGACAAAGAGGCCAACCTGATCATGTTGGACCACGACGTCTACAAGTATGGGGTACTTCGAGGATCGAACGTTGAGGTAAACGAAGTTCCTGATGTTGTTATCTGGGAAGCCCGCAAAAACTACCAGCCTGACCGGGTTACTATCCTCACCCATGTGGCGAACAACACCTTGTTCCCAGAAGCCGCAAAAGCAGCAAAACGTATGATTGACCAGGGTGTTGGACGTCCCTTTCAACCTGAGATACAGTGCTACCCACCGCTGTACACCCAAGACGCCCGGGTGAATCTTGTCAAATGCGTCTCAGTATCCCCTAAGACACACGCCGAAGTCTTCCTAACTCAAGGAGCAAAAGTGAACGCGGTTACCAGGTCATTGGACACAATGCCGCGACCTATTCTGCGCCGCCCTGATCAGGCAAGGCCCCATTCAGTACGCCAAGGCTTTGTTTCGAAAAACATGCATCGAAGAGGGAGCACTTCCAGCACTGGCTCCCAGGCTGAGGAAATGAACATAGATGCCCGTGCCCAGACTCCTCCGCCGACACAACCTACCGGTCCAGTGCACCCTGATCAGGCCTATCAGACTCCTGAAAGTTCAAGGTCCCCTTCTGTTCAAACTGTACCAGCGGGTGAACACGCCAGCTTCGCATATGGCCCAGGATATGCTCAAGGAGCTGCCGAGGAGAGTTCTATCCCAGATCAGCTAGAGATAATGGACCGAGCTGCATCTGCTCAAGCCATTGCCAAGAAATTTGGAGGGAATATTACTATTCCCTTCGAAGTTGCGCTTCGAGTCTGGCCTCAGCTCAACCAGGATGCGATGGTAACGATACGCCAGATGCTAGACAGCAATGGGTATTCGGACATCTACCTAGAGGCTCCCTCTGACCTGATCAGGGAGGTGAAACCATACGAAAGATCAGGAGCCCGCGAGGCAATCGACAGATATAACAGAGACGTCCCGAACCTTATGAGCGGAACTGCCAAGGTCAGACTTATCAAGACGCTTGACTTGACCACCATTGAGTCTATTGTTCCGCACTTTATGATGCCTCACTTTGTGATCAACGTCCGAGTCGGTGGTCTTCGCCCTGATCAGAACGACTTGATCAAGGGTGTCATTGACAATGGTTCACAAATCAACGTTATTTCAAGATCGTACGCAGACAAGCACGCTATCAAGCTTACAACTACGCCGCTTGGGATGAACGCTTTTGATCCCAATTCAGAGCGTGTATCCTTTGACGGAGCAGCTATCGTGCCTGTCTGGGTTGAAGGCCACTGTTTCTTAACCAGCATGTTCGTTGCTGACGATAGAAGGATGAACGAACCACTTCTTCTGGGATCGCCTTTTGGGTTCCATACGCAGATCAACTACGTGTATGGCCCCGACATGATCACGCTGATACTGACAACAGGGCAAACTCGTCTCCATGTCCCGGCCGCATTTCTGAAGTTTGGCAATCCTGGGAAGTTCCTAGATTATCTGCCAGACTGGGACAACTATGTGAGGGCTCTCAAGGACCATCTCCCTGATCAGACCAAGCTGCATCAAGACCAGGAAAACTAGACTCCAGTAACGGTACCAGGACCGTTGCTGGAAAGCTCAAAATTCCTGGACATGAGCTACAAGAGGACGACGAAGAAGTGATCCGGTTATCTGAAAAAGAATCGGATTATCTGGTGAAAATAGCACTGACTACACTCCTTGCCCCAGCTGTGGAGGACGTCTGTAAGACTGCAGCAAAGGTTAGAAGGCACGACAACAAGGGATGTTCTTGCTGCGTTGGAAAGCCCAACCCGCCCCACATCGACACCGATCGTCTTGATCAGGCCTGCCGTCCCAAGGTTTACCTTAACCAGTTGTCAGCGACTATTGGGAAGGTTAAAGCAGAGAGAATCAGGAAGCGGATAGTCAAGCACTTCGACATGATCAACAAAAAGGGAACGCCTTTACCCCCAGAGCAACCGCACAACCGCGAGGTGGATCCGACAAAACATCATCCCCAGCCTGATCAGGCCAAGCGGAATGCAAAGGTATTCACCATGTATAAGGGAAAAGACAAGAAGATACATCCGGTTGACGACCAACCGTCTGACGGATCAACCCCTGACGGCGATCCCCTCTGGAAAGTCAAGAACCTGGCTGAAGCCGAAAAGACAATGCAACCCGATGAGGGACCGTTCCGAGGCCTGATCAGGCCTAAGTATTCAAGTATTGAGCCGTATTCACGCCTCAAGCCAGACAGATTGGCGGCCATCATGGATACACTGGGTCATCTCCTACCCCGCGAGAAGGACCTATTCCTCCAAGTCCTTCTGAACCGCGAAAATGCTCTCGCTTGGGACTTCTCCGAAAACGGCGCGCTTGACCCGAAAGTTGCCCCCCACAGGTGATCAGGACTGTGCCTCACAAAGCCTGGCGAGAAAAGGGGATTCCAATACCCAAAGCGCTTGAATCGCAAGCTATGGACATTATCCGGGTACGAATCGATAAGGGTATCCTAGAAGAAGGTCATGGGGCTATACGAAACCCTTGGTTTCTTGTGAAGAAGAAGGATGGTTCCCTACGCCTGATCAATTCAGCTACTCGGATGAATGGGGTCACGATTCGCGATGCCTTTGCTCCTCCAGGAGCAGAGAATTTCTCAGAAGACTTCGGCATGTGCCAGATTCTCTCACTCTTGGACTTCTTCTCTGGATACGACCAAGTCCCTCTAGCTGAGGAAAGCAGGGATTTAACAACGTTTGCTACTCCCCTTGGACTTCTACGCATGTGCACCTTACCGCAAGGTGGTACCAATTCTGTGGCACAGTTCATGAGAGTTATCACCCGGATACTCTATGACCTTATACCACATTGTTGCCGGGCTTTTCTTGATGATATCGTCATCAAAGGGCCTACAACCACGTACAACGATGAGGAGCTCCCTGATCAGGCCGGCATTCGACGCTACATCTACGAACATATTCGCTACGTCGACATGGTGCTCTTCAATGTCGAGTTGGCAGGCTGCACAATAGCTGGCAAGAAATCACAATGGCTTCAGAGAACGGCTATTATCGTCGGCTATGTCTGCGGTTCTGGAGGTCGCCGCCCTGATCAGGCGAACGTCATCAAGATCAAGGAATGGGAAGAATGCAAAGACATCAGTGAAGTCAGGTCATTTATAGGGATGACTGGGTTCTACAGATCATGGGTCGACAGATACTCGGAGATCACTTTGCCTTTCCAGAAACTCCTCAAAAAGAACGCCACGTTTACCTGGGGGCCTGATCAGGTCAACGCTATGGATACCCTCAAGTCCAAACTAACAACTTCTCCTGTAATCATTTCATTATCCTATGGCCCAGAAGCTGGGTTAGTGGTCATCAGCACAGATGCGAGCCTGCAAGGTTGGGGCGCAGTACTAAGTCAGATGATCGGTACCCAGAGGGCTGTGGCAAGGTATGAAAGTGGTATCTGGAGAGGCGCTGAGTTAAAATACGACTCTGGGAAACTGGAATTGAGAGCGGTTTTGATGACATTGAAGAAACTCCGAAACTACGTCTACGGTATCAGATTTTTGTTGGAAACTGATGCACAGGTCCTAGTTGCTCAGCTCAACGGAGGGTCTCACGATCTTCCTGGCGCCCTAATCACTAGGTGGATTGCTTGGATACGTCTTTTCGACTTTGACGTCAAGCATATACCGGGGACGAAGAATGTGGTAGCGGATGCGCTATCACGAAAAGCACCAGGGCTGTCCGATATCGAGGAATACGAGAGCCCTGATCAGGTTGAAGATTTCATCGACGCCAACCTCTACTTTGTTCGACTGCACGAATCATTCGGAGGATCCAAATCCGGCATTTCAAAGACCTCTCACCTGCATCAACTCCCTGAAGCATGGCTCCGCCCTGATCAGTACTGGACTGACCGAACGAGACAAATCATCTTCCATCTAAAGACACTATTACGCCCAGATGGAATATCACAGCATACTTTCAGGAAGTTCAAAATAGAGGCCTGGTGTTATCTTGCTCGAGATGGCTATTTATACCGCCGACCAACAAAGAGATGCCCGATCCCTAGACGCCTTATTGACGACCCAAAGATTCAGGAGAACCTGATCAGGAACGCACACGTCGAATCAGGACACCGGGGACGCGATGCAACATTCCATCGGCTTTCTGTATCCTATATCTGGAAAGATATGTACCGGAGGGTGCAGGCCCAGCTCGCGTCATGCCCATCCTGTCAGAAGGCTCGATCAACCCGGATGGACGACTGGCACATCGGTACAGTCCCAGGGGAATTACCGTTTACGAAGATATCTATTGATGTCCAGTGGATTGGTTCCTGGGCACTGATCGAGGGACGTTGTGATATGACGGGTTGGCCCGAAGCAAGGAGGGTAAGGACTGTCACCTCTGATCAGGTCGCCGACTTCATCTGGGAAGACTTTTTCTGCCGCCACGGTGTCTGTGGAGAGATGATTGTCGACGGCGGACCAGAAAACAAAGGGACTGTGGACCGCCTGAATGAAAAGTATGGTATCAGAAAAAGGGTTATATCAGCGTATAACTCAAAGGCGAACGGGGTCAATGAACAAGGCCATAAACCCATTGCGCACACCATCTTGACCTGGTCAGACGGAGGAAAAAGAGATTGGGGGAAAATTGTGCCTACTACGCTGTTTGCAGACCGAACGACAGTCCGCGCACCAACGGGCTACACACCTTTCTTCCTAACTACAGGATACGAAGCGATCACACCCATCGAAGAATCTACCTTGACTTGGAGAGTATTAGACTGGGGACGAGTTCGTGACCCTGATCAGGAACTCGCTGCCAGGATACGCTCCTTTGAACAACTTGAAATCGATAGGGAGACTGCAGCCAAGAATGTGGCTCTTGCGAGACAGAAATCTGCGGATTACTATAACGCACGCCATCAACACACAATGCGGTCAGAGAAGCTTCAGCCTGGCGATTTAGTTCTTGTCTTCGACGAGAAACGCGCAATCGACAAATCGAAAGCTAGGAAACTTACATACCGTTGGCAAGGCCCTTTACGAGTCCACTCTGTGTCTGAGAACTCGGCATCGTACCGCCTAGAGACGCTTGCTGGTGACCTTATCACGAGGGCCACATACGCTGGGAAACGTCTCAAGAGATATATCGAGAACGACGCCGGTTTCTGGGAATCGGAGGATCCTGCGTGGGCCAAAGCCAAGCTCAAAGACGAAATAACCCCCTTCTTCCCAGCCCAGGACCACCAAGACGAACTTTGGGAAGTAGACATGGCTCCTAGCCCTGATCAGGACGAAGACATCATGCAGACACGATCGAGGCTTCAACAGCTACGCCTCGAAAAAGAAAACGACACGCTCCGCAGAGAACTAGAGCATTGGAAGTCATCGTCCAGACTTGCGATTGACATCCAACCCAAGGACTCGGCAAAGGACGCGCAGTATACTGACATGACACAGCAAGCCTGATCAGGCCTGCTGTCATATCCTTTCATTTTCCTTTATTAATGTCTACATCGCACTGTCATTTCCATAACATTTCGCACGCATTTCCTTTCACGAAAAGTTCATTGATTCGGAACCCTTATTGCATTCATCAATAAACTTGGGGACGAGGTTATCTGGGAAAGGAAACGCCTGATCAGACCTAGAAACATCCCAGAATCACCCCAAATCCTAAGCCCAAACCACCAAGTCATCAGACAACCCTATATCCCTAGTCCGAATCCTCATCATCACCCTCCGTCTTCCAGTCAATACTATCCTGCACCCAGATAGAGCCATCCAAGATACCAGGCGACTTTCTCTCCTTCTTAGAAAGCCCCTTATACTGATCCTTGATAAGTTTCATAAGGTCAGACCGAAAGAACTGCGTGGAATCGATAGAAGAGATATTGTTAGGAATGCTTGAGGGGACGCCGCCGCCGCTGGCTCTTCGCTCTTTGGTGCCCTTTACCCGACCCATGTATCCAAACTCCTGGTAAAAGTCCTTGTTTCGATAGCAGCATTGGACTTGAGTCTCGTGGTAAAGGCAATTGGAGCATGCATTGCCGAATTCGTTAGGAAGGGAGACGCATTCCCAGAAGGGGACGAAACAGGCGACCTGATCAGGCCCAGCCCGGACAGCCTGCCAACCCTTTTCGCAGCATTCGCAAGGGACAGCATTGCGACCACCAAGGCCATGGACAGCCAAGGCGGCGCCAGCCTGCATGCGACTAGCAAGCTTCCAAGCCAGGGATCCAAAAGCACCCTGATAACCGGCATAGACGAAAACGCGACGCTTGAACAAGCCAGTCTTGGTATGATCTTGGAGGACTTGAAGGACATTGCCTCTTGCGATAGCCTGCCAGAAGGCCTGAGCAACTTTCTTGCGAGTCTGACCATTCTGAATTTCATCGGCAAACTGGACTTCGCAGTAGAGACTACCGATCGGAGACTCGAGTTTTCGCCACACTAAGGAAGTTGCGATCTGTCTGATCAGAGCTATGAACCTTCAACAGGGAGTAGGGGACGACTTACTGTGGCATTGACAGGAGTTATGGCCAGGTAATTGTTTCCAGCAGGAGGGTCGCAAGTAAAGAACCACGGGTTCCAGGCAGCTTCAGGCTTGCGCTTGGGAGGCATGGCGATGTCTGATCAGGGCTGTGGTGAGAAAGTTAAGTTGATTTGTTGAGTGGTTTTGAGTTGCAGAAAAGATGAAGCTTAAGAAGCAACGTGAAGTTGTGTGGAGGAAGAGAAGAAGTGATCTGAAGGAAGATTCCTGGCCTCTTTTTTTTTATCCTGCTAACTACGGCCTGCTTCTTCTAATTCACTGATCAGAGGGAAGGAACTAAGAGAAAAGAAGTGATTCACTGTTGTGAACAGGAAGAAGTTATTCACTTTTGTGAACATTGGGCAGATGAACAACTATCTTCTTTACCTTCCTGTATCCACCTTTTTACTCTTTCTCTTCAGCAACTTCGAATTGCTCCTTCCCTCACAACAAGGTCAAGATTCGTCAGAAACAAAGCTATAAAATAAGCCCAAGAAACCCGCCAACAACAACTTTCACTTTTCCTTCTTCCACCACCACCATCAACTTCAGCCACACAATTTCGAGCCAACCAACAATCAACAACACATTATTCCCTTTTTCTTTTTACTTTCTCACCCTGATCAGACCCATCTACACACATCTACAACTCATCATGTCTTCCTTCCAAGCCGTTAACGTTATCTGGAACGCTCCTGCCGGCCCAGATGGAACCAACAACATGTGGGTTTTGGAGCACTGCCAAACTCTCTTCGAGGAATGCCGCATTCAGAATCTCAGCGACAATCTCCCTGATCCGACTAAGCAAACCACGAACGCCATCAAGATGCCGCAGAAATCACAGCACGCGCATCCCGAAGACCTCAAGCCACTCGAAGGGTTCACAGACCCGGCTACTGAAGACCCTATTACTCCGCTGAGACCTCCCAACTGTCCTGGTCCGTCTGATCAGGGCGACGGACCTGCTCCCATGTGGATTCCGAGTAACAACGCGTCTGCCATAAGCATGATGTATAATCGCTGGGGCAAGGGCTTTTCGCAAGATGGTTCTTGGGGGAAGTGGACAAACAACGAGTCAAAAACCTACCTCCCTGGTATCTACAACGCGGTTGGACATTTGGTTAAGCAGTCTTGGATGGCCTCTGACGATGTCCAAAGTCTTGCGGCATTTGCTGCTCGAGATGCCAAGGTCAATTGCTTTGTTGCCGACAGCCCTCCTTGGAGCCGCGACACCCCTACTGTGACGGCCAGACCTGATCAGAAGGACCGGATTCGAAAGGCGGACTGCCTGGCGTTCGTTACCCATCACATCAATCATTTCACTGCCCTCTTCGTTAACCAAGTTACTGGACGATCTTTCTGGTATGACAGTATGTGGAGAGACGGAGATGCAACCCTTCGGTACGCTATTGATATGGACCGTCTCTGCAAGTTCTATCAGAGCGTCAATGCTGCCCCCAACCTGATCAAGGTGATCCGCATGAAAGCAGGCATTGTGATCGGCCCTCAACAGCCTGACGAGTGGACTTGCGGAATGCATGCAGCGGAATTCATCAGATGCTGCATCCGAGACAACGTTACCAACATCGCAAAGAGTCCGACTTGGACGAAGGTTTGGAACGATAGCAGAGGCAACGTCATTGACCACGTTAACCATTTCTGGCGTCAATGGGTTACTGAAGAGTTCAGTAAACCAGGAAACTACGGCAGAAAGGACCTTCGCAATAAGCCGAGGCTTGTACTGGACAGTTATGACAAGAGACTTCGACAAGAAGCATCCAGCAAGCCTGATCAGACTAAGGAGGACACACCGGAATTCTCTAACACCTTTCCTGGGACTTTTAAGCCCATCAAAAAGACGCCTTCTTCAGCACCTCAAGACGACGATCTCACCAGTCTCTTTGGTTCGATGCGCCCCCCCTCAGATACTGGTGCGCCACAGGACCAGCCAGGCTTCTCTACCACGCCAGCCCCAGAAGGTAACGTGGTGAGGCCATCTCCTAAGCCTGATCAGGCTCAGGATGTAGACGACGAAGAGGAGGTTAGCGATGCTGAGTCTGAGGCCACCGCGAAGCCCGCGCTCCCGCGCTGCCCCTTAACCTCAAGCGATTGTCTAATGTGGCTTCTACTGCGTACATGAAGGCTGAAGGACAGCGAAATGCTTATGAGAAAGCCCTGTTCAATACACAGGAGCAGCGCCACAAGCTAAGGGAGCGCAGGGTCAAGTCTATTACCGACTACACCAGGGACGAATATGTTAGTATGTTCGAGAACCCTTATGAGACGGTGGCAGTGCGACAGCGCCCTTGGCAGCTGTTTCTACGACCTACAATTGCACCTGGATGGGAGGGTCATAAGCGGTATGATCAGGGACGGGAGTGGGATGCTAAGTTCGAGGAGGAGCGTCTCGAGGCTGAGAGGGAGGCAGCTCGTAACGAGGCGAGTGGCTCGAGATACTCTTTCCGCCGCCGCTAGGAGGACATCACAGGTCTGATCAGGGAGGATACAATAAGGAGGATTGGTTTTTGCTTTTACATGTCGTCTGCCCCTATGCTTTTACACTTTTCTCCTTTTAATATGTTGCGCGAAGAAGAAAACTGGGGGACGATTGGAAAGGGGCAGGGTTTCGCGTTTTCATTTTTCCTTTTATCAGCCTGCAGACACAATCACAGGCCTGATCAGATGTGACTAAGCAGGACCCTTCCAAGTACAAAAGGGGGCTCTAGTCAGATACTATCACAGAGATCGGGATCTCATCACGAAGCAGACAGAGAAGCTTGACATCTTTAGACAGGCACTTAGACAGACACGGACGAATTCATCACTTTGATATCTAAACAAGACGTGTAATAAGTGACTGTTGCTTTGTTTCCTTAGGCCTGACTAGACCTCTAAGGTCTAGGAGGGTATCCTCCTCCTCCAGAGATCACGACACACACATGCGTACCACTTAGCAACAAGGGCAAATCCGAACAGACTGCAAGACGTGAAGGATACACTTTTCTGGTTTGCTCATGGCCCTGATCAGGCCAAGGAGGACCTGAAAAGAGTAGTATCTCACGGTCTAGGCGTTGGGGTAGTCACTTGGGGTAATCGGTCACTCCAGGTGCACTCGTGACGATACTGGGACCTTGGTGTTTGGTGTGGTTTGTGTGTCAACTGCCCACTTGCTGGCTTCCTTTATCCCACGCAGTTTCAAAACCCTTAGCTAAGAAGACTACTAAAAAAACGCCTAAGAAGATTATAGTTACCCCTTTAAAGAAAAGATACTAGAAGGCTAATAGTAAGTATTTACTTAATTACTATAAGTAATTACTATAATATTAATTTACTTTTAGCTATTATTCTTTATGAAATCTGTAAGTATTAGAAGTTAACTAATTTTCTAATAGTAAAGGTACCCTTTTAACGTTTTTATAAAGAGATTATATATAATATTTCTTAATAAGATAACCTTTGCTTTTAGAAAGCAGTTATTCTTATACTCTAGGAGGCTACTAAGACTTATCTTATAGCTATATTTAAAGGTATATAATTACTATAATTAATTACTATAATAACTAACTTATATTTTTTTAGCTATTTAGTTAACTACTATTTATACTAAGAAAGTTATTATTATAAAGAAAAATATAGACTATGTTAAGTCTATTCTTCTTACTATAAAGCTAATAAGCAAAGACTAATACTATTATTAACCTTTTTTAAAGTCCTTTTAGTCTCTTAGATAAAAGCTATTTAGTTCTAGTTCTGGTTTAAATAAAGGAAAAAAAAAAACTAGCCTAATTACTATATAAAAGCTTATACTTAAGTAGTATTATAAAAGGCTTTAGGAAGAGAACTATAGTTTAATAAGGCTTTAGAAAGAAAACTGTAGTTTAATAGTTAAGGGAAATACTATAGAAGGAAATAAGAATACTACTTAAGAGACATTTCTATAAATAAACTAGTACTAAGAATTACTATAAAAGATTACTACAAATAAAAAGATCCTATTACTAATACCTAACTTTCTACTTATAAACCTCTATATAATATACCTTTTTTAACTTATTACTTAGTAATAAATTTTAATATTTTACTTTTAAAACTACTAGTTTTTTCTTCCTTGTTATTAATTAGTTTAAAACAACTAAATAAACGTTATAATTAAGATCTTTTTTAAACCTTATAAGGTCTTCTATTGCTTTATTAACCTTAGCTTTTTCTTATAATAATTACCTTTTTTCTTTTTTCTTTTCTTATAGCTTTAACTTTAATATCTTCTTTTTATTACTAAAGTATTTATTCCTAAGCTTTTATATTAATTTATTAATATAAATATTAGCTTTAGTAGTAGTAAATCTCTTTTTTAGTAACTTACTATTACTAATAAAGATATACTATTACTAAAATTATTTATTAAATTACTGGTTTTATAAAAATATAAGAGTACTAAGAAATAATATAGATAACTATAATAGTATATAAAAAGATTAACTTTCTTATATATCCTCTAAGTTATTGTTATTGTTTTTATTATCTTCTTTATTCTTATTTGCCTTAAAGTTAATCTTTTAGCTATATATAACCTTATTAACTAATAATATAGTACTATTCTTCCTAGTGTTTATACCTTATATCTCTTTATATAGATCTAATAATCTTAACTCTTTTTTAAAAACCTACTTATACTTTAAGTAAGTAATTAAAAAGTTCTCTTTTACCTTATTACTATAAGAGACCTTTTTATTATCTTTATTAAATATATTACTTGACTTATAAGTAATAAATGTCTAAATAAAAAACCTCTTTTTTTTACTATTATACTTATTTTTTATTTATTTACTAGTTATAAGATTAGTAAACTAGCCCTTAATATTAATTTATATTATAAGATCTTTAAAAACTAGCTTTTTTGTAATAGTTTTATTAGTATTAAGGTTTTTGTTGAATGGATTCTCTCTTCCTGAGAGAACCCGTTTGTACGATCGTACTCGGGTTAAAGTTAGGGTGAACCAAAGATGTATTTTCCGTGATTATCTTCCTAACTACAAGACTTGGCTTTCGTACACAAGATATATGATCTCGTACGTCCCTGAGTCAGTTCGGCATGAATATACTTTTGATCCCCTCAATGGATAACCGAGGGCCGAATATCCAGTCTGTGCCCTCTGCCATGATGTGTGTCCCTGAGTCGTGCGTGTCGTACAACCAGCTGGTGCTGTTATTCCAACACTCACAACTTTTCTTTTGTGACTGCACGACTCCCTGCGGTGTCCAATCAGGTTGCGCTGATTGTGACATCAATAACCTCATCGTACAACCCTGTGGGTTAGGCCACTTGCGTTGTACGATAAATCACCAATATCAAAACTCCAGGCAACTGTCCATTTCCTTCTTGCCTGGTTGAGCAGGCAAGTCACGTGTTGGTGAAGTTCCTTCCTTCCTCGTTGACTTCACTTCTGCTCCTGCTGTTGACGTACCTTCCTTCCTTCGTACGGCAACCTTAGCTATTTAAACCCCTTCTCACTTGTTTTTTTCTTTTCCTCTTTTTCTTTTCTTCTTCACCCTTCGCACGCGTCGTTTTCCCATACAATCGATCAACGACGATCTTTCCCCTTCTTCCTCAATCAACTCCAACAACAACTACTTGTACGTAGGATTTCCTCTCATACGTTTCCTCTTACTGATTCATCAATAGCACCTCGCACGATCAATCCATCATGTCTCTCGCTGCCCCCGGTGGTTCGATCTTCGGCAACATCGGTATGCATACCGATGCGTCCGGTGGTCGTTGGCTTCGTCTTCCGACTGGCAACGCCAACAATCGCGCTCTTCTGTTGGCTCTGGCCATCAACGTACGTTGCTTTTGTCCTTACCTTGTCTTCGTACGTTAACCTTGACTGCAGGATGAGGAGCGTCTCATCATCAACATGCCGTCGCGCGATATCGAGATCCGCGTCACTAGCAACACTTCTGTCCAGCAGTTTGTTGCCAGCATCATCCGCCGCCAGGGCTACTTCCTTGCGGTCTTGGTTCAGTCTCGTGGTCGTGCGGCCATTGCCTGTGGCAATAAATGCGCGACTACTGACTCCCCGCGCTTCCGCCAGTGCACCCGCATTCCCACCTTTCAGGGTGGCGCCTGCGCCGAGTGCGTCTAGCAGTCGCACGGCGCTCGCTGCACCCACCGCGGTCGAGATGTTGATTCGTCCGACAACCCGGGCGATGATGATGACGATGATGACAACGGCGGCCCCAGCAACTACAAGGCTCCCAACGTCACTAATGCTCGTGAGCCTCGTACGCCTGGCAGCAAGCTTGGCAAGAACATCGGCAAGGGCGGTCGCTTCCTTGGCACTTCTGCCAGCCCCATGGTTATCGACAAGGAGTAGTCGCACAACTTCTCTTCCCTGAAATCTCGTACGACAATCAGATGGATCGCACGATATGGTAATTCGGGAAGGTTGTGGATATGGTGGAGGTACGATCCGACATTGATATCGGAATTGGTAGTGGTCAGGTATATCAGATACCTTCTTGAGGTTACACTTCGTTTTCAGATAGTTGGTAACGTACGGCGGTGAGGTCGTACGAATTAATTGTCAAGTGTTTTCTCCTAATCTTTCAACGTACGCCTCGATTCGAATCCTCAATGTGTTTGTTGTAATCAATTGTCCAAGTGCTGAGTTTGGCGATTTCTTGGTGAAGGCGTCGGCAGGGTTATCTTTCCCATCAATCCATCTCACTTCTGAGATCTCTTTCTTTTCGTACGACTCACGTAGACTCATAATATCAATCATAAGCCTCTTTTCATCTGTTGTGCCTAGTCGTACGAGGCACTCGTACAGAGATCGTGAGTCTGAACAGATGATAACTGGAATCCTTGGGAGTTGTAATGTACGAAGGATCTTGGTAAGTGTCGTACTAAGGGATATCCCACTATCAAATCCTGTGGTCATCCCGTACAACTCGCTTGCAAGTACGCTTCGTGTGACTCTCTTGCACTTTGTTGAACTCCAGTGTATAATGTTTCCTTTGATCTGGAAGTCTGTTGTCGTGCGAGCTGTTTCCTCAGCTAGTACGATAACAAATCCAAGTTGTGACGATAGATCTGAGTTGTTTGCAAATGATCCATCCGTAAAGATGTACATCTTCGCACGATGGAGATCAAGAGGGATATATGTAAGACCTCGTGTAGGGTTATCGATTTGCCACTGAAGTCGTACATTCAAAGCTTCAATATCCTTCTTATCAGGCTCCTTAGTTTGGGCTGCAGTTGACAGGTCGTACGATGCCTCTGGTTGACAGATAGATGCGAGGTATGCTCCTCTTGCCCTTTGGGAAACATACTGCTGATGTGCATCGTGCGCATCAGGATCAACGAGTTTCAGGTGCTTTGCCTGGCCTTTTTGAGTAAAGGTAATGTGGTCATTGTGCGATTGAATCTTTCCCCCATTAAAGTCAATTTCACTGTTGGGCGATAAGGTGGTCTTTGGTTTCGCACGAAGTCCTTTCCTTCTCAGCTCTTCTTCTTCTCTCTGGGAGAAGGCAAGTGTAGCAAAGCTAAGTGTATCGTCTGTCTGCATAGCTGTAATCCCGAAGGTATCCGGTCCTTCTGTTGTATACAGCAAGCATGGATCGTACGTTGACTCTGTCATCTTCAGATCTTTCTTGTGATGCTCAGAATAGGTTTTGTACCAGTATAGGCCTGACTCTGCTAGGCCGTATAGTGGTTTCAAGATATGGAGAAGTGTGTTCTTAGGGTATTTGTCTTCTAACTCCTTGGGTAGTCGTGCGATAATTGTCCTGGTTAGACGATCGTCCGACTGTGTATATGCCTGAGTTATGTCTCTGAGTTCCCCTTTGCATTTGTAGTCTCGCACAAGGGTAGGTCCAATCGCAAGTATGAGCCTTTGGCTCATCCGTTGGATAGTAGGTGCCTGGGTTAAGAGTTCTTCTTTCTCCCAGTCCCCATACCCTTGTACGACGAGTCTTGACTTCTCGTACGGCTTAGATGACAAGTTCTTGATCTCTCGTACCATCCGTGTCTTGTAGATACGGAGGTGGTCATGCTCTTTTGGATTGTACGGTACAAAGGTGAAGACTCCCTGGTTAATAAGGTTGTCTATCTCTGTTTGGTCTGACTCTTCGTACGGAGCACCTGGTGTTGTAATCACATTGTCAAGCCGTAACTTTTCTGCTAACTCCTTGTGGTCTTTTTCTTTCTGAGATAGAAATGCTTGATTGGTACGTGGTGATTGTCGTACAGCCCTTCTCTGGCCTTTCTTTGGTCTTCCTCTCTTGTTTGGCTGTTTCTGAGGAATAGGTCGTGCGATATCTGAATCTGACTGTGCTGTGTCTTGATGGTATGGTTTGACATGTGTCGCACGAAACTGTGTAGGACCATTGACCATCTTGACTGTCACTGTATGGCCTTCTATAGCCTGGACTTCGTACGGTCCAGTCCATCCCTTGTTTTCTCTCCATACTAGAACCTCACTCTGGATCGGTAGTGATAGTATGCTCTGGAGGTTAGGGCCATTTCTGGTGTTGATCGCACGATTGATCTCTACTTCTGCACGAATGCTCTGAAGCATTTTCATTGCCTTCTGGATTGCTTCTGCCCTTTGGGTGATTTCGGGCGATGGAGGTGAGTCCTTGTTAATCCTTGGATATGTCCCAAAGACAAGTAGTGTAGGTACGATGCCGTGCGGACCAGCTGTGTCGTTCAATGCCTTCACAGCCATCTGGAGGATGGTTTCCTCGTCCGTGTTGTGCCCAAGCTCAGCATACAAGATATCGTACGCACGCCTCAGAGGAGCGTGAGCTCTTTCTATCTTGCCTACTGCCCAGTGGGCTTCTACTGGCATTTCTTCGCACGATATGCCCATGATGTCGGCATAGTTCCTGAATTCTGCTGATGCGAAGTTTGTACCTGGGTCATGTACGATATGGTCTGGTGGACCAACGTACGTGCTGATCCAGCACTTGCAAAGTGCATTCCACGTATCTCGTGCAGATAAGGACTTCAGGAAGGTGGCTCCTTGGAAGCTTGTCTCTGTGTCGATAACGTGTAAGGCGTTCTTGTCTCTTAGTCGTACGACATCCACAACTATCTCATAGTTGAAGTAGCTTTCGTCTTTAAGTGTGAACTTAAACCTCTTTGGTGCTGAGTCGTGCGATTGACAATGATGACAAAACTTCTGGACCTTTTCTAGAATGTTGATGTCAATGTTGTGATGCCCAGCCTTCTTCAGGAGGTGGTAAAGACGGTCCGTACGAGGATGTCCAAATCGTCTGTGAAGCCTTCGGAGTTGTCCTTCTGTGAAGAACATGCTGGCCTCTGTGCGACTAAGGTTGAAGAATGGGTGACCCCATTTCCGTACGACTGGGATAGGTTTTCCATCCTGCCGTACAATCACGTTGTCGACGTTATTGAAATATGCACCTAACCTGTCTGCATCGTACAATGAAAACAGGAACGGAGTAGGAGCATCAAGGATGTGATACGTAACCTTTCCAAGCTGATTCTCCATTTCCATAGTGCCAACCGATGTGATTGAGTCACTTGCCCCGAATCGTACGTTTGCTGATCCTGGTCCCCAGGATATTGCCGTACGAGGGTTCTCCCGTAGGTATGCAAGGACTTGAGGTTTCCCTACAGTAGAGAACTTCGCTGCTCCTGTATCCCATAGTTCCCCTTGGTACGATGAGATATAAGGATCGTGCAACAAGAATTGACAGGCCTCTGACGTCTTTGGTAATGAAAAGATATCCTCCCCTGTCGTGCGATGGAAGAATGAAGAAGACATTAGGAAAGCTGATGTCTCTTCATCTCCTGTAAATTCTCCCTCCTCATCGCACGATTCGTCCACTGGGTTTTCTCCTTCAAAGTCAAGAAGGTACGAGGCAAAATCTCTCTGTGGTTCTTGTTCAAGTATACCGCATGCCTGAAGGTATTGGTCTTTCGCGCGATTACGTTCTTCGTCCGAATGATTCGTAGACCAACAACCCTCCTTCTTGCACACAAAACATCTTTTCTTAGATATTGCACGATTAAACCTAGGTCGTGATGAAGGTTGACCTTTCCAAGGTTGTCGAGAAGATCCTCTGTTGTCTGACGGTCTATTGTACGATGGTCGTGGGTAACTCTTGTTGTTAGAGTACCTTCTATCCACGAAGTTGATGTCGTGCGACATAGACTTCCTGTCTAAAGCGACTTGTAGTGATGCTCTTAGACTAGAAAAGAATTGCTCGCACGTGTGATGTGCTTTAAGATTGCTTAGAGCAGTTTCTAGCTCTGGTACACCTCTGCACGCTTGGGTGACTTGCGTACGAAGCATAATCTCCCCCTGAAAACCTGGGCCAAGTGCCCGTTGTACGAGGGGTATCTTGTCTAAGAGTATCTCTAATACGTCCATCAGATTCTTGTCTGGATTGTCTTGTCTGACTCGTGCGAAGGATAGACTTGTCCAATCTGTCCAATAGAGAGTGTGGTTGATGTTAGTGTTAAAATGCATTTCTAACATGTTGTACATCTCGTCCCATCTCCTTGTTGGTCCAATGTGATGGAGATAAAACTCTTCCGCACGATCAGCCAAGATATCAGGAAATACTGCATGGTATTGGTCTTCAGTGATCCTGAGGCGTCGACAAAAACTGATAAAGACCTTTGCCTTGTCGTACAGGATATCGTACGGCTTGCCCGTATAATTCCTGTCCTTTCTCCATCCCTTTTGGAAGATTGAAATTGTAGTTGGCTCGCACAATCCATTCTGGACTATTCGTCTTGGTGGTAGGTCATAGATGCTGTCTCCTTGATGTAAAGGTGTTGTACGACCCTGGATTTGTGGAAAACTCTCAACCTCCTGTGTGAATCTTGTTCCAGGAGGTATGTTTCCTGAAGCTGATTGTGACTGCTCTCGTACGATTGATGTTTGAGTTGTCTGTGTATCGTACGGGGGTTCGATTGGCTCTGTTGTTGGTTCAGCTGTGTTTTGGGGTAAAGTTGATTCAGGGTTTCGAACAGGTGTTTGAGTTGTTGTAATCGTACGACTTGGTGTAAGTGCTGTACGAGTAGAAAGCTGTTCTTCTTGCTCATCAAACTTCCTCCCAATCTCCTTGATGAATTCAACCAACTGTTGATTCACATTTCTTATTGGCGGTAATCGGAATCCCTTTAGCTCAATAAGTCGTATGAACTCTGCCCTGAACGCACGATAGACCTTTTCCCATTGGAAGGTAGACCATTCGTTGAAATCTTCGTACAGTGATATTGTCAGGTTTTCCTTTGATTGCCTAAGATGAAGCATTTCCATGTTGATGTACGCAATGTACGTAGTCATCTCTTCTTCGGACGGTGCCTGTGTAATATCGACTGGATTTCCCCAGCGTCTAGGATTCACAGTCTTCTTCCACGTGTGCAGTGGGACTTCGCTCCTTGCACTTATTTCTTCGTACGTTGGCAGGTATCCATCAATGTTGTCATATTGGCTTTGACGATTGTCTTCTGGATCCTCTTGGGAAGCCATGTTGTGTTCGGTAGTCGTTTCGTATCGTACGACGTCAAAATTGGTTTGTTTGGTGCCGTGGCGCACACTTTGTACTCTACGTACAGTACAATAAAGATTCTCGTCCGGTTCAGCTTAGCAGGCGACAACGGGAATCTGTCTTGTACGATAGTAAAGCAAAAGTCGTCTTTATCCTATCTACCCGGTTCAGCTTAGCAGGCGACAATAGGTAGGATTAAGGCTTCTTAGCACAAGAGACTTTCTAGCGTGACCCCTTAGGTATCCCTGAGGATTTCTCGCCTCGCACGAAGTGCAAGACTACCCGGTAGCCCGGCCGTAAAGCCTAAGTCTTGTCTCTTCACTCTTGCTAATCTGTGATTGCACAAAGCAATCGCACGGATTGCCAAGCAACCACTGATCAGTGTTGAATGGATTCTCTCTTCCTGAGAGAACCCGTTTGTACGATCGTACTCGGGTTAAAGTTAGGGTGAACCAAAGATGTATTTTCCGTGATTATCTTCCTAACTACAAGACTTGGCTTTCGTACACAAGATATATGATCTCGTACGTCCCTGAGTCAGTTCGGCATGAATATACTTTTGATCCCCTCAATGGATAACCGAGGGCCGAATATCCAGTCTGTGCCCTCTGCCATGATGTGTGTCCCTGAGTCGTGCGTGTCGTACAACCAGCTGGTGCTGTTATTCCAACAGTTTTTATTATAATATAAATTAAAAAGCTTCTTTATAAAGTAATAAGTAAGCTTTAAAGTCTAAATAATATAAGAGTATATTAGTATTTATTAACTAGATAAATCTTTAGGAAAAGGTAATATATTACTTAAAGATTTATTATTAACTTTATTATATTCTTTATTATTATTTTTATTATAAACTTTAATAATATCTTAAGTAACCTTTTTATTAAGTTATTACTTTTTTATTAGCTTTTTTTTTAACTAATATAATAGGTTCTTTTATTTATTAGTAATAGAGGCTAAGGTAATTAGTTGAATAATAATAAAGCCTTTTATATTAATAAAAAGCCCTTTTTTGCTTTACTAGTTATTTATTATAGAAGTATAAGTAATTATAGTAATTATTTATAGTAATTTAATAAGAAATAATAATATAGATAGAAGTAAAGGGAAATAAAGCTTATTTAGCCTAGAGAAAGGGGAAAGTAGTGAAAATAATAACCTCCATAGGATAATAGCAATATATTACCTAATTTAAGCCTTAATAATACAGGAAACTCTACTTAATTTCAACCTGAGGTATTTTTTTACTATGGTATGCTGTTACTGCACTTATAACGCAGTCATCGATCAGGCTCTTAATGTTGCAATCGAGTTTAGACAACCACCTTAAAATTTGAGTGGTTTATTGATGTCGATCTCATCGCCAGTCTTGAATCGCAAAAGTCTTGGCACGCACAATATACTTCAGCGCTACACAGTATGCGCCACTGATGTTCATCGAAAAGACTGGGAAATTAATGAGTTAAAAACTCCCAAGATGGATTGTTATTCAACATGCCGCTGCCCGCCGCAACAGATCGCTGTTCAGAGGCCTTCTTGGTCTATCGGGCATCACTCGAGTGTCCGAATCTTCCGTGATAAGCCGCATCGCACACGATTCGGAAGATACGCCGACACTGGATGATGGTTTGTCGGCGGTAGACAGGTAATTAGGGGAGCTAAGGCGCCGACCGTCTTGGCACAATAGATCCGATAACGAAAACCTGCAACAGACTGCACGTGCCATCCCTGGCAAATCACTATCATAGCAGTCGCACGGAAAATAGCCCAGCAAGTGGCGAGATAGGTTGGAAGTATAGAATAGAGAGTGAGAAGAGTGTTAGTCAATACCTGTAATGAATACAAAGCTTCATTGGAAAATCATTCGCCTCTTGATGCTTGGGACTGTAGCCTCCCTGATTTCAGCGGCCACGATAGCATCAGTCAACGCCGCTAAACTCTTCAAATATGACTCGCATGTTGAGTAGCAGAACACTAAGGTACTTTAGTTGCAAAGACTCCATGATAACCCGCAGAAACACAACAGCACCAGCCAAAGTTCGAGTGTCTTCCCCTCCACCATCTGGAAATCTTACAAACGCAAATCAGTTGCGTTTTAATGCAATCTATGCCCAATACCTGCTTTGTCTTGATTATTGCTGGTAATTATTCCATTATAACGTTGATCAGATAGACAAGTGAATGTTACATAGCCAGCTGTGTTTCTCTCTCAAGGAAGCTGCAAGTCTACTCCTTGTTCATCATTACGGGGCATCCTCCCGACCTTTGACCATTTGCGACGTTGCTATGCAGTTTACTTATTTCCTCGGGTGATAGCTTGACGTCGTACGCCACTGCCTCGTCGAATCTGGCTTCCGGCCCGCGGTTGTCAACTTTGGCCTCCTTACTGACTACTCCATCCGGGGCAATCTGGCGGAACATCTGCAGTGAATCGAACCACGTGTCTACAGCCTGCAAACGAAGTTGATCATCTACCCTTGCGATTGTCACACCTCAATATCAATGGGCCCGCATGAGCCTTAGCCGTGACCTTGTCTCCTTTGCTGCAGAGAGGAACGCCAATATCAGTTTCCAGTATTGACAAACATTACAAGGGCGGACTTTTTTTTATCGTAGTTAAGACTTACTCATTGAATCCGACGTAGTCGTTCTTCATAACTCCCCAATGACGCCACCTAAAAGCCACACAGGGTGGGCCGCTGTAGACTTCAAGTACCTCCCAAGCGAAGGTGGCATCATTCTTTTGAAAGTCTTGTGGCTTGACGCGAAGTCGGAGTAATCAGGGCTGTAGTACTCGTTGGGTGTAATGACAGCATTATAAGTGCCCACCTTGAGCATGTGCTCACCGTCTGTGGCGGCCCGCCGTTGACGGAGAATGTGTACTTGGCATGGTCGACAGTCCGCCAGTCATCGAGCTTTGTCTTGAATGAAGCTCTACTTCCCAATTTTTTACGAGGTTTTCCACGATCTCTTCAAGACTACCAGCCTTATGGCTCATTTTTTTTGCCTAATCAGTCGTCAGTACACCAGAACAACGCAGATCATAGTCTAGCCCCCGAAATGACTTACCCTCCCTCCAAACCTTGCGCGTCTTTGTGTAGTCTGGCGCCCTTCCATATCTCCATTGGACTCCTTCGTCGCCAAAAACTGCATTTGGAGTGGTAACATAATCCGGCAGTACGGTACGACCCGAGGACGCAGCCCCGGGCGTGGGGTCTTGAGCGTTTACAAGGACCATAATGATGAATGAAGCCTAAAGCTCAAGAAATTCCGAGGAATACAACAGGAGGCTTGCCTCCCTAATAAGACCTTGAAGAACTGCCAAAAAGCGATGTCGCACGAAGGAGTAAGATGTCTCAAGTTTTCGTGGAGGGTAGAGAGACGCAGACGACGGGAACACAAAGGCCTTTCCACCAGGTGGCAATGCCTCAAGCTAAGCTCCTCACTTGAAACGCAAATCGCAACGGGATGCTGCGCAAAAATGTTCCCCAAGTAACTTTTCCAGTGGCAGGTTGGATCGGGCACCTCTGCACGCGTTGGTAGATGGGACTGCGGAAGGGCTTCGAACGTCCGAGCCCCGGAACACGCCTCAAGCGTCTCAGTGTAGAACAGCCTGGAACCAGCTGAGAATGCCAAAGCGGACAAAGGCAATGTTACACAGCGGTGTACACCAGAAGCAAACAAGTTCAGATTATGCAATTTAATTTGCTGGACTTCGTCCCGGGAAGCGAATCCTGGCTCGTCTGACTTTGTTAGCACTTTGATTGATTCAGATATCCCGGCTATGCGGGAGAGAACAATATGATCATGCGTGTTACCTGACAAGGAGGATATAGGAGCCCGTAAACATGGACGAAAACTTGTTGTCAGAAGGAAGTTCGTTCCCACACGAGACTCGGTAATGGAGTCAGTGCGCGAAGTCTATCAACTGTATCTGTCATTAACAGATTCAAGTGGTTCTTTTATAAACACCAAGGCCGAAGCCCTCACCGGCTTTTCCGTACGCCTGTCATCTCAAAAAAGGAAAACCCGAGAGGAGGGAGACGCGAGAATGTTGACACTTGTTGAGCGGAACGCAGGGAGAGAAGGGAGGCTGCGATCCGGCTACCCCATTGGGCGCCAAAGCGTTAATAATCAGCGAGATCGACGAATCAGACAAACCTCCAAATTGTCTCTCCTCATCTGACTGGCCCCAATGTCTCTGATTCATCAAGCCTGCCACGGCTTGGTAAAATGTCTCAGTTTAATGGCCACGCGTGTACGGAAAGCAAGCAACTTTCCGATATTGCGATAGCCAATCATGTGCAGAGTTTGAAGACACTGAGTCGATCCAGAGTCGTGGCTTACACAAAAAGAAACGAGTTGGCGTGCTAGTGCCACTTGACCTCGTGGCCTGGCACGCTGGAAAAGTGAATCAATGCACTTCGCCACGCGACTATAAGGCATGCAGCCTGTATCACTCCAAATGTCATCATCATCATCATCATCATCGTTGAGGCGAAAGAAATCCTCGATCCCAACCTGACCGAACCCCTGTTCCCGATTTGGGGCGGACGACGGGAATTCGGCGTCTAAGACAACAGATTAGCCCCGTAGTGGGCTTCAAGGTTGGCGGAAGTTAGCCTTCCAAGCCGCAGAGTTCAGACTGGTATAGTTGGCCGTTTGAATGTACATTCTGAAGGTGTGAAATTTTACTAGCGCTGGGCGTGTCCAATCACACACCTCCTTATTCATTGAAACTACGCTAGTTTTTATCAGGATTCAAAATCCTTGGGGCGGTCTAGACAATGCGATATCCACCGGTGTTGCCAGCTCGGATCTCTCGACGTGGTTGCGCCGACGAACCCGTCATTCGCCGAACCTAAAAATGGAACCACGTCCGGAGACCCCGGGAGGAGGGGGCAAGATGTGCGTACCTAGTCTTTAGTCAACGCCTGCCCATCACTTGTCTGATTGAAAGATCTTGCTACTCAGCGGTCTGCATACAATTGACAGTCTTGTCTCAGAGCCGCAGCAGTTGATGACTTTAAGAAGAGCAATTGATCACTCGTTGATTTCATTAATATTATCTATTGTTTTAAACTTCTATATTACGAGAGACCAGGCAGAGAAAGCTACAATAACCCCGAAAGTCAGCTCCAATACTTGGAAGCTGGCTGTCCAAACTGATAATAGGAGCCTGGCTCAAGTGTGTTTGAAATGCGATATTTATGGCTCTTTACTGAGATTTTATCAACGACATTGAATTCACGAACGCTACAGTTTGGGTAAACCTTTATTTTAACTAAGCAGCTGCCAAGCTGAAAAATGATGCCCGATCTATAGGGACTTCCCACGTCGTTTTCAGGCGGGAGCAAAGAAAAGGGAGAATTATTGCTTGTAGGCTTACATATATCTGTCTTTGAAGAAACTAGATAACTGAACTCCACGCAAAAACATTACACACACGGTAATGAGGGTTTCACTTGAAAGAATATAAGACATTTCTGCATAGTAAGGCTTCAGCTACAGCTATTCGGTGCGACTATATGCGTTCCCAGAAGGGTCTGGTTCACAAAGCATACCCATAAATACTACATACTCGCTGTAAACAGTTTTACTGACCTTTTGAAGAGAAGAGAAGAATTTGATCAGCGGCCAACATTGCAGCAGTGCTCGTAACAAGATGTAGCGAAAATCGCGAAAGATCAGATCCAAGTCATTCGGAGCCCTTTCCTAGCCCTTTTTTCTGGGTTCAACTGTGACATGAAGATTCTGGGGCTTCAAAAACCAAAAGGTACGAGCTTTTCACGATCCGCCTGGTGCTCCAGCAGGGCCGCAAAGCCTGAAGTCAAAGTCGCGAAAAATTCTAGGGATGAGCTTCGATTTTCCAGAATGGATGTATTTTTACCTAAACAGGTTCGTGACCCCACGTCAAACTTGGAGGACGTCGAGTAAGTAAGTAGACTAAAAACATAGGTACAGCGAAAGACTGGCTTGACGTACGGGTATCCAATTTCGGTTCATGACGGAAATCTTGTTGTCGTCATTGATTAACCATCGATCGGGGCGAAAGTAGTCAGCATCATCTTCGAACAATGTTTGGTTCCTGTGCTGGACCCAGGCATTGATGCCAACGACAGACTGCAAAGAGAGCAAATAGCTTTAGCTATCAGAAGTAGAGTTAAGCAGGCAAACCTGAATCTCACCCCCCAGGAAAGAATCTTCCAGCAATACTAGCTCCGCCTTCAGGCACAACCCGTTCCGTTAGCAATCCTACGGCCGGATGAACACGCAGAGCCTCTTTGATGACGGCTTGGAGGTTAGGCATTTGTTGTCTTTCCTTAAATGTAGGTGTTTCCGAAAGCTTAACACTGTTTGTGAAGTCCTCAATCTCCTTTCATAGCTTCGCGATACTATCCTAGGTTTGAGCAAGTTATAAAGAACAGACGATAAACTGACACCAGTAGGGTCAGACCCAGCAAAGATGTTGTTAGCGCAGCCTGTAATAATGTGGTAGTTTGTGAACTTTTTGGGGTTGCCAGAGTGCTTGGGCAAGAGGAAGCTTTCCCCAGCAACCGCAACGTCTGCTTAGCCCTTTATCTCCATGACTGACTTCAGAGAAGTTCATTCGTGATCAATAAGCTTTTGAGTGAAGGCCATGACGTATATTGCAACATTCCCTCCATGACGATTGCCAAGCTTGCTTGAGACTAGCAGCACATACTTGTTCAAGAGAGGGAAAATGCCGCCCAAGCTGGAGTATATGG